>NC_140151.1:2242271-3442271 GCF_964035555.1 Netta rufina | reverse complement strand
TTATTGAAAGTTTTCAAATCTGAAAAGAGCCAGAAACTCAGATGGGCATCTTAGCAGTTCCATTTTTCTTTTCAGGACTTAGTTTCAACAAAACATTTATGTCCGTGTTTCTTGATATTGATGCTAACTAATATCAAGTGCTAATTGCTTTGCTGAACCAGGACCCATGTGCTGAAGTAGCTTTTTGTCAACGTTGCGTAAGAAAATTTAACCACATGTCTTAAAAAATAATTAAATTCAATTTGTATTGGCATCAACACTGAGCTTCAGGTCTTATTTCTCTGTGCCATCAGCTAATTTCAGCTGTACACTGTGCACTGGCTTTCAACTGCTTTAAATGCCCCTGTCATTACCCTCCCCGTGTCACCTCTTTTCAAACAGCCCATGATCTTCCTCTAAGGTCTGGCATTTTCAAAAAGAGCGTGTGTATCTGGCTAATGCAACCATACCTTGTGCAACTGTGCTTTCACAACGTCGCTCTTGGGTACGGAGCCATAAGAGCAAGGCAATTATTTCTTCCCTTTCTGATACAAGCCTCTTGCACAGAGCTCCAAAGATCAAGACAAGAACCCAGAGGGAAAATATGGTAGTGGAAAACTTTTCCCCTGGAGCAAAGAAACAGACCTAACTAGAGCAAGTGAACACCTACAATAATCAGACTGTAAAAAAAAAAAAAAAATAGCTTGGTGGTGCAGTCAGCAGCAACAATGGAAAGCAGGGGAAGCACACAGAACTGATGGCACAGCCTGTGGAGGAAGCTGTCTGGTTCTTTGAGGGAAGCATCGGGAGGGAAAGGGAAAAACTGTCAGAGGAGTAACTTCCTAGCAGTCTACTGAGCCCGACTGCTGAAAAGACTCATGGTGCTTGATGATACCATTTTAGCTTGCTTGGGATTCACGTTTCCAATGAGAATAGTTACTCTATTTTTTAATTTATTTTTTTTTAAGTGGAGAAAAATCCACAGAGCAGGAGTTTCTGCCTTCATGCCAGAAATGGAGCAGAGGGAGAAGGGCTCAACGTAGAGCTGGAGTTCTCCACTCATTCATCGCTTCGGGCCATACAGGTCTGAAGTTAGGATGCTTTGAGCAGCAACACTCCTATAACCCCGGCTCCTCCAGCTCAGCCAGCGGCCTGTGTTCTCAGAAAGAAGTTGTTGGTACTTGCCAGCGTTTACTAAACCCCCATTAGCTGACATTGTGGTGTCAGAACATGTTCTTTTCATGCCAGCCTGCATAGTCTGACTCTGCACAGTCTCAACCAACCACACCAGCATGCTCAGAACATCTTCTGTCAGCACTGACGAGCACCAGCAGTGCTGCTCAAATTGCTGTCCCAATTAGCACTGCAGAACCCCCACTTGGCTCCTAGCTAAAACCGCCCTCCTCCCCATCCCATATCCCACCTGGCTTGCCACACTCCTTCTTTCAAAGGTCTCGCAGTGTTAATGGGCACCCCAAGGTAGGCTCAAGGGGATGTGATTTGTCCGAATTCCTGCAGGCCACAGGAAGGAGACTGTGGGAAACAAGACTCCATCCCTCCTAATTTCTATCCCTTCCGCTAAAGCATGCTTCATTAATATGAAGTGCTGGGTTTCTAACAGCTGTGTGCCTCTGAGGACCACAGCAGGCCAACTCCCTGTTTCACTGGCCATTATGGGCTTCCTCTAGCTCAGCCTTTTTGTTTCATCTTGCCTGGTGAGAATCCTGTAACAGAAACAGGTTAGGGCTATTCCTTTGGTAAAGGATCTTGAATAAACAGAGCAACAGGAACCTTACAACACAAGCCACAAAGAGGATATTGGACTATTGATTTTCTAAATTCAGTTAAAACTCCCCATCCCATTCTATTCCTCTCCCCCATGGAGAAAAATATTCATTTTACAAAGCAAACTTACCTTGGAGTTCTGCTTACTGACGGGGAAGAAGCTATGTCCTAAATAATACTCACTCTGAACTACAAGATTTTCCCTGAGAACAACTGCTCATTGATGGGGGAATTCCTTTTCTCACCTAGTGGTAGCAGGGCCTAAGCTGAAATGCACATTTGCACCATCACCGACAGCCTCATGCCTCTTCCCAGCTGCCCCAGTTTGGTTCCTCGGGTGCAAGGAACCGCGCTGCCGTTTCCTACAGCCACCAGAAAACTTCCTGCTGGAACAGGGAAATGAAACAAGGGGTCTGGTGCCTCTCCCTCACACCTCTCCTTGAATGTATCAAGGATAAACACCACGAGGCTCTGTTGGACAATGATTGGTTCAAAAACAATAGACTGGTTAAATACAGGCCCAAGCACTTGGGGAATAGGAGTGTGTGTGAACTGGAAAATTACCAGCTGACTTCAGGCTCCCAATTTAAAAATATTGCTATACCTTTGCTCTTTCAAAAGGAAGCTAAGGGTTACAAACAAACAAACTTAAAAAAAAAAAAAAAAAAAAAAAAAAAAAAAAAAAAGATGGAAAAATGTAGAATTTTCCTTCCCAAATTGCAAATCCCAAATTTTCTAGAAAAGCAAACTTTTTTTTCAGTCCTTTTTTTTAAATTATTTTTAAGGTGGGGGGGGTATTTGTTTTTTTCATTACATTTCATTTTTGCATTGTACATTAATTTGCTTTAAAATATTCTAAGTGGATTTTTTTTTTCCACTCAATGGAAGTGGTTTTGTTAGATGTAGTGCCATCCAGGGATGGAACCCTTTAAAAATGGCTCATATTTGAAATTTGGAAAAAATTTGGAGGCACCCAAAATTATTAGTTGCTTTTGATTTTTTTCTCGCCCTGCGAAATTATATACAAAAACTTCCAAGATAATTAATATGTTGCTCCTGCTTCCATTGAAATTAAAGAAAGTCTTGGTGTGGATTTATTTAAGAATGGGATAAAACCCCAAATCTCCAACATACCGTATGTATAGCCTGCTTGTTGTTCTGTGCTGGAATAAATAAATAAATAATCCCTTCAGCATGAGAAATGCCATCGTCTGGTGAAATCAGCTTTATGCCATCTCCTGTCAGGTGTGACAGTGCTTGGGAGTTCACGAGAGGGACAAGTGATTAAAAGCCTCCATAGGGCGATCAGTTGCCACTTCATTTTATTTTATTTTGTTGAAACAGCCTTTGTAAGAAAGGTACAAAGCCAGGTAGGAAAGAGCAACCCCTTTTGCCTAATAGGTTCACAGTCACCGAGGCTCAAATAAGCTGACTGCTTAAAAACAACTCCGGAGTCACAGTAAAAGATAGAAAATTATTGCTTCCTGTCATGACCAAATATTAAACACAGCGCACACCTAATGGCTCTATCACTCCCCAGGGAAGAAGCTTTATGAACAATAAAATCCCAGCAGACTTGCACTGTTTGGACTTAGAAGCCTCATTATAGGCTCACTGATCCAATACAATTTACAAGCTCAATGGACTCCACTTGAAGGAAAAGCCACCAAACATGGAGTTATAAATGGAACGCCCATGGAGCTCGTTATTTGGGAAGGAAATTAGCGGAGAAGAGAAGATGGGAGGGAAGAAAAGAAAAGAAAAGGGGGTGGGGGTGGATGACAGCAGCACGTTAGGGCTCCAAATTAAGTAAGAGAGAAAGATGGATATATAAAATACACTTACGGAGAGGAAATGCATTTCCAGGATGTGCTTACATGATCCAGGCTGGAATACACAAAGCTTGGATTGCACCCCTCACCGTGTCACACACCTCCTGCAGGATCTTAGGGCCATCACCTAAGTATATAACAGCTTTAAAATTATGAGGCCAGCTCCAACTGACTCACATTCCAGATATATATTATAAACTTTTAATATAAATCTTGTCTTCATTTTTACAAGGACTTTGGGTGATGTTCTGAGTAGGAGAAAAATTGTCTGAAAGCAGGAAACAGATACTGCACCTTCACTGGAAGGTCTTCTTCAGATGTGAAGCGCTCACTTCGAAGAGGCTGAAATCCTGGGATGTTTACAAGGTAAAAAAATACACGAGATCCCACCAGAAACAGATGGTGTCAGAAACACACAGGGAAGGGATGGGCAGAAACAAAAGGTTCAAAAGGGAAGCAAGAGGCAGTAACAAAAAAGGTTAGGGCAAATGAAGTGACAAGTCCATAAAACCAGGTCTAGACAGAGGCCGAGGAGTGGCAAGGTGATAAGGAAGACCATTTTAGGTCATAAATACAGGGGCTGCTTTCATTAGAGCGCAGATACTCTGAAATATCAGCATGGTCAATGATGAATGCAGAAGGATCCAAGCAAACACAGACCAATGGTCAAAAAAATGGACTCAGAGAGACCCCGCATCGCACGCTTCTGCTCCACACACCCAGGATTTCTCTTGTGCTGTCTGCACAATGAATTTATCACTGGCTCCTATTCCCAGAGGTGCTTTAGTTCATGGGAAACTTTTATTCCATTCCCCTCTGCTACTACCCAAGCCCTTGATTCTAACGGTTCCTCGCACTATCTCATCTGTCCTTTGGAGACCTCTCGTTATCCGCGGGCCGTGCAGCCATTTCAGCTCCTCACTTGCTGTTTATGAGAACTCAGTGCTTAGATGGAGCAAACTTCTCCTAACTGCAGTGACAAACCTTCTGTTTAAAAGTGGGCAAGGATTTTTCCACAAACTGTTTTAACTCTCCCCGATTTTTTGCATTGTTCAGTCAAGATTAATGCAGCCAGCACCACGATGTTCGTTATCTCAGCTAAAGCACAATTAGCGTAGCAAGGCTGGGATTCCTCCATGCTTGCTGTCCAGACTACACTAAAACATCACAGAAGCTCATCTGATCTGTCCAGAGAGACTAAAATCCTTACCTGGTCTTGTCTTCATTGGATTTATTTTCTTAAAGCTTCTAGACAGTAGCAATAATCAGAATTTATTTTTAATTATATTTATTCACCCAGGTTCAGGCTCAACCTGTTCACCTTGCAGTTCTGAAAGCAGAACATGTCCCAGCCATTCCAGTTATGGACTCGGTAGGACCAAAGCAATCCCACCCACTGCATTTCCCTTCACAACCCCACTTTCACTCAAACACATCCAAAAAACAGCAAGCACCTGGCAGGGCTCAGGACAAAATGGCTGCAGTCACACAATGACAGCACACGGCTAGGGGCACACGCACAGAAAGCTAGTGGAAAAGAGGTTCCAGTCCTGTAAACCTCCTAATAAATCTGTGCTCGAAATCAGCCGTGATTTAAACTAATCTAATTTATTTTTGGCTTCGTTTCAGAAGGGGTAACCTTCAGCCCAGGTGGCAACAACTGACAGTCTGAGGTAGAATAACTCCGTAAAGCACTCCAAAACAATCTCCAACATAATAGCAACAGTTCCCACATCCCCAAAGCATTTTCACCCATCATTTTTCAGCACGTGTATCCATATCAGTGAAAGCTGGAGAAGTACACGCATCCTTGGTTTACTCATAAACAGAGATTATGTGGACACAGAAAAATACACAGAGCCTGCGATGGAGGGAGCAGAGCCCAGGACTTCCACGGCTCAAACTACTTCCTTACCCCCAAGTCCATTCTTCATCTTTATATCATGCTCCAAGAGATATTTATGTTTCTTTTGATGCACTGGCCTTCTGGAAAATCTGCTGTCTGTCTACATTACAAATTATAATAATAATAATAATAAAGTGACACAAGCCAGCCGCTAGTTTGCTGGCCATTTACAAACCTAAATGCCTGTATGCAACAAATATTTCAAAATGCTTTTGACAGCAAACTAGTAAGGAAATTTTCTGGTTGCTTAAAAGAGGAAAAAAAAAAAAAAAAAAAAACAGGAAAGAAAGAAACAAATTATGCAGTAAGAGAACCACTTGTCAAATGGCTAGTATAGTGCACTTTAAGTTACTGACTCCCCACAAACATCCAGTCTACTAAAAAATTCATAAAGAGACAGATGGCACAACAGCAGCTCTTTGCAGGAGAGCAGGGTTTAGCAGTGAACAAAGGACTTTGACTCCTTAGGACAAGAGAAGAGATCATTGTGGGGTTTGGAGGCTTGGAAGGGGGGATTGGCGCATGTGGGGAGCTGAGAAGGGCTGCGTCTATCTGGGGCTCCTGGTTTCACTCCACAGCAGCAGATTTGAGACATTTATTCTACCCCAGCAGGCATACAAGGAGGAAGAAGGGAGTGGAACAAGAACAATCCAACTCTGCCATGTATTTGAAATTCTCCTTGCCGTATAAACCTGGGAGAAAAGAAAAGATAAAAGAAAAGAGTGGAAGGAAAAAAAAATAAAAAGAAAGAAAGAAAAAAAAGCCTTTCTGGAAAGCATTTCACACAGCTAGGGATTTGGCATTTGCTAACACTTTGCATGAAGGGGGAAACTGAGGCACAGAGTTATGTGACTTGCTTAAGGTGACAGGACTGCTCGGTGTCAGGGGGAATTTGATCTCTCTGTTCATGCAGTTCAGCCTCGAAGTGCCGGAAAATATCCTTGCACTACCCTGCAGACTTCACGGTCAGCCTGAAGGGGAGAGGGAAGGGACAAAGTCCTTTTCAGAATACTGACACGAAGGGGAAAAAAAAAAGAGAACCACCAGAAGTCTGTACTTATTTCAAGCCAGGCCTTTCAAAAAGAGGGGAGTGGAAATGAAAGCTAACCTACTGGGGAGCGACGCAGCACAAGAAGACATAGAGCCCGGTGCTATTAATGTGGACGTCTCACACAGAGCGCTTTAACGCACAGCACGGACACCGCGGTGGCATGGTCAGGCTGTTTACATGCCTGGCAAGGGCTGTCTTCCCGAAAGAGAGTTTTAGTGCTTGTGAAACGTGCCAGACAGACAGCCTGGGAGAGCTCAGCGCTGTGTTTATCCGTGCAGCAGGTAGAGCACGAGTGTCAGCAGGGAGGGGAATCTCCACCCGTGCCGCCCCGTCTCTGCGCTGACGGGCTTGGCTTCTTTATAGGGATGCTAACAAGCATGCCAGCTGTGCTTATGGTTTAGGGGATTCTTTAAAAATAATTTGCAAAGGCTAAATATTTACAGCGTGTGTCAGCGGACCAACCCTGTTGTTCACCATCTCCTGAAATCCCCGTGCCAAGAGCCCCACTGGGGCAGGCCCAGGCTGCTGAGCCAGCTGCAGGCCTGGCCCCATTCCCCCACCCCCTGGCTGCAGCAGGCTCAGCCCACGGCACTGTGCTCCCATCCCAACACCAACCCTTGCCATAAATAAATAAAAGGTGGGAACAAACCTCATCGGGTTCTCTACAGGGCAGTTCAGAGGAGTTTGGGTTAACAGCAGCAGGAACCGAAGCTAGAAGCTCAATTTTAAAAGCATAACTGAGCTAAACAACCTCACTCCGCCAGCTTGAAGGTGGTGGAAAACTCCAGAGCCTCCACACGGTAAAACCATGAAGACAGCAGCTACACGTGGCACACAGCTCACACTCACATTTTATGGTGTTATTCCAAGTGATTTCACCTATAGACCCAGAAGAGGCTGTCCCATCCCAGTCACATTCCATCGTTTTAAGTGAATTAAGATTTTTTTTTTTAATTAAGTAGGAAGTTCTCTTGACAATTTATCTCTTATTAGGAATAAGAAAAAGTAATAGTAAGCAAATAAACTGTTCAACCAAAACAAGCCACCCAGTCCTCTTCAGTATCCTGGAGGCTTCAATTCAATTGCAGCTTCAGAAAACTAGAAAAAGCACCGAGTTAAAAGTGCACAAAAGAGCATGCTCTATAGAACTTAAATCTTAAAGAAACGACAAAAAAAAAAATCATTCACACTTGATGGGTGGGCAATTTATATCCCAAAGCAATTTCCGTGAGCAACAAGGAATGTTGAGAAGAATCACTTCAGCCACAAGAAAAAAAAAAAAAAAAAGTTTTTACACATTTTTCAAAATTGTTAACACATTTTCTCAAAACTGTCAAAACTATGACTACCATGGGTACTAATTTCAAAAACTAAGCAGGGGGACAGTAGGAATAGAAGCTAAGATCCCTGGGAATCCACCAGAGTCAGGATCCCCCATGGGAACGCACTAGAACCACTTCAGATCTGGTGAATTTTGATCTTCTAAGTAAATCAAAGCTTGCCCTCACATCTTGAGAAGTTACCATGGCTTGTGATGACTAAAAAACTCGAAGCCTGGATTTTGCAAACAGCTCTGGACAAGACATCGGTCATGAATCTCCTGGGTACCTTCAGGTGTCCTTCCAGTCCTACACTCCACGGGGGTCGTGCCTGCTGCTGCTGCAGATGTTAACAGGCAGCACCACCGGAGGGTTTGAGCTCTGCCAGCACAGAGGTAGTGCCCTGAAGGCAGGTTCCGATCCCAGTTTCCCTGTAATGCTGGATCAGAAGGCTGCAGGATCACGAATACTCTACGTACCCTACAAATACTTGCCGAGGGGAGAGGGTGCATGGTGAATTTCAGTGAAGAAGCTGCATTTCACACAGAGGAGCACTGGTTTCCAAGAGTGAAGAAAAAAATAACTACGAGCTTCTTAGTATCTAAATCTAGTCCCCAGAGCAAAGGTCAAAGCAGAAATGTTTTATTCAGTATAAAAACTCTTGGAATTCATTCAAGGAGTAGAAAAAAAAAAAAAAAAAAAAAAAAACCAACATGGCTGACATTTTTTTCAACCAAACTATTTCTTCCTTTTTAAAGAGGGATGCAAGTTTCCGTGCTTTGGCAAACAGAAATGAATAAATGGGTAAGCCAGCACAACAGTCTGAGCATTAGTCTGTGACAGCGTACAAAGTGAGGAAAAGGGAAGAGAAACAAAGGGGAAAATGATGTACTGCTGATAGAGCTATGTTATGGTATAGTCCCTGAACTTTGCTAAAGTTCATGGGTATTTACTGCAGTAAAACAGAAATCGTCTTACCAGCTTAGTGAGGGCTACAGACCCCACAATCACACTACAGACAGGCACAGTACTTATTGCAGCTAGTCTAGGCAAAAAATGAAATCACAAAGTTGCAGTAACAGGCATCAGTGAGTACCTCTACCCAGTAACAGCAGCTCTGCTTGTTCCTTCACCACCCTCACAGGTAGCCAGGTAGGTAATTTCACTTGTGCCTGCTCACAGTAGGGGCACACCTTGGATTACCACGCAGAACTTGCTTTACCTTGGACTCAAAACTCCTCTCCACCTTGTAGCTCCTTTGCTGTTGAGGGAACCTGCTTGCCACACGAATTTCACAGTCGAGCAGCTCAGAGGTTGGCACTGATCAATAATCCGGTGTCCTCCTGAATTCGTTGTATTTGAGTAGGCCACTGCCTCCGCAGGAGCTGCAAATCAAACTCAGAACTTACCTAAGCTGTACGTAGCTCATCCTAAAACTGGGCTCCACCTCTGCTCGCACACCTTAGGAGTCACCTAACGCAGTTCTGAAGATTTGGGTCTTTTCTGTGTTGTACAATCAAGCCACGTTTTAACCACGAAGGTCCCTCGCACCGCCAGAATTACAATGCAGATGGCACCTCCTGCATGCCAGTCACAATTTCCTCACACACATTTGCAGCAGGAGCAATGCATATTAATTAACCTAGGCTCAAAGGGAGAACCTAGCACCTGCAGACAGCCAAGTTCATATCTGGCCTCCATTTTCCTTCTCCTCTTGTCCCATTTCACTTCACACACGCTGTTTAGCCATGGCTCTGCATAACACAAACGCATTTTCCCAATCCCTTTTCCTTTTGTTTTACTTCCCTCTCTCCTGCTAGAGCATGATAATCTAACAGCTGTATTGCTATATGACAAATTTTATATTTAATTATTTGAAAAAATAAAAAACCTTTGTTCCAATTACTCTAGTTTAAAGAAAATTTGTAGTTCATTTTAAACTGAGAAAAATGCCAGTACGAAGCCAGCACTGAACTGAAAACAAAGCATTTAAATCTAGAAGTTGCAAAACATGCATAAATCTTACCATATTTGTTGGCCTGCACAATAGCAGGGGGTTGCAAGCTGCGTTTTAGAAGTGGCATTCATTCCACCTGCTCTTGAGTTCTTAAGCATAAATGTTTTCTTTCTAAGAAGCTATATATAGTCCCCCTAAACAAATAAGAACACTGCTACCCGGATTCCCAAGCATGTACAGAGCTCTCTTGACACCTCAACAGAGTTTTCTGCTCATGTGAAAGACAGAGAAGTCAGTCGTGTTGACTACACCTCGGGAGAGGGGACTGTTTAGACAAGCACCCAAGCAGTTGTACTTACTGCTGTGGAAATGTCTGAGGATGACAGAGTAGACAAATTCCTCGCACAGCCGTGTGCAGCACGACTTTATTATGTTTGCAGTTCATATTGTTGATCAAGACATAGTGCACAAGATTAACTCCCCAAAATATGCATAACCAGGTAAAATGTTGGAATAGCAGGAAATAGAGAAAAGGAAGTCATTTGCTTGAGGCATCACTACGGACCAGAGGCAGAACAAGGCAGATTTAGCTTCAAGTTCTCTCTTCCCTAGACCATGCCACCACCAGCCAGCAGTGCAGATTTGCAGTGATTTCTGTCCTTGGTGGCCTAAATCCACTTTGGTGACACTGCCTCTTAAACAAGTTTAAACAGCTTTATCAGGCAGCACTCCTCAGTTCCCTCACCTACCTTATTACCCCTATCGGGGTCTAGAGTTCACCTGCAATTTCAAAAGACACAAACAAAGAGAGGCAGAAGAACTGACAGCAGAAAAACCCAGCAAGCTGACCCCAGAAGACACTTCCATGCGAGTGGCAGGATGCCTACAGCTGTTAGCAGGGGACTTACAAATCTGAGTTTTAGGCTTAGAGCAAATTCGGAAAGCTTAGGACTCACTGAGCACCAAGGTGATGTGTCATGCATATTGTGCACTCAGTTGTTTAAAAAACAATAACAAAGCACAAAAAACAACTGCAACAAAAAGCCACCCATCCTGCTCTTTCTTTCCTTGTTTCATTTCTATTGCACTTTACATCAACAGATCTCAAATCCCCGCAGAAAGCATCAGATTTTTTTGCATGGGAATGGACAGCTTGCTCGAGATGACAAATTCAGGTAGTGAGAGGACCCCTTCTTGAGGAACAGTCTTAACTCACAGACCAGCCCATTGCCTCATGCCATGCTGCTTCTCCAGCAGCAAGACAAGCTTCATTGAATTCAGACTTTAAATTGGAAGGTTCCCAAATGCAGATTCATACCAAACGTTAACACAGCCAAAACTGAATTAGAAATTTCATAGAAAAGGTCAAGATGGCATTATCTAGGACCTCTGCTTCTAGTCAGGAAACCACCCACCACCACGCAGTCATGCAAACAGCCCAGTTTGCTGGAATTGCCGACTCTGTCCCCAACCACAACTGTAAGTACAAAAATAAAAGGGAAAACAGGGGGGTAAGGGAGTGGGAGGAAGAACTTCATCACAGCACGAACAATTTTGATTAACTCCCTGATGAAAAAATGAAGGATATAATTGTAGCTCTTTATTCAAACCAGCTTGACCATTCTGAATGCCAAGACAAATTCACTAGAAATATTATGACAAATAACACTTATTAGAATGTAGATAGAAGATGCCAAATACATACAGACATAAAACCGAATCTGCAATCAATTCACCTCAGCATCAGCTTTCCACTGGCCCCTTATACCAGCTGCTTCAGGTATAATAATATATATTTGCTCTTTAAAACAATTAATACATAGAAAAATTTGTCTGGGGAAAAAAAGGCTTCTTCCTGACTTTTCCTTGTTTACTATTCCCTTCCTGGAGATGTTGGTTATGGACTTTTTGAAAGAGCTCTGTCTATTCTTATTTTTCCTTTCTGAATCTTGCTAAGTTCCAGATCTCAAACAAGAGTTGGAGTCAGTGAATTCCACAGGGTAGCTTCCTAAGCCTCCACAAATACTGACAATTTTGAACATACCAATTCATGTAACAAAATGCTGTTCTCCTTCTTTTATGGTTTTTACCTAGAAACTGGCAAGCAGAACCTAGGGCTGGATCTGGAACTAAGTGGTACATGAAACTGTTGTCTTGCATAAAATTGCTCACAATCCCCAGACCATCAGCTTTAATCCTCGCTAATACATTGCACGTCTGCCTTTACCCCTTCCTTCCTCTCTGCACTTCTTGGGGAATATTGCTATTTTGTTAAAAAATGCTATTGAAGCTGCCAGGTTGCTCAAAGCTTTATCCTCCCCATGATCTGTTTGGACCACATGCCTGGTGAGCAGAAAACATTCCAGAAACATACATTTGGTCACAATGAAAATAACACACACAGAACATAATTGAAAAAAAATAAAAACTAAAACAAACACTTTTGTCAAGGCAAGCCCAGATGGGGTAAAGGTAACTGGCTTTTAGGCTGGCATTTTGCTAAGAAAGCACAGACACCTCCAAACAGCAGATGCCGACAGAACCACCAAGACCTTCAGCTGCCTCCCGTGACACACAACAGTTTGGTGGTTGCTTTGTGGAAAAAAAGGAAGATTCATCTCCTACCTGTCAATGATCACGGGGTCAGACGGAGTCTCATTTCTGTTGCCACAACTTTTCTTCTCACAGCACCGACTAGAGAGAGGAAGAAAAGCAAGATGGAAGAATTACTGTGACAGCTGATAGCAAAACCACCAGCTGAAAGTCTTCTCTGTGAAGCTTTAGGGCTCAATATATGCCCAGAAAAGTGACTGAGAGAATTCTGGCTAGGATTTCTGGAAAGGAGAAGGACTAAGAGAAGTGGGTGCCCAAATCCTGGCTGATTTCAGCCAGAGCTTGGCAGTTGGCTCCCCTTAGTCTGTTTTGAAGTTCACAGCCAAAGTGAACAGCAGTATAGTCACACTTAGACTAAGGCACTACATATAAAAGACTTATAAATGATTAACAGATGTCAAAACAACATTACAGACATGAGTATCATGTGCTATGTATGGTTATAGTCCACCAAAAGGTGTTAAAACTGACTATAAGCAACTTACTGATTTGTTATACTTTAATAACTGATTTGTCATTTATTCAATTCTTAGTAACCCCCTAAAAAATAAATAAATAAATAAATAAACTTCAGCAGTACAGTAGCACCAATGTGAAAAAAAAAAAAAAAAGAGAGAGAGAAAAAAGAAACTGAACATAAAGTTAGAGCATATTAAGAAGCTGAAGAGATTTTTCAGGTTGGCATTTTGTCTGCAAATCCCTTTGCAATTGTTTCGGTGACGATAAGCCCTTGAGATTAATCTTGTATTTATGCACATTTTATACTGAGTGGCTACCTGCATGCCTGCATAAAATTATAACTCCGATAAGCTTTCAACATAAAATAAATACATTTATCTGGCTTGGCAAGAAAATGCAAGATAATGCCGCCGCCCTTTGGAGATTGCAGTAAGGTACAAACTGCAGGATGATATCCATATCGTGGCCGTGTCTGTGTCTTCATGCTTATACAAAGACAACCGTGTGTACATATGTGCATATTTGTGCACAAATATGTGCATATACACAGATCCAATGTATATATTTTTTACATATAGATATATATATATATATATATATAAACACACACAGAGAAGAATATAACCTGCACAAACTATTTGGGCTTCTTCACTCACAGTGAATTCAACTGTACTTTAGGAAAGAACAGAATCACTGCATTTACCTTACCTATTTAAAAAATATATTAATTAATTAAAAAATAAAATGAAAGCCAGCTCATTATTTGATTTCCACTGATGTACTCATTGACATGAGTGGTGCTCCCTGCACTTACTACAAGTATCACAAGTTCAATAGATATTAAAAATAGTCCGTGCTCGGAATTACTTCCTTTTAAAAAATCGGCTGAGAGCAGCACAGAAGTCTGTTCGAAGTTTTCAGCTGTCTTGCTGATCAAATAGTTTGTTCTGACTAAACTAACACAGGGAGGGGAAGGATGTAGGCAGCCAGAAGTTAAGAGCATCGCTGTGGAACTTTACGTAGACTGTACCAGAACTCCTGTATGCCTCAAAAGGCACCAGACCAAATTTAGGCTGCATTAATGCCTTTCCAAATTACATTGTTCACATTCTGCTGAGGTTGTTTGAATTTACACCTATGGAATCAAGAAAATATTTTATTTTATTTTTTTGTCCAGTGACGTAATAGATGCTGAATACTTTTACAAAATTCCCAGGCGAGTCTGAATCCCACTGTTTGCCACCTTAGAGCAATTTCAAGCAGAGGAGTTAAGAAAAGATGCCTGAATTCACTGAAAGCAGTATAAAATATGAAAGAGCAGCTATTTTTTTCTTCCTGAATATTCAACAATAAATACTTAAAATAGGCATTTAGGAAAAAAAATAAAATAAAGAGAGAGAGAGAGAGAAAATTAAAAAAAACTCTTTGGGTAAGAAAAGATTTCAAATACATGCATATTCTCCATGAGTTACAGTGTGCCAGGAACTTCCCATTTAAAAGCTGAAATTGCCCAGCGAGATGAGATACAACTACCAGATCTATTTGAATAGCAGCTCTAACTGTTTCAACATTTCTACATTCCTTTTGCCTCAAACCTGCACTTATTCATCGATGCTAGTCCTTTTAAAATAAAAGGATACACTAAATATTTAAAAATCCCTGGGGCAGACCCTCTAGCTGCTGTAAATTGTCATAGCTCCATCGACTTCAGTGAAGCTATGGTAATTCACACTAGCTAAGAATATCCCGAATCCTCCTACTCCCAACTTTGTTTTAAGTGCACCTTTTATGCGTTTCACTGCCTAATGATTGTTTATACAGAAGTGCATATTTTTTGTAATAAAAGCCAAGATATATCCTAAGGAAGAAAAACAGAAAACAAAACAGAAAGCCATTGCTAGGAAGAATATAAATTCGGCATATACTTTTGACATGTCCAATATTACAATGCCTTGGAAATAACTCTGGGAACAAATGCCTTGTGGTTTCGGTGCCGCTGTAATAAAACAACAAAAGCAACTCCATTTTTAAAAGTTTCTTTTTTTTTTTTTTTTTTTTTTTTTGCCTTTTTCTTTCCTCTCTTTGTGGTAATACTAAACGAAATATCCCTTAGTCATGTAACTTACGCATGTGGTCATAAAAAAAAATAATATATTTCTGATAGCACTATACCAAAGTCCGAGCAGAATAAAGTAGCAGCATCTCCAGCACATCTCCTCAGCTCATACAGGCTTCCTCGAGGTGGCCATGTCTTGGCACAGTAAGTGCTTAGAATGAGTTATGTGAAATGGGAGTGCAATGAGGCTGGGCTCTGAAATAAATGTGCCACTTTATTTTATAGTTTGCATAATTAGCACAGTTAAGAACTTTACGTTTAGTAAACTTTGCTGCTAAATCTAATTTTTCCAAGTATTTTGCAAACACCTACATTCTTACCACTCAGCACACTTGGGGAACGCACTTTTGTTAGAGACCTAGATTGTTACCCTTGGCCAGTACGTCCTTTTCAAGCCCCAAAATACATGAAATCTTTTGATTAGGCAAAACAGTCACTTGTTTCCAGTAAATGACAAGTTCACAGGAAAATCAGTGCTTTCTAAAGACTGAGGCAGTTTCAAGCCCAGAGTTTTAGCAAAAGTACCTCTCAAATCTTTAAATCCCTATTTCCAAGTGTTTCATCCCAGTATCCAAGTCCACATTTCCGCTGGGTTTGCTTTACAAGTGCAGTCTAACAGAACTGACTTGTTCCAATGTAAATCAAAGGCAAAAATCCTAAACCCTGATGGGGTCCAGGACCAAGCCTACAACATTATCTTAGAGCAAATTACTGGCACAACTTCACTCATACTTAAGCTTCTGTTTCTACGCTGTATTAGGAGCACACCTTCAGAGGTGCTCCTTTGCTTAAAACAGGAATATCAAGGCCAAGGATTTATTGTCTACACATACTCTTACTAGACTGACTTGGACCACTTTCCTCTCTAACTAGATCTACACGGGAAAAATGATGGTTTACATTATGAACAGCCTTGAAAGCAAAACTAAAACCAAGCACCAAACCCAAAAAGCTATCACAGGCACCAGACCTACAAACCGAACACCCCAGAAGGCTCGTGGCAAAGCGAACTTGCCCCCTTTCCCCCCTCACACTTGCCTAAAATGGTTTTAAAATTCAGCCCTCAACTTCCCTCCCTTCAACCCCCCCCCCCAAAAAAAAAAAAAAAAAAAAAAAAAAAAAATCTGTCTCTAATTTCAAACTCAAATAAGCTCACAGCATGGTGGCCTTTGTTTTGTTTTCTTCTCCCCAACTCCTCCCTGCAATTGCATAACAAAAGTGTCTAAATTCACACCATCTGGCCGATAAAGACACAGGCCCCAGTGGCCGCCTGGCCCAGCTGATTAGAGCTCCTGTCTAGTCTGAGCCTTGTGGCGAAAGTCACAGCTGTGGGGCTTGCTTGCACTCAATACAACTCTGTTATTAGCCAGCTGTAGGCCCTGAGACTACTTCTGTTCAAATTATAATACCTTTTAACCCTCTGAGCATTGAGGGCATGGAGGGTTGCTGGCAGCAGCATAACAACTAGTTTCCTCTTAGTTGATAATTGGAAGAAAAAGAAGAAGGGGAGGAAAAAAAAAAAAGTTATTCCAGGAGAGGAGACTGTTTACCTTGATTTCCAACCACTGCAGGGAAGGCTGCGTGTTTGAGAGAGATCCACCTAATAGGAACTGTTCCCATTAGGCTGTAATAACCCAAATGAAAAATTTCAGATCTGCAAATAAATAAATAAAACCTCTCATGGAAAGCACTAATTACGGAGAGTCGAGAGTTTAACTTTCAATTGGTATGACAGATTGTTGTAGCCGTATCAATATTTAGACAACTTTCCTGCTAAGCATGCATCTGTCACTGTCTGAGTGGAAGATGCGGAGTTTTGGATGCGCTTGTCTCTCTATACAGCAAGAATATCTGCGTGTGACTTTATACAGAAAAAAAAATACAAAAAAGAAAAAAAAAAAAAAAAAAGAGCCTACCTTCAACTAGCAAAGATTGGAAGAAGGGGAGCAGAAAGACAGCCAGACCCTGCTTTTTAAAAACGGGAGGCATCAATTTGGACAGCAGAGTGGGTACAGTGCATTAAATTTTTATATACTGTTACTAATGCAAACTAAACTAGGGGCTTTAAAAATTGATGCTGCCACTTAAGCAGCACACAATGAGGAACATTTGATTATTGTACTTAAAAGAAATAAAATAAAATGTCAGGTTTAACTAGAATTGGATCCGTTCCCTGGGCATTATTCAAAGTGATAGGTATAATGCCTCTTCAGGATACACAGCATCCTGTTCAGAGGTACTTTAGGAAAACAAGACATTTAAAATCAAATGTCTTGATTAGGCTGCAGAGCGCTTTTGATTTGGTTCACTAATCTGTGTTTTACATGGAAAGGACACCCCTGAGCTGTAATTCTTCCTTGGCTAATCTATCAAGCAGGAAAGTTCAGCACAATCTGAATAATGGTTTACATTTGTAGAACGCCGCCTTAAATCAAGCACGGAATATGCTTATAGGCACCAGTGGAGGCCAGGTATGTAAGAGATGAACAGCGTGTTTGATACTTTGAAGGCAGAGGCAAGAAGCAGGGAAGAAAAACAAGCCAATTTTATTTTAAAACACTACGCTTGCTGTGCTATTTTAACTTCTAGAATAGAACCTCTCTCTTTATAGAAAAGCGGAGACAAAGTCCCCTGACTTATTTTATTCTCACAAACAAGAACCCAATCGCGTAGCAATTCAAAGATTTTTCTGCTTCACGTTCAGCTAATTATAGAAGAGGCTTTCACTACCAGGAAAAGCACATATATTTAAATCTGTACGTAACTTCCAGGTGTGCCAAAAAGTGACACGCAACCCTTTGATCTTTGCTACTGCATCTATAGGTCCTCGTAAAGCGCACGTCGCGTGCAGCCCATCCACAACACGAGCTGTGGTTGCGCATACATATGTGATAATTGCTCAGAAGTAACAATGCTCCGCGTCTTAATTAAGGAGAGCAAAGCACAACAGATAAACACTATGCGTTTACTTGATTCTTACTACATTTAACAATTACATCAATTACTCTGTTCCTTTTAAGTGCTGAAACTGAGACTTCCCCTTGACAAGCCTGCCCAAATAAGCTGCTCTAACTACTATAGTAACTTGGAAGATGACTTAGAAGGAAAAAAAAAAAAATAGTAGCAAATAGCAGCATTAAAAGAAGCAACATTCAGTCCAACTACTTAACCACCCCCCCCACTAATACAATAAATCACAAAATGTGTTTAATAAAGGTCAAGATTGGTTTTGCCTTTCATCTTATGAAAGAACATTCTACGCACAATTTAGCGCATTTTAATATAAGAACATTGACTGTTTGCATTGTTATATGTATTGAAAAAAAAATTTAATTACACGAGAACAGGAAAAGTAATAAGTTACCATGGAAGCACGATGTACATACATAAGGTACATGTAACTTCAGATTTATACAAATGTTATTAAAAACATCCTCAACTCATTTTACCCTCTAATTTATAACTTTACATATTAAAAATAGTGTCTTTTTTAATTAAAAGATTGAAGTCCTACAAATATTGCTTACAAAGTATAGAAAGGAAGGATTTGGGCTTTGGTTTGAGAGTTTTCTTCCTTGCTTGTATTTTTTGGAAGGGGAGGAACTAAGCAAAATTAATTATGTTAATTTAATTAAGAAAAGTAGAATATTTCACCGGAGAAGATTTTAAGGAGAATACCTTCTAGTTTTCAGGTAAAATGTCTAAATCAAACTGTTCATGAAAGGTGCACAGGAATCTTGTAAGAAATAAATGCATGCAAAGTATCGATTTAGACGGCACATCCAAAGGCCTAGCTTACAGAAGAAAAAGAATGCAGCTCAGGCTGCGGGCCTGAGCCTGCTAAATCTGTTGCACAAAAAACAAACAAACAAAAAAAGGAATCTGTATCGAATCCAAATCAAATCTTATCCGCATATAGAAAAAAAAAAAGTCTGTTGTCACGCAGTGTCTCTGACTCAAAAATCAAACTCGTCCTGCCTACAACTTCATCAGAAAAGCCCTTCCAACAACCATGCAAGCAAGCCTAGCAAATCGTATGTCATTAATAAAGTCACCTTACCTGCACATGACTTCATGAGTGAGCAAAACTCTGCACATTTCAGGATTCTTGTTCTGTCCTTCATAAGTTATGGGCTAAAAATGAAGAAAAGGGGTACGTCAATAGCATCAGGGTTTTACTTGCTGGTGATAATATCCAAATTTCAGGTGAAGGCTTTTTACCTTTGTTTGTCATGATCTGCAAATTAAAGCCTTCCTCAAAGCCTTTTGGAACAGGAAGGCAGCTTATACAGTAGTGCTGATAAAATGTGGACAAAATCCTACAATCCAGGGGGCACAAATTCAGAGAATAATTTAATTATTCTCTAAAATAAGGCAAAAATAAGGACTTTAATACATATGGAAAAGAGACAAAAATGAACCAGAGATGAAAAATCATGAGGGGCAAAGAGAAGAAAAGAGTGAGGATGAGGTGGAGCAGGGTAGCCCGGCATATATTAGCTGTGCTCACCTGCTTAGTGACTGAATCAATGAGTCTAACATACAGATCCTGTTCAGTCCTGACACCTAGAGCGAGACAGAAACGCAGTCATTAATACTGTTACATGCACCTTTCCTTACAGAACATACACATTTAGTTTCATCTAGTGCCTTATTAAAAATCCTCAGCAACACCAGCTACTTTTGTTTCTTCTAGTGTGCTTCCCAAACCCATCACCACGAAGTAATCTTCAGAGCCCATCCCTGTGATAAGGAGGCACCTAAACTGCAGTGCGTTTTAGAAATCATCGTGACAGCGCCTACAAACCTTGCCTCAGTTCAGTGCCCACAGAAGATGACTGGGAAGGGGACTCACCGTTGCTATAAAGGAGTTGGAGTTTGTAATGTGTACCGTTGTTTGTCTTTTCATTGCCTTGCTCCTGGAAAGAGAATTTTAAAAAAATAAAAATAAAAAAAATCTTCCAGAACTTATTTGGCACATTTAAAATGCAAAAACTGATAATCATGATGGAAGTGACAATGAAGTTCATTAAAATTCTGCGAGGTGAATTCACTGATTGGGATATATTAACCTTCCGAATGACCCAGGACAAACTACAAAATACTGCTGACATCTTTTCCTGTAGGAGTTCAAGAACTTCTTTTCCTCTCTTATTTGCTATTATGCTCTCAAGTTTTTCAAGGCAACAAGATGAACGTGCACATTGCAAGTCAGCTAATATAAAACAGATTGAGAGTAGAAATGCCTAGTGCTTCTTGTCTTTAATGTGTTCATTACTTTGCAACAGTGTTATCTGGAGTCACTATTGATATTTACATCCATTACAGAGTGTTTTCTTGCAGGATTTTTTAAAATGTAATTTTCTAAAAGTGTTATTTATGAGCATCTTTTACTATTAAAAAGTCTTTTTCTATGACTAAGAAAATAACTGTAAAAACAATAGTATGAAACAACATGAGGCGCTTAACACACGGATTTAAAATACAAAAAGAAATGGTTTTCAGGTCCTGCCACTGACTTTGGAGCCTTGAGAAATACACAGCCCGCCAGATACTGTGACACATTACAGGTCAGATTCCACTCCTCTTAGGGAACTAATAAAACTTGGCAGATCTGATTGATTTTTAAAATAAAAAATAAAATCAATCATTCTTTGTCCCCCGTGATTTTTTTTATTCTATTTTCAGTGGATTTCTGAAATTCCCTTTGTATTCCTGACACAACCTTACAAGCCTTTTCAGCTAGAGCAGCACACAGAGGGCAGCAGCTTTTCCCAAGCACCTGAACCCTGGACCAAGAGCTGGGTTTATTTTGCTACGGACCAGTACAACAGGTATTAAAGGTGAGCAGCTCCGTGAGGGAGAAGAGATGAAATCTGGAGGGGAAAAGAGGGAAAAGAAAGACAACAAGCCTTACTTTGTCGTTTTCTACAAAGTCCACAAAAGCTGTCCTCTCTATTTCCACAGGCTGCCCTTGTCTGTCGTAGAGAGCCAGGACAAAGTGGAAGAAATTGGATTTCCTCAAGTTGGAGGGTGGCTGCTTTTCAAAGTGAGCTCTGGACAAAGCTACTCCGCTGTGGAGGAAACACACGGGATAGGGTGTGGGGGGAGAGACAAAGACATTACAAACCCGTGCAGCAGCTCTACGAGCAAAACGACGAGCGGGCACGGCAGAAGGGATTCGGGGAGAAGCCCGGGGAGGTCGGCAGGGTGCAGGTGCCGCTCCAGGTCCCCCCTGTCCCCTGCCACCGCCGGCGGTGCCCAAATTTGCAGCCGCTCGTTCCTGCGCGGCCCCGGGCGGGGTGGCTGCACTCCGAGGGCAAAAAAAAAGAAAACAAAACACCGGGCTCGGAGCGTTAAACCCCAGAAGTTGGTGCTGAAGGAGGGGAGCTGCTTCCCTTCCTCCTCGGCCGGCACCTTTGCGGGCACGGAGCGCTCCGGGTGCCTGCCAGGCTTTGCTCCGAGCAGGCAACCGAGCTGAGCGCGTTTCCTACGGGCTGTCAGCGGCACCGACACCGTTTGCGGTACAAAGCAGCCGCTTTCGGGCACAGCACCCACTTTCCCCCAGCAGCAAAGTTGGTTTTAGCGGCTTTTAGCGGCTGGCTGTTTGTCCCGGCTCCTGGGCGTGCGGTTTGGGATTTACCCGGCGAGAAGCTGAGCTCGGGAGCCCCCGGCTCCGCTCAGCCCCGGCCACGGTTCCCAAGCATCTCCCGGCTGGGGGGGGGGGGGGGATGTTTGTGTGCCCGCCGTGTCCCGACCCGCAGCCCTGTTTGGTAGGGAAACGAGCCGAGCCTCCCTCTCCTAACGCTGATTTTTTATCTCCTGCAGAGAAAATAGGTGCCCGAGGGCACCTCCGTAGCACGGAGCACACAAATTGAGTCTACCTGCAGGACAAGCTGGGAGGCTGAGCTGCTTTGGTGTCCCCACGACAGCTCTGCTGCACGGGCACAAGTATTCAAGGCTTTCGGAGCTTTCCCTGGGCTTTCCCCTCGCCAGAGAGGCACGGGGGGAACTCCCCGCATCTGCCACAACCGCACCTGGGGGCTGCCCCTCGCCCTGCAGCGAAGAGCTCGGATTTGGGGTTTCTTACTGATCCCTGAACTAAAAGCGGCGCTGCCCCAGCCAGCCCAGAGCGGCTGCACCTCCGCGGTTCCCCCGCAGCCCTTTCCTTTTACTTTCGGTTTTCGGGAATAAACGTCCCCGGTCTCCCACCCCCCCCCCCCCCCCCCCCGGATTTATTAAACCATCTATCGGCATTCCTAAAACTCTGATAACTCCTCCCATGGTGCTTGGGAAACCTTGGATCAGGCCGTGGGTGGGGGCTCCGAGGTACCTACCATTCCTCCAATGTCCCACCCGCCGGTGCGTGCCCTCACCTTGTCCCTGTATTCACTAAAAAGCAGCTGGCTGCCCGGGCTCCTTCAGCTTTCCCCTTCCCGGCGCTATACTGGTGGTTTTTTGGGAGAAAAAATGTATCCAGAGAGCGAGGGGGCAAGTAGATATATGGTACTTAAAGGAGTTTTTATCACCTCAGCCAAAAAGGGAAGAGGCTGGGACAGCGGTCCTGTGCAGATTTAGCTGAGGATAGGAGAAGGGAAAAAAGTGTGTGTGGGGGGAAGACACCAAAACATCAACCTATCCAAACCAGGAAAAAAAAAAAAAAAAGAGAAAAAAAAAAGGCCCCAAACCCTACAGCGACCAGCCCCAAACCCTGGCGGCTCCCCCCGCGGTGCCAGGTCCGCTCCTGCCCCAGCAGCTGTAGGGCCGCGGGGTGGGATCTGGCCGCTGCCCCCGGTAGCCCCGGAGCCGCCTGAATTGAGGAACCCAAGATGCGCCGGGGGGGCGGGCGGGGGAGAAAAGCGGCCCCAAAGTTGGTTTTAACTCGGTTCCCTCCTGCCCGGCTGTCTGCCCCCGAAAGTGGGAAGAGGTCTCCTACAGCGCTGGGTGCAAGCGGTTTCCACCAAGAGCCCTCTGCGCTAAAAAATTAATAAAATATAGAAAAAAAAAAAAAAAGAAAAAAAAAAGGAAAGTGATCAGAGCTCTGTCATCCGAGCCCGCGCTGGATTTTAGGGCTCCTGATGCTCTCCGGGTTTGGAGCGCCTGTCCCCAGCTATAGCCGTATTGTCTTGAGCCTTCAGTGAGTAGAAAAGACCGGGAAGGAGGAAGGGGGGTGTCAGAAAGGGAGAAAATAAATTTAATGTCAAATGAAAATAACAAGAGGGAGTAAGGAAAAGGATCGCTTAAAAATAAAAATAAAAAAGAAGCACGGAGGAGGAGGGGGAATGCGGTGACGGTTACCTTTGTGCTGCTACGTTTGCATCCACAACCCCAACGTTTCTGACCCAGGACCTGACGGAATCCATTTCAGAACCTAGAGATTTATCTTTCAGAATTGGTCCTCTTCCTAAAGTATCTTGAATCCCAAACATTTAAAAAGTCTATTCCAACTGGCAACAGTTTCCTTGGGGGGGGGGGGATGCGGGAGGAGAAGAAAACCACGCAGCCTCTGCAAGTGACACACACAAATCCCAGGGAAGTGGAGAACTTCAGCGTTAAAACCAACTTCTTCTGCTTTTTGGTGCTACGTGTGTTTTAATGCCTTCAATGAGGGGGGAAAAAAAGTTTGTCCTCTCGCCGAGCAAAAGTTACGCTGATTCACTCTTGCCTGGGATCATCATCATTCAAACGCGGGCGAGGAAACTGCAGCCAGCAACCGCTCGCGGGTAACGAGGATCACCTGTTTCTCGAAAGACAGGGGGAGAAGGATTGATTGCTGCCCAATCCGGGGGGGGGGAAACATAGACAAAAAAAAAAAAAGGGGGGGCAGAAGGGCTGGGGATGACTCGGGGAAGGCAGGGGAGCGGGGAGGGAGCCGGAGCCTCGCGGCGGGCAGCCCGCGCCGGGGAGGAGCCGCAGCCTCCCGGCCCCGACACCATCAATGGGGCACGGCGGGCAGGGGGCGGGGTCTGGTGCCCATAAAAGGGCATCTCATTTGCATGGCCCGCCCCGATTGGAGGGCTCAGGGCGCGGCTCCCCCGCTCTGCTCCGGCCCCGGTGCCCGGCCGGGAGCGGGACCGGGAGCGCGATCGGGAGTGGGGCCGGGACCGGGACCGGGAGCGGAACCGGAGCGGGACCGGAGCGGGACCGATTCCGGGAGCGGCTCCCGGGCCCCTCTGCTCGGCCTCCCGGCTTGCAGCCTCGCAGCCCCACGCGGTCCAGCCGCGGTAACCGGGCTGCTCCGCAAAGCCCTTAATAAATCCATCCAATAAATTAATTAAGAAAGCAGCCGCGCGGGTGCCGGGTTTGAAACGGATCGAAGCGACCAACGGGGCTGCCCAGGGAGGCTCTGCCCGCGGGGTGCCACCCTGGGCGACATGTCGCGACACGGGCAGGGCAGCCCCCGTTCCTGCAGCCTTAAAACTTCCCGTAAGGTCCTGCCGAGGGAAAGAGGGCCCGGGAAAGGAAAGCGGAGCTCCCCCAGCCCAGCCGGCGGTGAGGCAGGACGCTACCTGTGGTTTGAGTTGTTTTTTTTTCCTAAAACCACTTTGTCTCGCTGCTATTTCCCCCCCGGCCCTTTTGTAGCGGGATCCGCGTATAGATCTGCCTCTGAAATCCATCTAACAGCAACGCGAAAACAGATTTCAAGACAATGAATGCAAATCTGTGCTCAGCGACCATCTGCCAGATGAGGGAATCAGATGTTCGGTAGTTAAAGGGACAGCGCCAGGATTTCCTCCGCTCATTATCCGCAGCTCCTCTTTAACCCGCTTTATTTTTTAACGGGATGAGATTAATTCGGAAATCGATCTCGTATTTCTAACTCCTTGCACCCGCGCACGCTTAGATTTCAGAAGGCACCGTTCTGCTAAATGCCGGGTGGTTCCCGGTAAGTTTGATACAGTTCTCCTGAAACAAAAATTACGAATTCAAACCTTGTCCGAAGACTTTCATAAAACGTATCCTTAATTCAGGCGCGATCGAGGGCAAAGCCGGCACTCCGGATCGCTCTGCCTACAGAAGCGCCAGACTTTTGGGTGATCCAGATCTCCCCCGATGCCTGCTCAAGGGCATTTCCCACCGCAGCCCCCTCCCCAAATTCACCAAGGCGCACCCGGTGAATTTGTCGCGTTAGCCAGGGGCAAGGTGGGCGTTATAAAGCAAAGCACCGGGAGCTCAGCGCTGCTCCGAGCCGAGGCCAACGCCGGGATGTTCACAGCCCTGCGATGCGATTATTTCTCCGGTCAGAAAACAGGGTGACACATCCCAAAAAAAAAAAAAAAAAAAAAAAAAAAAAAAAAAGTAATAGAATAAGAACACGCAGTGTAAACGGACGCGTTACAGCGAATTTGGTTTTACTTTCGCAATAGGCACGGGTACCTTTCCCCCGGTAAGAGCCCCTCTGTGTACTAGGATTATTTGGGGCAGTGGCACCCTGCGGAATTCCCCAAGCGGGGCTGCTGGGCTCCCATGGGGAAAGTGCTCCCCCCGACCTCCAGCCGCTCGGCTGCGGAGCCGGACCCAGCCCAGGAGCCCCCCCAGCCCCAGCCCCGGGGCCGGGCCAGCTTTAGGAACAATGGGGACTCGTGTGCCGCGGGGAGCCGGGCTTTTAGGGCTTCACGGCGGGTCAGAGGGCAGCGGCGCAGGTCAGAGGAGCTGCTCTCTCCTCACCCCAAACAGCTGCCACCAGAATTTGGCACTTCGGGGACAAATGAAGGGAGCCGAGGGCAGCGCCGGGCCGGGGGGAGGCCGCGCTCCGCCGGGAAGTCGCTCCCCTTTGGGGTGCATCTGCAAGAAGCAGCACTTCTTAAACACTGCTGGAACGCCAAGCACCGCGTCCAGAGCCCCCGTTTCAAGCATTTGGGTTACGGAGAGTTGCGAAAAGCCCCTCTCGGCCCGGCTCTCCTGATGGCAACCCCCCGAGCAGCGGTGTCGCTGCCTTGGGGGCCGCGCTGTGGGTTACCGGAGCCGCTTCCAGCGGGCGGTGCCAGGTGAATGCCGCCAGGGAACGGCGGCGGGACGAGCCTGGCAAAACCAAACCAAAACCCGAAGCAAACACGCACACACGAAACCCTGCGAGCCCTGCCGAGGACAGCTCGGGCAGGAGAAGGCAGCCCCGAGCAGCCGATCCTCTTCTCGTACAGCTCCGAGAAGCGCCCGGCACGGCCGGGAGCGTGCCCCGGGCTCCTGGGCCCCGCAGCAGGAGGAAACATAGGCTGGGGAGATTATCAGGTACTTTCAAAGCATTACCCTAAAATCACGCTGGTTTCCTCTCACGTTTAAGGCGAAAAAGGGAAGGAAAAAAGCTAACCTGCGCCTGGAGAAGACCCTGGAAAGGCAGCGTTTCGTTCGCGTTCCTACTCACTCGGGAGGATCCTGCATCCTTCAGGTGTCTCAAGGGAACGAACTGCAGGTGAAAGTTATCCTTTTCCCTCTGCCACTGATAACTCTTTCCGTCTTTATCCAATAATCTCACTGAAAGTTTCCCTCCACAGCTGCACCAGAAAATAAACGTTCCTGTTACAAACAGCTTAAAATTAAGTCCTGCACAAGGCAGGCTGTTTGCATGCAAGCACACACCACATGTTTGGAAATACAACGGTATTTGCCAAACAAAGAGCTCCCCGAAAAGAACTTTCAGGAGCCCAAGAGCAGAGCAAACAAACCATTCACTTGCAGAGGATGCCCTGTGCCAGAGACGTGGCTCCCAGAAACGAGAGCAGGTTGTGATCTGAGCTCCTGGTACGTGGTCAGAGCACTTACAGCTCTGGTTTAGAAGTCCACTCCGATTCAGGAACGTACTCCTGATTTACAAGACCCCCATTTAACTGGAACAAGAGAATATGCGATGCTTATTAAAACGTTTAATACAAGAAGTTTAAAGCAGTTCAGGTGCATGCAAGCAAACCATGAAAGCAAATCGAGCTCTGAGCTGAACGCTGCATGCAAAACAAGGGCTTAAACAACGAGGTGCTTTTGGTGGGATTGGGTGCATAAAACTGGGCTTACAATAAACCTAAAGGTTCTCTCAGAAGCAAACTCACGATTTGATTGCTGGAAGAAGTTTAATCCCCAAGTATAAAATTGCTTCCCTCTCCCTCCCCCCCCAAGTGCACTTGGAAATATCTAGAAACGTGATTTTACAGCTATAAAATCCTGAGCTGTACCTGGGCTCTCCCTCTTTCTCCCCCTTCCCTCTTGCATCGTAAAGGTGCCATTTACTGGAGTCAACTCTCCCGACTGATCAGCGCTTATAGTGTGCAAGTTTCAGAGATTCCACTGATCACATTTAGCAGCGTTGAACAAAGGAATGCTTTCAAACTTACAAATGCATAAGTAAACATTTAATAACTTCTTCTCCACCTTATCTTTCCCAAAAGAGAAAATATTGCATCCATCATATCCTCTTCCGAGTTTCCCATTCACTCCGATAAGTAGGTGCTTTTCGCAGTAGAACAGAAAAACACATCTGCTAGGTTTTATATCCAGGTTTTTTGTTTTGTTTTAAAGATACTTTTACTGCCTTTTGCCTAGCATGGTTTTTGGAACACGTTAGCAAATAATATTTTACCATCGGGAGTATATGTTCCATTTTATTTTATAATGCAGATTTGAGAAGTCTTAGTGCTGAAGTTTGTTTTTCTAACCACATGGAGGTTTGAACCACCAGGCATAGTCAGGAAAAATGCTTTAAGTGGGTGTATATTTGTGCTCGTAGTCTCATTTTCCAGTTTATAGAAAACAATCACGGGGAGCTTTTATTATGTCTTTGCATGTCAGCTACCCAAATTAATCTTCCTCGGGAAGAAGAGGAGTTGAGGTTATCATGCCTGTTTAGTTCCACCGCCGATGCACACTCATGCCCCAACTCCAGCTGTCAAACGTCGCCCACAAGAACCGGGTAAGTGCAGATGTACCGAAGAGCAGAATTACTTTCACTCATTAACATATGAATCAAATAAAAGCGGTCCCCAATACTGCAAACATTCTTATATGTAACCTATATTAGTCACCAGAGTGGCCTTACAAGAATTACTTGACAATATGCACATGCTTAACCTCATGCTTAAACATCTGCACAGCGAGGGCCTCTTTTTCCTCGCCTCAACTCAATGCAGCTCTGTCTTAAACAGGTGTCTAACTTTAATTACTTCAATAGGCACTCTGAAGTGATGCCACGGGGACACTTTGCCTACTTAAGAGTCAGCGCAGCTTAAGCCTCTTGATAGATAAAAACTTGGTTTTTAAAGTGTTTCAAAATACAGAGAATTGGGAACACTCTGGACTTGCAGCTCTTCTGGTGGAGCACAGCCTAACATTTCCATTTGGGATTTCAAGTTACTGTACTAAACAACTACTTTCATGCAAACTAGACTGTAGCAGGAGTGCCCAAGTTGCACTTAATTCCTCATTTGCCCACTCTGCCTGTGAATAATACATATCTAGAAACATATAGAGACTCCCTGGTTGTACCATTCTAACAGTACAGCTGTAGTTCAGTTCCACCAGCTAGGGCTAACTACCCAGAAAAGCCTTGCTTCCAAAATCTGGAGATTTCCAGGCACATACACACAAATATGTGCATATATTTCTTAGGGAAGACTCAGGTATGTGTATATGTTTTCTAGGAAACAAGCATACTGATCTTTCATCCTTGCATAACTCCAATAAGCAGACACCTCAGACTTGCCAATAACCTTTCATCGTTTGGATAAATCCCAGGTTTCAGCACAAAGATAGAGGAAGTTACAGGGTTTGGTTGAAAGCCTAGTACATTGTCAAAATGGTTTGACTTAACAGGTTTGGGATCAGACCAACATTATGCTGTTAAGCTCAATTATAGACTTCGTTTCTTTTACTTTGAGATGGTTTTACATCTAAATTTCAGTGCTTGTAAAGCTTTCAAGATACTTGCAGAGACAAACTTACTTAAGTCATGCAACACTATTTGATGACCAAGAAGCTGAGCCACCAAAAAAGTCACAGTACATAAGAGAGAATAAGGGTCCAGCAACATCTCCAAGGTGATTTTTCCTTTACTGGGCCATTTTCCCAATACACAGAACCACCCATGAGAGCTAAAAGCGTGCAGTCATGTAACATGCATGCACAAAGAACCTTGGCTGGGTTCAACTTACTTTGTGCTGCTCATGGATATGGTGCTGATGCAGGCAGTTTTCAATCTGCAGTTCCATAAATTAGTGCAAACCAGTTCTCAAAGTGCTGTTGAGTTTTGTGGTTTAAGAATTAAAGCAAGTTGTATTATCAGGAGCTCCAATTGCAGGCTTCAAGGAAGAACTTGAACCATTTTGTATAACAAAAACTCACTCATCAAGATTCGGAATCTGGCTAGAGGTTATTGGTGCTACCATCGGACAAATTATTAGGATGAGGAAGATATCTCTTGGGGATGGTCAATAATCAAAACATCTGCCTCCTGCAAAGTTTTCCTGTGCCTTCTTTTAGAGCATCTGGTACTTGAAGCTAAAATAGAATATACAAGAAGCTTAATCTAATCTGACTAGTCCTATGTTCTTTTCATAAGGCAAGAAGGAGGTAGTTAAAAGCTCAGTATATCATAATTAGAGCTTTACAACCTTGGAGAGACAGTTCTGTTCTTCTCTGAACTGTATTCAATAACCCAAAGAACATTTTTTTTTCTTGATTTGGTGGAACAGAAGTATTAACACACCTAACTTCATAAAGCCAACCAGACTTCTACCTCAGTAAGTGGCATTTCAAAAGCTGCCAAGTTACATGACCAGATTCTGGTCCCGCAAACATTTATACTTGTATTACAAGCAACGAAGCTGCAACACCAACTGCTCACAATGGATTTCTGCAAGGTTATAATTCTGAGCTTTCGTTTGGGAGTTTATTCTAAGTTATTAGAACCTTGTTTAGCCTAAACATTATTTACTAGGGGTGGAGAAATCAACCCAGAGTTCTAAGCCTTCTGTGCTAGTCGGTTACAGCTTACCATTTGAACCGTTTCTTTCATCACCAGTTTTTGAGTATTAATTGCTAGGGTAAATATCGATGCTCTGAAATGTACACATACATAAATGGGTCTGCTGCTTAAAAGTATTTGTTCAGCCTGGTTGAACATCATCACTTTCCTATCATTGGTATTAGGTAGGGAGAAGTAATGTTTTACTAAATAATCTGATACTATTCAAGTACTTCCAGTGAAGAGTACTGCTAATAAATACATGTGTTTAAAAAAATAAAAAGGCTGTACCACACGTGCCCTGTAAGCTAGCTAAGCCAGAGCAGGTGGGTAAAGAAAAAGCTCCCATGTTAGCTTTGATAGGCATACTGTACGTTAGTGGATCTAGCTTGTTTTACAGTTAGTATGTATATAACACTTAGGTGGGGAACCTCAAGCGTGTTTGCCATACCCAAAAACTAGAAACAGCAAAGAGGATGGGTAAAGAAATCCACACACACCTGTAGAAGGTGATGGGCCCAAGGCTGACTGACAGTATCACACCTGGATGAGCAGATGAGCCTCTTCTAATAGTGGGTAGGAGAAAAATCTAAACACGAATGTATATCATGAGAAGTGAATTTCTTTGTACACACTTTAGGATTCAGTCAGTTCAGATTAAGGAACCAGCAGGAGTGCTCAGTCAGGTTGTGCTCACACTGGTGGAGGAGCATTAGGGCAATGACAGGCACCTCTGGGACATGCAGTAGAGCCAGGCTGGGCAGTGGGCAGGTGTGCCCTGTGTGAGCTTCATTGTGAGCCATGAGGTGTCTGAATAGTAGCAGAAGAGTAAACCGTAACTCCATTCAGACGTGTTCTTTGTGTTCTCACACAGATGGAAGAATTAGGACTGCCACTGCTCAGGATGTGCCCATCCTGATGGGCTGACCGAGCTTTGCAGAGTCCTTGTGCGCCAGTGGCCTCATACAGAATAATGGCAAGAAGGGGACTGGAAAAACACCAGCTCTCCATGTGCCTCCTCCCCCAGCATTTAGCTATTAGCTGAAGTGGTAAAATGGGGTCTTTGGTGACTCCAGAGCCACAGGGCATCAGTGGCAACAGAAGCAATGAGCAGGTTCTGAGGGTTTCGGAATACCACCCTAAGCAGACACAGCTTTGTCATCCACATGTATTCTTTGGCTTTAGGGAAGGAAAACACCCTCTGTTGTTTGCAAGAGCATGTGTTCGGAGCATCTGAAGGGTAGAATATGTTGGAGCATATGGCATATAATTTCTTTTTCCATTCATAATCTGTAGCAAGACAGCAAAATCAGTTTTCGTAAGTAGAGGCTCCAGCTTCCCTTTGGCAATATCTCCACTGCCACGTCCTTCAGCGTCACCTAGATGCAAGCAAATGTCAGTGAAGCAGTCAGTTGTCATCGCTAAGGATGGTCTGAGGAATTGGATTATAGCAAGTACATGCCACACAACTTAAAGGCTTTCCACGTGCTTGCTACTTCCACCAACACCTCCTGTTGGAAGCACAAACAGTATGGGATGGCGCTGTCAGCTTACTCTGCCCTTACATGCCATCCCAGAGACTTAGGTCTAATCCGGAAGAAATAAAGCTCCTTCACTGCACTGCTTGCAAGCCAAACGTTAGAAGAGAGAAAAAGCAGAGACAAAGGGAAGCCAGAAGGAGAAAAGAGGACACCCAGGACACTTCAGACCACGCGGTGTAGCTACTGAGTATCTCAAGGACAGTCAGTCACTTTTGAAGACTTGCCATCTGTTTATTCTCCCCTTCACTAAATCACCTATTTGGTCAAAGCGTTCTCCAGGTACTCCGTGGGACAGAGGCGAAGAACTTCAACCTACAGCAGTGGAAGTGCCTCAAACATTTCCTCAAATTGGCCCCACCTCATACGTAGCCCAGAAGAGAACCTCAAAAAGAACTAACGCCCTACAAGCATGTGCCCTAATAGCTACAGCACTGGATATCCCCCTGAATTTCTGAGGTACGAGATCTGGGTTGCCACTTCAGAAAATGTTCTCGCTTTTCCCCTCGAGCTGTGTGCAGGCACCCTGACACCCCAGATTTCCTCCGCTGGCCCTGACCTCAGGGTACCCAGAGCACGCGCTGTGCGGAAGACCGAGCTGCCAAGAGGCACAGCTCGCACGGCCCCCAGAGGGGAAAAGCATTTTACAAGATGGTTTATGGCATCTTATTTTTCCCCACGTAGAATATGAATAACGTTAATGGTGACAGAGCCTACAGGCAATAAAAGGCCTTTGCAAGTATCAAACAGCTTCAAACTTTGCTTTGGCTCTCTGCCAGCGGTACAGCCAGCCAGTGCTTCCCTCCCAAGGCTGGGCCCTGTGGCCACTGTGTCCCAGTAATTACAGGGCTGTACTGGTGGTACAGAGAGAAAGCAGACAGGAAACTATTTTGATGTAAAAGATCACATGAAAGTAGAAAGGAGGAAAATTGTGTTTCGTGTATACCTGCCACTTCAGTGTGGCAAGAAATAAAGTGCAAGATGAAACAAGAAAAGACTTTTTTCTAGGTGTTTAGTCCTGTACAGCATGCAACTTAAGCAACTTTGGCCAGTTGGTAAGGATTCACATTTCAAAGCAAAAACCCCTGAGCCACTCTTTCTATTGCATTTCACTTTTTCCATCAGGCAGGGTAAGCACCATGTACCACCAACAAGTCACAATAGTTTTGAACTAAGTCACCTTAAGAACCACTTCCTATTTCATAGCTCCAAATCATCAAGCAAAAGTCATTTTTTCTTCAGTGGTTAATCTAATTTGAAGGAGTACTTTTTGAAGAACTGGCAGCTTTGTTTTTTTTTTTAATTTCCCCTTTTTTATGTTTTTATTTCTTGATTTTTATTTTATTTTGCTGCTTGCCACTGCAAGCTAGTTCCCATGAAAGTACAATACTGCAACAGTCAAACAAATTATTTCTTCATTATCCATACGTTGACAAAAGCCCTTTGAATAAATACCCAAGCACACACACTTATCTTACACCACCAGTTTTTTGTTAGTCAGGTTAGCTCATAAGCTGAACACCTTCATTCAGACAATATCAAGAAGCCCTAGAAAATGGTTGTCTGATATTTTTTTTTTTTACTTTTTTCTTTTTCCTTTTTTCTTTTTTAAATTACAATCACAAAGGCAATCTCCTCAGCACCTGCATTAGGTAACTGGTGTTGGACTATTCCTGCTCAGTATCAGAGGAAGAGGGAGCATGTGGAAGCCAAAGTTAGAGCAGGTCAGCTGCAGGGATGGGGCTGGATCTCAGGAGCTCCTGGATTCTGGGACAATGCTATCCATGAATGGGAAAGTATTTCCCCAAGGCTCAATTATTGGCACATTTGCCATATACCCTGCAAAACAGCAACATTTAAGAAATAAACCTTCAACAGCCAAGACACAAACATCTGTTTTGAGGAACATGCTGTGGGCTGGGAACAAGACAACCTTTGCCTTTCCACCCAGCCTTGGTTAAGTCAGCCAAACACATTGACTTGTGTTTCACGCATCTTGAAACTTGAATCACTGCACTTACACACCAAAACGTACATAGCACATGTGAACATATGTACATTTATAACGTATATAAATGTGGGTTTGGCTTTCCACTAGAGGTAAGTCTTAAGATATTGATAAAATGTTATTGTGGAGTGCCACAATATTGTTCAACAGCTGCAAAGTTTCCACTTCCACACTTTTTAAATGGGGAATGTAGCTTACAAGTATTAACAGTTAACAGAACTGCCATTTTACACCTGAACTTATTATTTTTTAAGATAGGAACTAAATATTTGATCATCTGATGCATTTCAACATCTGCACCGGTTTCCTTTCCCCTAGTCTCCTAGGTATATTTGTTGTTCCCGAGCACTACAGATACACTTGGGGAACTGGAGCAGTGGAAGTTTTACCATCAGTTTCAGTGTCGGTGAATTTGCTCTTGGCCATCTAAAAGCAGACCAGATGTGTCTTGTACAGGGTGCAGTGCAGTCAGGCCCAGCAAGGCAGTCCATGTATTCAAGAGCCCAAACTTGTGAAAGTCAACAAGTATGGGTCAGAGCAAACAAAGGGACATATTCCTGCCGGTTAGATGCAAGAGCAGGAGTTGGCAGAGAACAGAAGTCCTTACTGATCATTCAGATGTCAGCCATAAGATTTAAAATCACAGTTCTATGATTTAATCCATTACCATTGTTTAAAGTTCTTCATAGCAAAGCAGATCAGTTCTGACCTGCGTTTTTCCTATCACTGCCCCAGTGAAGCTCATCAAGAAAGATAATTCTTAGGAAAGAGAAAGGATTACCCACTTGTTTTAACTTTCCAAAGTCTGAGGCGTTTGGCAGGCAGCTTTCTCCTCAGACACTGACAGATGATCGAGAAGGGAAGGTGTGTACATGGAGGGGGCGGCTACGCCTTCGCTGCTCTCGGGGTATAGGCGATGACAAACAGGCTGATAAGGCAGCAGCTCAGAGCACTGCAGAAAGGCCCTAAAGAAGCGATGGAAAGATCTGAGGGGAACCATTGTTCTGGTGGAGGAACAGAAGGAGGTGGAGGTGAACTGATGACCCAAGATGATCCCACTGGTGGTACTTTCAGCAGGCTGGGAGGAAACGTGAGGAGAACAGCAGCTGTCAGCAGACCCACAGAGGCAGGAGATCCTAGTCCTAGAGGAAGAGCCTTGACAATTTGGGTAGGAAGACAAAAACCACATCTTTACAGCACTAAAGTGGGAATCTGAAGGCTCACAGAGCAAGGCCACTTGGCAAAAAAAAAAGGCTCAGTACTGTCTCAGTACAGGCTGCCCACTGATTAGCATCTCCTCTGAGCCCCTGGTACTTAATGACCTGTGCAAATGTGTTAACAATTAAAGGAAAAATGCTGTGGTGCTGTACGTCTTAACATCTGGAAAGATTACAAGAGTACTTTACATGCTCAAGAAGAGAAAGGATGCTAGCAAGTTAAGCACCCCATGCACATGCCATGACTGAAGGGGCCACACAGCACACAAGAGGGAAATAGAAGGATGATCTACTCTTAATTTACAGATTGGAAGTGGAGGTCTATGAAAAAGTTCCGCCACTTGCCTGAAATCACACAAAGGCAGGAACTCAGCCCTACTCTGCCAATTCCCAGAGCCGTTTTTCCAAACCACGACTATATTCAGTCCTCCTGTAGGGCAGTTACTCCAAATTGCTTAATAATGGGGTTGGGTGAAGCAGAAGGGGGAAGTCTCCTAATAAAAAAGAGCCCCTTCCATCAAGAAAGGTCTTTCTGACTCTTGGTTAGCAATGGAACAGATGAAAAATTACACGTTTGATTCCTGTTCCCCAAACAAACCTAGCTAGCACCCAGGACAAACCTCAAGGAGTGTTCCGTGTACCGTTTACCTGTGCAATGCCACCACCTTGTGGTCTCTGCAGTCACGGCACCACCAGAGTCTTCATTTCTCCAACAGTAAGCAAAACCTCGAATTCTTTGTCTGTTTCCTTTTGAGATAGCTTTGCTTAGACTTCACTTGAACAACCCGAGCAGCTCGTTGTGGTGTGTACAGGTGGAATTTGATGCGTGGTTGCTCACACACTGCTCACACCAACACTCTTTGCCTCTCCAAGCAGGAATATTTGTAGGCACACTGCAAGCAGTAAGAAGCACAACCCTTTACAACCCAAAGGAGTTCCTCCGAAGGAGGAATTATCTTTTGGGTTAGACCAACTTTTGGTGCTTACATAGACCACACCAGTAACAAGTTTGAGCAGAAAAAGGAAGATCAACAATCCCAGGCTCTGCTAACAAGTTAGTCCACAGCCTGAAACATGTCTGTCTCCTTTCCCCACCTGTTCGGTCAGCATATCATGCCTTTGCAGCACAACTGAAGATCCACAGATGACAAGCAAAAGAAAACAGATAATATAAAAGTTATCATGTTTGGCCACAGTGGAAAAGAACAACTCTTTATTGCAAAATGCAGTTCTATTCTAACTAGAAAAAGCTTATCTAACACTGCCATGAAGAAATAAAAATACTTCAGATATCTGCTACTGATATAATCAAGACATCCTGTATGATGTAAAGCTGGGCTGCTTTCCAGGATACTAGCACGTATAAGCATTTACAGGAATTTTTCATGCAGTGACCAACACAGACCTGGTTCAGGGTCACATCAGAGCCAAGAAAACACCTTCCAAAAAACAGACATTGACAGTCTGCAGCGTCCTCCTCAGAGGCAGAATTATATCCTCCATTTGCACTGCAGCTCTTTGATGCAACACATGCTACCTTGCTGGTTTGATACTTGCTTTACCAGTTAATTTTGCAGTTCAGCTTACATTTGCCAAACCGTCAGAGGCTTCAGAGAGCTTTACATCACAAACATTCCTAAAGTATCAAAGGCTACTACCTTTACTCTTCTTGCTGCTTTCCTTCTACCTTGCTGCCTTCCAGGCCCATGCAGTGCAGCCTCGGAAATCTGCTAGAGAAATAAGAGGCTATGAACAGTCCTGCAGTCATTCCTGTCACTTTTCTCACTCAGATAAGCTCCAAGGTCCAATTTCCATAGGCATTTGAGCCTCTAGTCCCTTGAGTTCCTTTGAAAGTTAGCTCATATTCCTTTCCCCAAAGCCCACTAATATTTGCAACGTTCACGCGCTACATTTTAATCTCTTAATCTAAATTACAAACACTGTAGTCTCTTTACAGCATTCACAGCACACTTAACACAATAGGGTCCTTATCACCAATATGTATTTCTGCAGTTAGCATAAATACTCTTTGGGGAAAAAAATAGCCTTATCGTGTAGGGATTGCATTTCATTTGCAAACAGTAAGTATCTGACAGAACTAGGAGTTAAAAGGAATTGGTTTAATAAAATGCAACACAGGTAGCAACACATCTAAATCCAACTTTGACTGTATGCTTACATACTAAATATTTTTTGTTAAAGCTGTTTGAAATGCTCAAAAGACCACACCTTGCGTTGTGTGTTTGAGGACTTGGTGGTAGTAAAAATAAAGCAGCCCAAAGCCCTAGCAGGCTGGAATGCACCAGAACTGTCCAACACACAAAATAAGAGCACAGAAACATTAGCCTCAAACCCCATTAAATGCAAATAGTGCCTGAATTCCAATGAGAGTCTCTGAAAACTCCAGCTTTACTACCTCACCCCACACCGCCGCTAAATGAAGCGTACAGTCCTTGGGCTAAAAAGACGGTGACTGGCTACCGTACGGCTTCACATCCATGAACTGTTTTGACGCACTGCATGACAATCCATGAGTTGGGTCAAGCCTTTTTTTTTTTTTGCAAGATAATTCTTGGTGTATTCTAACATTGTCACAGCCCACAAAGCCGGGCTTCATTCCCAGTTAAGTCACTTGTCACCCCGAGGACTATTATAGCATCAAAGAACTACCCCGCTGAGGTTTCCACATTGCTGGTTGGGGGAAAAGAAGCACAGGCATGGTAAAGATCCAGGGCATACGAGTTGCTTCCCCCAAACTGTCCCTGCACCAGAATTCAAAGGGAATACCTCAAGAGAAGATGCATTAAGACAAAAAAAATTTAACTCAAAAAAGTAGACCAAGACTCATCAAGGAACAAAGACACCTATGCTCATTGCATCCTTGCTCGTAAGGGACTACCTGTCCTAACACCCTCCAGAGAAGCACTGGTACCTGTGCTTCAAGTATACTAGCCAGAGACTAAAAGCTTGATGCAGAGGAAAGTGCCTACAATTCATAGCAGCCCCAAATTACACCAGTGTAACAGCTCATTCTGAGTTTTGCAATTCTAGAGTCATTACAGTGCCAGGACTCAGAACTCTCTTGTGCTTGGTACAAGCACAGAGAAACATTTCCAGCAAACAACTCCTACCACTTCATTACACCATTAGGACATTTCTTGCACTCAGCTTGATACTTACCTGCATATCCCTCAGCTCATCATTGCCCTGGTTCTTATTTGAGTCTCAGATGATGCATAGCATAGGGCAGCTTAAATCATTATGGTTTTGAACAGATAATAGTCAGTAGCAAACAAAATTGTTATAACTTACTATAAGAGGCAGACATTCATTACCATAATGCTTCTGTATAACATTAGATTTACAGATACTTGTCTCAATAAACAAGTTTCCTGAAATATTTCAATGTGCAAAAGTGAAACATATGGGACAACCAACCTCTTTGAAATACAGTTAAGAGTCAGACATAATTAGGTCACAGCCATATTGCAGCACATTCAATTAAGAACAGTTCAATCTCTATAGTTTTTATCTTTCTTTTAATTATTATTATTCATTTATTATTTTTAAGGGTCTATAAGCACTGGAAGTACCTAAATACTATTGAGCATTATTTTTTTTAAGGAGTGACAGTGGGAAAGAAAGGAAGTTTAAAAGTATTTCCGCAGGATACCTAAAATGAGCAATAATATAAACCAAGGGTTTCAAACCCAGTCTTTCCCACAGTAACTAAGTGTGAATTTTAAGGCAACGCACACTGGTGATTGCTGAACCTTGTCTTTTGAGCACCACCCAAGCATTTGGGCCTTTGCTCCTTCCTCAATTCTTACTGCTAGACAGTACAACAGCAATGCCGTCATTAACACTGGATTGATTTCACGTGTTCCTCCTCACATTGCCACCTCTGTGGAAGGTAACAGCCCTACACAGGACAAGCAAGACAGCTGCCAAACCACAAGCCACTGAGTATCTAAGCGAGGAAACAACTAACAAGGTTAAGGCCACAGTAGGTATTCATCCTCCGACCAGGTTTCCGAAAGAGATACCAGTATACATGCAGTCATTATTTTATGCATGTTTTCTTCTTTTCACCATCACCTCACACAAGCTCAGAAGGGAAAACAAATTGGAGCGTTGAGGTTGTTCAAGGAGGTGTTTCCAGACCTTTGTGTGTGTGAATAAATGCAAGTAGACAATTTCCCTTTTCAAAAGCAAGAGCTAGGTTTGAAAAAAACAAGGAGCTGGAGTCCTCATTTCCACGGAGCAGCTGTAATCCTGTACCTGCTCTCAGAGAAAGCCATATTACAGCTTAAATACTATGATATTTTAATGCTGCAGGTAACAACACCCTTTCTGTTTGACACAGACATAGCAGGAGACACGACCCTTTCTTAAAACTGCTCTAGCACTACACCCCTTCTCCTAGTTTCATCCCACTAGCTAGAAAATAAATAAATAAATAAATAAATAAATAAATAAGTTATCTGTTCTCTGTTCTAAGGCCATATGCAAGGCCAGTAGGCTGTGCTTTCCTCTGAGGAAAAACACCTTAAAGCTGTCTCAAGCATTTGGGATTATCTCCTTCCCACATCTTTCAGCAGGGAAAGGCCCCTTCCCCACACATATCCTGTGCATTTTCAGATCTTCTCTTGTGTGCAGGGGGGAGCTCAGGGCAGGAAACGGCTCGTAATGCCCCCAAAGTACCTTTTGGTTGCAGAGCCTCTAGTGACAGCGTAGCAGATCACCATTATTCCTAAAATTTGGCCTCATCCCACCACGGTACCTGATAAGCACCATCCCTGCCAAGCGCCTCCTCCACCACACAAAATGGCGCCAGGTCAGGGGGTAAAGCCCTGGTGCAGTCTCAGGGCCCTGTGAGCTGCCCTAGGACGCACATGCAAAACAAACATATATATGCAGTAAATCAGGTATATACCTGAAACACAGAAGTTTTCTTCACATCTTCCTTGCTTCTGTGAGGAAAGAAGAGGGCTGGAAGTGCCGGCCAACTCTTTCTGATGTTTTTACAGCACTTAGCATAATGGGGCAGCAGTATTTCACATCAGGGCCTGGAGGTGCCACTGTCAAGCAAAAATATTGTCTTAAGGACCAATTTCCGGAAACAATTTCAATTTCAAAACTAATTTATTTGGAAGGAAGAGAATTTGAGCCGCCTCATGTCTAGATTAACAAAGATCCAGTAACAAATATTGAGTTTTATCTGCAGATCAATTGTGCACGTTCAAATCCTGTTTTCACAGCTGCGAATGCATTAGGCAGATTGCAAAGGTCAGGTCTGAGAAAGTTTCCATAGGTGGCAGCATTACTGCAGCGTTTCAGTAGGAAATGGAGATGAGCATTATGGTCTCTTCAGCACTGATAGAAAACTCCCTTATGGGAAAAACCTTCTAGGAATTAATTACTTTTCTATAGTGCCATCACCCAACACAGGCAGCCATACAAACCTACAGGACAAATGAAAAAAAAAAAAGCGTCCAGCAGAAGGGTTGTAATTGTGTCTGAATAAAGCTTAATAATGAACTTGGTACTGCTAATTTATAGTTTTTAATAGGCCTGTTACTACTAATAAAAAGCTTTACTTTCAGAGCTTTATTAAGATTCTGTTACGAGTTATTATGAGACTCCTGTGAAAGGGCATATTTTTACCCTAAGTGTCTTCTTTGGGGTTTCTTTGCCTTTGGAACAACTTAATTCATCCTAATAATTATATATTATGTGAAATATACTGTTTGAAATGGCTCACTGGTAGGAAGGAATTTGGTAATTCTCACATTCCTATATGTTTGTATTGTATTCTATGAGCTGTTTAAAAATGATTGATGTAATCCCTCTGAGAAGCTATTAGCAACTACCACCAAATTAGGGTTTGTGCAAAGCATTGGCTTAATCACAGCCTGAAGCTCTCTGCTTATATCCATAGTGCACGTAACAGCATAGCAAGCTTCTTCAGATTGCTGGCATATGATGCTGGAACAAAAAGATGTTATCTTTCATGTGCTTGGGAATCACTTTTATTTTCAGATGTTGGGGAAAATTGAGAGATCAACATTTTCATGTTCACAAAGAGTTGTTTCACACATAAATGAGCCTTGCCTGAACCAAAAAGATCTCAACACTCTGCAACACTACACCAATGCTTTCAAAAACATCAGTCCAACCACCAGTATCTATAAAGCCAAATAGTAATATATAGTCAGTTGGATTGGACATGAGAGCTGCCCCTTTGGGGGTTATCACCCAGAAAGGACTTCCATGACTTTAACTCTTCTGATGTCTCAGTGAATAAAGTGTACCAGCCAGGATGATGGCTTTTACTTTCACGGACACCCATACTGCAGGAATTAGACTGAAACCCAGAAAAAAGTCATCATGTTGCAGGCCAATAAAGAGTAAATGGTATCCACACTTGTCTCCAGTTTAAGCTAGATTTGAACTGCTGACCTGGAAGGGAAAGATTGGATTCCATTACTAAACTCCTGAGCATTCCTTGTTGTCCCTGATAGATATGGGGCAGATAGAGATGGGGAGGAAGGGAAGGAGTATATCATCTCAATCATCATCTTTCATCTGTTTGGAAGATAAACAATCAGTGGATATATTTCACTGTGTGCCTAATAGGAGAGTATAATGTAACGTTATCATTTTTATGGGTTAGAAGGCCTCTCGGGACATGGGGGAGCAGAGTAATATATGTTTTTTCTCAGCTGAAAATGTGACACAGTGCAGTTATATAAAACATTTCCCACCCAAAATTGAAGGGGTAGCAATAAAATAGCAGCTGAGTCATGAATCTAGCTCTGATTTAGGAGCTAAACCAGCAATTTTATTGAGGATGTCTATAAAGAAAAGGGAAAAAAAATAAGTGCTTTTTCTACTCTTCAGCTCACCTTTTCCAGACATTTAATTTCCCATAGTATAGGTTAACACAGAAGTCTTCACAGAATTTCCAAAATCAATCTTTTCACAGCATTGGAGAAGAGTCCTGAAAGGTGCAAACATCATGGGAATCAAGAGCAGCATTTAGAGTACTTTAAAATAGGTAAGCACTCATTTGGAGTTTCAGCACTGCAAGCAGCTGTCAAGTGTCCTTAGGGTTGGTCCCTCTAATAGGCATTATATTGCTCTGAATTTTATAGTCAATGCACAGTTGCACTGGTGAACATTAAACAGGCATTGCCTATGTTTTAAAAACTGATTTGTGACTTTGGAAAAGCATACTGCCTTCCTTCAAATTTGTGCAAACATATGTCTTCTTCAGATTAGTGAGTAAATTAGAGATCCAGGGTGAGCCTGCTCAGAAAATGTCCCACCAGTAACAGACTCTGACCTCTCCAAGGCTAGGCCTGTTTTTAATTGTTACCTTTATGGCTACCCTCACCAGGCACCCTTAATCAAACTTTTCTGCTTTTTGGTATGGTATTTTTTTTTTCTTTCACCACTAATTAGGTGACTAAATACAATTATAGTATCATAAAAACACTTATTGTGACCAGCTGTATGCAGCTGGTATAATTTAGCTTTCATTGTGAGTCTCGAATTGGCTGTACTGGCAGTGCACACATCTGTATTATGGCTGACTACAGATGGAGATAAATGAAGAAAATTTGGGGGGTTACTCCCTAACACGGCACATTTAGAGCACAACTTTTAACTGTAGGCAAATCCAGTGTCCCACTGTCATACACACAGTAGTAGCAGAAGACTCTACAACTGACTTCCCCTCAGCTAGCTGGGTCTCTGCTTAATCAGCTTCATATGTGCATGTGACTCAGAATTCCTGCTTACCCTTTTACATCCAGTATTTAGGATGCCGGTAAAGAAATATCCCAAAGGAAACTGCCTATTTTCTCACTGCTGCTGTTTCACATTTGTCTCATCTGGTTATGCTTTTGCTTCCCTCTCCTGGCTGTTTTCATCCTAAAAAATACAGAGAAAATTTGCAGACGTATAAACCAAAGCCTTTAGATAAGGCTGAAGAGAAGATATTCCCTGTTCTACGAGCTATGTTGGCTCATTTAACAACTGCAATTTAGAATAGAAATTATCCAGCATTTCTGAACTCCCATCTCAAACTTCCTTACCATCCTGGTATAGCTAACACCCTGTCTGCACATCAAATGTCAACCTTAGGTACATCAAGGACAAATACCCAGAGTTGCCCTGAAGAACTTGGAAGTATTCCTGGACCTAAGTATTAACTGAAATGCCACATACCTTTGTGAACATAAACGGGAGAGACAGACCAAGCCCGTCTAGGATTTATTTTTGTGGGGACCCAAAATAAATCTCAACAAAGAGGAAAGAGTGGAGGGATTGCCACTGAGGTTTCCACTTGAAGCATTTTGAGAACTTTGTCAAGTCCACACCAAAAATCATAGTAATTCATATATAACTGTGACATAAACTGGAAGCCTCACATAATTTTTTCACATTTTGATGGTGACTTCTATATTCTTGTTACACAGATCTGCAAGTTAATTGTAACTTCTTCAGGCTTCCCCACTGTCTCACGGCACTTGAACCAATACTCTTTGTTCCCACTAAAAATAAAGAAACATTCCTTTTAGATAAATTCCTAAATTCACTTTAGATAAAATCTAAATTCCTTTTTAGATATTTCTAAATATTTAGAAGTATCTGTTTGTGTTTTATTATTATTATTATTAAGCTTTTGTGACTCTCCAACATCTTCCTTCCACTCAAGCTCTTCCCTCTAGTCTTACCCTTACTTCAACCATTACACCAAGATTCCCTCTTTAAAACTGACCAGCAAATTTCCATTCCTATTTTCAAACATTTTCCCTAAATATTCTGAATTTTCCCCTTGAGCTAAATATTCTCCCTGGAGCACAGGAATCTCTTGCAGCATGACCCATTAACACCATAAAGAGCAGCTAGTGTGTGTCACATCGATTAGGTCAGTGCTCTGTGAGGTAGGCAAAATTCAGGGAATGATGATGAATTGATTTTTGTTTTCTTACACCAAATTGAAAAATGCAACGAGCCCACAATTAGTTGCTCTATCTAGCCCACACACTGAACTTAATTAACTATTTAATTAAGCAATGAATTAACGCTATTTTTAGCAAAACGTGATATGGGTCATGCCAGCCAGTCTTCCTCCTCCTTTCTGCCCCTCCTCCAGGCATCCACTCAAGTTTTATCTCCACAACAAAACAGAAGCCTCTCTTTGTTACAGCTGCAACACTGGCGGCATTGACGGGAGTACTCATGTGTCCAAAAATAACCAAGCAAGTGTCCATTTTGCTTGGAGCCATCTAGCATCATGCCCTCATGCTTGGCACATCCCATGAAATCCTACACCTTCTCTGATGGAGATTAAAAAAAACAAGATCCCAACTACTTGTATACATTTAAAGGAGCAATGACTTTGTTTTTCTCCCCATGTTAAGTATTTCTTAAGCATTTACGATACCTGCATATCTTAGCACCAGACATTCACACAGTTATTTTCTGTGTTCTTGGCTAAATTCCACCAAGGGGATTTACTTTCTACCTTGAATTTCCCAGGCAGTTTTATCTGATATTTTCATTGCGTTGTCTTTTGCAATTTTTCTGACATCATATTACATCTTCTATGCCCAGCATACATTTTACACCTAAACCCAAAGAAACTTCAGCTCTCATATATTAAATAACAATCCCAGTATCATTCATGTGGCATCAAGAGGTACAAAAAGAAGTCAGGGTGCTTAATGTTAGAATGTTAGGTGCAGTAAGAGAACCCAAACACACAAAACCTAGCTAAAAGCACCATTATTGCTCCTGCTTGTTTAATTTGAAATTAATTAATTAATTTCAAATTAATTAATTAATTTAAATGATTCGTCTTGCTCATGCTGTGAATGTGAAACAACAGAGAACAAAACTCTAATCCTGTAAGTTCCTTGTCGGCCTTCTAATTATGAACTCTTGATTTTATAAAGAAAAACTATAGAATCAGTCCCTTTTTGATCTGTGCTGTCATCTTATTTGCTACTTAACCAATTTAAAAACCTACCCCAGAAATGGCTGCAGGTCAGTACCAAGCAAAGCAGATCCTCCATTGATACAACTTGTAAATCAAATGAAGGCAGCTCCAGTTTATAAAGCATTGTATAATCCCTGGCAGTGCAGATTGCTAGGGAATATAGCCTGTTTCCACGATCAGTTAACTTTCCTACCCTCCCATTCAACTGGAATGATTTCTGACAAGAAGCAAGTGGAAACATTAGCCCAGATTACTTTGTTTTGTTGATGTGTATCAGAACAAAATGAGAAGCAATAATATTTAACAGTGTGCGTAGCTGTGCCCTCTTTAGAAGTCCTATAAACATCGGATGCTTGGAAAGCAAAGGTCTGATGGTTTATTCCTGCTGTCAACAGAAGTGCTATCTGGGTTGGAAAGCTCCTCATGGAGATCTTGATTTGAGCTGTCTCATGGCCAAAGCCACGTATCTAAGTGCAGGGAGTAGCCCTGGATAAGCATCGTTCTGGTTCATACAAATTTATGGCTGTCAGACTGGGCCCCGTGTATGGCATTTTCCAATCCATTCTGTATTCTTTCCCCAGCCTCCCTCTCAAGACCAATGTCTCACTGGTTGCAGAAGAATTCAGTGTTGCATCTAGAACTGGAATGTTTTCCTGGTAAGTACACACACGTCCATCACAGTCACAGTGAAAGCAAGGTACTTAGTCTACAATGGTCCCATTTTATTTAGAGCACTCTGGATCACATAATCCATGCTGCTTAAGTGGCAAACATGACACAGAAATCGGTGGCTTCCTGCAATTTGGGAGGGAAAGAGGGGCTTATTTGGACAGAGAATATCTTATATGAATTTTATATTTTATTCTTATGGTATTAGGACAGATAAGTTTAAATTCCTGAAAGTTTTCCAGCTTTTCAAGTGCATTTCCTGTATAGTATAGAGGACAAGCGAGGCCTTTCAAAACCCTTTTGTTGTTGCGGTTGTTTAGCAAAGTACAGAGGATAAAAGAAAGAAAGACCTACTCTTTGCTGAGGATGTCCAGCAACAATTTTAATGAGGGCACTGGTTTGTAATGCAACAGACCAAGTTCAGGATCTTGGACAGAAGATCTTGGGCTGCCTAGGACTGATCAGAAGAAAAAGTGTTTTAATTTTGCAGGGTCCATGGAGGAAAAAAAAGTGTCTGAGTCCTTTGGCTCAGAGCCAGTACCTTGTTTAGCATCATTTGGAGACGTGGATCATGAAGGTTAATGTATTTAACAGCAAGACAGTCCTCCTGGCAGTTTTGTGGGAAGTCAGATAGCATGGGAACCCCTGGAGCTGCTCAATGAATTGATGTTCTTGGTAATTTCCTGCCTGCTATTGGAAACAAAACTGATAAGGTTGTTGATTTCTCAGAGCCCCTGCAGAGTCCAGGGAACTTCCAGTTTGTGGGAACTTGAAAATATTTCTAGTGACTGTCCAATTTGGACTGTAACCAAGTTTTGGAAAGATGAAATTTCTGTTAAACCAGAAAACTCTTGATTTTTATTTTTATTGGGGCAGACGGGGGTGTAGAGGTTTGCTTTACTCTCAATTTTGTATAATTTTCTAAATTAGAAAATGATAAAGAAAACATAGAATGACAAACGGACTTGTTCTAACCTTGTGGTTCTCTGCCTCGGAGTTTTTCAGCCTTGGATTCAATGTCACCAACAGGAGGTAAGTAGGCTGGCTCCACACCCAGCAAAGGCTGAAACGAGCAGCTTCGTAAGAGGGGATCTTGGAAAGCCTGGTCCCTAAGCCTTACAGCCGAATTCTCTGGTACCTGGTAGGACGCAAACTTCGATTTTTGCCTGGATGGATTCTCTGGAGTCTAATAAGGTCCAAAGTCGTGGTGCAGCCACTGTCAGTGGACGCAAAAATTCAGGCTGTCTCACTATCACATTTTCTTGGAATTGGTAAGCAACTGAATATCCTTGAAGCATCCATTTGTATGAAACCTAATTGGAATAGGTAATTGAGTCAACAGCTTCTGCAGGGAAGTGGACAGACATCAAGCACGAATATGCTAGCCTCATTTTGGTTTAAGCAATGGGGCTGGGAGAAGACTTTTTACTTCAGTAAAGATGAAGTAAAGATGAAGGAAATAAAACTGCAGAAACCCAGCTTCACCCAGCGGTCTGGCATAATGCTAGCAGTAACACTTACAGGAGCCCTCAGCCTATTGTTAGGCAAAGTAAAAGGGATTAACTTGAACCACTTTTAATAATTAAACCTTTCAGTAGTGGTTCAGATGAACTCACTTTGCATGCAACACACTATGGCAATGTTACATGACTAATTGCATCTCTGTGCAGTGCCTGGTTAGACAGATCATCTGGATCTTGTCTCCTCACGTGAGCATCCTCTAAATTCCACACAGTTTATGCAGATGGCTCTTTTCAAAGATATCTGGATGCCTTCTGGATGTATCTGTGCCTATTCACTGTGCTTCTCACCCTTCTGTAGATACACCACACAAGTATTAAAACCTCTAGTTCTTATCTAAAGACATAGATACATAAATATCACCGAATCATAGAATGATGTATGTATATATATGAGTCATGGCCAAGATTTCCCTCTCTGTACTTCAGCAAAACATCTGGTTCACCTGTCAACACCCAACTTTAAAGTTGCCAGCAGGTTCTGTACCTAAGGCCTTACCTAAATGCCACTGAAACTAAAGATCTGTCTATAGTGACTTTGGAGAGAGTGGGCAAAAGACCCTAAGGCATAATATACCCACAAATCATTACTATTTTTTTGTGCTACTTCAGTGATAACAACTCAAGCTGTGGAATTAACTTATTGCATATTAACATTTAAGTGAGCAGTGCAGCAATGATCTTATCAACCAAATTTCTCTTTCAGGTTCATGGGGTCAGGTTTTTGTGCAGCTGGGGTAACCAACAGTTAAACAGGGTGCAGTGAAACGTAAGTGAAGAGATTTTGGTGGAGCTACAGAAAATATCAGTGCCTTGTGGAAAATAAAATCCACATTTTCACTTTTTTTTTTTTTTTCTCCTGCTTACTGTTGATTTGCTTGCAAAGCAGGAAAGATCAGCTTTAAGTCTAAACCCAAGAGTCAGGATGGAGAACTAATGTGGTTTTTGGAAGGGCTGGCCATCAGCTGAAGCTACAGTGCAGCATTTCTCATTGTAAAACAGAGTAGAAATAGGATTTCAAAAATAAAAATTGATAATTTAATCTGATGACTCAGAAGCAGGATATTTTAGTATTCTTCTGCATACTTGTGTTTGTCCAAAACCAAGATTCGTGTAGCTTAAATTAATTGATACTCAAGTATCAGTAAAGGAGTTGTTTTGTTCTTCTCCTTCATCCCTCATGGAATTTATCTCTTACGAGGTAAATTCTGGTTAAAAGTAAATAAATATATATATTTTTCTTCTGGGATATAAATACAGAAATCTCTCTGTTTACAGGCAGAGAAAGCAAGAAAGAGGTTCATGTTAAAAACCACATACAAGGAACTTCAAAGGAAAAATTCGTCAATTCCAGATACTGAAAGAGGTGCAAAGAAGATAAAGGCACTGAAAGGGAAAGGGAGGAAGGTCAATAAGCAGATAAATTCAGGGCTTACTGTTGTCTAGGATTTTTAAATAGTCCCTAGAGTAGGCCAATTAAGTATCACTGTTAAACAACTTGCCCTTTTCCTATATCTCAGGGGTTCTCTCTACACAGCTACTTCAGGCTGTATCTTCTACGGCAGACCTTGAATGCATTGCAGCCCTGGGGTCTTTGAAGAAAGCGATACGTTTTCCTGTTGGATGGCAGCAGTTGCCTGTGGCAGAAACTGAGATTTATTGGCAGGCTTAATTTCAAATTTCTCTCTCTTTCACTGGTATCTTGTAAACAGCTTCCCAATTGCCAAGCTGTGAATGACTAAATGTCTAAAGCACGAGCTGGTAATTTAGTGATTTGAGTCCTGATATTGAAAGCCACAAAAGTTATTTGGCCATCTGCATGCCCTGGCACATGCACGTATAGGAACATGCACAGGAGTGACAAAATGAAAAGAAAACAACTGGGCCTGCTGCACTTTCTTTTTGCTTTTGCTTCACTGAGGATCAAAGAAGGGGGTTGGATTTTGAAGGGCAAGGGGAGAGATGAAGGAAGTAATGTAGGGCAATATGTGGGGGAAGACAGAATGGAAAAGCATGGAAAAAACAGACCCTGTGAATGACTCTGCCTTCACACAGGGCTGTCACCCACCAGTCTCTGTGCTCCTTCAGTATTCCCAGCCCAGCATCACCACCTCCCGCTCCTGGACCCTTCATGTCAGACACAGTTGGATAACTTCCCAGACAGCTGCATCTGCTACATGGGGTCTCAGGGCACAAAAGGCTGCCACACAGCTCAACAACCAGGGCGTGTGGCTTCTAATGAGGGCCTGACACAGAAGAGTCCTCCTAAAAATGCACTCTCCCCAGCCATCGCTCCTTCTCACACATCTTCACTCGCAGGCGTGCTCCCTGCAACCCAAAGGCAAAAGGTTAAGAAATTTTTTTACAGCAGGGCCAAATGCAGCCACAGTGGGTACTAAGGATGGCAGAGCAGTGCCTGGCTGCATGTCATAAATAGACAATGGCTGTTGGTGGGGCTACATTTTCTGATATCCCTGGTAAAGCATCTGCTTTGCATTGTTACAAGTGAGAAAAACAAAGCCTATGATGACTTGGGCCCCCAAAGGTCCCTGGTCCTCAGAGCAATATAAGGAAATAACTTCAAGCAAGTAGCCAAGTTGATTTCAAGCCCACGTACCATGAGCTGTTTTTAAAGTATGTTATAAATGTTTTAACTGAAAGACTGCTCCTATGAGCGAGTTAAGTGCCATCATCCCTAGTTCATTTCCAATGAAAAAATAGGAACAGAAAGCATTTGCTCAAGGTCTCCAAGGGAATCAACAACACAGCAAGGATTAGAACTAAGGATTTCCTGTCCAATCTGCAAACCACACCTCTCTCCTGTTTACAGTGTTAACTTATTCCCTAGCAGAAAAGCCATGTGAATGGAACAATTCAGTCTGCTATTTTGGCCTCCCTTCCTTCCCTTCTCAGTTCATTCCTGGCATTACCTTCAGACTCTTACAAACCTGTTACCAGAAGAACTGTGGGACAAAGTGAAGCAAGCAGAAACTGTTTCAGAACAGCTTCAGCTCAAATAATATTTGCTAAATTGAAGAAAATGTTAAAACTTAAAAAACTGACCTGGAAATATTGTGCGATTGTGCTGTTATTAATGAAAAAGAAAACAAAACTAAAAGGTAAATTAACTCGTCCATCAATGGATAAGTTAATGAATGACTAAAACCAATCACGCTAGTTACCTGCACACGTTATTTTTTGCACACATGACCCATAAATACTAAAGCAATAGTGTCACTGCTCAGAGTCATAGTGTATGGCTTAAGAACCAAGAGAGTTTTAAAGATATATATTGAGGCTCTTTGCATTTGGTTCTGCCCCTCCTTTCTTTTTTTTTTATGTAACATTTTCACATTTCTCTCTAGAATCACAGAAGCTAGAATCTCCTTGAAAGATACCAAAATATCAGCTGAATTTCTTATGTGCAAATCTTCTTCTTTCTATGATACCAGGGCTTAGGACATCAGTCTGTTCACACCCCCTAAATACCATGAAGTGTTAGCAACATCAAGCTGATTGAAAGTACAAGACTTGACTAGAGGCTAGGATCAGGAGTAAGAATGCTTGACTTCAAAGACTGCAAGGGCATTTTATTCCAAATTATACATTTAATCAGCCCTTCCCATAGTCCATGCTTTTTAAGGAACATTTCTCCTGGCAAAGTCAGATCACTGATGTGGGAAGTTCATACACCCTGCTAGCACCACACAGAGCTAGCAATTAACTTCCTTACTGCAATATCCTACTAAAGTTACACGCTTCTTCAAAGCACAAAAACATGATTCCAAAGAGCCAATTGAGCTCTTTTTAGATCAGCTGCCTTTTACATATGTTTTATTAACAATGGCTTCAGTGATACATACAAGATAACTATAGCACTTGAGCTGAGACTTATATTTACTTATGCCTTTTGAAATAAATCTATGCAGGCGTAATTCTTCCAACTCGTGGTGAAGGATAATAGCTTGTTAATTAATGCATAAAGTATGTTGCTTTAGTAAGAATCGAAAATAGAAGATACTAAACCCCACTATTAAACAGGGAAATCCTATAGACAGCAATGTTTTTAGCACACTTGCTTTCAGCTTCCTGCTTTTGTTAAGCCAACTCATTTCATAGAGGTCGCTGAAGCCATTCTTTTACCTATTTAGGTTTATTAGCAAGGAACGAGCAATTCTGCTCCCTCAGTACCACTGCAGCCCTTCCTCAAAAAGAACCATTTCAGTGTATAGACCATGAGATTTAGAAGTTAAAAACAAACAACTAAATAACAAGAACTGTTCAAGATCCTTTGCAATTCTTTATCTTAGCTCCTCCCCTTCCTGCAAAGTGCCTCATAAAGGTGGTGGTGAGCAAGGCTCTTTTCACCTGTGAGTTACTCCCTGCTTCTTAGAGATGCAGCATGTTATCAGTTAAGTCTGTGCATGAAGTGTTTTTGTTGTGTTTTTTTTTTTTTTTTTTTTCTCCTAAGATAACTTTGTAAAAATTGTTGATGTTATTGTTTCATTCTATAAATCTGAGTGGATTCCAAGAGATTGAAGAATGTGAATTATTTCTGTCCTAGAGACTAATAGCACAAAGAGATATAATACTTTTTAAAGTATTCTCTCTGAATGCATTTATCACTTCTGGATTATTTTGATTTTGTAATTGGTACAAAGAAAACTTTCAAGATGAAGAATGTGGATTCTCTGCATCAGTAGAGAAAACTGGGACTGGGAAGGGCGAAGGCATCTCCTGCCCTTAGGCAGGGAGCAGCTCTACTTAGCCTATTCCCAGTAGGTGGTTATCTAATCTGCTCTTAAAAGTGCCTAGCAGTGGATGTGCTGCAGATTTGTTGGCAATGTGGTCTAGTCTTTAATCACTCTTATTAGAATATAAGCACTTTCTGAGCACCTCGCCTTGAGTTTCTGGTGCTTAGTTTAAAATCCCTGTTCTTTTTGTTTGGTTTTTGGTTGTTTTATTTTTCTCTCTTTTGTTTGTTTTTCTCCTGCTAACAGGTTTCAGAGCTCTGAGTTATGTCCAATTTATCCGGAGGTGGAAGATTCAAAGATGAAGAGATACCAGGTTATCCCATGTGCTCTGTTAATCTCAGCTGGTATATCATGGGAAGGAATAAACCTAGGTTTTGTGAATCTCCTATTTTGTCCTGTAGCTGCAGTTTTAGTTTCAATAGGATTAAATTAGTTTGCTATGACAGGTCTCTTATTTTGTGGTTTGATTCATCCTCCTATAGAGCTAACTATAACTCATCAAAACGTAGTGAGACACTTAAAGGCAGTAATAATGTAACTTTTGTATGTGTCTCAAGTTATCTTTTTTTTTTCCTTCTTAATCATAAAATAGTGGGATATCTCTTACCCTTCCAAATGAGCCCTCCTAGTTTTAAAAAAAAAAAAAAAAAAAAAAAATACATATAAATATATACATATACTTGTTTTCCTACCCCCAGACAGGTGCTTCCTGTCTACATCTAAGACCTTTTTCTTCTTTACCAGAAGCCTTGTTTTCCCTGTGTTCTTGCCTGTAATTTTGCACTCCCTTTAAAATGAATCTCCTGCCAAAATTCAGGTGGATGAAACCTGTACAAATTGTGCTTAAATAATCCATTAAACTAATATTTTGCAAATTATGGTTTCAATCATTATAATTTAGACCTGCTCTAAACAGATCATCTTCAGAGCTGGTTTTAAACCAGTTTTGCAAACTCTTGCATTAATGAATACATAAAATTCTTTCCAAGTCTAATTAGTTCTTCTGTTTGCTTGCACCAGGCTGAAGTTAAGAAAAAAGTCTTTGTAATTTCTGTAAGAAAATGCTGAGGTTACCCCTCGTAATAGCAGAGCTTTAATCCAATGAACTTTACACTTCTGAGGTGACACAAGCTGCTTGTTTACTGAAGTTAGGAAGCTCTCATTGCATGGGTTTGTTCAATGATGAATAGTTTGGGGCACTCAGTTACAAATCATTAGATATTATTGTTGCATGGTTTCCTTTGGGAGATGGCACTTTAGAAAATAACTTTCAGACCAGTTGCAAGTGCCACTTATCTACCATCCTCTTCTGCTTTTAATCATTGCTAATACTTAAACTGTCCACTGAATGCTCAGGTGAGATCGATGTTTTATGCCCCTTTTGAATATTTTCTCCACAGTGTAGATGCTCAGAGCTGCTAGAAACTTTTTTTTCCCCTTTTCAAATATAAAAATCAGTGACTTCACTGGAACTGTTCTAGAGAATAGGGTCTGATATGGGGTTATGTCATGCTCAACCTTAGGACTGTGAGGAAAGTTTAAGACTGGAAATCCTTAAACCTTTGTTTAAACCTTGGTTATGATTGAAAATCTCTGGCCACTGGCAATGGAGATTTTCAGGGCGTTACAAGTAGGACCTGCTGAAAGCAAACTCAGGTCAGGTAAAGCCTGATTGTCAGAAAAAGCAAATGTGTGCCCAGAGAAGACTTCCCTGCATGGCACTTGGCACAGCACAAATAACACTAAGGGCCTGCCTGCTTGAGGTTGGTGTTGATGTAACCTCAAAGAAGTTAGATGGGTTGGGACTTGCACCAAGTGCAGTTTACCCTGCAAGTCTGCCTGCAACTCATTACAAAACCAGGGGCTGCCTGACCTTTTCTTAAGCATGAACCTGGCAGTATTAAGACATGACTTAGCACTGTTTCGATAATGGTTGTTAATTAAGTGGCTACATGCATAGAGACAATTATATGAAATTAAGAGTGGGGAAACATACGGTGAATATTAGCAAACATTTTCTAGGAGCAAATCCTGTTAGGCTGTGAAATGCTCTCCCAAAAAGCAATGGAAACCTCTTTTGCTGAGATACTTCAGGCTAGACAGTACGAAGTACAGAAGAGTATGCTGTAGGGAATTAAATCGCCCTGATGTTAACTGTCGTGTGACCTTGGATGGCTCAGCTATTACTAAACTCCAGTGATAATTTTGGTGATAATTACTCCCTTTATTTCTAAACTGAATTATTGTAATTCATTATAGTCTTGTCTAATGGGTCAAATTACTAGGAAACTAACTCAGATACAAAATGAGTTGGTGATAATTCTTTGGGCCTTAGTTGTTTGATCAGTGATTTGACATTAATTTATTATTTAAACTGGTTACCAGTCAGATTTCACATCTTGATTTTAAGTTGTAACTTCTGCAGCTCCTGATTTATGCTGCTGTGAACTGACCACTCCATATGTAGATCACTGTCCTTACCAAATACAACCAGACTTCGTTTCCTGGAGATGGTCTTTTAGTCTGAGTTGAAGGGGTTGGTTTGCATAGCAAGAACGAGTGAGTAAAGCATAATTGGAATAAACATTCAGCAAAGCTTTGTGCTGTTGGTGGTTGTGTAGAAATTTAACATATTACAGTTACTATTTCCCCAGAGCACCTGAACAAACGCTTCTGACCCTTTGATTTCACTGGAGTTTAAGCATGTGCTTACAAACTTCCAGTCAGAGCTGCAAAATACTCTTGCTAATTTGCACTAACCATTAATAGTAGAATGAATACTTGCGTTGTCTGAATTAGCAAGTGAACACCCAAGCAAAGACTGTGATTCCCAAGTTGTCTTGCTAATTACCATGGCTGTGATTTAATGTTAATTATTTATTATGCTTCATTATGTTCTATAGCTCAGTTAGTTCAAAACAAAAACCTGAAATGTTGGAATTATGATCTTTCATTCTGGCACCGTGATATTAAATCTTTTCTAAGAAGGACTTTGTTCTAATTATAAGGTATGTACTAAAGCTTCATTAATTTATATTACAGGGCTAATTGCAAGTCTTTGCTTTTTTTTTTTTTTTTTTTTTTTAGCAGCATAAGTTCTTGAAACAATGCTTATGCTATTGTGAGGGCCAAATTCTGTATTAATAGTACAGAAAGCAATGGATAAATTGGACTTTATTTGCAATCTTTCCTGCTAAGTGGTTGCAGAGTACTTCTGTTTAGGGTTGAGAAGGCTGGCTTTAAGGAATCCCAAAACAAGAGGGATGCCAGCTTCTGTTCCAGATCTGGAATTGACTGAATATGGCCACAAATTTGTAGAACTGAGTGAATTTGTTCCTGAGCTCTGGGAAGTGTGTACCTGGGTGATAAGAGAAGGCCCTCAACTCTGTAGTGATCAAAAAAAAAAAAAAAAAAAAAAAAAAAAAGCCTGTCTTGATTGTGAATGTTTTCAAACTTGTGGTGTGTTTGTCTTTAGCTTTTTGGATGGCTGTCAAGATGGACCAAACAACATCCATGCTTCCAGATTCTCCCAAACTTAAGTGAGTTGCAGTACTTTAGAATGCCCTGTATGTGTTGAGTATTTTCCAAACATCGCTTTATCATTGCTTGCAATAATTATTTGATTTGCATGTGTGGTTTCTGAGGAACATTGAGATAAAGCTGCATTTGTCCAAAGTAGCCTACAACGTGAGCTAGTTTGGGGTTTGTGGCGTTTACTCAAGCACTGGGAACCCAACTGCGTTGGTGTGTTTGTTTAGACGTGTTCAGTTCCCACAGTTCTCTTTTTGCACTGTGCTTGACTAGGAATTGTATGGTCTTTCATTTAAGAAAAGCAGCTTCTTAGTTTTTTTTTGAGCTGGAAATGCAAAATTAGTGTACGTGATGACTTGGGAAACTTGTCTGAAGGCACACTGTGCTCGTGGCACTGCTGGGCGTGCAGGATGAGCTCATGAATCTCAAAGTGAAATCTGGATTAGCAAGCCCTACCCTGCCTGAGAAGGGGCAAAAAAAAAAAAAAAAAAAAAGAGCCTGCAAAAACACCTGTGAAGGGAAACCGATGACTTTGACAAGATCTTAAAATGGGTTGTAGTGAATGAGTTGACTGTGAGGTAACTACAGTGGGGACCTTAATGGGGATGGAAGGGGCAGGCTTCTGAGCCAGCAGGGCTTAGCAGAGAATCATATATCATGTAGAATCATGTAGTGCTGGGGGGCAAAAAGGTGTTTGGGGGGGCTGAAGGGTGAAGGAGGCTAAAAGGTGATGGGGGGCTGAGGGCTGGTGGAGGCTAAAACCGGCTGGGGCTACACGGGGATGAGCCATGAGGGCGGCGGGGCCGCGCTGGGGCCCTGAGGTGAAACGGGAGCCCCCAGCCCGCCGGGGACGAGCCCCACACAAGGGTCCCGGCTCCGAGCCCCCCGTGAGGGAGCCGAGGCCGGGCGGCGAGGCCCGCTGAGGGCCCGGCGAGGCCCAGCCCGGCGGCGAGGCCGCTCCGCCTTCCCCCCCGTCCCCTTCCCTCCTCCGGGTGACGTCACCCGGAGCTCGCCCGGCGCCATTTTGAAAGTGGAGCCGCTCGGCGGGGGGGGCCGGAGCGAGGCGCGGAGCGGGGGCAGCCCCGGGAGCCGAACCGGAGCCGAACCGGAGCCGGAGAAACCGGAGCTGGCCGCAGCCCCTCCGCCATCCGCCTCCATCCTTCCCTCGGCCCGCTCCCGGCCGCCAACAGCCCGGCCCGCCCGCCTCGCCGCCCCAACATGGCAGGTAAGGGGCGGCCGCCCCCCTGCTCGGCCCGGGGGCGGCTCGCGGCCCCCTCAGCGCCACAGAAGGGGAACGAGGGGGGAGCTCTGAGGGGACGAAGCTCCGTGGTCGTCCCCTTGGGGTCAGGGCCCGGCCTTGGGGACAGGATCGGGCCCCCGGGGGGGGGCTGGGGAGCAGGCGTGCTCCGTGCTAGGGGCAAAGCCGGCCGGGTGCGGGATGCGGTTAGGGGTGTGTGGGGTGGGGGCTTTCTGTGCTTTATTCCTCGTCCCTTCATGGGCCTTCAGCCCCATTTTGCATCCTGAGGTGCTCGTGGTGCTGGAGGGGTGTGTGTGTGTATGCAGGGGGTGGCTCTTCCTCCTCACTTCTCCCTGCGGTTTTTCCCTTTGGGAACCAATTCCCCCCCCCCCCATTCCACAACCTGAAGCCCTTTTCCAGTGCTCTGCCTTCCGAGGAGCAAGCCAGGGAGGCAGCGCTTGGGTTGTGCTTTGCCTTTTTTCCACCCCCCCCCCCTCCATGCTCCACCCTCCTCTTTTAGCCAGGGGAGGAAAAAAAAAAAAGTGCCCACTTGGTTGAAGCGAAGTGTACGAAAAGCAAAATTTTGGCTTTATGTGAAGGGAGCAGCGATTTTTCCCTCACACGCTGTCCCCTTTAAGTGCCTCCATGGTGGCAGCTGCTAAATGACAAATGAAGAGGGTGGCGAGAGGAAAGCAAATGGGTTGGACGGGTTTGGGGGGAATGGGAGAGGCGAGCACAGCAGATCCTTCCAGGGTATCTGCAGAAAAGCCTTCTGACATCTCTCGTGGAGCTGGGAGCTCCTGCTTGCCTTCACCGTGCTGGGTTATGTAGTTTGCTTGCCTGGAGCCCTTCAGAAAAGACATTAAGGCAAGCAAAAAATGCATGCTGGAGTCTGGTCGTGGTGTAGCACTTTGGTTAACGTTGAGCCATTTGGTTGTCTTTGGAAAGACTGTTCTGGGGTTCCTGATTTCCCCATGTTGGACTTGTTTTTATCCCCTCAGATTAATGTAGGAGAGGGAAGAAGTCCCTCCTGCATTCTTTGTTATGCCAGAAGTGATAGCAGACCTCTGGATTAATGTGTAAATGCCATCTGTTGCTCAGCCTGTTTGAATTGTGTGGAGGAAAAGTTCCATTTTGACAGTGGCTTTAAAAAAAAAAAAAAAAAAAAATAGGCAGGCCCATTTCAGTCCCTTCCTGTATGTACTCAGCTCAGCAGTGATTTGCTCAGAATGCAATGCAAAAGAAATGGGTGGTGATTTTTTTTGTGTGTTTTGGTGGCAGGGTTCAAATGAATCACTGCCTTCCGCCGAGGCAGTAATGTTCCTGAAGTTTTCTCTTCGATCCGTTTTCTATGGTAGTAGAACTTGTTAACATCAGCTTGCTTGTTTGCTTTTCTGCTCGGATTTGTTGGTGGTTTCTTTTTTTTTTTTTTTTTTTTTTTTTTTTTTTTTTTTTTAAGCTGATAACTGCTTTCGTTACTTCTGCGAAGAGACTCTAAATCTGTGGTAAAATTCTTTTCTTTAGCCTTCAGTGTGTAGGTTCGGTTCTTTGTTTTTGTGGGAGGAGGAAATGAATGACGTGCGTGGCTTTATGTTGATTGAAAGACTGAAATGTTCCAAAAATGCCGAGCTTTTCTGACAGTTGCTGATGAAGTTGTGTGCGTGTGCTAGTGGGGTTCTGCCATATAAAGTAGGAAGAAGCTTTATGTGAAGTGGGATGTTCGTGCGCTCTTATTTTAAGTGTGTTTTAAGTTAGTGCCAGCCGTGTTACTGAGCCATGCGAGCTTTTGGTGAGAGGCTTTTATCGCTGTTGCTGCTTTACGCTGTTTTTGACAAACATTGCTTGGGACGCTGGCGAGCCCCTAATGACAAAAACAATATCTGCAAAGGAAAAAGGTGGGGAGGGGCGACTCACAATTGTGCCGACATCATTGCTGAGGAAGTAGGCGGGTGTAATGCTGTCTGAAATTTTCGGTTAGTAACTGTTACGGGCTCTTTGTGTTGCTCATGGGGGGGTCTGGGTCTCATTTTTTGCATTGTGTTTTCCAGGAGCTGGAGGAGGAAATGACATTCAGTGGTGTTTTTCTCAGGTGAAAGGCGCTGTGGATGATGATGTAGCAGAAGGTAAGAGCAGTGTTTTTTTACTGTGACTTTTTTTCTGACTTTCTAGGTATATTTTAGGAAGACGTGAATGTAATCTGTATTGTATGCAACTTGAGCAAAGCAGATGGATAGTTCATGTGCATTCAGATACCTAGGCTCAAACTGTGCTATGAGTCTTGCTCACGTGTGTAAGAAGGGCTGAATTTAGGCTTCTGGACTATTTTGTGGGAATTGTTTCCCAAAATTTAGATATGTTTTCCTGTCATTCAGCTTTTGCTTTGTGTTTTTTCCTAATCTGCAAAATGGGGAATGTGATCGTTGTGTTCCCAGGGAGGTGTTGTGACAATTAATGTTTGTATTCTTTGAAGACCTTAGTATTGGATAAAGATCAAGTGTGTTTTCCCAATTTTTCCAGCTTTATTAACCAGAAAAGGAGGAAATCAGAATATTTGTGTGTGCTTCCCTACTAAGTAGAGATGGGTTTTGTGTTTGAAATGATACTGGGAATGGCCTCAAACTTTTCTGAGCTAGGGCTCCTAGTGCTGGCAGTGACAAATGTCATCTTTTACTAAGATGGCTGCCTGCGATTGTGACTGCAAAAAGTGCTTGTTTTCCTCAGTTTTGGTTGGGGGTTGTTAGCGGAGTCGTGCCTACTGCGTGCTGCTCAGCGGTGCCAGCGAGCAAAATTTCTTTTCTGATCTGCACTGGCCTCTGTATTTCTTTGGCCATAAGTTCCTGGTTGCGTAACACAACCTGTAAGATCAGGAGTTAATTCTTCTTTTGCTAGCAGTTGGCCTTGTCAATTATGGAATTTGTAACATTTCTTTTTTTTTAAACATATCCCAAATGCTCTGACTTACAGACAAGTGAGATTAATGTTGTATTTAGAAAAGCGGTAACCACGGTTCCCATTACTTTCCCATTTGATGCGTGGTTCAGATTAACTTCCAAAGGCTGAAAAATGAGCATAAACATGAGACTTACTTTTATTTATTAGCTACAGCTTGTGGCAAACAAGGCACTTTCAAAGACTTGTGTGATTTTTACAAGCTGAAAGATGGCTTTTGGAAGCAAGAAGGCTGTAATATTTTTTTAAAGCTGGGTTTTGAATTTTTCAGGGAGTATATTTTAAAGCTCGAACTCCAAATACTGTTTAATGTAATATAATCCTTTTTCCTCTGACAGACGTAAATTCTGTGACCTTTTATTTTAATTTCCTATCAAACTAAATGCTCAAATCTTGCAAGAATACTGGTTGTGTGGCTGGTGCTTGCAAATAATTCTTCGTGACAACAGCCCCGTTGACACCACACAACAGTAACGAGCTTTCTATACACACTAAAGCGGCTCTTGCAGGGAACTGGAAATGCAGAAGTCAGGAAATAGTCTGTCCTTTGCTTCCTTAGCTGCTCAGAGGTGCCGTACTTTGCTCTCCGCCAGATGACTTGCTGGCCTCCTGCTTCCTTCCGGGCAGGTGAGCAGCTGCGGGAGCGAGGAGCAGGGGGTGGAGTGCAGGGGAGCTGTCACCGTAGGAGAATTAACCAGCTTCAGTTCAGCCAGCCGCTCAGCACACTCTCCAGAAAACTGTATGAGTGTTTCAGACTGTATGGGACGTGCAGGTTTCTGATTTTGTGACCCAAAGAACTATTTCGTGTCGTTGCCAGCTGTAATTGACTTCCGATGAGTAAGTGCAGACCCCTCAACGTGCTGCAAGACGGCCTGAAATTAAATGCCGGGATCCTGGAACGAGGCCCCAGCATTGGTGTTATACTTGATTGTTGTGAACTTGTTGAACTGAAATTCTAAGCTCTTCCTGGGTATTTGGCTCCCACGATACATGCTGGAAATTGTTAAAAGCCAGCTGTCTAATCGTAACGCAGCTTTACCTTCCCTGCGGTCCTTGGAACTCCTATTGTGCCTTATACTGCCTGTCTGTAATCCTGTTGGGTTGGTGATGTAGCTGAAATTTATTTTTTTTCTGTACTTCTGCCTTTAAGGTTTATCTTAATAAAATGAAGCCTTGTGTAGTTCTTGCAAAATCGGAGCAGCAATTCTGCATGCTCCTGGTCCCCCTTCAGAATACTGAGGGACAAGTCGGCAGTGGCTCCGAGTCTGCTCTGACCTTTCTTCCCTCCCTGCCTTTGTCTGCCTTTTTGTGGCAGCTCCATGGTGAAAGCTAAAGAGAATTTTGCTGTCTGAAACTTCAGTGCTTCTTTAACCGCCGTGGTCTGCAGCCTAACAAGCGTGGGCTCCAGCCATGGCTGGGGCTGAGGACAGTGCCAATTTGGCTGGGGCAGTACCTAGGGCGTGGGGTTTTGAAGTGGCTTTAGAGCTGGGATTTTAAGAACTGACTTTTGTGGAATATTGAAACTTCCCTAGAAATAGCAAAGCGAAGAAAACAAACCTAGAAGAAATGGAAGGAGTGTGTTTTAAGTATTTCTTCCTGTTCTTAATAGAATGTTGTGATATTTACATTGAGAAGTTAATGTTAACTTTGTGTTAGCCGAGGAACCTGCATCCATTCATTACATGAAGCAGCAGAATGTGAACCAGCAGTCTCCCTAAAACGCTGCCCATAAAACAGGCCAGTGGAGAGTAACAGTTCTAATCAATGCAGTAATGATGGCAGCAACTTCAAAAAGTTTGCAAAGAGCTGGTGCAGAGCTTCCAGTGGGTTTGGGGTCAGGTCTGACCCCCTCACTGTCACATAATAGGAACAGCCTCCAGTTCTGTGGGTGCTGAGGCTAGAATGGCTGGCTGCTATAAAGTCAATATTTGAGGGTTTGTTGGCTGAAACACGAGCTCTCAGGTGACAGTTCTTAATTCTCTGGCTTCCTAAGCACCCTGTGGTAGGTGGATGTGACAACACTTCCTTTGGAGATGGTGAGGATGGAAGGAAAAGGGGGGAAGCTGTTATGAAAGCTAGGAAGTGAAGATGGCAGTGGCCAAGGCAGAGCTCTGGTAACTGCAGGAGCATGGCCGTGTGAGGAGCAGCCAGCTGCCCTCCAACCTCAGCACAAATGGAGCTTCTCTTTGGTTGTCAGCTTGATGGGGGCCCTTGTTTGCATCAAGTTAGGTACAGAACTTGGATTTGAAGTTGAAATCTGAGTGTCAGCATCATTATAGTTGGTGTCCTTAAAATTAACTGCTGGCAGAAGGTTGCCCTTCTGTTGTGTGGCTTCTGCTGTATCTGCTTTCGAAACAGCCAATTCTTTGCTCTATGTCTTCCTCCCTTCTCAATTCCCTATTTGTCCTCCTGGAGCCCAGTCCCACAACGTGTCAGTGCCCAACTTGTTATTCTGATTACTCTGGAGAATCTGGACCCAGAACAGTAGATAAAGCAAGACTTCCAGGGGTGAAAGCAGAGTTATTGTCCTTGATAAGTTCAGTTGTTCAGGGTATCAAAAACATCTGTAACACATGATTTTTTTTCTTTGTGGCATCACTGTTTCAGTACAGGAAAGACTTAACTGTCCAGAGCTGCTCAAGAGCAGACACGACCACATCTTAGTAGAAGCTGAAGGAGTACAGGGATTTTCTGCAGTTTCCTTGATTTTAGTTCTGCTCTCCAAGAGGTAGCATAGTGGCAACTCCACTTGGAAACAACTTGAGAACCGTGAGTTTAAACCATCCTTGAAAACTAGACGTTAGCTTAATGGAATGAGTTTGTACTTCAGAACAAATTAAGTCAAATTTGTTTAATTACTTGGCAGAAGGTAAAGAGTCAAGCTGCTGTATCTAAATGTTCTTTCAAGTGTAATCCAAAGATACGTAAAAGTCCGATGGTCTGCTTCCAAGGCTGGGAGCCAGGAACTGAAGTCCTAAGCTTTAGCCCTGAGTGATCAGCCCTCATCGTGGACGAGTTGTTTAACTGCTTGGGGCCTGAACGCCTCTGGAGGAGGCACTGGGGTATCTGCTGTGGGTATGAAGTCTCCTACAGGACCATTCTCTGCTTTGTTAGTAACCTATGGCTTGATTTGTGTTTCCTCTTTGTAGCCGAAACACTGCTGTAGTCTGCTGCAGCTTGTGCAGATGATGAAGGGATGAAGTCACATTTCTGTCCCTAGCCAAACTGAGTGTGGTCAGAGATATAAACAAGATCTGACTTTTCTCCTGTTCAGGAATGTCTTTCTCCATTTGATTCTAGGTATGTTTTATCTTAGTGTAGTTTCGTGCTCACTTTTGGCAGGCTTCAAAATTGCAGAGCAGCTGTGGGAACTGTTACTGCTTCAGTAGTAGTACTTCATCTTCCGTACCCCAAAAAAATCTGTTGTTAACAGTGAGGAAACTGAGGCCAGCAAGGACCAGCTTAGCAGCATCTGCAGCTCACTGGCTTCTCTTGCCTGATCAGAAGACCTTCTCTTGGCTAAGTAACATCTGTGTGGAGTAAGGGTAAGAGCTGCTGAGCCTCCTGCCCCAAAGCTGGGTGGCTGTGCCTCGCAGACTGCTCCTGGTGGCACCTCCTGTGCTTTTGGCTGAGCAGCTGAGTGGCTTCCACATGGGGTGGCGTTGAGGGGGACCTCCTGGGGAGCAGGGCTCCCACCCAGCTGCGTCTGTGGGCAGGAGTCGCAGAGGAGGAACAATGGTGTCATTATGGAAGCGGTGGATGGGCTTCTTTAAATGCAAACTGATGCAGTAGGAGGGGAAGAAAAATCCTCGGAAGTAGCAAAGGCGTGAGGAGGGTTTGGGATGCTAATGCTGATGAAAGATCGGGGCTACAGTTAAGGCAGGGAGCTGAACTTCTGTTTGAGAGCTGTGGTTAAGCTCTCTGCTCATGAAGCAATGTTAGTTAAGAGGAGCAAGGACTAGCAATAGGCTTTTTTAAAGGGGTAATGTGAAATATGTTGGTAAAAATTTAAAAAAAAAAAAAAAAAAAAACAAGGAAAAAAACAACACGGGTTATAGTCCTTTATTCCCTGTATTCTTAAGTCCACTTCTGCTCATGCCTTTGGCTGTTTATAGAATGTCTCACTCTATCTAGAGAGAAATGGGCTGCTGTGCTCTAGGAAGCGCTGGCCTGAATTGGCTGAAGTGTGTGCTCGTGAGGTCCCCCCAAACAAAGAGTGTTTAGCAGACAGCTCAACAGTGAGAGGCTGTGCAGCTCCACGAAGCTGTTCTCTCTTGGTGAGAGTTGGTAGCTCGGGCACTTCAGCCTGTCAGTCACGCTGACCAGTGCTTGCTCTGCTCTTCTGGGAAGCTTTTGCACTTAGATCAAAAATCAGATGGGAGAAGGAGTTGTTTGTGGTTTCTGTATTGTAAATACAGCAGCTACAGTGCTAAAGCCATCAGACATCCACCCTACAAAGGAGCGTGGAAATCCTGGTGGGTTGCAGCTCTGTACAAATTCTTAATCCTTAATTTTAAAGGTGCTGCCTTTTTTGGGGTACTTCCACCCTAAGAACAGGCTTCTGTAGCTTCACAGAACGTGCATGGGAGAGAGCTGAAATGAAGAAGGAAACGTCTGGTGGGTGCAGTGCTGAAGTAAGAGTTAAGGGCTGGGTGTTCCTGGCTGTACTGTTTGCCTTTTTTTTCCCCCTGCTGTCTTCTGACTTGCCTATTTAGGCCATGGCTACATGTTTGGCAGCATTTCTGCTTAAAGAGGCACTCCTTCCCACTCTGCTGGCACCAGCGTGCGTGGAACTGCACAATGAACTTGTCTGGGAAGCCGATCCAGCTGAAAAATACTTAGAATTGTGGTTTTGACCGGATTATTTCTCAGCTGAATTGAACCCTGATCTGGTTCTCAGTGCTGTGTGCGCTTGTGCCAGCACAGTGTGACGAGCGAGCGAGCTGCTGAAAGGAAGAGGAGGAACTGTGGAAGGGAGGCAGTCTCTTTATAGGATTTTATGTACGGCCAATGCGAGACCCTGATCTTTAAGTGCTGTGCTGCTCCAAATGCTAGAATAGCTTAACAAAAAGGACTTTAGAGCTTTGCTGTTCGAGATTAGAGCACGTGCAGTCTGAAGGCCAGCAATAAATGTATCTAACACCAGTTCTGTATGGTAATCGTAGAAGGCTGCACTAAAGCACTGCCCTAATAAAATGGGTCAAACTTCATGTGGTGCACCGCTGCTCGACCGAGATCCTGCATAGTTGGTGGTCGTCTTTGGAGATGTTTTGTAGACTGAAGCTGGTCCAAGTCTGCGCTGCCATAGGGGAAAAAAAGCTTATTTATACTGGGTTACTTTGCAGTCAAATCAGGTCCCTGAACTCAGGGCTGTGGGGATGTGCAAACCCTCACGGCGTGAAGGGTGGTGGGAACGTGCCCGAGGGTAGGAAGAGAGCACAGAACCCCCTCGCGTGGTAGCAGCAGGGATTCAGGCAGGTAGGAGCCAACTGGCAAAATGCTTTGCTGTGTGTCAGGTTGGGATTCTCCCAAATTAGATCACGCACACATCTGGTACACATGGACCGTGTTGCTATCACCAGGCTGTGAATAATTCTGATGTTTTTCTGCAGCAGAACGAGTACAGGTGGAACAGGCTTTCATCCTCCGGTGTTCATAGAAGCAGTCAGAAAGGAGAAACGAACCCTGCTCATTCAGCATTTATTAGTTGGTGTTGTTTTTCTTAAAAGCTGTGTTGCTGTTCATATGGCTTAGTTTCTTGGAAGTTCTTGTAGAAAAGCATCTCAGTTAATTGGGAGGTGGATTACGGGCTGATTGCTTTACAGTAAAGCGCTTTAGATCATGTAACAAACGATAATCTATTCTTACCATGTCTTACCACTCTTAATATGATTTGAAAAATTGATCCCTTGTTTGTGGATTTCACTTAAACTAATGTCTTGTCTCGATTTTAGGTGCTAGAGAACGAGGCCTGCCGTGTCTTAGGTGCTCCTGAAGTATGTGCAGTGCGCCTGCTGTGTCCTGTGCCTCCCGTAGTAAAAATGCCCCTTGCTGGTGGTACCAAAGTGAGGCTGCCCGTGCTCTCCTTTTAGGAAACGCTGTGCTCTTGAAGCTCTTTTATTCGTGTAAGATGCTTTTCTTACTGCCTTAGGGGTATTTTCCAGACCTTTTTTTTCCTGTTATTCATACCATGCGGTACCATAACCGTCTACGGTATTTTTAGTAGGGAGTGTGAAGTTTTGTGGAATAATTCAGCCTTCGGTAATTATGTGAAACTGTGAGCGTTACTGCTCTAAAAAAAGAGGAGTGAAAAGCTCTGACACAGGCAGCCGCGTTGTGAGTCGTGACAGCAGCTGCTGTGTTTCTATGACAATCGGGAGGAGAAGTGCAGGAAGTGTGTTCCTTCAACCAGCCTCGGCTGGGAATCATCCTTCACGAAGCTCTGGTAGGATTTAAGTCAGAACCTGGACAGTTTTCTCAATTTTGAGTGGAATACGTGTAATATAACTGTTTTAATATTTTATGGCTCAGTTAAAGCATGCATTAGCGAGGTGCTACGTGTATAGGGTTTGCAGGTAAGCTGGAAATAGGATATTGTTGTACAGTGTGAGGGTCCTAGGGGAAAAGGGGGAAAATGGGCATGCTGCAAGGTGAGGAGTTGATGCTCTGATGGTGTTGCAGATTGACCCAGCAGGGTTTCCTTTCAACAATGCAAGTCCTTCGCTTTCTGGCTACCCAGCAGGCCTGCTTTAGGGCATTGTTTGGGGCTGTTTGTGGTGTTACCTAGCAGTGGGTTTGCCTTCTGGTTTTCTGTTGCTGGCACTCTGGGGTTGTTACCCTTGGCTTCAAAATGCGGGTGCTGGCTACCAGCGCCAGGTAGGGTGTTTGCATCGAGTTGATGTTACTGCAAATCATCCTGTGAGGTTTCTGTGCATGACTGTAATTCTGTTACAGAAATAGAAGGGGCTGCAAGCTTCTCTCTTCTAACTTGCCATGCTTTTGTTAAGCACTGGAGGAGAAATTATTTACTTGGTCAGCCATTCTTTACAAGAATGTGTTTTCCTCCCAGCCATCCCCAAGTGGTAGCACCATTAAGAAACCTGGCCTATTTGGGCCACGTGGCAGACCCTCGGGCAGATAGACTTGCATCTAACTTGGGTTAAAAAAAAATATAATTAGGGTCAGGAGGAGAGGATTTAAGAGTTGTATTGTTGGAAAGATTGATTTCCCAGGTGTGCAGAATGTGTTTTGGATGGAAATGTTTTTCTTTGCATTTTCGGTTGTAGTTTTTGTATTAACGTTCAGGGAGTAACAAGACTTCCAAATGTGCACAGATAATGCTTGATGGTTTTGATTACTTGAGGAAAATATAACTGCATGTATTCAGGAACCTTCAAGGTGTTTGAGAGTTCAGACTGTAGTTGCTCATTTAAACTAAGGAAGCATTTGTACTATATCCCTGTCTGTGTAATGCTCTTGACTATATTTTGCTTTTTCCCCAAGGAGCATAAGAAGTATTCAGGGGCTGTTCTTTGACTCTTCAAAGCGGTGGCTGCAGCTGGCCTTTCTTCCGTCAGGAGGCCAGAAGTTGATGCGCAGAGACTGTGACCTACATGTGCTTGTGCATAGTGCTCATAAAGAGTGTGAAGGGCTCTCTCTTTTGAGTAATTTGATACAGCAGGCAAAAGTTGTGCATCAAAATGTTTTTCTTATCTTGAACTCTCTAAATGATAATTCTGAAAGACGCTTTTGAGAGTTCCTGGACTCTTTTCTGATGTAGTTGCATAACGAAACTTCATTTCCCAGTGTTTGCAGTGCATCATTTCTGTAAATGGGGTCATTCGTAGGGGTACTGACAGAGCTGAAAGGAAGTCCTGCCTCAGCTCTTAATTGCTGTTAAGTTTTGCTTTGGGGAACTGGCCTGAGTGGAAATTACATGTCTTGGGTTATTGGTTATCAGAGGAATTCTTTATCTTGAATTAGTTTCCCCAGACAGTTGTCAGTGTGACAGGTCTTTGTGGTGTAGGAGCACTGAGGGGTGGCTGGCTGCGTGTCCTGCACCCAGGGGAAGCAAATGATTAGAAGGAGCCACGGGAGCAACTGAGGCAATTCTCAGCCTTCTGATGCTTGTTCGTAGTCTCCTTCCATATGGAGAGCTCTAATATCAGTGAATTTGGGACCTGTTGGAGAACCTCTTCTGAAAGATCAATATGAACAAACCGCAATTGAAACTGCAGCACGCAGACCTTGTCGTGGTCTAGGCCAGCAGTGAGCAGATGGCTCCGCGATGCAGAGGCAGTACCGAGGCATTCATAAGCTGTGTTTAGGGACACTGGAACTGGCAGCAGGGGCTTTTTGACCAAGCTTTCTGTAGAAGCAGCCTGCTTTTCTCTGTTCTCACAAAATCCCAAACGCAAAGCTGTGGTTTAACCTTATTGATTTTGTATTTCTGTTCAAGAAACATGCAGGGTCTTCATTTTGTGTTCCCTTTTGGACCAGTAGCTTACTCTCAGGGAGCAGTGGAGGCCGGTAACATGACAATCCTGTTACTGGAGCAGGATGCCTGCTGTGCTTAACCCAGCAGTTCTCTCTCTGACAAGATTTGGATGCCTCAGAGGAAAGTGCAGTGAGAAGACAGCATTTAAAACCAAACCAAACATCTAGGACTGTGCATGCCAGGTTGCTGGCTCCCTGGAGCTTGTGGATTCTCTTCCTTGATCTGACCTGAGGAAGCTCAGACCACACTTAGTTATAAGTCATCCACTGGCTTATGTAGCATTCTCACCCTTCTGCTGTTCCTGCAGATCTGGTGTGATCTAAATTGTCATCTACAGCTGTGCTGTGAGGTCATCTCTGTCCTGATCCTCATGTTCCTGTGCAAGGGCTGTGACGCGTGTATGTTGGGAAGAGAGATGACACGACGGAGTGATTGCATCCTGTGTAGGAGCACTTCTGGCTTAGTCTTTCCTCCTTGCTGGCTGCTGTCATTTTGAAGAAGTCAGCAGGAGAAGATGTACACAGCCCTCTTTGGTCTTTGTAAGCTTGTTTGTGTGTGTGTTGAAACTCATTTTCCAGAAGTTCTGCTCTTACGTAATGCTCAAGTGGAAGTTTGGCACCTTCCAGTTCATGTTCTTTTTAACTAGTATATTTTCAGTGAGGCTTACCTTTATTAAATAGCTGTGTGTGTTTTTAACTTTTTACCAAGTTTAAAATTTAGGTTTAAAGTTAATTATCCTGAGGGGATAAGGAAGAATAGAAATTAAGATAATTGAAAATAATCATGCTGAGTCGAGATTCATCATTTTAACCCCTACAGACTTTGTTTTTTCCTTGTCTGTAAGACTAGCATGCGTGTTGCCCAAAATGGGGTTCCAGAACTTCTAAAAGCTATTGCAGGGAGCTTTGAGGCCTTTGCAGGATAGTGATATAACTAAATATTCTATATCTTGTTTTATAGCTGTTACATAACTTTTCCAAGATCAAAGAAAGGCTCCTAATTTATAGATAGAGAAGATGAGATGTAAAGTAACTCCCTTAAGAATAAAGGTCAGTATTTTGCTCAGACTTGTAGACTGTAAGTTTTTAAGATGTGGTATAAGCATGAGGGTCAGCCTTATCGAGGTGTCAACGTGTAGATTCTGTTCTGCATTGTTTAGAGGAGTGTTAAGAATCTCTGGAAGTCCAGGCTTCAAACTAGTATTGGCCTCTTTAACTACAACAAAAACGTAAGACACTGAGGCACGTATGTTTGGGCTGAAGGAAAAACTGCAGGAAAATACTTGTTAAGTGTGTGTGGGGGGGAAAAGCAGTTGGTAAAGGGAGGATTATTTTCCAAGTTCCACAGCAAGAAGTGCACTAAGTGTTAAAATGAACTAATAAAGGAGTGGATGGCCATAGTGAGTGAAATAATTTGAAGGTTTTATTCGTTGGTCCCATAATAGTCAGAGCTGTGTATTCGTCTCTGCTGGAAACTTCAGTTGCATTTGTGACCTTCACAGGCGCTGTGCTGTCCAGCAGGCTGCCTGAAATTCATCTAGTGAGTGTGCCTCCCTCCCTCCTTCCCTCCTTTCCTTCTCCATTATGGTAGGTAAGAGTGATTTTTTTTTTTTTTTTTTTTTTACTTTCATTTTCCTTCCTTAGAAGGAGGCACTTGACAAGTGTCTGAGGTGCAGTGCTAGAGTCTGACACTTGGAGATTAAAAAGTTTTAGAAATTTTTGGCTTTAGCAATAAAAGCTTTGGTCAAAGAGTGTATGAGACGAGTCTGAAACAGCGTGATAGCTTCCAGGAATTGTTTTTTATATTGACAACAGAAGGGCGACCCAGACTACAGAATTCTAGTAGCTGATTTTGAAAGGCGTTGCCAAATCATGATGTTTTTCTGAAGTACTGCTCCTAATTTTTAACTTGCGGTGTACGTTTTGTAGTGGCTTCAGCAAAAAGCAAATCAAGATACTCCAAGTGCTCTGACGCTGTGGCATTCCCAGTGACAAATGAAGAAAGGCATCGCCTTAAGGCTTCTGTTCTGTACATGCAAAACAATAGCACAGTATGTTAGTTCCAAATATATTGTTATTTGCAAACAGAAAACTAACCACTGGCTTTTCTGTGCTGTGCAGCCTATTGAAATTCTGGCTGTGATTCCAGCAGAGGCTTTGCCATAAATAGCTCTGCACCGCTTGGGAACACAAACAAGCCTCCTGAAAAGCTCTGAAGTAAGGTCTTCTGAGGGGACTAGTTAGTGGAGATACTTTGGTGGAGGTGAGGAATGTTTCTGTAGGTTGAGGTGGGGAGCTGTCAGCAGGAGCTGAGGAGTAAGCAGTTACTGATTCAAATGAGGTTCAAGGATTCCTGAATCACCTGAGTCAAGTGAAGGAAAAAAAGGATGATAAAAATGCACAAGTACAAGCAGAAACAGGTATGTCCTCCTTGTTAGTACTGAAGAGCTTTAAAACAACAACAACAAACAAATGCCACGTGGTAAGTAAATACAACTTGAAATAGAAACTATTTGTTCTTTTAATGTGCAGTCATCCAAATGAAAGCAGCCTTTTAAAATTTGTACTGAAGGGCTGTTTGGTTATGTGAATTAATACATAGCTAATTCTGTAGTGCTTATTTTTTCAGTGCTATCTGGGCGAATGTACCCTTGAATAAGTAATGCAGGGGCAGCTTTTGTGCAGACGTGTTCAGCTATAATTGGTGTAAGCTGTCTCGAGTAAGATACTTTCTTGTCTTGAGGAGAAGCTTGTAAACCTTCTGTGCATTAGGAGAGGTGAGTAAATTCTCCAGTGATTCACCTAGTTCACAGCGCTGATTCTTTCCCCTAGACCTGTTGCTACTAAATATTTTAACAAGCAGAATTTGGGAGTCAAAGAGCACGAACGTAACTTTGGCACTTGTGAAATCCGTGCTCTGAGTGGTAGACTTGAGTGCTCTGCTCAGCCCCTGGTTATCAAACAAATGTGTTTATTATCTGTCACAAGAAAATGAGGATGGTGTTGCAGAAAAGGGCTGAGGAGACATTGGGAGTTTGTTATTACGTTCTCTACGTGCGCAGCTTTCAACTTCACATATTACTCCTGATGGATGTTTATTAAAAAGCCTTAATCTATGGACACCTTGCAGCCTCGGACGCATATATTTAAAGCTTAACTACTCATATTTTTGAATGACTTTTTTTATTATGTTTAAAACCACATTTGGTGACAACATGTGAAATTTGTTTGTGGGAATTGCACACTGGTCTTGAATGGAAATTAGCCCTAATACCCATAGAAGGCAGGGGCTCTGTGCTATTAACTGCATATAACTTAGTGGGATCAACAGCTTAGCCACTGGTACTTTTTTCTTTTTTAAGATCTCGATGGTATTTCTGAGCTTGTTGGCATTTTTCAAGAACATTCTTCTTCGTTCTTCCCATGCCTATTAAGAGCAGTTCCTTAAGAAAATGAAAGCATAAATAAAACAGCTTGGTAATACAGGAAAGCACTCCTTCTGCAAGGGGCAATTAGCCTGTTCTTTGAAAACAGATGCATTGCTAGCATGTTATCTTTAACACAGTGAGAAGAAATAAAGCTTAAATAAATCTTTGTCTAATTCTTCCTATGTATTTTGGAAAATCCTGATGATAAATATAAATTGAATTCAATAATGCTTGTCATTTTAGAATTATGGAACACTTCTTGAAGTACCACACATCCTGAAGGAGCCCAGCAAGTGTGTAGTTCTGCAATGGAGCTCTCAGACTACAGGTTTTCCAGAGAGCGGTGGGTTGAGCTGGAGTCCAGGTCTCCCAAATCTTACCCTGCATATGGCAATAGGATGTCCTTTATCTGCAGGTCAGCAGGGATGCTCTCAGGAGAGCCAGAATCAGCAGTGCTGCTCTCCTCTGAATAGAGGCTATTTGATTTTTCTGGTCCATCATAAAGTTAGTTCTGGAAAATGAGTAATCCTGAATTTTTGTCCTTAATGTCAGAATTGAGATGGTTTGTTCTTGGAAGTTAGGTATGCAGCAGTAGTTCTGCTGTAGCTGTATTTATGATGCTCTGTAAAGTAAAGCTCTGCAGGCAGAAAATGTGTTGGAACAAGTTATGTACCAGAGCACCGGGGCTAGACAAATGCAGTAGTAGAGCAGAAATAATCAAATCTGTTATTTATAAGCCTTTTTGTCTCAGTTCTCCTGGTATTGCTCAGTAAATCCCTCAATGTTGTGAGCAATAGTGACAGAACGTTCAGGCACCCAAGGGGATCTTACTTGAAACAAATTTGGGGCATGAAGGTAGTCGCTGCTTGAGTTAATTTTGTTCCCCTATAACCAGATAATGCATGCAGTTGTATAAAGGACAAAAATGACAAACTCCCTAAATTCTTCACAATACAAATATAATTTAACCCTTCTGTCATCTTTCTCCAGGAAAGTATCTCCTAAATCAGTGTAGGTTTTGTTAGCTGAGCAGGGTTTCTGCATTGAAATGTAACTAGTGTGGACTGCATATCAAATTGCTTAGTACAGTTACTTTTTAAAGTATGTTGAAAGGCATAATGCGTGGGACTAGGAAACTCAAGGTGGAGGAAACCCTTTCCTTTCCTGCATCATTTAGTCAGGTTATCGCTACATCCGCAGGAGTATTTAAAACACTTGCTCTGTATGCACTGGAGAGGCATAAAACACCGTCAGGTTGCCTATTTAAGCAAACCATGAGCTTCATGTTCTTCGGGGCTTGTATTTTTGCTGAGATTTCATCTAGGGTTTTAAGCAAAACGTTGTTTTTGAAGCATTGCTGCCGCAGCACCAAGGAGCACGTGTTTATTTCAATTATTTTTGGGGTATGTAAACCAGTCAAGGCTCAGTTATGTGAGTGTTCTGGGCTGCTGTAAACTGTTTTGTATGTGGGATATGCCGTTGCCATAATGACAGCCACTATCACTTATTCTATCAGTAATGGTTGCCAGAGTCGTGTGGCATTTGAAACCTAAGGTTTTGGATTTCTTTATCTACATCTAAACAGGGACACGTAATTTTTTTAGGTTAAGTGTGACTGCTGTATGCTGTGACAGCAGGGGAGCACATACATACCCAAGCCAGACATTTAAAATGTTAGATGGTTTTTATGTAGTAGATGCTTTCAAAAGGAATACATTGCAAACTGTAACGTGTTTAGATTTTTTTAAAGTCTGTCTTCTATACTTAAAGCCTTTTGTTCTTTATATTTCACATCAAAGCCATCCTTTCTGATGGAGTATTAGATAGCAGCTTAATTTAGGGGTGCGTAGCCTCTTGAGGTGATGTTATTCAGAGGTTAACCACTGCTGCTCACTGTCTTTCTGATGGTCCTGACCTTGACGGGAGAGGAGTTTTCAGCGTGATGGAAGAGAGATTGATGCAAAGCTGCGATGCACATCCTCCGTGGGGGGACAGGTGGCTTTCTGCATTTCCCTGCATTAAAGCAGATTCAAACTTCTCAGGCTGGATGCTCTCAGCAGCTGAATTTGGTGATGATTAGAAAACTGAAGCCTGCAATAGCTTTTGTATTGAAAAGCGTTGGGTTTGCTGTTGGATACTTCTTTAAATAAAGTCAGAACCATTCACTGGTTGGAGACAGGAAGGGTTATGGGCAGACCTGAGCTGTTTTTTTGGGATCGTGCAGTCTTGCAGAGTCTGTAAAAGGGCAGGCTCAAGGAGAAGCTGTGACCTTTAACAGCTTGTCCCTAATTGTGACCAGACGTTGCAGCTCCACGATCTGTGAGGTTGCTCGCCCGCCTTTCTAAGGTTATTTAAGACGGGCACCAGGAGCGGGGCTGGATTTCTGCCACTTGTGCCTCTTATGTTTATGATATTAATAAACTGGTGTCAAATGTCCTGGGAACGGGTGATGTAGGCTGAAAGACCTTTGTTTCAGCCAACAATAGACCTGAATTAGTGTGAATAGGAAAAGCAAATAGGCGCTTCCTGTCATATTTTAAGGAATACTGGGGTTTGGGGAAGCGTGTGCATTACGGGACTTAACCTGAATGCTCATCATTTGCCAGTGCTTTTTCCCCAGTAAAGTTTTCCCTGTGCGTGTGGGTATCTGTTAGTCTTTCTAAATATGTTTGCTGTGCTAATGAAGTAGAATCCCATTTGTTTGAATAGTTTTTTTTAGGGTATTCTTCAGGGGAAAAACTGTAAGCTGAACTGCATGAAGACCTAACGAAGGGACACATCTTAGTTATTTTCCTGACCTGCCTTGTTCCTCGAGTTTGGACCTGGAGGCCTCTTGCAAAGGCTCGAAAGTATGTGAACCAAAAACACTTGGGTGGTGCTTCAGACCACCTTGAGGTTCACTTGGCTCTCACAGAGTATTGTAAGAGTCCAGAACAATGGTATTTGTGGTTTCAGGACAGCGGATGCCTTTGGAGACCCGAGGGAATTCTTGTCAGGTATTAAACAATCCCTTTTTATTGAGTCTGTGGTATTCGCAGGTTGACCTGGTGTGTGTTGAGCTGGAAAACAGCTCTGGTTTGACCTGGTAACTTCTCAGTTGTGCAGTAACTTGCAGATCGAATTATTTGGGTGGTGGTGATCTTTCAGAGCTGCTTCACCCTTCATGCAGCAGCTGCAAGGAAGCTCTTTTTTTCCCCCAGTTTCAGGGTTGGAAGACCGTAGGGTTGGTCAGCTTAGTTGTGTGCAGAAAGCATACCTGCAGAGGTCCTAGTAGCAGGTAGGCAAAGGCAGCTCCCAGGTGATGTGGGAAGGGCACTAATTGTGCCACGATTAATTACATTTCGGTTTCTACATCCACTGATGCTGGAGCTAAGCTAACCCTGCTGGTTAAATACACAGTGCCTAAGTATAGGCAGCTAAGTCGGTGGCAATTTTTGTTGTTCTGCATCAGGCCTGGCTTGTTGTAAGTTCATATTCCTGTCCCCCTGCTTACAGCTCAACTCCTGGCATGTTCCTGTGCTCTCCTTATAGCTGAGGGTGCAGGGAGCTGCCTTGGTTTCCAGCATCTTGTGAGCTACAGATACTGCTGCGGTCAATTTATTCTCTGTTTCACCTGGGGGAAGAAGGGGGTTTGCCTGTTGGCTTCCTATGCATGTGTTCCGAAAGGAACTGCAGTAATGTCCTTTCTCAAGGTTTAAAAATAGAAAGTAATTAATCAGGGTGATGAGGGTTAATGGTTTCTATCCAGAAACCAAACAGCTTTGCATTTGTTTATGTGGAGAGAACATTCTTCTATCTGCTCTTGTTAGTTGAAGAAAAGAAGAATTTTTTCACTGTAATTTTTGAGGCACTTTATTAATAAAAAACTAATTTAGGGTTAAATACAACCCCAAAACTCTATTTAATGCTTTCATTGGATGAAGTGCTTTCAAGGCAGCAGTTCAAGATTCTTTTCAGCTAGCAGCCTACCAGCCCTTTATTTTTTCTTCTGTAAATTTTCAGTGAACTTTGTATGCATAAAAGGAATTCCAGAAGCACTTCCAGACTTGGTGAGCAGGAATAAAAACCTCTACAGTCAGAGCCCGGTGGTTACGGTAATTGTGGTACAGCTAATGCTTCACCAGTTCCACAGTGGATCAATCAAGGTTAAATCAATGTAACATTTAAAAGTTCTGTCCTCAAATTGACACTGATTTTAATGTAAATGCTTAAACTCCTTTCACAAAGATGAAACTGGGGGAAAAAAAAAAGTAATTTTAAGTGAGCAGTCAGCGTATGTTGCTGTATATCACATCTGTTTTCAAGAGTGCTTTGGCTGCTGCTGTTTGCCACCTCTGTTTTCTCTGTGCCACCACAGGTGTCTTGGAGTCCTGGATACGAGAGGCTTTGAATTTCCTACTATAGATGGAGGCAGGAAGCCACTGGTCGGAGGTTTAAATCCATTTCCTTTCTCTTTGGACTATCCAATTCTTACCTTTAGGAATCTGTTGCAAGCGTGAGCTTGTGAAGACTGTACAAGTAGACAGAAATGCTTTTAATTGGCATTCTGGTCATGAGCTTCATAGACTGCTGCAAAGCCAGAAGGTTTGAGGTGATGGGAACATCTGTCAGAGGTGGGATGTGTAGTGTTCCTCGGGATTTCTGCAACTTCTGAAAGTTGCTGCTGGTTTTGCACACTTGTTTGTTGGCCCCTTGCCTTGGTCTGAAATGGGACGTGAGGAAACTGGTGATAACTTTGGGAAGTGGAGATGTTGAAGCCTACCAATGTTTGCCCACAAACAACACTGTCCTGGTGAGGCACAGCAATTGTTTACCAAACACAAGCAGTAAAATGTTCATTGTGCCACTCCCTGCACAGCTTAAATTGTCGTACAAGCACTGAGTGTGCCTTCTGTGAACTGCTCTTAAATGGGGAAGTGGCTTTGATATCTCAGTTAACTTAAGATCATGCAAAGATTTCTGGAAGTGCAAGGAGCTGGCTTTCCAGGCGGGAGGCACTGCATTTTGGTGAAGTGGTTCTGCTCCCTGCTTGTACCTTGGTAAAACACCTCAATTCACCTGGGTGTTTGCTGCTACTCCAACTTTACAAGAAGTGCCTTTTTGTAAAGGGATTAGAGTTTTACTTCTGTTTCAGTTCTGTTTTCTGCATTTCTAACATCATCTCACTATTGCTGTGCAGACAGAAGCAGCTGCTTTCATGTGGGGCAAAAGGACTTGGGTTGGTTTCTTCTGTGGGTGTTACCGGGAAAAATTACGCCTTACATGAAAACCAATGCTAACGAGGTTAAGATTGGCATCACTTTATCATGTCAGTAGGAGGGAATCTGGAGGGGTCCAACACTTGATTTAGGGAGTTTGGGACATTTCGGACTGTTTGACAAGGATGGTTTGGTTATTTTACTTAGGGCAAGCAGTACATGCAGTGAACTTGAGCTGGGAAGCACTTCATGTATTCACTGGAGCTGGGTGTATGTGTGCACTGCACTTGCACGTACGTAGGACTGGGACAGTCTTGGTGCTCAAATACCTCTCTGCAAACAGGACTACAACACTTTCCAAATCACTGGGGAGATGACAAGCTTTCCCCTGATGATGTCTTCTTATTTTCAGTGTCACAGGGCCTGGAGGGCTGGAAATGAACGTGGGTGCTAGAGAATATGTGGTGGGATTCTGCAGGACTCCTCTTCCCTGCGTGGAGCTTTCCCAGCCTCGCACAAACCAAGGAGAGCAGCTCAATCGTTGCTCGAGCTGCAGCTCTGGCTGCTGCCTGCTTGGGCTTTCACTCCAGCAGGGCCGGCTCCAGGGCGAAGCTGGTGTCCTACAAATTCCCCTCCCCTCTGCGTTAAGGGGCTTTGTGCATTCCTTGCATGCAGCGGCGTGGCAGACTGGTACTTGGGAGACAAGGAGCAACCAGCTGGCTCTTGCCAGCCTTCATGGCACAGGAGTGAAAAGTTTTGCCGCAGACATCTCCTCTCTTTCCCTCTGCCTTGCATATATTTTACCCTGTCCTCATTATTTCCGAAGAAATAATATATTTTTAATTCCCTCTGCTAGCAAAGAGACCCTTTTAAGGGGCTTTGGAATGACTCTTGAGAAGTAAATTGAACTGCAGGAATGCCTGATCCTCGCTGCTCTGCCTTTGTTGCCTGGTCACTTCTGTGAGACGGAATGAATGCGGAGAATCACTCCTGAAAGTGAATGAAGAGAAGGGAAATGAAGTCAATAGCAAAACGGGTCACGGCGGCTTTATAGAATGGGGTTCCCTGCCCCCTCTCCGCACACATAAATTAGGGATGGGGCTGGAATGCAGAGGGCATTTCCTTTCATGCTGTCATTTTGCTCTGCTCTTTCCCTGGTGCCTGTAGCTGTAGTAGCCTGAATCGGGAGCCCTCTTCTCTGCAAACACACATGTATTGTTGCTCTTCCCTAATCTTATTTAAACAGCTTTCCTGTTCACTTTAACACTTCACTATCTAGCTGCAGAGATTTAATGTACGTTATATTAGGATGCTGGATACGTGTGATACATTGAAATCATGCGAACAATGGGGTGGTGTTGGGGTGACTCGGACGTGCAGAGTGCATTGTGCAGCTTCTTCAAATATTTGAAGCCTTGGAGGAGCTGACTCTAGACCTATTCTGCTGTTGTTTACATCCAGTAATGACTAGTTAGGAATGATGTACTTAATCAGTGCAAAAAAACACCAGAGAAAGTCCAATAATAAGTCACAAACTTCTGTCACTATCTGCAATGTAAGCGAGGGTGTTTAGAAGGCACTTTTACCTAGTGGGTCTGAATGAAGCAGGAGCGTTTTCCTTAAGTCTGGGTTAGAAAAGGACCAAGCAATTTGTAAGTTATTTCATGCCTGAGGTCTGCAAGTTCTGGAGAAATACCCTTGCTCAGTTCTGAGTGTGCTGACTTTTGTCTTTAGAAATGATCCAGGAAGAAAAGCTCGTAGTGGTTTTCCATTTCTGTGCTGCTTCCTTAGTTTGAGATGTTTTGAGCTTGTTTGAGCTTCCTTGGATTTTAATGGTCCTAGATGTTAGTTTCTTGAAGTTTCCCTTTCCAGATGGGTTCTGAAGTATCCTTGGGATGGTCAGTTGATGTTCGATTTGATCGAAGCAGCTTCTCCTGTACACAAGGCTGGCAAACTGGGGTCACGGCCTCCACATTTGGTCAGTGAATTGTCTTTTTACTCCTCAGGACAGAATTACAACCTGCAAATCTGCTCTGCATTGCAGCTGAGTTTTGTTTCAGTTGCTCCTTTGGAAATTTCCAGAAATGGTCTTTTTGAGCCACCGGGAAGGTGAATAAACAATGAAGGAGCAGCAAAATGCTTTTTAATACTACAATTCTTTGTTCAGTCCTTGGAAACATCAGGAGATCGCTCCACTTGTGTAAACATACTGATTTACTTGCTCTCTGCTTAGGCAGCAGATCAACGTGATTCCAAAAACTTGCACAGAAACCTTTTAGGTCTGGAGAAATAAAGACACTCTTTGTTCGCTGCTGTGATTGACTTGCTGCTGGAGAGTAGGTGACATGTTTTGCCTACCAAGCATGTTTTATAAGCAGAGTTTAGAAAAAGTTCATGGTACATTAAAATAGATAGCCTCTTCTGTACTAATAAAATACCTTTTATTCTATTATTGGAAACAAATTTAATACAGAACTGCTTCTCAGGCTCGCAATGGGCCTTCTGGAACCTAAGTCATTGGATTAAAGTATTTTTTTGCTTGTTTGGATTGATTAAGTTGTTTTGTTGCCTTATTCTGTAGACTTGTCAGCAGTAGGAAAACTTCAGGGAAAAAAAACCAACAACCTTCTGATGGTTCAGAAAGCTTGCTGGTCATTTGGTGTCATTTTTGTTCAGAATTCCTGTCGATCCTCACTGAAAACCGTGGGAAGCCCCCAAAGTGCACGACTGGTTTTCAGGATCTGTCACTGAGTTTCTGCTTTCAAACACTGCTTTTCTTAAAGTGGGGGGTGCAAAAAGCATTTCAGATGTCAGATGGGTTTATTCAACAATCTTTGAGCACTGTAATTTACCTATGTTCACTTAAACTGGTCATTTTTCATAAGCCCTTTGGTCTGGGGCCTCAGTGTTTCAAGTCATCTGAATCCTGCTGGACAGGCTACCTTTCTAGCTACCTTTCTACACAGGGTCCTGCAGTCACGTTAGTTCAGCATTCAAGTGCCTTTTACTTCTCAGGAAGCAGATGTTGTGTTATTAAGCCCAGACTGTGAGCAGTTTCTGTTTTGGGATTAAGACTTGGGTGCTTTAGAGGTGTTTCAGCTTTGCAAGGTGCACGTTAGGGGGCTGGAAGCAGAACAAAACGCAAGATTCATGTGCTAGATTCAGGATTCAAGTGCCACATTATATACACGTAGCAGCAAAATGAAATATGTTAATAAAACAATTGTAAAAGAAAGCACTTCCGAAGCAAGAAATAGAGCTTTTTCTGCTTTAGTGATGATAACCTTGGTCTTGGTCCCCTGTGGGAACACTTTCAAATAAATGGACTTTCTGGTTTGGTATGAAGGTGAGCTTGGGGTCCTGCCTCATGGCCATTGTGCAGGATTTTAGTTGTGTTACTGTTTGATGTTGGTTTTATTGTTTCAGTCCATCTTATGTTTGGTATTTACCTACTGGAACTAACTGTGAATTAGTGTGGTACAACACCAGGCTGTTCAGCCATGTCATGTTGTAAGGTGAGTCACCCAAAATAATAAAATTTGATGCTACAAGTATTGACTGAAAATTCAAAACTCATGGTTGCCATCTTTAGAAGCCCCTAGGAAACAAATAGTGCTTGTGTTGGGGTGATTCTCCTGCTAGGGTATTACTGGAAGGAACGTCTGCCACCAGTAGGAACCGCTTAGGAGCTTGGCTCCCTTTTACATGAGCTGTGGGCATGTGGCTTTAGCCATCAGCAAGGCTTGGAGACAGATGTCTTCCCTGCTCCCCAGCCACTGCCACCAAGCCAACCTGCTGCACGTTTTCCCTTTGTGGTGTGCAGGCACAGTAGCAAATGGACTTCAGGTTGTGCATATTTCTCTCTGCTTTTAGGTCGATGAGAGCTGTTATTTAGGTCTCAGAAGTGTGGGGACGGTGGTAACAAGTGTCTATGAAGGGATATTTAGTGGAACTAAAGGACAGCTCTATTTAAATGTTCAAGGACAGATTAGGGTAACCCAGAGGTGTCTGCCCCAGGCTGATACACAAGTGGTAGACATGATACAGGTACTGCAAGAACACCTTGGGACCATAGATGCCCGTTTGCATTGGGTTTTGGTTTTGTCAGGACAATGTCCATGTCATGTGTGCCTGATGTTGCACTGTAGTGAACATCTGAAAGCTCAGCAGCCAAAGGGTCACGCTTCGTCTCGGTGTCCAAGATGTCCCAAGGTGCTGTGGGGAGAAGATCCGCGCATCTGACCTCTCGAGGTACGGCTGCTGCGTGTTGGCAACTCGGTTCAGGTCTCTTCACAGATGCTGCTGCTCTAACTGTATCCTGTGGGGGCATGGTTATCAGATGAGGTTCTGGTGGTTGCTTATCTCTGCTCAAAGAGGAAGGCACTGGAATGCTTGGGCGGTAAGCAATGGATGCGTCCCTTTCTCAAAGCCACTGGTGGTAGTGACAGCAGAGCACCGTACCGCTCTGCTGCCTGCCGTGTTCCTCCCCAGCGCTGTTTGCACACAGAAATGATCGTGTGCAGGCTCCTGGGCAGGGAGAGCAGCCCTCTGTGTTTGCAAGACTCCCACCTAGAGACCGGAGCAAAAAATAGCACGCCCAAAAGGAAGGAGGCAGAGAAGGCAGCACGATCTATACATGCTCTCGGGCTCGTTGCAGCACTGAAGGACTAAAATAACCCTACACGTAGCTATCCTGGGAATTACAGTTAGCGTTTGAAAAGCAAAGGATAACATTGATTTTTATCTGGCAACAAGGGTGTTAATACAGATGAAAACACATGGGCGAATCAGTGCACTGCGGAAGATGAAATGCTTCCCCTGTCAATTCGCAAACACTATTAAATCCGCCCAGTTCACCACCAGTGCCTTGATGTCTGTCTCTTTCTTTGACCAAGGTATGGGAATACAATATCCTGAACGGTGAGTTATTGGATTTAAAATGCATGATTGGTTGCTTTGTTCTCCTGTACTGATTTTGTGTAAAATATGCATCTCGGTGCTGTTGTGGACTAGTTAAAAAGAAAGCATTTTTCTGGCTACTTTTCCAGCACGTTTGGTTTTGTCCTTGGAAGGAGAATAGTCCAAGCTCTCAGGGTAGAAGGCACATAAGATTCCATAGGTATAGCTTGAATTTAAAAAATAATGACTTATTTTTCTGTTGTGATTGCTGCTAAAGGATGTTTTTTTCTAATTAAAAATGAAATTGGTCCAAGGACTCGAAAATATCTCTTGCATGGAGCTGGTCACCAGTGAGTTCTGTCAGCACTGTTGGGGCTTGCTGGGTTTTTTTGGAGGCGTGGGGGCGTTGGTGCCAAAAGTTCGGTCGTGGATGGAGTTGAGCCTAACAGCAAAGCAGGAGTTTTATCAACTTCTGCACATCAGTGATCTCCAAGTTCAGATGAACTTGAAAATTAAAATAAATGCAAAAGGTGAGGATGTCTAGAACTGTTAGAGAAGTGATTAGCTTTCTGTGATGTGTGAGTTGTATACCATACAGTAACAAATCCTTAAAATCGGGATTTCTGGCAGCTGTTGCTTTAGATTGTAAGGCTTCAGTCTGAAGGCCTTTGACTTGCAAAACTTCTTAGTGCCTTTCATCAAAGCTTTCATCAAAAAGTGCTGTGATGAATATAGATTTCGATATCTATATTAGATTTCTAAGGCAAACTTTTCCTCTTGTGCATACCCTCACTTAGGTCTGCTGAGACAGTGCTGTGTTTTCTTCTGTTCTCACACTGGCTCAGCTTGCAGTGTTTCTGAATGCTTCACAAAATGTGTGCCCTTCTCACTGGTAAGAAGTGAGATATCTTGGTTTTCCTCATTAATTCTTAACTTTCTTAAGGTCTTTTCCTATTAGAGGATTACGGCAGTGGGGCTTGCATTGTATGGAGTAATCAGAATCAGTTTGGTTTGCACTTCACCTTCTGCATACTAGATGTGATGAATTTTATGTGAAGGTTATGTGTGGTTATGTCCACCTGTGAAAGTCTTACAGATGGGAGAGGAATCACCTGATCTTGGTCAGGGTTATGTGAACTCATAGACCAAGTAGCAGCTAGCTTCCAGAAGAAAAGCATCCCTCTGTGCACTCAAATCCAGGTTTTTACCATCAGTGATCTGGATCCTGGTTTCTCTACGTAAAAGCTTGTATCATATTCATGTTCCTAACGCAGTGTTCTTGAGGAATTTCAGCCCGTGTGTTTCAGCACTGCCATATAACCGTGGTGAGTCTGTGCAGTGTGTCAGAAAACCTGCCTGAGCTCCGTGCCAGGATTCTGACTCTGCATCTTTCACATCTCAGGGTGTTGCAGCTGGGGTTGGCCTGCTTGGTGAGGCTGCCTTTGCATTGGGCAGTTTTCAGAGGGCTGTGCTGTGTTTGTGCTGCGTGCTCGGAGCTGCTGCGTAATGCAGCCAGTAACCAACAGCTTGCTCATGTCCTCAGAGGCCACCACCCCTGTGTTTAGGACAACCACGAATGATGTAAGTTTCATTTTGCTATTGGAACATGCAGGACTTGTATTCATTCTACTTCAAGATGCAATAAGACTGTTGCTATCTCTAAGATGCTGCTGTTGATAGGATGGCTAGCAGTGGCTTTGTTTGTACAGCACGTACTGGGCTTTGCTAAGCTACAAAACACAAAATGAAAAGCCATCCAAGAGAGAAGTTGGACGTTGCTTGTCTACTTCATGCTAACATGGAGGTGCACTAGCCTGAATTGTGGATGTACAAACCATAGGTACCTGCTTCTGCAGAAACCCAGATTTACGTAGCTCTAATACGCTGCAACTTGACATTGGTGTTCCCAGCACAGTCTGCCTTCCAACACTTGAAAGTATTGTGGGGCGTGTTTCAAAACACATTTTGCTTGAGCTGCAATGTCCTTTATCCTTTTATCTATCTTTTTGCTTCGTAAACAGATCGATTCAGTATTATGTGAATTTCGCCTGTATATATGCACTATTTAATTTTAGCACCTCCTGTAGAAATACCTGGTAATGTAAAGCTTGCTCATCCCAAAAAGTTACTCGGGTTTTTGAGTCAGCCTGCTGAACTTGGAGCCAGCTGCAGCTGTTTGTTCCACATCCTTGTGTTCCTTAGGTGCTGATGTCTGAACAGCTCCACCCTCGGAGTTTTTCCTTTAAGTTCTCAAATGTGTGTAGTCCTTAAAAATAAAAACTCAGATGGGAAGTGCTTGTGTCCAGTTCTTTTACAGGAATGCAGAAAATGTAGCAATACCTGCACGCAGACGTTCACTGATGTTACAGCTTGAACATCCCTTTCTATCCCTACCCTAGAGCAGGAGTCCTAACAAAAGCAGTTGTAAGAAGTGACCAGGTAGGGCCTTTAAAATAACTTGGCAGATGACTGAACCTAGTAATGGGTTTTCAAGTATATCACTTTTACAAGCTGTGCCTTTATCTTTAAAGGAGCTCCTGCTTGCGTTCTGTAAGTTGAGTGTAGGGGAACTGAAGTATATGGTTTTATTTCAAATGGCAGCTTTCTTGACCATTGAGTATTTACAAGAATAATTAATTTCTGGGCTTTATTTTTGTTTCTTTGCAGCGGATATAATTTCTACAGTAGAATTTAACCATTCTGGAGAGTTGTTAGCAACAGGAGACAAAGGAGGTAGAGTTGTCATCTTTCAACAGGAGCAGGAGGTGAGTGATAACTACTTCAAGTGCATTTAATATTTTCCTTTGCCATTTATTTTGTTTTTAAAGGAAAGGTGTATGTTTTTATAACAAACTTCACAGAGAGCATATGCTTGCATAATAAGTGATTAAAATAATGAAATGTAAAAGTAAAGGAATTACTGATGACTTGGTGATGCTGTTAGAAATGACTTCAGTTTTAATGCTGTGGTCCAGGCACCGCTTAAAGTGAGTTGGGGGAAGAAGGGGGAGGGGAGGGCGCCTGAAGACCTTGGGGAAGCTAAAATTCATCTTACAGTGCTCGATTTGGCTGGGTTTGTTACTTCAGATCTCACTGTAAGTTGGGGAAATAAGAATCGCTCTTAAATGCGAATGTAGCTGTGACCTTTTCCATTCTGATATCAATCAGGTAAAATAGTTCAAGGTTCTGTCAACATCGATTCCTTACAAGGGTCTAGGATTTTCTGCTAGTTAAAATGCTTCACATGAAAGTCTTAGTGCTAGAGGGAATTCTTTTAAAACTGTAGGGCTACATCTCATGTTGCTTTTGAACTGGAGCTAGAGTTTTTCTTCATGTCTGCAGTAATTTTGCTCACATTTGAAGTTAGCTTTTAAACTGCCTAGCTGCTTTATCTCTTATATGGAACAGTGTTTGTTGGTAGCACTTAGTGTCTAATTTAAAGTACAGCACTGGAAAACATGGAAGGAAAGTAAGTTCTGGTTTGATTGACTCCTTTTAGTGGAGTCAAAGCTTGTAGCCATCAGTACCTTGACAGATTGTTATCCCCACAGAAGGTATGTTTGTGGGTGGGTCTGCATTACCGTTTCTGAATATAAACCAAGTTTGAATGACTGCATTCAATGTACATACTTTTAATTTATGCTGTAAATATACTGATCACAGCTTTTTATTCCCCCGTGAGATCTGCTCTCTCTGATGCATCCCATCCCCGCATCAGATACAGAATTCCTCTCTCTCTTCCAGAATGTGAACGTGTTTCTTACACGTGTACTTAGCGGGCTTTCAGATGTTTACCCTTACACCTGAGCAGTGAGGTTACCAAAGACCTGGGTTAGAAAAGAACATCCAGTACAATAGTCCTAGGTCCCTTTGCTGAGAAAGGGACCTAAAATCCATTGCTTTGTTTTCTTTTGGCCTTCAGAGGATAACAGGTCACTGTCAAGGCATGTCTCTGGATGGTTTGAATACTGGAAGTTAGTGTATCCTATTATTAAAATCAGCAATCAGTGTTAGTGTTTGCATATGAGTAATAGCAGAGGCTTATTATTAACCCACCTGGCAACCAAAGCAGTCTGTTTTTATCAATAGAGATTACTGAATATTTTTCCGCTACTTTTATTTTCATGTGAACTTTTACAGTGCAAGCTTGAAGCTAGATTTTCTAGCTCTAAGCTTTTCATGCAGCGAGTAGCCTAACTAATACTGAAATCAGAGATAAAAGGACTGCTGAAAACTTAATCAATTTTGTTATCTCTTGGATGTAAAGATGAAATATTAAGAATCGAGGGTTTGATCTTGTTGAAATCTCTATTAGTCTTAGAACATTACAAGATCCTGCAATGTACAAGTGATTTAGGAGCACAGTTTCCAGTTCTGAAAGTAATATAAATGAAGTCTCCTAAAGGTTTTACTAAAACTAAACAAATCAAACCTCTCCCAGTACTGGGAGCTGTAACCTAGCTCCTTTAGGTTATAGCGGTAAGGGGATTTTTTTCACATTATGCTTGTTCTTTTGGTCTTTGTAGAGTTCTACAGACAGCTCTTCTGATGCCGAAAGGGTTTCTGCTCCCACCATAAAAGTGGGAAAGCTGAGATGGAGTGTTGGGTTTTCAAACCTATGGTTAGAAGTCGACTTGATTAGAATTTATTTACTTTAGGGGGAGCATGAAAAGGCACTTCTGCCATCTCACTGCCTGGAGAAGTCGTGCTGTTACTTCTTCCCTTGGCGTTTGATGCAATTCCAGATGTACAAACCCCAAGCATTAGAATTCCACGGTTCCCCAGCACAAGTTGCTTTCTGCTGCTGATGTGCAGCAACCATGCACGCAGATCGCTTTGGTCAGCTGGTGCCACCTAGCGGGGTGTTCCTGGCTCTTAGCCTTGCTGAGCTTCTTTGGCCACAGCCTGTGATGAACACAGCGTGTAGGGGGGTATCTGTACTGTAATCTCCTGTAGCTCATAATCAGCCACAAACTTTTGGGGCGTTAGCTTGCTCGCATCCCTTATGGAGCCTTTAATGTAGCTGAAGGCTTACTTGAGAACATGCAGTAAGCTTTTTAAGTTGTTTTTGTTTTTTTTTTATGCATAAGCTGTGGTTTGTGCCCTTCTGATCTATGAGGCTGGGTGTAGTAAGAAGGTCACCACACTGAGCTGCACAGGATTTGGACGGCCTCATTCCTTGGTGTTTGGGCACTGAGCAGCAGGGCCTGGTTTCCCTGCCGCAGCAGGTGGCTGTGCCAAGGGCCTGACTGGCTAGGGCAAGTTCTATATAAAAGATGGTCCACGAGACCATTGTTTTAAAGTCTTCTGGTTGGATTTATGTCCCACCTTCTGTCACGCCGCATTCCAGAGCCATTTGCAGACCAGAAAAACAGAAACACTTTGTGGAGACACACAGGGCTGTGCAGCACCCCCCACCAAAGTGCTGCCGCCTCTGGGCTGGAATGTGGCAGCCCTTCGAAGCAAGTGGCATGCTGTAGGTGTCAGGCAGGAAATGAATACTGGCTCTAATTGAAACTGAAGGCGGGATTTGCGTAGGCAGCCTGCAATTACCTAAATTGGAGTTTAACATAAGGCACTTGGGCCAGCACGTCGTCTTGTTTGGAGTTTTAAGCGTGCCGTGTGATGAGCTGATGGCTGAAAGTTTGCTTTCTCTCCCAAGGATGGACTTGATGTATACTAATTATAAATATTCGAGGCCTGTAGAGCTTTAACAGAATACACAAGAAATGTGTTTAAGCCTGAATCATTATGGTAAGCATGGAGCCGAAGGAAAGGTCACTGAATCATGACCAGCACTTCCTAAAGCTCAAGAGATTTTCTTTAGAAGCTGCCTATTGAATGCAGCAACCCTGCTGAACTTGTTAGGTCTAACAGAAACTTGGAACAAAGTTCCTTCCGTTCTCTGAGGTGGGAAAGCCAGCATAATTGGATAGGTGTGGTACAATATTCTAGTGCCAAATTATTTCTAAGGCGTTTTTTCCACTTTTCCCTTCCCCTGAAGCTTATTGTAAAATGTGAGGGTTCCTGCCAGCCATTAATTGCAGGGTATGAAGCAAGAGACAGTGATGCAGGGAATGTGACAAATGTGGGCTAGCAAGGATCGTATCGAGAAGCTCGTCCTAGTGAGGCATGAAAGGATGAAACGAATGGATGGACACGAAGTGCACCAGGGAAGGAGCGAAGTCCCTAGTCGAGAACGTATCACAGGAAAGGAATCTCATGGTGCAACCTCCTGAAACGGGTGGAACGGGAGTCTAGGACAAAATAAAGCCTGAACTCATCTCAGGTACACCTGAGAAGTCCCTTTTGAAGCATTGCTTCAGAGGGGCTGCAGTATTGTCACCCTACCCATGGGAGGGAACGCAAGGTTCCACCCCTGCAGTGGTGTTAGTGCTCAGAAGCTGCTGCCTGAAACAGAACCTTTAGAAAGAAGAGGAATTGTGCAAGTTTGGAGGTTTTCAGTGTGTCAAACAGGCTAGCTGCTGTTGTGACTTCTCGTGTCAAAGATGTATTCATCAGATGTTAAGGTTTTTTTCCATCAGAGTGAGGGAGAAGCAGAAGTTTAAGAACTTCTTAAACAGTTCAGAAGTTCAGAAGAACAATTCAGGGAGTGTTCAGGAGAACAGTTCAGGGAGTGGGGAGGTTATAAAGCAGACTAGATGGGCAGAGCTGTTCGTAGAGGTGACAGGTAGGAATCTTGTGATGAGCTGAACTTACCACAGAGTAGACTTGTGTTACCTGTGACTGCTCCTTTTTTGGGGAATATCTTCCTTACAGGTGGAAAGCTTGACTTCTTTTAAGCACATAAACATTTAACAAACTTATCATTTGTGTTGAGGTAAACTTTAATTCTGAGCAGCTGAACTTATGAGCTAACATGAAAGGGGAAAGTGAACTTGTAATTCATGTGGTAAAGGGAGATTCTGAAAACTGTACTAATCAGGAGCTGCTGCAATAAGTAGCTTTACACTGATGTACAGTGTAGAAGTCTTAACCTACTCTTATGCTAGCTAGCAGTGTGCCTGCGTATCTCACTCTAAATATCTAGTTCTGGCTTCTGCCTGCAGCCTTGTAAAGTGTTCTGTACGTTGCATCCATATCTTGATCATTTAATTCTCTTTTTAGAACAAAACCCAGTCTCACAGTAGGGGAGAATACAATGTTTACAGTACCTTTCAAAGCCATGAACCAGAGTTTGACTACTTGAAAAGTTTAGAAATTGAAGAGAAGATCAACAAAATTAGGTGGTTACCCCAGAAAAATGCTGCTCAGTTTTTATTGTCTACAAATGGTAAGTTTTGACTTATTCCTGTGTAAAATTCACAGTTGTGTTGTTACGTAGCTTGGCTGTTGGGATTTTGTCTAATCCTCCTCACTTTCAAAAGGCTGGAAGCAAGTTTGTTTTAAATGCGGGTATCTAGGGATATGGCTGCAGAAGAATTATGGTGCTTAACTGCCTGGCTGTTCCATCTTACCTGGGAACAGCAGCCCCATGACATGGAGGGGTGTATTAGAGATTTCCTCCTTGCTGTACAGCAGAGGAGCTTAGCTAATCTGTCATTCAGTACCTTTACGTGTATAACTGAGAGAGCTTGCATTAGTCATTCATAACAAGCCAAACTGAAACTTGCTCTAACTTTTTCTTAAAAGAACAAACTGTGGAGGAGGTCTTTTTAATGCTTTTCATGATGTCTTGTTTTCCTTTGTGTAATTTGGAGATGAAGCAAAATTTCTATCCAAATGAGGTCCCAATCTCCAAGCAGTATTTTTGTCTTTTTTGGTACACGTAGGTGGTCTGCTATTGTTAGTGTTCGTGTTAAAGTGCATCAGGTGAAGACTAGTGCCTTTGCTAGAGCTTTGATTTGCAGCTGTGGCTCCTTCTTTGCAGATAAAACAATAAAGCTATGGAAAATCAGTGAAAGGGACAAAAGACCAGAAGGCTATAATTTAAAGGAAGAAGATGGACGGTATAGGGATCCTACTACAGTTACAACACTACGGGTGAGTGAATGAGCCATCGCTGGTCTCACGGGAGGCCAGATGAACGTGCATTTCAGTAAGCTGTGTGTATGCGTCTGAGTGTTCCCTTCTTTTGAAGGTATGCAGGCTGGCATGTGGCTCAGTGGTTGCTCCATTGTGTGGTGAACTCCACTTTCTGTGGTTCCCCAGGTGTCATCCAGCGAAACCCTAATTTTGTGCCTGCCCTTTTGCAGGCACTTTTACTTCCGAGATGATTTTGAGATATTTTAGTGAACATGGTGTATTGAAGGACCGTGAGTGCTGATGTTTGTGTGTGGCACTTGCATGCACTCAGTACGCTTAACTCAAACTTCTGTTGCTTTGTACCTTGCAGGTGCCAGTATTCAGGCCCATGGACCTCATGGTTGAAGCTAGTCCACGAAGAATATTTGCCAATGCTCACACGTATCACATCAATTCCATCTCCATTAATAGTGACTATGAAACATACTTATCTGCAGATGACTTGCGTATTAATCTGTGGCACCTAGAAATTACAGACAGAAGTTTTAGTATCTTTTTGGCATTGATTCGTGTGATGGAAATGACTTGGTTACAGCAAAGCTATTGTGTGTTTTTTTTTCCCTTTCATGAAAAGTTTCTGTACAGCGTGTTTCTCCACTTCCTGGTTTTGGAGCAGTATGAGCAGAATTTGTTACGTGCATGGTGAAAAACAGGCACTCCTAAAGGAGGCAAAAATGCTTAAGGATTTAAGTTAAACAAGCAGTTTGGGAATTTTGGAAGGCAGCGGTATAATAAAATGTCCTGTGAAAATTTTTCCTGACTTGTAGTTTAAAATGAAGAGTCAGACAAGGATCATTCTCTATCTCAATTCTTTTTATCCTGCATACCATCTATTTCCACATGTGTACCTGTGAACATTGCAGGCAGTAGGATCGTAGGAATACGTATTCAGCCCCGTTACTGGGAGCAGAGGCTTGATCAGTAAAATCCTAAGCAGAAGTGGCACATGCCTGCTTCATAATATAGCAGCATAAGTGGAATTTAAGCAAAACTCTAGCTGACAAAACTTAAGTGACATCTGTACTATAGAATTACTGCTGGAGTGGAGCAAAACATTAAACAGACTTTTGTTTTAAGAAAAAACTTGAAGCTATGTTACAGCCTTGCTTTCTAGACAAGTTGTGGGACTTGATCTTATTTTTTTTATCCAGTTTGTGACTGGCTCCCGCAGCCTTTGGCATCAAATTCCTGTCCTGCTTCCAGATTTCAAGTATTGTGTTCTTTTTGTTTTTGTTGGCTTGTTTTAATTCTATTTGGCTATTTCAGATGTATTTTGATGAATTGTTGAATATCTTTTAAACTGAAAAATATGTTGTGAAAACTGGAGAAAATTCCTTAACAAAATGGTGTAGATATTGTAGATATTAAGCCTGCCAACATGGAAGAGCTGACAGAGGTGATAACGGCTGCAGAGTTCCACCCAAACAGCTGTAACACATTTGTATACAGCAGCAGTAAAGGAACGATTCGTCTCTGCGATATGAGAGCATCAGCACTCTGTGACAGACATTCAAAATGTAAGTTCTGTTGCTTGTTTTCTGTGGAGGACGATGTCTTGCTGCTAGGTGAAACTGGGCTCTCAGTATGGATATATTAAAATGCTTAACAGTAAGTTGTGTTAAATCATTGAACAGTGAGGTGTTTGTGTGCATGCATATATATAAATATACTACAGCAATCCTATAGGAATACATAAAGTAGATCCAAAACCTAAAATCTAAATGAGTCTTAAAATTAGATTCATATTTTTTCAGAATGAAAGTAGTGAATAAAACTACTAGTAACTTAAGCTGGGGTGTCTGCCTAGACAGCAGGACTGGGAATAGCTTTCTGCAGACTTTCTCAGCTCAAATACTGCCTGAGAATGGTCTGTACCTGAAACTGGAAATCTTACATGTATGAATGAAGTGTCCAAACACTACCAAGCAGTTCACTTATTTGGAAGCCAACCTTGATTTGCAATGACAATAGATGTCATGCCATTTTATGGCAATCATAAAACAACTTTCAATGGGAGAGTTTTATAATACGTAATTTAGGCAGACTAGCCTAACATGGTAAGTGCATTGTAAAAAATTAACCTAATTAACCTAGTTTTGGTGTCTTGTACTGGGACAGATGTAAACTCACCTCTTGAAATGCCTGTTTTATTTTTGTACAGTGTTTGAAGAACCAGAAGATCCTAGCAACAGATCATTTTTCTCTGAAATCATCTCTTCCATATCTGATGTCAAATTTAGCCATAGTGGTCGTTACATGATGACTAGAGACTATCTGTCAGTGAAGATCTGGGATTTAAATATGGAAAACAGACCTGTGGAAACATACCAGGTATTTGGTGAAAAAATCATATGCTAGAAGTTAAAAGCTTGAAGGACACGGAGTCCGAGTCCTATTCTTGATACAGCAGTTAAAATTTTGTCTGTAAATCTCTACATCCAGACAAAGCATCTGTGAGATGGGCAGGTTGCACACACGTGCTAAAGGCTCTTGCTATTTGCAGGTTGATTGCAGAACCCAAAACTTTGTTTGGGTATTAAAGTCTCTCTTAGATAGCAGAAATGGGGGAAAGGTAACGTTCAGCTGTGAGACAGCACATCTGTTTTACAGCCTGCAGTTGACCTGTTCTTTCCTGGAAAAAAATGGAGGTAAAACATTTCCTTTAGAGAAAAGGCTTCAAGCTGACACTGAGAACTGCTGCGGTGTTCAAGCTGGTTTTGTGAGAGTTTCTGAAGGGGGATCCTCTTCATCATCCATAGGAAGAAGATAGTCCCCAAACAGGGTTTTCAGAAAGAAGCAAAGTTTCACACACGCTTTCAGATTTCTGAAACAGTAGTAAGGGTATGGCAACTGCTCGGACAGGGAAAGTATTTTAAAGAGTTGCAGACCTCTTTTTTCCTGCCCGGAGTCCCTTGCTACTATTTATGTGCGCTTTTGAAACCTCTGTAGAGCAGACTATGTGAATTCACATGTTGCTTCGTTTTGCTCTTTGTACGGTCAAAGGAGGGAGCTGTGTATGCTCCTGTGAGTAGGGTGTAAGCACTATGTGAGATACAGGGTTGGTTTTGGAACATAGCAAGGCTATTTTACAGGTGTGTCGTGTTCAGAAATCATTCAGTTTATCTCTTTTCCAGGTGCACGAATACCTCAGAAGTAAACTTTGTTCACTGTATGAAAACGATTGCATTTTTGACAAATTTGAATGCTGCTGGAATGGATCAGACAGGTAAGTTTACTCCTCTCTATATGTCCTTAAGACATTTCCATGTTTTTCTCAAAGCAGGCATCTGAAGCATGGCCTCAAATACATTTTTATTCATGAACTGGCTTGGATAGTATTTTTGTACTTCAATAGATGTTAACACGTTAGCCTTAACCTCCCCATGTTGTAGCAAAAAGGGCAAATCAAAGAAAGACACCTATCTTTAAAACGTTTTAAACATTCAGAGGCTGCCTTACCTTCAGTTGATATTGTAGAAGGTATGCGGAAGGATGTTGGCCGCTGTTATGTATAATAAGGCAGGACTTTAGGTGAGACCCTGCAGTTTAACAGAAGTTCTCTTCAACTAAACTTTTGCTTTGTTCCTTTCCCTTCTCTGCAGCATTGTCATGACAGGATCGTACAACAACTTCTTCAGAATGTTTGACAGAAACACGAAGCGAGACATCACCTTAGAGGCATCACGGGAAAACAATAAGCCCCGTACGGTTTTGAAGCCCCGTAAAGTATGCGCGAGTGGTAAGCGAAAGAAGGATGAAATCAGCGTTGACAGCCTAGACTTCAACAAGAAGATTCTACACACAGCCTGGCATCCCAAGGAAAACATCATTGCTGTAGCTACTACAAACAACTTGTATATATTTCAAGACAAAATGAATTAGGGTTGGCATTCCTAACTGAAGAGTCCACTTCCTGCATAGTTGAAATAGTTGAATCTAGCATTTGTACCTGTAAACAAAGCGAATGAGGTCCATTATGGCACCCCTTTCCAGTGTTTAAAAATGTGCCATATGACAACACACTTTTATAGCTACATGGAGAAAGCTCTGTCGATCTGTCACCGAGTTCTCCATGTCTGCTAGCCATTTAGGTGAGGATAGGGCACTTTTTAATTTAAATGACTACTTGCACCATCTTGCCTAATGGACTAGATTGGACTGTATCAACATCGGTTTACTCCACTTTTTATGCCTTCCATTGTGATGACGTCAAACACAGGGAAAGCCTTCAATCATGCTATGGGATTTAATTGTGTAACCTCATTACTGTATCATTTGTGGCCCCCTTTTTTTATTAAATACAGCTCATTCTTGCTGTGGCTTGTAGCATTCCTCCTTCTGGCCTCCTGGACTCCCCCTTTCCCTTCCATCCCCCTCCACCTAGCCCTGGTGGTGGTGTATAGAGAAAAAACAAAATAAAGCACATGAAATGGGTCCGTTTGGGGTCAGTGGTAAAGGGGGTCTGTGTTGCAACAAATGTTTTAATAAACAGTTGACTGTAATCACTCCTTGCCATGTCTGGCACCAAAAAAGAGAAAATAAGGAAAAAAAAAACTACTGAATAAAAGTGACAAAGAATGGAGAATCTGTTTTCTTTTTTTAATCTACCTCTTTATACAAATACTCTGTGTTTTACCTTAGATGCATGAAAATAAAATGATGTTTTTTGTAATGATTTTAACCAGTATTAATTATTTTTCATGGGAATGAAGAGAGGGAGGGATTTCACGAGTATCCGCATTCATTTGTGAATGACAACGATACCAGCCTTAGTGTGTGTGACCACCTGCATTTTGCAATCACAAACTGCTGTCAGATTTTCTGTGATCTGAACAGGTCAGGTACTGCTCCAGTATCCTTAAAGGCTCGCTCTTAAAGCTATTGCTTAAGTTGGAACGGGAATAAAAGTTGCAGGTTTAAAACCTGTGTTATGGGACTTGCTTTTTAATGCTCAGTTTCATCTGGCTTCTTTCATGCCTTGTTTTGGGATGCAATACCTTTAATGCCTTGTTTAGAGTACAAAGTCCCCTGTGGCTTTTTAACGAGTTGTTTGAATTCTTGTCTAGCAGTATGATGTTACGTAGTTCAAGATACCAAGTGATTACGTAGATAACTACTACGCTGCATTCTGAGATGCTCTATTTTCCTGTATTTTATTGTATCGGTAACTGAGTGGAAATGTAGTTTTACCATGCAAGTGTTTCTGGCTTTTGGCTTTGCTAAGTTACTGCACTTACAGAAACGTTAAGTGGTGCAACGATCAGAAAATACGTGGAGTACAGAAGCTGCATGAAATATATGTTCATAGCTTTTTGAGAGATTTAAACTCTTCAGCAAATAAGGCTTATCCAAAGATGAACTGATGCTTTATAAGGCTCATGAGTTTTTACCTCCGGATATTTTTGCTAATTGTGTTTTTAGGTTTACTCTTCCTTCAAGGAAATGTTCAGAATGAAGCTTAAAGTCGTGGTGGACTTACCTTGACTGGGAGGACTTTCACTTTTCAGTTCCCTAGATTTAAATGATTTCTGTGGCTTAGTTATAGATAGCTAGCATAATGCCTCTCTGATTTGATCAAATAAGATACTGTTACTGCTGTAAAATTATGGCTGGGTTAGACATTGTTAACAAGACTACTCTTGCAACCATGCTTTAATTTCTTTAAGTCCTTGTGCAGTGGTTTGAAACTGTAAAGATGATAATATTAGATCTGGTTCTCTTCAATACAGTATGTGTCTTGTAACATGCATGCCTGCCCATGAGCCTTTGTAAGGATTTTACCATTTTCACCTGTTAGCCTTGTGCATTTAAAAAAAAAAAAAAAAAAAAAAACCCTCCCCCAGGGACAGCAGCTGTTATCCAATGGGTGAATAAACCCGCAGGCCCTACCCCCACTTACCCAGCATGTGACTAATTTTACTCAAATCCTTGCTAACAGGGAGGGAAACAACTTGTTGAGTAACATTTGCCATGCAGAGAGGTGTTTGACAGGGTCAGGGCCAAGGTTCATCCGTTACCTTATCACAAGGGCAAAGGGGTAACCAGACACTACTTCAGCATCAGAGCTGGTAAAAATTCATCTCCATTTCTGCCAAAACAGGCGTAGGTTTAATTGCTATTTTGGGAAGATTGAGGTTTGTGGTAGCAAGCCTGCTGCTCTGATATGTGTCTCTATCCTGAACGATGCACTGAACACACGACAAGCTGCTTAGCACAGACAGAAGGGAGGATACGAAGAAGATGCAGGAGTGAGCAGGCAGAGGTGGCTTAGATCAAAGTGCAGCCTTCTAGCAATACTACACTCAAGTACAACTGCCTCTTGGACCTCAGCTGTGCGTGTTGGGTTTCAGGATTTCTAAAGCTATCTTGGGAAAGATTTTTGTTTTTATCAGTAGCGGTGATCCCTGGCATGTCACCTGAGGCTTAGTACTACCCTCAACAAAACCAGCTACTGACTCTGGTGTCATACTATCCAACTAGGTAATTCTTTAAACACTGTCCGTTGACATATGCTGTAAATCTTATATTTTATTAATAAAAGTATGCATAGAACACATTTTGTCAGGTTGCTTTTTATCTTCCACCCCATCCCTTTTATTCCACCCCTTTCCTCTATTTACAGGCGGTTTTGAAATTACTCATCCCTTCCCTACTGCACCCTGACTAGTGCCCCATTTTGCTGGCTTCCCTCTGTTATTTCTGGGCCTGAGCCCAGAGCGCCCGCCAGACGGGGTGGGTGGGTGCTAAGGTAACTGCCCTCCTCCAGTGTGCGCTGCGACAGAAAGGCAGCTGCTCCCTTCTAGTGCTTTCTCCCTGTTCCCAGTGAAAGCAGTGAACGTTTTTCAGTGCTCAGCACTTCAATGCTGGGCCAACTGCAGAAGAGAAGTCATGTTCCCATCCCCAGCATCCCTCCTGAAGCTAGTGATGCTACCTAGGCGCAGACAACTGCCAGCAAGGTGGTGAGCATCTGCAAAGTGACAGCCCTGCTTCAGCCCAGAGCGATGGCTTCAGCCCAGAGCGATGCTGTCAAGGATTAACACGCAGCCAAAGCTGGCTGGTGTGGGTTAGCTGTGGCTGAAGTCCCGTTGTTTCCATGCTGAGAAGTGGCCACTGCCTTTAAAAACATGTATTGAAATGAAAACCACATTCAACATGTATTTATTCTGTTATTCTCAGCCTGACTTGGAAAAGCAAAGAGTTAGTGCTGATGAGCAGACACTGGTAATTCCCTCTCAGAGAGGGGCTGCTGGAACACCAACGATTTTCTTCTTGTTGGCTGCTCTGGAAGTGCGTGGTCTGAGGTGTGACATAGCTAGGAAGAATTATTTCCTGCACACTGGATTTCATCTCCTCATTTCATCTCTGGCATCACCACCACGCACCTCTGACCTTGAGTTCTGGATGTTTCCTTTTTGCCCTTGCCCACATAATGAGCTGCTGTAAGCTGGGGCACCGGTGGGTTGGATTGGGGTAGGGAGAGGTGTGCTGGAAATGAGGTTGGTGTCTAATGACTATCGGCGTGTCGAATAATTTGTATTGTTTGCTTATTGCAAATGCTTGTTTAACCTGGTACAGAAAGGTTTGGGCTTGTAGAGAAAGGAGTGGTAGAAGAAAGTTGCAGCAGCGTGGTTGGAACAGAAACAGCAAGCATTTCTTGTGGGGTAAGGCTCAGAACCAGGAAACCGTGAATTTTCTACACAAGCTACCTCTGAACTCTGACTCGACCTTTTGCAAACAATTCAGCTATTTCTCCATCGCAAGAGAAAGCACTTTTTTCTTAATACAGGTTTTTCTGTATTGGTGCCCTCCACTAGGAGGCAAAATGTTACCAGAGAGAGGTGAGAGGTGAATGCTTGAAAAGTGCAAGGGAGCAAGGTTAGAAGATGGGACTATCTGTAGCAATCTTTTTTGGAGGCCGTCTCCAAGGTCTGTACGTTTGATTTTGCTAAATACAAAATATCAAGAAAGCATTTCCAGTACTTACGGCTACCTCCAGCGGAAAGAAAGCTGCCTCGGTTGTCCCACAGGACGAAGCCTCCCATTGTGTTTGCCTGCTGTCCGCCGGTGTGATGCCTGGCAGCTGGGCGCCCTCCTGGCTGTTACAAACTTGCTGCTTAACTCGAAGCCCTAGGATCAAAAACCAAAAGTAAAGAAGAATTCAGGTTTTCTATACCCAGGATATTCATACGGAGGGGTAGCATTCACCTTACCAACAAGTTAACATTTTTTTCAGGCTTTGGGCACAGAAGGAACTAAAACCAACTGCTGGTTAGATTTTAGATCATCCTTTCCTTAAATTGCTTCCAAGAGGTAGAACACTGTGAAACCACAAGCATAAAATTGTGCAATTAGCTTAGCTCAGCTTGTGGAGATAAATCAGGTGGCTTGTGACATGTTTGACTTGAACCAACTTTCTGTAAGAAAAAACTTTTTATTGCTCTTTGGTACGAGAGGCCTTTCGCAGGAATTTACAGCCATTGTTTCTCTTCCATTATCATGTGGCTTTCTGTCCCTCCAACCTAGCTATTGTCATAGCATTTTCCATCCAAGGATTCAAATTACTTTACAAACATTAATTACATCATTCAACTGCCTTAAGGAACCTGTGTAGTGGTTAGAGAACAGGGCTGAAAGTCAGGACTTCTGAATGCTATTTCTGGCTCCGCATTGACTCACGCTATAATCTTGATTAATTTATTTCTGACTCAGAAACTTTAATAGTCCCACTTTGCTGATAAATATTCATGCCACAGGTATTACGGCAGATGCTTCCTGAATGATGGAGACGACAAGTACGCGTGATGCTAGCCCGTGACTGGTAGGATTGCAAAGCAGGATGGGGCTCCCTCAGCAGGTTTCCTATTCAGAATTGTGAGTAGCTCAGGGTTCTGTCTCAATCTAGAATGCCTCTGTGGCCTTCTACTTGTAAACAGATGTTTTCTTAAACTATCTGAATTATTGTCACCTTCTCACTACATAGAACTAATTCTGTTCCAGTGACATCCAAGTAACATCCAGCTTTTCCATGAGATCAGATGTTTGCTACAGTCAAGAAGTGTACACAGTCAATTTTGTGAGAAGGGTCAGCGTTACCCGAGGGGGATTTCAAATCTCCACATGTCAACATTTGGATGCTTGTTAGCACAGTTCATTTTCTGATGAACAGAAGATTAAAAAATAATCTAATAATCTAGTCTGACATAACTGTGGCAATTGCAAATACATGGTTGAAAAAGTTCAGACAAGTGATTTGTTTTTGCACGTGTAATAGGGAGATACAAATACATGAACAGAAATGGGTTTGTGTGACTTAATTTCAGTCTGAAGGCATTACTGATACCAAACTCCTAGCGTGAGTAAAGTTACAAAAAACAAAAACAAACAGAAAAACACTGACACCTCCCCTTCCTTATATTTTCATGCTGCCAGTGGGATGGGTTTGTGATGTCGAGAAGGGAAATGCTGGTGTGTTTTTGTGTGGGATGGGGCTGTTACTGAGCTCCACCAAGATTCTAGGCCTTAGAACATACCCTAAAGTGTAAACAATGTCCAATGGAATTAAGTTTATAAAATTGATTTCTTGAGAAGAAAAGGCAAATTAAATCATCATCCGTACTGAAGTTAGTCTCTGGATCTTTTTGCAAGAGGATTACAACGAAAAAGGAGATTAGAAACTGAAGAATCCTAGGAAAGGTTCTGTTACCTTCAGTACAGAGTATCTATGGAAGTTTGCTCTGCCTTGACGAATTGATGTGCCTGATTTTCAAATAAACATTGATTTATCTTGAAAACTAAGTGATGTAAAACCTTTCTATGTCTGATCATTTCACAGAAGCTTAGAATACATAATTGGTACAGACGCTACTCTTGTGTGACTGAAGAAACCTCAGCAGGGTGAGGTAGAGGTTTGCACCTGTATTTCATTGCATTTTCAAATCTTTTCCTTAGAAATTCACTTATTCCCATTCTCAGTACAGCAGCAGGTGCATCAATAGCCTGAGGTTGTCTCTCATTTTCATACTGAAAGGAGGCTGTGGCACGCACAGCAGTATTTTCACTTTTTATAGCTGTATTTCTGAGAGTCCTGGCTGAGAACAGCTCCAGTTTTGTTCTACAGGTGCCATCTCTGCCTTAACGCCTGCCAATATTAAAAAAAAAATAAAAATGCTGTGCACTTTGCTGACTTGTGCTAGATCTCAGAAAAGTATATTTGGCTGCTGAGCGCTGTCACTTCAGAGAGGTTTTACTTTTAAAGACGGTTATTTCATTCAGGGAGCCTTGCCTGTATTTCCTGGACCTCCTGGTTTAGCTGGCTTTAACTGATTTGAGGCCAAAGGAAGCTGGACGGGAGGGGAAGGAAGTTTTTGGGGACTCACACACCTGCGCCGTGCAGGTTTGACGGGTTACCTCACAGCTGGGTTACCTCACAACTGCCGCAGCCTCTCCTGAGGAGACTTTTTGGGAGCCTGGGTGGGCACCCAGCTGTGGAACTGTGGAGGCACCGAGCTCTGGAGGCTGCTGCTGCCCTCTGCAAGCAGAACTCGAGCCAGGGCAGCCCGCAGGGGGTCTCTGTGACCCCCTCAGGAAGATGGGGCTCCCTGGCAACCTCCCCTTCACAGACCTCTTCTTCCTTCTCTCCCCTCACAGCCTCCTCTCACAGCCCTCCATCCACGCATTGCCTCCCTTCCCCTCACAGCCCTCCCTCCCCTTCCTTCCCCTCACAGTGCCTTTTCCCTTCACAGCCTCCTCTCCCCTCACAGCCCTCAACAGGCTCCCCTCCCCAGTCCTCCCTTCCCCTCACAACCCTCCATCCTCTCCTCTTCCCTCACAGTTTTCCCTTCCCCTCACAGCTCTCCTTCCCTCCCCACAGCGTCCCTTCTCCTCACAACCTCTCCTCCCATCCTCCCTCCCCTCATGGCTTCTCCTCCCCTCACAGCCCTCTCCCTCCTCACAGGGTCCCCTCCCCTCCCAACCCTCCATCTCCTCCTCTTCCCTCACAGATCTCTCTTTCCCCTCACACTCCTCCATCTCCTCCCTTTCCCTCACAGCCCTCCTCTCCCCTCACACTCCTCCCTTCCCCTCACAGCTCCCTTTTCCCTCACAGCTCTCCCTCCCTCTCCCACCTCCCTCCCCCATCTTCCCTCCCCTCCCTCCCTCCCTCCCCTCCCCTCCCCGCCCCCAGCCCCGCCCCCAGCCCCATGCCGCCCCGCACGCTCCCCTCCGCCGGCTGCGCATGCGCGGGGTGAGGCGGGAGGGGGGGAGCGGGACGCGGGGCGAGTCGGGCGCATGCGCAGCGGCTCGCAGGGGGCGGGCGGCGGGGCCGGGCCGGGCCGGGCCGTGCTCGCTGTGGTGTCGTCGCGCCAGCCCCAACGGCCCCGCGTCCCTCTGCCGCCGCCATGTCCTGCCCTCAGGAGCCGCGGCCCGGCAGCAACAACAACAACAACAGCCCAGGAAGCGAGCCGGGCCTCAACAGTGAGTGAGGGGTGTGTGTGGGGGGGCGCGCTGAGGGGATGAGAGGATGCGGGGCCTCAGGGAGCCCGGGGTCTGTGGGGCTGAGGGGTGTGGGGGGGGGCTGAGGGGAGAGCTCGGGGTGCTGGGGGCTGAGGGGGGAGGGAGCTGAGGGGGAGCGGCCCCGGAGAGATGAGGGGGTTAGGAGGGGGTTTGGGGTGGGAGGGGGGCGGTTGGGGAAATAGGGGGAGGGTTTGGGGTGGTAGGAGGGGATTTGGGGTGGAAGGAGAGGATTTGGGGTCGTATGGGGGGGGTTGGGGTCGGAGGACAGGGTTTGGGGTTGTAGGGGCGGGTTTGGGGGCACAGGAGGAGATTTGGGGTCGTAGGAGTCGGTTTGGGGTCGGTATTTTGGGGTCGTATGGAAGGTTTTGGAGACTCAGGAGGGGATTTGGGGTGTAGAGACAGGTTTGGGGGCGCAGGAGGTGTTTTGGGGGCGCAGGGGTGGGTTTGGGGGCACAGAATCCCAGAGTGGCCAAGGTGGGAAGAGATGCCTGGGGATCAGCTAGTCCGACCCCCTGCCGAGCAGGATCACCTCGGGCAGGATGGCACCCAGGTGGGTTTCAGATATCTCCAGAGGAGGAGACCCCACAGCCTCTCTGGGCAGCCCGTCCCAGTGCTCTGCCCCCCTCACAGTAAAGAAGTGATCGCAGGGAGCAGCTTTGGGGTGGCGGGGGCAGGTTTTGGGGCGGCAGGGGCAGCTCTGGGGTCGCACCGAGTTTACCCAGCGGCTGGCAGTGGAGCTGGGGCTGCAGCAGGGCAGGGGGAGGAGCGTGCCTGTGGGAATGAGTTTATTCAGGGGCTGAGTCAATAGCACTGACGTGAGCTCCTTTCCTCTATATCCGGCATCGCTGTCAGCTGCTCTGCTGCATCCTTTTGTTCCCAGGGTGACACCGGCAGGGCACATCTATGGGGTTTCTGTGGGCTCTGGTGCTTCGGGCAGCTCCCTTTCACGCGTCTGAAGCAGTCACTTTGGTGGGGCTGTTCGTTTGCTCCCAGTTATTAAGGATGCCTCGGTTGGAGGGGTGGATAGATGGCGTGAACGGTTAGCTCTTGGCTTCGTGGTTTACAGCGAAGTCAAACCGACAACAAAATGCCTTGATTAATCTCCTGTGACTTGATGGGAATTGGGCTAGAGAAGAATAAACCCTGCCTGTGTGTTAAGGCTGTCATTGTGCCACGGTAACGTTGCACCTTGTGATAACGAGCACGCTTCACAACAAAACACTCACCTGAGTAAAACAGGCACTTACAGCGAGTTATTCAGGCCGGTTGGCACACTGAAACATCAATTTTCTGTCCTAAATTTACATCGTGCCTAGTGCCCAGCTCCGTGCTTTATTCTCAGTTCGTAAATCGCCGTCTTTGATCCTGTATTTTGATCTTTTCATCTTGTTTTCTTTCGGTGCGGGAGCTCGCTGTGTGGGACACGTAACCTGGGGGAAGGTGGGAGCGGCGAGGGGAGCGCGCTGAGCGCCTGGGCTGGGTCTGCCCACAGGGATCTTGCTGCTGGGTCAGCGTGTACGGGCTTAGCGAAATCAATGTGATTACTGGAGGTGGTGAGCACAAGGTATGAGAGGAAATATTCGGTTGGCTGCGCTTGGGGAACAAAACAAACGCCACCCATGGGCTCCGTGGGGGCTTAGCGCTGCTTTCAGGCGGGCAGCAGCTCCACAATGCGCGGCGTTCCAGGGGCTTTTTCTGCCATTATATAAGCGCTGCAGTGACCCTTCTCAGGCTAATGAGTTCGGACACTTATTCATTTTGTTCTGCGTGCCGTCCGTGCGTGTTCGAGGCCTTCCATTCAGAGATCTCCCAGCGCTTGAACTGAAGGGTAGGAGACCTTTAGGTTCACGAGAAAATAAAAATAAAAACCCCAAACCCAACCTTATGTGCTTTGGGTGCTTCCTACATTTTAATTATTATAAGGCTCTGTTACATATTGACAAAAAAGCAATCCCACCTTAGGCAGGAACTCATCCACCTCTGTCATGGAGAACTTGTTAATAATTACAGTTTTGGGGATCTGAGCAGCTTTCTTTTTCTGTTAAAGGCACACTTTGTTGTAGAAGTGGTAGTTCTGAGTTTATTCAGACTGATCATGGCTCAGGCTTCTTGTGAGCTACTAGCTTGGAATATCTTTATTTCTACAATTTTATATGCAGAAAGTATTTTTTAAACCATATTTTTATAAATAAATGCATAAAACTATATAAATATATGCAACATTTATCTGTTTTGTATCATATCTTTATTAAAAAAGTCTTTCTACCCCCAAGTGAAATCTCAGACTGCATGGACAATCTGACAGCCCCTCTCCTGCACTTCCAGCTACTTTTGCGTAGAATTTCCACCACTTAGGTAGAAGTGAACGTTGTGAGGTCACACTTCTGATTTATTTTCTTCCCAAAGCAGTTGGATTTCTCTGTTTAGGAGAAACCTGTGTGTGCAGGATGGCTGCGTGCCAGATGACAGCCTATTGATGCTGCAGTTTTGCAACAGGATTTAGGAGGACTTGCCTATTAACTGACTTAATGCTGCTGCATAAGACCTACTTAAATCCTGCTCCGGGACTTGTTTGTACGTGAGGAGTCCTGCGCCCGCATGGAGACCCGCTGACTTCATTAGGGTCTTGCCCAATTGCCTACACAAATGGGACTTTTTTTTAAAAAAAGAGACAAATGTATAGCTGATTCCCAACTTTATTTATGTTTTAGTAAGAAAATCTGCCTGAATATCTCAGAAAAGCAATTGTGGAAGTGGCGTTAGTGTTCAAAAATCTAAGTGTTTGTTAATGTTTTTCTTACTTAGACAACAAAAAAATTTCATTGTTTTTAGAGATGTCTGCCAGGAAAAAAAGAGGAAACATTTGGGGTGTGTATGGCAACTCCTTATGGAATTGCATACTTTTTGTTAACTAAAGACTTCGTGTTAAAAGGCTAATAGAAATATATATTTTTAAGCATTTTCTAGCAAAGACTAGTATTTAGTTGTTTTTTCTATTATGTAGATGATCTGAATGCTGTCTCGCTAAATTTAGGAGAAATATTTCACCTTTTCACAGGTACCTTTTAAGCTTCTTCAAAATCCTTAAAATAAGAAAAACAGTAAGCGTGTAAAAAGGTTAATTTCTTTAATTTATAGCTAACTACAAAAAAATCATTCAGTATACATCCATTCCTAATGGAATAGTGAGCATTAGACCTTGGGCAAATAATTTTGGAGTGAAATACTGTTCCTGTAAGCAGGTTTGGGGTTTTTTTTCTTTCCCAGAGTGTGTGGTACGTGATTTGGAAAGGGAGGAAAAAGCAAAGTGGGGAAGTTGAGTTAAACACCCACCTGAGAACGCCCCGTGCTGCCGTATTTCCAGCTCGGCAGTAAAATGGGAGAGGTGGTGGAGCTGAGCGTTCTCCTGTGGGTGATTACCATAACGAACTCGGAGCCAGAGAAGAGCTGGGGCAGCTTCTCTCTTCTCTCCCTGCTTTGCTCCAGGTGCTGATCCCTCCAACCGGGGGCTGCCAACCCCTGGGGCTCGCCGGCTCCCGCTCACAAACCGGTTGTGATTCCCCTGGGAGGACGTAGCGTGTTTTCGCTCGGTGCCAGATGAGGCTTCCCCGCGTGTGTTTGGACTCATTAAAAGTGAGGTCAGATGGGGAACGTGCTGCTCGTCATGTAAACTACTGCCTGCCTCGTCGGGGCTCTTTGCTCACGGATAATTCGCCTGTTCTTCCTAGCGTGGCCGTCACGTGTGTTAGATAAAGGGCAGATTCTCTCAGTCCAGGGTAATCTTCGTGCACAAATAAAATCCCCACTGATGTTAAGGACCGTGGAGGGTTGGTAGCTGCAGCCAGTTCTGATCACCTTCCCCAGGGCTTTCATCTGCCTGTGACTGCTGTTAGAAGAAGTGCTCTCCTCACACATTTGCCCTGCGTTCTTCTCACGTTTTATCACTCTGCTCTGTTTCAATATCAGGCGTCTTTGCAGTTCCTGAGCGTTAGGATTCCCAACAGATGCTCCCTGCTCCGGCGTGGCTCTAGGAGAGCCTTCACCTTTCTGGCCTGCCTTCGTCCAGCAGCTGCCAGCTGCCTTTCTGCAGGTGCTGCCCCTCGCTGCACAGCTACAAGACAAACCTACCTTCCTCGCCAGGTTCTTGAAATGGTTGGAATTTGAAATGTAGACAGCAGCAATCAGCAGAAATCTGCAATAATACAGTTTCGTGCTGATTAGTCAAAGCAAAAGCTGCCTTTCCCAGCTGACGAGGATCTGGAAAGCCCAGTATGTGGTGCGGAGCTGGTGTGCTTGGCGTGATTGTAGGCAGGCTCTGTGCACGCCCTAAATTCCTTGTTTGTGAATGCAGCTTGGGGAAACCAGGCTCTAAACCACCGGGACTCCGAAGGGGATGATGCTTCCATGGCCATCAGCATAATGGCTTTGTTAGCAATCGATACTAAGGAGGAGCTCTGCTTGGGCTTCACAAAATCAAGCTGGAAATAGGTGAACACATCAGGGTGCACGCTCCTTCCCCTGCCACTGGGACAGTTCCCAGAGCCAAAATGTTGCTGTACAAACAAGTGGAGGCACAATACCAGATTCCACAGTCAGGAACTTGGTATTGAAATTCAGAACCTTTGCAAGTATTTAAAAAAAAAATAGTTTCACCTCTTGTTTTCATATCTTTAGGCTTTCTTGTTCTTAAATATCGTTACTTCTTTAGGAAAGGCATCAAAACTACAAGGAGCTGGAAGCGTTTACTGTCAGACAGCCTAAGTTGAAGTCCTCAGGAGTCATGACACGTGTGAGGCCATTATCTGACCGATGATGAGAAATGTTGCACTGAAAACAGTGTGCTTTTGAGAAATGGGAGGTCTTTCCCCTCCCTAATGATGGTTGTCCACCGGGAAGGCATTATTTCTGCTCCACATGCTGTGCCGCGTGGAACAGAACCGGCGTTTGTGCTGGGGAAGCTGCTGTGACCTTCCTGAGAGGGTGCAGGAACTTCTGAGATGGTGGAATTACGAGGCCGTGTTTCGTAACGTGCTGATGGTGTTTCAAGTTGTTTGTTGTGTTCGTGGCTCTTTTCTGATGATATATTTGAGGTGGTGGGGGCATCAAATGCAGAGTTACGTAGAAGGGTTATTAACACTCTGATTGATGAGCAGAAACAACGTTTAAAGCCCTACTAGCTTCCCTAACGATATTGCATGGCAAAATGAAATGTCCGAAGGTCTTAACTGCAAATATTTTCCAACACAGAGCCTTAAAACATTGCTAAATGTCAGAATTTTGTAACACGGCTAAAGGCAGTGTGCAAGTGAAGCAGTAACTGCAGAAGGAAGTCTGTCCGCTGTTTGAGGCGCTCGGCGGGCTCCGATAAATGAAGGTTGGATGGTCAAATGGTGCTTGTTGTGCTCCTTAGAGAGAAGGCTGGAATTGCAGTCGGGTAGGGAACACATCTAAATATTTGGAGCAGAGAGAAGGGTGGGGATCTCTTTTATCTTTAGCCCTCAGGGCATTGGATAATAAGAATATTTCCAAAACATATGAATTAAAACATGTCCCTTCCCAACATGCTGGCAAATACCGTTTCTCCTGTAGTTTATCAGCACGTTAAATGGCAAACTGGAGCACGAGAGGCTTCGTCTAAATGCCAGGGAGCAATCTGGGGCTGCCAGGGGAGGCTGTGGGGTCTCCGTGGGGGTCTGCAGAGGCCGTCTGGGCAAGGCACCCCGCTCTGGGTGGCCCTGCTGCAGCCAGGGGTGCCTCCAGCCTCAGCCAGCCTGTGAAATTAATGTGAGGTCATGGAAAAAAAGAAAAATAAAAATACTTAACCTTAAGTACAGAGAATGTGAATTGTGTTGGCATCTCTGAAGTGAGAAAAACATCTGCTATCTTTTGTCCGATCTCAGCGCACACATGGGTATTCCATAGTTATTGAAAATGAATCCAAACCTCTGCCTGTTGACCAGGTAGGCTGCGTGGTCTTTGCTGGCTGAGGAAAGGAGGGGAAAAGAAGGGCCAAAAAAAGATGAACCGATGGCACGGGAATCAACTCAGTACATGTGAAGGTTCTGGTTTTCCTACAGTTCTTCACTTTGTCTTATTTGTAGTGAAATCTTTTCACCTAACAGCTGCAAGGTGGATGTTAGCGTGGTACTTGGGCTGTGCTGACCTTGAGCTTGTGCTGGTTGGAGTTGTGTGACCCAGCTCTGAAGGCTACAGCCGGGTAGGGTGGGTGGCAGGTGGCACTGGAGAGGAGGCTGCTTTCTTATTAGGCCAGGGCAAGAAAGTAGAACAGGGACTGATTTCCTTATTTTTAAAATATTTTTGTGTTATATGATTTTTATACAACTAAATCAGGGGCTGGTTTGGAGATGAGGGCTGTTGGAAGTGCAGGAGAATATGAAACCGCAGGTGGGGGACTTGTATAGAAGGAGGGCTGGGGGGTGAAAACTTCATTGGAGAAGGAACGTAGAACAGGGAGGTGGAGTGATTGACGTAATGAAGTGATACCGGGAGGAGGGAAGCCTCAAACTAGGGAGAGAAAGAGAAATTTGGCCTGTCAAAGTATTAATGGTGGCACCAGGAGTAGCTGCAGTGGTAAGCAGCAGCATCAGGTTTGGGGGCGTTCCTTCAGAGCCGGGAAGAAGCACGTCGCCTCGCCCTCGGCGTGTTTGTGAGCTCCTTCCCAGCACTGTATGTTATCTGAATTCGCCACGGTCCTGGGCCTTTTTGCTGCGTGTCATTGATAAACTTTAAGATGGGTTTTAGTTTCCCTGCTTTTAATGAAATGATGTCTGGCTGGCCCGACAGGTTCCTGGGTGGAGTTGCAGATGAACGGCAACGGCAATAGCAACGATAATGGCAACGGGAAGAACGGAGGCCTGGAACACGTCCCCTCGTCATCCTCCATCCACAATGGAGACATGGAAAAAATCCTTCTGGACGCCCAGCACGAATCAGGACAGAGCAGCTCCAGAGGTAGTTCCCACTGTGACAGGTAAAGAAATGTTTGCTGTCCTGCACACAACTCATTGCAGGTTTTCTCCTGTAGCTGTTAAATGAGGGGTAAAGTTTGTTCTCAGGTCAGGATTGTCATGCTTCAGCATGCTTGCTTTCTCTTGCCTATCAAACAAGTCATTTCCCTTGAAAAATAAGTCGTGTTTCAGAAAGGTAAGGGCTCCAGGAGCAGGGAGCTCACATCTGCACCGCAGTTAAATTTCTCGTTGTCATAAATCATACAGGGTATGAAATGCATTAATTTTTCTGGCACGTTAGTAATAATGTAATGTATGCATGCTTTATATTTAGCCAAGCGTAATAAAATGTATCACTGGACTTGGCAGAAGGATTTCTGGAATTTGTACGCCTTGCTTTCAATATCCTGCAGTTTTTTCATGTGCAGGCAAAATAATTTTGCCTAACAATATAACCCCATGAGACTCATGTGAGCATTATGATGTTCTTATTTGTTCATTATACCTTTCCCTCAAAGGTTTTGGGCCAGCTTTGGAGATCCGTGAGCGGTTTCTATATATAATTTTAGGTGTCCATCTGCTTATGCCTCCTTTGGATTTGCTAAATGACTGCTAACTGTCATGTCTACTGTGCAGCTTATATAAGTGGGTGATCAGAAATAAAAGCTATTTAAAATTAGTTAGGCCTGATTTAATTACTGACTGTAGTAGACAGTGCTTGAAAAGGATCCGTACAAGTATTTCAAACAGAACTGTTTATTTTCTATTAAAATAACCATTTCTATGTTGGTACGAAACTAACTGCCAGTAGTTTAGTAGTATTCAGTCCAACCAGGAGTGTTTGCTAGATACTTTTTTCTACTTTTTTTTCTCTTACTAGTATAGAGGCTTTTTCCCCATTTTAAGTGAGTAAAGATAGAATGTATTCCTTTACTTAATTTTCCAGTTGTTAACTTGTAGGTAATTCTTTTCCCCTTTTCATAGTTGAGGAAGCGTGCAAGGAAGGGGAGATATTTCCTTTTTTTTTTTTTTTTTTTTTTTTCTAAACAAGAAGTTACACTTAAGCGTGGGGTTCTTGGTTCTTTTTGGTTACTTCTAACATAGCTGCTTCTAATGAAAACTTAAATTACAAAGATGCCATTAGGAGTTGTAACGGGAGACCCATGCTGCTGCATCATACAGTATTTCACATTGTTCCTGACTTAAATTCTGCACTGTTTCCTTGGTTGACATAATCAGGTAATTAATTTCTTTTGAATAGATGACCAAATTTTTAATATTCACAATGAGGCTAACAAGCAGAATGCCTTCTTGCCAAGCATTAAGAGGTATTTTGATATGTAATGTTGCAGCTTGTATAGATATAAAGCTAATTTGCAATACTAGTAGCATTACCTAAAGCAAGGAAGGGATCTGCATCTTTTGTGTAGCTGTTGAAGTTTTGGGCAATGCTTATTTTTGCTTCTGTGGAATGGCAGTCAACACTGTTGAGACAGAGAGGATAATTCAAAAAAAAAAAAATGGAGAAGATAAGGGCTTTAAGGGCTCTTGGAAAACTTTGTTATTTTGGTGATTGTGACATGCAGAGTTGTGTAGTCTGTTAGTCATCTGAGTAGTGTGCAGAAGTGCATGTGGAAATGATTCAACTGAGATGCTATTTATGCTAATTGTTCTTTAGCTGACTGTGGTGTGACAAAAGTGACATAATGAAATCAATTTTTCTTTAGCCCTTCACCTCAAGATGATGGACAGATAACGTTTGATGTGGAAATGCACACAAGTAAAGACAGTAGTTCTCAGGTATTTTCTTCATTTACTCTCAAAATAAATTAAATTATTCATATTAAAGTTGTAAGTATTGTGTATAGATCATATTTGTATATAGGTCAATATTAGGAGTTCCTGAGGGGCAGAGCAACCTCTGTCACATTAGCAGGTCTTAAATCTTATATGTTTAACATATTTTTTATTCTGCCATGTAAAACTGCTGCTCTCTAGTAATTTTTTTTTCATTCTCACTCTAAACTTGGCTGTTATGGGCTGTACAGCAAAACAAATTATTTAAATCTTATGTATTCAGAATTTGGAGGTGTTCTTTAGTCACTTGGGTAAGGCTGTTTACTAGTCTCGTGCTTTGTTCTTGCATATTTTTACCCCATCTTTTCCTTAATAAGAACTTCATGGAGTACTTCCCTGTAAATATGTGTAGTAAACTGCTTTTGTACATTTCAAGCTTAGGCCAGTTTAACTAAATTACATTTTCTTCTAAGAGATTGTTTTCAGAATAAAACTTTATTTAATAAAAACACCTCCCAGAACAATTATTTTTAACTGATTTATGAATTATTTTTAACAACCAGGCAGAGATGGTAAACTGTAGGCTGTATTAATTGCAATTTTGACTTGTAGAGATGAATAGCTTTGGAGGGAGGGAAAAACGAGGCTCCATCTCTAAAGCTGGGAGATGCCCTGGTTAGTAGCACCAATGTTATTGTTTACCACTCTGCTCCTGCTCTGTGTGTCAAACCTGTTTTGGCTTTGGAACTGCTTATATTCCTGCACAAGATTTCAGGGTGTTTGGTGTATTGATGTATGGATCAATCAGCTCACATGACAGTGAGTAATCCTCATCGTGCAAACTGAGAGACTAATGCTGAACTCTTAGCTTGGCAATTTACTGGAATTTGCTGCCTTCAGCACTATAAATAAAAAGCAATCCTGGACGAGTGAAACCTTGCATTTAATTTTGTCTAACAGCAGTGGGCCTGTTGCACTTGTGCCCTACAGAGAGCTAGCCACGTGAAGGTGTTGGTTAGATCTGCCGTCGCTGTTTTTTTGGATTGGATTGCTTCTGTTTTTGGTCTGATTCCCACTTCAATGTAAGTGGTGCATCTTAATTTACTAAAGGTCACTCAGGAAATTGTTTTAACTCTGAAAAAGAGTTTGTACCAAAGTCATCTTGTGCTAGCCAAGGAAATGGCATTCTCTGGCCTTTTTAGCAGATTTATTTTTTTCTAATTCTGGTATCTAATGATGTAATGTTGACTCCTTGGGTCAAGAGAGTTGCACTGAGTGCTTGGCTTTCCCTGCTGCTTCTGGGACGCACCCAGTAGAAGCCACTAGTTGCATGTAATCCAAATTTCAAATAACGCCTTCAAAGAACTTCCTAATATTGTTTTGGAAACATTTTTATTTGGCTTTGTGCTTTACCTACATGCTGTATGCTTTTGATTAAATGCCATCAAATCAAAGTTTTTCATGTTTCTAAAAACTTTATTTAATGCATCAAGCTGGTTTGCTACGATTAGGATTAACATCACCACCACCCCTCCCCACAAAAAAAAGCCAACAACACAACCACAAACCAACTTCCTACTACGTTGAGGTCCTGGCTATAATAACCAAATTAGTGATATCCTGACCTCTGCAGATCCTCCTTTTAGCATAAAATCTCTTCTAAATCATTGGTAGTCCAAGAACGCTTGCTTGTTTATCAGGTGCCGCCATTTGGTGCTTATCATTTTACTGCTGCTGTTGTTGTTCTCAATTTAACACCATGAGGAGGAGCCAACTGACTGTTACAAGGCTTGTCCAATGTGTATTTTCAGTCTGAAGAAGAAGCAGTAGAAGGAGAGAAAGAGTTGGAAGTCTTGAAGAAAAGTGCTGACTGGGTGTCAGACTGGTCGAGTAGGCCTGAAAACATTCCTCCCAAGTGAGTTATTTTTTTAATGGATATTCCTTTGTGTGAAAGAAGAATCACGAGTCTCACTTACATGCAATTACTCTGGCTGTCCAAATAATATCATCTAGGAAAAAAGACATAATTTCTTTGGGGAGTCTACAAAAAGTCAAAATGAAGTTTGAGAACCATAATAGCATCAAAATTACCTTTTACTGAAAGTAATAGAAATCCACAGCAAGTTGATTACAAGGTTTCTTTACAACATTGCAATTACTGGGAGAGTTGGGCACTCGGAGCTGGGATTCATGGGATTTAGTTTGGGCTTATGAATGGAATAGTGTTGAGCAAGTGTCATAAATTCTCTGTACCTTTTTTTCTTTCTATGTAAAATATGTAATGTTCATCCACGGAAGGGGAAACGTTGAGCTCCTTGAATGCAAAGCATTTTTGTTAAAATAGAGGATGCTGTCTATATCTGGCAGACTTCTGTATCTCTGTTTGGAACAAAAAATGAGGCTCTTGCTAACAAATCACATCCTGAAATTCCCTCTCTCGGACCTACCTCTCTCTTCAGCTACTGCTCCCTTTGTCTCTATACTGTCTGTGTAAGTGGTCTCTCCACAATACCTCCTATTATTCTCTTTGATCCCTTACTCCATGTAAAGGATCTCTTGCTTTGATCTCTAGCTCTTTGTACTTTAAAAAAAAAATAGTTCCTACAGAGATCATTTGTGTGCAAAAAAAAAAAAAAAAAAGAAAGAAAAAACACCAAAAAAATTGTGTTAATTTTTCTCTCCTCCCCCTCTTCTTTCAGGGAATTTCATTTCAGACATCCTAAACGTTCAGTGTCTTTAAGTATGAGAAAAAGTGGAGCAATGAAAAAAGGTGGCATTTTCTCTGCAGAATTTCTTAAGGTTTTCATTCCATCTCTGTTCATATCTCACGTTTTGGCTTTGGGACTAGGGTAAGTATTAACGTAATTCTCACTTCAACTTTTGCATCTGGCTTTGCTTTTCTGCTTTACTTGAATGTCAGGTGCTTGCTGAAAAGGGCTTTGTCTAGAATAACTAGAGTATTGTTGCACCTTGCTCAAGAAACTATGGTGCTTTCTTTTCCTTGAAATGCAGGAAAACTTTGCAGCACTTTGAATACTTAGATATCTGAAATACTGGATGTATCTTGGGAGATCAGCTGCTGCTCTGCTCAGCAATCTTTTCAGTGCCTGTGTAATCTGATGTAATCTCTCAGCTTGCTTAAGTTCTAACTTTATGTTTATCTGTCATATTCTGCAAAGGGGGCGGAGGCGTGTACTCAAAATATGTTTTTACTTAGATTCATGTTTGTTTCTGGGGTGGGATTTGTGCGTCTCTAAGCTTCTGTAAACTATCGAGAGAATTAGGAGGATAGAATATATGAAAGTATTGTACAACACTTGTACTATTGCAAAATTGTACCTTTCTGCAGTGCATTAGATGTTGCCTGGATGTATTTGGTAAAGGTCAGTGTTTATGTAGATCCTCAGCAGCGTTTTAAAGCTCATCTCTTCCTTCTATTGGCAATACTTTGTTTTGCAATAATGATCTGAGTGTTGCTCAGCTGTTCAAGAGCCTCCTGTGTCAGGTACTCTATGGACAGCACAGCTTTCAGGCTGGGGTTTTCAGATGAGCTTGGGACTGGAAGGAACCTGTTTTCACTGAATGTAGCTAACATTAGTCCTTCTAGGCTTGTCTGAAAATCTCAGAATGAGTAATTTTACAAAACAAGAAGTGAAGTCTGTGGAAGAATCCGATCAAGCTTGAAAGACAGATCCCAGTAGCTAGGTGCATGAGGACTGTGTCAAAGCCAGGGAGTATTTCTGTGAAATACGCTATGCCTTATACTTTCTATTTCAGCATCTACATTGGGAAACGACTGACCACACCTTCAGCCAGCACTTATTGAAAGATGGAGTGCAAAACCTGGAAATCCACGTGACCTGTGAAGGTGTTTCTGTCTCATTTAGTACATTTGACTTGAGACCATTTTAAGCATGACCCTGACTTCACCCTTTCTTTACATATCCAGGTTTTTGCTAACTCTGGAATTGAGTATTGTGTTGGAACTCTGTTGAGGTGTTTCGCTATCCACATTCTTTTCCTCTCTCTTCCCATTCCCTTGCCTCTTGGCCTGCAAGACACGTCAGAGTTGCTGAACGGAGTTTACAACTGTCTATATGTTGCAAGGGCTTCTCTCAATGCAAAATGCCACCAGCAAGTTTTAATTTTCTCGGTGATGCTGTTGCCTCCTTAGTGCAACCTGACTTAAATTGCAGTTGTGCATGGTATGTTGACTGTATTCTAGTGATAAAACTAAGTATCTTTGAGGAAAATTACTGATTGGAGTGAAATTGACTTTTGTTTTGGAAAAACAAACTGGTTGTGAAACAAACTAAGAAATTACTGGCAATAAAAAATAGTTAAATCAGCTTCTGGGGGAATTTATTTGACCCCCCTTACATTGGCTAACACGATTCAATTTGCAGGAGGCAAAGACTGCGTAAATTTTGAACTAGGATAACTTATTCCATCAGCGTATTTTAATATTAGATAATTGTTGTAATCTTGTCTTTTCTATGAAGTCAGCTCCTTATTCCTTGTAGGAAACCTGTCTGATGCCTAGAAGATATTAGAAAAAATTGCATTGTTTGCATGTGAAGAAGCTTTTCTTTTCCTTACCTGTTTTCTTAAGGGAAAATTTTAAATGTGAATTTTTCCTTTTAAACGTAGTTTAAAATTAAGGAAAAACCCAACAGCTGTAGGTGTATTTAGACTCTTGTATAAAAGGATATGATTCTGTTTGTTGTGGAACCATTTACAATTATGATCATAGGGCAGTTTCGGAAGGTAAAGCGTTTGACCTGTCTCTAAGGGGGACAATCTTGCAGGTGCGTAAAGATTCAGAAGTTGTAAAGCTCTGAAATGTCTTCTGCAAATGAGTTTTCGATATTCCTCTCATTGTTTACTGTACAATCTCCTCTGGGGATACATAGAATCTGAAAGTCACTCGTGATGTCTCATGTTAGCTAGACTTCTCACTAACGTCGTTGAACTTTTATCTTAGGGAACATTAAGCCTTGTCCTCCTTCAGTGACACTTCTTTTCAAAATGTGAAGCTTTAGTACCAAATTGTTACAAAGCATCGGGACGTTCATGTCCTTAAATAGATTTTATTGGATTTCAGAACATGTAGCATGACTCTGAAGGATAGAATACTCCTTTTTTATATATATATGAATATATAAAAAAAACCTATGGTATAGACTTTAATACTAAGTATTTAGGGAACCAATGCTAATTTTAAGACTAGCAAAATCTCACTTAAATGAAAACTTTAGGAGGCTGACTTGTAGAAAACTTTAAGCAAATGCAGTCAGCTAGTTGGAAGAGAACAGCTACCTGTGATTGTTTGCTTGCAGCAGATTTTAGAAAGTTGAATATTTGATATAGCAGTGATCGCTTGAAACAGTTGATACGTAGAAGCTAAATCCCAACCGAGATTTGGTTTAAAAGAGCTTAGGTAGCTCCTAGGAAGTAAAAAAGCTAAGCATAAATCCACTGCTAAACCATATTTATTTTGATTCTCTACTTCTGAATGCTGTTAGAGAACGCTTTCAGGGTAAAAGAGCAGTCTAACAATTCTGGTGAAGACATCTGCTTTTTTCTTGTAGCTGTCGATGCTCGTGGCACTCGAGTGGCCTACCACTGGGTATTTGTTTCAAGGGTGGATGCTGGGTTTCGCCCAAAGGTGGGGGAGAGAGGGGGGACGTGGTGAGGGTGTTTTAGATCAAGTACATCACTTTACAGTCCTGAAAAACTGAGCGGACAGGGGAAAGGCTGAAACACTTTCAGTTCTAATTACAGCACCTTGTTTTGTACGGAAATTGGAATAGTGGGAAAATAGATTTTTACCGAGTAGGGAGAACTTATTCATCAACAAAAAACACCCCTTTGTAAAATAAAAGAGGATAATTCTTCAGAATATCTAATAGCTAATCTTGCAAGCTTGTGGCTAGAGTATCAACATAGTTTGTAATATTTGAAGGAGCCATGAAGAAAAATTGTAAAGACTGCAGCCGAGGAACGGATACGTGATCACGGTAATTTGCTGTGATACGATGCAGTATTTATTGATACCTGCTATAAGCTTTGGAGGAAAGTCTACAACTTTGAGTTTTACAATGAACAGAAACAGATTGTATAATTTGAAAAGGGGTTTCAACTATTGATAGTTGAGGTTTTGTTAAGATAAATGTTGTTTAAAAAGCTTTATACCTGTTTACAGTTTTGGAAAAAAAATGCAGGCTTCATTTTTCTTACATACAGTGAAAACTGGCCTACGATATTTGTAAATAGGATCAAGAAAAAAATGCATAAACTCGCACATTAAAAATGCAGCAGGCTAACTTAACTGCAGTAAATACATATTTACTTACTGTTTTAAAAAGTGAAAGCTGAAGATTATTAGAAACTCAAATTTTTTAATTGACATTTATTGAAATATTGGAGTTAACTGAGCCAAAGTGATTATGCATTCTTCATAAATTAGTTAGCACTTTGTAACATTATATACAGTTTACAGTACATGTATAAGTTGTAGCTTATAAACATTTTGTGCCATTAAAGCTCTCACAAAACTGGTTGTCTCAAATTACTTCATCCTGCGCCTTTCTTTCTCTTCTTTTAACAGGACTGCTTTGTAAAATGCTTAATGAAACTTGTATTCTGGGTTACACGAACATTGAAGCTGCTGCTTATAGGCTGGAATAATTTTTTTTAAAGATTGCTTTTTCTTTGTTGAACAACTCGAGGTTATCAGCTTTGTTTTCTAAAGCACTTAATAAAAATTGTTCTGTTGTCACACCATACACCTGCGCCCCTCCCTCCAGCACCTTGTCAAGGAAAACTTCTAAAGCAAAGTAAGGTGATGGCATATGAAATGTGAAGTCAAGTTGATAAGATTTTCTATAATTAGTCATCTCTACTGTACTCCTTGTATTTCTCTGCTTTTTCCTCATTCTGTTAAATTTGCAGATTAAAGAATAGGGGACGTAAGCCAGTTGGTAATTTGCCTCCAGGTTGTCGGTTCAAGCAGTGTTTGCTTTGAGAAGTATCATGCTGGAGGAGTGAAAAACTGTGAAATGTCATCATTCTGATGCTCTTACTGCCGGTTTTATTTAGCTATTATTTTTTCCTATGTTTTTAATGTAAAAATCCAGAATTCTTGTAAAATGAACTTGTGTGATTTTTTTTTTTTTTCTTTGAGAGAGGAACGTGATTTATAAAGTTATAAATCCTACCTTAAGAAAGCTTGGATTTTGTGAACTTGCGTTGAAATTTGGGCTTGAGGTTTTGAATTGCCAGTACTTCGTAACTGCTCTGTGGAGCAGGTTTGTGGTGTGTTTTTTTTTGAGCAGATTGTTCCTCTGCAGCCGAATGAGATAAAGACTCATTTAGGAAGTATTGGAGGGGAAAAAAAAATTATCACACCCTTCAAAGCTTGATTTGTTGTAACGATGTTTTGCAAAAGAATAAATCCAGGATAATCCTGCATAAAGCAGCAGTATCTGCACGAAGATTTTTTTCTGTTACAAATCACATTTAGATGAAGTTTCAGAGGACTCTCTTAGTTTTACTATTCCCTTCGAGTTTCTTTTCATTTTGGTGCAAGAATGTTCAAGCAAGGACTGACGAGAAGGGGCTTGTATATGTAGTTATGAGTGGCATAGTGATATTATCTGTTGAACTAAAAGAAATACAGCTGGACAAGTTAGCCGTGTAGCCTCTTGGTTCTCTGTAATCAGCCCCAAGAAGCGTGTTTTATGTTACGTTCTGGGAAAGTTACCTTCTATGCTAACTTTCTACAAAGAGCCTAGGGATTTAGCCAAGTAAGCTGCTCACATGAGAGCAACATGGGATGCTGAGTCCTACTTCCACTCCGTTTTCATGATTAGCTGTATGCATATAAAAGACTAAGAGTAACTTTGAATTCTGTGCTTTATGAAAAAGTTATATATTAAAATGTTCTTTATACATTTCCACGTGTGAATATACATAGAAAACTTCTGTCTAGTAAGGAAATCCTGGCTCTGTGCAAGTGTCTGTAGGAGCTTTGGCTTGTATTTTAGTTGGGTGTGAGTTCTCCTTTTTGGTTTGGGTCTTGAAAACTAAATAAAATGCTAGGGCTCTTAACCCTATAGTTCCTTCACTTTCACTTTTAAAACAAAGCTAATGCTTTAGATACTCCTGGATAAATCTCTCTGCATGCACCAAGTGTCCACATGAAAAAGAAAAAGCTAAATTAATTTCCGTTTATTAAATGACTCCGTGTCCTGCGCTGCATGGCAGCTGCCTCAGCCCGACGTGGTGCAGTGCTCACAGCGAGATTGGTCCTGACATTAGGGGGAGAGCGAGTGGTGCTTTTCCATTAAGGAAAGTAAACAGGACTTAACTTTTTGAGCTGCTGCCAGAGGACTGAGGAATATGGAAAAACGTTTCTATTGTCCCTAACGCTTTTAGATAAGATTGTAGAGTTTTACAGAGACTTTTTTTTTCATTGGTACCATTTGTTTAACTTGCAGTTTGGTGTCTAGAGAGAAATTAATGAATCTTAAGGGCAGAAAATCCCAAGAGTGCTTATTCTGGTACATACAATGAAGGGAAAAGATGGTTTAAGTTCTGTTATAAGGAGGATATATAATTTAGGCTACAGAAGGATGCATATACTGTAAAGATTGCAGCGTACGAAGCACTGGATCTCCCAGTCGGTTCAGTTGTTACAGCCTTTACCTTGAACCTTTACTTTGGACTGAGGTTTCAGTTCCAGCCATCAAATCCTTGTCTACTTTTCCCTGGTAGGCTCCCAGGTGCGTACTCTGTATAGACCTTGTCTGATCTCCTGAGTAAGTTTTAATGCAAATCTCTGTGTTTCAAGACAACTTTTGTATGGGAAATTTCACAGTCATCTCCTACTGAGTTGTCACATGCATCTAAATACATGGTGAGAGCCGGTCATTTATCTGTGACTGAGATAAAAGCGGTGTGTAATATCCTCAGTAAAATTTGGGCTGAGTCCTACCAAGGTGCTAGCGTGACGACGTGCCCGAACAGAGCAGCGAGGATTCCTTTACGAAGATGTGACGGCATCAGCGCAGCGATTGTGGCAGACTGCTCCTGCTGAAGATGGATTTTCACAAAGCCTGCGAGAGGAATACAGAAACACCCCAGGTAACTTCATCTGGGAGTTGGCTGCTGTTCATCCTGTTCCCTTTTTGGAACTTGCATCCTTTATTTAATGTCTTCCATCTTTCTGTGAAAATGTGCAGGATTTTAATGGTTAAATACTAACATTTGGAAGCTTTTAGAAATCTTATTTCTTACCCCTCCTTGCTGAAAAAAGCCTTCCTTCTTTGCTGAAGTGCTTATTTCTCCCCTCTTCTTTACCAAAAAGTACTGTTTTTACTTCAAAAATGCTACGTGTGCTTCTGACCGAGCAAAATCTAAAAAGCTGCATTGTTCTTGCTTGCTTCTGTTCACAAAATATCTGCAATGTGATTGTCCTTCAGGCTGTGTGAAGTGTTTTTTGGGGGGACTGTTTTTGTGCTGACACAAGCTAGCGCAGTATTTCTCCTGCTGCAGCTTACCTTTTATTGAAAACCTTTATGCTCTTCCATTATTTGCTTGTAAAACCACTTGTTTGTTCCTTGGGTGCTTCTGGCGTCACCTTGCCTCACTGTGCTCCTTTCCTACGGTGTGCCCAGCCTTGTTGGCTGCTCCTTCTGCTTCCTTCCTTCATTTTGTGTCCTTGTGCTGCTGATCCTTTCCCCTCGAGCACTGTGAGCAAACACAGAGCACACACCTATTCCATGAAGAGCTTCGGTTACTGCGACAAAGCAGTGCCTTGGTCGTGGTTTTGGGTTCCACGAGACCCCCAATTTTTTCAGGTGGGTATCTGTAGGTACTGCATGGCTTCACCTCTTGCACTGTTAATTTTTAGTTGATCTGATAGAGCCCAGAAGGGTGTTGGAAGAGATGCTGTGCTGCTGCTACCTCAAAGGGAGCAGGTCATGAAGAAAGTCTGTCTCTGTCATGGCTGTAAGAAAGGGTGATGAGAGCTTAATAAGTAAGCTAAATTGGGTTTAAGCTCTGAGCTTAAGATGATCTTGTGGACTTCTCTGCCTGAGAAGTCCTCCTGAAGGCCTGAAAAATGCTCCCTGACGGTCGTTCACTTCCAGTAGTGCTGGATAAAAAGAAATTGCTTGCATCTCTGGAGTTCACACAGAACGGGACTGTCAGGATTAAGTCATTATTTCTGACTGCTTGATGTGGCAGATGAGATGGGGAGAAGGAAAGCTGGCAGTGTGTCAGATTTAAAGACTGGTGTAGCTGTTGGTGAATCGAGCAGGCACTTACAGAAGTACCGGTTGTCTGCTCTGTGGCCTGGTTTGGGTTTGGAGAGGTCTGTGATCCAAACTCCCTGTCTGACTGGGGTCGTAGTGCTCAAATATTTTTGCGGTAAGCATGGCAAAAACCTGTCGGTGCTGCTGAGTGACTTGGGCTAAAATCTGTGTGTTTAGGGGTACAGCAGTGAAGCATCTCAGTGCTGGGCACGCTGCAAGCCTCGCTTTGCAGCACTGCAGCTCACCCTGAGCTGGTGCTGGGCTTGGCTTCTGTGTGCTATGAAATTGCTCTTGACTGCTTGAATCAACTGATTATAGCCAGGGACAATCATAACGCAGCCCTGACTTTAAATCCCCTGCTGTCTCTTCGTAAGCTTGCAGCCATGGCTGGAGATGAGTTGCTTTTAGTGTATTTGGGACAAAAATACTCGAGACTGCCAGCTGAGCGGTGTCACAGCAAGGAGTTAAACATTCGGTTACTTAGAGAAGGAAGTGTCTTCCACTCAAACTGCTAACCACGGCCATAAATTTCCAGAAGTAAGCTCTTATCTGAGCCGTTGCCAAAAGCCTAATGCTCAGAAATGGGTTTTCAGTGTGCAAGTGAACATGCGTTTGTGTGTGCTGGAGTGGGGAACGGGGAGGAGGAGGTGTGGCCAGCTGAGCATCAGCAACGAGCGAGCTCTCCGCCAGCACTGCAGCTTTTTCCTATAGGCTTCCCGGCTAGGTGAGAGCTCGGGACTGAGGGAGAAGGCTCCCCAATTGGCTGCGAACGTGGTGGCACGATACATGATGTCACCCTGATGTCACCCCGCATCCTCTCCTGGCGCTCCGCGGCTTTGGGCAGGAGCGCGGTGGCAGCGCCGCGCTGCGAGGTGCTGAGTCCTTCCCTTCTGCTAAAGCAGGAGTCGTTCATAAATCATTCCCGTTCCACTTAGGGCTGGGCAGGGCAGAGCTAATGTGGAATTAGTACGGGGGGGATTAGGTTTTAGTGGTTCTGCGCAAGAGTTATGGTTTTCTGAGGAGTAAGCAAAGAGCTGCAGGAAATACTTACCGTGATGGATGCTGGAGGAGGGCGCAGACAAATGCACTGCTGCTGACAGCGTGGTGGTAATCGTGAGCTTTTACAAGGGATAATCAGATGAGTGAAACAGAGGAGAAAAAGCACGATGGAAGAGACTTCCCTGAAAGCCTGTCTCTCAGTCGTCTGACTCAGGTCTTGTGATGCTGAACTCCACAAACATAAGAAGTCTTTTTTGCCCCAAAGCACTTGTTTGTTGTTCCTGCAGCACACACCTCACTGAGCATGAAGATGTGTGTGCAGAATTGACACACCCCCCTGAAAGCCAGAGCAGCAGAAGCCAGCCAGTTTCCCCATTTACGCCTCTTCCTTACCAGTTTATTTACCCCTGTGGTGAATTTGACCGGATTTTTTTAATGTTGTATATTTACAATTTGCCCTCCCAGTGCTGAGGATTTTGTTTTGTTTGGGATTGGGCTAGGATCGTGTCTTGTAGGTTTGTTTCTCAGGGTGGGAACTTAAAGGAACAGCCTTTATGCCACTGACTTAATAATGGCTCTAGCAAAGTCTTTGTGACTCGCTCCTCGTCTGTGAAGTGGAAATATTAACCTGCTGTAGAAAAGTATTAATGGCTTCATTTGAAAGCAAAGGATTTCTATAATCCTTTTGTGGAAAGATCTCATATACCAGTGATGATTTTCCCACATTCTTAACCAGTATAAATGAGTTTAGTGTCAATAAATTGTATTCTGATCTGTTCTCTCTAACCTGTTCTCGTTTGATTAGTTTTGGAAATAGATTATTTGGTATTTCTGCCTTTGCTTATAAGGGCAGAGCTGATGGCCCATGAAGTGAATACTAAATTTATATTCTAGTAGAAGAATATTCCCAGGAGAGTCAAATTGGTTTGGAATTGGGTGATTTTGGTGGGCTGTTTTTATGGTCAGTGTTGTCATGGAGCAGTGAGATGATGCTGTTTAACCTTACTGGTTTGAACTGGTCTAACATGTTGGTGTGCTGTCCATGAGGGTACTTTGGATCTCGATTTTTTTATAGTGTGATATGAGAACTTCGTATGTGTGTATGGTGCTTTGTGATCGGAGTCATACAAACTTCACCATAGATTTTAGGATCTCAGAAGCTGAAAACGTATTGCTTGTTTTATGCAATTGATAAATAGCATTTGATAAATAGATGCAGAGCCTCGTTGGAGAGCAGTGGGCTCTGAGGGCGTATGGATATCCAAGTATTTGGGCGAGCTGAGCTGGGGGATCATGGCAAACTTCCTCTGAGCTGTGCTGCACCTCCAGACGTGCTCGTACATCAAGTAGGTGACACGAAGCAGGGTGCCTGGTGCTGTCACGTTACGATTCTTTCTCTGGCAGTGCACACACAGCCTCTTGTGTTCCCTGTTCCCCGCCGTTATCAGCAAAGAAGTCCGCATTGTTCTGGAGGCAGAATCCAGCGGTCTTCCCAGACCTCCTACGGAGAGCGATGAAAACCTCATTGGTAAGCCCGAGATGCTTTTATCACATGTGCTGGGGCAGTGAGCCAGAAACTTAATGATGATCTCTAGAGGTTAGGCAGAGCAATTAGAATATTGGTCGGATAGAATAATTTAAACCACCTAAAGGCTCTTCTCCAACGCACCACTGAATCTCTTCTTCTTTTGACTTTGAGGCACGGGGCTTGAGTAAGGTTCAAATGCATTACGCACCAGTGGTTTCTTCCGTGGAACTGATTTATGTTCCATCATCAGCCGCTTCTTCCTTTTGCTCGAGTTTTTATGTCTTTTGGTCAAGTTCCTTGAAGTTATCTGAATCTGTTGGATTTTATCACGTCTGCCAGTTTGCCAGCAGCCTGGAGCAGTGGCTTGCAGATGTGTGAGCTGTCCCGTGCAGGGCGGTTTGCTGGGGCCTCTGGGCACTGGGTTAGGGTTGCAGCAACCCATATTCTGCCCTGCCTCATCCTTCTCTGTGAGTTGTAGATTTCAGCAGGGTGAAGCCAAGGCTTATTTTCTGCATAATGACCGCATGAAATCCAAGCAGGTTTAATGCATCGGCCGTACCGATACGAGCTGTGGGTCAAGTTCCCCACCTACAGACCATCTTTTGTGGGACACGAGAGCTGCCCAGCCCTTGCACCAGGGCTCTGTTCCGAAGCAAACCTCACTCAGAGCTCTTGCGAGGCAAATGCAAAGCTCCTCTCTGGTGCTGTGACCTCCTGGGCGGCTCTGAGTTGCCATGGCCACGCGGCATATTAGCGGCAGAGCCCGAGTCAAAGCTGGGCTCAGTCTTTCCGCTGGCCTCAGCAGGCTTCAGAGTGAGGGATGGAGCATCAGAGGCACGGCTGATGGCTCCTCCTTCTGTCTTGTTACAGCAATCAGCGTTCCTCAACCCCGAGCGAAGATTTGGTGGCCTGGCACCTGGGAGGATGCTGCGCCGAGCTCGCTTCTGCCTCCAGATGCCCTGCATGCAGTGCTCCGACACGCTGTGCTGCAATTAGGCTGGCAGGTGCCCGGCACTACAGCTCATTATTAAGCAGCCCTAATACCGTGCTGCAGGCGCACGTGATGCCTTGCAAAGAGAAGGATGGAGATTCCTTGCCCCGAGCACCCGTTTTGCCTTTTGTTCCTAAAACCTCTCCCCCTGAGCAGCTCGGTGCCTCACAATGACTTCTTCCCCACCCCACGTGCATTCGGGGAGATAATTAACCTTTCAGCAGCCTGATTAACCAAGAACTCCTGCATCCTTCCTGGGAAAGCAGTAACTTCCATAGAAAACCACACTTTCTCTCTTCCCAGCTTGATTTTGGTTTTCTTAAATCCAACCAAGGAATGCTGCTACTCCTCGTGACCTCAGGGTGTGTCGGTCCCGTGCAGCGCATGAAGAAACCCAATGTCTGCCTCGTGGCTACAGCAGCTTATAATTATTATTTTTTAAATCGCCCATAACCTAGGCAAAGCTGCCACCACGTTTTCTCACCGTAGTAGAGAACTTCGCTGTTATTTTGAGGATGAAAAGGGAAGTGTGCAGTCTTTTGTTACTTTGGAGCGTGAGGGATAGCACTCAGAGGTAAAAAGTTTCTGTGTGCAGATTAAATTTTGCTTTAAGAATAAGCACGTGGAGGTTTGGCCCAAGATGAAGGGAAATAAAATGAGTAAAATCTGTACCCGTTTGGCCAGCCATAATGTGAGTGAAGGTGAACCAGACCCGAGCAGGTTCCCAATGCAGGCTGCTGAGGAGGGCTAGCAGCTGGGCTGGTGGTGGCTTGGTGCTGGGAAGGGCAGGCACAACCTCTGGACTGACGCAGTTGGGTTCCTGTCCTCATCAGTCCGCTGGGGAGCCTTTGCTGTCCTCCCTTCAGCCAGTTTCTTGACCATTTCAGTACGGTGATGTATTGCCTCTGCCCTCCCTTTCCTCTTGCTTGGCCAGGCAGCAGTCAAACGAGGGGTTTGTGTTACAAAAAAAATCGCTGTTGTCTGCCCTGATTGCAGCTGAACTTATCCTCTGTGCCCCCGTGTGGTTTTGTCCCTTCCTGGAGGGACACAGCTCCCTGGACTCGACAAGCAGCAGATTTTTGGTTGTGCTTGCACAGACACCTCCAAACAACTCCGGGCTGAACAGCAGCACCCAACTCTTCTGTCAATTACAGCCCAGATCTTGCTCTCGGCTGTTTTTTCCCTGTCTGGGTGAGTAATAAAAACACCTCTGATCCAGGAGAGGTAATTTCCCAAAAACTTTACGGGAAAATTCAGAGAGATTCCTATGAATTCGGGCCTCGTAAGCTGTAGGTGGTGATTCTAGGGCACCTTGGGCATCTCTCTGTTTCCTTTGTTGGGATGGGAGCCTGCCCAGTGGCTTTCTGTCCTGCAGCCTGCCTTACACATCAGGATCTTTGGAAGAACTTCCGTGGTGATCTTTGCCTAGATTAGGCTTTTTCTTCCCCCCCAGTGGAAGCCAGACATTTAAATCCCTTCTGTTTCTTTACAATTCTCTACCCAAGGCTTATTCTGCTTCCCCCTCGCGGGTTTTAAGGCTAGCTGGCTGTGCAGGTGCTGTCTTGTCCTCCCACAAAAGCCAAAACCTGCAAGTGTGCTGGTCTTACCGCTTCTAGACCTGCCTGCTTACACCCGGAGAGATACCAGGCAAATCAGGCGTACCCCGGGGCTGCTCACGTTGGCTGTCAGTAAAGGATGGCAGCCCAGCTTCCTGGAGTCTTTTGGAAATATGTTATGAGGAATAAAAGCCTGAGGTGCTTTCAGAGGGTTGCTTAGAGCTTTGTTTTTTTAATCTAGCAGTGAAACAACCTTGGTAGAAACATGGAAGAAATCCTTTTCCCTTGCAGATGCCAACTCCTGCAGGAGCACCGCTCCTTTCTGTTAGCCCTAAGATAAAGGGAGCTGCTGTTCTCAGCTCTGGGAAGTGAATAGCAAAGTGTGGCCATTTATAGCAGTTCCTCTTTCAGGATGATTTCCAAGTGGTTTACTGATGTGATGCCACCGGCAAGAGAAGGGAAGCTGAGTTAAAGGGGGAACGTTCAAGAAGGTAGGAAGCTGCAGGGGCCTGAAGTAGGAGAGGCTGGGCATCCGGCAGGGTCAGCGCTGCAGAAGGAGCTGGTCTGATCAAAAACCCAGGCAGAAACAGCAAAAAGACACCTGGAGGGCAGCCAGCAGTGGCAGTTCTGTGTGTTAAACAAATGGAGGTTTGTCATTGGTCTGAGACACTCGATTGCGAGATGCACAAAGGGATCATTACGGGACAAAAAGCATGAGCTGATAGTTAAAACTGTGGATCGAGATTGTGATTCTGCCACTAATTTGGTGTGTGACTTGAGCTGAGTCATCTACCTCTTGCACCATCTCTTTTCTCCTTCCCCTCCTGTTTAGGTGACCAGGAGATTGGAGCAGGCTCACTCCGACAGCAGGAGGGTGCTGGTAGCCCTGTTACACCACCGCCTGCTGCTGCCCTGGAGAGGAGAGGTCCTTCTTTGGACCTCCTTTGGGCCAAATCTAAAGGTCCTTCTTTGTGTCTAGGGGCCTGTCATTGACACAGGGTGCCCTGTGGTCCTGGGGAGCTGGTGAAGGGCTCTGGCTAATGTGATAAGTACGTAAGAATGATCAGAAGCCCTCTTGGATAATTGATTAATTACTCTCATTTTATTAAGCAATGCATTACGTAGGGTTCAGTGCACTAAAAACTCATTAACCAGGGCAATCAGGGACAAGCACAACAAGCACATGCACTGTGATTTTCCCAAGGGTTGCAAAACACCCGCCCGTATACACAAAACCCCTTTGAAGTCCCAAGTCATCACATCCTGCAACCTGGAAGAGCAGCAGAGCCAAACTGCTCCGCCTGCTTTTGTTGGCTTCGAAGCCTTGAAGCCTTTGCTATCAGGACCCTGTTGGTCTGAACAGGTAGGACGAGGAAGAAACTTGTGTTTTAGAGCAGTGAGACACGTAAAAGGGAAAGAAAGAAAGAAAAATCTTCCTTTGTATGAGGGTAGTTGGGTGAATGTAGCATACGGGCATGAGCCGCAGCCCCTGGCTGGCTTGGAATAAAGTGCTGCTGAACTGAACTCAGGCTGGAAGTTCCCACATGGTTTGGATAACACCTGAGTCAAATCAATTCCCTAAGAAAGCCCTACAGCTCTGCATCCTCCCATCTTAATGCACAGCATAGCACTGCCTGATCTACCCACAAGCCCAAATGGGAGCTGGATCTTGAGTCCTCCTGGCAAATATTTGCCTGTATTGTCCCTGGGCTGGCGGTCTGTTGTCAGTCTTCAATATTTTGTGGAGTTTGGGCCCACCGTAATGGAACTTACCATGCGAATGGTGTTTGTTTTACTGCTCAGGATGGCTCGGTGGACCGTTCACCACGGCTTCATGGCCATTAGCTCTTCGTGGTTGGAGAACCGATGACTTCATGCGGTGCTGAGAGGTAATTTTGCTGTTACCGTGATGGATGCAGCACAGTAACGTGGGTAGAAAACAGTGTCTATTTATGGGCCTCTCATCAAGATATATGATCTGTAGAATGAAATGTTTTCTCGGTACCAATCCGAAGAATTGTGTATGAACTGCTGACAGCTCAGCCCGTGCCTTTGGTGGTGAGGTAGTGAGAAGCAAGGGAGATGGATGCAGCAATTATGATGGAGGCAAAGTCAGCCGACAAATTGGCCATTTCCTTTTTTCCATTCAGTTAGGAGTGACAAATGGTTTAATTTACATTACTTCCTTACATTAAACTACAGTGTGTTCAACTGCCTGGAGATTAATTCAGTCTATGGATCTGGCAGATCGCATTTATTTGAATGTGTTTTCTTTTTAAAGGTTCATGTTGAATTTTGCTTGGTTCTAGTCTGTTAGGCTCCTGAAATGCAATGTTTGCAAGAGACCTAGATGAAAGGATTACAGAGCAATTAAAATTCCTTGTCCTTTTTCTTTTTCCTTTCTGGCACCCCTGTTTGTAGGGTGGATTGTTTCTGTCTGGAAGATCTAATTAAGCTTGCAACACTGAAAGATGGTAAAGAGTTCGAGGTGGCCTTTGCCATTCAGCTTAGGTAGGGCACGAGAGCTGCGTGATATCTTACTTATGTCATGTTCTCGTGTCGTTTGCACTTGACGTGACAATTCAAAATCTCATAAACAGAGATGAGAAGGATTGTTTAGCGGAGTCGCATTGATTTACAGGACTGAAAATGTGGCTTATCCTTTCCAGAAATGGGATTAACTAACTCGAACTTCTACAAAGAGGAATGTAGAGGCCTTTCTCACCATGCACTAACATTTTAGTGGAATCAGTCTGAATCAGTCCTGCCAGCCAGTGCTCAGAAATAAAGTCTGGTGTTATTTTTAACTGTGTAATAATGGATACAGAAGACAGCTAATTTCTGGGAACGGGAGAGCAGTTAACAGAAATAGTGAGTGCTATTTTCATCAGGTTTGGCTCTGTTTTCTTCTTGAGATTCGTCCACTGACACATCGAGGTGTGGGGTTTATTTTGCAACGTATCTGCTTATCAGAAGCAGCCACTGAGTAATCTCTGTGAGTAAATTTTGGTCTGTGATTTGTTGGTGAGTGTGCAGCACTCAAATCCAAGCTGCTTTGAGTACATACGCCAAATAAACACACCTTGCCTAGGGCCAGCGCATATCCTGACTTCCTTGCAGTTTCGAGTAGGCCGAATTAATGCACAGGCCGGAAGTCTGCTCCTCTTGCCAGAGCAGAAATTGATGTCAGCAGTTACCTGGTGAGGAGGAAGATGCTTCTTAGAGAGGCGATCACAAGGCAGACGTCATTTCAGAGTGGGTCTCAGGTAAGGGGGACAGGCTGGATGAAGTGACCGAGTGCCCCTAGGACGGATCTCTAAGTGTCTGCTACATTCTTGTGGTTTCCTTTGTCCTTCGCTCACCCCCAAACTTTGCAGATCCCCATCTGCACTCTTTACCCTGCCTCTGCACTTCCACCCTGCATCTGTAAAATGGGTGCAGTGGAATTGCTTTCCTCCCTCGCTGGACTGCAAAGGCTTGGTCTGTGAGCAGCAGGGACTGCCTGGGACTTCAGGCATCCCAGCACCAGCAGTGCCCCACATTCAGCTGTGTCTCGCTGCTGCTAATTGACAGCAGAGCGGGTGCCAGCTCCTCGGGACGTGGGCTGGGTGTATTTTCCTGCAAAGCCTACTTGCGTCGTTTTGTGGCTAAACTAATAACGGGGCTGTCTTCTGCTGCTCCTTGTTACTTCTCACTGATCTTATGATTTCTGCAAGGCCTCATCCCAGGGCACTCTCTATCTATTCATGTATTTAGGTCCATTTTTTTGCTGTGCTGCCTGAGAGCAGAAAGCCCAGCGTTAGGCAGAACGGGAGCAAAGCGAGGAGGAGGCAGATCCTGACGGAGCTCGCAAGGCCTGGGCTTGGTGAGCGGTAACCAAGGCAACGAGGCCTCTTTGGAAATAAGTGCTCGCTGCAGCCCCCCATTTTGTGCGGAGAACTGGGCAGCGGTAAAGATTAGAGAAGGCAAGGTAAGATCTGTTAGGCAAACAAAGCTGTCAGGCAGGCAAGAAGTGCCTGCCACCGAGCCGACTAAATTAAAGTAGGCCCCAGGTGATGCTGATGATTTGGCTGGTGCCCTGCGAGTGGTCGAAGGGGCTGTTAGAGCTAATCAAGAAATGAAAATAGAGATTTCAAGAAAAGGTTTTGTGTGAAACTAAAAGTGGCCACAGTCTGCTCTAGTTCGCATCGTGACTCTGGCAGATCTCAAGCCGCCACTGTTGTAGCAGAGAGTGCAAGCTTAGCCCAAAGCCTTCACTGGAGGGAAAAATTCCTACAGGTCTGATTTGAATTGCTTGATTTGACATGGAGAGAGACATAAGTGACCATTTTAAGCTACTTTTGTGCTCCTATCATCTGTAAAAGGCCTTGGGGGTAAGCAGGCATTATGGCTGCTTTAATTTACATTCATAATGTAATGCTCTTTGGCTGAGCCTTTTACCTTTATATCCCTGAAACACACCCTGCGTCTCCTGGTCTATACTTAGGCTGGGGTTTTAGTCTTCTAGAGAATGAACTGTAGGGAGAGGATGTTGTATAGGGACTTGTGAACCTCCCCAGTTGTGGGACAATTGGATCTGCTAGGAGACGAGCCTAGTTTTGTCCAAGCACATTTAGAAACCAATCCCTGGAGCTGAACCACCAATATTGTGTTGTTTCAGGTGAGCCACACTCAGGACTCCTGTGCTGCTTATGCCTTAGTTGTGCGAAGGGTGAAGTCAGTCGCTGCATGGGCTGTGCAGGTAACCTCAGGCAAGGTTTGACTCTGCCCCTTAGCATCTGTCCTGCAGAATCCTTGCCGTGCACTTGTCCCACTGCTGGCCGGTGTGATCACAGCCCTCTGCGAACAAACCTTCAGCTGCTGGAAGGGGCAAACCTGCCTGAACAAAGGCAGCAGTGGAGGGCTCAGTAGCCTCAGCTGTTCTTACCGCCCGGTGGTTTTGGTCACAGTGAGCCCAGCCTTTTTACTGTGCAGCGACTTTCTGCTTCGGTACCTGGAGAGTAAGTGGGTGGATAGCCAGCTTTTGTCTTCAGCAGGGCCTCGTCTCAGCCTTGTTTAAGTTGCTGAAGCTAAAACTCTGTGATCTGCGATGAGCTTTGTGTCGAGGGGAGTGTAGGGGCGAACTGGAGCTGATCTGTGCTTGGCAGCCTGCAGGATGCAGAGAAGCAGACCCTGCGCTTCTCCAAGAGCTCCTCCTGCCCTCGGAAGAGCACCCAGTCTGCATTCTGCTGCTATTGCTATAGTAACTTTCTGCCTCCTGATTTTGTTATGAATGGCAATGGGAAAAGCCTCCATGCAGGCTCCAGCTGATACCCTGCTGTTTGAAACATCCTCAAGGCTGGCTTTCTTTTTTAACCCGTGAATGGATGGTGCTTTTTAGCTGGGGGGTTCCTTTGTGAGTCTGTTTTCTTCCTTTTGTCTCTCTGCATTCAACAACACGCCATATGTCCACTGTACACAGAGAGAGAACATTTGGAGCAAGCAGCTTTATACAGGCAAAGATCTGGATCTTTTTGGGGAAGAGAGGGCCAGGCGTTTCTGGGAAGCGGTAGTTCACAGTGGTGTTTTTGTGAGATGTACGAGTGGGGTTCGGCAGCTACCAGCACTGGGCTCTGAAGGCTGACTTTGTCTGCCTTTATCACGATCCAGGCATCCCCTCTGCAGACACAATGCAGCCCTTTTCCTTCTGCCAGCACACCCTCCCTCTGGGACTTGCTGCTACCATGGAAAACAGCGTAAAGCACGGGTGGATCTGTTCTTTAACCAGTTGTGAGCAGCAGGTCAATCTTGGCACTGCGATGTACCAAATGGATGGATGGATCCCACCGAACACATGTGGCTTGTTCAAAAGAATGAACATTAAAACTGGGCAAAAAGCTCAGGAACTGGGGTTGCTGGCACACCAACAAACTTGATTTAGAACAGCACCTAAATGAATCAACCTTGAAAATGACCTTGTGCTCGAGGCTGTACTTATGCAGGTAGCAGGCAAGAAAAGTGCGATGGAGGAGATGTTGACACACGAGAGAGAGACTGAATTATTGTCTCCAGCTAGGAGACAGGTCCAGAGACAGAGCTCCTGGTGTTCTATACAGGAATTGAACCCAGGTTCCTCCCTTTTCTAACCTAATTATTCTTCCCAGAGCTAGTAGGAACCATTTCTTCCCAGCATGCTGCAATTTATCCTCAGAGCATCTTTTCTGCATGACTAAAATGTTTAGCTCCCCCGTGCAGCCCAAAGTGCTGCTGAAACGTTTTTCAAGATTTGCCTCAACTTGAATTTTGCTGCTTCTCATTAAAGTTCGAAGGTGTGAATATATTCTAGGCCCACAGAATCTGTTCTGCCTTAAATTAAAAAGAGATATCCCTTGGGGAAAAAAAAGAAAAAGAAAAAGTAAAGCACATCATTTTTACTTTATATTCTTGGTCCTCCAAACCAACTGGACTGTAATGCATTTTTCAGATAACAGGTATACAGTTGGATTTAAGTCATGCACATGTTTTTATTAGAAAATAACAGCTTACCTTAGTACTGTTTCTCAAACCTGCCTTTTGAGATTCTGATTAATTGGTTATTATTATTATTATAATTCAATACACCTCTTTAGTGATTTTATTTCATTATTGTGTTTTTCGTGTTTCTTACTCCCCACATCTGAAAGCATTTTCTAATCACTAAAGAATGAACAAATCCATCCTCTTTGGAGGGGATTATATTGCCACTTCGTAGGCACAGGTGAATGCAGTGACCTGCTGAAGGTCCCAAAGTGAGTCGGTTGTGGAGAGAAATGGAGAGATGGAGTTTTCATTCCCCCTCCTGTAGAGCAGGCGGCTGACAACACTGCTTTGCTTGAAAGGTGACATTGAAGTATGGGTGCTAAAATAATCCAATAAATAATTTTAAAATCTTTGCTTGTAAAGACTCACTCAAGTATGTGTATTTATTTCAGCCCAATACCTAGCTTATGAAGCCTTGCAGATTTGAGCCCTCTGCCTGACTCTTCCATTTGCATGCATTAGCAAAGCAAACAGGAAACTGTGGAGCAGCCGGTGCATGTTTCCAACTATAATGCTAATTTGTTGGCTTCTGTTTGGGAAAGAAAATAGGGAATAATTTGAGGGTGTTCCTTTGTTTATTTTTTCCCTTTGTACGGCTGGAAAAACTGATTCTGGTTAGAAACTAGTTGGGTATTGTTGGACCTGGGGAGCTCTGGCGTTTTCTGGGGCTTAGACTTCAAAATGTGGAGCACCAAATCTGGTGAAACATCTGACTGCCGGCTTAAATCTTGGTTGGAGAAATTACTGATTCTGCTGAGCCTCTAACACATTTCTACATCCAGGCTGCTGCTTTGCAAGGAGATGCACAAATCAGTCAGAAGATGTAGGTGCTTTGTAGGTTCGTTTTGTTTCACATCCCAGTTTCAGCAGTGAAGCTGATGAAGAGCACAATTTCTTGCTTTGAGCATGTTTATCAGAGTTAGATGCTGAATTCATGCTTTTTTTTTGTTTGTTTGTTTGTTTTTGTTTTTTTTTGAAATGTTCTTACACTTGCAGTGGGGCAGTGTTAGCGATCCCTGGGGCATTCCCTGTGTTCCTTCCAAATCCCAGCTCTGCAAACAGGCCTGGGGCTGTGCTGCCCATGCTGCAGATGTGTAGCAGCAGTGTAAAGCAGTTGCAGTGTAAAGCCCTTGTGAGTATTCTTTATCCAAACATTAGCAGTCAATATCAAACCTATTTAGCCATGCTTAAGATGCATTTGAACACTTCTGCCAAATTATTTGAGGATTTCTTCCCTTTTCCTTTTTTAAAGGGTTAAAATATTCGTGCCAGTACTTGGGGAAAAAATGCAGTTTTTCATGTGGAAATCCATGTTTTTCTACGCAAACATTTCCTTTGATACTACGAACAGTTCAATTTAACCTTAAAAAAACTGCTCAGCCCCCAGATGGGATGTTTCATATCAGATGGAAGGTAGGGCAGTCTGAAATGTTGTATTTTGATTCACTGAAGTTTGTTTAACAAATTGTTTCATGTTGACCTCAGATCATAACAACAAAATCTCAGAGTAAAAGGGGGAGGAAAGGCTGTTTTGCACAGAAAGCAGCACAGAGCCTGACCTCCTCGTACTGCTGCTCTGTGAGTTACTAACACGCTGCGTTCTCACTGAGCTACAAGAAGCTCTTTGGGTGATTTTAAACAAATCTTGTTCAAGTATACAGCCCATATCTGAGTGTATACATCTTGTGCTCTTCTTAAAGCACCACTGTGTGCTGGTGACACGTTGCTGCTCCTTTCAAAAGCAGCAGCTGGCAGCCCTCTGATTAGCATGCTACAGATGGCAGCAGGACGCAAGGGCCCTCCACCGTCCCCTTGCCGGAGCACCCCTCGTGTTGTCACCTCCCTCCCTTAATTCAGGGAGCCTCTTGCTGCTTGCTGGGGTGCCCGGATCTCAAGATCTCACAGTCACAGCTGCAAAGCAATGAGCTGCAGCCAGGGCTCTGGCTTGCGATGCCTGCAAAGTGCCCTGAGCCTGTTTCGCTGCTTGGGAGCGATGTAATCAGCAGGGGTGGTGGTTTTGTGCTTGCTGCGAGGCTAAGGCATAGTCCATGCAGGAGTTAATTCCCTGGGCGGTCAGAGAGAGACACAGATTTATGAAATAAAAGCTTGTAATGCAGTTTAATGAGATTAAATTTATTTAATAAGTGCAACATGAGGATGTTGGTTCGTGCTAGCAGCGACTGCAAAGCCCCCAGACCTAATGGGTTCTGCAGAGCAGCACAAAGAGCTGGTTTTTCCATTGCTGTTACTGTTTTTAGTCTTCCTTTATACTAATACTGTTATTCCTGGGTTTCACTTTTTTTTTCTGCCCCTGCCTAGATAGAAGGGCTGAAAACTACAGAGGCAGAGTGAACAGAGCAGTGGTTGTGGCAAGGAGGATCCCCAAGCAGGGCTGACTACAGGCAAGGGAGAGCCTGGACCAGCGTCTTGCTGTTGCTCCGTGTGACAGATTTCTTCTGCGGTTTTAGGTGGGCCATTTGAATTTCTATGCCTCATTTCCCATGTGTACAGTGAGGCTAATAATGCTGCCTTTGTCTGTCCCATCTATTTAAAATGTAATGAGATGAGATTTTCAAAAATGACAAATGGTTTCCAGTGCCTCGTACGAGCGCTGAGCTGAAGGCGTCGTCAGAAGTGACCGAACTCTCTCCTGCTGAGCAGCGTGGCCTGGCGAGGTTTTCAAGCTGTGTCAGCAAAATGAAGAAACCGAGCAGTGCAGGCACAGACCAGTGCAGGTTTCTGCTTCAAGCTTTTTCCTCTCAGCTTAAAATTCAAGTTCAGCAACACCAATGTGTCTTACCAGCTAGCGTTGGTTCTCCCAGAGAGGCACACTGGGACAGAACCTTTGTAAAAGCAAAGAAGAGCAGTGAAGCTTTGCTTTGTCTTGCTTTTCAGAGTGTGGGCTTTGATGGCACAATTTGATTTTGGCTTTTCAATTTCCAACATGATTTTTTTTAAAACCACTTGGCCTTCACATTCTTCTTCCTTCCATTGAACCAAATTCAAGCTCATGTCCCTTGAAACTGATCATGACAAAAACCTTGGCTTGAGGCTTTTGGAACAGATTGCTTCTTTTCTGTATGTTTATAATATCCTATAGCACATGACATGCACATGGAACATACTGGGAAGCTTTTCCTTTAGCTGTGTTTCACTTTCAAGTGTAGCACTACTAGAAAATCGGTTTGCTTTGGTAGGGTTATTCCCAGCTTTTGCCATTTAAAGTGGGATCAACCTGAGACAATGGCCCAGCTTATCTGTGATGGTCATTAGTTTTCCACTGTAGTGGCTCTTTCTCTGGTATTACTGTCTCTGGCATTTTTATTGCAGAATAAAGCATGACAGTCTATTTATCATCATCAGGGGGCTCAAGGTACTTTCCCTTTCCCTCTCCTTGTGCTCAGCAAGTAAGCCACTGCATGTAGCTGTTTTCTAAATGCCTACCCGTGCAGGGTGTTTGAAATATTCTCCAACGCCATCACCAAACGCAGACTCCATCAAGTGAAGCTGCTTAATGAAGCTTTAGAATAAGGTGCTTCTGTGTTATGAGCTGGTAGAGCTTTCATCCAGTGAACAAAGTTGATGAACAGAACCATAAGCATAAATAATTTTTTTTGAATTCACTTGGATGTTTTCGTCCAGCATCCCTTCTTTACTTGGGTTAGGGTTGTGCCTTCAGTCTCCCTTCTTTTAGCATGTTCTGCTTGGTCTGTGCAGTGAAAGGTCTGATAAGAGACAGGGGAAGCACTTCTGTGGTTGTACATGTGTGCGTGCATGTGTGGTGAGTATCGTAAGCACAGTTCTGGTCCAGATGTCAATTACCTCACTGCCTGTGAGTGCAGAAAATGGGTTTCAGTGCCAGAGGAAGTCTTTTATGAGCCCATCATCCTATATCATGAGTGCAACGTTACAGACAATGTCCCAAGATGTTTTGTGGCGTTAAGTATTTCCATCCCAATAAATAGGGAGGCATTTCAGTTTACTGGGAAGCGCTACATGAATTGCCATGAAGTAGTAGGGATAGGAGGGAGCAATTCTTGAGCTGTTAATAGGGCAAGGGTGGAACAGAAAGGGAAGGTGAGGCTGGGCTGCATCTTTGAAACAGCAGCAGCATGTTAAGCCCAGTGGTATTTGTTTATCGTGAGTCTGGGGGTATTTCTAGTGTCGAGTTTACTGATGACTCTTATTTGTAGTGATATTGTGCCCTGTCTTAGAGGAAACCAGTGAGCTGTAATGCTCAAAGTCAAACGAATGAATCATTCATAGAGCATGAAATGCTTTAGGACCCTCACTATTATTGTTGTCATCATAATTTATTAACACGGCGCTTAGTAGAAGGTGTGGGTAGCCATGTGGATCATGGCTCTGGCATGCTTACAGTGGAAAGATCTTCTCTGGAGAGACAGACAGAGCAGTCGGGGTGTCCCAGTGACAATACAAACGGTAACATTCACCCATTCTTCTTCCCATTTTGATGGGAGCTCCCTGATTTGGAAGGTCTCTGGTTTATGTTGCAATACTAAAGATTGTCGTGGTCCATTTTGGGACCTTCTGGGAAAATGCTGGCAAAATTTTAAATAAATTCCAGTGCACAAATCAATAGCTATTTCCTGGTGAGTCCCAGTTCCATACAGATTTTAATGATGGTAAGGCTGTAGCTGTCATTCTTAGAGAGGTGTTCAGAGGAAATGTTAATATTTAATGATGCCTTTTTGTGGTCAGATGGGTGAGTTCTCTTAATGACTTTGTCTGGAAGAAACATGCCTCAATGCTCAGCTGTAATCAATCCGCACAAGCTATTGCTAAGGCTTCAAAATGTCTCGGGACGTGTATGGACCTTAATGAAATCAGCAATTTTGGTGGAGCTTCTGTCTTCAGCAGTGAGTCCTTCAGAGTGATTCCTATTGCTGCTGTCCGTGATTATTGAGAACAGCTCATTTCGGAGCAGCCTGGTCCCCTTCACATGCTTTTCTTTTACAAGGACTGAATTAGTAAGGAGGGATTTTGAAGGTAGTAAGGCTCTCCGCTCCGGCTGGAAGTCAATGGGAATTGCGTGCCTAATTTCCATTTGTGCCTTTGGAAAATCCCCTTCTAATTGGCTAAATATTTGTACTATTGGCTGTGGGCACGGTGGCACAATGTGGCTTTCAAACCATCTGTTTCCAGGGACTGAAACCCACTGGCAACAAACCTTGATTGGCAGAAGTTCACCAAGGCTGGTTTACATTAGTTGAGGTTGCCGAGGACAAAGCCATGAAGGAAAGCAGAGGTGTAGGATAAGCAGAAAATAAAAAGGTGCATGGAAATAAATGAGCTTTGTTTCAGCATCTGAATGGACTTCACTCATTTATCACAAGACTTTCTTCTGGTCTTCAATGTTTTTGAAATAATGTGTCTCGTCTTTGAGGGCTCAACGCCAAGAAAAGCTGTCAACCACTCCCGCAATTATCAGATCCTAAAGGGAAGATGGCTAATGATTTTTCTGCAGACAACTTGCTCTTTCAGTTCTTGTGCTCTGCCAGAACGTTTTCAGCCCAATCAATTATTAGAAGGTTTGGTTTAATTCTTAATGTTCCAGGAACATTCTGGAAAGACAGTTAATCACTGCCACCTCCTGATACCGAGCCTGCACCTTAGAAAATGGAAATTAGAGCATCAGATGCAGGGGTTGGCAATAGGTAAGGCAGCAGCCAGAGGGAGAAGTGGTGGCCTGCCCAGCTTGTGGTCAGGCAGTGAGATTCACAGGCTGTTGTGTGGCACATGCAACAAAAGTTGGTATTTTTTAGGGCTGCGTGGTTTTGTGAGCCATGTTGGTTGCAGCCATCAGCACCTGGTCCTCGGTGAGCATCCCTGAAATCTGCCTGTGGATTTACACTCAAGTTTTTCTTTGAAAATCACTTGCTGGTGTATATAAGGTGGTCATTGAGGCTCTGCTTTTAACCCCCTGCTCCCAGGCATCGTGAAGATTTTCCTCTACTTTCAGTAAAAGCAATGAGCTACCTTCACCATGGAGCCTCCTCTCAGTGGACCCAGCTGAAAACACGCATCAACTTGATGTAATTCTGAGGTCGGAGCTGTATTCTTAAGTTATGACCCAATTAAACTTAATTGAAGGATTGGCATTGAGTTAAAAATGTCTGGTTTTTCACTTGAATTTGCTCCTGAGTGTGTCACCTGCACTTCACTTAGCGTAAGCACGTGGCTTGGCACATAGACCTGCTGCATTTGTATGGGTGGCTGCAGCTTTCTCGGGTTAAGCTTCCACCTGAGGGCTGCTGTTGGATGTGGGAGGCATTGAGCACAGCACCTCTGCGGCCTGGGGCAGGTAAATTGCCCTTGTGCAGAGGGGCTCTGTCGTCGTGATTATTTGCTGGATATCTGGGCATGGTTGTCATGAAAACCCCAATCCTGGCTAGATCCTAGGCACCCTGTAGCTTTCAGGCTAGAAGTCTATAAGCCATGTCTTGATATTGCCTGGTGGCCTCTTTCTTTGCTCGTTTTCACTGAGGAATGGAGATTTTGTGGAATTTTGCCTCTGCAAGTATCTGTATTTCCATGGGATCCTGCCTTGCCTGATAAATTTTGCACCCCCTGGAAGTATTAATAATTAACTACTTGCCATAGGAAGAGCTCGAGATTTGGAAGTAGTTGCTGTCATTTAATTTAATAATGGCAATTTAATGGCAGAATATAGTACTGTAATTTCTGGCTGGCTTCTTAACCTTTAAATAACGAAGAAAATGCTGTATTTGCAGCAGTTGTGTCTCACCTAAGGGCGGGAGGCAACTAAAGCAACATCAAGCTTACGCTGCATTGTTTCTGATTCAAATCAAGTTTGATTGTTCAGCCTTACCCTGCACACGTAAGTAACTATGGCAATGAAATGTGATAAAGCATCCTTCATCGTTTTATGCACGAGAAGGAAGCAGGCACGTCTCGGCCAGACAGAGGAGGAGATAGAAACCTCCGGAGCTGCTGCGGGGCTGGGGAAGGAGCCCGGTGCCCCCACGTTCCTCGGGGCAGCCCACAGATACCCCAGTGTGGTAGCACAGAGGGAGCTGAATGTAAGTGAAGAGATCTGGCTTTCCACTTCTTTAACAAAGAGCTTGCCTATTCATGTCTTTGTGCTCACGTTTCCCCCTCTATATCAATATCTTTTTATTTCTTTTTATTTTTTCCCAAAGGATCCCTGTGAAATCCTCCTGCTCTTCATGGGGACGACTTCTTGTCTTTGTAAACTCAGCCGTAAGCTCTCCAGGCAGGGATTCTCTTTTGTCATGTGCTGCTGCAGCACTTAAGGTAGCGAGTACTTGTGTCGCTTCAGACCTTTGTGCACTGGCATGAAAGAATCTGAATTGAAGCCAGTTCTGCCACTGCTTCCCGCTGCAGCTTCGGGCAGGCTGTGCAAGCCTTCTATTCATCACTTCCCTTATTTACGGTGTGGAGATAATAGGGCTAGGAGGCACTCGCCCAGAGGGTTTGATACTACGAAAAGCCGATGCAGTGATGCCATTCAATTCCCCTCTTTCCTTTCTTAAATGGTGGTGAAGATCATTATTTTTTTCCATATATTTCTAAATAGTTTATCTGCAAATAATTGTTCGAGTTCTTTGTTCTACTCTGCTCTGAGACTCCAAGGAGCAGTTGATGCTCACTGCATGCTTGGAAGACGAGATGTCACCAAGGTGTCCCCACCTTTGCTATTAATGGGGCTGGGGATGAGCTGTTAGCTCTGGGCTTGTTCCTGTTGATGCTGGGTTTATGAAATTCAGGTGAGGGCCTGTGCCACTTCCAAAGTGTCAGACTACAGAAGCTCGGCTGGACTCATGCAGATAAGAAGTTTCTACGGCTGGTCCCAAAGTCAGAGTGATTTGGGGGGACTAATTTCCCAGTGCACTGGTTGCTTGATTGGGGCTTTACTTACGATAGCAGCCCTTCTGTAGGAAAAGGAATAGAGGAGGAGTAAAGCTAGGGAGCCACATAGATGTGTGGGAATGTTTCAGTTCAAGTCTAACAATAAAAATGGATTAAGTTTGCTATGGCTGAGCATTTCTCAAGATCTGACACGTGACTTTCACAGGTGGGAGAAGAAACTTTATACAAGTTTCCCCATAATTTTTCAGTGGCCATAGAGGTGCAATGTGTGTATTATCCTTCTGTGACACATCCAGTAAAAGAATGTAATCACAGGGGATGTTTTATAGACCTGTGATTGTTTGGGAGTGCCTGACTTTCCACGTGAGTGATAGAAGTCAGCGTTGGTTTGATCTGTGAGCCTGGTCAGGGGCTCAGTGGGTCAGCTTGGGGTGAGGATCCTGCCAGATTTCCCTCAAGGACACCTGGAGCCAAACACCAAAGAGTTGGAGACATCGCTGAGCGTGTCCTCAAGGCACCATGGAAAGGGGAAGTGCTTGGAGCTGGCTGTTGGATATGCGATTGCCCACGTTTAGAGGGTTTACTGGGAGAGAGATATCTGTATGGTGAGAAACTTCAGCTTTGGGGAGTGACTTTTACCGGGTCTGAAAGGTTTGGAAGCTGCAGGCTCTGATTCTTGTCTCTGCCACTTCAGAGCCTGTAGACTCACGTTCCTGGCGGATCGGTTTCTTTCCATCCCTCTGCAGGTGCCTTTGTCTGTGGCCATCTGAGCGTCTTCCAGGGACGTGCCAAGCGATGAACGAGCGTGATTTAAGGCTACTCCTGAAAGCTGCGTGCGTTTCAGCAGGCTGCAGAACGTGTCAACACAATCGCTTCAAGGCTTTCAGCTTGCTGGAGCCCCTGTCAGCACTCTGCAGCTTCTGTGGACTGCCTGATCAGCAGCGCTCTGACCATTAATATTTATAAACCTTAAATAATAAAGGACTTCAGGGTACCTGAGAGACCATATGTTGGCTTCCCGTTCCCTACACAGCACCTGAGATCAGTGTGGCTACAACCCGGGCTGCTCTGGCCCCAGAAGGGGAAGGGGGGAGCGTTGCCCCTGGAGGGCCTCCGTCTCCGGGTTGCTCCCCCCCTTCATTAGTTACCAGAGCACATCCCCTCCATCCTTCAGGGCCAAGCTGCAGGCTTCTGTCTTTCCTTTTCGGCTGGAGTCTTCATGCATTTATTACCGGCCTTCGTTTGGTTGTGACCTTGGCTGCTTGGTTGTCCTTTTTCCTCCCCACCTTTCAGCAAAAACGCGTTGATGCGCGAGGAGAGACGGCCCTGAGGTTTTCATTAATTTAGTAATTTATCGCTTTGGGTGGTTTTTTATTTCTTTTTTTTTGTCCTGAATCTTGCCAAGGTGCTTGGTAACCATTTGGCCACAGCTGCCTGTGAATTAGCATTTCGCGTATGCCTGTGCGAAGACGCAGCCCCATGAATAATGCATGGTAATAAACAGCCTGCTCATTGGGCTCGGGGCAGGGCGCCTCCACGTATGGATTAGCCTCGAGGACCCGGACGAGCGGTATTAATAACGTGTGTATCAGGTGGAGCCGAGCCCATTGTGTGCCACCCCGCTTACCTTGCTGATAAAAACCTCTCTCGGCCTCGCCGAGCCCTCCCCTTGTACCCTGCAAGCCCAAACCCTTGGGGGAGCGACCCCCTCTGCCTGGCCACCTGTGGGCTCAATGTCTTTGATTCATCCCCAGCGGGATGAGTGGTAAAAGGGAGAAAAGGAGCAAAATCCCCATCGGGAGGCCCGGAGGGAGGCCGGGAGGCTGTCAGGGGTGCTGAAGGGACAGCTCTTGGCACAGCTCAGCACAGCTCAGCACAGCTCAGCCCCTCCTCCAGGGCTGCCTGCCCTGAGCCCCCCCAGCAGCTCCTGGGGGGCTCCCGGCCTCGTAGAGGCTGCAGTGATTTGGGAGGCCATCGCTCCCAGCTCCCGGAGGTAAGTCCTAGGGAACGGCTCGCCTGCCTCCCTCGCCCTCCCGGCTGCCCCTCTCGCTCTTTTCTCTCCCCAGTGCCATCCATTGAAACCTCCGTGTCCCCCCCCCTTCAAGAAGAGGCCCTGCTGGAGTCACGGCAGCAGCGATGCCCCCAAATCCCAGCCGGCTGGCAAATCTCGCCTCCCGCCAGCCCCGCTGAACCCCGCGGCTCCTCCGGCTCCGCTGCTTCGAGGCAAGTTGGGAACAATAGGACGGATTCCCGCAGCACGCCACCATTGCGGGCTGGGGGAGGAAGAGGAGAAGAGGGGCTGGGGGGAGGAAGGCAGCCCTCCTTTCTCCCCTGCCTGGGGGAGCAGCTGGAGGCGAGGGGCGCTGAGGCTCCGGCAGCTTCTCGGCGACTCACGGCGGCGGGGAAGGAGAAGGAGAAGGGGAAGGGGAAGGAGAAGGGTGTGTGCGTGGCCGGGGGCTGCTGCTCCAACCTGCTCGAGTCCATTTGCCAATTCACCAGTCGCATCACTTCCGGATCAGTCCCCAGTTTCTGCTGCAGAGTGAGGATTTTTTTTTTTTTTTTTCTTCTCTCTCTCTCTCTCCTTCTCCCTCCCTCCCCGTCTGGATGCTGGGAACTTGAACCCTCCTCCCTTGATTGCAGCAGGATCTGCCCCAACCTTCCCTCAACTTTGCACCGCATCAAAGAAAACAGAGCGAGCTACAGACTGTGTGATCCCAATGGGGGCAGGGGAGCTGCCAGGCACAGCCCTTTGCAATTGATGTTGCTGTATCTCTAGGACCCTGAGCGATCTCTCTTCTTTTTTTTTTTTTTTTTCCTCCTCTTTTCGCTTGTGTGTGTGTGCGTGTGTGTGCGAAGGATCCTCCTGGTTACGGCTGTTGTTATTTTCCCTTAGCAGGGAGACCACACCGAGCCATGGCTGAGAGGAAGCAGTCTGGCCGGCAGGGCGAGGAGGAAGAAGTGCCAGCCTTCTTCAAAAACCTGGGCTCGGGCAGTCCCAAGCCCCGGCAGAAATTCTGTGGCATGTTCTGCCCGGTGGAAGGCTCCCTGGAGAACAAGACCATCGACTTCGACTCCCTGTCGGTGGGCCGCGGATCGAACAAAGTCGTGGCGAAGCAGAAGGACGTTGCCCACCTGGGGCCGGATGCTCAGTCCGTCTACTCGAGGCAGAGCGGGAAGGGAGGGGAGCCATCTGTTGATTTCGGGAGAAAGGTGGAGATCAGGAGTGCCACGGGGAAGGAGGCGCTGCAGAACCTCAACGACAAGGTGGGTGCACATGTGTGTGTGTGTGTGTGTGTGTGCGAGGGGCAACTTGCCCACGGATGGGCTGCAGGGGGACCAGATCCTTCCCACCCTGCAGTTCCCTGCTTTTGTCACTTGCACATACGTGCCGGCAGTGCTTTCCTCGGAGAAGTAGCATCCCTGCTAGAGCCTCCTCGCCAGCCCTCTAATGTTATCCGTGTGCTCTCTGCAGGTGTGTGTGTGTGTGCTCGGGGAGGAGGGCAGAAGAAGAAAGGAGCCCCTGCACACACAGACACCCTCCCTTTCTCCGCCCTGCCCTCCGATTTGGTGCTAGAGAGCGACTTTTTTGTTTCTTAGGCGATTTCCCCGGCACAACGGTAGCGAAATGCCCCACCCAGCTGGTGAATGCAGCTCACGGGAGCAGAAACACGATTGTTAGCAAAAGAGCATCACTGAGCCTCCACCTCCAGGGACCCCTTCCCTGCGGGTTTCTCCCAGGGGGAGCTCGGGGAACCCTCCCAGCCCTGCTCCCAGGGGAAGAGAGGCTCCAGGGTGACCCAGGGGAGCTGGATTTCGGTACCTGAAGGCCTGTGGCTGCAGGGGGAATTTTTGCCTCAGGAAGATGTGCTGGGACTTTCACAGGAATGTGGTGTTCTCTTAAAAAAACCCTGAGCTCCTCCCAGCCTTTTAAGACTCCTGAAGCTATTTTCTGTCTCTGTGTGTGTGTCATGGTGTAGCAGAGCCTGTCCTTTTCCTGAGGCCAAACCCATTCAAGCCAAAGGTCTAGCTGACCATGCACGTTTTCTTTCCTCCATGAATAGATTTAAGCAAGCTTTATTCAGCTCCGAGCCCTGAAATACTCGGTGTATCCCTCTGACAATGCTGGCTCCTATGCACAGCCTGGAAGAGCTGAAATGAATGAAGCACCGACCAGCAGAGTGATCAATTTCTAGCAGCATACTGGGAAAGAGTTTCTGTGAGTAGTCCCCCAGCGGCTTTAAAGAGCAGGCCTTCCTTCTGCCAGCTGCTTCTAGGCTGGGCCTCCTGATTTTTTACTAGTGGACTGCGTGTACAGGACAGAAGTCTGCCCAGAGCCTGTAGCGTGGCCTCGTTCCCCATTTTCTCCTGCTGTCAGAAATGTGAAACGTTACAGGAGTAACACACAGGAGTGATGCTGGGGGCTCATCCTCCCCAGGTCGGACCCTTCTCTGCTGCCTCCTAGGGCAGTAACCAGCCACATTCACACGTGCCAACACCTGCAGTCACTGTGAGACCACAGAGCAGGCCCTGATCTTCAGCAGAGCTTCACATCAACCTCGAATTAGAAGGGAGCTGTGCTCCGTGCCTCTCCATAGCAGGTCAAACTAAAGTTTCCCACTACAAACGCCCGTGGCTTGATTTGAGTATGTTACGTGCCTACTAACTTTCCACAATTAATAAGCCTAACAAAAGAGCACTTCAGGAGTAAGGGGCATGCACCTTTTCAGTTTGGGGAGTCAAAGGGTTTGCAGTTTGGGATGTTTTCAGGAGTTATTTGATGTGCTGGTGTCCTGCAAGACACAAATGTACACAGGTGATTTATTCATTCTGAAAAGATGAATTATTGAAGGGTGCAAGCATATTAAAAAGTAAGTATAATATGGTGAAAAATCACAAGTCCAAGCAGAATATTAATTACATTTTTGTAAAAGTGATTTTTTTTGGTTCTACTTTTAAAGGTTGTCATGTAATATCAACCATGAAGGTATGGAGTAATGGGATAGTGCTAAACATTTGAGTTTTCTCATTAGCTTGGCGTTACACTGATGCCAGTGGATTGTGCTGTGAGGGGTTGTGTGTGTTCGGGTAAGTGCAGCCTTTTATTATAAATGTCTTGCTATGGATTGGCACTTTATAGCAGGAGTGTTTTAGCTTTGATGGTTTTCCAGCTGACTGCATCTACAGCTTGAATCAATGGTTAGATTCTCAGCAGGTAAAGCTGCCTTTACTTCAGAGCAGTTATTAGGAACGTGTTTATGGTGATCAACGCACTGAAAAAAAGAAAATATTGCAGGAAGTGGCATTGAAGGAAACATTGCGTTAAAATAAATGCAGGTAGGAGTTGAGATGCTAAAGGCCTTCTGAAGTTTTGCAGCTGAATTTGGCCTATTATTTTTGAACCTGAGTAGTCTGTACACTATTTCCATGTGACACAAATCTAAATTACAGTGGAAAGAAACAGCCTGCTAATTGATAGGGTCTTGAAATTATATAAATTATTTCACAAGAGGCTAGAAATCTTACGGCTTCTTTTTCTTTAGCTTGAGGCTGCAAACAGCTCCAGCTGTTATTATATGCATGTAAGAGTGAGCACACAGGACAGTCCATCCTCTGTTTGAGCAAAACGACCACATCACGAGCTGACGGGAATGGGTGCCGACCAACTGGAGCCAGCGGAGATGCTCAGAAGTATTTTAGCCAGTGATTGGATCCAAAGTGGGTCTGCAAGACAGTCATCCTTTCTGTCACTGTATAGAAAGATCTCGTATTCATCTCCACGGAAATAATTAACAAAGCAAGACTGACAAGCTATATTTTATTTTTCTGAGGTCTTAACTGTCCAGAGGATAAAGAAAGGAATGTAATTATTCCACATTAAAATGCAATATATTGTTCTGCAGGCAAAGATAAGGGTAATCAAATCTGTTTGTGTCTATCCTGTCTAGGGTATTCTATAGGCATCTATCATAGCCTCGCTTTATTGCCTCTGGGCCGTGGTGCCTCATAATTCAGGGTTAAGATCATCTCCAGAGGCACCAGGAAAGCTTTCGATCTTAGTTTAAGCAGCTCTTTACAGCGAGGCCTCTGGAGGCAGCGCGACCCATTCAACAGGTCGGAGGCAAGCTGTGCTACCGGGCAGCTGGCAGCCTTGGAGAACTGGCTGTGCCTCCATTTCTTCTCCTAAACTTTGTCACCTTCCCTGGTTAGGCTGCTACTGTAATGTCACCCCTTGGTGTGTCTTGGTTTCCTGTGCACATCATCGGTGCTCCCTCCATCGTTCCCTTCTGTTGAGGTTCTTCAGGACGGAGGCTGGCCTTTAGGAGACATCTGTAGGAAGAAGTAAGGTTTGATTGCAAGAGGGAACAGCAAGCTTATGGCTTGCTTTAATCTAGTGTGCACGGAGAGCCTTAATAGATGCTAAGACACTTGAACCCAAGTACAAGCCCTTGGGACCACAGGTCTCTTCTTACATCGCTGGCTAAAGTTCCCATGGCCATGCTCTTGTTACTCTGCTGATTCAGGCGGTGTCCCTGTGTAACAAGCAGTTGCCTTTCCATTTTTTGGGTCCCTTAAAAACAGTTCATGGACCTTTAGGAAGTTCATAGCGTTAGTGTAAACTACCGGTCTACTACAACAAAGCTATGTATGATAAGTGAATAAAGAGACACTAGGAAATTGTTTTTATTTTAGCATTGACAGGAGAGGAGAGTTCAAAAACAGAGTTTCATGAAGCTATTGATACAACTGGGCTTCCTGCTAAAACCTCAAAGCTCTCAGGATCGTGCTTGTTCCTGGAGAGGAAGGATGAGTAACAAGATGTTGTTCAGCACTCAAAAAATCATAGACTCTGGAACATTAATGGAACTGTTGTTTGCAACAAACTTGTTCCAGACAGCTGGAAATGTGGTTCTGATTTTAATTTGTTACAATGCCTGTAATTTCTTTAGCCAGCCTTGTTTTGACAATCACTGCTTGCAAAATAATTATACAGGAGGATGACTTGCATGATTTTTCCAATGGATCATAACAATTTGTCTGGCTGCTGAAAAAAAAAAAATAGAGAAACTAACAATAATGAACACAAATGTCAAATTCCTCTGACCTCTCAGATTCCTCTCAAAGCTATCAATCTGCATAGCTGGAACGTGCTGGAGCTCCAAGGAGCATATCGTGGTCTGCTAGAGTCACGTCAGGAATTCACCGACACCGCCCCCTCTCCTGCAGAAAGGAGCAAAGGGCTTTGATCCAGGGCCAAGTCTTTTGGGTTCAAGACTGGAGGGAAAACACCACTTAGGGTCAGACCCTTCTCCACCCACTTTGGAGCTGAGCTAAATCAGAGGCCTGGGCTTTAGCAGCACCTTGCAGAGCAGGCTTTATCTTGGGAGTAGAGACGGGGACTGGCAGCTGTGCGTGCCACCCTCATGCCAGCGCTCTGGCGTCATTTGATGTGAGCCTTTTGTTTTTACCCGGTGCTGAGCCCTCATTTAGGTCTGCCCCAAAGCTCTTCACCTACAGCACCACATCTGAGTCCTCGAATTCCTCATCTGTCTTGTGGCACGTAAAATCTGAGTCTGTCTCCTGTGGTGCTGTTACAAAGTTAGGAAAAGACTTCAGTAGCAAAGCTCAAGTGGAGTTTGTCTGCTCTGCGAAATGGGCAGGGTTTGGGAGCAAAGTACCAAAAATCAAACCTCCTTACTGCAAAACTCGCAGACAAGTGCAAAATTGGGTTCTTCACCATGCAGAGAGCTGGAATTTAACTTGGGATGGGTCAGCATTTTTTTCTCCTTGTCTGGAGTAATGATTGCCTGGTACGTTACAGGTAGATAAAGCTGGCTGACAAGCAATGAGAACCGTTTCTGAGAGCCTAAGGCTTTGGTCTGTAGGTTTGGGGGGTGGAAAAGGGATTATAATATTAAGAAACAGTTTAAATTGCTGTGAAAATAACTGTCTCTTGGATCCTACCCGTGGTTCCTGGGGGCCTGGAGATACTCATCTCTTTGCTCGGAAGGTAAAGGAGGAGCAATGACACAAATGCCCAGTGCCTTTGCTCCAAAATGCTGTACTTACTGCAGTAAAGGTCAAAGCACGAGTGTAAACTGTTCAGATGAGAGCACATTTCTGCTATGTTGTGTACTACCCATAACAGAGCAGCCCCTGCTCGGAGCCCAGAAGAGGGCTGACTTTTCTCAGTGCTAAGAATTGGTAATACACTAACTCTAGGGCAGCACCATGGGCTTCTTTGAGGACAATTAAGACTGTAGCACATCTGAAATGCTCAGGATGTTGCCTCTAAGAAACATATGGTAATAGTCTTATTAGAAAGTTATTTCTCAACCTTATCAAGGCTTCTTGGGATTTTAAAAGAAACAAAATCAATTGGACAGTTAATTCTAATTTGTAGATCAATTGTGCCTTTCTTATTGACCTGTTTGTGTGGCCAGAAAATGAATTGCTCCCCTCGCAAAGTCAGATGGTTTGTATTCAAAGTAAAGCCAGGTTACTTCTTTGAGAACTTGTATGATTTTACCTCCTCGTATTACCATGTTTGACCTCTGGTCATTTCCATAGAATGACACTTTGGTTTATCTCATAAGAGAAAATTAAAACTAAGATGCTCATTGGCAAGGATAGTTTCCCTCTGTAATTTGATTTGTAGTGAGTAATACGGGAGGGTTCTTTCATCACATTTTGGAAAGAACAGATATACTCCTGCCCTGGACAAGCCTGTATTTAACCTTCCCAACACCTAACATGCTGCAGGGGGTTGCTGTATCCACAGGAAACTCCTTTTAAGTCTCAGAGACTAGGAACTGATGGAGCAATTGGCATGTGCAGAACCAGGACGGAAAACTAGGTCCTGATCAGCGAGCTCTTGAAAGCTCTTTTGGCCCAATCCTGCTGCCTCTGATTGCAGTAACAAGAGCCTTGCTGACTTTGGCACTGGGTGATTCCCCACTAGGGAGTGAGGATTATTGGCATCTAACAAGCCTAAGGGGAAATCTAGAGCTTGTTGATGCACTAGCACTAGAGTTTCAGATACTCCCAGCAATGCTTTAAATCCATCTCCGATCCCTATTTTAATCATGTATTTCCATTTATGGGTTTTAAAATTTCATGGCAAAATGTCCTGGTAGATAAACCTTTAAGAATTTAGTAGGAGTGAAAGCAATTGGTTGTTGCAGGAGTTCTGTGGGGTTGGTTGCAATTACACTGCAGTTCCACAGGGGAAGAGACCCTTCTGATATTTTCTTTCCAACCGTCCAGTAACTCCACTGTGGGAATAAAATTCCGTGCTAAGTGTGTAATGGTATTCCACAGGATTTGTAAAGTTAAGGTTCAGAGCTAATGCAGACCGATTTCCACTGATGCCCGTGATGATTTATTTTATTGCTGTACAGAGATTTTTATATTCTTGTGCAATTCTCTCTCTCGACCTTTCTAGAAGACAAATTTAGACACAGACACTCCTTTAACATGAAGCATGTTTCTGCTGCAAAAAAATCCTGCACAAAATATCTTATACCAGATATTTGCCCAGAAATGGCTGGGAGCAATCTTGTGTATCCAGTGGCCAACATAGCCCCCAGTGACCCTCAGGCTGGCAGTGCAAGCGTGGGTGTGATGCTTTGGTTTCTGCATTTCCTCCCCTGCTCTGCCATTTGGTGATTGTTGCCAGGGCCTGCAGCTGTGCTGATAGAGCATCATTAAAGATGTTTATGTTCTTTTACTCTTCCTCCGCCTCCAAAGTGACTTGGCTGCAGTGACCTTGCTGCTCTTGTCGTAGTGGTGCAGTCAGGGAGCTGGGATGGGCAGGCTGGCCGGCCTTCGTCGCTTTCCTTCGGTAGCTTTTGGCAAGGAAGATTTGGGAGTGTTCTGTAGCACCTTCTAATTTTAGCCTGCTCAGCCTGCATTGATTGACCTAGGGAAGACAAAGTGCATCAGTGTTATCTAGAAGTCCCATCACTTCCCGCAATACCTTGGCAGGTATCAGCACTGCTGTGTGACAGCTGGACTGGGCACCAGCCTGCAGGGATTTACTGAGCACATTCAACTCCCTTCCTTTACCCTAGGAGCTGACTCCTACCACTGACATTTCATAAGTGTCATTTTAACTTATGGGGAGGGGTTGACATAAACTATAGTTTCACTGGGAGAATAAATCAGCTTTTGTAAGGGGCTCTCTGTATTACCAGACTCTGTTCCCACCTGTTCTCATCTGAATGTTGCCCTTTAGCTTCACTAGCCCATCTTTATCACTAGTGGATATCTACGGCACATATGTTTATGCAGCAGATGTTATCAGTTCCCTGATTTTGTTTAGCAAGGCTAAATAAGGCAGTTTATAACTGCATTAGTAGTAATTTTATTTACTTGTTTATTTTTGACAACCCTCTAGCTATGACAAGAGAGGAAATTGGGCTATGTTGCCAGTTGGTATAGAAAACACAGGAAAATGTGCCTGGAAGCTCAGTTCTGGTCCTTTAGATACAAGCTAAATCATAGGAAAGTTTTTAAACCTTGGTGCTGTGTACTTAATATTGATATTAATATTAAACGACCATGTTTTTCAGCCCTTTAATATCTTTTTTTTTTTTAATTTTTTCTGTACTACTTAGGTTGTTGCTGCAACATGGTGATGGGAAGGAAAAGCTAAGTGTCATCTGAAGATTCATTATTTCTTTCTGAACCTAGTCAGTATTGGATTCAAGTTATGGAATGAATATATTCAAAGTTCAAGAACTCCTTTCCTGAATTAGAACTCCATGTCCTGCCCATGTGCAGTAAGGATTACCTTTTCAAAAAAGTATTTTAAATATGTGTCTTTGAGCAGGTGAGAATAGTTTCAGAAATATTAGTGTGCTGATGCCATCATTCCTTTAGAGGTGCTTTTTTTCTTTTACCAGCACTGCGGTTTCCCAACTTTGAGCATAATGTGGAGAAACGACCTGGCCAGGGTCAGGGAGGAGAGGGAGCTCTGCAGATCAGAGGTTTCCTGTGCTCATGTTTGTGTGTGTTTGTCTGTAATCCCATTTCTACTCTCAGGACGAGGTCTTGAGATGGCAGCTGGACTTAGCATATCTCAGATCAGCTGCCCAAGGGCCTTGATGCCCTCTCTCAAACCCTTTTTCTCAAACGTAGGTAGCGTTTGCTTCCTCTTTGATAGCTGAAGGCTCTCTCTTACCTGGCAAGCAAAGGCAAGAAGCCATTCAGATACACAGTCGAGGAGGAAAACTAGCAGTAAAGAGAGAAAAGGTGCAGCTGCACTGCCTAAATTCAGCAATTTGATGGAGGTGCTTTTGTCCATGTTCTGAGCAGAAATATGCTGAGGTTTCAAAACTTCTGGTGCAGATCAGAAAGACGCAGGATATAACCCATTTGGTATTGCCAGTTCTAATCAAAATAAAACCCAGCAGGCTAACAAATTAATCATTTTGCTACTGTCATAATGAGACACTTTATCACTTGCTACTAATTGGATATTAACTGATTGGCATATTGGCTATTTAAATGTTGCCTGATGCCCCACCTATACCCACGAAAAGCTCTTTTACTCTTTCCCGTATAGCCTTTTGGGAACTACTGTACATCAAAGGTCCTGCTAGTCATCTGTCTGAGCAGATGTTGCCTTTGTAATGATTTACTGCAGCGGTATTTCCGAAGGTTTCCATTTCTGTGGGGTGTGCAAAGTGTTTTGGCTTTGCTTTGTGCGATGTGGCACCCTCAGAAGCTGAGGGAAGAAGGTAAGCGGTGGTTATTACTTAATCAGTCATAATGTTCAAAGAGGAGTGGATTTGGGCTAAATTCTGGGCTCTCTAAAGGATGCTTTGTGCCATTCCCTGGGGAAACTGCTGTATGAGGAGCCGGTGTGCACAGACATATGTTGGTGGGCACCCCCCTTTTGGCCTTGCACCCCGTTTCTTCGCATTGCAGCGGGTCAAGCACACAAAATACTGAGGGAGCCTTTATCCCCTTTAATCCGTTTTTTTCCCTTTTAGCCCTGTCACAGCCCCCGTGTACCTGAGGCACCCAGCGGTGCCATGAGGGCACCTGCACCCCCTCGGGCACAGCCCAGGCCCCTCCATCCCCTAAAAATCCTCAAAATTTGTCTCCGTGCCTCCAAGAGGGGACCTGGGCTGGGCGCGCTGCGCCTTCTAGACTAGGCGGGGCCGCCGCGAAGCGAAAAATCGGGGTTTTATTTTTATTTTTTATTTTTTTTCCCTTCCAGCCAGCGCCCAGCAGGGCGGGGCGGCACAAAGAAGATGGAGGGCAGCGCCCTCGTTGCCGCCGGGGCTCCTCACAGCCCCTCAACCGGCACCGAGCCGCAGGTGCTCGGCCCCACCGGGACCCCCCCCCGGACCCCCCTAAGCCCCTCACACGATCGCGCCCCCCCCTCAGCCCCCTGAGGGGCGCCGCAGCCCCCTCAGTGAGGGTGTGGGGGGGGGGGAGGCTCCCCCCCGCATCCCCTCCTCGCTCGGCCCCTCCCCTCCCGTAACCCCCCCCTCATTTGCATCCCCGCCGGGCCCGCAGCCAATCGCGCCCCGAGCTGCGCGGCCCCGACGGGGAGGGGAGGGGGGGGAGAGAGAGGAGGAGGCGGCGCATGCGCACTGCCGCCCGCCGCCGGCGCTCGCCCCCTCCCTGCGCGGCCGGGGCTGGGGCTGAGGGAAGAAAGGGCTGAGGCGAGCCCAGGGGCGGCCGCTGCTCCCCGTGCTGCCGCCTGCTCCCTTTTTCTTAGGATTCCCTTGAATTCAGGGACCGTTCGTTCTCATCTTTTTTTTTTTTTTTTTTAATTTAGATTTATTTTTTATTTCTTAATCGCGTTTTCCTTTCTTCCTGAGGAGGGGAGGTCGGGGCAGCGTTCGCAGCGCGGCAGACAATAGCGCCGCAGCAGCCTCCCCCCCCCCCCCCCTCCCTCCGGCTCCACCAACAGCGCCAAAAAAAAAAAAAAAATCTCTATAGATCCAGATATCTATAAATAAAATAAAAATCAAGAGGCCGAGATGTCGTACCAGGGGAAGAAGAACATCCCGCGGATCACGGTGAGCGGGGGCCCCGGGTGGGAGGGGGGGGCAGGACCCGGGACCCCCCCTCAGGCGGGGCTGGAGCCCCTCAGGGCGAGCCCAGAGGGGTCCCCCCCAAGGGCCGGGCTCTCTTTTTCCACCCCCAGAAGCTTTTTGGAGGCTCACCCCACAGCCCCCATCCATGGGGAGCGGGGAAGGAGCCCTATTTATCCCCCCCCCTCCCCGATTTCCTTTGCCTGGCTGCAGATTTAGGGCAGGGAGCGCGGATCCCAGGGCGCTAACTTCGCCTTACGTAAGGCTCGATAATATTCCTTTCTAACGGGCTGCTCCAGCCTTTCGTGTTGTGTTTTTTTTTTTTTTTTTTTTTTTTTCTGACAGAGTTTTCATCGCTGGCACCCCACGGACACACCCAGGCGAATCCTCCTGCCTCCGGCACAGCAGCCAGCTCCCAGACAGGGCTCACCAGCCTGACACCCGTGTAGGGGGGCTCGGGGCTGCCCTAAACAGCCTGTGGGGAGCGCGGTGATGACCGCAGCATCCTCCTTTTTTAGGGGAAAAGCCAGTTTTGCTCTAAGAGTCTAATGGCAGAGGCTAGAAAGATGCCCGTGCTTAAACAGTGCTGGAGGTTGCTGCCGAAGCGCTGCTGGGGGCCAGCAGGCTGACGCATTTTGCTCGTGACCGAATGCTCTGATTTATGTTACGTGAACCCGCTGCAGCCATAAGGATAGGGGACGGGAAAAAAAATCAGATCCCGGCTTTATTTGCTGCCGTATAAGCCCCAAATTTGTCCGCCGAGGCTGATGCTTGAAGGCGGCGGCTAATCTGCCTTGAGCCATCTTGTGCCTACATCGATGCGTACAAATTGACTGCATCGATGGAGCTGAATTCAGCAGCAGGCCCCTGCACGGTGCCGAGCTGCCTCTGCTTTTGTCTCAGAGGTGGCTGAAGCGAGCAGCAGGATCCGCACTCCTTGCAGAGCCTTCGTGCAGCTGCAGCAGGAGACCTGTTTACCAGCCGAAGCGTTCAGAGCATCCTTAAAGCAGTCCGGGGGCATTTTTGCTCATCATGATGTATAAATGTCTCTCTCTATATATTATTTTCTCTTCCCTAATGGATGCTCAGTGCTTTAGGACTTGCTGTCAGTGGCAGTAACCAATTCCAATAGCAGCCACCCTTTTTAATAGCACAAGGAGCCTGCACTAGAGGTGGGCATAAATACTGCAGTGTTTCTGGAAACGGTAAACATGTAGGGCAGTCCTGCTGTAGCGTCTGGCATTGAAAGACGAGCGGGTGTTTCACGCCCTGAGTTAATTCATTCAGGCTTATTGACATTCATGGCAGATCCGAAATTGAAATCTTGCGTTTTTGCTTTGTTTTTGAAATCGGTGGCGTTATTCGTGGAAGCTCTCCATTGCAGCAGTAGGAGGAAGGAGAAAAAAAAAAAGGGAGGGGTGGAAGGAGAGGCATTTAATGTCTCGTAGGTCTTTAGTGGTTATATAAAAGATGGATATAAAGGTATAAATTGGTAACTGATGCAATTTGTGTAGCCCTCTTGGTGTTCAGAGCCATGTCAGCTGAACATCTGCTGCTCCAGCTCTTCGGTGTTCTTATAAGCTCTTTGGGAAAAAGCTTGGTTCTTTTATTCTGTTTGACCACTGGAGTCCCGATTGAAAATGAGGGCTCTGAACACCCCTGTCACTGTCATTTGCTGTAGGTTCGAGGCACCCCCAAGTTCAAGTCCTTCCTTTTTTTCCCCCTTATTGAAGTCAGCTTTTGGTTTCATCAGCCTTCCCCTGGGCTGTGCTGGTGTAGCTTTGTCTTGTTGCAAAGACGCTTTGGGAGGGGGAGAGACGATCGGAGTAGCAGCACAGAAATCGGGGTCGAGGTGTGGATTAAATGGAGCGCTGCCTCTGCGTGGTTTGGTTTCAATATGTGCCTGTGTGATGTAGGGAGTGAAGGAACCAGAAGAGCACAGCCCAGCTTCTGTCTTTCATCCCTGAGCAGAGCTCTGCGGAGGGTGTTTCGCTCTTGTTTATGGCTACTGCAAGGAAGAGAAATTTGGTTTTGACCTAAAATAGCCGCAAAGGCGTGATGCGACCTGGGCTGCGATACAAAGCGCGTTGTCTGATAGCTGCCTTGTTATAATTACCTTTCTGTTCCTGCCAAACTGCCTCCTAATTGGAGGGCGTTTTCATAACACGGGCTTTAAAATCCTTCCCTTGAAGTGAATTTGCTAATGCGCGCTTAATTTTCATCTGATTGTGCAGCAGTGATCTGGAGGGGCAGTAAAAGTATCCGCTGAATTGAAACAGCGCAAAGTTGGACAAAATGAGTTTGTTTGTGTTGTGTAACCCCTGGCAACAGACTTTTGGTCCATTTCCCTGACAGCAGTTGACTCATAGCTGTCCAAGTCATGGCCCCAGTGTGTGGGTGCATGCAAGAAACTCTGCATACGACCAAGGCGGAGAAAACAGGCGCGTGGCTATTATGAATAGCCACGAATATCCTTTAATGCTTTTGCTGCAGGTGATGGCGTGTGCTGTCTTTGCAGGCTGCTGGAACCCACCGCCTTTTCCGTTCAGACATTTTTTTTTTTTGGATCATCGGCGTGATGAAAGGACTTGCAGATGAAATAAAATATTTTATCTTTCCAGTTGAAAGTGCAGCAATTGACTGGTGTTTTGACATGCGCTTCTGAATAATGCAGAGCTTGTTTCTGTCTCTACTTTTATCTCTGAAGTGACACTGCAGACTGTCAGCTTCCTCACAGAGTAATTATGTATTGTTGTGTGCTTCTTTGTTGCAGAGCGATCGTCTTCTGATCAAAGGTGGTAAAATAGTTAATGACGACCAGTCCTTCTATGCCGACATTTACATGGAAGATGGGTTGATAAAGTAAGTGAAGTGTGATACCACGGTGTGATCGGAAACGTACTGCACATTAGCAAGGAATAATTTACTCTGTGTGCCATATTAGGCTGCAAAGAAAAGTATTTCACACACGTGCTGGCGTTTGATGGAGGAACTTGAAAAACAAGGTGTTGAATTAAAAAAAACAAATGGCCCCAAACCCCGTTGCTGTTAAAGCCCAAGTGGAAGGAGGTGCTTAAACGTGCTTAATTTTAGCTGTGCGACTAGCCCCATGCTGGGATGACACACATGTTTGAAGTTATCTGAGTGTTGTAACATTTTACCAAGTTATGACTTCAGATATTTTGAATCCAGAGGTCAGTACCCTGACACATATAACGCTGTTTTAGGGCGGGAGGCTGGACTCAGGTGACCTCTTGAGGTCTCTTGCAGAGCTGTTTTCTGCAATTCCATGATACAAGGATCAATCCCCAATCCCTTAAAGTTAATAAGGATCCTGTTGTTTTAAAGGAGAAGGTTCAGACCTCTTTCCAGTACGCTTCTGTGTTTTCAGTCCTGAAACATGCATTTCTGGCACATTAAATATATTACAGATATCTTTGGAAAATTACTCTTAGGAAAAAATGGACGAGCCAGAGGTTACAAACAAGGAATTTTCCTGCTCTGGCTAAGACTGAGCACATGTGCTTTGTTAATCAAGGTTAAAAGTTAGAGGAGCCAGCCAAAGACAGCTAATTAATTGCGATGTGTCATCCACTATTGCAGTTTTAAAAACAAATCTGTGTGAAGAGCTGGACTGGAGAGGGCTTTGGGGGTCCCATCAGGAATCTGGTAACTGGTGTCTGCATGGGTTCATATTTGTGCAGAGACCACAGAGTATTTATACATGGAAGGGAAGCAGATGATATAGAGGCAAAAATTCTTTGTGTGTTCTCAAAACAACGCTCTGCTAGATAGCAGCACAGTGCTCAACATCAAGTGCTCAACTGCCACTTGGCAACCCCAGTCCAGTCCCAGCAAAGCTGCTTTTGTTGTGTTTGGTGCAGCGATGGGTTCTGCCCAGTCCCTTCTCCTCTCCATCTGCCAGCGTGGCTCCTTCCTTGCCTTCTTCTTAAGGCTAACATTCCCCCTAGGTCCTGAAGCATTTGCACACTTTGCTCGCAATTATGCAGCTGCTTCCAGGGGAAGAATAACATGTTATCAACTGTGTATGCTGATCCTGTACATCGCTTTATATGGAAAAAGAAAACACCCAAGGTTAAGCAGCACGAGGGGGTGTGTTTACAGACAGCGTGCCTCATCTCTCGTTTGTGTCTGACTTGCTGTTTGGAACCTGTTTACCCAGGCAAATAGGAGAGAATCTGATTGTGCCAGGAGGGGTGAAAACTATCGAAGCCCATGGCAGGATGGTGATTCCCGGAGGGATTGACGTTCACACCCGCTTCCAGATGCCGGAACAGGGGATGACATCTGCTGATGACTTCTTCCAAGGGACCAAGGCTGCGCTGGCTGGGGGCACCACCATGATCAGTAAGCTGGCTGCTGCTCTCTTCCAAAAATGCTTTCTTTTTCTCTAGTAGCAAGAGAGAAACTGGGCTGTACAAGTGGCAGCAGGTTCCAGCAGTGGGGATTTCTGATGTCTGGTCAGCTTGCTGAGAAAAGCTTGTGTAGGGGTGGGAAAAGGGATGGAAACCCCGGGGTTTCTGTGCCTTGCAGCTGTCAGTCATTTCACTCTCGTCCTCCCTGTTGGCAGGATTTATTTTGGTCCTTGTGTGACTTTGCCGCTTTCTCCGTAGGTCTGCTCCTACTGAACCCAGTGTGACTTTGACCTCTGGCTCCAGTATGAGCAGCAGGTTCTCCACGCCCCTGTGCCTCAGTTCCCTTTCTCCGCGATGCCTGAGACTCCAGGAGGCTTGAGCTCTTTCACCTGTAAGTTGCTGCACATACAGAGAGGGGAAGGACAGCTACTCCACCTTGGGCTGTCTGAGGATGGAGAGGTGCCCACTGTGCAGTAGCCACAGCAGCTGGATGCCAGTGGCCTGTACGATACATCTTTGAAAAGTGGGCCACTTATTTAAAGATTCACACAGGCCCAATCGCGTGTATGCAGCTTTGGCACCAGGAGTTCTTAATAATAAATGAGCGTTGTTCCTTTTTCTGCTCATATCCTCTTTTGGAGGAAGAAAGAATTGGGAAGTGAAAATGTCTCAAAATAAAAACCCAGACAAACTGACTTTCCTGCTGATGGCAGGATCAGACACCCCTGGTGTTCCCCTCTGGCTCCAAAACGTCTCATAAATGACTTCCCAGCTAGCTGGCACCACTCACCTTGGCTACAGGTGCTTGAATTGTCAGAGCCAGGACCTCAAAACTCTGTAAGTGAATCGCTGTTATCCTGCTTTGAGTTGGAGATTAAAAAATGAAATAATAATTGGGAACAAAAAACTCTCTGTTCCAGTGCTGCTGATCACATCTAAGCTGCACCACGGCGCCCTGCAGTCTGTTGCTGCATGGGGCAGTCGAGGATAAAGGTGTAGTGTGGCGCAGTATCTGAACATCTGGCGTTCCTTGGCGTACTGTGAGGTGCTGCCATTTCACAGGAGGGGGGCTGAGGTACAGAGGAATGAAAGAACGTGGTTCTGAATAAGTCCTGGAGTCTCTTGTCCAGGCCAGGTTTGTAAAGAGATCTTAGGCACAGCTGGGGATCAGCTGAACTCTCCTTGGTTCAAACCCAGCAGCTTATGAGCTCAAACATCCTCATCAGGAGAATGTCGGGAGCTCTCCTTGATCTCTGGCCTTGTGGCTGGACTCAGGTTAACGTGGGGCTTGGGAGGGGGAGCCAGGGGTCCAAGCACAGCCACCCTAGTTCAGAAACGGATCTTTTTCTGGGCCTGGACTTTACAAAGAGGTGTCTGGCCTGTGAACTTGGTCCTGAAATAACCTGGGGAATTATTTTTTGTAGTGCTATCAGTTTGGAGTATGAAGTTTGAGTGTGACGATAACCTCACCCACACAGAACGTAAACTGGAAACGTAGCTGTGGATATTCTCAGTGTGCACACTGTTTGCCTCAGTTACTCAGATACCCAGTTTGCCTCTAAATCTTTGCTGTCAATTGAAGTTAATAACAGCGAAACAACGTTTTCTTTTCAGCTTCAGTCCGTTGACTTTGTTTCATTGGTTGTTGGTACATTATCCGTACACCTGGTTCACGTTGTCCACTTGCATCACCATTTTGTGCTTCTCTGTTAAGCTGAATTAGATCAAAATCACATTCTCTGTCATCTGCATCTAGGCTTTTAACAGCATTATTTCCCCTGGGGCACTTTTAAAAACATTTTAAGCAGAAATGGCTTAGGCCAGGTTTTCTAAAGCAGCCCTTCCCTTTGGTTGCCCAGTTTCACTTGTGCAAAGCCCTCATACTTCAGAAGTGTTTAAACCTCTGTGTATGTTGTCTTTATGACTGCAGGATCTGAATTATCTCACTAGTGGTGTTCAGAACACATCTCGGAGGTAGGAAATCGAAGGAATCCTCCATCTTATAACTCCTCCTTATTTTACAGCCCCATGTAAACGGCCCCATGTAGGTTATGTGGTTTGCCTGTGGCTAAATTGGAAAATGGTGCTCCTGTTGTCCCCACCACCCTTTCCACTCTGCCATTCTGCCTTTCTGTCTCAGATTAGGACCCCAAACTGCACAGTCACCTCTGAGCATCAAATGGCTTCCTGGTGCCTAGCAGTGTTCAGGGCACCGTTCCTGGTGGGCAGGTACCAGCGACTGGAACCGACTGTAGGAAAGTGGGTTAAATAATCCAGCTAGACTTCAAAGCTTTGCAGACTGCTCTGTGTCAGCTCAGCTGTGCTCTCCGTGGGGAAATTACACCGCTTGCAGAAATGGCTTTCCACAAGGGAGCGAGCAGAGCTGCCCACGTGAACGTCTTCTCGGTGGGTGGCCGTTGGTTGCTCCCGAAGCAGGTGGGAGTCGTGGTCGATTCCAGCATTTATTCTGTTCTGGTAAATGGGGCAGCGTTTAGCGAACTGAATTCGTAGCATCACAAGCAAATTGCAGCCTGAAAATGGTGCGAGCTTGGTGTGCATTTTAAATGCTGTGCTGGGACTTCTCCACAGAGACTGCTCCTCGTGGAAGTGTGTGGAGCTGCGTGCCTCCATCCGTCAGGCTTTTTTGGAAGAGCTAGCCCGTGGATGTGGGCTTTGTGGGAAAAACGCCACAATTCTTCTTTTGTGTTTCAAGCAAACTTCATATTATCAATTTACAAACACCTTTGCTCCGTACGTTTTTCTCTTTTATGTGTAGCCTTCATTTTGGGCAGGAGAACAGGTTAATTGGCCTCACGGTTCAATTTGTTTCACATTTTCACACAGGAGGGCACTTTAAGGCCGTTCACAGCCTCCATCGTAGGGAAATACTTGTTTTCTGTGCGTTTTTCCAGCGAAATTAAAGCAAGAATCTTGGATAGGTTTCTGCTGGTTGTTGGTTTCATAAAAGCTGTGGGTGAAATCCTGGCTTCAGCAAAGTAAGGGAGAGTTTTGTCACCGACCTCAGCAGTGCTAGGAATTCGCCCTGCGTGTCTGCTGTGCTTTCACTGAACTCCTTGCAGCTCAGACCAAATTCCATGTTGTCCCTTTAATTCACAGGTCGAGCACATCCAGGGGAAGCGCACAGGAGCTCGAGGATGTAACCTATTGTTTCCAAGCCCTGTTCCCTTTTACTTCCGTTCCCCTTTAATGCAAATTCAGTGCTCCAACATCCGAGGTAGGAGAATTGGATTCTCACTCAGTGTCAAAACGGAGCAGCCCCGTTTTCTGTGCGGGACCAGTGGAGGTTTATCCAGATCTGGAATGAGGGTCAGTGGTTAGCAGTGGTGTGCCCTGAGTGAGCCCTTTTCTGCCCTACAGCACATCAGTTCTGCAGGGCTCTCAGCCCTTTTTCTGTTGCTTCTCTCAGAAGTTAGGGCTGATTTTTTTTTCTAGCTTCTCGTTCCGTGGACGCCATCTGAGCAGGAATTCCAGCTATGATCCTTCTGTCTCTGCCCTCCTCAGTGCCAGAGGCACATAGCAAGGCTCCAGCCGACTTAGCTAATGCATGAAAAATAAAGCTGGGGGTGCTGTGCAGAGCTGCGAGGTGAAATGTGGTGCTGCCATGCGATTGTTCTTCCAAAAAGGTAATTGGCACGATCCTGTTCCTGCCTTCAAATGCTGTTGTTGTGGGCATGTCAGCAGAGGGTGGACAGCACCCTGTGTGTCCTAGGAGAATACTTCTTTGGATTCTTGCCCTTTTGAAATGTCAGAATGCGGCGTTTGGGCGTTGCGCTGAGGATTCCAGGATGATCTGCAGAAGGCTTTGCAAGAGGGGGATGCGTTAGGTGGGCTGTGCCTCATTCGGGGTAGCTTCCCCAAGATCCCCTCTGTTCTGCGGAAAAACAGTCCTTCTGGAGTTTTGAGCCTGAAGTTGGCCTTTCAAGGAGGTTTCTCAGCCATGGAGCCTCTGGAGCCACAGTTTTATTGGGCTAAAGGAGGCATTTTTGAGCCCCCTTCGTCCCAGCTTGAGGCAGGTGGTGCCTTAGGACATCAAACATTTCCTGGAGCTATTAGAGAAGAAAGATACCGCAGTTAAGAGCAGGGTGGTCTCAAAGTCCTCTGATCGTTCAGCTGCTTATTAGCTGTGATGGGCGAAATCCCCTTCAGCACCAGTGGTAAAACTCCCCCTGACTTCAGCAGAGGCAGGATTTCCCCTCTCTGCTTCTAGCCCTTCGCAGAGGACGCAGCTAAGCTGTGTGTATTTATTGGCGCGCTGATCCTCCAGCCTGGTTAATGTCCCAGCGAGGACGGCGTCTGCTTGGGCCAGCTCCCACCCACATTTCAGCCCCCCCCGTCCCACCGACTGTGCTTTTCCCTGGGTATCCGCCGTCCCTGAGTGAAGCTGCTTGCTGACATCGCCTGTGTTGACTCAGTCGACCGCTGTTATAATCACAGAGAGAAATTACAGTGCGAAGAAATTCCAGCTCGTTTTGGCTCGGCGACTTGGAAGCCAGCTGCCTTTTGAACTCGCCTCGCAGTTACCCTAATAACACGGGGAACGTGCACCGGGGATGGGAGCTTTGTGTCAGAACACGAAGGGGAGCTTCACGTGGACGGCACTCTGCTTCCTAGGGCTTTCCCCTGCTCTTAAAGAGAGGGCTCACGTGCAGGGTGTGGGGGTTTCAGGGCTGTTGGGTGCTCAGCTCCGCCCCATGCCTAAGCCAGCTGACGTGGGGGCTCCTAGGTTATCACCACCTCAGCTTTCAGCTTTTAGCAGCTTGTCTTCCCAGTCTAGCTCAGTTCCTCACATCTCAGTTTTTGAACTGAATGCCACTTGGGAGAACGGAGCCACCCCAAATGAGATCAGAGCCTAAAACTGCAATAGGGTGAGTGCGGAGGAGGGCTCGGGAAAGGGCCAGGCAGCTTGGCATGGGCTATTTCCACCACCAGCGAAGAGTGGATCATCTCCTACCCCCCCGGCTGCTGCTCCTTTGCTACCAGGATTGGTCCCAACGTGATAGAGAGCAGGAATCTGCCCGGTGGCCAGAGGGAGGACAGAAGCAGAGACCCGGAGGGAGGAGACGCAGCAGCGGCCATGCAGTAATTGGTGGCCGAGCTGGAAGCACAAACCGAGTGTTTTGAGTCAAAGGGCAGCGACCACAGGGCTGCAGTGGCTCACCAAGTCTCTGCGGCTGTGCGAGCATGGCACCACGTTTTTCTGCAGAGATCTGACTCGGTTTTGTTGCTTTTTGCACCCTGGCAGCAGAGATAAAAGAGGAACTGTGCAGCAGGGAACCAGCACTTGGGGTACGCAGAGCTGCGGCGTACAGCTTGCCTCGCTTTCCAGCAGCTGGCAGCGGTTCTGCTGCAGCAAAGAAACATCCAATTCTCTAGAAATCTAATGAAAACGTCCTCTAGCTTGTACCTCGGTGATTTATACGGGCAGAGGGCTCCTTGAAGGCTGTTATTAAGATAATGACATTACCACACAGGAGCACAAAGTCCCTCTGGCCCTTTCTCTCCTCTCCCCAGCTCCCCTTGGTGCCTTTTATACCCATGCAGTGCTCAGCCTCTGCACCGGTTCATGCTAAATCTCGTTTGCTTCACTGACTCCCAGCTTCCTGCCGTCCTGTTTGCTGCTTTCATGCACAGCAGGCGTCAAATCACGGGTGAGAAAGTCCACCAGAAATGGGGGTGGGACTCCCCCATCGCCAGCTGCGCTTCTCAAGCTTTAAACCATCCCCGTGCTGTTTCCTTGCTGCTGGATGGGATCGCATCTCTTGCGATGGGGCTTCCAAAGGGGTCTTGTTGGAAGCAAACGAAGGGAATCTGCCAAGCCCTTGATGTCTCCTGCCAGCTAGCATGGTAGGAAACAGCTGTGAAGTCCTCAGCATACTTGTGGGGATTTCTTTTCTATTTTTTTTGTCTCCTTTGGGCTGCAGTGACAGTTTGTTGTGTCTTTGCCACTGAGGGAGTGGGCTCCTGTGAGGAGCAGCTGAGGACCTGAGGAGCTGTGGAGCTTTTCCTGAGGTTGTGCAGTGTCTGCGGTGTGGCAGTGGTGTTAACCTGTCACATCTTCAGCCTAAGGGCTCTGCGTGCTGCCTGGGCTGTCATCCTTTCCTAGAGCTGAACGGTGAAATCAGCAATCTTGGGCCTGGAAAATGGTCCTGGGGAGCCACTGCCATTCAGCACAGCTTGCCTTTAAGGAGATTTCCACAATTTTCCCATCTTCTGCCTTCCCCAGAGCTGCCCTGTGCCCTTGCCTCTTTGGAAACACCGATTTGGAGCCCAGGGCCCTGGCACCACTTCTCTTTTGCCCCATTGTGCCCTGGACCCTGTCGCAGCAAGAGGAAGGAACTGACCTCGATTTTTCCATCCATCCGAAGCGAGGGATTTGGCACTGGCTCAGGAGAAGTAACCAGTGGTGTCTGTTTATGCACTAGCACTTAATCCCTCTTATTCCATATCCTGCGTGGAGCAGGGTTTATGTTCTCTCCTTTGAAGAGCTGCTTTTCAACGCTTCCCTTCCCTTCATGTACCCAGTGCTGCGAGTCCCATGCCTTATGGAGGACACTCGGGGCGAAAACCCGATGGGAATCACTTGATAGTGCGTTGTCTGTGCTGCCAAGCTTGAGCTGGATCCTCAGCTGGCCTAAACAGATCACTGCTGTCTGGCCAGAACAGCTGGGAGCCGTAAGCAGGATGCTGTTGAACCGCGTGCTGCATGCACACAGAAGCTTTGCCCCCCAAATTCTGCAGGCTAGGTGAAGGCTGGAGGAAAGGAGCAGGAGGCCAGTGCTGGCTCGGAGCAGCTGGGACCGCAGCTGGTTGGCTTCACGAGGAGCTGCAGCGACTTCACGGGCATCTTTCCAGGGCCTTTGTGGGATGTGGGTCCTTTAACCGCAGTAGAGAAAGGGGAAAAAAAGTCTCCAGACCCAGGAGTCTTCCACCACCGCTGTCCCTTACCCAGGATCTTAATGGAAAAGGCAGAGGTGACACTTGGTGAGGTGCAGGTGTACGAGTTGGATCCTCTGGCTGCTGCAGACTGAACGGCAGGCCGTTAATTCTGGCAGCTAATTTTCTTTTTTTAAGTAACTTCATTTGCTGTCTGAGACAGGTTTCCAGGGCATGTGTTAGATCTTGCTAGATAACCTGGCTTAATCACCTTCAAGTTGAGACAAGGTCTTGAAAGAAGCAGCAGGAAATGGTGCCTCCAGCTCTTTTCTTGGCAGGGTTCTCTCTGCCTGGATTTTTCCCCTCCTCCCAGCGTTCAGTCCCTTGGCTTTTACCTTTCTGTGAGCTTGACTCAGCAGAAATCCTTGTCAGACAGGAACTTTTCACTTTCCACGGTGGGAATTAGCTTTGCCTGTCAAGAGAAGGCAGCAAGTGATGCCTGGAAGAAACGAGGGCTCCGACTAAATGTGCCGTGGCTCACTTGGGGCGGATTCAGCCGAGCGCTCTCAGTGCAGTGGAGCTGGATGCCTCGGGCCAGCAGAGCCTTTTTCCCTCTTTCCCTCTGCCACTCGCCTTCAGTTCATCGATGCCGCCCGTTCCTTTGAAACAGGCTCTTTGTAATCTTCCTGGTGAGAAGGAGAAATGTGGAAGGAATACAGATGAGCTCCTCCCGTCTGGCCTACTTGAATCATGCTTTCAGATCACCAGTTATTACCAGCTTGGGGCCGTGCCTGCTGCTTTGCACGACCCTAACTCCCATGGCAGCCCTGTGCATCTGTAAGGAATGTGGGACGGGCACATCGGAGTTACAGCTTCTGGTGAGACTTTTTCTTCCCTTGACACACCCCAGGGAGCGTTGGCACTCGCTCTGTGACAATATTTAATTTCTCTGTGCTAGCTGTCCATGACAGCAGATAGTTTTGTCACCGAGGGGTTATAAGCTTTAATTCGAGTTCACCTAGACACATTAAAAGTCCACAGAGGTTATTTTTACCGTGAGCTCAGTGTGGGAGTGCTGGGTGCCACCTAGCAGTGAGTCCCCGTCCTCCTGGCTGCCATCAGTGCAGGTGCAGACCCTGCAGTGCACGATGCACAGCTCTCGGTGCAGGCAGAATGTGAATTAAAGGGTAAAACCTGCAGGAGGAGGAGACGAGGCGAGCCCTTTAGGCTTCCCGGATCCCCAAAGCCTGTTTAAGCAATAGGAAGGAGCACCAGACTTTACCATGCAAATGTGAACGGGGAAATCTCTCATGGTGAATTTGCAAAGCCCATCAAGCAGGGCCGTGCTTTTGGAAGTTCCCCTTCCTGGCCGCTTCTGGGGCAGATTTTCACCAGCTTGCTTTGTTCCTGGAAGCACTCACATATGTGCAGCGTGTGTATTTTTGGAAGCTGGGGGCTCGGGGGTGTTTTACATATGAATGAAATCCCTGGCACGGCCCGCAGGCACCGGGAGCTGGTGAAGGAGTTCCTTGAGGCTGATCCCGTATTATTACCCAGCGCCGCTTTTGTGCAAAGGGGGAAAGTTCCCAAAGCACTGCACAGCAAGAGGTGGTGTAACCCGACAGAGCTTCAAAATCATAGCAGAGCATGGCAGCTGGGGGTTCTTCCCAGCTCAGCACACAGGAACCGGTTTGTCTCTTCCCAACAGAGTTTTATTTCTTTCAGATCTGATTTTTCAGGATTGGTACCAGCGTCCAAAGAGAGGAGTTCAGCTTCTGATGGGGTACGAACTGCTTTTCAGACTGATGTACAGAAACTCTTTATGCTCCATGAGCTAGAATAGTTTTGTGAGCCGTTGTAGGACAGCCGTAGCTGGAGAAAACCCCAGATGTGTGCGATGTTCTTACACGAAGCAGAATTTGGTCGTGGTACCAGGACCAGCATTGGCTTCTGCTGCTTGGTTGGACCCTTTGCAATGCAAACACCCCGTGAAAGGGGAAATGGCAGCTGTATGGAAATGAGGCACACCGAGCTGCCCCACAGCATGGATCCAGGGCAGCTTGGGCTCTAGCTCAGTCTGGCTTTCCTGATTGTGGCTGAAAGTTGAGGTGTTGGCTGTAAGAGTTGCCTGCAAAGGCTTGGTGGGGCTGTTTTAGACCCGAGGGAAGGAAATGGATTTCTGGGGGCTGTCCCCCACATTTCTCTCTTTAAGGCTGATCAAACCAGTGCCTCCTACAGGTTAGTACTGCAGCAATCTCAGCAGCGAGTTTACAGATGGCCAGAGCAGGGGTGTTTGGAAAATGGGTGAGTGCAGCGTGACCGTGCTGCTCGATCTCTGTCCCATGAGAGGTTTGTTAGAGAGGGAGTTTGGTTGTACCTCTGCACAGGGATGTTTGGGCCTCGCTCAGACCTCGCTTTCTTGCCTGTAGCAGTTTGACAGCTACCAAGGTGAGTGGTGTAACTGGGAGCAGATTGTTCGATTCTTACCAGAAGTGGAAGTGGTGGGATGGAGGTTGATGAAAACCTCTTCCTCCAAGCCTGATGTCACTTGGTCAGAGCCAGGGGCAGAGGAAGGCTCCTTTGGTTCTTGTCCAGCAAGGGGAGGTGTTTGTATGGCAAATGCACAGGGGGAGAGGACAGGTTCACCAAGCAGAACATATTTTTTTTCCCCTCATTTCTCCCATAAACTGTTTAAAAAAAGAAAAAGCATAGAATAGGAACTCCTTGCATGTTGTTTTATTTATTTCTTTTTGAGGAAAATAAAAATCTGTTGTCCTGAACGCATGAAACCCTCTCAAAACCATCACAGATTTCCACTGCAAGAGTTCTGGTTCTGCAGTTGTGTTCCTCTTCGTCTCCAGTGCCCCCCTGAGACAACCACGGGCAGCAAAATGCAGCCGAGAGGCCAAAATCTGCTCTTAGTGACGGTGATGCAAAACCAGAATTGTTCCAGCTCCCCAGCTGGTGGAAAAAGCCTGGCGGGCAGGGGAGCTCCGCTGACCTGAGAGGGACAGAACTGCCTTGCGGCGCCTGATCTTTTGTCCTCTTCTTTCTGATCGGACTTCTGCCCCTTGGCTGCTGCCGCAGTTGTGTTTTGCCTTGAAACCCATGGCTACAGGCAGCAGTTTGCTCAGTCCCATCCCCTAAAGCTTCACGGGCCAATTTCTAGGGAAGTCTTTGAAGTCCTGCACATCTTTTTCGCGAGCTTGAAGCGTGCAGTATGCCTGAAAGAAAGAGCAAGGCTTGTAATCACTCGAGTATCCCTGTGGAACTTGGCTCCCCTCCTCCTTTACCATGGTGACCCCCCGAGATACAAACCTAGCCTGGATCTACAAGAAACCTGCACTGGAAAGAAATGAAGCCTTTTTTTTTTTTTGATCTGATCTAACTACATGGTCATTCCAACTGCTGGAGAGGGTTATTAATTCTTGTTTGGACATGCAGCTTCCTATTCTTTCAATTTGGGTCCAAAAGCCATGAAATTATTAATCATATTTTGGATCTCATCGGACAGCTAAAAAGACGAGGGAAATGTCTGCATGACATCAGTGAGGGAATAACAGAGCATTGCAGTCTGCAAATGTAATCAGCGCGGCGCAGATCCATCCCATTCTTCTGAGGCTGCTCCAGGTTCTGATTTTCTCTGCATGGAGCCTAATAAAGTGGATCCGAACTGACAGAAAACAACATGTGATGTCATTCAGCCTGCCTTTTCCTCCAGTGCTTTGGCAGACGTGCACAAGCAAACGGTCTCCGTGCAGTTGTGTTAGCATGGGGAATGCCACTCGGTGCAGAGTTCTCGCCCTTCAGGATGATCTGTTTTGTTCTTGGGGGGAAAAGCTGTGGGGATAAAACTCCCAGCTATGCAAAGCTAAGATTTGATTGCTGTATCCACAGGATGTTAAGAAAATTCTTCATTTCTATTCCCATTGCTTTCCTGTGGTCTCACACACCAGCTTGTCTGTGTCCAATACATGAAGCAGAAAGCTTAAAAGCTGTCTTGCAGCTATCCTGCCTCATCCCAGATCAAAAAGCACAGCCCAGACTGTGGTTTAGAGGAAGAATTGGCTATGAAATGAGAACACAGGAGATGTGTGCCTCTTTTAGGTCACTTGACTTCAGATTTCTGAGCTCAGAAGAAATGCCGAGGTCTCTTTCTAGCCTAAATCAATGCGGAGTTGGTGAGCTGGGAGCCGTGTTTTGATGCTTCAAGCCCCAGTCCTGTTGCGGAGAGGTTTGACTTTGGAATAGCCGTGTTACCAGACAAGGCAGCTCTCTGTAGCTCAATTTCTTGACCTCTAAAAGGGTCCCAAGGCCATTTGACTACAGCAGAAGGGATTGCGGCATCCTACAAGCTGCGAGTTCGAACTCTTTGGCTGAAGCGAGGTCTCTGATTATGGGATAATCTCCTGCGAAGCTTCCTTGGCTCAGGCGAGGGCCTGACTTGCAGTTCACGTGTGTGGGTTTTGCTCCACTCAACTTTCGTAGCATTTCTCCCAGTCCCCACCGGTGCCAGCAGAACGCCGCTGCCGCCACAGACGAGCAGCAGCTCCTGACTGCTGAGCACGGAGCCGTGCAATCACCAGGGCTGAATTTAATTACAACCCTCTCAATAAAATGGCTCGTGACAGAATGTACAACTCCATAAATTCACCAGATTTCATCGCATGCAGTGGCTGTGAAGATTAAGTAGTATTAAAGAGGCAGATGTGTTTATAGCGATCAAGCTGCTATTTAAAGTTTGGGGTTGGGGAAATCTGCCTGCTAACAGAGAAACTTAAATGTCAAGGATTTACACCTTATAAACTCCTCTTAAACAATAGGCATGGTTAATGCTAGCAGGAGCCTGAAATAATGTGTAAAACTGCACTTTGTAATGGTGACTGGAGCCCTGCGTCTATGGCCTTATTACGTACACAGGTTTTGGGGCCAGTTGGCCCTAATTCCTTTTCATATCGACCGTATCACATAGTTTTTCTCTTTCCTGGTAGTGGCGTTCATTAGCTGAAGATGGAGGAAAAACTTCATGTGTGCTTTAGATGACACGTAATTAAACCAGTCGAAAAAAACCCTCTTTACAGGGGAGAGCTGGAAGCAAGGGCTATTAATAGAAACTCCAGGAAGAGGCTGTTAGCAAGCCAAGGCCTGCTCAAATGAGGCAGGATGGAAAAAGGAAAAAAAACGAACATGCCACAATACCAGGAAGCTATAAAACCCATTAATCCCCACCCATGAGGACGGCCGTCCAAAAAATAAAGGTTTGTTTGCAGCGTGAGGCTACGAGCTGAATTCAGCTGTCCCAGCGAGCTCTGGAAAAGCAGCAATTTCTCCTGAGCACAGCGAGGGGTCACAGGTATCAAGGCAGGGCTCTCAAAACACGTTTTGGAGAGCTTCGAAGTGCCAGAGAGATCTCAGAGGGGATGTTTGATGGCTTCAGTCTCACAGCATCCTGTAGGCTGTTGGTTAAATCCTGCAGGTGATCCCTGGTGCCCGTGCAGCACAGCCGCCTCCGTTCTTGTACCAGGCAGGAGCTGCAGCCATCCCCCTGCTTTGGAGAAGCTCTTACAGACCAAAAAGCCACAGCACATCGGGGTTTGGAGGAAGAAGCCAAGAAATGATGCAATGTTTCATGAAGCCACTGTGCAGAGCCGAGATCGGCTCCATTTTAAGCGTGCTGAGCTGCTAGCTGGTGGCCTGATACGGCTCCAGGGTCAGCGAGAGGATGCAGCAGCTGAATTAAGAGCAAAGGGATTTTGAAAGGCAGCCCTTAAGACCTGCACTGACCAGCGGTATCGGTAGCAAATGCTCACGCCTTGTGAAAGTGATGCTGTCACCTCTACCCGACTTAGGTTTTCATGCCTACATTAAACCAACGCTGCTCTGTTTTCCCCTCTGCTGGGAAAGCTCCCTCGAAATCAATTCCTCCAAGCTTCTGCCTTCCCCTTTCACTTAGCACCGAGTGCCTGACCAGTGGCTCTCTCTTCCCTGCAGAATCCAGCCTTTTGGGCTCGTAGGATGCAGCATTTTGGCGTGGCTGAACGCCAGCCCTGCTGTGTTAAAGCCCCGCATCACCTCGGTTTATTGTCTGCTTCTAATCTGGAGCTCCTTAATCCGCCCGAGGAGCAGCGAGGGGTCGTGAGAGGCAGTAAAACAGCCACGGGTGACGGGCTGGTGGGAGCTGGAGCGTTTGGAAGTGAGTACAGAGGCACCTTGTGAGCAACGTGAAGCTGCACGTGCCGATGGGAGAGCAAAAGCTGGCACGGCAGCGAGGTGCTGAAGTCTTGCTGCCGGTGGCTGGAACAATCCTGGCACGTGGGCACCCAGGTGCTCAAATCCCCCTGCGCTTCAGAGGGCGGCGAGCTCTTGATTTGGCTGGCAAAAAGACAAAATCCAGTAATTTTGGAATCTCATCAGCTTCTTACCAAGGGAAAAATTAGATTTGTTAACCGCATCCTGCTCTTTTTTTCCCAGAAAGCGGTTATTTTCCTGATGGAAACCAGCTCGCTACCTTCTCGGCTGTAGGCTGTTGCATTTTGGATCCTGTTCCTCAGAAGGTTGCAAGATAAATCTGCAGAAGGTTTGCTGTCCATAGCTGAGAAACCACCGTAATCCTAACCTCAGCTTTGCCTTTTAGCTTGCTGAGAGTGTTTTAAATAAGGAGAAGCATTAGGATTAAGCCCGAAATTCAGTGAGATCCAGGGAGCTGCTACAAGGACCACAGCTATTTCATTCCTCCTTTGAAGCTTTCAACATTGATGAAGTGCTACTGAAGCGATCTTTTCCTTTTCTGCCTTTTTCTTCCTTTTGTTTCTTTTTTTGGGAGCAAGCCTTGAGCTTAAAATGAGTCGGCAACTTCCTCTGCAGACCTCGGCGGCTGACATCATTTGCGCGAGGATAATCAACAACAGGAAGACGACATCTGGGCTTGGAAGCAGGACGAGATCAAGGCTGTGGTGGGCTGGAGAGCGGAGGGGTGACCACGGGCTGCTTTGTCTCAGCTGAGGCCACTCCATCTGCTGCAGGAGCTGAGATTTTTGCTTTTGGAGAGGAGAGGCTCTCCCAAACGTGGGGAGTAAGCCGGGGGCTTCCCAAGGGAGGAGGAGGATCAGCGAGGTCGGGCTAGCACGGCTGCTTTTCACGTGGGAAACCTCCAGGGTAATGTGCACGGCTGGGACCGCTGCGTGCTCCGCAGGCTCTCCGAAGACCTCGTGGCCTCGTGGCAGATGATGCCCAGGGGTCATCTTGGGAGCCTGGGGCTGTGGGAACCTAGCAGGATGGAGCTCGCATCAGCTGCTTCGTAGCGCTTTGAAGCACGGGGACCTAAAGAAAAAGCTTTTTGTTTTGCTCCCAGCTCTTGAGCTCTGCCTGAGGGCTGGAAGAGCTTCCTCTGAGCTGCGTGGGGGCGCTTCCCACCCTAGCACCCAGCAGGAGGAGTTCCACCCCTCGGTTGTTTTAACAACTGGCAGGCGGTGCTACCACGGAGGAGACATTTAGCCATGTCCGAGTTACCTCTGCGCTGATATTTTGGGCTCAGAGGATGTGAGAAATGGGGACGTGCTCAGCATCTGCTGCTTCTGCTGCCTCGCCTGCAGCAGCCCTCCGGCTCCAGGCATCCCTGCTTTGCTCTGCCACGGTGCTGCTGCCCCGGCTCCCTCTGGAGCAGTGAAATCCCACATTTTTGAAGGCTGGGGGTGCACGTTCAGGCCTCCTTCTTGCTGAGTCCTCCCACGTGGATGTGCTGAAGGGGTCTGTTAGTGACGTGTCCCATTTGGATGGGGCCAGAGGGTGATTTGGCTCTCGGGGAGCTCGAGGGAGCTGCGCTGAGCTGTGTCGGCAGCACAGCTTCCATATGAGATATCCCCAATCCCCGGAGCCGGCTGTAATGCACATATGCACCACTACCCCCGTCCTTATCCTTATTGTAACCAGCTGGGGGTTGACTTGGTCAGAGATCTGATAGAGCTCCCTCACCCCTCTCCCACTCCCACAAACTCCCATTACTCATCCTTGGGCAGCGCATGAAATGGGGGGTGATGGAGCTCTGATCCTAAACACCGGAGTCATTCCTGGGGCTCCTTAAGCCCTCGGGGTCTCCAGGCAGAATTCCCAGATGCCAACCAGCCACGCACTGCCTTGGGGTTTTCAGAGCTCTTCTGGCACCTTTTGTCTAAATGGAGACGGATTTAGGATAGAGATTAAAGAGGATTTGGGGGCTTTTTAAATAGTGAGGAAGACAGCTCTTGTGTTAAGGCCATTCCTGAAAACCTGGGTTTTCTCCGTGTCCCTTCGGTAACGCAGCGAGAATGTCATTCTTCTCCTTGTTCTTCATTCTCTGTAAGCTACAGATTAACTTTGGCAGGGTGACAGCGGGCTGCGTCCTGGCCAAGAAACAATTCAGCCTGGAAGTCAGCGGAAGGTTCCTGACCGTTACAGCTCGTGGAGGAGCAAGGGGATGATTTTTTTTTTTTTTTGCCAACAGGACGGTTGATCGGCTGGTGGAATTCGGCTTCCTTTTCCTGAGGGTGGTGAAAACCGCATCCTTCATCTGGTGCCAGCCACCAGGGAAATTTCAGAGCTTTCTGTCATGGCACAGAGGAGCAGGATGCTGCTCTGAGCGGGCAGACAAAGGCCTCCTACTCCTCAGCCCTTCAGCCCCTGCTGATTAAAGCTGCGTGGATGATGCATGGCAAAGAACTGCACATCCCATCCTTCCCTTTGCAGGCTAGCGCGGTGCTTTGAGGAGCAAACACAAGCTTTTTAGAAGAAAAGCAAATATTTTAACTGCTGTTTGCTGTGTCTTGTAGCTGCCTTTGCAAGACAGAGGGGGTGGGCAGAGCTTTGCAGGATGGTTTGGGTCATCCTCTTCCGTTGGTGCAGGTTCTGCACGTCTCAGACACCAGAGATGCTGTTACTGCCCCGGGTGGCTGAAGCCCACGGGTATTTCAGGAGAGCAGCACTGCTTTTGCAGCAGGCTGAGAGCTCCCGGTGCAAATCCATTTCTTACGGGGGTGCAAAACCAGCAAATCTCAGCCACCACGTTGGCGTGGGGGAGACACAACGCTTGGAGAGTGAGCAGGGCTCGAGGACTCTGTCCCTTAGCCTCGTGGAGATGTGAAGCTAACTGCTGAGCTGGTGGCAGCCCGGGTACTTACCAGTGAGGTTAAAAACAAATGGCTTCAATTTCTCTGTCGAAAATTGAAGCCTTGTTTTTTGTTTTTTTTTTGATTTTTGGGTGATATGACAGAGAATTTAAGCCAGGGCTCCAGGGCTCTCCTCCTCCCTGACAGTGTCTGCCCAGTGACCCGTGAAGTCTTGCAGACGTTCCCTGCTCTCCCAGCAGACAGTCAGTGCCTCAGATGCTGGCTCAGTTCTTTTATTTCACCGTGGCTAGTGAAGATCCCAGAGATCCCATACATTCAAACAATCTGAATATTGCCCAAATTATTGGGATGAACAACAAACCTACAGGTACAAATCTCATCACTGGTTGATGTTGTGCATCTGTAGTACTGGTGGTGATGTTCTGTAGCTGCTTATAAACCCTGCTGCTGTCAGACTGATGAGTTCAGCTAAAATGAGGATAGGACTGGAAAGATGCCAGAGGCAAGCAGGACCCTCTTCTCCTCAGGCAGTGTCTGTGGGCCTGCTCCTTTCAGTCCTTGCTGTCTTTTGTTGGGGATGTGTAGCACAAAATGACAGAGGCTTTGGTGGCCACTCTGTATGGCCAGCAGCAGTGTGTCCTGGCACTCGGGGTACCTTTTGTAGCATCCACAGAGGCACAGACAAAGGCACTGCTTGGATCCGAGGTGCTGAGCACTGAAAGCTGCCAGCAGATCCTCAGGCAGATCCTCACGGGGGGATCTTGCCCGTGTCATTGTGGATTTGTCACCCTGCTAGGTAGGAGGGGAGGGTGTTTATGGAGCGGCGGTTTGGGTTTGCTGCCTTAGGAAAGTCATTTGCTTCGTTTAGAAACAATGGCAGGCTGACAAGCTGTGGATGGAGCTGTGCCCTTCAGCTCCTGCTTTGTAGTCGGCTTCCTCGCTGCGGTCTCAGATGTGGGGCTTTGGAAACCAGGCCCTTCAAACTCAGATTTTAAGGGGAAGGGGAGAAGTGGACTCCTTTTTTATATTTTTTTTTCAGCAGCAGGTCCTGCAAGGCATGCTTTCTGCCTTAAACACCCCCGAAAGATCCCGAGCCAGCCTGACCAATGCTTCTCTTGTCTTTTCCCAGTCGACCACGTGGTTCCGGAGCCAGGCACCAGTTTGCTGACTGCGTTTGACCAGTGGCGAGAATGGGCAGACAGCAAGTCCTGCTGCGACTACTCCCTGCACGTGGATATCACCGAGTGGCATAAAGGCGTCCAGGAGGAGATGGAAGCTCTGGTTAAAGATCATGGTAAGTTTGGTTAGGGAACACACAAGGAAGCTTTTCCCCTCCTCATTTTTTAGGGTTGGCTCCCTTATTTTTCAAGACCAGATCTTTCAGAGGTGTTTTATTCTTACCTCCCAATAAAGCTGTTTCGGGCCCTGTCGTTATCTTGTCCCACTCTGGCTTCTTGCCAAAGTTTGGACAGTCAATTTTAGAAGGCTTTGGGGGATAAAGTGAGTTAGACGGAGGAGCATTGATTTACAGAGGAGAATCTCATGCAGGGAAGCCCCTTTGTTCAGCTTCAGACATCAAACTGCTGTAAACAGGGGAAGAATCAGGCCCAGAAAGAACAAGCCAGCGCCGGTCACTAACGGTGGAGAAGAGCTTAATAAAATGACCTCATAGGATTTTCCCCTCTTTAATTTCCTTGACGTTTCATCCTTAGGCTAGAGTAATTTTCCATCCTGTTTGTAGCTTAAAAAAAACAACCAACCTTTTACATCCTAATGAGTGTTTTCCCATAAGTGCTGGGTAGGAACTTTTCTCTTGTGCTACAGAAGGCAGGAGAGGGAAAGCTGACTTCTGAGAACTCCCCGTGCCGTGGTCAGTACAGACGTGGTGCAGGAGGGAGTGGGAGATCAGGCAGACATGCCCCGTCTCTGCTGTTGTGTGCAAGGCATTTTGCTTATTATTTTTATGAACTCAGCCTCCCACGGTGCTGAATCCACAGAATTTTTCTGATTTCAGTGTTAAGTGGAAGCCCAGGGGTTTAGCTGTCCCCACGAGCTGCACCGTTCCCATCGGCTGTGTTAATAAATGCCAGCTGGCTGGGGAGGTCCTGGCTTTGCGCTGCGATTTGTCAGGAGTGTGTGCATCTCGCCATGTGCACGTATGTGTATGCATTTCACAGCAGATTAAAGTCATTTATTTGTCTACCTATCATTACTGCTTGCCGGGGGGCTGATTGAGGGAATGGCTCCTTTCTGTGGGAAACGGTGTGTTCCTTGTGTGTGTGCCTGCAACGTGGATGTCAAAGATAATTCCTTTGCTCTCTTTCTACCAGGTGTGAATTCCTTCTTGGTTTACATGGCTTTCAAAGATCGCTTTCAGCTAACTGATTCTCAGGTAGGAAGGCTTAATGTTCACATCCTTCTGTCACCGAAAGCTGTGCATTAGTCACATCCAAGGGTTTACATTCAGGCTATTTGGATCTGACATTCTCTTCTGGTTTCAATCTTTGCATGTGTAACAGGACCGAAGGTTTGTAACAGTATCCAGAGCTCTGCCTCCCAGAACTCTTTTAAACAAGAAACAAAAAAACGCTGAAAGTCTTGGCTGGGGAGAGTAATGGTAAAACTCTCACTTGGAGGGAACTAAAGTTTTATTCCTGCTCCTTTAGTGTGGAAGCAATGGCAGATTGATAAATTGCTGCTTTCTGCCTTGACACAGGGCAAGCCAGAGATCTCTGGCATAAATTGTGCTTGTGTTTGTAAGCTGAAACGGAGCCTGGTCCTGAAAGAGGGGGTTCTGGCTTTAGCAGTAGAATCACTGGGACCTTAAAAAGGAATTGCCCTCCTGTTTGCTCCGAGTGGCTACATCTGAGCACCGTTTAATTGTTTAGATGGGTAGTTTATGTTTCTAAATGTGGTGGGAGGAGAGGAATGCCTGGGAGCCATTTGGAGCGGTGTGGGAGGCAGTGGTGTATGGCAGTCATCTCTAATGACTGGTAGGCATTTTAATGAGCCACCATTGACTGAGCAGGTTGTGGGTTTGTCAACCTGAGCCCTCTCAAGCTGCTTGGTGGAGTGGGAAACCACAGTGCCTGTCCCAGCAGTGAGCGGGGTGGGCACAGGGTCTTCATAAAAATCAGGCAGAAGGGTTTTTTCCATGCTGGGCACCAGTAAATGAAGGCATGGAACAAGTAAAATGCTGTGAGCTCCTTAAAATCACTCCTTGCAATTGCTGTTTCTTTCTCCAGTGTGTGTGCTAGAAAACCCAAACGCTGGTGTTTGAATACTGCTTCTTACAACAGCAATAGTATTCGACCGTAAAGATGGGGAAATCTAGTTGTAGGGGGAGAAAATGGATCAAAATGTATCCAGCAAACAACATCTTACCTTTCTTAATGCTTCCCTCTTTTCTATTCTGCACAATTCTGTGTGCTAAAGGAGATCTGATATATGGGTACAGAGACCTGAGGGTGCACTTGGGGTGTATTGTGGTGTGTGTTTTCTGTCTTCCAGATATACGAGGTCCTGAGCGTAATTCGGGATATTGGTGCGACAGCTCAAGTGCATGCTGAGAATGGTGACATCATTGCTGAGGTATCTCGTGTTTATTCTGTGGATTGTTAACTTCAAAATGCTGGGAGGGGTTTAAACACTGGATCCCTTTTTGCAAACAGAAAATCCTGGAGGCATTTAAAAAGCACAGCACAGCAGTGTCAAGGATGCAAGCAGAGCAGTGCATCAAATGCCATCCCCTTCACTGTCAGTAACAATTCAGGTTTTTGTGGCAATTTTCAGCCTGTGGTGGGTGTCAGCCCTCTCTGTCTGTCTGTCCATAACAGAAAGTCTCACTGCGTGCTGAAAAATGCTCTGCAATAACTTCGAGCAGGGGAGTGGGAAGGAAAATAACTTCCTACAATATCTGGGATGCTGGCGTTTGGGATCCGTTAAACAGCAAAGAAGAAGAAATGTTATTAATGCATTTGGATGTAATCTGATCTCCAGATCATTTTATACGTTATGCCTCAAGCATGCACAACTTGGTGGTGCAAAGGATTCCTTCATTGCCTGGCTGGTGAAAAGACCACCTGAGTCTTGGAGCCCAGTGGCCTGCAGTTGCAAGGATGATCTTTGCAGGAGATACTGTTTTTCTGCATCTCAGAGATTATTTTATAGACACAAATGAGGAGTGAAAGTTGAGGAGCTGTGAACCCAATGTGAAACAAATCAAAATAAAAGGCTTCCCTGACCTCCTGTGAACAAATCAGCAAGGGTTTTGTAGAGCTCTGGTTATTCTCAACAGTGGAAGTTGGACAGAACTCTGTTTTTAAGGCCCTTATGTAAAGCCCCATGTGACCGTCAGCGAGCGCAGATGCCTAGGATCTCACTTGTACCTCTTACAAACAGCTGTGTTTGCTGCAAGAAAAACACACGCTGCTTTAAATCTTTTCTTCTGCTCTTTTTTCTCTCTGCCTTAGGAGCAGCAAAGGATCCTGGAACTGGGAATCACAGGCCCTGAAGGGCATGTGTTGAGCAGACCCGAAGAGGTGAGAACCCCTTCCCATTTACTCCCCAGTTTGTATCATTCCTGCATTGCCACCAGGTAGTTCCTATTGGGCTGAATTTGTTCACAAACAAGATTTCATCCTGGCTATAAACAGCATTGCTGCATGGGGGGAGGGAAGAGGCTAAAAGGCTTCTAGGGACTGAGTAGGAACTACTCCATTCTACAGACGTGACCGCTATGGGTACTTCTGAGTAATTGAGGAACCCCCTCAGCTTCTCTACTGGAGAGAGGGACACGTTCAGGAAGTAATTTTTCCACCCTAAGGTTTTGTGTACTTTCCATTGTATTTGATCCTTTGATGAGCATTTTACAGTTGGTGGATTTTGAACACTGAAGGACTAAATGAGTTGCTGAAGGCACAGAAGATGTGTACCAGAGAGGGGAGCCAATTCCTAACTCCTAGGCTATTACTTCGGCATACCTAACCTTCATCCTTCCCATTGATTCCTCTAGGGTCAAGTGCCCCTATCCCATTTATCTCACTCCTTCTGGCCCCTTAAAAGGAGTCCTGTGAGTAAGAACAAGCTCAAAACTTTGAGATTGGTTCCCACTGCGTTCTTCATGTCTTGTCTTTCAGTATCTTTGAGCTAGACATCTCACCGTGGCACCACGGCTTTGTGGAGTCCATCCATTATGCACAAGAAATTATTTTTGTTCCTCTAAGATACCGGGGCTGTGCTGACTGCCAGATGTGGTCCTGCTGGAAGCTGAGCGTGTGAGATCATTCGCACATGCCCTTCATGCTCCCTCTCCGTTTCCTCCCCTTGATTCAGACAAGCAGCGTCCAGAGACATTTCAGTAGGAGTATAAATCACTCCGTTGCTGCAGGCAGAAAGAAAAAAACAAAACTGCTCAGCTTGGGCAGTGTGCGAATCCTCCCAGAAGTTGTGTTTGGCTGCAGGAGCTGGGAGTTTTTGCTTCCTGGAAGTTGCAAGCAAACGCTTGCACTGAGCCTTCCCCCCCACCTACCCCCGCGTTTTTATTGTCAGACATTTCGGCAGGCAGCAGGAGAGCAGGAACAGACGCCACTCAGACACTCGGGGCTCATCTGTGGAGCACCCCTAAACTTTTGTGGACTTCAAAGAAAAGCTGCTCCTTGTCTTGAAGGATCTGGCTGTCAAATTAGTCTGTCTACTTCAAAGATCGCCATTAGCGGAGGGGGAGCTTTTAAGAGCGAACTGTGCGGTTCCCTGGCTTTGTTTGTTTGTTCCATCTGTCTCCTGCACTGGGCAGAAATGTGCTCTTTCACCACGGACACAGCAAGGCTGCCTGAGGACACGTGGCGAGGACCGGGGGAGCCTCTTCCAGTGTCACCGGGCAGCCTCGGTGCAGCTGAACTCAGCTGTGCCGCCAGTGGAAGCGCTTGGTCCAAATTCTCCTCCTTTAAAGTCCTAGGAAACAGAGCAGGAAACGATGTCATCTGCTTCCCTCCCCTCCTTTTCCCCGACGCAGTCGTGTTTTTAAAAACACGCAGTTCTCTTCAAGCTGGCCGATGACAAAGGCCAGATCCTGAGGGCGGCAGCAGCTCCGTAATTCCTCTTAACCTCAGGAGGAGCCGATGTTTCTTGCTGTTCCTCTGGAGGGCTGGTAAATGCTAAATTGGCTTTTCACACTGTCCCTTACGGCGTGTAAAGCCTGTCCTAAGGACTTCATGATGCTTGTCATCTTGCTAAAGATCCACTTCATTCAGAGCTTCCCCTACAGCGCAGCAGCAGGAGTTGTTCCCACTGCCTCTTGCAGAGCTCTGGGTCAGGGCCATGTTGAACAAAACCAAAATGTTGGTTAAATCAAAAGCCCTGCAGAATTCAGTGAGATGTGTGTCTGAGCGAAGCAAGCAGCGTCTGGCCACGTGTGTTTGTGTCTCACTCAGAGCATGCACATCTTCTGAACTTCTGGGTTGAGCAGAAGGCCCGAATTAAGGCTTGCATTTCACTGCTGCCTCAGCTCACCTCAGTAACCTGGCGTTAGCCAAGGTGACACCATTCAGCACTTGGTCCCAGCCAGCAAAGGAAACCTGCCCTACACCACCACCCCAAGGCAGCATCACCCCATGGCTTGCTGTAAAACCCTCCCCCTCATAGCAGGGATCGTTCGGCAATGACTTTTCAGCGTGATCCCTCATTTTTTTGTTTTCATTTTAGCCACAAAAACGCTGAAAGCCCGAGCAGCCCAAGTGCTCCAGGAAACGTCTTTTTTTTTTTTTTCCAAGAGAACTGCTGTGCTAGGGCTTCTGATGCATGCTGGTAATTGCAAACATTCCCCTTTGGACTCGTCGTTGGGTTATTGTTATGTGCCTGTCACCATAGCATCTGGGCACAAGGCATGAATTCAGCAGCCTCCTTCTGCACAGAAAATATTCTTTTACTGCTCTAGCAGTTGCTTAAAGGCATTTCGGTCAAAAGCCTGGAGATGCAGACTTCTATCCCTGCTTTGGAGGTGAGGAAACGAAGGCACGATGTGGAGATGGACAGAGCTGCGTGTGCCTGCTTTATGTGGGCAGCTGGCAACGTGATGCCATTGCCTGGAAACGTTTCCCCATCTGACTTCTCTCCTCGCTTCTCAGGAGGGACAATTTTGCTTTTCTTGGCTCTTCCCTTCAGCCTCCCTCTTTCCTGCAAGTGCTGCTGACTGTGGCTTGCTGCAGTGGAGTAACTCCCTTCCTTGCAGCCTTTTCCACTTGGGTGGGGCAGCTGGGCCAGAAAATGTCCCCATGGTGGCAGTGGCACATCCCCACTGCCTGGGGAGGGTTAGTCACAAGCCCTGGAGTGGGGACAGGCTAGGGTTTTAACCCTTTTGGTGCTTGCAACCAACCTGGTGGGTTTGGGGGCTGGTTTTCTTCTAAAAAGTCCCATCTGGCCTTGTGTTGTTTTCCTTGAGCAGCCCGGCTGCCAGCAGAGCAGTACCAGGTGGGAGCAGAGCTGTTCTGGGCACTTGAGCATCCGTGTGCCAAGTACGGTGCCCTAAGGTGACAGATCCTTAATTTCAGGTATTCCTGCAGCAGACCGAGCTAGGAGCCAGCAGTCAGCACGTCCTGATCCTGGGACTGGTGCTGGTTTGCTGCTCTTGGCCTGAGATAAGGCACTGCAGAGCAGATTTCAGACTGTGCCAGGCCCGTGGGAGGTGCTGGTAACCTCTTGCTTTTGGAAATCAGGTGGCTGATGGCTTGGAGCTTCAGTTGCCTTTGCTGTTCTCTCAGAAGATGTCTGTGGTACCACAATTCTTCAGAGCAGCAGGCACAATGAGCATGACTCCCTTGTTAAATCCATCAGCTGGACTGCTTTGATTAGAAAATGTGATCTGTGAAAGTCCTGCTCACGTTCATTCGAAGAGCGAAAGAAAGCGGTGTCTCAGTCTCGCTGGGGCTCACTCTCTACACGTGCAAGAAAAAAAGAGTTGCTTTATGGGGTGGCTCACACTCTGTCAGATCCCGAGCCAGATGCTGTGGTGGAGGGTACAATTTAGCAGGCTTGTTTGCAAACGTGGCTTACCAGAATATGTGGCTACAGCATCCCTCTTCCGTGCGGGCTGGAACATGAATAGTTCTGCTGAGTTAACATTTTGTTGGTTATTTTTGCCTAGGTTAAAGAAGGGGCTTAATCATACTGACCCCGAGCACCTGGAGCGTTATTTTAGGACTTAGGCTGCTTGCAGGGAATCTCTGAAGCAGCCTGGGAGAAAAGGTAGTAGAGAGACAGGACTGGAGCCCGGTGCCATTTTAATTACCCTAATTGCACTGTACAAGTTTGCAGCTCAGATTTGGAGAGGTGGGAACTCTCCTCTCACCCTGCATGCCCTGTGACCCTGTGGAGGAGGATGGGGGAGTCAGGAAGGTTAGGAGGATGCTCCCGCTGACTTGCTGCTGCCTTTGTTTCACAGGTGGAGGCAGAAGCTGTGAACCGGGCAATAACCATCGCCAATCAAACCAACTGCCCCCTGTACATCACCAAGGTGATGAGCAAAAGTGCCGCTGATGTCATTGCTCAGGCCAGGAAAAAGGGTAAGCCAACTCCCCTGGATGGAAGCACCCTCCTAACTCATGCTGTTCAACTCCTTGCCAACACAAGCTTCATCCCTCCAGGAGAGGTTTCTTTTTCCAGTGTTACGTCCAGGCTCTTTTTCAAAAGGTCCCCAACAAGTGCTTCTGTCTCATCTCCCCCAGACAGGGGCTGTAGCAGTGCCAGGAGCTGTTCCTTTAGTTCAGCCTGGAGGCTCTCTCTTCACACCCATCCTACTACATTGAGCCATGTGCCTTCGTGTTATCGCAGAGCAATTCCCTGCTGTCTGCACTTAACACATCTCCATGGAGACTGCAAGCAGTGTCCTCTGTCCAGCTGCTGTGCACTTCCTTTGGTGCTTTCTGCTGAACTGCTCCCGGGGTCAGAAGTGATTCTAAGAGCCCTGACTGAGGTCTTTGGCTCGCGAGCCCTGCTGGAGTTAGTTGGAGGAGCTGAAGTGCTTCCAGCTGTCCACCGTGCTCCTTGCCTGTGAAATGGATGCTGTGCTGTAACAGCCCGGCATCCAGGCAGGAATTGGGCTCATTAGTCTGGGTTTGGCTGGGAGTTTTAATTGCCCCTGATAACACTGCCTGAGGATGCTGCAAGAACCAAGGCTTAGACCTGCCTTGGGTGCTGCTGCCTCGTGGCTCCTCTCTCTCGGTGAGGTCTGAAGGAGCTGCATGACCCTAAATGACACAGTGACTTCTCCCAGGTCCTGACTGTGCTGCCTTGCCCCCAAGAAACGAGGGTTACAAAGCACAGAGCGCGCCTGTCTCCCTGCTTCTGTGACTAAACCCTTCATTTCTATTTAAAGTGCTCTGGGTGGGTGAGTAAGCAGGAGGGATCGTTTCCCCCCTCCTTTCCACAGAAGGGGTGCATTTAATTTGGTGCAGTCTAAATAAGCCCGAATAGATACACAAATGACATCACTTTCCATCTGAGCGTTTGGTGCTAGAAGAGCTCATTTCCTACTGCAGCAAACGGATTCGGGTTTGTGTATGAGCTCAGAAGTGTTTGGATCCCATAATTCCTGCTAAGTGAGTTCAGAGCTGGTAAGGGAAACCGATCTCCGAGGCATCCCTTTGTGTTCATGGTGTGGAAGCAGCTCGAGCTGTTTGGGATGAAGTGTCCTCTGCTCGCTCCGTTAGTGGAGGTCACTCTGAAACGAGATGTGTTGACACAGCAGAGTGGCTGCATGGTGCACTGCCCCACAGAACAACTCGATCCCATAAGCCAGGGAAGCATCCTTTGGTTTTTCTAGATAAAGGACTGGAGACACACACGCCACAGAGATGCAGCATCGACAACAGCACCTTTCTGCCCTCACTGTCCTCAGACCACTGGCTGAAGGGTAGTCGTAGGGGTTGGGATAACAGACCACACACTTTCATCACAAAAACCGTAAAACTAACCTGCTGTGGCTGGGGGTTGGCCTGTCTGAGAGGTGCTGGGATGCTCCCAGGTGGCTGACCCGCAGAGCTCACTTCACTCAGCTTCCTGAGTGCGCTAGTGTGTGCAGTTTTCCTTCAGATTGCATTTTCTCCTTATAAGGAGAATTTGGGGTATAAATGGCACGCCATTCTCTGCTCCTTTATGTAAGTAATTCAATTTAAATGCTGTGCGTTACCCAACTGGGTAGCCCAGGAGGGCCACACACACTACCCTTGCCCTCCCAAGCAACAGAGGAAACAGAGCTGAAGACTCTCCAAAGCAAAAACAAAACCGAATTGATTCGCTAAAATTGAAAAAAAACGACTGTTATTTAAAGCCAGATGTTCCCAGTGGCATTTGTATGGAGGAGATTCCCTGCAGGCCCTGTCATTGGCGGATCTGGGAGCTCAAAACATTGCTCCCTGCAGAACAATCCTCCCAATGTATCGGCCCACAACAGGCCTCCCATTAATAGCCAGCGTGTGTTTCGCCTTGTTCTGATTTCATAACCCTATTTGTGGCAAGTGATGTCACGCGGCCTCTTCCTCTGCTGGTGGATCCCCTCCGATAAAGCTGCTCCGACATCTCCTGCTTCGGTGTGGTCCTGGAAGCAGCGTGCAGCCTGCTAATGGATCCAGTTCTGCCTCACCAAACACACAAGCTCTTTCCCAGCTTGTTTAAGAGCCTAGCAGTGGTTTGAACACGGTGGTGAAAGGTCGTGTTTCTGCACTCTGCATGGCGAGGTGAGGCCCTGCCGGCTGGCTCTTGCATTGCCTTTGCCAGTCTTGTGCTTTTGAAGCATTCAGCATTAACATTTTAACCACCCACACTTTTTGCAGGCAGGTACACATACACAGAGTGGCCAGGCTCAGAAGGCAGCTGGGCAGGCCCCTAACGGGGATTTGGGGAGCGTTTCATTTGGTGAGCAGATCTGCGGGGCTGCCAGCCTGCACCGCGTTTGAAGTTGCAGCATCTTGCAGCTGCTTGGTGTGCAGATGTTGCTGGTGCATTCCAGCATGCAAAAGCATCGCAGCCTTAAGGATCGGCTCTTCCTTCATGTGGTTCCAAAAATGCTAATAAAGAGGAAGGATGCACTGGTGGTTAGCGGACTGGACAGCGAGTCAGAAGATCTGAGTTCATTTCCTAATTCTGCCACAGATTTACCAGGAACCCTTGGGGAAATCACTCAGCTTCCCTGAGCTGTATTTGTGAGCCAGAAACGCTGCTGTTTGCTGTTTTGTCTCAGCGATGTGCTCTCTGCAGGCAGTAAACTTCCCATGGAGGAGTTGTATCTGGTCTGTGCACAGAGCCTGCTCCAAAATCAGCCTTGTTAGATCCTTCGTGGCTGTACATTTATAAAAATATTGAAGGTGCCTTTTTTGTTCCTTCCTTTTCTTCCTTTTCCTCTGGACCAGGCTGTGTCTCCTCACACTTACAGTTCCCCTCAGCCTCTTTCATGAGGTTCTTAGCCCCGAATCCAACACAGTGAATCTTTGGACATTGCTTGGTGCTCACCATGCCTGTGTTTCCCCCCTCCTGTAGGCACTGTGGTGTACGGGGAGCCCATCACAGCCAGCCTGGGTACTGACGGATCTCATTACTGGAGCAAGAATTGGGCCAAGGCGGCAGCTTTTGTCACTTCCCCACCGCTGAGTCCTGACCCAACCACTCCTGATTTTCTCAACTCACTACTGTCCTGGTGAGTAGAGCTCTTTGTGTTCTTACAAGATATGTTTCATCCCAGGACAAGGGGATTATAAAAATAATAGACATTGTTGGCAGCTCGCAAAAGGCTGTTTTATCTTTAGTGGCAAACCCGTGACAATAAAATACCTTAAAAAGCTGTCCTTGTCTGTTTCCAGTGGAGACCTTCAAGTTACTGGCAGTGCCCACTGCACCTTCAACACTGCTCAGAAAGCTGTTGGGAAGGACAACTTCACCCTGATCCCTGAAGGAACCAACGGGACTGAAGAGAGGATGTCCATCATCTGGGACAAGGCTGTGGTATGTCCTGGGCTGATTGCGTTGTGGCCAGAGAAGGAAACTTGTTTAGGTTAAGCCACCCTTCCACTTATGATTCTGCAGACTTGAAAATCCAGCCTGTAAAGCATCCAGGCATGTAGCAAACGTTCACTTAACTAGTGAATGGTTGAACCTCTCTGCCAGTAGCAGAATGGTCATTGAGAGGAGCGTGCTGTGTGCCAGGTCTGGATCTTCCCCTTTGTTTTTGTGTGTGCGTGTGTCATGTCTGATTTCTGACCTAAAATTACCAGTCTGGCAAGGAGGAGTTGGAAGTCTGTTCATTAAGTTCTGTTATCTCTTTTTGCACCTGTAAAATGTTGCTGATAAACAGATCGAGCAGGAGTTGTCACTCTCTTGAGTTAAAGTGGTGTGGCCAAACAGACAGAGTAATGAAAGGGGGGTTTGGTTCTGGTCCCTGCTGCACTGCAGCTGGGGGGTGAGTGAGACAAGTTCCTTCCTTCTTCTCCACAAGCAGACGTTCAGAGCTGAAGGAGCTGCAGCAGTGTGTCGTGACCTCCTTGCAAAAGCTCGGCCCCTTTACTTGAGCTTTTTGCCCCACAGAGCTCATTGGGAATCTGCTTTTGATGCTCCTGCCACCGGCTTTTTGGAGTGGTCCCCATCTGGCTAATGCAGTGCCTCCTTTTGTCTTTCCCCAGGTGACTGGCAAGATGGATGAGAACCAGTTTGTTGCTGTGACCAGCACAAACGCAGCTAAAATCTTCAACCTGTACCCACGGAAGGGCCGTATCGCAGTGGGCTCCGACGCTGATTTGGTTATCTGGGATCCTGACAGCGTCAAGACAATCTCTGCCAAGACTCATAACATAGTAAGGATGTTTTTTATGATATGAGCTCTGCTGCTCATTTCCTCCTGTCTTCCTTTAGACTATGCTGACAAGAACCAGAGCTCGTGACAACCGAGGGTTGTTTTTTTCCCCATGCCCCAAGCCCTGTCTGGTCTTACACCCAGCACAGCTCAGTTCTGTGCGCAGATGGAGAGGTGACTGAGCCCACAGCTGCAATCACATGAACACCCAGATATTTCCCTCGGAGCAAAGAGCTTGTTGGCTCTTTCTGAGCATCAGACGTGCGGATCTGAGCACACAGAGAGCTCTTCAAATCTCTTAAAATGCCAAGAGGCCTCCTATCACGACGTGTCATTTATGACCTTTTGGCTGCCTAGCAGTGGGAATGGGACTGCGCCTTTTCTCCTTGCAGTTAGTGCAGCGTGCCAGCTCCTGGCCACCTCAGCTGCAGATTTGATCCAGGTCAGTGAGTCTGAGTAGATTTACACCACGTACTGATCCGGCTCTGATTGCTCCAGGCCTCTGGCAGTGTTCAGGCTTTGCTGCAGATGTCCTGCCCCCTGGCAGTGGTGAGGAGCAGGATTAGTTGCGTGATGGAGGCCCAGAAGTTGGTGAGTACCCACCAGGAGAAGGGAGGTGGAGAAATACCCACTGCAGGCACTGTGAGCTGGCTGAATCCACAGCAGGTCTGTGCGTGGAGTCAGACAGGATGTTATTGATTGGCACAGGGCAGCTCCCACACTAATCAGACCCTTTTTCTTTTATGGCTTTGGGGCAGCACCATCAGAGGCACTGTTTGCCGCTGGTCCCCAGCAGCGTCCCAGCCCTTACACCTGGCTCCTCCAGCAAAAAAGCTTTCCCACCCTGTGCAAAATGGCAGAAAGGTCCCAGCACAAAGGGGTGCTGGGAGCCTCCCTGTGCCATTCCAGCACTGTCTCAGAGAAAGCAACCTCTGTTTGCATTTGTTGACAACTTGTTTCATTGCTGGCGATGAACCTATGGAATGTTTCCCTGGAAAAAACTCCTTGTTCTGTTTTCCATGAATGCTCTCATTCACTCTGGAGCTGAAGGAGCAAAATTTTCTTCCACACTTTGGATCCCTGGGCACATTCACAAAGGAACTTTTTTTTTTTTTTTTTAAAGGTTTGGTTCCCTTCTCTGTGACTTAACTCTGTGTCAGAATTGGTCACAGATGGCCTGGATTCATCCTGCCCCTGCTTAGACTTTGAGCAGAGGCATCCAGACCCAGAAGTCTGGCTGCTTTAATCACCTTAGAGGTGCTTCCAGCTTCATCACCTCCAATCTGGAAAGGAATGGCTTGCTCGTTAGCAGAGGGAGCTGAATTGTTTGCTGTTAGGTGCTGAATTTAGTGTCCAAACCTGGGTTTGTGCTTACGGGAGCTGACCAGCTCGAAGAGCTGGAAGTAGCTTGCTGGATTCAGTGTTTGACAGCTGTTGCCATTTAATGGCTGTTGATTTTAGCAAATGAATCAGACTGTTTAAAATTTCCTAACACAAATTTCAGAGACCTAATCTTTTGTGGAGATGCCCCGGTACAGTCAGGTTTGACTGCGGGCCACCTCCTGGTTTTGCCATAGGTCTCGGAGCTAGGCTGAAGGACGGCTGGATCCACCCTGGAGTCACTGCTCAGAAAGGGTTTTAGGCTAAAGACTGCAATCCCGCTGGGACTCCTGCAAGTTCAGACGTGGTGCCAAGACTGGGGAGGATGAAGGGCTCTCTTTCAAGTGGTTTGTTAGAGCTCGAAGGGCTGTTGAACAAGCAGCAACTTTTTTTCTTACAGGTCCAGCTTTTCACCTCTTCACCTCTCTCATTGCATTGCCTGTCAGAGCTGGCATTGCACCTGTTGGGGTGTTTCTGTGTGTCTCACACTGCACACCAGCCCTGTATCAGAGAAGAAATCATTACATGGGATGCCCAGAGAGTCAAGGCATCCTCCTTCGATCAAGAATAAAACAAAAGGCCCTTTGAAAGGCAGGGCAAGCGGTTGCTGCGACACAGGGCTCCATGCTGATTATGTGGCAGCAGATGATTGTAACATTTTTAAATGCTAGAGCAACATGCAAACATTTTCCAAGAATTCACACCGCTGTTGCCACTGTCTGGCAAGGAAACATGAGGAGCTAGGGAGGGAGACGGTGTTGTTCTTGGAACAGCCTAATTCATAAGTTTCTAACCAAGCCTCCTCCTTTGCCACCACAATTTTTTTCTTGCTGGACCCGGTTTGCTGTCGGTTTAACCGCCATTCTAGCTAACTGTAAATCTGCAGCCAGGCCTACCCATACTTATAACACACTCCAAGATCAAACTCTGTCATTAACTCAGTAAAAAAGCCCTGGGTTTGTCTCGGAGCTGATCACCAGAGTACGAGTCCCCAAATAACATGGTTGGAGTGCATCTCGTTCCAGGATGTTCCTGGGTGGGACATTTACCCGCCATTCCTTTAAAACTTCCCTTTTTTTCCATGGTGTGATGTTTCAAATCCTATTAATCGAGGATGAGCAATCCCGTTAGAGTAAAACAAGGTTGCCCTGGTCCCTGACCCATCAGCAAAATGCTTTTTTTAAATACATTTTTAAAAAAATTACCATAACTTTTCATATGAAACCCAGATAAAACTTTATTTGACTCTTCAATCCCATGCAGCTCAGGAAGGATAGGTGCCTAAATCCATTTTGATGGGCACGCTTCAAAGTATTTGCATTTGAAACTGGATTTTCTCTGTAAGAATCTTCGCAAAGAACATCGTGCATGAGTAAATCCTCAATAACTTTAAACACTATCAGGTTTGCTTCCATCTGTCCTCGAAACCTGGGGAATTAGCATGGCTGGGGATGGTTAGTTAAAACATGGCAGGCTTTGCTGGCACGAATTTGCATCACGTTGTCTTTTTGTCTGTTCCAGTCTCTGGAGTACAATATCTTTGAAGGCATGGAGTGCCGTGGGTCGCCTCTGGTGGTTATCAGCCAGGGGAAGATCGTGCTGGAGGACGGGAATCTCCACGTAACCGAGGGCTCCGGGCGGTATATCCCCAGGAAACCTTTCCCTGACTTCGTTTACAAGCGCATCAAAGCAAGGAGCAGGGTGAGTAGAAGTGGCTGGATGCACATTTGTTGTCTCTCTGCAACCCCTGAGTTCAAGTGGGTGGAAAACAGATGCAATCCCCTGGCTCGCTGAATACACACACTTCGGCACCAGAAAATGTTCCCGGGATAGGAGCCACATTTATCTCATTCCTCTTTCATTTTTGCTATTTGCTTGAGTCATGACAGGAGTATGCTTTGTCTTCAGCTTGGATTTGCTGCAGATTTTATCCTTCTGCTCCATAATTGTGCTCTGTCTTGGTGGCACCTGGACAGAGTGAGAACTGTCTGGTTTAGACATGAGTCAATCTGCAGATAACCCAGCAGGCTTCTCCTCCTGCAGGAGCACCACGAGAACTTACTGATAGCAGTTCTACATCAAACCTTTCAGCAACAGCTTAGAACTCTCATTTATTGTTAACGATACATTATGCTGCTTTCCCTTCTGTCAGATGCTCTTGTCTGGTGACTGGTGAGTCAGAGGCACAGCCCACTGCCTGGATAGAAGTGGGAATGTTTCTATTTTTAAGAGGCTAAAATTGTTGGAAGAGTGTTTTGGTAAAATACACCCAATCAAAACAGAAACCGCGTTTTGAAATGCCTTTAGTTGGTAAAAAGATGAGAGACAAGATGATGCCGAGCTCGGTTGCAATTTAGCTGCAGAGGATTTAAGAAGTTTATTTCCAGATGAAGTCAGATTTCTGAGGAGAAGGAGGTTTCGATGTCTGAGCTGTTGCCCTCTCCTGGACAAAACCAGAGCTGTTCCAGTTCTGCTGACCGTCGGTAGCCTGCACGTCCCTTGCAACTGATCTTTCCTTAATTTTCTCCTGAGGAAATTACAAGTTATCAGTGTTACAAACACAAATAATTTAGCACTGCAGAGAACAGCTCTGTGATTTCTGTCGTGTTCTGGCCTCCTGCAGAACTGTGTCTCTGACCTATAAATCCAATTGGGCAGCATCTCAACTGGAATAATTGCATTTAACCCAATCTAAAGCTCTGAAGCTGGAGATGTGAGGCCAGCCTGATTTCTGTTTGCGCAGCCTTGGCTCTGGGTCAGCATCATTTCCCTTTTGGGGTATGAGTAATAAGTTTCATTTGAGAGTTGTCGGGAGCCTTTAATACAGCAACAGGTAGGCTGAGATCATTAAAGGCAAGAAGTGGTGGTGCAGGGGAAGAGCCGGGGCTGTCTGTGGGCTGCAAACACCCCTGAGCTGGGGCCACAACAGTCCCAAACATCTTTTATTTTAGCCACGCTGCTTAAGAGGCCGGCTACCACCCAGGGACCAGCCCAGAGGAGGTTTTGTGTGCTTTCAAATCCTCTCGCTATAGATGAATCTTGAGATGTGTTTCTTTGGCTTAGCAGCAGCAGGCCAGCTGTCTAGGTCTGTTTTGAAGGCTGTTTTCACCCTGAAGGCTTCCCTGCTTCTGTGTGTTGCAGCTGGCTGAGCTGCGGGGCGTGCCTCGAGGCCTCTACGACGGGCCCGTCTGCGAAGTATCGGTGACGCCGAAGACTGTCACACCGGCGTCTTCAGCTAAGACATCTCCTGCCAAACAGCAGGCCCCACCCGTGAGGAACCTGCACCAGTCTGGGTTCAGCTTGTCTGGTACGTACTTGTGCAGGGCTGAAGTGTAGTGCCTCCAAACCGTGTCTTGTTTATGCTCCCCTGCTCTGAATTCTGCTGGAGCTGGAAGGTGATGAGAGCTCGTGGGGTGTTCTTAGCTTGGAGGTTTTTCCTTTAGAAAGGAAGAACAGCGTAGGAGCTGTCACGGAGTCCTGCTTATTTTCAGGCCGTGTCATGAACCCTGAGTTCCCCCATTGCTCGGTCCTCAATCGGGCGTCTGAGCAGGGCAGATTGCAGCAACACCAGTGGAACTTTGCCAGCTGAGCCCAGCTGCAGCCGTGGTATGCAGCAGATTCATTTCACAGCGTGCCATTTCCCTGCAGCGAGGGTGGAGCGGTGTGGATGGGCTCAGCAGCTACTGCTGGCACAAGGAGCTGAGCAGAGCCAGGACAACTGGAATCAGCAAACCGAGTGTGGCAGGGCGAGGCTCTGAGCAAAAAGCAGGGCTGGAAATGTGTGAAGAAAACAGCAAAAGGCTCGCTGAGGGAAAACCATTGATGTGTAGAGGACGGGGTGCCTGTGTTCACTGCCCAGCGGGCCTGACGTCGCTTTCTCTCTCCCGCAGGTGCACAGATCGACGACAACATCCCACGCCGCACGACTCAGCGCATCGTGGCACCGCCCGGCGGACGTGCCAACATCACCAGCTTGGGCTAAGGACCCCTTCTGCGCCCGCCTAGCGGACCAGGGGAGGGGACGGGGGCACCTGGAGACCCTTTTCGATTCTTTTAGAGCCTGTGACAGTTACTGCGGGCAACCAGTGAGGGGGGGCTGAAGTAAGGCGCCTCTTTCAGTCCCCTCAGATTCCCTCCTCATCTTCACCAACCCCTCTCACTTCCCCATCAGCCCCTACACATTTAAAGAAACAAACCCTGTTTTGACACCTCTGACATGCAAAAGTAAATGTAAAGAGGTTGTTTGAGATATGTGGCCTCAGTCCCATTCAGCATCTTTCTTTTAATGAAGGAAGGATAAAGTGAATTTCCCGGGAGCTGCCTTTAAGACACAGAAAAAAAAGGAATAAATAAATGTAAAAAAATAGCTTTTTTTTTTTTTTTTTTCCAATGTCAAGCAGAAGAGTAGTTCAAGGGTTTTAAACTGGATATTCTTTAGGGTTCTGTATTCCAGCAGAATAGCTAGGCGAGCACGGAGGGGCACGAGTCTCAGCAAGTAACCTTTCCCCACCACCGCCTTCAGGTCCCTGAGTAGCTGTCTGCTGCCAAGAGAGAGAAACAGGACCCAGCACTAGGAACACGCATCGCACCCTGCCATCGGGTGAGCTAGAATTGTTGGGGACTTTTCGTTCTGTTTAGTTTTATTATTTTTTTCCTTTTTATTTTCCTTCTGGATTTTGCTGCAAGTTAGGTCCTTGAGGATTTTTTTGTTTTTAACATCTGTGTATGTTTTTAATATGTTTGTATCATTGTGTTTACGAAGCCTTATCTCCAAACTGGGCATCTCCCAGTTCTCCCCAGTCCTTCCCAAGTCTCATTCGAGTTACAGCCCCCGCCAATGTCACTGCCACCCTGGTACTTCAGGTGTCCCCAGGTTCCGTTCCAGCTAATGCTTGCCACTTAGCTGCAATAGGAGGTCGCGAAGCAGGTTCATAAGCTATGATCTTCACTTCAGTATACTGGGCCTTGAGCTGGTGCAAACAACAGGGCTAGATGCCGGCTGAGGAGCTGGGACAGTCTCTTTGAGGAGCTTTGAGCAGTTCTTAGCCTTCTGGTCCTGGAGGTGGCCATCAATGAGCAGGGGGCCACAGGCAAAGAGCAAGACTTTGCCTGGGAGATTTCTGGAGCAGCCACGTCCCCTTTCCTGGCCATCTAGGAGTGGTTATTTAAAACTGTACAAGAGCTTATCTTTAGCTCTCGTCGAACGGCCGGGCGGGTGAGCGCATGCCTGAGCATCCGTGGCAATTCCAATTAGAGTCCAGATGCCCAGCTGTTGTAACTGGGAGCCTCGGAGCAGCTCAGTGGGTCAACAGCAGCTGAGAATCTCTCATCCACGGTGCAAATTTCACAGCCCCTCATTCCTTCAGGAATCTGCATTTGTGTAAATATTCACACGAAGGCCTGGGCGTTCCTCGGACGCCTGCTGCCTCAGGTTTTTGAAACCACAGGGTGAGAGCGGTCCTGGAATGAATTCAGGTGCTGCAGCTTCTGCAGCAGTCAGCGGGATCTGGGCACTTAAATATTTTCCAGGTCTGAAGGTCTTTTAGTATTGGAGGCTCACGTTTTCAGGACATGGAGAATAAATCTGCACCATTAGAGTCCCACCTACACTTAGCTGCAGGGCTCGATGGCCCCGAGGCCTCGGGCTGTCTCTTAGCACAGAGAGCTTTTCCACCCACAGTTACCACAGCATTACCTCCACTGTCTGTACGCCCTGGCACTTGGCTGCATCTTCTGCTTTTTCTTCTGTTTGTACTTCACCACGTACATTGACCTTGTTTTGCCGTATTTGTGAGTATTTTCTTAAATGGTGTTTACAGGTTCTTTTAAGGAAAAACGATGTATATGAAGGCTTTTAAGAAGCAACTACCAAATTTGTGGTTATGAAGTATCAATGCTGGGATTTTCAAAGGATCTGGAAGCTCTGTAGGTACCCAAATGCTCCCAGCTTCAGCACCTGATCCCTTTAGGCCCCTTTGAACATAAAAGTTAGGAAAAACATTGCCATCCTCATCCATGCATTTAGGTTTAACTCCTGGCTGTTTAGTTTTGCATAAAAGAGTTTGCACTTTGTTTGTGAAGTAATCCGTGAACGTAATATATATTGCAGCTATTTTCATTTTATTTTCACCTGTATGTTAAAATCAATTTGAACGAGTTGGGGAGAAAAAAAAAAGAAATGCAGATCCGTTTCAATTCTACGAAACACTTGCGGCTCTTCAGTATTCACTTAAGTCTTCCTTTTTTTTCCTTCACTGACTCATGATGACTTTTTAGTTTTAATTTGTTCTTCAAAAGGAAAAAAAAAAATCACAAAAAAAGATTTTTGCAGGCTATGTAAGCATGTTTTTTCCTGTGAGAGCTCGTCCGCTTTGTGTCTGTTTAATGAATGTCATATGTAAATGCTTAAAGAAAAAAGACGATGACTTAATTAATTAACCGCAGTGACTTGAAGCTCTAAAAATAAAAAAAAAAAGAAGTAGGATTTAATACTAGCTGGATTTAACCCTTGGATTTGTGATTGTGAACCATGAGTGGAGGAGCTGTAAGTGCTAAAGCTGATCATGTGTGTAGACAAAAAGAAGTACTGATATTTGCCCATTGTCTCAATGGCAAAAAAAAAAACACCCCAACCCCAAGTCTTGTGTTTTATTCCTTAAGAACTCTGTGTTATATTACCATGGGAACTCCTAATAAAGACAAAATGTTGTTGTTTCACTAGGTGCATCTGTGTCTCGAGGCGATACGTGTTGTGTGTAACCGCATACCTTGGCTGGTGCCTTCAACAGATAAAAGCAGCCTGGGCTCTCAGATCACTGCTAACGTAGGCTGATGATAGTCCTGTGTAGGAGTGAGCTATACAGTAGCAAAGCTGAAGGTAAGGCTCCACGGTTCCTTGGAAGGTGATGATAGTGAAGAGGAATTGATGGTCCGTGGTGTAGTTTCCTTTTGAGGAGAGAGAGACCAAGCCTCTTCTCAGGGAAGCTTTTTCCTTAAGGCAGCGTTTGGCAAAGCAGACACATTTGCCTGAAAGCTCCCAGCTCTACCTTGTGTGGTTAAGCAGAGATCACTGATGAAAGGCACGCAAAAGAAGCTACAACTATTGGCACAGTCCTCAGCCCTCCAATGTGTTTCTACTCGAACCCTCGTAACGGCGATGGAGGTGGGGAGGGAAAGTAGGGCCTCAGATGGAAGCCGCACACAGCTAACTGAATGGGGAGTGTGAGAGCTGGCTGGAAAAACGCCAGTGACACTTCCAGTGGTAGTGGTTGGGTTTTACAGTGTCGGAGAGCTGCTGGGATGGAGAGCTCCCTCGTGGGAAGGTCTCAGAACCAGCCAACGTCACGACCAGCTGCTCACGCCATCGGTTGCTGCATCCATGCATCCACAAGGACAACCCCCTCGGTGGTCTTCCCCCAAATCTGAGCATGGCTGGAGCCTACAACCAAGTGTTTAAATGCTCTGTAAATGCAATTAGTTTTCTCCACACAGCTTTAAACCTGGTAGTTCAGTCCAGTGCAAAGTTTTAAGAGGGTTTCCATTTGATCTGCTCAGAAGGGGATGGCAGCTTTTCAATTTTCCTCTGGGAAGAGGAACTGTGGGTTAAGTCCTCACTAGAAAATTGCATCGAGTGCAGCGATGGCCTCTGCAGCACCGTGGTTCAGCTGAGGCAGGCTGAGCTCAAGGTTTATGCATTTGAGTTATGGATGTTGATGAACGTAGGATTTTTACCAAGTTTTGCCAAATTTGAAGGACACCCATCAGCCGGCCAACAAGTGGAACAAACTTTTGGTTGGTATTTAATGAGAAACACTCAGCAGCGGTCATCCACTAATAAAATACTTGGATTAGCGTGGGGATCCTGACTCTGTTACCAATGACAAACAATTATTGAACTCCTTAGATGTTAGCAGTAACACAATTAAATGGGATAGAGCAGGGCTGGTGAGTAGCTGTGTGCAAGGTGTATTAGCTTGTCCCAGTGATAATATCACAACAGTAGGCACATTCAAGGCTAAAGCACTGATGTTTAGTTAACACACATCTGTGGAGCTTCCATTTGTTTTTATTCTATCATTATTTCTTCCTCCAGACTCGAGTGGAAGAAAGAAACTTCTTCCCCAGGAAATCAGTTCCAGGGACCCAGTGAGCCTATGATTGAGCAGGACTTAGTGCAAGAGCAGCAGCATCAGAACAGGAAAAAAATCGACTGAAATGTAGAGGTTTTGAGGTCAGGAAGAAGCAATCAACAGCCAGATCTTAACATGTTCTGAGGAGCAGAGCAGTCAGACATCACAGAGAGAGATTCAGGTCAGTGGGGCCGTGCTGCTTTGCTGCTGCAGAAGAGCAGAGGAAGAGCTGTATTTCATCAACTCGTTAATCCAGGTAATTCCTTATGCTGGCAGCACTGAGATCCAGCTCATTAGGTATGCACTAATTTGGTTCCTTGCAGGCCTCCCATTGACTGGTCTGCAGCCATGCACGTAGGACCAAATATAGGGCTAATCTGAGCTTAAAGTTGGTACAGAATTAGTGGCTAACAGCAGAAGAAAGGAAGTGGAAGATGAATTTAACTTAGTGACCTGGAAAAGTAGCTGCCAGCTAGCGAGGAGAGATGGGTTATCAGAGCTGAGGACACTGGGCCTTGATTTATTGCTTAGTGGAAGGGTGGCTGGGAGCAGGAATCATCACCAGCCCTTGCACCTAAGCTGTCCTGCTTCAGCGTGTACCAGGACCTGCCACAGGATTTTCCAAACCAAAGCTGCTGTGACCTAGGGCTCTTTTATATCCACACACATATATAGAAGCACATCCGTGTGCTGCTCTCTGACTGAACCAGTTTTGCAGCAGACAAGGTTAATTTGCGCTATTTTGTATTTCCTGCAGGCTAAAAGCAGTGTTTCTGCAAGTTAATACCTTCCACCACAATAATTGGAGGTGTCTGAGTGCATAAGCCCCGGGGCTCTTTGGCACTGGAGCTCCTGACAGCAGTCTCAGTCTCATGTCCCTAACTAAGGTACTATTTATGACTCTAGGTAGCTTTTCCAGGACAAAAATAATTAACACTAAGTTTAATTCACTTAAATTTCCCACGATTTTTATGACTTTTTAAACATTTTAAAAATTAAAGTAAACCTGCTTGTTCCCCACTGGTGCAGGCTGTAGGGTGGGAACTGGTTTTCTCTATTTTTTAACACGAAAAGTGACAGTTTAGCTCGCTACCATTAGGTGGCAGCAGGACACGTAAAAATGAAAATGTCAAACTCCCCAGAGGCACATGGATCATTTTAAGAATGATGGAGGATGTAATAAATGTAGAGCATGCACAAGGCTTGTGATTACTGTGACACAGAGATGACATATTCATATATCCTCCTATCCTCTCTATTATATTATCAGATAGCATTTCCATGTTAAAGGGATATGAATGTATTCTCAGGACATCCTCCTGTAATAAAATACAGAGTGAGCCATAAACATTAGCTATTAATTTAGTTACAAAACAAACAAACAAAAACAACAGCCTTTTTTTTTTTTTTAAACAGACACTGTCTTTTCTTTACAAAACTGTGGTATCCAAAACCAGAGATAAGGTAGATTTGACGAGATGGCAAGATTTTCCTTCCCGTGGAATGGTTCTGTTTCTTCCTGGCCATTTCCTGCCCTTCTTCTATGGCTAACAGAGTTTGTTTATTTTTTTATTTTTTGGTTTTGGCTTCATGCAGTTGTTCCCTGCAAAAAAAAACACTCCTGGTGTGGAAGGAGTAAGAGGGAAAGTATGAGCAATTGTTTGGTTTATCATGTTAGTTGTCCCACTCATTTCTCATTGAGAAAAAAAGCCCTACTGATTCCTCTTTCTGACCTGAAAAATATGCAGAATTTTGCTCTGTGTTGTTTTTACCAGTAGCAGAAAAAACACTCCATTTCCCCAAGAAAACAGAACAAAAACACCAGCCAGAGAAAAACAAACTCTTTCTTGAAAATAAGCAAAACTAATTCTGTTCCAGGCTAAGCTGTGCCACTGCCTCTTTCCAAGAGCTAGCTGCTGGCTTATATCTGCAAGGGAATCATTTCCCTCTTTCCTATTGTTCCTCCAGTTCCTCTTTCTTCTTGTGAAAGTGCAAGCTTTGCCAGTTGACTGCTCTGCAGTCAGAGGAAAGAATCTGCTTTTCTCCCACAAAGCAGGCCAGAGAAGTCACCTTTTGCTCACTGCTGGCTTGTGACGGACTTGTAGCCTTGGCACTCTCACTGTGGATTTACCACTGGGTTCTGGAGTGTGGGGTTCTTTCCACAAGCTTTTTTTTCAGCTATTAACCAGTCAGACTTGGCAAATACCTTAGTGTGAATCTGTCAGTGCTGGCTTGCAAAGCCTCAAATGGCAGAAAATCCTTTGCTCTTTTACTCCACGGACTAACCAGAAGATGACACGAAATTCATGCTTCTGTGGGCAGCTCAGGACATTAATGGCTGTTATGCAAAACATTGCTAAGATGCAAAATAGTGCAAATGCAAGAATAAACGCAGTAGGTCAGAGAGCTCTGTTAACTAGACAGCTTTGTCAGGTGATAACTTGTTCTGCCTTCTGAATTTCAGTTCTGAAACATAACCATCCTATTTTCTGCTTTTATTTCATTTATTTCAGAGACAAGTATTGATAAACCTTCCTGAGCTCACACGCTTAGATTCCAGTTTCATTCCTGCTTGTGTGACAGCCACAGCTTTCTCCATCAGCCCCTAAAATACCCAGCAGCAAGCAGAGCACGCAGCTGCAGTGCAGTCTCGTTTATTAAAGGTTAGGTGATGTGGCAATGAGGTGTGACTACCACAACTATTCAAATAATAGAGAGAACGAGCCCACTTGCTACCTTACAAAATTACACGGTAGTTTTATGGAAAATGATTAGTTAGACTGCTAACCAATCTCTTATTTTCTATAATTATGAGTCCTATTGTAAGTCCAAAAAGAAAATCCCTATTCCAGAGGCTTTTAAAGCTACTGAGCATTTGTGCCTTTCTTCTGAAGAGGAGCAGTTCCACAAGAGGGCATCAGATACACGCTTTTAGACTGCGTTTCTCTCCCTTAATGACATCAACTGAGCAGAAAAATGCACTGCATTATTTATGTGTGTACCTGTGGCTTTCTCTTCCTATAAGACAGAGGCAGAGAGCGAGGGAGATGTTTGGAGGTGGATGTCACCGTGGTGCAGTGTTGCACGTCTGGGACAGGGAGAAGAAGTCTGCTGCCAACACAAACAGGAATTGGGGACTGGGCTGGGACTAGATGGCATCCAAACATCACAGCTCGTCAGCTACACACAGGTTGTTGACTCCAAAAGCTTGCCACTTCCCAGAGATTTTGGGCAGTATTGTTAAGAGCAGGATCCTCGTGAGGTTAGATGTGGCCTTCCTTTCTGCACCATTTCATGTTGCCTCTTGGTCAAAGAGAAACGTGAAACCTCAGAGGACTCTGAGCTGAGCATGTCAGGGCTGGGACCCAAATCATCTGTGGGTTGACCAAAGCTGAACAGGAGCCCCTGTGGTTTACTCCTCTTTTCTCTCCTCCCCTCCCTAATGCTTGTCTGTTGACAGAGACCAGGCTTTCCCAGGCTCTGGGCCAGCTCTGTAACGACCTGCCATCCCACATCTTCGCTTCAAGTTGGGTGCATTCTGTCCTTTCCTCTACTAAACTTGCAGCAGCCACACTGCTGAATGCAGGACAAGACCCTACAGAAGCTTAAGGGGCTCCACTGTGAGCGAGGACTTAGCAGTTGGGTCCAAGTCTCATGAGAGTTTTGTATTTTAAGAAACCCAGTGAAGTGACTGTCCCCACTGTGGGACACCAGGGTAGGCAAGGAAATGAGCTCTTCCTGCCTGCTAGCATGGAGACTGGGAGGAATCAGCCTGAATTTTCCATCCTACTGTGAACCTCGCTCCTATAATTAGATCCACAGATTGGGCCCACATAGCGTCCTGACTGGGAGTGGAAGGTTTCTTCTGCTCAGCTCCAGATGTGGCCCCGGCCTCAGCCAAGGCAAACGCTTGGATTAACAGCTCCTACCAGGCAAGGTCACTCCAGACACCACCCCAAGCAGCCACAGTGGTGCAACTGCTTCGCCTGCTTTGTGGGGACCCTTGAGGTCGTGCTCATGCAGATGACATTCTTTCTCCTTCCAGTATGCTAAGGAGGAATCGGTTTGTTTGCAGTAGCCTAGTTTTACTGCACCTGAATTCATTAATCCCTCCAAAAATAACGTTGAAGGCATCAGAAAGCAGGCTTGCAGCTTGCCACGGGCAGCACCAGGCACCCCCAGCGAGCGCTTTACTGCTGGCACTGACTGAGGGTTTTTTTTTTTTGCATGCATGCAAAATCAAACGCCAGAAAAGCAGAAGTGAGTAAACTTTGGCTGAAAAGGGGGAGGGAAGGGACCTCGTTTTCCCTGAGCTACCATTGATTTACTGTGATGAGAGTTTTAATCAAGCCCTTGTACCTTTAAACCATAAGTTAGTAGAGGGGAGCGGGGACAGTCTTTTGGAGGACTTCCTGACATGCTGAGCTTTCAAGCTTATTAATCAAAAACGTGGGATGGGAGGAGGGCTTTTTGGGGCGGGGGGTGAGGGGGGTGAGTTGCAGGCCCCACTAAACTGCCAAATAATGTCAGATGGCAGAGAACAATGTGAATTCCCATAGAGCTCTATAAATAACAGCTATAAACGTGCCTCATAAATTACTCAAGGGGTTATTTTCTCCCACCCGCATTCCCTCCCTCACGTTCAAATTCAATTTTATTCATCCGGTTCCTCACCCTGCGCTGCTGCGTGGGAAGCTTGGACCGAAATCTCCAAGTGGCCAGGGCAGGGCCACTGCTGGGTCACTGCAGTGAAGATTTCCACTGCCACGGGCACAACCAGTGCTGCGGAGGCTTCCACCTAACGCCAGACACAGTCCCCATGGGATGTGCGTCCCAAAGGATGCCACACACCCTACAACCTCTCGTTTTGGCTGCTGCTGAGGGTTTGTACCTGAAATGAAACCCAAACCGTCAGGGACTTGAGGCACACTGTGTCAGGACAGGGGTTGCTTTCTCCCAAACAACGTTTTGGTTTTGTGAAGATCTTGGAGGGAGGGAATATTTCTGGCTCAGGCTGCGCTTTTGAGCAGGAAAGACGGAAAACGCAAGCCACACACAAACAGAAACAATGGAGGGGAAAGGTTGGAAGCAGCATCCCAAAATAACTCGGTGGTTCAGCCAGAAACACAGCGAGCCTGTCTGTGCTAAGAAGTGTTGCTTCAAGAGGCACAAGGCAGCCGAATGGGAGGAGCGTGGTAAGGATGGTAGGTGCTGCGTGTGCCTGTGTGTGTGTGCACAAAACCTCAGAAAAGGCAATTCCTGGCCATGCGTGCCTGAGCCAAGGTGACCACAGCTGTAGCCCTACGCGGTTTGAAGAGGTTTCTGCATGCACGTAAACATCGCCACGGATAAAAGTGATTAATTGGCAGATTAAAAATCTGACCCCAAAAGGTATTGTTCTCTGTGATGAAAGATGAGCCCGAGCAAGGATTTACAGCCCCGGCGTCTCATTGCCATAGTAGGGCTGTGCTTGCAGGCGAGGTTATTATGGTGAATGTTAATGACAACTGCATCTGGGTAAAAGCCTCTCCATCACCTCTTGCTGTCGATGCCTCTTCCGTAGCTATGGAAATGGCACCTTCTGCTCAGCTGCTGCTTCTGATTAAAATTCAAGTGGAGAGGGACAGGGAGAGAAGAAAAGCCAGGGGACAAACACAGCTGATGAGCCAGGCGGCATGGAGGAGAGGAAGGGTGCAGTGTTACCTGCTCAGCTTCAGAGGAAGAAAGGGTGCTTGGGCTTCGTTGCTCTGATGGCTGCAATTTAGAATGAGAGCCACTCTATTTGCCCGGCACAAAATCTGTTTTAAGAAAGAGTCCCTGAAAGGAGTAACTTATGCTGTGAGTGCCCCTAGGAATGGAAAAGACCAAGGCAGAGCTCTTTGCCCTGGACATCAGCAGATGAGCTTCTCCCTCGCAGAGCCAGGTAGAGGCTGGGTTTTCTGCCTGCGCTGCTCCCCGTGGGTTTGGCTGCTGATTACGACACTTCAGTAGTTTGGGTCTCTTTTAGCCTGTAAACACATTTGCGAGAACAATAGCAGCTTAATGGCAGATTTCAAAGGTCTGTCATCCATCATCTTCTAACGCAGCTTGTGTGGAGCTGTCTCTGCCTTCAACAACTGGAATACGGAAAGGGGCTCCTGCAGGAAGCGCAGGAAAGGAAGCACAACTGGGCTACCATAAATTTATCTTATTATGGCTGTGACACAGCGGCAGCACGGGAGCATCCAGCCAAAACTGGGGCTCTATTGTCTGAGGCAAATGCTACTGTGTGGAGCATTAATAACAGAGATAGCCAGAGGAGGTGTGTGACTGCACGCGATGCTTTCCATGTTAAAACTGGAGAAGAGAGGCCCAGAGGGACGAAGTCATCTCGGGTTATGCAGAAATCCTGTGGCAAAACGAGTGGAAGAACTGATCTGCTGGGCCTGGGCCAGCGCTGGACTGCTGGGCCATCTCGGAGCTCATCCTCCGAAAGCTTTTAAGGCATAGCAGCTTTCTTTTATGGTTGAAATTCCCCGTAAATATTGAATGATCTGCCTGGTGCCAGCACCGGTCGGTTCCCTGGGTCTGAAAGCAGCACGTGCTACCAGATCTGGGCTGTCACTGCCATCCTCCAGCAGTGCACAGCCCCCTGGGGACAGAAGTGCTGTCCCTAGAGGACTGCCTGCCCTCCTTCTGTGTCATCTCGGGCAGAGTTTCAGCTCACAGCCACCTGGTTCAACACACGAATTGAAGGTCCGACCTTATTAATTTGCAGATAATAGGATCTGCTGTGCCCTAGCTGCTACGGGGCAACCAGGACTCTCCGTGGGCTAATTCGGGTTAGGATGGACGATGCTGCAGTGCTGAGGCTCTTTACCACTCAGTGAAGGTAGAAGGTAGAGATGAGAGAGCATCGGGGTTTTCTGGGAGACCCTGCTGAGAGTCCTGGGACCATAAAAGCATCAGTGCAGGATATTGTCCTTTAAAACTGGTTAGAAGCATAAGCTCTATTCTGACCTGCCATTTTCCAGTGCAGGGCTGACTGACCCTTAATGGCCAACCCATACCCATCAGGTGTCTCCAGGGAAAGCCCAGGTTTGGCTCTACCTCGTCCTTATGTTTGCAAGGCAAGACGTACCACTTCGCTGTTCCCCCAGGTGCTAGAATCAGTATTTCAGGAAGCACCCTTCATGCTCAAAGCAGGCTTATTTTCCTTTTTAATGTGAACGCAGTGCTGGTAACAACACTAGGAGCTGGGCATATCACAGGAAGTCTTCTGACCCTGCAGCCTCACAACTGATGTGCTCCCCCTATCACGAGCTGAGTGATTCTCCGGTCCTTGGAGTGTCTTTAAGGCATTTGCTTGCCATCAGTAGGTTACACCGACACAGATTGTGTGGCCTGTGGGTTCTACCAACTGCTTAGATGTGAAAGGTTTTGTATTGTAACAAGCCTTGGCCCAAAAGACACATGTTCTGATCAATTTAATCTGTATAAATCCTCTTATTTTATTTTAGCAGAGCTGCTCTGGAGTCATATCAACTTCTGATGCCAGTTTTGCTGTGGCTCTTACTGTTTTCACAATGTTCCTGTGTATCCACACTGGGTTTGGAGCTGGGGTTATGAGGTACAAGTCATCCTTGGCAAGAGTCAGAATGAGCTTCATAGGCTGATAATTGAGATCAGATTCTGGCTTTTAGCATTTCCCCCCTCTGGCTCTGGCGAACCAATTGTGCTGGGAACTTCAGCTAGAACAAATCAGCTCAAAATAATTCTGAACAGTTTGTTTTTTCAGTTAGTGCAGAGAGAGAGAGACATCCCCATGAATAATTATGGATCTTTTCCCTACTAAAATTGTCACTTTCCCTCCTCCAGATTTCCCTGGTCTCACACATGAGCGCCCAGAACATTACCTGCTGCAGTGGACAGTAACAACTCAGCCAGGCAACATTCTCCCTTCCAGAGGGCTGGATCCAAACGGGAGGTGAGCTGGTATCAGTGCCAGTGTAAGAGCTTTTAGCAACAGGACAGGCTGGGGCTACAAAATCAGGACGGGAGCCACGTGCCATAGCAGAGGTGCTGCTGGTAGCTCTTGCAGGAGATGCCTTTTGGGGCATCCCACACATCTGGCTTTGGACCATCTCTTTGTTGTGCATTTTTTTGCAGGCACTGATTTTAAAGTGCCTGTAGGACCACTTCAATTTCCATCTGCAGGAGTGGAAAGAATATATTTTGGCATTCACTTTATTGTACGAAGAACTTAGCTAGCATCTTTTTACCTCAATGGAAAGAGTAAGGAAAACAGCCCATATGGTGCTACCTAGAGCTTTAATACAACCTTAGTGCTGATTTGTGATTCTACTTGCTCAATCATCATTTAAAACCTTTTCTCCTACAAGACTGGGCAAGGGAGAAAGATTTCTGTCCTATGACAAGCTGCAAAAATCAGTGCAAGGATGCTTCTTTCCCTGCTGGGAATGCCTACATCTAAGGTACTTGAAATGAGTGTCACACTTGTGCCAGTTTCTGGTTTGGGGTGCAGTGAATTCCTTCACTTCATGCCTCAGTTTACCCCTTATAAAAGAGAAATATGATTCTGACCACCTTTGTAAGGAGCTTGGAGTTCCCCTGATGAAAGCATCTCACCAGAACTATTTTATTATGGTAAAGAAGCTTAGATTTGTTCTTATGCCAGAGCCCTAAGTCAGATTCTCTGGAGCAAAAACCCCTTGGGCTCAGAATTTTTCATATCCATTCTCCTCTCCTCCCTGTCCAATGTTAATTTCAACAACCAAGAGCATGTCCTCTGTGACCGAGCTGCTCTGCCTTTCCCCAGCATCAAGAAATCCCTGAGCAGAGCAGTTCCCTTAACCCTGGCAAGGGCTAGCAAACCCTCAGAGCATCCCTGACCAAATCCCGGTGCTGCAGAGGGAGGAACCCAGCTGCAACAAAGCCACTGTGGTCTTTTGGGGAACCAGCTTTGTGGTTTGTTGGCAGCCAGTCCTTATTAAATGTGTGGGTATGGATGGTGCTGAATTTTATTGGGCAGCCCCATCAGACGTGATGAACAATGGAGATCTCGTTAGCGTAGCTCTTAAAAATCCCACCCCAGCCCCACCTCATGAAGCTGAACAGACCAAAATCTGGAGAAAAATAAATAAATGACAAATTTTGCCCTTTTTTTCTTTTGTGGGGCTACTCTGGTGTTAATAGTCAGGCCTTCGTTATCTCTTACTGGAGGCTTCCCCCCTCCTAGCACAGAGGCTGACTGGTGGTTGTTTGTTTGTTTTTTCTAATCCAACTCTAAAACAGTTTTTCCTGGTACTTTATTTCTAATGTGCACAATATCCACCAGAGGGCAAGATTCCCTCATCCCGGACTCAAAGAGATCTCTCCCCATCCCACATTAAAAACAGCCTGGTCCCAACTCACTTAAATCAATGGGATTATTTCCATCCACTTCAGTGGTCTTTGGATTAGGTCCTAGTGTTCCTTTAATATAAAAAAAATCCCGGCAAGATGTTTTATATAAACTTAGAAACAAGGTTTTATAAACTGAAAATAAATAAAAAAAAAGGCATTTATACACTCTGGGTTTAGCTGTAACTTGTCAGATGGATGTTAAATGGTCCTTTTATTTATAATACGTTTATTTTTTAAATACTCATGTTATGAACAAGCTACAGCAACAGAGGGGATGTAATCCAAAACCCTACAATTTTTGTTTTAAATCGTCTTTGTGAAGCTGTGTCTGCACTGTGATGGGGTGAGCACTGCTCATTAATACTTGCATTGCAAGGTGAGTGCCTGTGAGGCAGTTTTCTGCCATAATTTAGCAGAGTCTGTTGGCATGTGCTTGCCTATAGGCACTGTACCAGCTCACTGACTGAAATGGGAATTGATGAAACCTGAGGTTTGAAATCCTTCTTAGCCTCCTGGAGGAAAATTCCCAATGCTGGTTCTCGATCCCAGCCCAGAAGCTTCGTGCAGGGCTCTCTTAGGGAGTCAGGAGGCACTGACAAAGGGGTGAGAGACGTAACAGTGACAGACATAACCCCATCCGCACCGTGCCCAGCTGGGGAGGGACCTGCCTTCCCTCTGCGTGCAACATGCAGCCCTGTGCCTGCCTCTGGGGCACGGCATCCAAGCCAGTGTGCCCTGCCAGAAAGCGAGGGCACAGAGGTTGTGGAAGCACAAAACCATCTAAAATAAAACCCTATTGATCAGCAGGTGAGTCCCGAGGAGAAGAGGGTTAAAGTTACTCTCTTCTGAACCTCTGTTTTCTCAAGTGTGAATATAAAGAGCTCCTGGGTTGAATGAACTAAATCCCTTGCTGACCCATTGCATGAGTCAGGGCAAAGCCACATTTTCTAATTCTACAGCAGAAGAAATGGACATTAGAAACCTTTAATAGGGCTTAGACAGCATCTCAGAAGCACTGTGCCAGCCTCGCTCCTAGGAAGCTCCAAGAAAGGTGAGCGGCAACCCTGCATTGCTTTCAGGGGGACCAGAGCTTTGGGCAATGCAAAATGCTAAGAAAAAACCTCCCCAATAATGTTTATAAAGCTCTTTCACGTTTGCTGATGAAAGATGCTATTGAAGTACACAGTTTTTGCTGGAAGTTTTCCCTCCCACCTACTGCACTGTTTCTAGGCAAATATCTTGCCCTTTTGAATAATACGGCGTGGAGTGGAAAGATAAACTCATGTAATTATCCCTTTCCTCAGCGTGGCTGTGCTGAAAAGACAAACTGCCTCCTTCAGCATTACTGCTTGCAGAAAAATTGGACCTGACGCATCCGTGGGAAGATTAGACTGACTGAAACATTTTTTGCTTGCACCCTGGTTCTTGAGGATGCTACGGCAAGATGCAAAAGCAGCTCATAAAAGCCCTGGGGAATACAAAGCCCTCATTTCCACGGGGGAAATTATCATCTGCAACCTGTAACGGAGGTGAGGAGAGGTTATGGGGTGGAGGAGGAATTACCAGTTCATCACAAAAGCAGGGACACTGTAATACAAAGATCTGAGCTGGAGCCACTGCTTGAACGAGGTTCTCTGGAGCACTCCAGTGCCTGGCATTGCTTGCCCTGGCCTCCTGTTCTGTGCTGAGGTTATTTCAGTCTTCGGGCCTGCCAAAACTTACACTAGCTCTAAAAGCAGTTCATTTCAGTACCAGACCAGCTCAGGAGAAAGCTCAGGAACATCTGAGAAGATAATCTTAGCACGTCTCCCAGTTTGGAAGCGCGGTTTGCTACCCAATATCAGGGGAGTGGAAACTCCTATTTTGAGAAAAACCTCTTGACATCAGGCCTGCCCTAAGAGTTTGATTTAGAAATAAGGCAAACTGCAGATGCCATAGTCATACATCCGTGCTTGCTCTGGGCCAGGAATTATTCACCCCTGGGCTTTGTGTTGCATGACGGTGTCCCCAGTGACAAGCACTCAAGGAAGGCTACGAGAGTGACTTCAGCCTGACATCCAAAGGGAAGAGAAAATAATCTGAAGCCAAAAAAGAGGAAGCCAAGAGCATACTTTGTGGCTTGAACACGAGAGGTAATGTGCCAGTGTGACACAGACCAAGGACATTTCACTGGGGAACTTTGAGCAGAGACAATGAGGATGGAAGTGTCAGCTGAGAGCATGAGATCCTACCAGGGAAGCTCCCTTCTTGTGCTGCTTTCCTTCTCCAAAGAGATTTAATTCATTAGGTAGAAGTAATGGATTGTCAGGTTATCTTCAGTCCTATTTCTGGCTGCTGCAGTTCTCTCTGTAACAAGCTGTGGTTTAAGTATATAGAGAAAAATAAAACGTGCCTCCTTCTTGTTAGAGCAGCAAGTCTGAAATAATGAAATATCTGCTGGAAAACCGGTCGGTGCCTCTGTGCACTTAGGAGGATGACAAGCATTTGCAGCTTTGTAGCTGCCAAAGAGGCTTAGATTCTGAAATATTAAGTCTTTTTTTAAGGCAATGATTGTTGGTTAATTCCCTCATTGGTTCTAAGACCAGGTCCAAGAGTTTGAGGCTGCACAATTTCTTTACACACTTTCTTTAGACACTCGTTTAGTCTTATTAAAAGGCTTTCAGAGCTGGAGAAATGGAGAATTTGTAGATTTGTAATGTTGCTTCGTAACCTGTCTTGATGGTGATTTGCTCTCCCCAATAATAATAAAACAAAGTGTCTCATTACAAATTCTTCTGCCAGACACCAACTTTTTCAAATGAAGCAGAAAGACGGAAATGGCCTCAGTTTCTTCAGAGAGATCTCTGTGGTCCCAAGGGGGATGGAAGCCCCACTGCTGTGTCATGCTGCTTGTGCTGCACTGATCAGGAGCTGCAGGGTTGGAAGCTGCTGGGTGATATTACCAATACAGAGCTGGAACAGGCAGACTCCTTTTTCTTTAGCTGTCTTAGAAAATGACTTCTGTTTTTTTTTTTTTTTTTTTTTTTTAAGTGTTATTTTTTTTTTTTCTGTGGCTTGCTTCTTTTGTATTTGAATAATTCCAGCCTTGCCATTTACTGAGAAGGTCTCTCTGCTAAATTTAGATGAGAATGTTACTCGCTTTTCTAAGATGTGTTAATATCCCTTAGGTTAAGAATAATTAGATGTTAATTTTCAGAACCTGAAAGGAAATTATACCCCTAATTCATCATTAAAAGTAAAATAGCTGCTTTAAAAGTCATACATAGCTACATTAAACAAAGGTCTAGCCATTTTTCTCCTAAACAAAAATTAACCTCAATACAAATTAAGATGATATGATTCTAGTTAGATTAACAACACCAATTAGGCTAATGCATTTCTAAAGCTCCCAGAGTTTGTGGAATTCAAGAAGGCAGAAGATGAACCACTGCAAAGCAGCAGACCTTCCCCAGCTACGTTTTGCTTTGCTGGCTCTCACATCTCCAGCATTAACCTGCTTACAGGTTAATTGAGCCCCTGCCATGGGGCTCACAGACTCCTCTTCCCCAAAATTAGGAGCAGGTTTTCCTTTGTTGGCATGAGCAAAATACCTGCAGGGATGGAGAAACCCCGGGCGTATAAAGGGAAGGTAAGAATTTAGCCCTGTTAGCTCACTGCTGTGATCAACGTGAAGAGCTAATTTTGCCATGTCCATGTTAACATTTCCATGGGCTTCTCAGGTATTTGCAGGCATCTGCTCTTGATGTTTCTGAGGCTGACCTCCCCTCTTGCCTCCCATCCCTGAGACTTGGCCGGCTCCAGCATCTCCTCAGCCCACCACGACACCTCTGCAGCAACGGAGTGAAGGGGAGTGAATCCCTCCTTTACCAAGACAGGCCCCTGGTGGTTGAACCACGAGGAAACTGTTCTCTGCAAGTCTTAACACGGTAGCAATGTTGCTCAGTTCCACCACGTATTTTATTACTGTACAACCAGCATAAGAAACCAGCATAGTTCACAGGGTGCAAATAGTTGGGGGCAATAGGATCCCATGGGTGCATTCAGGAAGAGCCTATATGTGCTAATATTGGCCTATACACACCTTGAGCAGTTGGAAGGCAGATTTTCCTCCTTATATGTTGCCATTTCTGGTGGTGGGATCAGAAATCAAGCCTGGTAGTGAAGTTCATGGCTCTGAACTGCCAGTGTTAAACCAGTATAGCAGTGTTAAACCATATAGCGGTGGGAAATAGGACAGCAAACAGACTGAGGGCAATCTTTTTCCCTGTCTTCTTGAGTTACTGTAGCATGTCTTTCTCTTCCCACCTGTGCTGTCAGATCCTCTTCTTACCTCAACTTGCCTTTCAAACTCGCAGAGCTGAGCAGACCACAAGATGGCAAGGCTGTACCGAACATGCCCGGGACAAGTGCTGCGGATGCAACAGGTGTTTATTGGCCAATTTGATGTTTGCCACCTGCTTCAATAGATGCTGAATTGTATTTTTATACATAGCTGCCAGCAAAACAAATGTCCCCAGTATCCTGCCTGATGTGAACACTGGGTTCTGGAGCATTTAGGCATGATCCCTTTGCAGCACCAGGAAGGGGTATATGATTCTTACGAGTCCTCTGGAGCCTTTTAATATGCCCAGATCCATATGTAAATATAGCTTGAGATGAGATTTATATTCAGATATGTCCCGGTGAAGCCAGCAAACACTCCAGGCATGTTACAAATGAAACAACAACCCAACCAAGCCTTGTAATTTAATTTAACTGCCTCTTTTGGGGTATGTGTCATGCATTCAGAATTAGAGAACTGAATTCCCAATCAAATGTTCTTTGGATATAACAACATAGTGAAAAGCATGGAAGTGCCTTAAAATAGCGTACTAACAACCACATGGAACCTATTCTTTTGGCAAAAGGAGGAGGCAATTTATAGGTCTGGACTCACTGCTCATAAATAAGTACATGTTCCTTTTTCTTTGCATTGGCATGTTTTTGGCTTTTCAGATTTTCTGTGCACTTTATAAATTCTCATCTAACTGTTCAGACAGGAGATGGGAATGCACAGGCATTTGACGAGGGGGAGGGCATGAATTTATCCCATTTGAACTGTCTGAAACAAGTTCTCTATTAACATTGCAATGAAATTCCTCCTGGGCTGGTTATTCCAAGTTTTCCTGCCATGCCTATTCTGCTTGAAAACCCTGAGACCAAACCAGCTACTTGGTTTACCGAGCACGTTCTGAATATTATTTTCCTTAAGAGGAGTGGCAGCAAGTGAATTTAAGCAAGCAGCAATTGCAGTTTGTTGCCTCCACGTTTTGTGATGTTTGTTAGCATCAAAATGTCACATGCCTTTCTTGAGGTAGGTAAATAGGAGCTTGATTCTGGAGCAAGGCAAAGACAGGCAGAACATCAGAAACACACAGTCTGGTGATTAAATACAGCTGCCTCACAGGCTACCACACAGCAGTGCTTGAGCTAAGTACTGATAAAAACTGATTTAAGAGAGATTTTCCTACGCAGAAAGTGATTTTGCTGTGATGGTGTTCTGAATGAGGACTACTGAAACTGGAAAAAGAGTTGTTTTTCCAAAAGTCAAGATAAATATGATTAACAGTACTGCTTGTAACCAGCAGATTTGGTTTGTCCTCCCTTTTACATATGCCCAAGGAAAGAAATACTTTTAAAAAATAAGGCTAACTGGTAATATTCTCCCTACCAGCCTCCTCCTCCACTACATCTCCGGATATAGCACCATTAGTTTGAGATTTTTATGACTCTCGGGGGAAACGCGGAACATTCCTGAAACTGAAGTAGCATTTTGGAATCCCTGAGCTGGAGTCCAGATAGCGTGGTCTCTCTCAAGGATAAATCATGGGAGCTGCCAACATATGGGATATTTGGTTTAAGAGGCATGAGGCCAATAAACTTCGATACTGTTACTTGATTCACTAATAAATAGCAAATGTTTCATCTCAAGCTAGCTCAGTGTGATTTCCAGTAGCAACGTGATGATAAAGAAGTGTCACAACTAAGGGTAGGTAGTATTAATAAAAACCTAAAATCACGAGCTAGCTTTTGCTGCCAGCTGCCTCCACCTCAGCAGCTGTAATGAGGGAAAAACTACCAGTGAGGGAGCAGACAGCAGCTCTTCAGCTTCGTGTCAACACCAAACAACGCAGTGTGATCGTGAATTTTATCAAAATGACAATTTAATTGTAAAAAAAAACAACCAACCAGTGAAACAAAAGAGCCTGGCATAGCAAAACCTTAGCTGGCCTGAAATACTGCAGTGGATTTAATTTTGTCCAAGTGGAATTTCTCCAGCTTTCAACTCTGTGGAGTTGGTCTGTTATGGTTAAAAACTCATGAGTATTTGAAATACAATTTTCGGAAGGGAGACGCTGTGCTAGCTGGGGAATGTGTTGCTGTGTTCATTCATTCCTCTTGTCATTACTGGTAGGTTAACGTGAAAACTGGACAGAAGGTGGGTTCAGCATTCAGCAGCATGGGCTGGGTTGTTATTTCCTAGCTGTCAACTACCCTTTCCACCACTAAGGTTGTCATCTATAACGTGGTGATGTCATGTCATCTATAACTAGGTGTTTCCCTGGCCAACCATGTTCTTATTGTGAGCTTAAGGCTGTGTAACTGATGAAAAGTTGGGATTTGGAGGTTTGAGATCCTACTATTGATATTCCATTCTGATATTCAGTAATGACATGGAGTCAGGTAATGGTTGCTCTGTGTTACTGTTATTAAAATGTTGTCTGTGCTAAGCGAGCCTCAAGCTTCCACAGATCCTTGAAGCAGGGTAGTATTAATGGGGATTTCAGCTCAGATTAATTAATTCTACCAAACAGCAGAGCATGTTAGTTTGGTGGAGGTGCCATGCGTCTGCACTCCACCACTGGAAGAAGCGCCACGTAAAAATCCTGTCTCCTTGCTCAGAGGTGGACTCGTCAGTCGTTAAGAGGCAGCGTGCAGCTGCACAGCCCTGCTCTCCACACCCTTGGGCAGCTCAACCAGTAGTGATCACCAGGATCAGCTGCTGAAAAGAGAATCAAGTGTGTGTTGGGGGGAAGGGGTGAAAAAAGCAGAGCCATGTGCACATGTGTGTGTGAATGTCCATAGCGAGGAAATGAGTAACAACTGGGCTGTTTAACGAAGCCCTCTAACACTCTCTTCCCTTTGCTTTGCAATAGGTACATGAAGGTCTGAAGGAACAAGTTGAGGATCTACAAAATCAGGTACGTGCACTTTCTTTTGGTAAACAAGTTCAGGGCAGGTTTTCCTATTTAAGAAGGAAGGCATCTTATGCAGAGTTTCTAAAATAAACCTTTAGATTAGCTGATAACTCTTGACTTCTTGCAAGTTATTTTGTCCTTTTTAGCCTTTAGCCAGCAGATCTATGGAGGGGAAACTAACTGGTATCCCAACATACTATTATGCAAAGGAAACTTAAATGCTATCTTGTGCTTAAATGCTATCAATAATGTCACGGGGCTTTATTGTTGTGGTGTGTTATCAGCCAAGTGGGGAATAATACATGTAGGTCTGGAGAGTCGTTCCCTTATGCTAATTTAACTATTTGCTGGGTTAAACTGTGATCAGTTTTACACCAAGTGAAGTTAGTTGTGGCTCAGACCTCAAGGTTTTGTCCAGACAGTGATGTTATACCCTGTATGAAGAAAAGGATGTGTGTATGCTGATCAGGAGCAGAACACCCTCAGTTCAGCATTATGACAAAAAGGGCTTTGTTTGATTCTCTCACTGTTCATGGATCTGTAAAAGATCACCTGCGTTTCCTGCTAATTCTTCTAAAAAACAGTATTACTTCTCAGAGGGACTGCTTCTGAGAGGTTTGGTTTGCATCAACTGGGCATTACTCTGTTCTAGGCAAGGAGACAAAGGTGGTGGACTGCTGAGCTGTCCTGCTGGGACTACTGGGACTCCGTGGTGACCGACTGCTCAGTGCGGTAAGGAATGCTGGATCTGCTTCAATATGTATTTTTAATTGGGCTGAAGGGAAACAAGATCAGCCTTTCACTTTTTTCAAATATGGGAGGCATTCATTTTTTACTTCCCCTCTGCTTTTGTGCCAAACCATCAGGAAGAAAATGCAAAACGAAAAGAAAACATACCCAGAAAGCTTCTATCCATCACGAGCTGTGCTTTCTTGAAAACAGAACAGCACTTTAATTATAACAAACCATAAAATCTAAAAGATGTGCTCTGGTGTGGAAGTGTGTTTGGGTACAATCCTCAGCTGAAATTTAATCCCGCTCCTTATTTGTTATGTCTCTTCTGTTGCGTACAAGCTAAGGTCCCGATTTCAGTTAAACTCTTAGAAATGTTTATGCAGAATTTATTACCCTTCTCTCTGATGCATTTTCTGCATTTTCTCCTTGCTTTGGGACATAGCCTGTGAGATTAACAAGGCCACTTCTAATTGTATCTGGGGATCTGTCCCTTACAGAGCTAATCATTACAGTGGTAAGCTAAGCCAGCAGTGACAGATCCCTGCTAGCCTTGTCCATATAGGTGCTCCAAATGTATTTGCTTCGCACAAAGATAATGTTGACTGCATGCCCTGGCCAAGTCTGGAGAACAGCATTATCTCAGGGAGAGAGCAGCCGTTCTCCAAAGCTGCTCAGTCAATTCTGCAGCTTTCTGATAACGATCAGCAGCTGGAAATTGCATTATGTGAGCTGGTGGATTAACAAATACCTGTTTGGCTCACTTACACTTTAATGAACAGCAGAAGAAGGTTACTTTAAAACCTGATAGCATTAGGCCAAAACAATGTGTAAGAAAAAAACCTGGATGTTTTCTTGCTCTTGCTTCTCCTGAGATTGCCAGCACGATGTGTCACTTATCATTGTAAAAGTGTTTGAACCCCAATGAAGCTGTTGACTGCTTTGACCTTTGCCTGCAGTTAGATAACAGGACAAAAGCTGCAGCACAAAGATTTTTCTCCTGCAGCAGGCGATGATTATAACTGTAGTAAAATTTCCCACTGGGTCTGCATCTTTATGAAAAAGACCCAGTTGCTCTGGAGAGCATTAGTGGAATTTCTCTGGAAGATGAAGCAGCCCCCTGGCCTCAAGGGTCCGTGGGTTATTAAAGCATTCAGACTGAATATACATTAGGTATAGTTTAACTTAATCTATTTCATGCATTTTGCCTTAACATAATTTAAAACTTAAAGTCAGTAGCAGTTTCAGAAAGGGCCTTGAGCCGAATTTCCTGGCAGTGAAGTGGCTGTGCTGGCCCATGGTCAGGATTTGAGTGAAAGCTGTGCCTTTTCCCTTCACACTGAGGACAGGTGGAAGTAGCAGCCTCGTGGCTCTTTCTCGCTGTGCCATTAGCGCTGTCCTACCGAGGGATTTTGGCCTTTATGAAAAAGGATGCAATGAGGGCAGTTTATTGATGGAGCTGAGCGGACAGAAGCTGCTGAGAATCCGGATATCCGAGGAGCCGGAAAGGGGTAGGAAGTTTATCCCAGAAAAAGCACTGGCAGCATTTGCCTAACTCATGTAGCTGTAAAGAAAGGAAACAAGTGCACCAACAGGTTTTATTTTTTTCTCTGACATATGTCAGCTTTTCAAAATCATTGATGGTATTTTATGAGGCTCAGCATTCCTGGGACAGTTGGGATATGTCACATCCATTGCACAGAGGGGAATTTAAACACAGTACAAGTGCTCAGATGTGCTGAAGGTCAGAAAATCATGACCAAGTTAGGAAAATAACTATCATCCAGTATGTCAGAAAAAGTAATTCCTTCCTGTCCACACCTGGCAGGTTTGGGCACGTGTCCTGTAACAGAGGAGGAGCTGCAACCACTTCACTAAGAAAGATTGACGTAGTCCTACGTAGTCTTATCTGAATTTATTTTATATGTATAAAAATATGCTCATTTCCTACAAAATTTTCCTACCATTGACTAAAAATAACTTCTGTTATCCAGCAGTAAAGGTACCGATCACAAAAGCATTCTGACACTGTAAGTTGTTATTTATAGCTGCGATATTTTCATGTCCATCCTTAAATGTAAATGGGAATTCTGTAGAGCAATGTCTGCATCATTCAAGGGCTAAAATTTGGTCCTCAGTGAAGCTGAGGCTCTCCTACAATACAAAATAATACAGGGCAAATGCTTATTCTATGTCAGAGGAAGAACAGGTCTTTAAAAGAAGCAGGGGAGCGATGCTTGTTGTTTTTTCCTCTTGCAGTTTTTCTCCCTAGTTTCCCTGAGACCTAGGGTGAAATTTTCAAGGGTTTCACCAGTGACAACTGCAGGCAGGGCTCTCAAAGTTCCTAGTGTATCAGCTGTTCTGGAAATCTCTTTCCTTCTCTGTTTTCCCTTTATAAATCATGGAAAATAGTCATTCAGCACTGTCTTTCCCGAAGAGGATTTACATTCTTGGGTTGATAGACTGTTCTCTTAGTGTTTGTTTATAAGGGATACAGCAAAATGGACTGGATTTCATCTGGGACCTGATGTTTTACTATAAGCAAACTGAACGAGCATGGTAAGGACCAGTCTCCTTTCAAATTGTTTTGGGAACTCTAACTTTTTATAGAAGAAATAACAAGTGTGATTCCTTTATTTTCCCTGTACCTCACTCCCACTAAAACCACCGAGATCAACAGCATCAGGAGGACTCTACTTCACCCACCTGATCCTCTACTTGAGGGATGTGTGGGAAGGGAAAGGTCATGTACAAATATTTAAATATAAGAAACAAAACCAGGCAAACAAACCTGTGGCTCACATGTCACAAAGTGCACGTTCCCCCCCAATAATTTATTTGTTCACTGAGCAATATTTCATATACATTCAGTTTTGTTCAAGGAAATGACCAGTATGACTGTTCAAACATGTTGCATAATAAACAACGGGCCTATAAAAACAGCATATACAAAAGTCAATGACATCGGAATACCAGAAAATGCAGTGCCCATTTCAAGAAATGTCTTTAGAAACCATTGGCAGCCAAATTTGTACAACATGCAGGCGAAATGCTGCTGCAGACAGAGGAGAAGTAAAACATTTCTTGCAGCCAAAGGCTGGCTAAGCAAAAACGAACAAACAAAATAAAACCACACCAGCTTGCAACGAGTCCCACAGTCATAACATAAGTACAATCAAGTATTTAACGTTATTCAGCAAAGGTATTGTACCACAAAACAATGATGCTGCAATTATTAGCTGAGTGGAATTGGTGTCTAAGTGGAAATCTGCTGAAATGCAGGCTGCTGTTTTTTCTTCAGAAAAATGACCAAGTTTTGACAGTAGAAATGCAGATCGATCCAAGAAGGTCTTGTCATCCAGTCTGACACGTGGAGTGCTGGAAAAATCAGTTTTGCTTTTCGATAGAAGCACTTGGGCATTTTGACTCTGAAAAAGATCCGAAGGTATCGTGATGCTAAAGGAGAGGAATTTTTCCGTCTGGATTTAAGCCTAACAGATAGCAATCTACATTAACCGGCCCTTTGAGCATGTTGTGGAGCCAAAAGACATGTTATTTCTTATATTCGCTCACAATACAGAGCTCTCCTCTTTAGCAATTCATTTCCCCTTAGCTCATGCTTGCTATTTTTCTCCTTCTCTGCCAGTATGAGAAATATGCAGCATGTTCTGCGTCGAAGGCCTGACATTTTACTTGAATCCCTAATACAAATGCTTAATCTCCTCCTGGGAAATAAGTGATTCAATTATGTTTATCAAGCTGTGTGGAAGATCTTGCTTTAATGCATCAGAAACTCTCTTGTAGTGCCTCGGATTTTCATAATGCTGCCGTACATGAAACAATCTGCTCGTGAGTGCCTTCAAGACGCAGGTGGTTGTGTTTCTGGATAGGGAAGGTTTAGTTTGGTGCAGCGATAGGAAAAGACAGGATTAGTCTGGTCACAGGGTCTACCCTTCATCCCTGTCTCGTAATTAGGCAAGAAGCGGAGTAAACATTGGATGGGTTCATTCATAAAAGCGTTAGCTGGCTCCTGGGCTTCTTTGGAAACAACTTGAGGGCGGATACGGTGGTGAGAGTAATGAGCTCCGAGCAGAAGGATGTCTGGAAGTAGGCATGAGGAATGCAGAGAGAGAGCAGGGAGCACAAAGCTGCCTCCTTCCAGCAGCTCTCCGGGAGCTCTGGGGGCCTTTTCCTTCTAGCAAACATCGACGCTGCCTGGGGAGGTCCCAGATAGGCCTGGAGCTTCTTGCAATGTCTCACAGACTGGCTTTGCTTTTTGGCACTGGTGATGGCAGCAATCATCCCGAAATAACTGGTGCCAGCAGCCTCTCCTATTGAGTTGGTTTCCAGCATTGTCTTACTTATCCAGCAGGTATTAAGACAGGAAGGAGGGTAAAGGCACCTCTGAATTGGATACTGAGTTAATTACCAAGCGTGGAGTCAGTATGGGACAGCTGAAATCTTCCTTTGGCAATCACCGAGTCACTCTGCTCAGTAGCTTTATCTTACGCTGGGGTTCTTAAAAATCCATTCAAACATCAACATCATTTAATGTGAGACTGACAGCCATGCTACGACAAGCAACTTCCACTTCAGTCAAGCAATAAGAGCTTTTTTAACTGACTTCAGTTGCTTTAAGGTACTACAGCCCCTGTTACCTTTCAGATAATTGAAGAAGTCAAGAAGGGGAATTTTGCAAGACTGAAGAAGCTTTGTGAATCTGTTTGCTGACTCTGAGTGGAAGAGCAAGAGATGTTCCAATCTCTTTTCAATGCCATGGCTTTTCAAGGCATTAAACCTGGCAAAGGGCAATATTTCATTATACAGTGTGTAATTTATCCTTGGTCTTGGCAGAGCAGAAATCATAAAAATGAGGAGACGTTTGGATAATGGACAAACTTTACCGCATTTGGGACCTGAATAAGCTGAAAGAGTATGCGAAGCCTCCAAACCATAATACAGTAAGTCTGAATGAAAGCAAACTGTCTATACAATATACACAAGCAGTGTATGTTGTATATAACCCTCAAAGATTTCCAGCAGGACGCATCAATTAACCAGTCGATGTGGTTAGGTGGATGTGACGGAAGGAGAATCAGGACACTCCAGCGATCTGACCACCCTGTGCTTGTTTTCTAAACTCCCTGACTCGCTGCTGTTCCGTATTCCTAAAGTAACCCACACAACAGAGTCCTGGCTGGAGAGAAATTTTACCTATGATGATAGTGGCAAGGCAGGGGGCAATCTCTTGTGCTGCTAGTGCTTTTTGTACAGACCAACCTTCAGACTCTGGGGCTGTAACTTTTCCACCAGTGCCAAGATCACTTTAAATAACAGAAAAATCTGGGCTGGTTAAATATGCACTTATTTCCCCCCCCATAACTCCTTCTACAGCTTTTGAAACTTGTCAGTCCAAATGTCCATCAAGATGACAAGTGCCTGTGACCCTACTTTGGTGAGGGAACCGGGCGGTTTTCATGCAGGAATTCTGAGTGACCCAGACAAATTGGGCGTTTGTTTTTGCTGGCAGATGAGACAGCAGCGGAGGTGCGGCCAGGACCAGGCATGCCTGATGCAGAGGTCCCAGTGCTTTTCAGCGACGCTGGACAAAAAGAGCTTCTTCACATCATTTGATGATAGACAAAAAGGGTAAGGATTGAGACCAAGATTTCATTGTTCTAACCTCTGCCTCTCTGAGGCAGGAGCACTGCTCCTGTCCCCGATACCAGCCGGTGCCACCAGCACGCTGACTTCTTTGCACTCGCTTCAGATTCAAATTATCACTGCTAAAGATCTGCTCCACAATTAAACGAGGAAGCCGTTTGTTCTAACCCATGGGTAGCTCCACAACAACCCCTTGCCTGACACCACGAAACCTCAACAAATCTAAAACTACAAGAGCTGCTATGTAAAGTGCTGCAGAGGAGAGAGATGGCATGCATGACCTTGTTGGTCCAAGCTATAAAATAAGTTTACAGATGGGGTTAGGCAGCAAGTGCCTGCAGCAGGGATACCAAATCTTCCTCTCTTTGCTCACTTTAATGGGTGTTTTCAAATGTTTCAGAGTTCAGGTTTTCTTCAAATAAGTGTCCCACGTATTTGAACCCCGTGAGACTGAAAACCTTGGCTACGAGTCTCATGTGACTTTGTTATGAGATTTCCAGCTTTTCTGCTTCTGGTCTTGGCTTGAAATACCATGAGAATATTTTTTCGTGGTATTTCAACACTCCTGGTTTCAAATCCTAGGCGTTATTGAAAAACCTGAAGAAAAGCTTGAAGGGTGTGGGGTGGGTTTCTTATTTAAAATAAAAATGGGGTAACACCACAGACTTGCTGTCTGTGAATACCTGATTTTGGAAATAAAAAAGGGTTTGAGTCTAGGGCTTGGACTTGAAGACTTCTCTAATTTTAACCTGTTTGGGACATTCTGTAGCTTTCTTACCCAGCATTCATATGAGAGAACAAACATATTTGCTTAAGTCAATCAGCTGAGCTAGATAGTTCGTTCATCCAAGTAGAAGTGCTGGAAGGTGCCATTTACTGGCACACCAAACACAGCACAACCTTAATGGGCTGAAAAACACCGTGCTTCCAAACTCAAGTCTCCATCTCTGCAGGACCGCTGCAGGCTGGGCTGGGGGATATTAGCTTTGTGTTCCCTACCACTGTGTGCTCATTTATTTGAAGGCTTGGAAGTCCTCTGCCTGATGTGACTTATTAGCACCTGAAAACACCTATGAGATGTATATCTGAGGCAGCGAGTGCTGCAAGGAAAATGGACAGGGAGATATGGGACCTTTGTAGGTTTTCTGTTGTGTAATAGTATTACACAGTAATTTTAATGCATTGAGAACAGGGCCAAATGAAGGGGAAGACTCGCTAGCTTGCCCTGCCTCTGTGAACTGGTTACATAAAACACAGGCTAAAATTCATCTATGCTGTTCTTTCACTTTGAGCTCAACATTTATTTACGATGGGGGTGCCTTGTTAGCATTCTGGCCATGTAAAACAATGTTTGTATCTATAAGTGCATTTACACTCTGAGGTTGCTTCCTGCTTCCAGGATTGTGCAAAGGAAGAGTATTGCAAGAACTCTAAGCGTTGGATTTTACTTTTTGCAAGTTTTCTGGTAATGTTCTAGCTGCAAACATGTTTGCAGGAGGAAAGAAACCTCATTCATGCATAAATAAAATGCAGAAAACTGAAATTCTCTTGATGCTGGAGACTCACTACTGAGAGAGAGATGAATAAACAAAGATTCCTTATCAACATGACTGAGGTGTCCTTCCAAGGTCCTATCCTGTAAAAGTTAAATTATCTGAAGCCCCTTCCCTTTCCAAGCTAGTAGATATTCAGCACGGTGCAGGATCTGAGACATGAGTAAAAGCTTGTGTCTTGTTTCAAGGAAACTGCATTCTTACTTGGCAGGCTCAGGAGGAGTTATGTCAAGAGCTGCTTATTTCTAATGTTGTACAGAGAATTCCTCCCACTATTTCTTCCAGATGCTGAGTGGCTTATTTATTTATTTATTTATTTGGATTAGTTATATTAAAATATAACATGCTTCCAACTGCTTTTCCCCCAAATTCCCAAAGGAAGGCCCTTTCTCATGAGGATGTACATCCTTCAGTCAATTAATGAGCTTAACTCCCACTGCTCTGAAGAGGGATCAAGTTCCTGACTTCGTGGTACCAGGGTCTCTTGGAAGGCTTAGGGCAGTTTGCACTGGAGGAGGCAGAAGAGGAATGTGGTGTGACACTGGGCAGGGAGACAGCAAAGCATCAGCTCTTTTCCAGTGATGGTGGCACTGCGGTACCCTGGGATCTGACTAGTGCAAGCACCTGGGCAAGGAGTTTTTGAGTTTCTAAGTGGTCCTCTGCTGGACTTGGATCAAGGAGAACAAATGGATGAGTGGAAGTGACCTCTTCGAGCCTTATTTGATGATGCCTTACCTAGTTTTGAATTTTATCGGACCCACATCAAAGCGCAGACACCCTCCAAAGAAACCTAGCACGCATGCAAATTTTCATTTGGATTTGGATGGGGATTTCAGGGGGTTGTACAAAAAATAAAAGTTCCGGCTTGTCTCTGAAGCTAGGTGGGGCGCAGCCACTTGGACTGAGTTTCTCTTGGCAGTGGAATTTACTGAAATCCACAGCACCAAAGGAAACTTCGAGCGACTCCAAGCAGGGCAGGAGCTGAGAGAGTTTTGCTGTGCCCTGTGATTTGAAGTTGCTGCCTTTCCGGACAGCTGGAGGCCCAGCAGCCTTGTGGCCACTGCATAACACCAGATCCCCACCTGGCACAGCTCAGGGATGTCCCAGTTGAAGGTGTCATCCAAAGAGCTGCCTGGCCCCTTCAGCAAGGGGTGTAGGACCTCGCCAAACCGGGACCTGGAGATGAACAAAAGAGGCAAGACATGGTAGGAACTCATTCTTGTCCACAGTCCCTTAACAAAAAGTAAGCAGAGATCTGTAAACACTGTCCCAAGACCTGAGCCTCCCGACCTCAGTTCTCCTGGCTGTTAAATCAATGTTTATCTTTTTATTATTAAAAAGTCACAGAAGCGGCTCTAGACTCGGAGCTGTCTGAAAGCATTCATGCTGAAATCAGTACGGGAACTTTGTAGTTTGCTCTTTCTCCATCCTTGCACCTAAATCAGAGCAGTTGGCCTTTACAACGAGGGAATAGAGTGAAAAATAAAGCCTTTAAACATCAGGCAAATCACTTGCAGGGGCCAGTCTTATGGAAGAGCATAGCGTGCTCACCATCCACTGAAGCCATTCACTGTCTTTTAGGCCCTTTGGTCAGGTCCCAGCACTCCTCAAAAGACTTGGCACTGTTTTTTGGTACTCTATTCATTTCACCCAACCCCATTAAGCTGTCGTAGCCTCTACTTCTACTTCCCAGTAAAAAGAGCAACTTGCAATTAAAAGAGCAACCTCCTGTCTGCACAGCCACAAGTTTGCCAGCCTACCCTAGTAGGCACGTTGAGTCCTTTAGACATCCTCCCCGTTTTCGCTGAGGGAGATGGTATGGATTTTAATCGTTGGCACTTTACAATTTTCGTGGGCCACATTCCCCGAAGTGCCTGCACAGCAGCATTCCTGGAGGAAACCTTTGCTTTTCACTTTGGCAGCGGTGCAGCTAGACTTGTCCTTAGAAACTGCGTTTTTTGTGGGCACGCTTTGCACGGCAGAGAATATCTTCCATTCGCAGACCCCATCGGACTTGGAGATCTTATAGAAGGTTTCACCCGAGCCGACGGGGATACGGACCACACCTTTGCCACTTTCCATGCTTTGGCTAGCGGGATGGTTGAGGTTGAAACTTGGGGATTGCTTCTTTGCTGCGTGCTTCCTCGGGAGGCACTGCGCTCTCAGGACGTTTTGGAACGCTTTCTTAAACTCTTGACTCGAGCACGGATAGATGATGGGGTTGATGCAGCTGTTTAAATATCCAAGCCAAAATGTTATTTTAAAAAGCGTGTCCGGGGGTTTGATTGCAGGAAAGAAAGAACCTAAAATGGAAAATATACAGAGTGTTAAGGCAGAGGCAATGAGAAATTGCAGGTAACCAAAGAAACTTAAACACTGGAAAAAAATAAATAGGATTCTGTTCTGTCTTGCAAAATTTATGACTCAAAGCCTAATTCCTGCAGGAATGAGTCTTTCAGAATGTATGATGTTGTGCAATTACATGGATGTTATATCAGAGATCAATTCAATATTCAAGACATCTACTTCATTAAACAGGCATTGTATTTACCCAGTTACAGCCAGAGAGCCAAGAGGACTGATAGCAAGTGATAAAGGGAAATTGCTTCCTCCAGGACTTTTAATTCAAGGTTATGAATTAACTATTAATTGGCTATGAATTATGGCTATATTGGCTATGAATATGGCTATGAATTAACTATTAATTGGCTAACGCCAAACAACAACCATGACATGGAAGTCATCAAAAGGGGTTTCAAAGGGCAACAAAACCACACCACTTCAGAATCTGAGAGATTACTGGGTTGACTACATTACAACCAAAAGCCTTAGAAATGATAAAGTAGTGGGTGCTCATTTTCCCTTAAGTCTTTTGGGGAAAAAAAAAAATCCACATTTTTCTTTTTCATGGCATGCATCTAAAATTCGGAGAAGTTAAGGGAAAGGTTCCTTCTTATGCCAGTGAACACTGAAGAGGGTCTGAAACTGGAATATACTGGAAACTGGTGTATACTTGCAAGCCTGTCTCCCAGAGACCATTCAAAGAGCAAGAACTTAGGTGGCTCCTTACTAAGGAAAGTCCTGTGGGCCTTCTCATTCCATGAAAGGCAGGACAGCATCTAAAAATATTAAAAACTGTTTGACAGAGGTTGTTCAGCAAATCAGTGACAGTCATTGATGATGCACTTGTTAGTCCTCACTGGCACAACAGTCAGCTTCAAGTCACCATGCCAATTGAAATGGCATTGCTAACAGCCTTTTGTTAAAGCAGATTACAGTACACGAGTGATATTGTAGGATTTCATCCTATAAGAAATCTGCTGATTTAAAACCTTGGGAATGTTTTCCCTAATGCAAATGTTTGATTTTTTGTTTAAATACAATTTGAGTGCCTTACTTCTTCTATAAGCAAGTTCTTCACTTTGAGTTGTTTGAATAGGATGTCAGTAAACACTTAAGAGATTTCCTCCTGGAGAGATGTTACTATAAAACTGTATTTAGGATATCAAAGAGTCAACGCTGCTGCTGCTTACGGAGAATTGTTTAGAAATTTGTTGCTTTTCCTGAATGACACTGGAAAGCAGCCATTGTAACAAGATCCTTTAATTCTCTTGTTGGTACTTCTCTTTGCTTGGAAATAAAAACAGTATTGTCTGAATGTGAATGAGGCAGAAAACCAAACTGCGTGTGATGCTGGGGGAGGAATAAGTGATAACAGCACTTCTAAGACACCAGTCCTGTCAAATGGATCTAGAACGAGAAAAAGAGAAAAATATTTCCCATGTGTTGTCAAGGGAAAGACTGTTACTTACTTTCCTATATTAAAAAAAAAAATTCCATCACTCCACTCTCAGTAATTACCTTGGGTAGCAGATCATGGGCATGGGAAGCAAAGTCATTTCCCAGAAAACATAACTGGCTCGTTTTGGCCTTTATAATCAGGTGTGTAAGAAATGGATCTTCTAGCACTGACCTACGCTTTTTTTCCTGCTTCCTCCCAAAAATCATAAGTTGTGCATGCTGGAAGAAATGCTGGGGAAGATTTTGTCTATACATTTGTCATCCTCTGCAGTTTACCTATTTTCTGCAGGCAGCTCCTAGGCTTTACACGGATCGATCTGTTTCTTAGACCTCCAGTGACTCTGGAAAAGCTAATAATGTAATCAGGGAGCCTCCTAATTAAATTCCGAGAGCTGCCGAACTTCGCTTTGAGTCTTTTGCTTCCCGTCTTTGCCAAGCAAAGCTACAGCAAGTGCAGCGAAAGCCGGAGAGGAATTCTCAGGGTGTTTTTTGCCTGTGTGAGAACGTAGCAAAATATTGCCTGCACCGGAGACGCAAATAGTGCAGGGTGATTAATGGTGCGCTCCTTCTGCTTCTGCTGAGCATGGTTTCATGGTTTGTGCTGCGTGGAGCAATGCTGTCTGCCCATGGCACCGGCTCGGAGAGGCCCTGGTGGCCCCAAGGACGTGCTGCTGTCACCGAGGTTATCGTGCCGATTATCCCTGGCTTTGGAGCAGTCCCCCAAGACGTGAGCTGTCAGGTGCACGGCGTCGGAGCGGCCGCTGCTTTGCAGGGAAGTGAGTCACAATACCCAAAGGCAACGCACAACGTACCAAAGGAGCTTGCTCTTTGTATTCCAGCAGCTCAACCTCGGTTTTCAGCTCCAGGTGCAAGCTGGGCAGCCAACGCGAGCTCGCTGCTGGCTAGGTACACCGCTTTCACTATCAGTTTCAAAGCTGGCAAGTGTTTTAAGGCCAAAAAAATGTTGTGCTAAAGACAGCAATTGCTATTTTGCAGATTAGCACGAGCGAGCAGGCACGTCTCAGCAAATTACTGCTGCTTTCCTGTAATGAAAAACAACTAAATAAGCTTCTCGGAGAACTTGCTGGCTGAAGCCGCTGGCAGATGAAAAATACAAAAGGATTCGAAATGCCCAAATCCCGCTCAATGATCGCTTTATTTCTTCAGTTAGGTGCAGAGTATCCACTGCTTCCCCATCTCGTATTAAGGCAAAAGGTGAAACAAATCTAGGTTTAGGGAATCAGCAACGTGGGGCTGAGTGTAAAAATGGGTAAACAATAACAATTCCTGTTTGCTGCAACTTCTGGCTCCCTTTAACTGGAATGCAAGTGCCTTGCCAAAGCCTGCTAAAAATAGTAAAGAGCCAGTGTCAGACTCTGTCTCTTTTTTTTTTTTTTTTTTTTTTTGGGGGGGGGGTAAGAGGGAGATCTGCATGCTAATTTATTAACGTAACCATTTTTGGTTCATCAGTGTAGGGATTTGTTGCGTTGGAACAATGCGCTGTCAGAGAAAGGAAAAGAAAACGAAGCAGCTTTAAGAGTGTACGAACTTCACTAGGGTAGGTCCCATCACACGCTGTCATTAACTCATTCCTTCCAGAACGGATACGACTCAGGTTTGAGGACAGTAGCTTTTCTCTGCCCTGCATTTGGTCGTGCTAGTCTGTGATGTTTCACAAGTTTAGACCAGCTAAAGCTCTGCCTACAGGCTTTGTTATAACTGCGTGGTGTCCTGTAAATGGTCCTAGTGCCAATAGGAAGAAACATGGTCAGCGGAATCCTGGTGGAACTGGGGCTAGAACTGATAGTAAAATTAGAGTAGAGATACTGTGCACCTTCTTCTTGCTTATGCCAACAACTTATTCATCTCCCAGACCCGTATAAATCAAGGTCAGTTTGTCTAAACCTTGAGCCGCTGAGCTATTGTATAGGGCAGAGAAATTATTTCACCTCCTGCATCTTCTCTACAGTGGGCCAAATCCTTCTGTACGTTGCAGGACTGTAGCAAGGAGCTATGGGCTCATTAGTATTTATGTAGTGCCTCGACAGAAGTCCGGTGTCCTCTTCAAATGGCCCCAGAAAGCAGTGCAGACACCTGGTGAGCTCCGTAGTTCAGCAACATTCCCTAGCTTATTTTGTTCCCTGGCAGAATATCCGGCAAAAGGGGGAAAATATTGTATTCCCCAGGTCCTCGAGGGACCACCGTGCCTCCCACAGAGTATTAGGAATGTGTTCTTTTCTTCCAGGAGTTTAAAATTCAGTAATGTTGCTGTCATGATTGATACCAGTGGTGGATGTATCTAGCAAGTAGGAGTAATTTCCAAACAGCGCTGCTGAGCCTGGTGATAAAGTATTTTGTTCAGTGAGCAGAGACATCTAACCAGGTGGAGTCAGACAAGGTCAAAGTGGGAATAAAGCATGGGTGGGTTTTTGTTTGTTTGTTTTAACAGTGGCTGTGATTAACCATGAGAAAAAATAACAAAGCGGAGTGGTGAATTCTCTCTTTTTTTCTTAAGGTATTCAGTATAAGGTTGTCTGTTTCCTACGTAGCAGTGAGGCACTACAGAGAAAGCAGGTGAAAAACTTTGGTCTGTGACATACAGGGCGGTGAAGTAGAAGACCTCATTTGCCTTTGGGCCTTTACAATTCATAAGTATGGAGGTATTGTATTTAAAATTAATAAAACCAATTGAAGTCTGCTTATAGAAGCAATCACAGAGGCTGTGCCCCCCTTCAGGGGGGCAGCTAGCTCCTCACAAACTCGTTTCCAGCAAAGCTTTGTTGGCACAACTCATCCACCCTTGGGGTAAGCAGTTCAGAGACCTCGGCCATCCAAACCTTGGCCACTGAGTGGCTGCCAATTAGTGTCAGCTTGGATTTGGACACTTGCCTACTAATAGCCAGGGCTGAGAAAAAAGAATTATAACAGCATCTGATGAGCAAGCTTTCCAAATCGTCTCACTCTAAACTGGTTGTCTTAATGGCCTTAATGTCTTGCCTGGTTACACTGTCAGGGATGAACTAGTGAATAGTGGCAAAACTGAATACGGTTCAGAGCTTTCCTCGTCCATTGTCCCTCTACAGTTTGTGCTGGAAGAGAAGTAAAGAAAACTTCAACTGATCCCTTAATGCCTTTGACTTTAGATTGACTAAATGATGCTTGAATCCCTGCTTTGTTTTCAAAAGGTTGAGGATTTTCAAGTGTCACTAGCACAATGCAATTGTTTGTTAGATGAAAATTAAATAAACCAGAATGTATTATTAGCCTCCTGAGATCCTTTGCCATTAAGTATTTCATCACTCTCCCCTGAAAATGTCAGGATTGCGTTCCCGTCCCTCATCGTTTATTTTCCTGTTTGTGAACTTCAGGTTTCTTCAGATCTGCCAGAGAAGTTTTCCCTGCACCTCCCGGTGAGTAAGTGCCAATTCAGTCACAACGATGTAATTTGATTTTGTCGTTAGTCACAAGTTACAGAGCTGCTTGATTACAGGTTGTTTAAAAGCCAGTGCTGATGTCGGGTGTCACTTCACTGACGGACAGCACAGAGGGATTTAGAAGCTCCCAGGCTTCAGAAATTTGTAGTGTTTACTCTGTATCGTCTCCTTTGCACCACAGGAAGAAGATCCTAGAGATTTTATGATCTGTGGACCTCACTGTGTTGTTAAAGTCCAGCTCCATGGCTAAATCTTGCAGCTCTGATTCGGTTCACTACTTTTTCTCCCTTTTTTGTTGCATGTCACAAATGTTGTGGTTGAATCAGAGCACAGGAAAAGGCAGACGGGGTGGGATGGCTCCAGTAGTGCTTGCGGGAGATCAGGGCTGTACCCAGGTGTGCTGAGGAACCAGCACCAACCTGCAAAATGGTCATGGCCTCGTATTCAGAGCCTGCAGGGAGCAGCCGTGCATGGTACCGGTGCTCATTGTGAGCAGAGAACCACCCAGTGCTGTTAGGGCTGTGTTCTTAGGGCTTTAGGAGTCCAAAAGGGTCAGGGAAAGTGCACGTTTTATACCTTGCTCAAAAGTCTGAAATCTTAACATGTCTTGACTGGCACCTGGGAAATATTCCTCTATAATCACAGCAAATTGAAAATAAGGAGAGTGGTGTGGTTTGCAGAGAGGCGAAGCTAAAATTCAGGTCCTGTAATCTGTCCTATTCCAGAGCAATTGCCCTAAAGACCCCGAGGATGAAGCGCAGAAGAGCCCTGATTTTCTCCCACGGACTGACTCTACCAGGGACTCTCTGGATCTCTCGTGAGTCTGCCCTACTAATGTACATAAATGTGCTTCATCGGGGGTTCCCAAGCTCAGTGTTAGCGTTGAACTTTATTCCATGAGACTGGCACTCCATTCTGCGTCTCAGGTCAAACACAGACCACCCCATAGGAAGTATATTTATATATACATACGTATAAATATGTATGTGTATTGCTGCAGACACGTAGCAGCTGCACTCTGTACATATATGCTGTCCCAGCACGTCTCGCCCCACAGCTCCCTTATGGAAAGTATCTTCTGTGGGAACAGAAGTGGGATCAAAGAGCCCTTCAATAGTAGGAAACGCTTCTGGGTTTTGTATAATCAAATTAGGGGAAGAAATGCAGAACAGTGGTTAAGTATCGAGTAAGAAGAGACATGAGGAAGGGTAAGAGCCTGCATCTGGTAAGACTTAGACGTTTACAGCCAGCATATCCCAGGACCTGGAATTTGGGGCTGATTCAGGGGGGAAATGAGAATGACATTGTGCTTAGACATCCCTAAAATGCAATAAACAGCCAGAGAAGGAGGAACGAGAGGTTGTTCCTCTTCGCAGGACTTGAATTCAGATCTCTGGGGCATTCAGTGGGGTGTGGATATTTCTCCAAAGGAGACAGATGGAACAGACAGAGAACTGGAATGGGTCAGTCTGGGAATGGTGCTCTGATTATTTGGATTTTTTCAGCCCTAATTTATGCTCTGTTTCATGTCGTACCCACTTAGGATGGATGATATTTCTGGCAAAGAGCAAACATCTCATCAAGCAACTATTTCCAGATTCACTGTGCGCAGATGCAGATTTAAAAAGCAGATAAAAAAAAAGAAAAAACACGGGAAGGTAAACTGAGATTTTCTTACCTGTGTCAACTTAAATAATGACATTGCTTAACAAATCAATCTAATTGCCAGTGAAATTCTGGCTCCTGTGCTGTCACTGCAGTGGAATGGTTCTGGCTCTCATTGCTAACATTTTTACGACATTTGATATTCCTCCCAAAGTCCTAGCTCCCGGCGTCGTGCATTTACAAGAAAACTTTAGCTTTCATTTAAAAGTTAAAAAAAAAATCTGATGGTTCAGATTTTTGGATAGTTTGATGGATAGTTTGAACAGATGAGTCTGTCTCAGCCTGTCTCATGATTTTGTCACTGTGTGACTGGTGGTCGTGATTTTTGGAGTCTTTGGGGTTAGCAACACTGGAATTACACTCCTTAGCAAGAGCTGAGTGTTTAGCCCTCATGCATCCAGATTGAAGACAAAGCCTGAAATCTGCTGGGTGGGGTGGCAGAATTATTCATCGCCTTTCAATCACTAAATTCTAAATGGCACCATGATGTTTGAGAGGAGAGCGAGTGAAAATTACATTCGTGGTTCATTTATTCCAGGAGCCTGATGGTGGTGACTACAGCAAGCAAGAACATTTTGAAGACAAGGACAAGTCTCCCTGACGGGTAGTTCATGCTGGAAAGCCATAGGTATGAATCACGAAACGTAGCACAACTCACTCCACATTCTCTCTCGTTTTCAGCTTCAGTGGCTATTAATATTAGCATTTTTTTCTGCTCCTTTGCTGGATTATGAGTCAGTGGGACATAACATTTCAGGATGTGATAACAGCAGAGAACTGTTGGCCATGGGGATGTCAGTGGTATTTTTGCCATTGGCTTCAGGGTGGCTGTTATCAACCTAGGGCAACAAGGCCTTTGCAGTCTGTGTTTACAAAAAACACCCCTTGTGATTAGACAAAAAACTTGTCTCTTGACTCTTCATGGCTTATTTTCTCCCTGTTCAATGACTTAACACACACGCTCACACACAGCCATGTTCCATGACTCAAAGAGTGTTAAATACCCTTTTTTTCTCTAACCTGTGGCTGTCACTCCATAGAATAAGCTGGGGCTTTATTCTATTTTTTCTTTGTTCTTTTTCCCCTTTATTTCTGTTTTCCTTTTTGTCGCTGAGGGAACACACTGAAATGCTAATGAAGGGAATCTAGCTCGGAATATTCCCACCGTGGCTGGAATTCAGCGTTTTCTAATATAAAAACTATTGTTGTCCCAGCTTTTATTCATTTTACTTTATTATGTTATTATCAGCTGAACAATGAAAAGAAAAAAGCCTTTAGATCCTAGCTTCTCAGAGTACTGGATGACCGAGCCATGATGATATCAAGGGAGGGCTCGGGCTGCTTGCCTTACTCTGCCTTCCAAGTAAAAGGGTGGGAGGGACAGGAGGATCCTGAGCTTCTCTTTACTACTACGAGACCATATGGCCGATTCTACAGAAGAAAAGGGGTGATTTGTGAAAAGTTTTATTTACCTTCTGTGCAGAGAAATGCCAGGATAACATATTGCAGTCCCATTGTGCTTCCCTGGAATGCTGGTACAATTGCACACAGTTCTCCTCCCCAGGGAAACTTTTGCTTGCTCTTCCTTACTTTCCCCATCAGCAAATTTATTTCCTCTCCTGCCATGTAAACACCTTCTCTTTGACATTGCCTTCACAGGATAAGACAGCACCAGCCACTGTGTCAGTATCATCAATCAAAGTGATCTCGATTCTATGGGAAATTGCTGACTTGCTGTTCAGCTCCTGCAGTTAACCTGATACTGAAAGATCCCAGCTCATTTCTGAATCTCCCAGCGTGCTAATTCCCATTATACCATTGGTTAAACGATGGGGAATGGATGAATCACGAGCACTTCCTTTTTGCGCCTCTAAAACACCTTAAAAACCACGTTTAAACTGCTCCCGGTTTCTCACTCAAGTTGGATCCTGTCTGTTACTCTGAAATGATGTTCCCAGTTTTTGCTCATTAAAACACCGCTGTCTGCAGGAGTCAGCAGGTAGGGAGCAGGGAGCTGCACAGTATGAATGTCAAGACAGCAGCAGGCAGTTGGATCCCTGCTATGATGAGATACAGGCGAAAGCAGAGATCCCCACTTCACTTCTCTGGCCCAACTCTGTCATATTCTGGCTGCTGGTGACAAAGGAACATGGCCCAGAGCCCAATTACTTTGCCAGCAAGTGGGCAGGGTGGAGGATGGCTCATCCCCAAACAGTGGGAGCTGATCAGACCGTGTTCTGACAGGAGAACTGCTTCTGAATCGAGACTCGGATGATCCTGAAAAGAACAAGAGGCCAGCAAGCTGTATCTGATGTTGTTTTTTTTTTTTACTGGTAACAAAAATCAGGTGGGTCCTTGAGGAAAATGTGGGATATTCAACACCCTAATAGACAAGTGGGAAGCTTTGTATTGTCCCAGCCTTGCAACGTAGAGGAGGACAGGTCAATTGTGCCTTTGCCAGCATGATTAAAGTAGATGAATTTCTGTATCTGATAGCTTGTAAACAGCTGCAATTTTTTTTTTTTTTTGGCATGTCTGGTCACCTTTGGCTTCCAAAAGGAAGTTTCCTATTTCCAGCTGAGCTGCCTGGGTATGAACTCATACCTCTGGAGCCCGAGAAAGGTGTTAAAATGGAATCAGCCACCTTATTAGAGCGTATTAAAGTTATGATACCTATAACAAGTGCAACCCTCACAGGGAAACAGATGGATAAATCCACCAACCTCCAGCTTTTGGTGCACGTTCCCACTCCCTACCTGAGACATTGCATCAGTGGCAGAGAGAAAATTGCATTTTATGCTTCTGGTTTACCTCTAGTAAAAGTAGGCAGTTATCCTCCTGGACTCCAGTTCAAAAAACAACCACAAAACAGTAATTAGAAACCAGCCGCAGATGGGCACGTAGGCAGGATTAGAGGATTCCCTTGACAGGGCTTGTGTCAGTTCACAAGACTAATTTACTACTCTAAATATCCTCCAGCGTATCCTCTTTTCTGCTCTTCTTCATCTTGAGAATGATTGACAAACACTAAAAGCCTCGCTTGCCCATTTCAGTAGCCTGCATTGTAATTTCCCTCATGGCACCCTGGATCACACTTTCTCTTTTGTCTTTTTTTGTGTGTCTGAAAGCAGCAGCCACAACCAGAGAGATTTAAGCGAGCTTGCCACGAGAAATGGACAGCAAACCGGGCTTGCAGGTCATTAGGATGAAGCATCAATCCTAACACAGGCCTGTTTGTGTCACACCCAAACCCTTTTTCATTATTCCGTCAGTTCTGTGTTTGTTTCATCTCAAAATGACCTGTAACTACTGTTATCTCTGATGCTGAGAAGTAACCTGAAAAATTCCCGGAGCAGCTCTGGGAGCCCCGCTGTCAGGTGTAACCTCGTCCTCAGCATCACCTTGCAAACTCGTCCCATTGCTTGGGGAACGCACTCAACTTCCAGACTCGCCTAGTTCTGAGCATTTCTTTTCATATCTGTCTGTCTATTTCCCTTTCTAGGGACTGCAAGAAGAAAACAAACCAACCAACCGAAAAAAACCCACACAAACAGAGATGGACGAAGCAGGCTGTTATTGTAGCACAGCCCTAGGTGCCCCAACCAGCCTTAACTGCCCTGAGGAGCCTCATCTGGGACCTCTACCAGGACCTGCCCAGCGGCCCAGGAGCTGCACAGAAGGTCAGGCTCCTCTCCTTGCTCCAATCTGAGTGCTGTAGGGAGGCTCAGGCTTGTCCTTTGCTCGCTCTGCTTTGTTGCTTTACGTTTTTGAGGTGGTTTCAGGACATCAGCTGAACCTGCCGGTGATGCCGCCTCTGCCTGCTTTGCTCAGGTACAGTGAGGACATGTTTTTGGTGGGGACGTGGCTGCTGCCTGCACTGTTGTCACCCTGGATCACCCTCCCTCAGGGAGCAGCCCTGCCTTTGCTGCTCCTTGACATTCAAATTCCTCCAGAAACCTGTTCTCAGCTTTCTATTTCGGCTTCAAGCAACCCATAGATTTGTTGGAGCCTCAGAGATCGTGGTTGCTCTACGATAATTATCACTAATTTAAAAAGCAATATTGATTCATTTAAGGCATCTTTTTTTTTTTCTTGCTTTTAAAGAGCTTTGGTAAAATGTCAAACATTTGTGTAGAGCAGCAGGATTTTGTTTTTTGGCTGCGTCGAAAACAGAAGTTTTGCGATGAGAAGGTTTTGACTAATTTAGGAAAACTAAAATGCAGTTCTGTTGCTCAACAGCCTTCCTTGCTAGGTCACAGAGCTTTGTTTCCTCCAGTGAAGCAGCGCCTCGTGGCTCGAATACACGAGTGCGTGCAGTAAAATCCCCTGCTCGTGCTGGATGAGTGGGGTGCTGTAGCACAGCTATGTCTTGAGCAAGGAGCCAAACCCAGGCTGACTGCAGTGCGGCCAGCACTGAAGCTTTTAGAGCTGCTCTGGCTACGTGGATCACACCAGGGGTTGTTAGTCAGGGAAGCTCAGGTCCTGTGGGCTGGCAGTAAGTGGCTCATAAGTGGCTAGCACTTGGGAACGTGGTCGTGAAGTCTTGCTGAAGAGAAATAATGGTCAAAATCAGGAAAGGAGGCAGTGGATGTAGTAGATAATTGGGAGTAAAAGCCACAGAGTGGACAGGGAAGTGTCCTTTCCAGCCACCTTATCTGGAGGGCCAAACAGCCTACCTGCACGGAGTAGGGTGCTCTCACAGTCTGTCTGCAGCAAGCAGCAGTCGTGCTGAGTAAGTGTTACACAGAGAAAGTATTTTGAGTTCCTAAATAGGCCAGTAATCTATTCAGCTGATTAACTTATTCTTCTGCCGAGTATGTCCCTTCTACGCTTATCCTTATAGAAAAGGTTGATGCCTGGTATAGAATAAAGAAAGTTGGGTGGATACACCTGAAAATCTGCTTGGGAAGCAGTTGCAGAGAGCTGTAGATGCCTGCAAACTTCAGCCTTTCTGTGCAACCTAATCCAAGCACTGAAGTGTTAGGCATGGTTCCTCTTAGGCAATGACATTTATAGGAAGAATCTGTGCAGAATTTCACAGCTTTTTCTGGTTTTTTTGGAGGAGGAGGTAATAGCAATTCAAAGGAAGATTAGCAGAATAAAGAGCACTTTACCCTATCTGACTTCCACTGCTGCAGGGCAGACAGAACCTGGACTTACTGAGAACGGATACCTTTTATAGCTGCCACTGCATGTGAACAAAGGACCTCACAGTTCATGCTGGATCTCAGATGAAACCCCTATTTAGGTGTTGTTACATCTTAACCCATTTCAGTCAGTCTAAGCCTGCCCTAAACTATCAAGGAAAAAGCACCTCTTGTTGCACTATGAAAGTAGCATGTCTAGAGAGGAACTGAGATTTAACTAAGGGAGTACAAAGATTGATTGCAGATTTAATTAGAACTTTCCTAAATCCAGGTAAGTTTTGTTAAATAATTCGTGAGGGTGTGTTGAATTCAAAGAAGCTCTTACGGGAAAGCTTTGAGTCTAAGAGCAAGTCCACTGGCCAGAGCTAAAGCAGCAGACGGAGTGCATGCAGCAGTGAAAACCTGACTTCTTCCAGGGGAGGTCATCTGTTTGGACACTCATTTTACACAAGTTTTGTGAAGGCTGAGTTTGCATTCCGACATGCAGTGAAAACAAATCTTAACCCACCTCATTTATTTTCATGCGACAGGATTATCATTCCTTGGCTTACTCCACAAACACTGAAGCCAAGTGAGAAGGTGCGTTGGACTTAAAGCCTTTGCACAGCCCCTTTGCCTGGAATGAAACTCCATCCAAGAAGGTAAGAAAGACATTACTCACACAGATTGCCACTGGCAGTCTTACACACTGATTTCAATTAAGGTATTGTCTCATGGCAGGGAAACTCAAGTTGTTTCTGCAGTTATTTCAGTAAAACCTGCTGATCTGGGTGTTGTACCTTTATTCCACTCCTGATATCCTTCTGTTACTCTTGTACTCCCCATACATACACCCCAAAGCTTCCACCCCTGTTTATAATGCACCTGAGCAAGCCAGGTGTTACTTGTTTTAACTCGGCTCTTAGCTGGTGGAGCTGATGCTAATAGATGTGGGGATCGTGAGCATGCTGTAAATAAACCAGTAGTGGTTCCTGATCTGGGAACAGCTGCTGCATAGAGTGGCAAGCACCTGCCAGTCACCTGAAGGGGATTGTATAGCAAAGGATAAGAATTTCTGACTCATGGGGCATCCTTCACTCATTTGCTTCTGGAAGTCTACAAATAGCTGAAATGACCTGGAGCAGCTGATGGGACTATTTATGCATCTGTCCCATTACAAAAAAAACGCTGCAGGGCTGGGCTTTTGCACAACAAAGTTCTTGTTCTCCAACTGGCTGTATCACGAGCTCCTCGACTGCTACTGGCTTCAGCAGCAGAGAGGGGAGTGCTCTGTGCAGCAGAAAGTCAGCCCTCTGGAGCTAATCTGCTGCGTGATCCTCACTGGACCACTTCTATTACCTGTGCCTGCCTTTGCCTGTCTGCAGGGTAGATCTGAAAATGCTTATCTTTTGGGGAAGTGTTCTGCCTTGTAGAGATGTAGAGTGCCGTATAAAATCAGCTGTGGATGAGTGTCTGGTTTGGGGTGAAACTGTCTGCTTCAGGATGTTTTCTTGCTTGTTTTTGAAGACTTCTCTTGCGCCACTTGTCTGTTTATTTTTTATTTTTTGTCTCTAACAGTAACAAGTAGGTCTTGAAAGACTTGTTAAAGGCTTTAAAACTCACAAGAAAAGAAAAACTAATAATACAGGGAAACTAACCTCAAGTAAGTTGCCTTATAAGGGATCAAAGAAAGATGCAAAGCCAGTCTTGAATCAAGAAAATTTCTTAAATCCAAAGCAAATTAGCAACAGCTCTGTGTGGGCAACCACATTAGCAAACGAAAAGTGTGTTTGATGCGTTCTCGCAAACCCTTTTTGGGTATGTTTCAGACATCTTGGCAACCAGCATTCCAACGTGCTGACATCCTGGGCAGCATGAGCCAGGCTTTTCAGGGCTCCCCCTTATGTAACATCGACATCTCAAACTCCAGCACTTCCCAGCATTGACCAACACAAAAGAGTCTCTAGTGTTTGGTTTTTCAAGTGGCAACATTAGTGGCAGGTTTTTGTGAAACAACCTGGTGTTCTTGGTAAATCCACTAGAGGTTAATTGAAAGAGAACAGATTTCTATAGGGTTAAAAAAAATAATAATCCCTCAAATCTTTCTTTTAGTGCTTAGGTAATGCTGACTTTTTTTTTAATCGTGCACATTATTCCACTACTAGCTAAAACTTCTATTACTTGATTTTTCCTCTACAGCGTAAGCCTTTCCATAAGAAAAGCTACTGAAATTGAGCAACTCAGATTTAAGGTTCTGTGTTTCAAAAGCTTGTATTTAGTAGAGTTCTGCACAGCAAACTTTAGGGCAATATGCCACATACACTCAGATATAGGTATAACATTAGTATTCTGCTTTTAAATCCCGAAGTCTCATCAAAGGTGACTGAGCAAGGTTTAATTAAAATTCTAATTACTTTATATTTCAGTGATAGCAAAGCAGAACAAATTTCTCCCCTTTAGAATTGCAACTGGTGAATAAATATTCATAGTCAGCGTGATGGTTGAAATGGCAGCCAGTGTTTGGCCAGTGGGCGCCGTGGGTTTCTGCATAGGATGCGAGCCAGAGAAGTGTAAAATTAGTTTGAAGGAGCCTCGCTGCTGTGTTGTGACTGGCCAGATGATAAATTAAAGCACATATTCGTTTGGAATATGGTGTTTCGTGGTGTGAAACCTTCTGGCAGGAGGCTGATTATTCTTCGTAGTGGGGAATCAGGTCCTGAGCGCTTTGGGAAATTTGGTCCCAAGGCTGTAAACTGCTGCTTTGACCCTGAATACTTTTATGTCTTGACCTTTTACAAATTTTTATCACCTGGAAAACCGGCCACAAACTTAAACACACGCATAAAGGTACCATTCCTATAGCAGAGTCGGTCAGAAATTAGTCTTAGTTCTGAGAGAATATTTTCTGTATGGAAAAAGGCTGTTAAGGTCTGTTCCACTATTTCAGAACTTTATGCTTCCCTTTCAAACCCAATGAAGCATCTCTGGCTCAGACTTTCATTTTTCACGTTCACCGTTTCGTGCTGGGGGATGTTTTGATTTTTTGACAGCTTTCCAATGGAAAACGATTCCCTCAGAGCTTTTCTGATCAGCTCTATTGTACGCAGGCCAAAACACAGCCCTCCCTTCAGGGAAGGTGCCCTACAAGCGGATTTCGCGTTACTTACCAAGAGGCATGACTACAAAAAAAGGGAGCCAGCACAGAACGAAGCATCCCACAACTATTCCCAGGGTCTTGGCAGCTTTCTTTTCCCTGGAGAACTTGAGGAGGCGCACCGAGAAGTGGTGCTTGCTCTTGGGGTTGGACGCGGACCCGCTCGTTTCGCGAGTGTTTTTCCGGTGGATCCGTAGGGTGACTTCTTCCGACCGGGATCTCTCTGTCTTCAGACCGGAGCTGAGCCCTTTGTTTTCCCTTTTGGCCACCACGTACACGCGGCAGTACATCACCAAGATGATGGTGAGGGGGAGGTAGAAGGAGCCTAGGGCAGAGAACAGCACGTAGCCAGGCTCTTCGGTGATCTGACAGATGGTTTCGTCTTCCGGGGCTGGCTCCTTCCAGCCAAAGAGAGGTCCGATGGATATCACCAGGGACAGTGCCCAAACGCACAGCAAAGCCAGGAGGCCTCTCTTCTCTGTCACTATGCTGGGGTACCTCAGCGGGTAGCTCACCCCGATGTACCTGTCTATGGAGATGATACAGAGGCTCATAATGGAAGCAGTGCAGCAAAGGACGTCGACGGCTGCCCAGATGTTGCAGAAGATTCTCCCAAAGGCCCAGTAGCCCAAAATCTCCATAGTGGCTGAGAAGGGCAGGACAGTGGAAGTCAAGAGGAGGTCAGCTACAGCCAGGTTAATTATGTAATAGTGGGTAACGCTCTGAAGATGCCTGTGGCAGGCTACAGAGAGGATAACCAGGATATTACCCAAAACCCCAAAAACGATTAATCCCCCTAGAATAACACCGAGCAAAATGGCCTTGGAAATGTTCACGGGCCCCACGGAGTGGGTGCAGTTGGAGCAGTCAGATGAGTTTCCAGGGAGGAAGACCATGGTGAGTGGCTGACAGTGTTCATGCATGCACTTCACTCCCTTTTCGGGTAAAAAGAGTGATGAGATCAGTTCTCAGAAAGTCCTACAGGCGACATTTGCCTGGCTTCGCTGGGGAAAAGAGTTTCTAAGAAAGTCTTGGAAGTGCAGCACCGGGATTAACAAGAAGGATCCAGAAACAGAATAGAAAACCTGCTTTTATCCCTAAGTTCTTGCCATCCTAGCACAGTTAATAGCCACCATTTCAGTCAAATTTAACCCTTTGGCATTGTTCTTGGGGTGCAGAAGTGAGGCTGAGGCTCCTTCTCCTACATCCCAGGGTAGTGTGATGAGAAGGATTGCAGGAGGAATTACAGCTTAAAGTCATTTCTGCCTTCTTGGCAAGATTCGATGTTAAAGTACCATAAATATTCCAAAGGGCCTCAAATTTAGGTTTCTCTAAGAGGAAGTCACTGATGCTTTAATTGCGTTGCGTTAGTCCTGAGCCCATTTTACAAGTGCCTTAGCAGAAACCTGGCAGGGTGAAGGCTGCTGCTGTCTGCTCGGCGGTGTCATTTGAGATACCTGCCACCACTGGTCCTCAGGGGCTGAAGGGTCACTCAAAGCCTCCGCGTGCCGTGGAACAGTTGGCACCTGGGCCACGAATAGAAGTTGGTTTACATCAGCTTCTGGCTTGCTCTGAAGGGGAGAGTGAGGTTTGCCATGTGAGTGACGCAGGCTGTTGTGCTCCTTTCACATTATCACCCCCTGCAAGAGACAAAGACACAAACAATGTGTTTCCCAGAAGCAGTGCTCGCTTACTGCTATGGTTCCCATATAAGAATAGAGCGGGAAGCTGTTTTAGGGAGCCTTCCTCAGGCTGGCTCCAGCCAGTGGAACCAACCTTTTTCAGCCCAGCATTGTTTAACAACTGAGGGACCAACGTGCATTTTGTTGCCTGAATTTTCTCCCCAGGCTCTCAGCAGAAGCCTGTTGTCCTGTAGGGACAGCAATCAATCCTAATTATCAGTTCACCTGCAGAGAGCAGCTCGGGAAGGGAGAAACCCGCAGGACGCAATTCAGGACGACAAACTGTGCAGCAGGTTTGTAAGTCCAGAGTTTAACCTGAGATGTATTTAAGTGACCCCATTACCCGTTGTGCTACTCATCAGTCCAGCTGAACAGCCCGTTTTAGGAATCTATAGGGAAAAGCAGTTTCTGCAAAGCAGAAGATGTTGCAAGGAACAAGTTTCCTACTGAGTGGCACAACATTTCAGAGGATCTGGAAGCCAAGCTCAGCCTCAGCTGACTAAATATGGAGAAAGGGTACATCAGATGGCAAAGTGAGGGTAAGCCTGGGAACTGAGACACGGGGGGCACGATGGAAAGCTACAAGTGTCAGCTGAAAGCCCTTCACAGCAATAAGATGTGGATAGAGTGTTCCCATCCCAAATATTGATCAGACGTCTGGAAAAACCACCACTAAGTGTTCTGGTTAAGTCTAAGCTAAGGTAAGGCTCTGGGAGTAGTAGGAGGAGGTCTTTCAGATGAAGCCCTCTTGTTGCTCCTTACGCAAACACCGAGCAGCAACAACTGCCATGCAGCTGAGTCCCCAAACTGCGTTTTCCCTCAGGCAAAGAGGGGCTGAAGCAAGTCTGACTGCAAGCCCTGAAATGCCCAGTTCGCAAGCAGGGGGCATGGGGGAGGGGAGATAAAAGGTATTCCACTGTGGGAATTTGCCTTCCTTGCAGTGAAACAACATTGGACCTTTGTATTTTCTTTTCAACAAGAGGGAACAAGTTGAAGAATAATTCCCAGAAAGGCAACGACAGATTTCAATCTGCACATCAATGAAAAGTGGCTAGCACTGAGCAGCTGTAACCACTCTAACCGTGGTCAGTACAGATGGATAAGAAAATTAAGAAATGATCCAACTTGCTTTTTAAGCACAAGAAACAAAACTTCCCAGCAAGCTGAGGAGACACAGCAAAAAAAGAATGACAGATCCATGCCCCAACCCCACCAGATAACATCCCACCTGCGGAGAGAGAAGGCTCAGAGCAAGAGCATGTCCCACACCCTGCTGCCTGCCCCGCTCCACGCTCACCTCTTAGTCTCTAGAAGGCAGCACAGCTCCTCTCAGCATCTGGAAGGGAGATTCACAGCACAGCACAGCAGGCTCCTCTCTTCACGCAGAGATGGGACTCTCTGCCTGCAGATCCACTGCCTCTCTCCCTCTCTCTCTCCCCCCTGGCGTTTTGGTGACTCAGCCTTGCTCTGCTCCCCTGGCCCCCGGTGCCTGTGCGGGGTCTGGCTCCAGCATCCCTCAAAGCAGCCTCCCCAGTTGCGGTGCTCAGCTCCACGCTGTCAAGGAGCAGCAGTAACTTTACAGCCCTGCTGATGTAGCAGGCAGTATCCTTGCCATTACCGTAATCCCCTGCCGTCCCCGTATTGCTCCGAAAGGAAGAGCACGGATCTGCTGCCAAGTGGTGCGTGCGGGGTGGTTTTTTCCATGCAAGCTCCCAGTTCCTGCGGAGATCCCACCGTGAAAGCCAGCTAGGAAGCTCCTGCTTGCGGGCTAACAAGTAAATCTTGTTGTGATACAGAAAGAGAGTTGTTTGCCAGATAAATGGGGGATGAAATAAAAAAGCAAGGGGTGCAGCTGGGCTGAGCACGCAGTCTGCACGCTGGGACAAAGTTCTGGGGTATCCAGCACAGCTAACCTGGAAGTGGGGGACAGGGAAAGCCTGGAGAGGTGGGCACTGAAGATTCCTCCTGTTTTTCCTGCTTTGTTTTAAGGAGAGTGAGAGCCACTGGCATGGTTTTAAATAGGAAGATTATAACTATTAAAGCGTACAGTTAGGGAAGCTGAGTGTGAAGCGTCTTGGACACAGTGTGCTTTGGAGGAGAGGTTCATTTCTGCGTGGTTCTTTCAGATTCATTTTTTAAAAAGTGCCCTGAGTCACTGGTGATGAACAGATGAATATTAAACAGGTGGCCTGAAGTGAAAGGAGGGGAGCAGAAGACAGATGAGGATTTGACAGCCGGGAGAAAGCCATCCTGCAGCCTCAGGGGTGAGCCACGTGCCAGTTTCCCCACACCACCCCATCCACCTCCTCATCCTGGGCAACAGTCCTGAGAGGAAAGGCTGGGTGCACGTTTTCTGAACTGAGACAACTTTAAATGTGATGCTCAAATCCCCCAGGAGAGCACCAGGTGAGGGCTGGCACCACAGGTAACCCTTTTCCCTCCAGCAACCTGGGCTCAGCTTTCTCCTTGGATAGCCGTTGCTGCTGGGAGGGGATGTAAAAACAGGTAACGTGAATGTGTGATTTGTGCAGATGAGGCAGAGTTTGGGAAAGTGCAGTCATCCTTATCCTCTGACAGTTCCAGCTCCTGTGTCATCTGCAGGTTTGATTTTTGAACAAAAGATCCCACGAGAGGAAATTAGAAGGGGGGTGAGGGGAGGAGAGAATTCACACTGACTTTTAGAAGCTTGCGAGCTGTGAGAAGGAGAGGTTTGTAAATGCTCAGCCCCCATCCCTCCTCTGCCCTCCTGGCACCTGTGCTGCTTGTCCCATAGATGCACGGCTTGGCTTTGGAGGCTGTTCAGAAGCCTCGAGCTGACAGCAAGCCCCTGCACAGCCCGGACTGACACCCTGTGCCACGATTTCCCTGAGTAACAAAGGATGTCAGGAGAGGGAGAAGCCTAAATTAATAAAGGAAAGGTAGAGTTAGTAACGATCCTAGAAGACCATGATTTGTCAAACCTATTTTAGATGCTTGCCTCTGGATGAAGCAACTTGTGCTCTGTTGTCACACTGTACGATTACCTTAAAGGAGGCTACAGCGAGGTAGGGATCAGGCTCTTCTCCCAAGCACCAAGTGATAAGACAAGAAAATAGCCTTAATTTGCACCAGGGGAGGTTTAGGTTGGATATTAGGAAAATATTTGTCACCAGAAGGGTTGTGAAGTGTTGGAACAGGCTGCCCAGGGCAGTGGTTGAGGCGCCATCCCTGGGGGGCTTCAGAAAACATGTACTTGTAGAGCTCAGTGATGGGATTTCATGGTGGCCTTGGCAGTGCTGGGTTAAAGGCTGGACCAGATGATCCTGGAGATCTTCTCCAACCTGGGTGATTTCTGATTCAATCAGAAACTGAGCCCAAGTGACTCAGGAGGAGGGACGAGGGGTGAACCCTGCCCAGGGTTTTGCTCCTCCGGGTCCGTGTGACCTCTTCATCCTGGTGGCTGCTTCCAAGCTCTTAAGTGCCCGATGGAAATAAATTTATGTTCGTAGCTTCAGCTATTAGCGCTGTGCTCAGAAACCATCAGCTCCCGATGAGTAATACCCTTGTTGGAGGACATCTTCCTGGAATGGAGGGAAGCAGAAGGAAGTGCCAGACAGCCCTAAAATCCTCCGAGAAAAATGAATGCATCGTGGTGAAGGATTCCTACAGCCCAGGCTCAGAAGGGGCACCGAACGAAGGACAGTTGATGTGTGTCATCAGGTGAGGAGGACAGGGTAGGATTACTGACACAGCCGAGTTTTAAGCAGTCTTTGTGCTCAGCTCTGCCAAGATCTGTGCCAGAGCTGCACGTGTCTGTTATAAAAGTTCTGTGCTAATCAGAAAGGATTCAGGATAAAGCAGTGGGAATGACAAAAATCTAGAAAACGTCACCTGTGGGGCTGGAAGAGGTGGAACTGTTTAATCTGAAGCTTTGCAGCTCTGAAGACAGGGCAAAGGCTGCTGGTAGAGGCTGTGAAATACCCAACACTGGGAGTTTTTAAGGCCAATTAGGCAAAAATTTGTCAGCAGCATTTACTGAGCTATGATCCTCTCTAAAGAGGGGACTAAACATCCTGTAGGATCCCACACAACATCTTTTTCTGCAGGTAAGATCTGCAGAGAAGGGCCGGGCTCTGCATTCAGGCAGTGGAAAGAACGAGAGTCCTGAACGTGGTCCCTGCTTCTGCTGCAAGGGCTTCAGAAATCCATCAGAGAAGGTCTTTGGCAAGCCTGCTTCCAATCTTCTCTTCCCTATCTGTGAAGTATAATGCTTTCCTCTTGCTCCTCTTATTCATGGAGACTGTAATCCTGAGGGCAGGGTTGTCCCCAGCTCTGTCTAGATAGCATTTATCACAAACGAGCTCCTTTACTTACTGTATTGCCAATTATGTTCATTAGCAAGGAAGGGCTCCCAAGGGAGGGCTACAGGCAAATGGTGCACAGCTGCTCGGTCACTTCCCAGCCTCTGGTCCTCTTTTATTCCCTAGCTTGGTTAAAATCAGAGCAGGGTCGGGCCAGATGGCCCCAGAGGTCCCTGCCAACCTTCGGTGTGCTGGGATTGTCTGAGACCAGCAGTGGAGTAACTTCAAGAGGTGCTGCAGGCTTTGATGAGATGGGAGCCGTTCACCCATTCAGAAAGCAATGGAGAGCACTGCATTGAGAGAGCAGCCCTCGGGGTTTAGTGGGGGTTTAGCTTATGCTTGGGTGAGAAAGAAAATCCACTCGAAGGCAAGCAATGTTAAATGTTGCCTATTAAACTTCAGCTCGAAGGAGGAGTAGTCCCATCCCTCTGTCTTTTAAGATTAGGAGAGCCCGAAGCTCATAGCACGGCCGAGTGGAAGATAAATGGGGCTGAACATTTTCCAAGCAGATTGGTTTGCTTGTTTATATTAAACACGTTTTAATAGCGAGGTGTTACAGGTGTCTGAAATTTTCCATCCTGGGATTCACAAGGACTTTTCTCACCATGCTGCTGAATCACTAAGCAGAGGCTGATTACCAGGAGAGGCAGAGCCATGCTTTGCATGCGGCTTCGTTAAAGCTAACGATAATTTCTCAGCTCGCAGCAGATGAAGATTTGGGCCACTGGATTTTGTGTCTGGGTGCGGGTCTGAAGACCTCCTAATTAGGGCTGTTGTTACAAGTTTATTTCCATGCAACTCATGGAGAATTTCCCAGTCTGACTTATGACTTGGGTGCTCTGATGAAGTCTAACCACGTATGGAGAGCAGTGCTATTTTGTAGCCTCGGGAAGATTGATTTTCACCTACTGCTGAAACAAATCTACCCAGAGCTGAGTGCCTACTTCAGTTTTCATTCCTCCTGCTTCTTTCTTGTTTACCTCCTGTGTCTTGCTGGGCACTTTCCCATACCATTACTGCTGCTTTCCTGCAGTGAGACTTTATGCCACTTCTCTCTGCTTTAGCTTCGTCTGAATCTGCAATATGTAAAGTGGTTTAGGGGAGCAGAAGGTGAGTTTAAACAAGGCAGACCGAGCTAAGTAGGATTTAAGTGCTTCATTCAGGTTTATATATATGCTGCCTGCCCACCTGTGAGAAGCTCTGCAGCACCTGCCTTCAAGCTGCTGCCTCGATTTTTCTCCCTGAATCTCCCTTCCTCCTCCCAACTTCTGGCTGGTGAGGCAGGATCTTTGTAGGGCCAGGGCTTGTGCTTCCAGTGTGGCACACGCAGCTCTGTGTACAGCAGCCCTTACAACATCCCTGTGACGGGAACAATACCAGGGTGCTGCTTTATCTCGCCCAGATCTGAGCTAGATTTAGGTCTGGTCTTGTGCCTCAGCACTCGCTGCAGGCCTGCAAGTTTTCTTTCCCATCCAAAGCACACAGCGCAGCTCTGAAAAAGCCTTTGGGAGAAGTCGTGTCTTTATTCAGAAACATTCCCTTAGTCCAGCAGCAGGGCTGGAAGGCACCACGGGCTTTGTTTGTCCCCTCGTGTTGCTGTGAGTGTTGGCTGGTTGGCCAAGAGCAAGGCATCCTCTTGCCATATGGCCATATGCAAGTGAGACCTCTGCTCAGCCTCCACCTCCCCAGTGGCCTGGAACAGCAGCTTTTGCCGGAATAATCTTCCAACAAAACATAACAAGAAGTTCCAGCTGATATATAGAGCCTCTCGTCTCCGAGGAGCCTGTGGTACTTGTGTAGGGAAGGAGGGGCGATGCTCGTGATCCTGCAGCCTTTTCCACGGGCTCCCAAAACTTGTCTTCTGAGCTTACTGGACTCACTGTTAGGACAGAAACTGCCATGGCAAAATAAATCAGTGCTCCATCTAATCGGAGAGCCTGTCAAATAGGGGCCAGCACAAGATGTTCCAGAGAAAGAGATGGAAGCAGTCAGCGTGCCATAACTCCGCAGCGGGTCCGACAGGCAGCAGCGTGCATAGACACGATCACTGTAGGGTAACCAGATGAAAGGGAGATGACTTCACCTTCAAAATCCAATAGATTTGTTCAGTAGCTGTAGTACTCAGCACTGATGCAGCCTAAGGTGGCCACAGGTCACTTTTTTTCTGAATTAACAGATGCTCATCAGATAAGTGCCTTATTAGTAAGTGGAATCTAGCCAGGAGGACAATGTAGCAGGCATCTCCCTTCTGGCGTCAAAACCCAGATCGTATCTAACAGATCCGCTTGCCAAATCTCTTCAGGCTCTTTGCTGTAGACTTGATGACAGAATTTGGCTGCATCTTTAAGCCTTGGTTGTTCGAAGCTGGACCAGGAGCAAGGGGACTTTGTGCATCACCAAACAAAACTTCTGAGGAACAGAAACCCCGGTGCCTGTTTCTCCCGTTCCCATTTTCAAGATGAAGCCACCCAGATGCTCAGCCTTTTCAAGGCCTTTCTTGTCCTTTTGTGTGTTTTTTTTTTTTTTTTTTCTTTTTTCTTTTTTTCTTTTCTCCTTCTTGCAATTCAGGAGTGATTGCATGAGCTGAACCAGCACACTGCGGCTCCCAGGTCCTGTCTGGAACCCCTGCACGCTCTGCCCTGGGTTCTCGCCCTTCGGCTCAGCAAAAATGACTCATCATCAATTTTGGAGAGGATTTTACCTGAATTTCCAAAAGCTGATGAAAAAAAAAAGTGAATCTATAAAAAGCCACAGCTTTCACCTTCTCCAAGGCAGCCTGCTGCCCTGCCAGCCTAGCCCTGCAGCTGATGCTTTGGGGCAGACGGGTCGGGAGCCATCCCATGGCTTTTTTTTTGCCTAGGCTGAACTCTCCTGCTCCTTCTGACACATCTGCTCGCTTCCTCACCCATCTGCTCCATCATGTCTTGAGCACCACGGGGTTGGAGCTGCCGTTTTACTTCGGGTCTGAGCAGAGCAGAGCATGCTGTGCTCCTAATTAAGATATTGAGGTATTGCTGCACCACCACCACCAAGCAACTGCATTTTAGGTTTTTTTTCCTCTCCTGGTGGCTCCTTCCTCTTAAGGACTTCCAATTGCAAAAGGAGCTCGCCGCTTCCATGTGCCTTGTACTGTGACAAAAATCACTGCTCATTTCTTCTTCCGTTCCCATTAATTGCCTTAAATTATTTCGGCCTATAAAATTATCTACAACTTGTGTCTTGATGGCAAACCAGTAGACATAGGTGTTTGAGAGATGCTAGGCAGAGTTTTTCCCCTTAAAGCAACAAGCTGTAGCTTTCTTCCACAGTACGTGAGCATTTTAGTAATAAGTTCTTTCTCCTGCCTCAGTTTTTGTCTCTCTAATCATTATTACTAAAATACACACACCAATAATTCCCTTCCTCTGAGCCAGCCTCTTAAGACTGCATAATACAATTACTGCAAATTAGCATCTTATGAAAAACAAAGAAACAGCACAAAGCCCAAAAACCCAAACAAACCCTCCCAACTGCCTGACATTTATAAACTCTCCTTAAAACACTAACAGGCGAGAGTGGTAATTAGATTTGCAGAGCAAAATGTTTTTACATGTGAAGGACTTTAATTCAATAGCTCTGCACATTTTATTTACGCTCGATCTGTGTCCCTGGAAGATTTGCAGTGGAAATGTCTTTTCTATAAGGTTTTTAGGTGAAGGAGTGATGCCCTGTGCAATTTATTGTCCTCCAGAGCCCTGGGGACGAGGCAGGTGAGGAAAAAATCCTCATGGTTCAGCAATGGGGGAAAAAAAAATGAAAAAAAAAATCCCATAAATGAAAATATTTATATTCTTAATTTTTTTTTTTTACTACTCAGTGCCCATTCTTACTAATGTAGGAGGATAATAGTAAAATTGCCCTAGGCTCGGTTAGCAAATATGAGCTTTTTGTGAGGATTTCTAGATGGTACATGATGGGCAATCGTGAAACAAAATACAAGCCCAAATACACAGTTTGTCCATTTTTCACTTAGGAAGTGAGTTAAAAATAGGTCAAATTATTGAATTAGTCTCAGAAGCTCTTCAGTGTTCATGGAAGGAATAGTCTTACATGAAGAAGGTGCTGGAGCAAGTTCTTTCATTCCTGATCCTATTTTGGTATTTTTGAGCCTCCGGAGTACCTGTTTGTAAAGCTGCCCGTAACAAAAGTTCCCCAATTTATTTATTTTTTCATGCTGATGAATCAAAGGTCAAAAAAGGAGCAATTTTTTCTGACATCTTTCACTGTCACAAGAATTACTAAATAGCTTAAATGTAAAATGGCAAAGTATTTGGGGTGAAAGCACAAAAAAAAATGGTAGAAATTGTTTTATTGTAAATCCAATTTACAGGGAAGAAATGATGTACTGTGCTGTCTGCTGTTCTTCAGACCCAAGCATAACTGCAAGCAGATTTCCAAGAAACTGAGTGCAATTACAAGAAAATGTGTCCTTCTCACTGATTCTTTCTAGGGACTAATTGGGCTCCATACTGCATAACATCTATAAATGTGAAAGGAACCGGATTATTCCACTCACACGGACAGGTTGTCATCTAGAGGTACGGACTGCTTGTTGCTGGGGCAGTAGAGCAGGATTCTGGGTTGTTCTGTGCCCTTGTGCCTGCTGGTATCATGTGAAAGAAGCCAAAAAAAAGCAATGTTGCTCCTGCAGTGATGCTCAGGATTCGTGTTCAGGTCCTGGCACTGGTGAGTCAGCATTCGGTGTTGGCTTCTGGTTGCTGTCTTAGTTCTCTGGCACTTGCATTGCCTGTGTGTTGAGATAGGCAGAATTTATTGTCACTGAAATCACTTTCTTAGTGCTACGTGGCTGTTACCACCTCATAAATGCCATCTTATTTCAGAGGCGTGGTGCTGGTGGTTCCCTTGATAACTTTTACCATCTCCCCACGGCACATTCTGCTTGTCAAGGTTTTTAACCTTTTTTTAAAGTGTTTTCTGAGTTTCCTGCGGGGTGTGCAACTGCTTTGGGCCTGTGGGAAGCAGCTCTTGATCTTGGAAAGAGGATCAAACAATGAGGCATCCTTGTAGCTGCTCAGCTTGGAGCAGCCTCCTCCTTTACACTGCTCACTAGCGAGGACCGGTACAAAGGCAGACGTGTTCCTAATCACCCTCGTGTTAATAAATCCCCATCCCCAAGGGCTTGCAGAACAGGAGCTGGTGATGGTGTACGTATATTGGACTGCTTGCTCATCTTTTAGTGGGCCCCCATGCACAGATTTTCCCAGGCTGGCTGGTGTCAGAGTGCCAGCGCACGCTGCTTTTTGGCACAAACCTGGGGCACGATGTTCTCTATAGCCTGAAGGATGGACCCAAACCAAAGCGATTTTCCCCTCCAACATTTTCCGTGCACAAACAATACACAGAATTCCTCTGACCGAACGTCAGAGAAACCAGGCTCGAGTGCTGGATTTCACTCTGCAGCTTCGTCCTAAACTTAACGGGGTGTGGGGAGGTGGAGGAAGCAGCCCCATTGCTTATTTTTAGGTGCCTAACTCTGTTCCTAGGCAATGGGAACAAGTACATCACTGGCTGAAGCAGCTAGAGCAGGAGACTGAGTGCTGGCTGACACAAGTTCTTGTCCCACAGACTGGAAAATCCCATGCAAAGGACGCTGATCCAGGAGCAAATTGAATTTAGAAAGTGTCTTTGAGAGTGGGTAGGGAATGCTGCTGCTGCTGCCTATTTGAGCATTGGTCTAGCAGATGCCAAGGGGGGGAAGAAGTCCCTCTTGCTTAGGACTTCAGCATGATTTGCTCAGGATAATAATAATAATAATAATAACAATAAATAATAATAACAATAATGATGGAATTCCTGTGATCTTGGAGCACGCTGCTGCTGGATCTTACACTCACAGTGCTCCAACACGCTTGGGCTCAAACAGGGATTCATCTTAGCAAAGAGGTGAAGGTGATCAAGGAAGAGCAGCTAAATGAAAAAAGTTGGACATTTAGTTGCTTCATCGGGTAAAGAATGAGTAGGATCTCACAATATATATATATATATATTTTTTTTTTTGCAAGTGAATTTTCTTACAAAAACAATACTCAGGATAATAAAAAATGACCGTGCTGATTTCCCAGGGGCAACACTAACCAAGCAGCATTATTAAGGAATAAATAAATAAAAAAAACTTGTGTTAAACACTGTAGCTCTCAGGGGCTGGCAAAGTATTCATTTACTCACATCACCTGAAATTAATTGCTTCTTGCAGTGGGGGGGTTACCCACCACAGTAAAAATACACCTCAAAAATTAGTTGTGAAAGCTATGTTTTCTTTTAAATGAAAAGAACGATTGTAACTGCATTTTCCTGCTTTCATTCTGCCTGATGTGGGAGACTATTAGTGAGCTGAACTATAAATGTTTCGCTGATAGAAAACTAGAAATGAATTGTTGTTCCTTGCAATTTTTGCCTCCCACTCTTTACAGCATAGCAGAACACAAAACTCTCAAATCATCAGAATTGGATAGGAACTGCAGGGCTTTTTTTATTTTATTTTTGAAATTGAGTGTCTGGAGTGATGCACGGTCTTTTCAAAAAAAAATAAAACAAAAGTAAAAAAATTGAACGCTAGGCAGAAAACGAAGGGTTTTTTTTGCATGATGCCAGTGCCAAGCCTAGAGGAAGGGCATTCTGAGACGTTTCACAGACAAGCAGGAAGCCCATAAGAAAAGAAGCAGTCGATGAACTGGAAAGGTATGCAGCATCCATAGCCACCGAGGGAAATTCAGATGGAAAAGCTCTCGCTAGGGCGAGTTAACGCTTCAGTCAGTCAATATCAGCAAAACCTCACTAACTTCACAGCTATTTGTGCAGTGAACTATCTAGCGGGAGGAAAGCTATCAACTATCTGTGCTGACTTCCAGCGGTTTTTGTCCAAAAAGTGCAGATTATTGAAGGCTTGGTGTTGACCTGGCAGTCGCTAATGGGTAGCAGACAAAGCAGGAATTCTCTTTAAAGCCGTCGCGTGGACCTGTGTGCGTACGTAATCCCCTTGCTGACCTCTGTCCAAAAATATTCTTATTAGAGCCCAGTAGGGGAGGATAAACCCATTTTGTAGTAACTGCTGAAGTTTCATGTTTCAGTTTCATCCCGGGTTAGAAAAGCAGCGAAGGCTTTCTCCAAACCAGAGTGGCATCAGTTCTCCTTTTGTGCATCGCTGCTGCATGGTGGATCGCGCGAACTCAGGAGCTAATTCTAAGCAGATGGACCTGATTTTAGTCACTCTTTTTTTTTTTCCAGCTCCTCCATTTCTGTGTCAGCAAGAAATCCAGCCACATTGGGAAGCGTCCTCCTTTTACTTCTATACAAGGCAAACCCAAGCGCTTCTGCTGTCGCATTTACTTCTTGGCCCCCCTGAGTTTCAACCAACAGCCACGGCTTTCGCTTTAGGTCAGTGTTCAAGCAGTTCCCAAGCTTTTCTGCCTGCTCTCATTGAGCAAACAGTGGCTTCATAGTTTCATGCTGTAAAACTTTTCCTGTTTGCTGGCACTCGGTGTGCGGGCACGACGGAGCTCTTAAGGGGAGAGACCGGTCTGCGCTGGGCATTGGGAATGCACCGAGCTGGGAGGTTAAAGTATGCGTGACACAGAATCAGGGGGTGGTTTGGGTTGGAAGGGACCCTTAAGGGTCTCCCAGGTCCATCCCCCTGCCGTGGGGGTGTTGCTGTGGCTGGACCAGGCTGCCCAAAGCCCATCCAGCCTGGCCTTGGGCACCGCCAGGGATGGGGCAGCCCCAGCTTCCCTGGGCAGCCTTCCATCAGCGTGGACCCAAATGTTTGTGCTGGAAAGTGGTTTTCTAAGGATTTTTATTTGTTTTTACCGTGTTAAAGTAACAGTAACACTAGCAAAATCAGTCATGCCTTAAATTCAGATTGAATTTTTGCCTGCACAATAAGCCACAAAGCTATCTAACATTATATATTTCTGTAAGAACCCCTGCCATCCACTGACAGCACCCTAATGTAGTAGTCCCACCTCGTATGACATCCCTTTCTGGATGGATCTTCCCTTTTAAATCACATCCTGGTTTCTGGGATACCCAGCCACAGGTAACTCACTGCCAAAGCAATGTGTCTGTGACACTATCCCCTTCTCTCTTTGCTCTCTGAGATTCCTGTAACACAATATTGTGTGGGGAACATCTGCTGTATCATTCTTTTAATTCTTTTAATTTTCTAGGTGTGTAATGAACGTAGAAATCTGCTGGTTCGGATCAGCAAAATGTCCTGTCCTTTGAGCAGGGACCTGCCATTTGTGCTCTGAATAGCCAAGCACCAGGACAGGAGCTGGCTCCATCTCACACTCCCTGGCCATTCACTGCATTTACACCCTGTTCTCCGCAGGAACGTCAGAGCATCTGGAATAAATCAGGTCTTGGAAGCCACTGGTTTATGCGCAGGCTCCAGTTTGGGGGTTTAAATGATGCAGGATGGTGTGATGAAAGCCACCCAGAGCTGCCTTGTTTCTAGCTCATGATTTAAAGACTAAAAGCCTCTCCCATCCTTCAGCTGTCCCGTGCCTTACAGGAAAGGGAGGCATGTCATGATAACAGGGGAGGCAGCTCCAGCACTGCAATACTTGAGAACCCAATGAATATTAAGCGAGTGTTATTAAAGTTATTTAAGGGTTCTTAAATTATTCTGGGCCTATAAAAACCTGAGGCAGATTAAATAATGGCTTCTGGGAGGAGAGGATTGATCCCAGGCATCCCAAGTAACCTTCTGCTCGGTCCTTGTGGCTTTTTCTTTCTTGCTGGTGCCCTGCATCTGCCGCCAGCTGTAAAGCTGCTGCTGTGGGTGCTCAGCAAGATGTACAGCAGCTGCTCCGTGCAGACCGATGCCCTTGTCACAGTCAAATGTGATGTCTTTAAATCACATTTAAAGCTGAGGAATACTAACAAGGGATAGGGGACAGTTGTTACTGGGCTTATTCTCTGGCTATGCACTTGTATTTATTTTTCCCTGTGCACTATAACATCTTTCACAGACGTGGCGTTTATGAGAGATCAGTATAAAGAATGGCAGAGCAGTATAGGAAGAGCAAGATTTATGGTTTAGGTGCAGGACCGGGGACAGGCAGAGCAAAGCCCTCTAGTTTGAGTGGATTGTAAAATGGAGATAAAATGATCTTTCTGTAGGGCTACTCCTGAGTTAAACTAAATATGAACTGTGAGCATGATGAGACAGCCGACAATATAATACTCGGGACCACTTGGTTATTATTTTTATATCATCCAGCTTGTCACTGGCTTCTGCATCCCATATCCCAGCTTCTGTAGGTGCCTGCAGAGCAGTTCCTGGGCGTTCCCAAAGCTGGGACTGGGAATCCAAAGTCTCTTGTGATGCAGAGAGCCGGGACGAGGAATGAAGCAACCCTAATTCCGAAATGTCTGTATTTTTAGGGAGCTGATTTGTTATGTGCTAAGCGGTGCCTTGGGAATCTCTTTGCTTGAAACAAACCGAGGCTCTCTGGCGTTCGGCTGGCAGGCTGCTGCAGGGCTTTCACATCTCAGAAACTGCTCATTTGTGGCTGGCTAAAATTTCATTGCGACTCCATCAAGAAAACAAGATGGAGAAACAATTAAAAAATAATCTAACGTGTGCAATAGCTGGTGGTGGGGAGCAGCGCGAGCTCTTCCAGGCTTGCAGATTTGAAACTGATTCCAGGCTTACAGATTTGACTTACATTTGAAAGTCTTTCCTGAAAAAAAAAACCAACTTGTTAGGGCTCCTGGTGGTTCCCAAATTCTCCTGTGCAGTGTTGTTGTGGCCGGGTGATCGCCATGCCTGCAGAAATCGCGGTGCAGTTCCCTCCAGCTCAGCCCCAATTTCTCTGTTTTTCAGACCAATCTGTTTGCGAAGCACCACAAGAGGCAGGCATTCGATCACTTGCGGTGGGAGCTGAGCTCAGCATCTAAAACAGCCGCTCCCTGGGACATTTCTCTTTATTCTTGACTAGGACATTGGCCATCCTGGGCACTCAGCCTTGCCCCAAGGCAGCACGTCTGACTACAAATCTCCTTCTGCTGCATCTCTGCTTTCTGTGCTGAGCACCTAGACTATTGCATTTCATCCAGAGGAACGTCCCTTGCCTGCTTAGAAGCAATGTTTGGATATTACAGTAAATATCTCTTTAGGTGAAAACCAATTTAAGCAGGGAGCTGAGCGAAGTTATGAACAGTCAAGCGGGGCTGGATCCAGTCATTTACTCCCAATGCCTCTGGGTGGGTAAGGCAGGTTTAGCTGTAGGAAACGGATTAAATGATGGCCATGGGGCATATCCGAGAGGAAAGTAATGCGTCCATTTTCCATTTTCGTGAATTTATTGCTCCTTTAGAGATGTTCCCAGGGCACCAGTGTATTTGGGAATGACGGCGGTGCTGGTAAGCAGCCAGGCGCAGCAGCAAGCCCCGATCAGCCTGGCTTGCCAGAAAGGCAGCGTTTTGTGGTCGGCCCAGATTTTTCTTCTGCCTTCAGAGATATTTCCTGCCATTGACTCATCTGCGTCTCTGCCCATGACTGAAGACTCAAAACATCAAGGTCAGGAAAGCACGTGATCGAGATGCTTATCAAGACCTGCCCGTGCAGAATTTGGCCAGAAAACCCGTCGAGAAAACAGCGAGACCGCGTGTGAAACTGCACCAACTGATAGCTCAGGGCTGGCTCGGACATCTCTTGGTTGGTACCTTGAATTCAGAATGCTTTCTCCTGACAGACACAGGGAGAGCAGATAGCCAAAGCAAAATGTAGTCAACTGGAGTTGTCTATTTTTAGAGCTAAGGGAAAATAACTGGTTCCAGAGCTGAGCGGAGACATACGTTACAGGCCTGACATGCATTTACTCTGAGGACTTGCTCTTGGGATGGAGCAGGGAGTGGTTTGATTTTATTAATGTGAGACAGCAAGAAAAGATGGTAGGGCACGGGGTCAACAAGGGCTGTCTGGCTGGCAACTGGAAGGGTTTTGAAAAGCCTGTGGTTTAACCCTGGATGAATTTGATTTTTTTCTTTTTTTTTGGAGTGTTCTTCAAAAGCAAACCTCATTGCCATGCAGCAGGGATGCTCACAAGTCCCACGCTTGCACGAGCAGACCCGTATCCGTGACTGCTGACCAGCCTCTGCCTCCAGCCAGGGGCTCTGAGACCCTTCCAGCCTCCCTGGGGGCCAGGAGAGCCTTTGCTTTGTGTGCAAATTAAACCCCAGACAGTCCTGAAAATGCCAGTGTGTGGCGGGTACACAAACGCAGCTTCAGCACTTCAGGACTTTTTTTTTCTGTAAAATAACTTGGCTAGCATAGCAATCTGCCACTCACTAGATAGCGTTCCTGCCATCCCCAAAAACATTAGAAATAGAAAGATATTGGATTGTGCTGCTAGAGTGGGCTCCAACAAAAAACTGCAGACCAGAGAAATATCTGTCTGAGCTCTCAAGGGAAGGTCTGGCTGGGTTGCAGCTCACTTCTGATCATTAAATCTTCCTGGGATGGACTTGAGTTTTTCCTTCCAATGTGCTACTTGTGCACGGTGCTGTAATAGGGGTTCTAGATCTATCTAGGGAAGCCTACAGCAAGGCCAACACAACCCTTCTGTGCAGTTTTCCCAGGAGAAACAAAACCTTTCAGGCTTGAGGAGGAGCTGTCCCACATCACGGACAAGGCTTTGGCTCTCATAGTAAAGAAATGGTGTTGAGTTCGCAGGGATTGATGATGTTTTTTAAAGAGAAGGTAGCAAAAACGCACAGAATTGTGTGATGGTGGAGAACGGATAAAAATAGTTGAGGTCAGGGCAAGTGTCTCATTGTATGTGTGGGGTAAATGAGAATCTAAGGAAAATGAGAATCTGTATGCATGAGGTAAATGAGGTAAATGAGAAATCTGATGAAGGAGAAATATGTGTATGGGAAATCAGTGGGTCTTGCTACTGTACCTTCCCCAATCCACTTCAAAATAGCCTGGACAGAGTACTTGATGCACAGAAGTGAACAAAAGCCTCTACAGCACCCTACAGCACCCCGTTACCGATTACCTACATCCTCTGAAACCCGCTGACTGACCGACTAGCCCTCGTTTCAGAAAGACCTGATCTCGGTGAAAAACAAAAGCCATCATTTTTATATCCTCCTCAATAGCAAGACTTGTGGAATGGGAATCCTTCGAGGGACAGGGACCTGCTCCACCTACGTTGAAGGACATCCCTTTCCCCTCACAGAAGGGAAAACACATTTCCACTGCCCTTTTAGCCTGGTATCTCTTCGTCTCTTGCCCATAGCACAGCCAAGTGACAAGCGTGGCTTGGAGATGGAGAAAAGTCCTGTGGTACCCGTAATGATAATTGTGGTAGATTTTCCTTTCTTTGATGTCAGCCATCAGGAGGATGCTCTGATTCAGGTCCTAATTAACAACCCAGATTCGGAGAGGTCTTAAAACATGCACGTGGTGATTTCAGCCCATCTCTGGTTAGATCCAGGCTCCTAGGAGCTGCGGGAGGGGCAAATTGTTCCACGTTTCTAATAACTCCTGATAACTTCTTCCTTTGCAAAGGCAAAGGGAACTATTTTTCTTCTAGGCTCCTTTCCATCAATAGATATCGATCACTTAACAAAGCTAGTCTTTCAGCTACGGAAGGCCTTTGATTAAAATTTTACTTGGCAGCCTCTTGGACGAGATATTTTATCATCATCATGAACACTAGGGCCCCATAATGTGAAAAAGGAAATGAAATGAGGAGGCAGTAACCTGAAGTAAGAACTGAAAAATTATGTATTAAATGCCAGACACATACTCTTAGATAATACTGTGCCACTTTACATATTGTACAGTCAATTAGATTTTATAGGGATGGCTGTAATTACTGCAGAAAAATCTCAGGGGCTAAAGAAAAATAGAAAAAAAAAATCTATTTAAGCATTTTGAATAGCATCTGTGAATCTTAGTGTTTTGGTGAAGAGGCTGTAGATTTTTTGCTGTGTTCTTGTGGCGCATCAAATTCTCTCCACCTCAGAAAACCGAGGTGCATTTTCGACAGCAAATAAACTGTCCCCTACAAAATCTGTTCTGATATAGCTGAATTTTCAATCTTTCTCTGTTTTTTTGCCAGAAAACTCTGTACCTCATGGGGAGATGGCTGATATTAGGGATAAATGTGACTGGAGATGAGTCAGCTGCAGAGGGAGGAGAGGACTGCTCAAGTAACTTGCTGGAGAAAGAGAAAATATCATTTGAGATTCGAGGAAAAGGAGGCAAGCATGGCTTTATTTAGCTGTAAGGCAGCAAGGGTGATCAGGGATGACAAAAGAAGAGCCAGGAAAGCATTGATTCTGTTGCAAATGATCCATTGTGGGCTATGATAGCATCTGGGTGGGCAGGTTAACTCTTTTTTAGGTGCTACCCCAAACTCTTTGAGCAAGGAGCTCTTTAGGGCTTGTGCAGTGCTACTGTAGAACTAATGCCATATTGAGCTGAAGAACAAATTTGGTTAAGCATGTTCCTCTGAAAAGACATCTGTTTTTAAATTCACGGTAAATAGTTGCAACCACAGTCATTCCGGGAGGATGAAGGAGGCATCCAGAGCTTTTGTCATTTCCCTGGGTAATGGGACTGATGTGGGGACCTCCAATATCAAAGTCCTACAGGCTTGACAATTGCTCGGGAGGAATGTCACCTCTCACAGCAGAACCAAGCTGCTGTTGAGGAGGACATGAAAGCAAGCAGACACATGGCAGAACGCACATGAAGTTATTAATGATCTGTTAATTATTTGGCTTCCTGTGCTGCTTCCAAGTGCTAACATGACAAGTCAGCAAATTCAAAGGAAATGGAGGTTTGGTTGAACAAAATGTAGGAAGTGGCAGTCTAGTTGTTCTTTTCCAGGCAGGTAAGTGCTAATTAGTGTATTCATCTAATTACACCCAGCTCTGCAATGAATGTGCTTGTATCTGACCTAGCTACTTTGGTTGCCTTTATAATATATAGATAGAGATGTAAACACAGACAAAAAGTGAATTTTTTGTCAACAAATTGAAGGTCCTACAGCTTGTATTATCTCTCCCACTCCATGAGAAGATAATTAAGCAAGGACAACAGTTTCCTGACTGAGGGGGGATCTCTTATGACCTCAATTAGAGCATGGGAAAGATTGAAATGTTTTTCTTTGGTTTTAACCTAATTCTCTCACCAGGCCTTTTCTTCAAAGGCTGTGGATCAAAAACTTTTTGAATGGTTATTAGATCTTTATCTGAGAGTAAGAAAAATAGCACAACATCTGGAAAGGTTAATGCTGATTGACAAATCCTTCTTTTAAAAGGCAAAGCTGTATCTCCGTGACCTAGAGCTGCCAGCAGTAAAGGAATTGAGCAGTCTGAGGAAGGATGGCGCAGGACACACAAACAACCCCCTGGAAGTGGGGTCCTGGGAGAGATCCCCCAGGAAAGGAGAGCAGTGGTACTAAGGGGAGGAGAAGCTCACGAGTCCCAGTTCTCACAACCCCTGTAATGAGAGGATTTGAGGTTTTGTTGAAACTGAATTTGTTCTTCAAAGCCCATATGCGTGCCCTTCCACTGCACCCGCTACACAACAGAAATAGGTAAATGGAGACACATTTACTGATCCCTCTAAATGTAGAAATAGTAGTGTTCTCATTATACAGGCAAGAAAGTGCCTTGTGGTTTATCTTCTTCTTCTCCTTTGTCTTGAAATGTTACAAGGTCCAGATTTCACTATGGCTGGAAAAATACAGCTTCAGAGGCCACCATTACAGAAAGTGCTGCAGTGTAGGTTTTCTATCGGAATGAAAGGCTTTTTGTGGCACAATATTGAAGGGCTGAACTCAGATTTTCTGCTTGTTTGGTTGTGGCTGGCTGGAGTATTTTCTCCGTGACTTTTCTCATCTGGTCACCATTTGCAATCAGTTACGGTAAATGACAATTTTGCTTGCTTGGCAGTACTAAGAGCTAATAAATTTAAGGAAAGCTATTTGATACAAACAAATCAACGCTCATTGATTTTAGTTTTTCACCTCGAGTCTTTTGTCTGTCATTTCAGTATATTAATGAGCTCATTAATAGTTCTAGAGAAGACTGGAAGGTGTGGCCACTCAACTTCATCCATCAGTCGTACACCTGCTGCTGTCAACACGAAATGGTGCTACACCACCAGAATGGGATATGAAACTATTACTATAATGGAGACAGCAGTGTAGGTCAGTCTTCTATTATTCATAGTAAACTATATTTAGAGCTTAATAGCTCCACTCTGCATTGACTCATGGGTACATGGCATACATATTAATAAGTTACATTCCACTAACAACAAAAGCGTGACGTTGGTTTTCAGGCATCTGCGTCTTTGTAGTATTTCTGGTTGATGTGTCACTGTTAGGTGTCATCAATGTATACCAGCCTATCGAGTCATGACTCATCAGTCTTATCTTGGAAGACTGTATCATACACGATTACCCAACCCCAAGATATTTACTGTTGTGTTCTAAAGCAAGCACGGTCACATAGCCTTGATGTTGTTTGTGATAACAGAAACCCTCCTTTATTATTTTGGCTGAGTAGACTTTATATTTATGCATAACTCTGTGCTTTAGCACACTAAGCCACCACATCTTTGTTGCTACTCCCAAATACCAGTAGACCTCAGTGAAGAACCTCAAGCTGCCAAGCAAGAAGGAAGATGGTAGATAACAAGAACAATAGGCAGACAAGTAATAAAAATTCAGCTTCTTATAGCTAGATCCCAAAGATGATCATTTGTATTCAGCCTTAAGATGTAGCAGATTGAAATACATTTAGCTGGTGATACCTCTCCCTTTGTTGTCTTATCAGTTTGGATACAAAGATATTACTATTGGACGGTTACTCAAAACCTGATCTGTTCTCTCTCTGAGCTTTAATAATTAAACCCGTTCAATGAAATGAATTCATTGCGGTGCTAAGACAATGTGGTTTCAAAACCACCAGCTTTTATGTTGATTAAAATATTTCCCTAGGCTGCGATAAGCAGCCAACAGCTGGCTTAGAGTTTCTTGGTAAGTAGGATTGCTGTGTCTAATTCTCATATCTTCTGGAAAAGAACACAACCTTGTTATAAAGGAAGAGGTCAAAGGATGCACAAGCTGAAACTCACAATTTAATTCTACCTTTAGGTGAGTTTTAAGTATGGTTGTGTCTGCCAAATGGCTGTAGTTAAGGGGTGGATATTTCTGAAGCCCAAAGTACCCGCTCGTGGCAAAATCACTCTCGTTGAGTTTCAAAGACAGGTGGATGAAGAGAGGCTGACAGAATTATATCCCCAAAAGGTTAAGCCTGTCAGAAACCAGCCTGAAACGCACTGCATTAACTTTGCCCTTTATCGAAGTAAATATTTATTGGCCACATGAACTAAACCAGAGCAGAAGCCTTCGCGTTGGTTGCAAGGAGCTCCCAGATTCATGCAGAAGGTTGTGGGAGAAGCAACAAATCCAGCAGCAGAAACTGCCCAAACTTTCATTTGTTTCTCTCCCCATTTCGATTCAAAGCTTACAATGTCTTTATGATAGCACAGCTACAAATAAGTTGGCTGTTCATCCACCGTGAAATGATTTTTTGAATTTGTATCCATTATCTGAATAGGAAGAGGCACTGCTTCTCTTGTTTATTGTGCTAGCAAAAGAGCTTCCAGTAACACAGAGATTATTTTCGGGATAGCTTTTCAGGATAGCTGACTGTCTTCTTGTTTTGTTAGCTCTGTTGAACTAGTTTGCGACACCAGTGCCAGCTTCTTAGGAAAGTTTGTTGGCCTCATCTTCTTTGAACTAATTAGTTGGATGTAATGTCCTTGCCTGAAGCATCAGATGAAAGGGTATAGATTTTGTTAATGGCTGTCATTCAATTTGATTCTCTCTCTGGCAAGAAAACCTGAAATACTATACTATACCAACTAGTATTTTCTTTTGCACTTTCCAAACTTCGCTTCACTGTTTCATGAGACAGCAGGTGACACGGTTCCCTCCAGGCACATCCACGCTGAAGTCAAAACTGGCAGATGCTTGATGTACCGCGCGGAGGTGTGTCTGCTGTGGGATGGAGCCTGCACCTCAATGTCATGCTGAAGCCGTTCCCCTAGCAAAAATGAGCTCTTGCTTAGTTTATCCAGGTAGTTCCAATCTATACCTGTAGTGGAGACAGCTCTTTTACAGACTACTGCTCGTGGAAAGTATTTAGAAAGCTTTTAGCTCCTGCCATAGCCTCTTTGCAAAATACCTGCGTGTGAATTTGCAGTCCTTGCTATAAATCTGGCATTTTAATACTTGAATATGTTACAAGCTTAGTTTTTGGGAGAAAAATGCTTTGCCAAATAATATTGTTAGTTAAATAAAATGTTTTGAAATGCCAACAATACCATTCTCTATTATTCAGCGCTGCATTATTTCTTTGTAACTGAGTAAGAATAGCTGAAAGCAGATGTAAATTGTTCAGCCTAATGCAATTATTTGCATTCAGTGAAAGGTTGAAAGTAAAGATCATAAAGTGAACATTTAAATCCTTTCAAATTTAATCATATAAGAAGTCTTTAGCAAATGATTTGACCTTTAACAAAAGTTTTTCAATATTTATGAAAAACTGTAATGATATTCTTTCCCACTTAATTGCTGCCTGCACAGAGATAAGCTTTTGTTCTGTTCACGGTCCTTAGGATTCCATTTGAATAACCATCCTCCATTGGGGGGTGTTTGTGGATTTCTTTGAAGTCAAAGCAAATCAGGGAGGCAACAGTAGCTAATTCTGCACTAGTGGTCATGTTGAATTGTAAACAGAAAAACCCTCTTGTACCACTGATTTACTTAATGGCAAGCTATACATGCATTCCCTCATACGCAATGTAAATAAAAATAACAAAATTTGATCTGATTTACTGAAGAGCGTTGATCTAAAATGTACATTTTCATCTTATTTAAAAATAGCAGTAATGTAGTCCTCGATTATGCAATGAATTCCACTTACAGCCACGAGAACGAGTACACACATCAGTGTTGATTTTCACAGACCAGCAAACACTGCCAGAAGCTGCAAGCAGAAGAGGGGATATTTAGCCATTAAAAACCAAAATGATAGAGGCTGATGGAAGAGCTGTGAATCTGCCTGAAGGTGGGAAAATCGCTCAGGAGCTCGTGTACGGTCCCAGGCCTTCTGCAGCAAGGAAGCAACGCATTCAACTTCACCCCCGGTGCCACGTTTTAATTTCTGCAGCACATTGTTCCTCAGGATCCTCTGGAGTACTTTGGGACCTCCCGGCTCCTGTGATTATATGAGAAGATGCTAAAGCCCAGATGGAGCTGCTCATTTATTTTGCTGCTGCTGACAATGAGAGGTAACAATGCTTGCCGATTTTATTTATAGAACGAGCTGTCGCGATGATTCGCCTGGGACCAGCAGACGCCTCCAACCACCGTGTGAAGCAGTGAATGCCCACGGCTCTCCAGGGTCACTCGATATTGATCAGCTAACGCCGTGCTGTGAACAGCTGGTTGGGCTAGATTAGAAGTGTGACCTGGGAGGGCTGGAGTCTAATAAACTAGCGGAGCCACAAGCTGCAGAGACCAAATGATTCGTGTCCTCTGAGCATTCACTGAACAAATACTGTCACCCTAAGAGCACGCAGAACCAACAAAGAGGTTTTCTTTGGAGGCAAAGAGACAGCTGCTGTAATTAGGGTGGGACACAGATGGGACATATTGTATCCAGGTTAACTGTCCCTTATTGCAATATGTCGCTCGCTTTAAATCTAGGTAAGCTGTCTTGTGGTGATAAATATTCAAAGCCTAACAGGAGCAGGGGCTGAAGGCTTGTACAAAGCTTGCTGCCTTATTTTGCTGTCTTCATAGGAGATGCATGGTCCCTCAAGCGTGCAGTCCTAAAATAAGCAATGCTCACCCTTGTGGCGTGTGGCCAGAGGAGCTTTGTTGAAGTACGCTGAAGTACGGAAAGACATCTCATGGACAGAGAGCCAGTCAGTCTTTACAGAAGAGCTGTGACCAGTGGAGATTCTCAATATAGCAATATACCATTATTCTGAGTTTGATGTTTTACATGCAAATGATAAGGACTCCTTGCTCGGAAGAGACTGCAACCTCAAAGAGACAAGATAGAAGAAGAGAGACATTAACCCAGATTCCCATTACATCGCCCAGTCCTTTGGGCGATCCACAGGTGTAGAAATTGCATCCTCATTTTTTTTTTTCCCCACACATTGTTAGCAGTATCTGTACACATAAGGAAAATCATTGATGTAATTCACTTCATCTCCATCTGTATCTCTGTACAGCTCTTTAAGAAGACACGCAGGTTAACTATTCCACCCCATGGCATATGCAATATTTCCCCCCTTCTACAAATTATTTGGCAAGCGTGAAAGTAAATATATGAAGATGTTCTCTGAGACATCCTACAGCTCATCCTGTTCTAGAGAGATATAGGAAACCCATTTCAAGAACATTAACAGATCCGAATAATTCGGTTTATTCCTGTTGATCTCTGTGAGCTAGAGTGTCTAGAAAAATGCACTGCCTCATACATTAAGTTAATAGGGAAATTTTTCTTGTTATTTAGAAGAAATTGTCAACTAAATGAATATGAAGGCTTGAGAAATTTATCAGAAGCCTCAAAAATAGTTGGTTTTCTCAGTTCATTCTTCTACCTCTGTATTTTGGCATGACTCTATTAGATTTGTCACCGTTTAAGAGTCATGGTTAAATGGAGGAGGACTTTGGAAGGAGGAGTTTGGAAATTGAATCATATATCTCCAGAATTAAGCTAAACAATGCTGAGAAATTCGTCAAGTTGCAGAGGGAAAAAAGGTGGAAGCTCTTTTCTCTACAAGAAATGCAAACTTTACAGACAGTAAGAGACAGCTGGCAGTAATCTATTCCAACAGTGTTTTGAGGAGGCATATGTTTATGGCAAAGTAATTTCAAGGCATCGCAGAGGATAATCATAGGAGCTATTTTAGTCTCTAATACTTCACAATCTCCATCACCCCAGGAGCCATTAATATATCTGAGTTGTAAACTGTTCTCCAAGTTCCTCTCACTGTTTCTCTCAAACCCGTGAGCGGAATGACTTTGAATGGAGTCAAGTTAAAAGTTTAGTGTTGGGGATTGTACGAGGCAAAAGAAGTGAACATGTCTTAACTTGGAAGAGCAGAAGAAAGAGATATTGAAGAGACATTTGTGTTACACCAAAGCCTTTTCAGTATGAAGAGATTTAAATAAACATAAATGCACTTTAGGGTTCTTTAACGCTGCCAGCATGAGAACTGGGCCCTCTTATTGTACGATGGCTTAAAAGGTTTTAATATAAGAAGCGGAGAAGCTGCACTGAGAGACAGAGTACACTCGACCAGATAGAAAAGGAAGTTATTTTTCTCCCCTCCTACTTCAAACAAAGGTCAGTCATCCAGTCCTCTCCAATTTTCCATTTTGCTCTGCTTTAGACTTTTCTAGCCACCTCCACCCCCTCGCCAGGCAGGCCTGATTTGCTTTTTTTGCATCTGACCTGAAACATGCCAAAGCTAACAAACATCCTTTCCCATTGACTTCAGCAACTGCTGTGTGACGTCCTTAAAATACGGTTCTGATCTCCGTCCTGCTGCCTTCGCATCGATACGAGTTCATTCACTGCAGACGGGTTCTGGTAATGATGCTGTTGGAGAACAAGAACTAAATCAAGGCATCGGTGACAAATGATGAAACCGAATAAATAAACTTTGGTGTCAGAGATCACTTCAGCGGGGGGTTGCGCAAATATTCTCACAAAAATCAAAGCATAAAGGGAACAAGGAAAATAAACTATCCAGCAGTTGTCCCAGCACTTTCAGGCGCTGGTTCCTGCGATCCCATGAACAACAGCGAACTGAAAATATTCGCTAGCATCTCTTTGAACGATTTAACCAGGTTCAACTGTGAGTCCCACTGGCGTGTGATTTCTAGTGTGAAGGAAATCTACTCTATCGTCAACAGGTATTTTATTTTACTTTGCTGACCTCGGTGCAGCAGCGTGAAGGCATTTCTTATCTGCAGAAATTCCCAGGAGAAGTTAGGGACACAAACAGCGGGAGGCTGAGCAGCAGCAGGGGCAGGGGAGCAGCGTGCTCTTCCCATGTCCCGTTGGTGGTTCTGATGACAAGTCTTTGGCATCGTAGGATGGTTGCGGAAGCCAAGAGACCATGGGCAAACTTCAGTCGTTTCTATTTTTGTGGTTTGTAGGGTTTTTTAACAATTTCTTGCTCCCTTTTCTGATAGTGCAAAGCCGCGGCACCTTTGTAGTTGGATCTTTCCTTGTTGGCTTTCCAGAAGAATTTGTTGCTCAGACCTAAGTTCTTATAAGGCTATGGGCTGCCGTTATTTACCATAAAATGAGCAGAAGTATACCTAATATCCCCACTCCCCTGGCTGTTTTGGCATCAAGGGAGCTGTAGATTAACTTTGAGTCCCGTTGGCTGCTTGACAGTAAAATCCTCAAGAATTAACTTCTTCAATAAATGGGAAAATAATTCAGTACGATCTAGGAATGCCTTGGCATTGCAATATAAGATTTAATAGTAATTCCTTGCACTTTCTGTTCTCCGGATGAGAGATGCTTTATAAATATAAGGGGACATTTATTTCAGAGGAGCTCAGCTTGCTGGGTGCAAAGCGTGTCTAAGACTGGAGGGCTCTGGCTGAATGTTTCTGTTCCTCCTGGGGCAAGTACAGTTTCAGAGATTCCCCTGTTCTCAGCTCCACATTATCCCCATTTTGGTAACACTCGTTTTGTTAGGTTGATTCACCTGATTGTAGAGCCATGCTTTAAAACTGAGTCAGCTCTGTTTTGTTGTTTTAAAGGTGGAGGCTATGCTGGGCTAGAGGCAGAGTGGAAACCAGATCTTCTTCCAGAGGAAGAGCAGCACATAAAAGCAGCCAAGGGGGTAAGAGGTTGCACGATATGCCAGAAATCTATATGACATTTAGATACTTAACTGGTAAAGCGAGGTGGAGGCTTTCAAAGACACAGCTTAGCTTTGAAGGGATTTTGCAGAGCACTTTGGCATATGAGGCACCTGAATTCCCATTGAACCTCATCGTGGGGCATTAAGCATCTGACAACCCCTTTCTTTTGTAAATACACCCTTCAAAGGTTCCAAATATATCCCCTATTTTATTTTCTCTAGGTTTATGTGAGTTTTTCCTGTGTGCACCTACCAAATTTAACTCGGTCTGAGGCAGCTGGGTGTGCCTTGTCGTTGCAAGGCCAGTGGTGTGAGCAACACGAACGCTAAAGAAAATGAATTCATTACCAGCAACTGACAGAGAAAAATGCCAGTCTGCTGGATGGCACTGGTGGTAGCTTTTATTTGCTTTCCAAACATATTTGCACAAAAGCGCTTTGCCAAGAAAGACAGTAAAAAGGCAAAAGAGAGAGAGAGAGTGTTAAATATAGAATGTATTTCTGCATTGTGCTAATAGCATCATGAGGACGTGGGCCATCCAGGCAACAGCACCAGTCCGTGACGATCTCTGAGCTGAAGCATGTGATACGGACAGCACGGTCTTAAAGCAGTGGCTACAGCAAAAGGTTTGTGACCAGCCAGTTGACAGGGTTGATGTGTTCAAGGAGTGGGTTATGAATATATGATTTCACAACAGCTACGTTCCTAAAAATCAAAGCCTGTACATGCTCATTTGAAAGGGGACGTCGGCTGCGTAGACCCCCTTGTTCCCCCCAGCACCCTGCTGACTGCTCAGGGTGTGTAGCTTTTCCTTGTTATGCAGCTGGACAAAAAGCAGAGCAGGGCAATGAAATGGTTTGTCCCTGTTAGGGATGCAGAGGACTGAGAAGCGTGCCCCAAAGACATGCTAAAGCTACGCGTCCATCTGCCTATGCAGAACTTCTTCCCTGTGATAGATTTCCTTGTTCAATTCCAGCTGGTTTGAGCACTGGGGACCTTGAATCCTTTGGGAATTGTGAACAGAAGGCACCTGACAACTGCATTAATACTTATGCTGGAAGAGGTCTGCTAGTCTTTTAATACATGTAGTGTTTCTTATATCTGCATGCAGCAGGTTATTTGTAGCAGGGATTTAACCCTGGATCTTTTTATGTAAAGAACAAGGCTTTATGTCCGCAGTAAAAGGTTGAGCTGTTGGTTTATACCCCCTCAGAGATGTCGGTCACTAGAGGGAGACAGAATCATGCTCTGCAAGTACAGACTGCCGCTTCCAGCGCTGCCAGCCCTCACCCCGAGCTGTTGTTAGCAGTAGGTTGTGAAAAATGTTCACATTATTACATTAACAAAACAGTTTCGTTGACAGTGATTGAGCCAATCTGTTCAGCCCTGACAGTGAGAAATCTCTTCTCTGCCTGTAAGAGCAATTTGTGTAATTATACATGTGTCAATGAAATGAGGTAAGGAATAAATCAGTGTCAGGGCACTAAACCACAGCCCATTTCTTCCATGAACCTAGCTGAAGTCTCTTCTTGTATCAACATCCTTTACATTTATTCAGCTTGGTATCTTTTAGCCCTCAAATCTCCTGCTTTTTCCACAGAGGGTTAACATCGTGGTTTTTTTTTCGCTCCAAAAAGCAATTTTCCCTCAGTTTCAGAAAAGTAATCACCTCCCCCTGCTCCAGTCAGAATATTGTTGCCTGATGCAGCATTGCCAGGCTCCAGGACAGCAGCAGGATGGAGAGCTGAGAGCTGTTGCACCCTTAACCCCCTTTGACCAAGGCAGGTTAACAGCAGCAGGGGTAGCTGTCATTATGCTCGGACATCCTGTAAGTCCTTATTTCTGCAGGCAGAGAGCCAGTGGGCTCCAGACGGTTATTATTCTTATATTTAAGTAGTGTTCAAGGTTTAATGTTCTTGGAACAGGCAACTACTGGAAGATGCAGGCTTATGGAGACCGCATCTTGGCAACACCTCTGTAAATAGCCCTTTTCCTCCTCCTCACCTTCCTTTAGGTGTCTGTGTCATGCCGATAGGGAGTATTGCCAGGGCTGAAAAGCCCTTTTAATTACAAATTCTTAGCCAGGACTGGCGTATCTTTCTTATAAGATCTAGCAATGGACCCTGATTTAATTTGGTGTCTCTGGTTTATCCTGTACAGAGAATAACTGTAAAACTGCCATAACAATTGCAGTAGTAATGCTCCAATTATTGTGCAGCTCCAAACAATCATCACCGCGGGGTTTTAGAAGCAGCTCTGGTACAGACCATAATCGTTTTTAAGAAATAGCGTTTGATTCTGTGATATGATAGTCAATGGAAGGCTTCCCGGCTATTTTCATGAGGTCTGATCAAGTCTTTTTCCAAGACCATTTGAGCGCCACTTAAAAATATATTGAACAAACGCTGCAATTTCCACCTTGTGCTTAATTCCCATCGAGTGCAGGGTTTCACGCCTAACTTGCCTGCGATAAAAACCACCAGTGGGATCCTCTCATACATCACCAAAAATCAGGTGTTTCTTTCCAAATGATTTTGCAGAGCAGAATGTTTTATTTTTATTTTTTTTTTTTTTTCGCTTAGGTAAATGGGTATCCTGCAAATGACAGCGCTTGCTTTCTGCAAACCAAGAGCTGGTGTGTTAAATCGAGATGCTCTCCTCCCCTTCTGACCCAACCAGTAAAACTGCAGGCTGCTTCCCATGCTTTCTTCAGTGAGGATGCAGAATCTCCCCCTGCTGGCTAGGAGAGCTGTTGGCTGCTCAGCTCAGGGGGAATTTCTGCTGGCAGCCAGGAGGTTCCGCACCTGCCTGGTGGCGGCTTCCACCCTCCTGTGAACAGGCAGAGAGCCTCGTGCGAGGATTTCTTGTAGGCAAAAAACCAGGCTGCATGGCTGAAATCATTTATAGGGGTGATTTAGCAGCAGGTATGGAACAGGACAGCAAACTTCAGCCTGTACAAACCTCCGAAGCATGCCAACCAAGCATGGCTGAGAATTTCCAACCTGTCCCCTTCCTGCATGCTCACAGAGGAGGAAAGCACACCAAGGGTAGAGCCTCGCTTCTCCCAGTGCTATAGCTATAAGAGATGAATAATCAAGTAACCCAGCTAAGAACCGATCTGTAAGAGAATTGTAAGAATGCAATGGCTATTTCTAGTGGAGGAAGGGGCAAAAATACTCGTGACCCATTGGGGGACTTCAGAACGGAATTTTGTGCCTCATCACAAAAGATCAGCAAGGCCATTTAAGAGGATGGAGGGGAAAAAAAAAGGCAGGCATTTAGAGAAATAAACATTCTGCATTATAATTATGAGTTTGGTTCTTTTAAAATAAACAAAACAAATAAACAACTGAAGTTCAAAATCCAAGCGTTTAGGAAAGGACTTCTTTTCCCCAGGCTCTGGATTTCCACAACCGAGCACTGCTGCTCCTTTCACCTTCCCCTGGGGGACGTGCTCCAGCAGCTGCAGGTTTGGGCAGGGTGCTGAGTTGCAATCCTGGCAATATTTGCCATCCTGCTCACTCGCTGTGAGTAAAACCCTCCTTGGTACTAAAGACCAGCAGAAGTGCTCTGCTGCTTCCTCTTCCAAGTAAGTCCGTGGTGGATTCACTCGTCTGCATATAGGCTGAGCTCTGCCCCGAGACAGCATACAAAAGGGCATGTGGGAAACACGTTCCTCTGGGTGCCACTTTTAACCCAAAACAACGTGTTTGAACCTGAAAACAGGACCTGTGTGGCTGCTCAGTGTCTGTCTGAGCAGCTGCTGTGCCAGCCTGTGCTTGGCCTGAGCAGACGTGGCCTGAGGCCAGCAGCACAAAGCACGGTGTCCTGCTCGAGTTTTGGAGGTCCCCTTAACAACCGTATCCTAAACTAGGGGGCTTAATGTTTGTAATGAAAAAAAAATAATAATTTCAAACAAATCTATAATTTCTTTTTCTCTTTTTGTTTGTGCTGAGATGGATGAAGAGGAGCTGTACGGGCAGACTTCTGAGACTGCAACTGCTCTGGTTGTCTGCAGACAAAGTACAGCGTGGCACTCACAAGACTTGAATAAAATTTTTTAGTAGTGACACTGAGGGCTTTTGACCAAAATAGTAAAAGCTCAAAGGCCTTCATGGAGCAGGCAGTGATCTTTCCACCTCAAGGGCTATCCAAACTCAAGAACAGGCCTAATATACTGAGCAGTGTCTGAGTGGGTAGTGTATTCAACTCTTTTTTTATGTCTGCTTCTTTCCTTAGCAAGCTGGAAATGGGTGAAACAAACTCTATTTGGGCTGGTATGTTATGGAAATGCTGGAGCTGTGATACACAGAAGTAACCCCATGCTCCTGCACTGACCTCAGCCTCAGACTTTTGCAGTTGATTTGCAGGAACTTGCCAAAATAAAGCAGAAATCTTAGGAATTGCTGGACAGGCAGACTTGCTTAATGAAACCAAAAGAAATAGAGTCTAGGAGTAAAAAAGGCCAAATTACAAAGAACCTGAATCCACTGAAATGTATGCAATTCATTTCAGTGGGAGCAGAAGTTGGCTCAAAATAGACCTGATTAATTAACAATAATGATATTTTGGCACACTCCTCCCAGGCCACAGAGGAGCAGTCTATGCAATTACCACTGCAAAATCATCATAAATATTTGGCTGCATTGGCTCTATTAAATAAAAAGTCTATAGGAAGCTAACGGCTGGGGTGAAGTCTTTATGCAGAGGACGGCTCGTGATTAAGCACCGGAGCGGCACGGAGAAAACCGTGACTTCACAGAAGTCCATGGCAAAGTTCCCACGGACCTCAGTAGGGTGAGATTTCACTTTGGATGACTGTCTGCGAAGACGGGAACATTTGCCTCATGCTATTGTTGTGCCAACATGCTACCAGCTCCGTGAACAAACTGGCATCTGTTCCAGCTAGCCCAGACCTTTAGCTGAGAGCATCTGCTACCTTATGAACTGAATTCCTAAATCCCTCCGGGCCTGGGCCTGATTGAAATGCTGCCAGTGCGTGACACGGCTTTAATGTGAAGCCTGCAGATAGTTTGGGGAAATAGCAAAATGAAGGGGAAAAGGAAAAGGTGTACTGGACTGGAAGTGATGGAAGAGGGCAGAACTTCTGGCTGCTTTATGGATGGGTTTGGTTTCCCTTGTGAAATGACTTGCTAAAGGTTAGGCACTACGACTCTTAACCACAGGTAGAAAGAAAGCTATTATTGGATTTCTCAATAATATAGACCATTTCCGGGCTTAGGATCAAACCAATATCTAGGATTAGAACTGACAAATTATGTGTATCTTGCTATTTGCTCTGTTCCTTAGAATGAACATACATGTTATGGTTTCATTGAACAGGCCAAGACTGAGACTTTGGACCGAGAGAAAGCAGAACTTCACCTTACTGCCCTTGACCCAGCTTGCTTTGAGAGAATGAGACCCAGAGCACCTCAGACACATTTACAGAGGACCTCGAGACACATTTACCTCGCCCTGCTGTTTCCCCAAACCCAGGTTAGTTCCCCTGCCAGCGTCTCCTCCAGCAGGCTTTGCACTGTTCAGTGCCTGGCTCAGCTTCTGCAGCAGTAATTTCAGTGGGATGGATGATGCTGTTACTCTGCATCGCTAAGATAAAGTCTCATTTATTTCCTCTCTCATTGGCACTGAGGGATAATTGAAACACAGTCTTACAGTTTGGCTCTTTATAAATAACAGTCAGAGTGGAGGATTTTGTCTTTTGAATTATAATTATGCTCATCTCTGAACTATATTTTATTAACCACGTTTTATTATCCTCCCATTGCATTGTAAGTGCAGTAGCAGGGAACTGCCAGCTACATTGTTTGCTGATTGACATGCGATTTTCTGCCGTGTGCTTAAACCAGGGAAAATGAGAAAGTATCCAAAATTCCCAACACTAGCAGCTTTGAAATGCTGCTGGATTTCCTCACCATAACCTGCTGACTGTGGTGTTGCTCTCTGATATGTTAACTGACTTTCGGGGAAACGCAGTATTAATTAATATTTTGTCTAAAGCGTTTGCACATTTGATAGTGGGACTTGTTTACTGTCAGATTGTGGCAAAAAATAAGAAAGAGAATCGTGTCATAGGGCAAAATTCTGCATCATACCACTCGAGGGAAAGCAAAAGCCAAAGGGTTGAGACATTTGGGAAATTCAGAGGGTGCTAGCAAAGAAAACCACACGGCCTTCTGGAGGCTGTGAGGGTGGCAGGGAAGGAGGGGTATTGGTGTGCTGGCCATTGATATTGTTTTCAGTCTGAATGTGGAGTCAGCAGTGTCTTGACCACAGTTATTGCTGTACTGATTGATGAAAGAGCTCTCCACGTTATCCTTCAGCATAGGTTTACTGTCCGTTAGAAACTATAACTAAACTTGCTGAGACAGTCAGCAGAAGAGGAAGAAAAGAAGGAAAAGCAGACCGACACAATGATAAAACTGTTTGTTACAAGTTGTATTGATCCTTTCCACCTGAATTTCTACTTGTAACTTGCTCAAACTCCTACCGAAGATGTTTATCCCACTAATACATTTTTCTGTAATGCATACTACCAACTTCTGGCAGCTGAGGACAATGAAAAGCTGTGAACAATGGTGCATGGACCTGGACATTACAGCAAACTGATCACTAGTGACCACACTGCAAGCAGTGCCATTAAGTAGCCCCAGCAATACTTTTTGACCTGTGTTGTTGGAGAGGTTGCAATAAGCCCCGTGTTGACCTTGGTGTCCTCGATTGAAGAGGAAAGGCTTTTTGAGCCTGCTGCTTAGGCTGCAGACAAAAGCACACCGTTTGGGTGGGAATATCCTTGTTGGTCTGCACTGAACTAAAGGACATTTCACCCTACGTCCAACTGGCCTCTGGCTGTTAGGAGTGAGACGTGGGGCAGACCTTGCTTTTCAGTGCTGTCAGACGTGCAGTTGGGGGAATTTCCAGGATCGCACAAGGAAGTTCAGGTCCAAATGCTGCACTCTGAAGCCTTGTAGCAGGATTCTCCAACAGAAACACATTGGAGATGCATGGAGCCAAGCTGCACTGAAGTGGAAGACAACTGTGAGGCTTCACTGCCATTAATGGATGTTCTCCTTCACTGCCAGATCCTGCAAGGGGTCATGAAAGCCAGAGCAGACCTCAGTGAGGTTACAGAGCCAGAAGGCAAGTCAGGCTGTGGTTTAGAAATCCCTCACGTACTACTACAATGGGATTTGGGAAAGGAAGCCAATATTTTAGAAGAAATAATTGATTAGATCTTGCTAACAGCGCTGTGAGATTTCACGTAAAAATGCATTTTGAGGAGGATAACATCATCGAGATAGTCTTGGGTATTTCACTTATTGTTGTATTTACCCAAGAAGGGCGAAGACTTCCTAGCAAATTCTGCTGGGACCGTGAGGATTTGATATCTGGCATTTATATGCCTAAGCTATTCTCTCAGCATTTAGACCTATGTATAAGCTCTCATCAGGCTGATATGTCTTGCTCTGGATTCTAAAATGAGCAGGATCCTATTAGCAGTGGGAACTGGCTGTGATTGGCTACAGAATTGGAGATGTTCCAGTTGTGCTAATAATACTTTTTGCTTGGAGACGATAACAATCCAGTTATGTTAATTTTTCGCCTGGCGCATACAGTGTGTGATGTACAATAATGTCCATAAGTGTTTTTATGAGTGCTTAATGCACACACTTAAATTTCGCAAAGCAGCTGTCAGAATTAAATGCCTAACAAATCAGATGGTTAATCAGCATGTGAATGCGTGAGGGCTATGTCTGCGAACGAGTCATGCTATTTTTAAAACCCTAGGGAGCTCTGCCACCAGATGGCCTTTTTTTGAGCTCTAAGTATTCCTCAAAACAGTTTGTTTTTTGGCATTATACAATATCTGGTAACTTTTAACTACCTTTCTGAAATCTTTCGCTCCGTCTCCCAGATACGCAGCTGACACCGGTGTCCTCACCCCAAAGGGAGCCCTCGTTTCATGCGATTTAAGCCTGGCTGTCCAATGACTTTAGTGGCCTCAGGTGGTCACATATGGTGCTTTCACACATCTCTCAGAAGCCTGGGCTCTTTTCCTTCCTATGCCACCTTGCATGGGTTGTAACCAAGTCACCTAATATTTTAGGTGGGGATTAATCAAGACGGAGGAAGTTAAACCCAAGCCTGTGACTATTTAAAGATGCACACTCCACTGTTTTTAGGATTTGGCTGCCTAGACAGGAATGAAGGTCTTGCATACCTTTGTGGACCTGGGCACTAGTCAGCCAGTTCGTGAAAGCCAGCGTCAATTAACCACTCCACATCCTTGGGCTATGGGGAAAATCCTAAGTGGGCTTTTGCCATTTGCAGTTCAAACACGATCTAGACCTGGTGCTCTGCTACATTAATCTGAAAATACATTTCATGTGAAGACCTATATTCATTTTCAGCTGATCCAGAAGAAGACAGTGGGGACCTTTGTTGTTTTCAGTAGGCTTGATCCACTTACAGCATAAGCCTATGCTTTCTAATTTTAAAGGCATGATTGATGATAGATGGTTGCCATCTTTTTAAAGTATTTTAAGCATTAATAAGAATACCCAAATAGGTTCTGATAGTTTTGCTAGTTAAATACCAACCAAGCAGAAGACATTGAGACATATTTTCAGGAGTAGCAAGGTGTGGGCACCTAATTGCCATTAAATCAACTAAATCAAATTCTTGGGGAAAAAAATGCCTAGACTGATCTTTTTGGAAGTTGCAGTAGATGTTTAAAAGGTTTTCTACTTTAAAATAAGTTCCTTAGTCTCAGAAATCACTGCCCAAGAGCTCAGTTGCATCATGCACCACCTTCATGATGTCTACTAAAACATCTGCAGTGACTTTTCTATTGATAGACAATGACTTGATAAGCCTCTAGCAAATTTCTTCAGGATTTCAGGAGCTATTCTGAAAAGGACAATAACATTTAATTGCACTAAAAAACTCTTGTCAAGAATTTTGAAATTTCTTAGGACCGTTAATTAAGGTTGAAAGATAACATAGTATTACCACTACTATTACCACTTCATCCATGGCTAAACGTATGCAGAAAGAGGTGAAGAGCGCAGTTTGAGATGCTGCTGAACAAAATGTGCACTGAGGAAAAGATGATTCAGGAACATCAATATTACCAACAGAAAACTTGTTTTCCTAGCTTGATCAAAGTCTAGCATCTCGTCTCTCATCCATTAAATACTCAAAGAACTTAATCCTACCAGCTATTTCTCTTTGTATTTAAATAATCAATGGGCCAGGACTGCAGCATCTCATGTAAATATGATTAGCTCACATACTTTTAATTCTGGGATAGCGAAGAATTTTCCCCCTCCTTCCTTTATTTTTCTTTGTTTCCCCTTTCGCCCACTGTGACTAGGAATACCATTTTTGTTGCTTGTGGTACATGGGTTCCCACGAAAAGTTTGGGTTTTGCGAGGCTGACATTTTCCAAGAGAAACCCATTCCATGAGAAAATCTCCAACCAGACCTTGCTCTGACTACATCCAGGATGCCTTCTGTGGGCTCCGATCCAGCAGCAATCACACAAGTATCAACAAAACTCATGCCATGGACCTCACAAGGGAGATCCTGGCAGCAGAATCTGGCCCACTAGAGATGTTATTGGGTTTAGCAATTACTTTGCTCCTAGCTGTTTACAACTGGGTATCAGCAGTGTATACCACTCACATCACTGAATTAAGTTCTGATTAAGCAAATACCTCCTGTAGTTACCCAAAATCCAGCTTAGGTTGTGGTGTGGCCTTCATTAAGCTATCCCACCTAAGCTTGCTCCTATAGGGAATATTTATTATATCAATTTCTACCTTACTTGGGGGTGCTACAATCCTCACCCTGCATGGCCAGGGAAGATCACCTGTTTTACTGTAAATCTCTCCTCTTCGTGTGGATGCAGCCATAAAGAAGCCAATCCAGAAGCATAAAATGGAAAAGGTGTTATTATTATCATCATCATCATCATTATCATTATTATTATTATCATTATTATTTTACTGACAGCTCCTGCTAGCTTTTTTCCCCTTGGGAACGTGTGGTCCGAGATTTGACACTCAGCTCCGATCGAAGAGCAGCGGGCTCCTTCGAAATGCTCCTGAAGATGACCTGGTTTCTTACAGAATGAAATCAATTAGTAATGAATTAGTAAGGTTGGCAGGACTTGGATGCAGAGAAGAGCAGCGTTACTGCTGAATGCAGCCCTGTACACAAGTCACACTTAGGCAGCTCTTGCTTCCTGCATTTTGTAGCTAATTTGATGACTTTGTGAAAAGATAAAGGAATCAGGGCCTGTAGACATCTTTGGCTCATTCTTAACAATTTCAAATGGCTGAAATAACAGAGGAGAGGGAAGAATGCATAGTGATAAAAATGTTGCAGGGCTTTAGGAAGGCAATATTTCATCTCAATTGAATTAAGTGGGATGAATTTCAATTTGATATTTGTGGCACAACGTCTGACTTTATTGAAGGCAGCCTGCTCTATAAATTACATCGATTCTTTAGTTTCCCGGAACATGCTTTACTTTCTAATTGTGAGGGTGTGCAGTGGCAAAAGCAGATTTCAGTTTTCTCTTCATCAGCAGACACACAGATTACAGGAATAAAATAGGAGAAGAGCCAGAAATTCCCATCAGTGTATAGCAGATGCTTACCTGTGTATTTGCACAAAAATTCTCAGCACAAACTTCTGAAAAAGAAAAATTATATATATGTAAAGTCTGTAGGAATGGTAGGAGCTGTTGTTAAATTTCTCATTTCTAAATTTTGTCTGAAAATATTCTACACTGCCTCACTATTGCATCAGAAAATGAAAATTTGATATCAAAGCAGTATTCCTTTTCAGAGGTAACATAAGGTAACGTATAGTTAACTACTTTTAACAGGCAAACATGCTTGGATTGATCTGTATTGTTTTTCCCTAAAGTCATTCACATTTTAGTTTCTCCTTCTGATTTTGGTGAGGATTCTTCTCCTGATGTGCAATATTCTTAGAGGGAGAGGATGCTCTCCTTCACATCTAGCAAGCTGCTCTCTGCAAATCAAGAAGGAGAACACATTTCCCTTCCAATGAACTCAGATGATCATCTCAGACCTATTCACTTGGGCCACATTTTTGGCAAAGATACAGATATGAAGTAGACTTGAAGTATTTGGAAGGCGAAGTCAAGCACAAGCATAAGTGCTTTGCTGGACAGAGGCAGTTTAGGTATATGCAGAGAGCAAAGTTTAACAAAGACTGGAGTGACGCCACGCTACTGCATTAAAAATAGGAATCCTCTGCTTTCAAACATTTACTTAGTTTTTCTTAGCACAGAATTGGAACAGGAAAAGAACAGTATTATCTATCAGTCATATGGCCCTCAACCTTCTGGAACAGCACATGTTGTGCACTATGTATATTTACCCATTAAAAAAGTCTGTAGATTCATTTTTTTTCTCTGACATGAAAAATGTTGATGGAAGCACTGAAGGATTAGACTGTCTCTGAGATTTGCTTGCTAAAGTAAACACGAGCCAATACTGTAACCAGATCACATACTTGTGGTGGAGCAAAGTGACTAATTTAATTTTCAGCCACACTGAGAAGAAGCAGAAAGTGCACCAGGAAATAGCCCGAGCTTTCTTTAGTGTGGGAATGAAAACACATGTGGGACAAATGGGCCTGATGGGGTTTTTTGGCCTCGTTTTACCTGTCTTGGCCCTTGGGATACATCATCCAGAAAAATAGTTCAGAATGAGATTATAAGGGTTTTGCAGACAAATAATAAAATGGATTTCTATTTCTTTCTCAGAGAGAGGTTCACCAAGTAACTGTAGGAATATTAAACTTTGAAGTGTTTGGTTTGTTTTCCAAGCTTTTCCTCCAGTCACTGCAGTTGATTTGGTTCTCTGCTCTCACACACTGGTTGGAAAAAAAGAAAAGGAAGCAGTAACTGAACTGCAGTGCTACTGAGAGGCTGGCTTCAGCCTCCCCAACTAGTCCAAGCAGGGAATCAATTATTTATCAGCTGTGATTGTAAGTACAGGACCTCGTGGGGTTGCTGTTATCACCAGTTCAGTTGTCACACCTAGCCTGGAGTCAGCTGCTAGGGGTGGGAGCGAGGTGGGGCCAGCAATACACACAGTGCTTTGCAGATCCTGCTGACTGAAGGTGACAAGTGGGCTCTAAAGACATCACTTACTCCACATGATTAGAAGTCAGCAGTAAACAGCAGTGCTGTGCATCAGGCGCTGCTTTACAAAGCAAACGCCTGCTTCATGGACCTGTGAGCAGCAAATTAGATTTGAGAGGTGGTTGACTTTTTTTTTTTTGGCAAGATTGTGATCAGATTTTACAAATTAATCTCTCATAATTTCCACTTAATGTCATTCTTACTTTATTTTTGCTGCAGTAGTGTCTGGAGAACCGAAATAGCCCACCACCCTGCCGTTGTACAAAGTGCTGAGCAAATCTCACTAAAACAAAGCACTCTCCCACTTTAGTTTAAGATGGGATGTTTTAAAGCCAAAGCACCACGCTGTGGTCACACCCCCACCAAAATCTTTTCTATCCCTGGATGCAGTTGTGTCATATAGCAAGAATTTTTTGGAGTGCTAACGTTTATCTGGGAAGACTCCTCAGAGGATGTTGTGTAAGAATTTGAGAGGCTTTTACCGACCTGAAACTTTCATGCTGCTCCCAGAGTTCGTTGCAGCCCGGGGTTAGGCTGGGGGAAATGCACTCCGTCTATTTCTGAATCTTGACATTTTTTTCAGGTACTCAACATAAAGGTATTTGTCAAAGAAGACCTCAGTTTTCATCTCCCTGCTAGAAGCAGGGAAAGAGATCCAGGTGCCTGAAAATAAACCAGATTTTCCAGGTGTGGTCAGATGCAATGTTAGGTAAGGGGGAGAGAAAGAGCCGTGCTAGCCTGCAGCACCAACCTGTCTTTGCAGCTCTCCTTCATTAAACACGTGTGCTGTGGCACTTCCAGTCACGACTGGGGCTCCACTTTTGTGCCAGCACATGGTAAGAGGCCCTTCCACCCGGATAACCTCAGCGGTTCAAGTGCAGGAAGGGAGAAGAAGAGCACTGTCGGTCCCATTGCACTGGCTGAAGTGTGAAGAGCAGAAATGTCACATTTCTTGGCTGTGGCCGTCCAGGCAGCTTTCAGCAGAATCAAGAACGCACGTCCCTTGAGCCCAAGCATTTTTACTGTGAAGTCACAGGAGGTCAAGTTATAAAACATGCTCTTTTCCTCACCAGCAGTCCGTTCCCTCTTTCAAGCACATTTCTGCGTATACACTAAAGAGGATTTAACTGCACAAGGCAGAAAAGAAGTTTGATAATCATGAGAAATGGATGCTGAAAAGGCACTTACCAGCTTACTGTGCATAAAGACAAGCATAACCACAAGTAAATGGGCTTAAAAATACAGACTGAGAGCACACAATGGATTTAAGGCAGATGGAAGATAATGTATTCTTTTTATAAAAATCTCTTTATACCTGTATACAATAACAAACACTTCTTCTCCCATAGCTCTCCCACTTGGACCAGGATCGCTGCCTACTTTCCTTTGTTCTCCCTGCGTCACAGAGATGGCACAGAGAGGTCAGTTCTCTTTCCTAAAGCTGCCCAACCGTAAAATCAACGAGAGAATCCAAACCCAGTATGGCAGCCTGTATTACAAGACTCAGACCAGCAAAACAAAGCAGCCAGAGACCATGGAGCATAAAAATATACACCCAGTTCGTGTTTAATTCTCTAACAGGTGAGACAGGACAGTCCACAGCAGGAAAGCTCTGACTTGCTCTTGTCTTTGAAAGGTCTGTGGGAATAATCAAAATATTGCATTGCAATTTCTTAAGATTGCCATATATTAACTGCTGACCAAAACAAAACTTCCAAAATATTTCAGATCAAAGATACAAAAGCGGGATGCTGCTGCTTCATCAGAGCTCTCCCAACCACCAGGCAGTGTTTCACCAAAAGAAGTTCAATGCTCTGCTGTGTTATTAGGAAGAAAATACACAGTACAGTGGAAGATGGTTCCATTTGTATTTCTCCAGAAGCCATACCAGTCATTTTTGAACATCCTACTGTTTTCACAATGCAAAATTCTACTTACAGTAAGTGGGAACAAAATGAGTCACCCAGTTTTTGCAGTAATTTTAATACCCTGTTATTTTAATGTCCAAGCATAAGTACAAATTAGAATAGTCTTCAAATTGCAGATGCTCTTCTAGAGCTTACAATGCTTACAAAAATACTTAGCTGAACATACAGAAAGTTACTTTGATTGCCAGTGCAAAGCCAGCATTTCACTGTATCCAGACAAAGACAGAGAAGGAACAAAATTCATCTGGCTTGTATGGATCTTTGGATTTCTTTTTATGTGAATTTCTTTTGTAAAGTATTGCTTAGCTGCAGTGTACTGGGGTGGGTGGGCTGGGGGCTTGAGGAGGAGGAGAGATTTTCTGCTTTTCAAATAAATGTGCTTTAACATAAACAATAATATAATAAATGTATGTAGTTTGCATTGATGTCTTATCATTTCTTGCAGGGCTTCCAAAGAAGCTGAACAGAGGATATTCTCTTGCAGAAAAACAGCTTCTGCCCAGCACAACAGATCTCTCCTGCTGCAAAAGGTGAAACTCCCCTGACTTCAGCATCGCTCCGTGACTCGGTGAAAGTGGTCAGAACTGATCCTAAGGGAAAGGCATGGTACTCCCATGTGCCCCACCTGAGCTGAATTTACTCTGGATAATTTCTTTGGGAGCTTCAGTATGCCCTGTGCTGCATGCTCAAAATGTTACGCTACAAATTCAATGCTTTGGTTTTATTTTTGACAGTTCTTAAAGCATGACAAGAATGATGAGACAGGACGTCTCTGGCAGACATCTGTTTTAGCACAGAGATCCTGTGCATGATGCAGTGACACACCTCTGCTTCAGACCAGTTGCCTCCCCTCTGGTGAAAGTATGTGAATTTGCAGTTTCTTCCTCTCTGTTTGTAACTCACCTACTAAACGGGCATCATTTTCCACTTCTGCACCATATTTTGAACAATTTTTATTACTATTTTTCTTTTTCTTTGCTACGAACTGTCTTAGGCACTTATACTCAATTATGTAAGCTGTATTTTGCACTGTAACAAAGTGTAGTATGGTATAAAGTAATTATTGATTTTAGATACATCTCATATTATTAGAGCAAGTTTGTTGCACTGAGTTACCTCAATAATTCAGACTACTGGTAAGTTACATTTATGCTTAAGAAACTGAAATTTACAGTCAGTCCGAAGTATAACCAGAGCGGGATCTGACACAAAGCAGGGCTGAATGGAGATGTCTGGATAAATCAAACCAAGGGCTTGTCCACCGAGTCCTAGAGCTTGACGTGCCAACCCCGTGAGGGTTTGTGTTCAGCCAGTTGGGTAAAGAGAAGTTTGAGCTTAAACTGCATTTAAATGCAGGAGAGACAGTCTGTGTAGTCACTTGCTGGCTACGGTCCCCATCACTTTCAATTAAGTGGAAGTGGCTGGCTCCCATTCTCAAAATGCATCTGGACATCTAATTTCTGTTGATTTTCAGTGTCTGTGGGTTAGCCCCTTTCTGAACCATCATAAATTCTGGTTCCATCTTGCATTAATACCTAATGAAGCCCTTTATTGTACAGTACTCAAGTGGCAAACTATGAGCCATGCAGCAAACTGGACAGTCTGCTCTAAATGCTGGGTGAAAAAATTCCCATCAGTGATGGCATTCAGACCTTGTTTATGTCATTCTGGGCTCTGTGTACTGTATTCCTTGTTTATTTTACACTAACAAAACAATACAGAATTGCTGATGCCTATTCTCACACAGGGAGACTGCTCTCTCTGCCCCTCTAATGACTTCCCAGGGGTGGCGTCAGCCGTTCCATTCTGCTGTTCTAAAGGCTTCCCCCTGAAAGGATTATCTGCTTTAATTGGCTGTAAATTAATGGAAGGAAAACTTGCTCTTTGCAGTCACATCAACTTAGGACTTACCAGAAATTAACCAGATAGCTGGGAAACAAAACAAAAAATAAACTAATATTCTTCATGTGAAAACATCAGTTTGAATTTCCATGCAAATAGCAGTTCGTATTTTCCAACATTTAGGTTGGAAAAGACCTCTGAGATCAACTGGTCTGACCTTTACCCTACAACCTTTAACCTAAATCAACATTTCCATCATGGGTGGCAGGCTGTGCTACCTCAAGGAAGGGCAAGGTTTCCAGTCTCAAGAACTTTATTTATAGTCATTATCTTTAGGTGTGAGATATTGAGTTTTCTTCAAACCAAACCAAAACAGTGCAAGTGCAGATTACCTAAGTGGGTCTGGACTGAATTGTCTTTGTTTCATTTATGCTGGCCTTTAAAATAAAAAGGAGAAAATAGGAGAATATTTTAGCAGAGAAAAGGAATGATGTGTGAAAAAAACAAAGTGCCAGCCATGCGACAGATCCCATGCAGGCTCTCCAAGACTGATAGGAGTTGTGAATGTTAGGCATTTCTGTGACTCAAACCACTTTTATTTAGCTTTCTAACCAGTGTAAACAAAAGACATTCACAGATTTCAGTTGAATCCTGCTAAATCTATGCCCCCATACACAGGGCAGAGCTGTCTAAAACTCTCCAGGATACAAGGAAATCCACAAGCATCCCACATATAAAAATTTCTTTACTAATGCTTTTTATAGAGTCCTCCCCTTGGTAGCTTATAGAGATTTCTTTGCTGATGTTTTTTATGGAGACCTCTCCTTGGTAGCTGATTACCCATCACAGCACATTTGTCATTGCTGTGAGGCAGCACAGAATTAATGTCTTCATTACAGAGAGTTGTGCCCAGACAGGGGAAATGGCACGCTCAAATTCCCTTCATCACAAAACTGGACATTTTGGGATGTGTTAGAAAACTGAATCAACTCCCAGATTCACTGAGAAGTACCAAATTATAGAGCAAGTCATCCAGACTACATATTCAAGGTGCTACAAAATTATTTTAGAGGCACATGGGTGCAAATCACTTCAGTAAGAAGTTATGGCTTGTTGAGCTCTAAAGAGAAGGATGGCTTTTGGCAGGACACACAGATTTGGAAACACAACATCCAAATTTGCCTGCCTACATGTACCTGGGAGATTAAACTATTTTCACAGCTTGCATGTTGAATGCAGTCTGGACAACAATCAGAAACTTCCATGAAACAGCGTGACAATTTTTTAAAAAGCAGTGCTTGAGCTTAATTTCTCTCTAATGAGCTCTAATATTTTTTAATAAGGGTAGTGAATTACACAGAGGTCGTGGCTATCAACTAGAGGCTTTTGTGACAAAACAGAGAAGTGACTCATGAGCCTATGAGTCAAAAGGGCAAGAAGAGCTATGTTCTGTGGCTGCTCTCCCCCAGCATCTCCAAATTTTTTTCCCAGGTGGCTTGCCTGAGACAATTCTGTCTTTCCCCTCCCAGAGCCCTGGTTGCTAAATTATCACCAGCTTTTTGTGATTTACAACAAATGACAGGAAGTGCTCTGTCATGTCCCAGTAAAACCACTGCATGAGTGAAATGACATCGCAGAGACCAGATGTTTTAGAGGATAGAGCCCAAAATTCTGTGTGTGGGTAATCAAAAAGTGCTGACAATGAGGGTTTTCCTCCCCCTTTATTTCCTACACTAATAAGGTAATAATAGCTGGTAAGATTTAATCATATATACGGGTATGAAATTCCCTGCAGGTTAAAGCTTTTGAGCTGCTGAGTGTTCAGGTCATCCAAGGTGTCACCCTCATTCCTCTGTGGGAATACTGGTGTAGGAGGAATGAGGATTCTACCTTTCAGAGGAGAGGCAGTCCTTTGATATTGCTGAAAAGCTCCCTCATGGACTGGAATCCAGCAGTGGTAAGGGTCTGCAAACACTTCAGAAACAAACAAACAAGAAATCTGGACTGAAACTCTGAGATTTGAAGATAAAAGCATTCTTCAGAGTGCAAGGAGAAAGCATAAAAAAATATATATATATTTAGCTGCATAGTTAGCAGGGTATCACAGGGAGCTAGACTTTGTATTTTATTGAAAGTTAATTTGTCTAGATCTAATGCCAAGTTAATGGATCTATATAGCTGAGGATGGGAATGCTTTCATGTCTGGCCAGGTCAGAGCTTGGGTTTCTCCTTAGCAGACCATGATCCAAGTTCCCTCTCTCTCTGCACACCTGTCTCACGCACATCCTATTCATAGGACAGTAAGAAGGGTTTCTAAACAGATCTAATTGCAAAATTTAGAAATCATTAGGTTCATAAACTTGCTTTCTCTTCCTAAATCTGCAGTGATGCCAGCTGTGAAGCATTAATGGAGTACAAATTTGCTCAGTCATCAGACGAGGAATTTCTGTTTCTACTCTTAGCTGCATAAACTGCTATTTGTCTCAAGTTTGAAGCAATGCTGAGAAGCTTTGCACCTGATTTGACTTGAAAGTGCTAATAGCTATTCTAAAAGCAAAATCAACCACTCTCCTGAGAGCTGTATGAGTATACATCAAAGCCTGTGCCTGCTGTTGCTGCAACAGTGACAAAAACAAAATAGACATCTGGTGTGTTTCACTATAGTGACTTCTACATTCAGGGGAACTTTGAAGTGCTTCATGAATTTCTTTCTATAGTTATCTCACAACAGGTAAGAATTGTTTTTTGTTTCTCTTTTTATTTATTTATTTATTTTTTTTAGAAATGATGTTTTCCACATGCCATAAATTTGAAAAGCACTGTTGAGCTCATTTTTTTTTCCCAACCTGGCTGTCTCTGCTGTTAGATTGCAGCAAGTTGCAGAAAACTGGATTAAATTAAAAGGGAAACCACATCAACGTAATCAGAAAATTAGCAGCAGTTGGATTCTTATTTGAACCGCAAATGCATGAGTCAGGACCAACACTATTGAAATTAATGACACTTCAGAGGTAATTGATTTTTTTTTTTTTAATCAAAACCTTTTAAAAGTATTAACTAAAAGGAAATCCTAATGATAAAAATATTCAGATTGTCCTAGGATGACTGAAATTCTAGACAGTGGACAAAGGAAAAATAGTTTTAAAACGAAAAAATAAAGCATCCTATTTCTTACCACCCCACATATGCATGCACAAAACCAAAATCCTGATAAAAATCATCAGTAAGTATTTTTTCATTAATTCAAACAGCAAGCACAACAACGGGAGATGTCAATCAGTTGTATAGCATCAGGTGTATTATTACATTTAGACCTGATATTTCTTTTTTTCTCTATTTTTTGTGACAGTGCATTCATCTGTATGAAGCTAAATAACGCTGAAGTTTGAAGCAGGGGATGTTGCTTTGCCTTCAGCAGGCAGCAGCTCCCTGCCAGCTCCCTGCCTGCGGTGCTTCGTGGGCTCCCTCTGGCGGTGCCTTCATTCCTCGCCCTTCAGCTCTCCTGCCTTCTTCCTTTGAAACTTCTTCCTTCCTGAGCTCCTGCATCTGTCCCTGTGTGGTTTAACTCCCCGCCAGTGCTTTAGAGGTAGATTTAAGGCTTGCAAAGTGGGCAGCTGCTCAGGGCAGTGGCTGCCTGCTTCTCTCTTGACTGGTGGGCAGCACACGCACCCCAAACCCACCTGCCCATCTACTCCTTACCCATCTGGTGTTCGAAGATCTGTGCTTTATAAAGATGCAGTAACCAGCAGCCAGAAACTTTTTGTTTCTAAAGTATCTCTCGGAAATCTCTTGGTTTCTGTGCATTATGGCATGAAAGAAATGTGGAGATGCAGAGCCAGCTTCAACTACTGCTGACCTGAAGTGACCAATTCACCCTCCTGCTATGTTCTTTTAATCTTACAGCACCCAAGAGTACTGGGTTATGCCCTGTAGCTAACTGGGATACCTCCCACTGTTGTCTTAGCCATGCAGCATGTGACCACTGCCTCCTATTTTATGGCATCTTTACAAATATTCCCTGTGTACAAATGCAGAAGCATGAAAAATGTTGGGTGGTAAATACTCAGTTTTCCATGGCTGTTTTTTAGCTTAGAAATCTTACCAAAAAGGCAAATGACAATGCCTGAAATGTTCCCTGATTTTCTCTTGGCATTTGAATTGAAAAGGTCTCTATAAAAATTGTGTGTTTGGGTCTAAGACCTAGGAATCACTCTTATTTGCAAGCAGTATGTGTTGTTCCCTGCTGCACCCTGAACTAATTGGCGTATGTTTTACTGTCCTGAGGTTTTATTAATGAACAATATTTCATTCAAAGCTAATTAAAATCTCTAGGCAGACCATGCTTAGCAATAAAGATGCCAAATATGAAATTGGAGAACAGGTGAGCAGACAGCCTAATAACTATAATTATTTTGTTGGGAAGTAGGAAGGAAGAAGGTGGATAAAGCCCACACATTAGAGACTCGTAAATACAAAACACTTAAAGTTGTTGGGTGTGTTGAGCCACCATCAGTAATTCACTTGTTTTAAAGGTACCATTCTGCAAAAGGTACTTAGATCCTGTTCTCAAAACACTGCTACTCTGCTGAGGCAGAGGAATCAGAAGGCTCCTGCTGGATGAAGGGCCCTTTAGTTAGAGTAAACATGGAGAATGAGGGGAATGGCACACACTTCTCAATCTTTCAGATAGAAGAAGTTGCTTGGGAACAGAAGGCATGGACCAAAATCTGCAGCCTAGATGTTCCCACATGTTCCTGGAGTCTACAAGGGCTCGTAGCAGTTTATAGTAGCCCTGAAACTTTTCAGATTTTTTGTTAGATTTCATACGGAAAGGGGAAATATAAAATTTGTCTTAACTTCCAGCCTGGGTCACTTGAGCACCATCTGTGGCCTGCCTTGTACAGAAGGCACCAGGCTACTTTGCGGCCCCCCACGGCTCCCCAGCCTCATCTCTGAAACCACATTTTACTTGCTTTATGGATTTATTTCTTGGCTCTCTCTCAGGCAGCTCTCTCCTGAGAGATTCCTCCTCTTTTAGTTCCTGTTAGGCCTTTTTGTCATGCAGAATTTGATTTTATTCTAGCTGCTCCTTACCTGCTGCTGGAGTTAACCCCTGCCTTACTGCCTGGAGTTTGTAAAGCCCACCAAATCTAGAACAAAACAAATCCTGAACTGTATCTATTCCTTCAGCTTGCTGCATTTCACATGCCTAATGACATCCCTCAGACACATGTATAAGAGTTCACAAGGAAGGAATTTTTTCATTTCACAACAAGAAAAAACCTGGAGCAGTGTGAGTTTAGACGAGTCCGGTCTGTGGAAGAAGCTTCCTGTAGCTTGAGCCAGGACATCTGAAGATCATATTCATATCCAATTCATATTGCAGCTGAAATGAAGAACAAAACATGGCCGTGCTACCTGTAGAGCAGCTACAGATTTCCATGTCATCTCTTGTGCCTTTCCTTTCTACCTCTACTCCCAAACATACCTGGTTTTGAAGCCTCCTATGCCAGACTTATGAGCTCTGGGCACTGCCTGGGGAAGCATGCTGACCTTGAATAGCCACGATGCTTGCTGGGCAACCGAGAAGGTCCACAGTCTGCTGCTGCTGGAGTTTGGCACGTTCTTTTTTGAACTTTGGATAAAAAAGAAAAGAAATAGAAAAGGGAAATGTGCTGAGACTCAAGCAAAGATTTCTTCATTTTGCTTTTGCCATTGTATAATCTTTCATTAGCAGCTGTAATTAGTCAGTACCAGACCATCAGTGGTTATTGAAGTGTCTGCAACTAATTAGACATGATGTTTTTATGGGAGTAAGCCTGTTAGCCTAAGAATTTACACTAACTATTCTTCTGAAATGATGAGCAGAAGGCTTATCACGGTGGCATTTCTCATCTCAGAAATGGTTTTAACATCAGCCGTAGCCATGTTAGAAAGAACAATTTCTCTTGCCTTCTTTTGCCAAGGAGAACCAGAAATTCACACTAGCAAGTCAGTGATGAAGGTCTGAGTTGATCATTCTGATTGCTGTATACTGGAATTCTTAGAAAACAGAATTTGCCCATAAAACCTATCCTTGTTACGTTTATCTTTAGCTATTGCAAGTCCCTCATCATATACAGAATATATGGCCTGAGTTTTCTCTATAGATACACTGGCATTACATACAGGCAATGGAAAACTAGAGGTGAGATTTGCTTTGATAGATGCATCTCCCCTTTTTAGGGCTGTTTCCAGAAACAATATTGCTCTTTCATTGCTAAATGAAACTTCAGGGCCTGTTATGTCAAGCAATTGGCAGGAGAAATTTAGTATCAGACAGGACTGAATTGCATTGTACATGGGCTAGAATTGCCCATGCTCTGCCTTCATACATTTTCATCATTTAACACGTGTAAGGACTAAAACTTGCAATGTTAGGCAGTAGTTACATTCTCAAACTAAGTGGGAGCATTATAATAGATAAATCCATTTAAAAAGAGATTCCAGCCTTGGTCAAAATCTTGGTTGTTTGCAAAACTGATCCTTTTCGGGAAGCACTAGCATTTTCACTTATGCCATATTTTATTGTTCAAATGTCCATCAATGAGTGTCAAAACATGGTGAAGTCTCCAGAACTGTACTTGGCACCCACTAGAATACCAAATTACTTCACTAATGAGCAGTCACTCTGTCATGACAGCCCCAAAATTCACAATGATGGACTATTTAGGTGTAATTCATTAAATATGAATGGGCTGTACAGTCTGATTTTATTCCCTGGAAGACAAGGGAAAAAAAAAAAAAAAAGAAATGGTGAGTAACGGGAATATAATTTGCAAGGCCCAGAACTCTCATGTAGTAAAATTCAGGGGCAGAGAGTGCAGCTCACAGCATTTCTCCCCTCTTTTCAGTGGGAATTGGGTGCTGCCCCAGCACTTTTCCTGTGACCCTAACAAAACACCACAAATATCAACAGTGTGGTGGCTCCCTTGTGATTCTGGGGGGCTCCCTAGAGGAGAGGTGAGCTGTGAAGAGGAGCCCAGGTTGTGATGTGAGAGAAATGCCACGTGAAGTAGTCTGGGCTGGAAATATGGTGGAAAATGCTGGGTTGGGGTTGGGGTGGGGGGGGAACCGCCCCAAGGTGGTTGTGGGGAAATGGCGGAGCTAACAGCAAATGGCGGCTTTAGGGTGGGGAGAGGAAAGGGGAGGGGACCTGAAAGGGCAGGATTGACAGAAAGTGCTGAGGTACAGCAGCTCTGGTGTCTATGGGGGAAGTGCTGGCGTTGTCCTTGTCTCTGTGTAAGTGTGTGTTTGTGTCCTTGTTCTTAGGCCAGTTTTAAAGTGTCTGCAGTGTCCTTAGCTAAACTTCCCAGACTGAAAGGAAGCTCTGTGTGTAACTGTAGGGCCATCCTGGTGGTGCCTGAACAAAAGGAGAATTCAGGCCTTGTCCCCTTGCTTTAGGCAGAGCTCAGCCACTGTGTAAATCTTTAGGCCAGAGGTGGTCTCTGTGATCAGGTGGCCTTGAATGGGAAGGAGGGATCCTTGTTTCTCCTGGGAGCCTGGCCACCCCATAGCTGGGGGGCTGGCCGGTGTCCTGGCATCCCCTGCCTTAAGCTACCAAGCCCGGAGTGCCCACCTCACGGCCTGATGGTCGGATTGCTGTCAGTTTATAAAGTTTTCTTTGAAGGCTGGGGGTTTGTGGTGCTTGGGTTGTGTTGCTCCTATATGTAATTTACGGGATCTTAAAGTAAATTCACAGGGTTTGAATTAGCTTCCTTGGCAATTGCATTTTTTGGCGTCATTAAAACAATCTTAATTTTTTCTTTTTCTTCTCCAGCACTTGAGCTGAAAAGGATTCAAGAGGAACAGAATGTTTTTCACACTATTATGGGTACTGCTGCTTAATCTCTTCCTCAGTGTCACATTTCATTTCTATCATTATGGGAACAGAACAGAACCAGATTATTGTGTTCAGTGATTTCTCAATAAAATTCAGCTTCAATGTCTAGGTTTTTTACTTAGGAACTTTCAGTGCCCTATCTGCTCTAATTCCCACCAACAGCACGTGTAATTTTACCCATGGTTTGCTTCCTGTTCCTGAAATCTGTATTTAATATTCATTCTCTGAGGGGTTTCTTCTCATAGTCTTGTTTGTGTTTGTATCTTGGTTGAGACAAAAAGAAAACTCCCTTATATGTTGTTCTCTGTAATCATTAGGGTTTGATAAGGAGATGCTTCCTTCTGCCAGCATGGGGCCTGCATTAACACGTAACCACTCACAGGAAAACATTCTGCAAAATTGTCACGGGAGCCCCAATTCCTGAAGCACCAGGTACCTCCATATGTCCATACAGTAAGTACCTCCATATGCAGGAAAATCCAAAGTACAAGTCAGATTCTTTTCAGTTTTGCTCCTTCAGGAGCATCAGCAAATGCAAAGCCTGGGACTGTTGCCCATTTGCTGAACGTTGCCTGCTTAAATATTTAGCCCCCGTCTGTAGTAAGGATTCCTGTACATGTTTAAAGTGCTGTTGGGCTGCTATGGGTTATATGCTATAAATACTTAATGCTTAAACAGGGAAATTGGAGAAAGCATGCTACCACATGTTTAAAGTGTGAAAGGGGATGCTCAATTCCTAGAAAGCAGGCTTGAGACCACAGTCCAGATGACAGAACAGGTAATAAAAATACATTAACATAAACAGGCAGGGACACAAAAGCCTTGTTTAGTTTTAATCTTATCTCCAAGCAGGTATAGAATAAATAGATTAAAATCAATTTGGGTCTCCAGACCTTTGCAGTAATCTCTTTAACTGGGGCTCATTAATTCTCAGGGAGATTAAACTCCATGACTTTAAATGCCCAAGTTAAAAGTAAAATAGCTAATTTAGCTATAGGATCTCATTGGGAGCAAAGTAGAGTATTAGTATTCATATGAAAATTTCCCAAATTAATGACCCAGGGAGAATATTACATAGGTTTAAGATGTCTAACAAAAGGTATTTCTGTAAAGAATGTCTGATTATTGTCTTTTTATTGTTCAAGGCCATGTATATTTGTGTTTTAAACACCTCTGAGGGTGGAGATTCCACAGCCTCTCTGGGCAACCTGTTCCTGTGTGTCACAGTCCTCACAGTGAAAAGCTGTTTCTTATTTTTAAATGGAATTTCCTCTATTTCAGTGTGTGCCTCTTGTCTCTTGACGTGTGTATGGGCACTGCTAAGAAGGGTCTGACTGTTTTCTTTGCTCTCTCTCTCAGGTATTTATATACATGGATAAGAAAACCATGACACCTCCCTCCAGCCCTTCACTTCTCCTTGTCTGACAGCTGCTCCAGTCCCTAATCCTCTGAGTGGCCCTTTCCTGGACTTGTTTTGGTATGTCCATGTTTTTTTAATTTTTATTTTTCTTCTTTTTCTGGGGAGCCCAGAGCTGGACACACTCCAGCTGTGGTCTCACCAGTGCTGAGTCAAGGGGAAGAAATACTTTCCTCTGTCCCATGTCAACGCAGCCCTCAGGGCTGTCTGTCTTTGTTGTAAGAGTTCATGCTCAATCCCATGTGAACTATTTTTTCTAAATGGCTTATTGTGAAGCAGCACAGCTCTCTTGGAGCTAGTAGAAGAGCTCAGGGCTGCTTAGGAAACTGTAAAAGTATAACTTGTACAGGAATATACTGACTTACAGTGGTAGCAGTGTTTTCTATTGCTGGACCTAAGAACAACTTGTTTTAGCAGCTGCAATACAGAATTACTTGGAAAAGGGCTGGAAACTATATGCGTGACTTGTTATTACAGAATAATAGCAAACCAGCTTTCTGAGTTTTGAGACATGAATTACAGTGAAAAGCGAAATTAAAATGAAAACATCCACTTCTGATTTCTCTCTGCAACAACTTGACTCGCAGCTGAGTCTCTGGTGTGCTTTTATGTATAGTGATCGATGTCTGCCTTAGGCTATAGAAAAAAGCACACAATACTTGGGTTATTAAAATAATGGTTAAGCTCCCATTGTCTTCAATGCTGTTAAGAGCTGTTGAACTTCCAGAGGTATGGTGTGCTCCCAGGACTTCTTTGGATGATGAGTGCTCACTGCCTCTTGACTTCTGGTTATTTCTGGTTTGTTTTCTTCTGTCTGTCTCTTGTCTGAAGTCAAACATAATGCAGAATTTTGAAAACAGTTCCTCCCCAGAGCAGGTGCCATTGCGTTTAGCATGTGAAGTATTCAGAAATGCTACCAGTCTTTCAGCACAGTGCAGATCCTAGAGACAAGGGCTCTTGCAGCAGGGGGGTTACCAGTGTGCACCAAGAAGCAGCCCCCCGAGGAAGGGCAGAGCAGCTTTGTGTTATTCATGGTGCTGTGATTTCTGTGCTGCCTGCTCCAGCTGCTTTGAGTCCCTTGAGCTAGAAGCGACCAACCCAAGTCAACTCTGCCTTGCACAGGGGTCATAGCTAATCATTTTAGGAGAAGCTATTGTAAAGATATTTGGGAGGAGGACTGAGGGGAATGACACATTTAATGGGCTTGATGATCTTAAAGGTCTTTTCCAACCTACATGATTCTATGATTTTTTTCCTGGGTCTACATGACATGACAGACAAAAGTTTTTCATTCCCAGCTGAAGACTCCTGTTACCACTTCCTTTAACCCCAGCTTTGAAGGCTCAGCTGGTTTAGATTGAACCTTCACATGAGGGAGCTGTAGGATCAGATACCAGGGTGATGGACAGACATGTGAACACCCAGGTGGATAGAAGGAGGTGGGAAATGCTTGTTACCACAGGTTTTCTTCCAAATCTATTTAAAGAACAAACACTTATTGACATTCGTGCCCATACATCATGGGTACTTTTTTCTCAAGCTGTTTGTGAGGGGTTGTCTAAATGAAATTGAATTTTACTGGAAAAAAACGAGATGTTTTTGGCAATTAACTTTCTCCATGTTAACTGACTTGCAATTAACCTGCTGGAAATGTCTTTAATGTCAGTGTCATGTTTAAATATACCTTGTTGCTTTAATCGATTGTGTAATCACAGTCTTCATAATCTGCTTTGGCTTTGTGCTTATTACACTGGGACCTGAGTTGTCACTCAGAATTATTAAGTCTAAAAAGTTCTCCCTTTAATGGCAATTAACACTGAACCAATTCATTTTAAATATGTAGACAGAGATGTGATTAAAATGTGGGTTTGTAATGCAACATAACACTAACCTGAAGCCTGGTTTTTCACGGGGACTGCATTGCCACCTGCAAGCAGGCTGCCTTACAGCTGTGTGTTTGGTGTGCTCCTGGTAAGTGGGGACATCTGTGAGTGCCACCACCTCGCAGACAGGTCGTGCACAGGACCCTGAGGCTTGATAGCTGTCAAAATAGGGCCCTCTGACAGGTGGTGGTGGCTGCCTGCCCCTGTCCTTCAGGAAAGCAGCTTATTCAGGCAATGGAAAAGCTGGGCTTTGCTGATTTGCCTCCATGGTATATGTAGGCATCCCAGTCTTTTGTGACAAATGTAATTTTTGGTGACAGATCACTGAAAAGTGTCTCTGGGTGAAGGCTTTTGGAGTGTGTTATTAGCTTGTTTGTTTGTGCTAGCTAGTGTTCAGTGGGGGTTTGATTAAATACCATGCTAGCTGGCTATTTATGTTTGGAGATTTCTCTTTATAATGCATTAGAAGCAGAAGTATTAAAATCATCCAGTGGACCATATTGGAAAGACTTAAATGCCTAAATGTGATGGTGTAACATGCTAAATTGTAGCCTTTCTAGATCTTCAGATGCCTAAATATGAAGTCTTTGCTGACCTGCAGCTGGCCAGCTCATCCCTGACTGCAGTCTAATCCCCATGTTACAGATAAGGTTAAGCCTGCCTCCTTTGAAGGGCATTTCACCTTTTCATAACTAGCTATGAAAAATACAAATATGAGCGATAGGAGTGAGCGGCTGTGGGTACGTGTGACCTGGAGGATGACTTTGTGAGGTGCTGATGTCCATCTTCCCGTGGCAACTTCACTCTGAGTCTCTGGAGGAGACCTTCCTCCTGCAGCTTACAGATAACTGTCTGCTTGCATGTTTCAGTGTGTTTTCCTATTGTGGTAAATATTTACCTAGCTTATAGTATGGCTTTAAAGTTTATCACCTTGGGTTTTTACCTTCACATTTTGGAAGGTAGTTTCAGAGCAACTCTAGCAGTGTTACCTGAATTTCAGCTGACACAGAATGTGCAAGAATTCTGTTTGCTGCCTTAAACTGAGGTCAATAGCCAGATTTTCATGAAAATGTGTGTCTGTATGTATATAAATATAATGTATGTGGGTGGAGTTTGTACGTACGGATATCTAGCTTTGTATTTAAAGTCCAGATGTAAGCAAGCTTGTTCAAAGACAACCATGAGAAGTCCCAGATCATTTCATATCAAGGAAAGACTTCATCCAAACTGTTCCCCTCATCACAGAGGGACTTTCTGCTACCTGTAGTGGCAGACATCTGTGTGCCACGGGGAGGTAAGTACAGATAAGTGCAAGGCAGCCAGAGCAGACCATGGCTGGTGTGTCCCAGAAACGTCCTGCATGGAGTCTGCAGCACAGTACATGTGCTACTATGAAGGAATATTTTTTGGAGAGGTAGGTTTCATCGCCAGTCCCTGCACCTGCTGGGCAAGGGACTTTCTGCTGCAGTTAAGACTGGTTGGGGTGTGAGGTCATCCCTGATCCCCAGGGCTGCCAGCTCTTATTACCAAGAATGAAGCAACCTATATGCAAAGGTGACCTTGGAAGTGCACTTTCTGGAATTAATTCCTGATTTTTTTTTAGCATTCTTCAAGGAAGTAGTAAAACCAAGCAGCATTCCAGCTGTTCCTGTGTTTCTGCAGATTACAGATATTATTCTATTATGCTTATTTGAACATTGACTTAATTTTTAATTAGGCTCCTGTGCCTAATTGCTTGGGAAATACACCTCCTAGTAAAAAATGTTGCTCCTTACTACTTATAAAAAGTTAAATACCTCATCACAAAACGCGTTGCATTCTATAAATGCCTATGTTATAGCTCATTACACTTATATTTTTAAGTCATTTTAAATAATGTGGCTTTCTTTTTAAAGCTGAACAAAATAAAGTATTTGCTTTAAAGGGAAAAATGAAATCATGGAAAATAATAATTTATTACTCCAGCTCTGACAGTCTAGATATCAATTTTATGCTGTTCTGCTAGTATTGCGATGGCGTTAAAAGTTGCCATCCCCTCCCAAAACAACAAATGAGTTTTGATTTCTCTTCATTAAATGCATCATTAATTCCTCCTCCTAGTTTTTGTTTGTTTTCCCTTCCATACTCTCTTGTTCCTGTAAATTTAATTCAGGCGGTGCATCCATCACATTCTTGTAATTAGTACTTGGAAATGCGAGGTCTTCCAAGCATTATCACTCCTGTACGAGTGCTGGGAGACAGACAGGTCCATTTGCCTCAGGACTTTGCACTGATTTTTCAAATTTCAATCTGGAACTTGAATTTAGACAGAGCAGCATAGCCCTGGGTGCTTTTTCAAAGTTCAAGCCACAAACCAAGCAATTTCCCACTTTCATCAGGCCTTCAGTTTCCAGTTTGATTCTCTCTTCAGCAATGGAAATAAATACAGCATCGTGAGGACTCGTTTTAGAAGAGCTACTGCTTTGCTCTGATTTTTCAGGTTAAGTGGGACCCAGGACTGAAACGTGTTTAGCCCCTTGGATTTCCAGCCTTTAAAGAAACCGGGTGCCTGTCAATTTGCTGCATGGCAAACTGGAGCCCGGACTGAGGATGTAGGGGATTCTCCCTGGGGCTTTGCAACCTCTGAGAATTTTCATTGAAACTATTATAGAAATTATTATCCCCTACTTTGTGTTGGTGAGGGCATGCCCAGCTGTAAAACGTGTGGCAGTGGAAGTAGCCATGTGTTTATGTCCCATATCTGAAAGCATACTGATAAAGGTCTTTGAGTCTTTTTTTTTTAATTTAATTTAATGTAATTTAATAAGAAACAACCCCACGCTTGGCTTTTTCTGGTCTTTTTTTGAATTCCCCTGGCCCGTCACATAGCTGGAAGAAGCCACACTTTCTTTTGGCCCATACACCCTGAATAGTATGTTGAGATTGAACTGGCCTTTTTATCATACAGACGTGATATTAATACACCATAGTTGGGAAATCCGGGGTGGTACTTTATTGAGGAGGAGGTGAGAAGGCTGTTGGGGGCCAAACCAGGCAGACATCCGTAGGCAAAGCCCTTACTGCTCTACACGGGAACATTCCTGGTGCAAGCCTGTGAGCTTGCAGAGCCTTTTTTTATTCTTTCACCAATTTTGGATGGCTTTCTGTCTTGGGGTATCGGTACTAAATACTCTCCCACGTACAGTTATTTCTGAAAGTGAATCAATAGGCGGCAGCGTATCGAGGAATACAGCTCTGCGTATTGAGGCCATCACATTGCCGTTTATTCCTAGGAGCCTGGGTGAGTTTAGGTCCTTGATTTAAGAAGCTGCATCCTGTGACAACATCTGGGTACTGCGGGACAAATCACTGCTCTTCACCAACCCCACTTTATCTGCCCAGCTGGGGTAATGATGCTTATCTCCTTTACAAAATGCTTTGAGATCCGCGTTTGTTAGGTTTTATACAAGGAGCAGGTTTGATAAATTATATCTCTCTTTTATCCATGGGCCTGAGGTTCCATCCCACTGCATCAAGCAAGGTCAAGCAGTGTGTTGGGAAGCTGCAGAGCGCAGCCCTTCGCTGTCACCTTCGCCGTGGGGGTTTTTCTTTATGTGCTCTCTGCACCGCTGTCTGTTCTGACCATGGAACAAGCCCTTTCTCTTCGCTTCCCTCTCAGATTGCTTTAGCGGCTGCCCTCGCTCTCTTTAATGATTTTAAATCACCGCTTTGGATGTCCAGTTTATCTCCCCAAAATACAGCGCCCCCGACTGCATCCGATTCCCTCCTTAATCCCCTGATCACTCAAGGCTGGAGCTAGATGAACTGTCTCAGGTAGCTGTTGACGGCTTTCAAAAAGCAGCCGAATGCTGGAGAAGATCCATCATGCTTTCCTTGGTGTCAGAAAGGTTTTGCTATTAAAGATTAGGGAGGCTGGAGGTCACTCCAAATCAGAATATCGTTCACTCCATAAGCCTGTTTTATCCTGTCATCTGCTATTACGTTTTCAAGTTGTTTCTGACCGAGGAGTCGGTGGCATATATCAATTTCTTGCCCTTCAGGCCCTTTAAACACTAGGATTTAAGCACTGATTGATTCATTAAATGTCTCCAAAGTCAAACAATTTATCTTTTGAAGTTTATTTTTTTTTGTCTCTATTTCCATGAGGCTGTCTTCATTTCTGCAGTAATCTCTAGCACAAGGTTCTTATGGCCACTTAGGGCGTTTAAGTATGGGATATTTTTATATACATGAAAACAGGCACCAGGAAATGTTTTTACCCACTTCTTAAAATTGCAGTGTACGTTATGGGAATTCAGTTTTGTTTTTTTTTTTCAGTGCTTTTTACAGTATCATCTATTTGCAGGTGAGATTTTTTCACCCCCTGCTCATTTTTTGCAGCCCTACTTTCATCGTTTCACTTCCCGTTTTTAATCCGGTGTTTTGAAAGTGATCCACAAGGGATGTGCCTGTGTATGTTAAGGTAGGTGATGTGCCAGATACTAGAATATAAGGAAACACAGCTCTGTTTGCATGCTAATAAGATTCAAGAAAGTTGTTCAATGTTTGAAAACAGTGTATGGCCCCTGCCCCTGCCCACCCACCATCTGACCCTTTCTGTATTGACTCGGAGCGGCTCCAGGCTTGCAAACTGGGTAAATACCAACATAGAGAACAGCTGAACTCACACAGGGTCTGAGCCCGTCACGTGGGTTTGAATTCAGTCCTTGAGATTTCCTCTTCTGGAGGTTTTATGTGCTTGGAGTGGGGATTAAGATGTAACGAGACACGAAAGTGGTGCTGCTGTGTCGTCTGGCACCTTGCAAAAGCTTGGGTTGAAGGTTTCCTCTATTGTTCTTGATATTGGCTTCAACAATTGCTCAGAACAGCATTTTTATTACCCTTAGGAAGGTTGCTTACCTTGGTGTCTTTTTTCCTGACACACTCTGGCACTTCCTCATGCGTGCACTTGTCTCCTTTCCTGCTAACAGCTATTACAGTGTCTAAGCTTTGCTGTGGAAATGTTCTCTTTGTTGAAAAGGCTCTCGGAAAAACCTCACTGTCAGCCTTAACATATTAGCTCACGTTAGCGGAGCACGCAGAAGTTGATTTTGCATTAGATGTTATTAAATATTAACATGTTTACACTGCAGTGTTAGCCTCCAGTCATACACAGCCCTGGAGGATTCCTAGGCTGTCATCTGATTTTTCTAAGCAGACTCCCAGCCGAGGCTCAACGGCTTCCTTGTGGCTTCTCCCAGCACGGATGCAGGTTCTGACTGCAAATACTCACGGTCCATTTCCATACTCTGTCAAGTGAGTTTCTTCAAGCAATGCTGCCGATGCTTTGAGCAAATTTGTGCAGAAACGAAGCAGGAGCCCTCCTAGGGCAGTAGGCATCTCTCAGAGGAGCAGTTTAGGTAAGGTACGGTTTTACTACCAGGATGAGCCTTGCAGGGAGCTTTCAGAAGAAGGCTGTGAGCAGGTAGCTTATCCCACCTTGGGTCTGCTCTGGGGAAGGTTTTGGCAAACAAAGCTACGCAGGAACTGGCTGGGTTCACATTAATCCCTCAGTCTGTCCTTGTGCATGTGGCAGACCTCGAGTACAGGTTTGGAGTGAGCAGCGGGGCAGCAACAGCTGACGTGGGCATATCAAACGTGCTGTGGTTATGCCCCTAAATGTGTCAAGCTGAAAAGGACATAAAAGCAAAACTTCAGCTTGCCCAGTAACCGTGGCTTTTCTACAGGGAAGATCTTGCAGTGAATCTCCCGATTTATTTTCTGTGAATAAAGTCACAAACACCAGCTCATCATCTAAACTACTGGAAAATTTTCTCTGTGGGCCTGTGTACAAAGAATCTCATCATTCCCAAACTCATCTGGGGCAGAATCACCGAAACCAGCATGAAGAGCTATCAAGTTAATCTGGCGCTGACTGGGGAAGGTTGGCAGCGATTGCACCAAGTTCTTCAGGGGAACGGGTGGTGGGGAATTGTTAAATACGTGTGTGGGGAGGAAACTGAGCTACTGGCAGTTTGGCCTGGTGAGATCCAGAGGTTGTGCTGTGGTTCTGGTAGAAAGGTAGTGATGAGAAAATACTCTGTGCAGTGAGGTTTGGTCTAATTTAACTTTCCAGTGGTGTTGCCCCTGGTTATCCTTTCTGAACTTTCATAAGTTCAGCTTTGCAGTAATGGTAGCTGTGGGCAGCACGTTACCAAATAGCTGTCCTTCCGTCTCACCTTTACCTCCCTGTGATCGATTTGGAAGGACTCATTCATTCTTTCAGAAGAAAAAAGGACTATATTTGATAAAACTCAATTTATTTTGCATGCATGTACTCCTTGGGCAGCATGGTCTTCTCCCTGACATGAAGTAGGGTAACGCACAGTATTGTAATGCTATCACGTTCCTAAATGAGCATGTGGAAAAATATCTGTTCTTAGGGGACGCTGCCTGCACTGGGTAAATGCATAAGAGTTGTGATAAAAATCCATTTGTTTAATTAGTGCTTAAATTATACTGGGGATTTTCCAATCCACAGAGTGTTTCTACCTTGAGTAATGGGATGAGTAAAAGTCTGCTGTAATGGGGACCCAAAGGGCTGCAGCTCGTTTAGGGTGTAGATGCCAGGTAAGGACCCCCCTGACTCTCCTAGATGAAAAGCCCCAATTCCTGTATGGGGAATATAAATCACAGGAGAGGTTTTTTTTTTCCCTTACTTCCCTTGCCTGCTTTGCTGCGGTGGATATTTGCTGTAGAAGAGTAGAAAAATCATTAAAGCAGTAGAGATTGATGATCTAATTGAGATTGAATGATCTAATCTGGCATTCAGTGCAGGAAAATAAAAACTAGGGCTGTTGCAAGGTCTGAAGTGTCACTGGAGTTAGCCTTTGCTCAGTAACATTTTAGCAGATGTTGGAGACCAGATTCTGATCCCAGCGTAATACAATTTAGATGCAATGCATTTGTCCTCCCCATCTACTTACACTTAAGGAAAGGTAATAGGAAGGAAGAGCAAAAACTCTGACTTCGTTTTCTTTTTTAATAATGTTTTTCAAAATTTCCAGTAATTTATTTATTTATTTATTTTGCCAAAAGCCACCTTTACTGAAAATCATTCAGGATTTCCTCTACAGTAATTTAGATGATGGAGCTGAAAAATCGAATACTTCAAGTAGTTTGTACCTAAGAGTTTCAAGAGAATATTTTATATGTCGTGAGTTTTGGAGATGGCAGAGCTAGGACTCTGTTTATTGCAGCAATATTGCCTGGTTGTGCTTACTAAAGTTTTGCCACTGGAAAATAGCTCCAGGAACCGTACAAAAAGCTATTCATCATTTATAAGGTGCGCCTTCAAACGTTTATTTAAAGATGATTTGTTTCAGGGAGGATCTCTGGGGACGTTTTGAAATGAAAATACATTTTAAAATGATGAAATCGCTGTCGGAAGGGAATCATGAATTGTGATGGTATCGAAGTGTAATAGCTGGAAGAGCACAAGGTAATGCCCTTCTCCTGCTGAAAGCAGGCCGAGGGAGAAGAAAGCAAGCTGCTAGAATCAGGCTTTTCCTCCGGGAAAAGTCTCGATATTGCAGTTTACCTGTCCATAATGTGGATTTTGTTTGAAGACGAGCTCTTCATCTTCCTGCTTGCACGCTGCTTTGGGAATCCCTGCTAGTTGTGTTTTGCCTGATGGGTTTTTCTGAGCGCAGGCTGCGAGCCCTTTGTGGCTGGGGTGTTGGATCAGCAGAAATCCCTGTGCAGAGACACGGAGTTACAGAACTTGGCACGAAGCAAACTGGTTTTGCTTTGCCTTGGTCTTCGAGGACCAGGTTTATTTAGGTTGCTGAAAGAACAAGGCTTTTTGTTTCGTTTTGGCACTAGATGGAGCTAGGGGACTAAACAAAAGTGAAAAAGCGACGGACCATTAAGAGGAAGCATTAATGTTGCTTTCAGATATAAGAGAAAATTGACCCTTAAAGCACCCAGAAGCCTTCTGCTATTTAGATATTATTCACTGGACTTCCACCTAATGTCCTATCCAGGGAAGAGCCCTGTTGTTTATCAGATAAACCAGGGAAATACACTTTATTCTGAAAGACACTGTCCCTTGGCTGTCACAGTTAAGGATCTTAATTATCCTTATCAATCCCATTGTAAAGATCTGCTGTCCTAGCAGCTCCTGGCCATATTAACAACTGACCACGAGTGCTGGGATCTGTGCACAAGCAAAGGTTTCAGTAAAAGTGAGCTCCCAACTGTTCTCTCCTTTGCTCTACGAGTATGGAAACACTTAATGAAGTTGCTTAAGGTTTCATGATTTGTATGACACAAAGGTTATTTTTCCTGCTGTCAGACCCGGGCCAATTTCTAGTTGTTTGTGAGTATAAGTGTGAGAAAACACAGCCAAATTTAATTTGGGGTGCCTAATGTACCTGGTGAGAGGTTATCTGCTCTGGGTCTGTTGTTTTGTGCATGTAAATCTAGCAGCTTGAGTTCCTCTTTGTTGCTTGTTTGTTGTGCAAATATTTAAGTGTGAAATAATAGCACAGGGGTGAGGGAATGGGAAACCTCCAAAGAAATCCAGAAACCCTCTTAAACCTGTGGTTTCACCTTCTGGAAGCTGGTTGGAGCAAGCCCCTGGAGAGCAGTCACTGCATGGGGACATCGGCAGCCACCAGGGCTGTAGGCAGCGAGGAAAGATGGGTAAGAAAGACCTTTTAGTACATGATTACTGCTTCGTTCAGGATGGTGCTGAGCCAACTTGAGCTTCTATATTCTTGACTTTGCAGCTGCTCTAGCCATAGCTTTGGGTATATAATTTTTAACACTGTGTATCCTTTTCCATTCTGAGTATCAGCAGGATTGAGATGTTTATGTGGGTCAGGAACCTCCTGTCTGTTGTGCAGTAGCTCCAGTCTTTGCCTCTTTATCCTTTTATTTGCAAACATTAAGGACTTGAAATTATTTCATAAAAGCATTGATTCTTCGCAGCCAGAAGGGGGGTGAGGGGAGAAAACCTCAGGCTGTGGTTGCAAAAGTTGGCAACCTTGGCGAATCCTGAAACTCCCCACTTCCTTGCAAATGAAGCGCAGGGTCCAAGGGCCTGAAACCATTCCCTCTGGCTGTGCAAAGCAGGCTTGCCAGAGGCTTGTAGCATAAATCACATTTTTCTTATCACAGGGGTAGCAATCACATTTCTGCTGGGTACGTGCACCCTGGCAGAAGGTGGTTAATCGCCAATTAGCAGCCGCTCCTTCTTAAAAGGCACAGGCAGGACGGAGCAGGAGCATGCTGCTTGCATCGCACGTGGCCTTCTGCATTCGACAGGAGAATATATTAAAAACAGCAGCTGGAAGCCTGATGCCACCTACCTTCCTCCCATGCAAGCTTTAATTATAGCTCCGGACTTGGCTGAGACGTGTCAGTGGGCCTCGTGCTAGGACAGCTTCTTTATAACTGAAATTGGTGTCCAAGGAGAGGAAGCATGTGTGGCAAGATGTTGAAACACAAATGCATTTTATGGAAGTGCTTCTGGGCTGAGCTTCAGAATTAAGCTAGATCTCATAGTAAGACAAAGAAATTAAGCCACCTAGAAATCTCTCTTTACATATTTCTTTATTTATTTTTTTTATCTCTGCGCAGATTTTGCTGTACAGAGCAATGTCTTGGTCTTACGGGCAAGAAATGTGTATATAATTTTTCTGTATTTCAGATGTGAACCACAGCATGGCCCTGCGGTTCTTAAGTCACTGCTTGAGACCACTGGGTGGAGACAGAGCTGGAAATAGTCTGGGAGTCCCTGTTATCTTACCTGCCTTCTTTCCGAAGCCCTGCTGTAAGCAAGCAGAGACACAGCTGGAATGGAAATGGAAAATGCAGCTGTGATTAAATTTCTGTTCCCAAAGCCTTTGCAGGCTGTATTTTTGGTGTCCAGGTGGACGTCTTGTAATCTGGTGAGGCCAAAACAGCAGAGATGTGGATTTCTTTTACCTGTAGAATATATGTGCAAGTTCTTTTGATATTCCCTTCATGAAATGGAGGGTTTGTAACAGTGGAGGGAGTGCCTTCAAAATAGCATGCAAAAGGTTTTTTGAAGACTTAATGCTTTTTTTTTTTTTTTCTTGAAACATCCTTTGGGGGCATTTAAAATCATCTGTTGTCAAACTTGCGAAACTTTCTCTCTGCTGGGGCTAAGTTCTGTCATCCCAAATCCCTTTTCATGTGCTCTCGTAAAATAAAGCAGCTTCGGTACGGGCAGAAATAGCCCCAAAGCTCTCGGAAAGCCGTACCCTGGCACAGTTCCCAGCAGAAGGTGTTTTAGAGGCGATGTCAGAGCGTGCTCTGCGGTGCTTATTTCTGGGGATCATGTATGAAGTGGGAAGCAGAGTGTAAAACAGAGCAGTCTGGAGGCTTAGGTCGTAGCCTGGATCAGTTCTTGGAACAAGATGAGAGGAAGCCAGAAATGATTACAAACCCTGCAGATAAGTCTTGTGTCTTTTTTTTTTTTTTTTTTCAACCTCCTTTTCCACACTGGAAGGTTTTAGCTCTGTGCCCTTTTCTTCCCTTCCTGTGCTACATCGGAAACGAAGTTTCTATTACCTTTTGATGGAAAAAATAAGGCTTGAGGGGCTCCTGGAAGGTTGTTTTGAGGCTGTACATCTAACCTGTCCTTTGAAGCTTCTGAGCGTCCCCAGGTCTCGAAGGCAGACCTTTAATGTTGCTTTTTCCTTATTCAACCCCAAACTTCTCTGTCTGTGCCCTACCTGAAGTCTGCCTTGGCTTAGTTTTCAGCTCAGGACAGTTGAAGAAGTGGGTTTAGAGCACAGAAGGCTTTGCTTCTGCTCTTGGTCCCGCAGATCCCACAGAGGCTACGTGGAACAACCACTTACATGAAGCACAAGTCTGCGGTAGGGTAGAAATCCTATTAGTTCATCATCTCTAGCAATGAGACCCGCAATCCAAGAGGAGTTGGGTTGATTTTTGAGCATTTGTTTTTAAGATCCCCCGTAAGGAGGTGGTGGTGTGTAATTTATCTGTTGCACAAGCGAAGGCTGAGCTTAGAGACCAAGCAGCTTGCCACAAATGCCACCCCAAAGAGGAGAGCCAAATACTGCTGATGAGAGGGCTTCAATTAATGCAGCATCTTTTTTTTTATAATTATTATTATTTTTCTGAAGGAAACCATTCCCAGGTCACTTCATTACAGCCACCTGGATGCCAGGAAGCTTGCTGGATGCTGGGTGTCTGCTCACAGTGGGCATGGAAGCAGACACATGTGGACAGCACAGCTGTCAAAATGCAGTAGGTGCTCGTGTCTTTAACGCAAGATGAGCTTTAAAAGACAGCCTTTTTAAAAGATATGAGTCTTGAAATCTAATAGTCTTGCTGAGTAACTAACTCAAATAACATGCTGCATTATTTAGGTTGTGTACAATAAAACTCTTCGTGCTCGCAGTGAAAGAAGTTCTTCATATACACCTGTTGGTGCTGTAAAGGTGATGGATTTGTAATGTACTGCATAATTAAACGTTGCAGGGGTATTGCTTTGGGAGGAAAGCATGTAATGAAGGGGATATAGTAAGTTTTGGTGATTAAAGATAAGATTGTTTAGCCCAAGTATAGGACGGTCGGCTTTGCTGATTAAAAAATGTCTGAAAGAAACACAATTTTGATTAAGCCCTGCATTGCTCTGCCTGCAATGGATGAGGTTATTAAGCTCTATTTTTCCATTAATAAAACAAATGTTAATGTGTTATTTGATGCTAATAATGAACTCACTGTAAATAGCACAGCTACTTCCCTACCATTTATCACCTCATTCACTGCCTTGAGGCTGGGAACGCATTCAGCACGTGGGTTTTTTTCTGGGAAAGGAGAACTGGGAAGGCTCAGCACCTCGGGACCAGCGCTGTCTGCTCAGCCTGCTCTGTGTTTGCCCTCCTCTTGTGGACAAAGCCAAACCAAAGCCTAGAGAGAGAGCTGAACTTCAAACACAACCCATTGAACCGTCGGCTGCAGCACAGCACTAACTTCATTAAACGGTGTTAATTCATAGGAGAGTGACTCGAGGAAAAAACTGCTGACCTCTCCCTGTTCCTAGAACCTCTTTGGAGGCTGTAAAATGCTCCAGCAGCGATCACGTTGCTGCACAGATAAAAGATCTGCTGGGCCGACAGTTTTTGTGCAGCGGCTCGCCTTCAGCACCGCAGCAAATCTTGGTTGTGAATTTCTCCTGTCTGCTGTGCTTGGGTCGGGCTCTATCGCATGTGCTCCGAGGCATTGCCCAGGGGATGATGGAGTGCTTGGAAACGTTTTCTTAGTAACTTGTCCAGGTATTCAGGAGGAAGGCTTCTGGTGTCATCGTTGGGCTTCAGATCGGGCACTGCTCGCTGCAAGCAGAGGGTCTGGGCCTTTTTGCCACCTCTTTATGTCAGAGGTAATTGTGCATTAATCCTTTTATCCTCGGCAGCATTGCCAGTTGAGGAGAGAGGAGGAAATAAAGCCCCAACGTGCTGTTTATTCCTATGGTTGTAAAGCTTTGTGTAGCTCCTTAAACCGGCGACATTACAATGCAAACAAGTGGAGCTGCAGATAAAATCTGTAAATGCCACCTCGGGAGGGTGGCTGGAGCCTTCCCTGGGTGATTTCTGCAATGCTGCTCAAGGAATTTCCTTTAAACTCTGTTGCAGGGGCTGCTTGGTGAGCGGATGGTGCTGGTGCTGGGTAGGAGCAGCTTCCAAGAGCTTCCACTTCAGGTAGGGCTGCCACAAACGGGTGTCAGCAGCTGGAGCCAGAAGGAAACGCAGTCGGAATATGTGACCAGTCTCCCCCAGCCGCCTTCTTTATCCCCAGTAGAAATTAAATTAACTTTAAAGGACTATAAAGGAAGCACGTCGGATGAGTCAAAAGGATAAATACCCTTAAACAAGCAGGTTAATGAGATTCTGCTGCGATATTAGGAGAATATTTGAGCTCCCTAACAGCATGGGTGTATCAAGTCTGAAACGGAACAATTTACAACCCTGGCTCGAAGTAAATAGTCATTAAACGTGATGCTTCAGAAGACTGTATAGACCTTAATTCATCCTATCAAGGAATAATCTGTTGTGTCAAGACTTGGAAGAAAGCTTCATTAAAAAAGCAATTGAAAACTAAATGCTGGGATCTGAATAGCCCAGAAGTATTTCTGTAAGTATGAGGGAATTTGGTAAGCTGGCCTGTGTTTAGAGATGTGTCGATGAAGCTTCTTTCAGCAGGTGTAGAGACACTTGGAGGCTGGTTATCTTCTTCTGCCACGATTATTTTTCAGTTTTATGGCAGTCTCCAGGCAAGTGTGTGGTTCATGTGTTAGGTGCCAGACCAAAACAGTTTCAATTTTGCCATTGTTAAATTTTTAAAACAAGCATTACAATTAAAATGACTTATTTTATAAGGTTTTGCTTAAGTAACAAATGCAGCTTTCTCCAACTCAAGTGGAAACAAACCATTTTATTTCGGTTTGCGTAAAATTCTTCATTAGGCTGCAAATGATTATTCCTGATGGAAAAGAGGAAACCCTTTCTTGTCTGGAGCTCCGTTTTTGGTACCTTCCTTCCGTAGTTCAGCCCTTGTGGACTTGCGCTGGATGCAGACGTGATGGGTACTCCCTTGTACCTGCAAATCTTCTTTATGATCACCCGTGGCCGCTATTCATGTAGCGTGATGGTAAAACACTGCTGTCGTTTGGGCTATTACTGTGGCAGGGGACTCCTAATCCGTTTTCTCACGATAAATGTTGCGTGTGCCGTGCCACATTAACGTTATATAGGATTAAGCGAAGCAAATAGAGTGGATTTGAATCCCCGCCCTGTAATTATGTGCAACACAGCTCAGTGGCTGGAAATACACCGAGTTTTGACTAATATACAAGTTTCTGCTGAGAGGAACTGAAGCACTTGGGCTTATAATTTCCCCCTTGAGCAGCATCTTTATTTTTTAGGAACACTTAAGCAGTAGTGTTTGTTTTATTTGTCTTTGGGTTGCTTACGTTCTCTGAACAATTCAGTGTCCCCTGTTTGATTCATGTAATCTGGATGAAATTCTATGGGATGTTTCTCATTTCTCTATTAATAGATCTATATTGGTTCTTAAGACATGGTCCCAAATATCATGATTTTTGATATTCAGCTTTTTCATGAAGAATCCAGCTGTTTGAGCAGCACGCTGCTAAACAGCTTAGTGCTCAAATTTGCCTCGCTCAGGTATGCAGCATATTACTCGGTGCCACAGACAAGTTTCTTTTGAACAATGCAACTGAACTTGAAAACAAATCAAATCAAAATTTACAAGCTTTTGTGTTTTTAGAAGTCCTCTACAGGAGAGCACTGCGTGTTCCCGCAGGGCACAGAGATGAATTTAGCATTATCTGAGTTACGTGGCTGAGGGACGAGATAGTAAAGATTTGCTGAAGATCACACCAAGACCTTGAGCAGTGCTTGCTATATTCAAGATCCACGCTGGATGTGGCCTCCAAGAGCAGGTGGGAAAAGTGATGATGGATTTCTCACCCACACAGACATCTTGAGCTATAGACAAGCCTTGGGTTTTCTCTTCCCGTGCCAAGCTCTAAATGTGAATGAACACTTCACAATTTCGTAGTAGAAAGGAGGGGGAGAGCACCTGTTTCTGCAGGATGTGGTGTGAATGCCTAACTCCGCATGTTCCCCTTGGAAGGAGCCCAGCAAAACTGTGGATGTGCAAGCCCTGCATGTGTGGCGGTGCCCTGCTGAGATCTTCAGGTCCTGCACAGAACCTGGGTTAGCTGGCTGTCACGTTGTTCTTCTTTTGGCCTCTCTGGGCTATCACAGGAATATCTTCGTTCTTAAATGGTGACAAACAGGCACCGTGGGCTCGACAAGCTGCTCTGCGCTTGTGAGTGTTGGTAGAGCACTCGGGCTGCAGGGGAAGAAGGAATGGATGGAGGATTGGTAATCAGCATCTTCAGCTGATGATTTATGCCAGCTTATTAGAACAGCCTTTCTGCTGTTGTAGCCAGAAAAAGGATGCCCTTTTGTGCAAGGAAACACATTCGTGGTCTGTATTCTTCTGGTTTTGGTTGGCTTGTTGGTGCTGAGCTCCCTGGAACTGCATTTCAGCCACTGCTTCCAGTGTGCTGCCTTGGCTTGGGTGACTCTTTTATAAAGCTTCTGGAAGGGCAGTCATCCACAAGGCACCATATCTTTGCAGATAATGTTTATTAACAGCAGGGAAAAAAATCAATTATTTAAGGAGGGTTGGATCAAGTCCTTGCGAAGTGCAATTCCTCTGAAGGTCTGCAGATCAGGTTTCAGCCCTGGGCAGCCTCAGTTGCCTAGCCCAGATGATATTGTCACCAAAGGGGCCTGCACTGGGCTGTCGGTGTGACTTGCAAACCTCCCTGCTCGCTGTTAATGCACTGCTCGGGGAGACTCGTGCATGACAGACCTGTGGGTGATCTCCTGAAGCGTGCCGATGTAACCCAGGCTGACACCTCTCCCCCAGCACCCAGCTCCCACCTCTCTTTCAGCTTCCTTTGTGGGTGCAGTGCCGCTGTGTTATCTGTCACGCTGTGATTGTTCCTCTGGGCTCGATGCTTCCTATGATGGCTCCAGCCCTTGGCACATCATGGATTAGATCTTTTTTTCCCCACCTTGACAGCCAGGGTGGTTTTTCACTCCCTTTTGCCTGGGCAGCACAGGCAATTTGATTTTGTTCTCCTGCTCAAACAGCTGTGTGGAGCAGCCTGGTGTGACAGGCAAGGAAACGATGCAACATCTGAGCTGGGTTTTAATCAGGCCCCAAAGATATGCTGATTTTGAAGACCTTTCTTTGTCCCTTGCTGGTTTTCCCTCTGCTCTGCAGTGGGGGGAGGACTGGGAGTGATAATCCGCCTGTTTTATGCAAGCAGCACGGTGCAGCCCCTTGAGCTTCGTCTTCATGGTAAGAGGTGTGTACCCTTGTCTGTTATGGGCTGACATAACAAATGGGCACAAGGAGTGGATAACTAACACGTGAGGAAGCTGAGAGACCACAAAAGCCTGTGGCTGCACTAGCTGAAGTCCTCGTTTCAGGAGCAGAGGCAGTGCCAGCACCTGTGAGCTCCAACAGCTGCTGCTGCAAACCCTGCGGCCACACTGGAGCAGTGTTAGCAGGGCAGGGCTTCTCTCTCCTGCAGCAGGCTTGGTCATAATGGAAAAGGAGCCTCAAGATACAAGAAAAAGGAAAAGAAAGAAGGAAAGAAGAAAGAAAAGAAGAAGCAGCCAGTGATTACACCTACACTGGGCAATACCAAATACCCTGTAAGGAGTACTGAGAAGTAAAATCAAATCCTTTCAAGACCTCTGACTTCTTTTATTTCCTCTTCTAAACTCTAATTTTTGGATACCTTAAATCCCGTAGACTTCTATTTCTAGTATGTTTACCTTTAGATACATAAAACAAATTTGCCTGTGATCAAAATATGTGTCAGAAGGGCTTCGACACTGAACACTTAGCTTGCTTGTCACATGAGCATCTCTTACAGGAGCTCTGGGGACAGTGGTTAGGAGTTGCTTTGTGCTGCTAAATAATTGTGCAGGTCTGCTGAAGCTTTTTAGCCAGCTATATTGCCTAAGGGTATAATGGTCCTGATTCCTTACTTCAAATAGGGTTTGCTGCACCTGGAGCCTAGGTTAATGGAGTACTTTCCAGCTTTGTGCAGTGACAACAATGAGAAAACCCCTCTGATTACCCTATTTCCATGCAATTTTCATGCCTGCTCTCTGTAAACCTAGAGAGTACAGTTTACTTGATCTCTGCAGCTGTTCGTAAAATTGTCCAGGATAATTGATTTAAAAATATGCTCCGTGGCTTCATAGCATCCCTGGGACATTCTGGGCATCTCTGCTCTGTCATCTGTACCCAAGCCGTGCTGATTCTTCGTGACCGAATACTTTTTGCGAGTTTAGTGGTCAAGTTTATGATCTTGTAGCGTTAAGGACTAGTAGGGGCTAAACCCTGGCATGGCTGGGCTGTGTAGTGGTCCCACAGGCTCTGAAATGAAGAGGAAAAAATGTTGACTTGCTTTAATGCTGGATCCAGGTTTTGTGGAGCACACGGGGAATACCTGGCAGAGCTAAATCCCGAAGCTGCCACAGCTCCTGACTTCCATTCCCTGCTTGTACAGCTGGATCATCCTTTCTCTTTGCTGGAGTATTTTTTTATTTTTATTTTTTGTCTAGCACTGCAGCAAAACCAGCTGGGTTGTGGCTGTGGAGTGGCCCTGTGAACTTAACAAGAACAAAAAAATGCATTTGTGGTCCACCAGTTGTTTTTTGCTGTGCCCAGAAGGGGTGCTTAAACCTGCACACGTATCCCTCAAACTGTACTTGCCTTTTATTTCCTTTGTGCTACTTCCCTACACGTTCCTCCATCCTGTCCAGGAGGACAAAGTCCTAATCCGGCACTGTTTTCATGCTGAAAAGAAAACTTTGTATTCTGCCTGTGTTCTTTTCTATAGGAAACAAGATTCGGGCACTTTCCATCCAAGCCATCTGGGTGCTCTCCTGGACCGCTTGATCTGCTCTTGCAGAAGCTTCCAGATTTTAAGCAGAACAGGATGAAATACAGCGATTTATTTCGTGTTAGGGTGACACATCTATGTATTAGTTGATGCTTATTTGCAGCTCAGCTGTTTCCATGTGGTTCCCTTCTGTTTACTCTTTAATAGTACACAGGGCCGGAGGATACGTCTCTCTTCTCCTTTAAATCTGTATTCTGCTGCTGTCTCATCTGTTTAATACATTTCCTTTACAAATCTAGACTTATGTTTCAGCTTAATGCCAGCAAGAGCTCTGGAAGGATTTATTCTTCTGGACCCTAATGTAAAATGAGTAATGCTAGAACTGGCTCCCTTGGTAGCAGCAACACATTTTACTACTGATTGTCAGAAACAATAAAAAAGGGAATATGTTGGTAGTTTCTGTGCTATTTGCTTCCTGGGATTTTTGTCCTGAATTAACCTCCAGAAATATATTGCTTGAGTAACTTTGGAGAAGTTCTCAGCATGCGTGGAGGAGAGAGAAGGAAAAGAAATCAAGCTGTTGCTACAGTTTTGGTAATAAATGCCAAGGAAATGAGACATTTATCCCAGGACTATGTGACCTGCTGCTGCCAGCCATCCCACTGTGTTCCTTAGGGACCATGAGTCGTGTGCATTGCACCTACACAGCTGCAATAACTTGTATTTCTGCCTTCCATCCTACACCATTTTGGTGTGTTCTGTAGGTAAGCCTTGATTCAAAGCCTCTTGGAGCCCAATTCTTCTCCAAAAGCTGAGGTTTGTCCTGTTCTCTGGGTTCTAGGACAGCCCAAGGTCCTAGGAATAAAAGAGTTCAATCAAAGTGATGGTTAATCACTTGGCTCTTCACTTGAACTGATCAGAAGCAGGATTTGTTTTATTCATTTGCTGGGAAATTTAAGCACTTTCTCCTCTGTTTATAAAATAAGTGAAGGTGTCCTTATTTTATAGATACCAATGCTGTCAAAATTAATTTGTTAGCAGCCATCCAGGGTTTGGTTCAGTGGACCGAGAAGCCTTAGGTGCCGGCTGTACTCTGCAGCTTTTAGGGTAAGAAGTTGTAAAAAGGAGGAATAACATTTGTATTTCAAGTGGCAAGAAAAACAAGCTTGAAATTTCAAAGTTGGTTTAAAGCCTGATGCTAAAGCACGTCATAAATGTCCTCAGTCTGCCCCACCCACAGCTTGGTAAGGCTCCTGAGATTTAAAGAGCTGTGTAGATATTATATTGCTGTCTCCAGACAACATTTTTAGGTTTAATTCACTTTTTTCTTTGTGAACGTTTTCTTGATGTCAGAGATTCACTGCTCTGTTCGGAAAGAAATGCAGTGAGTTGCCTCTGTTGATGTGACAAAGCATCCTGAGTGGCAGAAACTTCCTTTGCAAAGGCTAAAGATTCCTCCAAGTTTCCAACTTTTCTGAAGGCATTACCTGGTGGGGGAAATAATACAATAAATTTAAACCAAACACCTTTCTTCTCAAACTTATGTCTCTGCTTTTCCTGGAGTAATCTGTTCACAAACCTCTTCCAATTTTAACCCCTTTCAAGGGAATCCTGTGCAGCTGACTGCTTTTTCTTGAAGATCTTGACTGTATTTATTTTATTTTAATTTTTAATTGTACGTGTGTCTGTCTAAACAGAGTTGGATGTACTGACTTGGAACAAAAGCTGATGTGCTTTTGGGTGAGCTGGCTCTTCCCATTCAAGATGTGAACCCACCAAATCCTTCTGAACTTCCCAGCTGATGCTGAAACCTCCACATTCCTTCCCTTTCAAGAACAGTAAGCTGAATTTGCAGTGTATACAGGGCTGAAAACTGGCAAAAAGACTCTTCTTATGCTTTCTCTCTTCAGTCTTGAGGACTGTTCAAAAATCTGCCGAGCCTTAACAGCTCTTGTACATCATTTACCCCCCCCCCAGCACATTGTGCCTGGTATTTAGTGCTTCAGTAACGTAGCTGGAAGGGATGGTTGAGGGGAATTGATTCCAAGGACCACCACCTTTGGCCTGCCAGGTTATTTGGATAAATTACCTCAGCGCACTGTATAACTCAGGCCAGACATGGGCACTGGGAGCCAGGATTCCTGTAAAAGCCCGAGGCGTGACCTGGAGCTCACTGAAGTCAACGGGAACCTTTCCATGAGGCTGCAAATCCTGCAAGGGGCAGCACATTTTATTGGGTTTAGCTCCGGAGCTTTCAGGTTTTACTGCTCACAGCTCTCCTTCCCAGCTCAGTGTGTGTCTGCTCCTTGCAGCTCACATCGTCTTGCATTCGTGCTGTGGTTTGGGATAACAGACCAAGCTGAATGAACCGCAGCAGCTGAGGAGCTTTGCCTCTTGCTGCTAGAAGGGCAGGAACCTCTGATACATGAGCATCACGTGCTAAAGATTATGGAAAGCCATACATATCTCTACAGGTACTTAAAAAGTGTATTTTCTGTGCTTGTGTATACTTAATTCCTCTTTAATTTATTCTCTGCAGGCTTCCAGAGAGTTGCCACCAAGAATCATGTTGATTCAGTTGTGACGAATGCATCTCCCTCCTGCTCAGCTCATGTAGTTTACCAATATTGGGAACGCCTGATCCCCTAAAAACGAAATGTCACGCTTTGCTGTGCGTCCTAGCTGTTGTCAGTGAGCCCTCCCTGCACCAGTAAACCTCCTTTAAACTGGAACCAGCTGGAGCCATCGCTGATCCTCACGGTAACAGCTAGCTTCAACTGTCATAAACGTCAGGCAATGTAACAGAAAGCTTCGTGCATCTTTTCCATATATTTGAATACAATTTGCCACACAGAAGGCCTTAATAGACAGATCTCCCAGAGTTTTCTCTCCATGAGCCCATCCACTGCCAGATTCCTGAAGAGCGTTTTGCCAGGGGGATGCGCTCTGTGGTGGTCTGGGAGATCCTGGTGCTGTCTGCTGAGATATTTGCTTTCAGAGTTGAGTTTCTCTAACTTTATAGGGATTTATGCTCGGGTACTCATGGCTGATGGATGCCCTGACAACACGGGAGGAACCACTGAACTGAAGTTGGAAATGCATCCTTTCCAAGTAAATACTGGAAAGGTTTAGTGCCACGAGGATGCGTGCAAATCTTACTGCTCTACAGCTACGCTGCAACACGGTTGTATGAGGAATTACGAGTGCAGATGCCCAAGGCAATCGACCAACACAAAGGATTTACAAAATGATGCCATCAAATCTAAACTCAATCTTGGGTTTTGTGAGGCTTAAAGAACACATCGCCTCGGAACAGAAGATGCCCTCCTGTTAGGAAATGTTTACTCTTTTTTAAGAGGTTTGAATACATTTGGAAACTTGATGGAAAATATCAAATTTATAGGTTGTGGGGGAAAAATGTAAAATCTGGTTATGAAAACTGCTAATTTCTGGTTTCTCCGTTACCATTCCCTGGTTTACTCTGTCTGTTTGTGACAGATGGGGTAAGCAAAGCAAGCTTCACAGAGCAGTTTCTTTGCCTCATGTTCTCAAATAGTACGAATGCTCAAGGTTTTAGGAACAAAACATGGTCGTGTTGTAATTTTAAGGGTGTTTGGACAAAACTATCCCACTAGAAGTTCTCCTCCCAGCCCTGCCTTTGTGAAGTTGCGCTTTCACAGCCTCACTTGCTGCAAAGGACACGACAAGGATTTTACATTTGCTTTATGTTTGTTGGACTAAACTTCCAGGGACTTAAAATCTAATATTCCACCTGTCCTCTCTATTGCTCACTTGAGAAGGACAAAAGGCAATTAAAATCACCGGCAGTGTCAGTAACATGACAAGAGCTGACATTTTTAGGTTGTTGAGTGTTCCTTCCGATAGATGGTTCTGCAGTAATTGTCACATCTCATCTTTGTCTCCTGCAGGGAAGCTTACTTTCTGAAAACACCGTTGGGCTTTCCAAATCGCAGTTCTTCAGCAACACCAGCCAGTTTTCTTGCTTTCCTCTGGACAGAGGTGCACCGCAGTGCTCGGAAAGGTAAACGTGTGTCCTGCAGCTCCTGGTCGCTGTTAGCAGTAATTGTGTGTTTACATGGTCATGGCACAATGAAAATCACACGTTTTCAGTTCGCTCTGATGGGAAAGCAAACTTTGTGCTGCTCTTCATCCCTGGCAGTGCTTTGAGAAGCTGGCAGTAATGAGACGCAGTGAATGAAACCTTTTTTTTTAGTCATTTTATTTTGGTAGAATTCCAAAGTTTGTCCCATCTGGCCTGGCTGGATAAGTACTTATAAAATGCTTTTGCCTCTGAGTTTATTATCTAAATAAATAGTTGATGCCAGAAGGAGCTTTCAGTTGAGGCATGCATCTTGAGACCATGAAGGGAACAAAAATGTAGAGAAATCTGGGCAAGCTGGAAACCTAAATCAGCCCATTCACAGATGAGGGCTTATGGCATGGGTTCTGCTGTGGCTGCTTGCCCTTGCTGCAGTGAGCAGTGGGAGAAGGGAAATTCATGGGAGGGTGGTGGTGGGATAGAAGTATTCAGAAAACTTTTTAAGGAAGTTAGGAAATAGTAAGTGTGACATGAATTAAATTAGGTGAAGTGTCTCTGTGATTTGTAAATGCCAAAGGAAATGGAGGAGGGAAAGGAAATCTGAGACTTTTTCAGATTCAGAAATGGGATGTTGGAGCTGGATGCCTGAGTTCAATTTGTTTAAAGCTTTGGGTTATTTGAAAAACTGAGCTGCAAACTTTTTTTTTTTTTTTTAAATAAAAAAAAAACAAACGTTCCTAAATTGGAATAATTGTCTGCACAAAATCAGATGAAGAATGGAGCTTGTAACAGTAAATGATGCCTCTGGGAAACCTGGTATTGCTCTTAGCAAAAGAGATTTATAGAGAGAACAATGAGTGGAGATGGATGCAGTGAACTCGATCTTTGTGAACCAAGACTGATGTGGAAGTTTTGTTTTTGCAGTTTGTACTACCTTCTGTACCCCAAGATGGATTTATAGTTTCCCATTGTAAATTCATCATCATTTAGCCAAGAATTTCTTTCTTTTTGAGGAGGGTTCAATATGGGTGAAAAATCAAGTTAAAAACCACAGATTTTATTTTTTTTTCCCTTGAGTAATCAAAATGGATAAGAAACCCCCACTTACATGTGTTTGTCATGTACCTTTGTACTGCAGGCCAGCAAGGTCAACCTGGAGCAAATGAGGTCCTGTTGTGGAGGAGAGGCTTTCTGCATGAGCTGTGCCACAGGTCACAGGTGATGCTCTCTGCACGGGAGGGGAAGACACTGTGAGCCTCCAGGTCCCAGCTCGACAGCCTCAGTGGTGTACCACTTAGCCTGAATTTCCAGCATACCCTCGGTGAGGCAGGAAGCTCAGGCTGTGCAGTAGGAAAAAAACACAAAATAGGAAAAAAAAAAACACAAATCTCAGTTCCTCTCAAATCTGATACTTTATGCTGCTCTTCAGCAGTCTTTGTAGTCATGATTATCACTTACTTGAATGCTTGCAAAGCATCTTCCAAATTTATTAGCAGGTTTAGACTTGAAGGTGCTGAATAGCTGACTTGAAAGATGAGTAGTCGTAAAAGCTTGTCCATATGCATCCCTCTGACATACCTTGACACTTCTGTAAGAGCTCTGATTTTTTTGTCCCAAAAAATAGGAAGTTAAGGTCCTTAAAACAGACCAAACTTCAGCCATCTGAATCCCATGGTCATGGTACAGCCAGTCTGTATGTTTGGCTTCATGAGCTAAGGTCTAGGTTAAGGGCAATGCAACCTGGGGCAGACTTGAAGGGCTCTAACACTACAGACAAGCCTAGGAAATCCTGGAGGAAACTGTGTGATTTCTTCTAGTGATGAAAATTACATAAATACTGGCTTGTGAATTTTCACTCTTAGTGGCTTAATATAATTCTAAGTATCTAGGGGAGGTCATAGTCATCTGTGGTTGGTGCAGACACCTACCTCAGGAGCATTTACAACTAGTGCTTGAAACCTCAGATTTTTTGTACATGTAGTCAATGGTGCTGTGTAATAGGAACCAACCCTAAGCAATTAAACGGGAGCTGGGATGGGAACTAGCAGGACAAGGATGCTCTCTGAATTGCCCAGTTTGCCACTGTCCTAGCCATGTGCAGGACATTGTTCCTCCCTTAACGCCCCACTTGTTGGATGGATTCTTAGGTTACACTGACAGCAGCACGGTAATCTTCTGCCTGTGGAACTTGCTGTGTGCTGGGATGCTTAGTGCAAAATAATCAATTGTGGGGGGGTGTTACATAAAACCATTAATTTTGATTTTGTTAGCTCATTAATGGGCTCGCTTCGTCTTTTGCTTTTGCTGCACAAAGCAGCATTATATTTAATTAGCATTGGCTGACCTTGTTTTTTTTATTTAGCTGGTAAAAAGGTTATTCAAGTCCTTAAGAAGAATTACTGCATCTTCCGTTGACCTGATAATTGGTATATGGTTGCTGGGGGTAATTGTGCTGGCTGCCAGTCAGGCTCGTGAAGTCGGTGCCCCTGTGAACCTACACGCCATGCAGGTATGTACGGAGCAGAGAGGAGACAGCAGGTATGAGCTAGTATTGTTCTCTAGCAAGGGTCAAAGCACTAAATAAAAATATCATAATAGCAGCAGTGACAACCACTTAGTGACTGCTTGAGGGAGCACCTACGCAGGTGTATGAAGCATCAGGGCCTGGATTCCCAAAGAAAGAGGGAATCAGAAGCCCAGGCACAACCCTGGTAGCTTTGAGCAAGGCCAGATTTATTTCAACCCTTCCAGCTACTCTGCATCACATACCTGTACCTGTGTCAAGGCTCCATTCAAGGCATGTCCTTTTGCAACTTCCTGAGCAAATAGTCATTTTTCTTCTAAATACAATTAAGGTTGTAGTGTAGAGAATAATTGGGGTATCTCCTGATGATGCCTAGCTAGGTAATTGCAGTGATTCGTGGAGAAAATACCAGCAAGCTTGACTTGAATAATCAGTCTCACTTTGGGTACATTTTTTTCATACCAAACTAAAACCAGCAGTCTTTCCAGAAGCTAAGAGACTCTCAGGCAACTGTCTTTTCTGTACATGTGTCAGTATAAGCATGTGCATTTGTTCTTGCATGTCAAGTTCATTGTTTTATTACCTTCAGCTTGCATTTCTTAAAAACAAACGGTGATGCTGCACTCAGAATTGCCTGCTGTCCCCAGCGCCTGCTCTGAAAAATGAGGATAATAGACCTTCATTAAAACTTGATTCAGAGGCAAGTTTGTATGCTGAACTTGGCTGTTGCAAGTTTCCTTGGTGAAAGCTGTGGGAAAACACACGCTTAAAGGCCTTCTCGAATCAAGCTCAAGGTACCTTATGGCTCTGTCCTTTTCAAGACAGCTTTCTGACTTTGAAGGCACCCATCGACACGCTGTCCACGGCACACGTTCTCTAAAATTTCTGCAGGATGCTTACGTTATCCTTCTGCATCTGCAAATATTTAATTAATAAACTTACCAGAGACTCAAATTAGAATTATGTAAACCCTCCAATGATAATTATCCGAAGCATATCTTTTAAATTACTGTAATAAAGACTAAGTATTATCACTCTGCCCTTTAGGGTTAAGTGTGCTCAGACTATCAATCTGCTTTACTGATCGCGGTCTTGATCAAGCAGCTGTATTTGTAGCAGCATAAATCTGCCAGTGGTTATGTTCAGGTCTACACCTACAACAGGAGCTAATAGTCTTTTATGTTAGACATCCTCAAGGATACGGTGATAATGGCGTTCTGGAGAGCTGTTGAGATTATGTGGAGCAAAATGGCTGTGAACCGGCTGACTTTATGTTGATAAATTTCTTTTTGTTATGTTACTTGCTGGTGATAGATTGGTGTGCAGAAGGAACATAGCCTCCTCCGCTTCCTGGAATTAAAAGTAGCACTCCCAGCCCCGGCACGTTAATATTTGTTAACTAACTCCTTCATTGAGGCTTGTCACAGTGGTGAAATTCAAGGTGGGTTGTTAAATCCTTCTCTTTCTTCCCTTCTCCTACGTCTTCATTGACCCATTAATTCCTTTGCCATTCCAGAAAGCTACTGTCATAAGGCTCTGACAGCAGGAATACTGATGTCATCCTACAGATGAGATGGTAACAATAGCTGGTGGCAGCCCAGCTTCTAGACCAGTTTGCTTTTATAGATTACTTCTTTAGAAATTCGAAGAGTTTCTGGGAGTGCAAGCAATCAAGGGAACATAATTAATTATCCTTAATATAGGAAAAAAATAATTGCTAAGAGTTTATTAAAAAAACAAAACACCTGTACAAAGAAGTCGTGGATTTGCTTGATTCTATCAGAATATTTGACTGTATGTTCTTGTCTGCCATCCACTGAAGTTTCTAATGATTATTGACAATACATGCGAGTGTTGAGCCTGCCTCTGACACTTCACATCAGGATTTTCTCATGCAATTAGTTCCGTGCAACTGAGACCTGATACAAAAATGTCGGGGTAATGACTGTTTAATGAACATAAAATGTGACAAGGTGTATTAAACCTCCGTCACAGCTAGCAGTGGGAAGACAGGGAGGGCAAGGAAACTGTCCCTTGTTGTCTACCTTCAGTGGGGTAGATGAGGAACATCTTCACCTTCTGCAGTCTCTTTTAATATTTTTTTTATTGTATTGGCTGCAGGAAGAACATGGTCTAAATGCAGAAAGGATGGGTGAATGCATAGGTTGGGAATGGGGTATAGTAGGGGGATATTTTTCCAGAGTTCCCTGGTGAAGCTGAATTATAGTGAAGATCATACAGATTTGGCTCATGCTAGTTTGAATTCCAGAGACACCTGTACAGGTATCTACAGTTGTCTCTGTATGCCTGTGGTATGGGGTGGATGGTATACTTAACAAGGCTCCTCATGAGAAAGCAAGTTGTCTTTAAAAATTTTAAGACAGAAGTCAAAATACTAGAGTGACTGGAGTAGAGGCAAGCCAGGAAAATTGATTTGTCCTAACAGATGCGTCCTTTGCATGTTGCAGGTATTTGTGAACGTTGAACGTGCTGTTAATTCAGGGCAATGGCTTTTGTTATTTATTTTATCTGTTTAAGGAGAAATGAAATCTATACACTGCAGCTACACCAGCTGAAGGTAACAAAAACCCAGACACTGAGCTCCTGTTGTTTGCAAAGGCACATGCATGCCTGACATCCCTGTTGTCTGAAAGGTTTAATCCTAAGAAAGAAACTTGGTCCAATCAATTCTTAAAATCTCTATGAGGCAAAAAAAAAAAAAAAATATCATGAAGGAAAATACATTTTCCTGTCCACAGTGTTTGGTTCAGCATAATTAACATGAATAATGCAACACAATTTTCTGATAGTTATTATATTAGAGAGCTTAGCTGACTCATAACTGCCCCCATGACATAGCCAGAATGCAAATTACTTGGATAGAAATAGCACAGAGCTGGTTTGATTAAAATGTGATACATATTTTGAATTAAAAATATTCAAGGTCTTGCAAAATGACCTTAATGTCATTCCCCCCCTCAAGCCACTGAGGAAATTTGCATAATCATTTCTAGACAGCTTTCTACTTTCCCCTCTTGGAATTGGCAGGGCCCTGCCATTCACAGAAGAGCAGGGTGTGCTTTATTCCTTTTCTGAGCTCAGCTGCAGTAGAATAAAGAGACACCATTTTGTCGTTGTGCTCTCTGAGATGCTTTATTGTAATTACAGTGATAACGTATCTCGGGCATGAGTCTAACAAACTGTAAGACTGCAATCCTTGTTAGTTGGACCCACCTCCAAGTCTTTCTCCCTACAGCCTCTGAAATCTGTGTCGAGTCACTTCTGAGTTCCTGTAAACACATTTATTTCTTCAAGGCTGTCCCTGGAGCTGGAAGCTAGCAGAAACAGTCCTGGTACGCTTTGGGGAAGGGGTTGTGTGATTTGGGGTAGCTGAGGGGGTTATACCCTCCAGCCAGCAGCAGCACAGCCTTGTGAACCAGTGCTTGCACAGCAGAAGCCACAGCTGGCTTACAAGATAGATAGGGTTGTGCTGCAGGGATGGGTTAGACAGCTGCAAGTGGTGGTTTCCAAAATCATACCAACCTAAGCAGTTCTTGCTTTGTGAAAATCCGATATTTTCTGGTTAGGCTTTGGTTTACTACCCACATATTTTTGCTAGGAGAAGCACAGAGCAGGAAGAGTGACTGGGGAGAAAGAGACTTTTTTTTTTTTTTTTTTTTTTTTGGTGGCTGTAGCAGGGTTGGGATGACTTTGTTCTTGCTGAATTTGTTTCAAAGACTTTGTGTGCTCTTAACTTTGGCTGAAAAGTCCGTAAGCCTTGGGCACTTGGATCTCTTGGGGATGTCTCTGGGAACTTCCTCCTAAGGCTATTTTAATTATGCAGCCATCAAACACTTTGTGTAACGGTTTGGGAAAGAGTAGTGCACTGGCTGGAAAAAATAGATGATAATTTAGAGAGGAGGAGCTATTCCACAGACACTTGCCCCAAAATATGTGATTTCAAAGTCGGCTTTCACTTGGCGTGTCTCTTGAAAAAAAGAATGAAATGCTATAATGAGATTCTGCGTTACTCGCTATAGCACATTTGATCTGGAAAATCAACGAGAAGTTTACATATAAAAGGATCATTTTGCTCCCTAACTGGCAGCCCTGCAGCTCCCCTTAAGGCTAGGAGTGAAGCAGCCACTGGTTCTCAAGATTCAGGTACTGTGGCTGCTGTAGGCACAGTGATGCTCCTCTTGGTCTCTGCAATCACTGCAGCCATTGCACTTCTGCTTGAGTATCCAGTTGAACATGTGCACCACGAGCCCAGTGATGGCAGCACACTTTAACATAGCTCTATGATTTTTAAGCTTTTTTTTTTTTTCTGGATGCTCATGTGCTTCCTCACTCAGTTCATTCATAGAGTTTCATTCACTGGCTCAAATCCATCTCCCTTTATCACGTAAAAGTTGCTGAATAGATGGCTATTTTGGGTGACATAGAAAAGAAGGTTTTGTCATGCTGAAAATAGCCTATGTCTCCCTGTGGATCTAGTTAATAATGTGATCTAATTAATCAACTGTAATTACTTGTGTATTCTTCAAGGTAGAGTTAACACAGGGTAGGCTGCTTGTGGTTAGCACCTGAGGCTTTTGACTGCTTCTACGGCATAAGTGACAGTTTGTACAGATTTGGGGCACAAAGCTGGCCAAACATCAATTCCCTCTGTTTCCAACCAAGCTTGATCCAGGCTCTCTCAAATTTCAAAACCAGTTTGAAGGACTTGAGACCCAAGATTAGCGGACCTCCTGGCAAATCTCTTTGGGGGCTATTTTCTTGGAAGCACATCAGACCAGATAACTTGCTCCTTAAATCTTGTTTGTGCAGCCAAATCCCATGTCAAATATCCAGCCCAGTTTAGCTCCTGCTCCCACACTCTATTCGTCCTCTCTATGAGATTGTTTTGCTGTAGTGTGGGGAAAAAGACAGATGATAAAAGCTCTTTTACCAAAATATTTTCCATTTTACAGCCCAGAGACTTATCTCTTTTCTTCCAATTCCCCACCGTTCATTAATTATACTTTTCTTTTGACCCTTTTCTTTGTTCCTCTGGTTTTTGATACCTGGAGGAATGTGTGATAAGGACTTATTGAAGTTATCACTAAGCCACCTTTATCTGCAGGGATGCTGCCTCACTCATCTATTAATCTTTGCACCAAAGTCTGTTGGAGTCTGTCTATTGTTCTTCTGCCTACCACTGTTTAGTATTACTCTTCTATTGTATGGTTTTCAAGAAAACTAACTGAGAAGTAACAGCAGTATTTCTTAGAATGTTTTTCTAGGGATTCAAGCAGGGGAGACTTAAAAACCTGGGCTGGATTTAAAACAAACAAAATAAAAACCCAACCAAATAAGAGGGTGCAGGGAAGACCTTTGAAATAGGCGATGCAATGTGACCATTACTTAACACATGGGTGTTTTTTCCCCCATTTAAGCAGCTGACACCTCAATGGGGACTGGGGTGGCCCATGTTGCCCCAAAGCTGCCTCTCATTGGGGTGATGCCATGCAATGAGCCCCTGGTGCCTTCAGTGCAGCTACAACGTGAGAGCTGTAATTGAAGGTTAAGTCCTGTTGGTTGTCACTGCCACCGTGTTGCTTGCAGTGAGCTCTTTTAGTTTTCTTATGGTTATAATGCATAACTTCATCTGATTTTCATTACCCATTGGAATCATTTTCTTCATTTACGTGCTGCAGTTGTTGTTCATTGTGCCTCTGGCACAGTTTTGTTTCCAGTAGCAGCAGATGCAGTAATTGAGCTGTTCCCTGACTTTACTGCCACGATTTGTAAAGGCCTTGATTCTCTCTCCTACAGAATGAGCAGCTTCTGAAGACTCATCTTCATCCCTGCCCTGTAACCAAATAAAGCTCAGTCACTAATACTCAGTGCTGGAATGAAGGAGGTATTGCTGAGGAAGTAGACCACCAATTTGCCTGAAGGTAGCATGATCCAATTTATTCTGTGGTGCTTGGGAGTGGGTAGGATGGCTTTAACTCATGTCAAATTATTGAAGAGTTTGTTGATCTTGTTACTATTTTATTAATTAAATTAGTTTAAGAGAGTTGAAGTGGGAAAGGCACTTCGTTTCTGGCTTCGGTTTGGGTTACTCTAACCAAGAGCCTGTGTCCATACGCTCCTGCATCCTCTGAGTGAAATCACTTCTGTTGTGTCAGTTTCATTTCTCTACAGTGCAGATTACAAACCTTGCTTAGCTTTATTCCTAAGTGTGTAATAGATACCTACTGAAAACCGGAATGCCAAACACACACATTGAATGAGGCCTCAGACACTTGAGAAACAAGGAAGCAGATGTTGCCTTACTGGTGATTCGTGTGTGATTTCAGCCACACAGTACACTTTTCCCAAGCCAAGATTCCCCAAATCAGGCTTCAGATCACAGAAGTGACTTCACAGCTGTTGGAAATCACCACATCTAATTATTTATTCCATTCAGGTTCTTTTTTCTCATATGTCAGTTGATGCACCGTTTCATCTACGAAGACCTGCCCTGTAATGACTGACCAGATCATTTTATCTGCTGGGTGAAATGAAGCTGCTCACAGATGCATCATAGACTCCATAGTTCAAGCAGGAGCATTCCTTAGTAAGCATGTAGTTATGCCCAGTGGCTTTGCTATTCCTTTTCTTTCCCAGTTTCTACTTGGGCTGCTTGTGTTCAGAATAAACAACATCAACACATTAATTTTTAGCACTTTATACTTTCCGAAGGAGTAGCAGAGCTTGTTTCTGCATTAACATGAGGTGAAGTGGTTGCCTCACTCGCTGGCCATGTTCCTCGCCCTATGAATATGCATTTTTGGGGTTGTTTTGTTTCCTTGGTAAAAGATTTGCCCAGAAATTCACTGTGAAACCATCTGCTTTCAATGGTTTACTTTTACCAATTAATTTGTAAACTGTTTTTTTTTATTATTATAATCTAATTTTTTGATAGGGTTTTAAACACTTGTTCCATCGCTTGGTCCAGCTTGCTTGTGCTTAGTGATGCAGTATTATTTTCACTTAAGGGGGATTGACTTTAGTGTGTGTTTATTCAGCTTGCTTACAGATGAAAAGGTTATTTTTTTATATTGCAAAGCCTGCCCTGGTCCTGCCTTTGTCCCCAACCCCACCCTGGTGTGATTTCTTAGTTTCTAACTCACCTTCTTAATGCAAGAGCAATTATTCTTAGCATAAATAATTTCTCAGCCATTGCTGCAGCTAATTATAAGGACTCGGATCAAAATGATTCCCAGAGACCACAAATAAATATCCGGTCATTCCCAGCAGTTGGAAGAAAATCTGCTTGTGAGGTCTCATCCTCCTGTCAGCAGCAGTGCCCACTTATCTCCATCACCGGTGGAGGCTGCCTGTGGGAGGTGGTGAAACATCCTGCAAACTTTGGCAGACAGCGTGCCTGAGAAATAATTCAATGGAAACCTGTGCTTTTAGGTTAGTTTTCTGTTGAGATTATAGAACACTGTGTGTTTTTTACCTCGATTTATTTCAGTGGGTCTTGGGCTTATGGGTGCACCAGAGTAAATTCTTTCCCTATGGCTCGCTTTGGCCACAAGTAGTGCCAGCTGAACGTGTTGTGACTCTTGCTAATGGTCATTCTGATCTTACCACTGACCCGTGTTGCCTCCTCCTGGTGTCTCAGGGATGAATTTTAGCTGCTGGCTTCTCTGTGTGGCTGATGGGTCCATGGCTGCAGAGCTGATCCTGACCAGACGGCGTGCCAAGGGCTCTGTGAGCTCTGACAGAATGCTTTGGCTTGTGTATTGAAACCAAAACATTAGTGCCACTGTTTGGTTTCCCAGTTACCAATTGATTGGATGGAGTCTAAAACATTGGCAGTTTATGTATGCGAGAGCTGCATCTTGGGCTAAATCTACAAACCAAATTATCCTAGATAGACAGGGAAAGCCAGGATTTCATATGTCATAAAACTGCATTTTGCCACGGTTTTGTCTGAGGAGATATTTTCTTCCTATAATGAATGTTCATTAAAAAATGTTATCTCCAGGATTCAGAGTGGGTGATTTACTGTAATTGTAAAGATTTCTCGTTTAACATTAACACATACAAGAGTATAATTGGTACAGGAGGAAGCATTAGCAGAGCAGCATGCTGAGCTAGGGCTCGTACGTGTTGTAGCAGCCAATTGGTCCTGAAAGCGAGGATACTCCTGGTGTACTCGTGCTGTGGAGCAATTCTGCTGAGACTTTGCTTTGACTGAATTTTTAGTGCTGCTGAAATGTAGTTGATTGATGGCTGCGAATAATAAGGATAATATCCGTAGCACTTCTCACTCCCAGAACTCGGGGCGCTTCAGGATCACAAGGTTTGTCTGTTCGCCTGTTGGGAGGTTTGCATCCAGCTTGCTGCAAAGTCATGAAAATGCAGTGATGGTGGTGGAGCTGTGGTTACCTGGCTCATCTCTCCTGCTCCAGGAGGCTAACCCACACAGGGCATTTAATGTTTCTGCCTCAGTTTGATTGCAGCCCAGAACATGGGACTAGAACTTTCCTCCCCATCCTGATCAATTGGGTTGACCAGAGTCTCCACCACGTGGAAACACTTCGGTTAGAAAAGACCTTCAAGGTCATCAAGACCAGTGATCAACCTGATCTACCGAGTCCCATCACTAAACCATGTCTGTTAATGCCATGTCCACGTGCCTCAAATACCTTTTAATTGCTGCCATGCTCAGTTTGGGGCTTCTCTCCACTTCTGTTTTAGGGCAGATCCGTACGGCAGAGGAGAGCAGGCATTGTGGACACTTCTGCCATGCAGTAAAAGCAGAGATTGAGCCTCACACAGCCGGAGGGCACGGGATGGTGTTGTGCAGGGAGGTTTTCCTTGTGTCTGAAAGCAGTGCAGCATCACAGGTCGTTAGCCATGGGGCAGTGCTGTGCTGACAGAGCTGTGCCATTTGCTTCTGGACCTAAAGCGAGCGAGATGAGAGTAATCGGTCTCTTTGCTTCTGCATTGTGCCACATCTTCAAAGGTGTTTGATTCTTTTTTTCCTTAATTTTATTGTATTCTTTCCTCTATGACAGCAAAATTGTTTTGGGAGCTGTGATTCACTCACGGAAGAGCAGATAAGTTTAAATGAGAATAAAAACTCTGCAGGAAGCAGTGCTGCGGGTTGACATAGGAGGGGATTTTCCTTCAGCATGTTTCAGTACCTGGCAAATCGCTGTACGCCTCCTTATGTCCTCCTCAGCAGGAGGGGGAAGCCTCCCTGCCTCTCTGGGATTTTGCAGATAAATGACATAGGAGCTGCAAGGCCCTTAAACAACACAGATCTGTGTTCAGTATAAATGCCTAACTTGGATTGTTAGCCTGGCAATGTCTGTGTCCTGCAGAAACAGCATGCTTGGTGCTTCTGGAAGGATCAACAAAGTATAATTTCAGGGTATGTGGCTAGTGCAATTTTTATTTATTTATTTAATGCTGTAGGAAGATGTCTTTTACCTTGGCTCATTTCTTAGATACTGCAGTGACTGATGTTTATGGATAGATGTTGGTGGTCTTCACGAGAAGGAGCCCCATAGAAACATCTACTCTGGACTCCCTCTGGACTGCTGTATTCTTTCTCAAGTGATCCAAGGGAAATTCTTCACGTCTGGATGAAATAAAATGAGAGAAAATAGGAAAAAAAAGACATTACTGAAGAGGAATGGAAAATAAGGTGTCTGGAAAACTGAGCTGCCTCTGAAAGCAATGGAGTCAAGTGCTTCCAGATGCCGACACAATAGTTTATTGAAATTAGTCAAAATAAACAGGTCTGGATGCCCTTTACAACACTGTGCCAAGCGGTCTCATTGAATATGCTCAGAAGCATGTAACTGTTTGTTTCTGTGCTGCATACATTTTTTCACGAGATGAGAAATGAGTTTGAAAATGATAGCTGAATTAATTTGTAGCTTTGTCTAGACTCTTGGTGTCCCATGGAAACAGAGCGTTGGTAAAGCAGAGCACATCATGCTGCTGTTCTGTTTTTAAACAGGCCCTCAGTGGTGAGTCTTTTCTGTTTGCTTTGTTATATGGAGTGCACATAGGCTTGGGATGGATCCTCAGCTTAATCTGTGTTTGGCTGATGATTTCTAGAGGTTGCCTCTGAACCATGGTGAAAAGACTGGTTGCAAAATAAACAAAACCCAAAAACCAATAATAATAATGAAGCAAGAATCTGTCATTGGCAATCAAGGGTTGGATATCCAAAACTTGGTTAAGGAAGACAAACCCTTGAGCTACGCTGTTTTGACCTTTATTACATTTGCCATCACTTCATCATGTTTGTGATAACCTCGTCCTCACTTTGCATTCATGTTTCGTGGTCATGAATTTCTTGATTAGAAAGGTTTGATGATACTTTCAACTTCTTGATTTGACATAGAAGGTAGAAATGGGAGAGAAAAACACCCTTTAGACTGAAAGTGAGCATGTTAAATGTATAAATTCTCCTCTGGCTCCTGCCTGGGTGCTGTAGTTCAGTTAATTTTGGGATATATTCTTCTCTGAGGGGCCAGGCTAAGCACTGCACCTCATGATACATCACGCTGTCCTTTTTGCTGAGCTGCTGTGGTGCAATGCTGTTACATTTTGCTGTTGTAAATCAAGAGAGATTTAATTTGAAAATTTAATTTAGTCATGCCCAAGGGAATAGAGAAGTCCAGAGACACTGCAGTGACACTTCTGAATGTGTGTATATGCATATATATCTTTCCAATTGTCGATCTAAGCTTATTTTTTTGCACAGTACAGAGAAAATAAATGTTCTGTGCATTTTAAGAACCACTCGGTGCCTTTTGATTCTACTTGTGTTAACTTAGGGGCCCAAACTTCCCTCGGAGAAGTGTGCTGGGGTATGGTGTGGTTTGCAAGATCGGTTCTTGCAGAGGTAGCACAGCATGCGCTGAACCTTGACTGGCAAATACAGTCTGCTGGCAGAAAGCTGGATGGTTTTGACAGGGCTGGAAGTAATGTTGTGTGTTTTGAGTTAATTCAGATGTGTTTTGTGCCTTCTGTGTTTTGTATTCTTGTGGCTTGTGTTACATCTAAGGGTTGCATCCAAGAGTTGGGCTGGGGCTGCCCTTCCTTTACTATACTGCTGCATAATTAAGAGCACAGATGAAGGGGATGGCATTTATGTAGCTTTTGTGTGTACACAGACACGTCACTGGCATTGCATCAAATCTGCAGCTCGAATTTCATGATCACTAGATCATTCCTAATTCTTGATATGCTGCTTTAGAAGACCAGATGTTTGCTGTTTGAAGGAGTGGCGTCATCTGACGTACAGCCCGCTGCCTTTGAAGAATCCAGGAGTTCAGCAGGAGCAGAAAAGCTGAATTGCTTTAATTGGGTTGAAAAAAAAACACAAAGGGTAAGTGCTATCAATGGTGTAAATCAGCCCATCTGTGGGTTTTAATGAAGTGCTTGAGACTTGTGTGAATTCTGTTCTTGTCCCCAGAATATTTAAGCTTTATTACTTGGTGTCTCATGCCAGTTAGCCAAGATAGCTGTATCTGCTTTTGTCAGGACTGTAGGAAAAGAAATATCTCGTTGTGGACACAATATGAGGTGAGTCTGTAGATCTGCTCCTTTAGAGTCATGCAACATTTTTTGGTCATATCAGTAAGTGTTTTTTGCTAGATTTCCTTGGTTAATAGTAAAGTCATCGTTCAAGTAGGAGGAACACAGTATCTCCATGGTTCCTTTGAAAACACTAGAGGAAAGAAGTGATGAGTCTGTTTAATGAGAACACATTAATGTTTAAGAATTTGTTGATAATCTCAATTAATGACAGGCATGAAGATGTACATAATAGGGCAGGAAGGTGTGGAACAGATCAGAGTTTTTAAAAGGCAAAGAACTTCTCTGCAACAACTGGTGGAAGCTATAGCTGTGTTCTGTGTGTGTGAAATATTAAAAAAAAAACACAACACATACACATGATTTTGGCTCTTGTGCAAATTACTAGATTGTTTCTTGGATTTTAGGCTTTACTTTTGGAAAAAATATTTTAATGTATTGAAGTCTCCTTTTCAGAAGTGACCTAGCAATTTGAAGAGTTCCAGCACTGTTCCAAAGGCAATTGGAAAATGTGGGCTGTGGCAGTAATTTAGGAAGTATTTGCCCAGCTGTAAAAGACTGTTTGCCTCCTACAACACTGCATCACTTCAAGCTTTACACAAGGTAACTAAATTTCTTTGAAAGACCTTTAGGGTTATTTAAGTGCCAATGTAAACTTTGGTTTTCTCAACTAGTTTCTAGCATCTGAAGAGCTGCAATCATTGTTTGGAAAACAAAGCAAACAAACAAAACAACCACAAAAAGCCACCATTTTTTCACCTGAGTTTTAATATGAAGAGTCTGACTTTGAGGTAATTTGTTCTTCGGTTTCACGATTTGAAGAACAAAACAAAATGTTTTGATTTGACATCAAGTAAGTGATAAGCATGTGAAGTGTGTTTTGACGGATGCTTTCTCTTGCTCCTCCAATGGAACTTAAATAATTTACTCTTCAGTTAAATTGAAGGCTAAAACCAAAATCCCTCAAAGAACTAGGTATTTTTTTCTAGTTGCTGTGGTGCACAAAGTCTTCAGAAGAGCTATGGAGCTGCAGCACACATTGTCACTGGTATCAAGCAGTAGTGAGAGGAGGCTTCCTATGCGCAGGAAACTTTCTGCTTTGTATTCACTGTAGAAATACAACTATTTCCAACGGGGATATGATTCATCTGTACTTTTTGGAATTGAACTGATTGTTCTGATATTGGCACGGGGGTATAAATGGTGTTATCACAAAATGGAGCCCAAGATGATAAGCCTTGCTGAGAAACAAGTTGTTTTACTGCGAAGGTTAATGTTTTCGGGACAGCTCGTTCCCCATCTTGTGTGGGAGCAGAGCCAGGTCAACGTGTCCGACTTCTGCTGAGCAAAGCCATACGTGTATATGGTTACAATCAGATTTGTTATCACTGGAGGGGAAAAAAAAAAAACATAACTTCTTGCATATCTTTGTTTAGGGGCTATATGAGCTTTATGCTTCTCTAGAGGAGTGCATTTCATTTATACTGGTAGGTGTTGCTAACGTGGTATGATGATATACATCACTATAGCTGGTGAAAGACAGGAATCCAAGAACTTTTATACAATTTCACCTCTACCTGCAAGAAGTAGTTCAGAAGGAACTGAGTATAGTCTAAGGCTACAGTTTTCTTTTTTTTTTTTTTTTTTTTTTTTTTCGGGTAATGAAGCTTTGCTGTTCATAAAGCACAGAATTTCTTTTCTGGAATGAATCCTTTTTTCTTTTTAGTTTCATGTGCCTCTAGAGATAGGATTTTTCCTTTTGTGGTGTAGTTGCCTTCCTCAGCCCTGGTAGGGAGGTGTTTCTATAAGAAACACAAATCTCACTGCCTGTGGCTTTTCTTTAAAAGCCCATATTTCAGTTTCAGAAGCTGAACCTGGGAAACACTATGAATTGCAGCCAGTGCTGAGCTACAGCCACCTTTGGAGGGAGCTTGCAATGGGCAAGGAGGACAAGAACAGAACATCTGTGAAGACCAACCTCTCATTTTCCAGGTCCTTTCCCATGTGAGAGTGCCCACCAGTTTTACAGATCTTGCATGGTTCTGGCAGAATAATGTCTTTGCTGTTGTGCAGCTGTGTAACTGGCAGGGTCCCAGCTACCAAGAGGTGTAACTTGCTGATGCAGTGTGAAACTGTGTTGCTTCAAGTGAGGATCAGCACATTTTTGCATCTCACCCAGCTGTATTATGGTCCTGTAAACCTGCCTCTTATTCTGTTGTAAACCATGGTAATTCTGAAAATTTTATTTTAAATCTAGTCTTAATCTGTGTTTGAATGGCTTAACAATTAGGCTCGCTCCCTTCATTTTTAAAGCAAGGAGGCTGCCGAGTGAAGAACGCTTCCAAGAAATTTTACATATGCCATTTCTCATCATGGTGCTTGAAGGGTAGAGTAATTAGTTGGAACAGCTTAGTTATCTTTAAAACAGAGCAGCACAGCTATTGTGTTGTAGTGGGTTTACGTGGCAAGGTTTTGGTAGCAGGGAGCCATAGGGGTGGTTTCTGTGAGAAAGATCTAGAAGCTGCCCCATGTTTGGGAAGGGCCCCATTGTTTTCCAGATCCGAGCCAATAAGCGATGTTGTTTTGCGCCTCTGTGAGAGCATATTTAAGACAGGGAAAAAACGCTGCGCCACGCAGCAGCCGGGAGAGTGAGAGGAGTGAGGAACAGCCTTGCGCCAAGGTCAGTGTAGAAGGAGGGGGAGAGGTGCTCCAGGCGCCGGAGCAGAAGTCCCCTGTGGCCTGTGGTGAGGACCATGGTGAAGCAGGATGTCCCCCTGCAGCCCATGGAGTACCACGGTGGAGCAGGGTTCCACGCTGCAGCCCGTGGAGGAGACCACGGTGGAGCAGGTGGCCCTGCACCGACGGAGGCTGCCGCCTGTGGAAGACCCCTGCCGGAGCAGATTCCGGGCCGGACCTGTAGCCCGTGGAGAGGAGCCCACGCAGGAGCAGGTGATCTGGCAGGAGCTGCTGCCCGTAGGGGAGCCAGGTTGGAGCAGTTTTCTCCTGAGGGATGGACCCCGTGGTACGGACCCATATCTGGAGCAGTTCTGGAAGAGCTGCTGCCTGTGGGAAGCCCACGCCGGATCAGTTCATCAAGGACTGCATCCCGTGGGTGGGACCCCACAGCACAGGGGACGAGAGTGACCGAGAAGGAGCGGCAGAGAAGAAGTGCTGTAGACTGACCATAACCCCCATTCCCCGTTCCCCTGCGCCGCTCGGGGGGAGGAGGTGGAAGAGGGTGGATGGGGGGGGAAGGTGCTTTTGTTTTTTTTTCCTTTGTTTTCTCACTTCTCTCGCTTGTTAGTTGTAGGCAATAAATCTTACTATCTCCTTATGCCGAGTCTGTTTTGCCCGTTACAATAATTATTGCGTGATTTTCTCGTCCTTATCTCAATCCTTGAGCCCTTTTCACATATTTTCTCCCCATTCCTCTTTGAGGAGGGGGAGTGAGAGAGCGGCTGTGGTGGAGCTCGGCTGCCCACTCGAGCGGAACCACGACATGTGTGCAGCCACTTTTCAGCAGAAGCGTGTGTGAGATGGAGAAAGCTTTACCGTGGTGCTGGCTGGCTCTTGCCAGTCAAAGTACGACCCAGAGCATGTCTTTGGTAGTGCTCTTTATTAATCTGCTGGAAGTCTTAATGTGACACGATACTTTAAAATGAAATGTATGTCGCATATAGGAAGTGACTGACTTTTCGTCCTTGTCAGTCAGAGCTCTTGGGAGTAGCTTGATAGGAGGGTATGGACTTGCCTAATGAAGGTTTGTCAGCTTAGCAATAATATACACCTATGTGATTCTGTTTTCTAAGACTGAGTTTAGTACACAAAATTCTTTTTTTAATTGAAAAAAATTAAAAATATATTCTTTTAAAAAGAGATACATATATTCAATTCTGAAAGTGCTTTTTACACAGTTCTTCAGCTTGCCTGGAGATGGCAATGTGGTAGCACAATTGTTACACCATGACCTACTCCCAGGAATATGTAGAAATTATATTAAATTAATAATAAAAAAATAAAGCTCATTTTGAGCCAGCTCTGCAAAAATATAGGGAATAAATACATTAGAAACATACAGATAATGTAGCTGAAACACAGCTGATTTAACTAAATGAGAAGCTTTGTGAATGGTAAATTAATTTTTTATTGCACCCAGACACCCAACATACTTTTAACGTCGTGTAGCATCCATTTCGGTGAATGACTTATGATAAACACCAGCAGTGGCCCTGTGCTGCTGCTCGTTGGCTGTGTAACATGGGTGGCACCGGTGGCTGCTGCAGCAATAAAGACTGAGTTACCTGGGCTCTCAAGGTGGTCGTTGCCTTTATGCTGTGTGCCTGCAGCACAGATCTCTTGTTTATCAACTTACGCCTTAAATAAGAGTTGTTTTTTGGGGATTGGGGGAAGTGAGCCATTTTGCTTGCTTGTAGCTGGGAGAATTCTCTGACAAGGGAAATGACAAGGTCTTGTGCTTAATTACAACACGATCCACAACAGTGATGCCTGTCCTTGTGGAATATGTTTCACTTCAACTCATTTCCAAGAGTTTGGTGGGGAGTATCAGTGTTACCTTCAGTTCACGACTGGACAGACTGACGTGCAGAGAGCTGGACTTGCTCACCACCAAGTCAGCCTCCAGGCTAGCAGCAAAGCTGGGGATATAACCCAGCTCTGCTGACCTCCAGGGTACTGGGCTATGGTCCCAGCAATGGGAACATAGAGAAGACCTCCTACGCCTGTGTCTGGGTAGATTCAATTGCAGAAAATCCCCTTGGGTTCTTTGGGTCACTAAGAATACAAGGGAAGTGCTGTAGGATATAATATGGGAACTCCCTTTCATATGAAGCTCTAAGGATAATAAAAACATGATTGCATTTTTTTTTCCCTCCACAAAAGACAATGTGAAATAAATGCAATGGATTTATTCACTAAATTATTCTGGCTCCAAACACTTCCTTTAATCCCCCTTTGGCATCAGGGTGTTTTAAGTCTGGTAAGCTGTTTTCTTTGCTGTTGCAGGTTGGATATCTCTATTACTGTATCGCTTCTGCTGCTCAAGCACCCATCGCTCTGTTCTAATATCTTTGACTGGAGGTAAGTATAGTATAAATTGTCACTTTGACACGTTACGCTTTGCAGCGTGTTGAATAATGAATTTAACACGCTGTCATCATGCACCTGCACCTTGCCAAATGTTTAAAGTTGGAGCCGCTTGTTTTGTGCTCCAAGATGTGGCTATTTGTTTACAAAGCACTTCTGCTCCAAGAAATGTCATCTTCTGCACTGTTGCCATCACTGAGGGTTTTCAGGAAAAGGATGGCGGGGCTAATGGTGTAAATGGCACCATAAAATTAAAGAGTGTGTTTTCTTTATTTTCCATGCTCTATTCTGGACCTAGCTGTGTCATTTCTAATGTTCTGTGGAATAAAAATGACATCTGGCAGTATGTCACTGGTGATTTTGGATATATGATGGAAGAAACAGCATGTATTGCATAGAAATACCCCAAAAAGACTTGATGCCTCATCAAACATGGCCCGTGAAGTCAGGTTCAGAAGCACTCTTTACCTTTTCTTTCCTAAATATAAGCTCAACTTTTGTGATTAGCATTCTTAGGCAGGAAGGAAGAAAATCAAGTTTTGCCATGGATATGCAGGGATGTATGGGAGAAGGAAAACTGATACTCACTTATCAGGTGTCTCATCTTGAAGTATGTAGGAGCAGTTAAGCTGCTGTTGGACCCAGACTGTGTATCATTGGAGGTGTTGGTAGCATTAACTGCAGTCAGTCATAAGAGAATAAAAGATGAATAGACTGTTGTTAATCTTTTTACACTTGGATTAATTGCAGCAGTTGTAATCTCCCTGTTGACTTCCAAACGCTCAGATCAGGATGCGAGGCAACTCTTAGCTTGGACAAGTGTTAAACTGCCTGGTGCTTGGGGAAGGTGCAAATGCTGGTGTAGGGAACTGCTCCTAGAGCAGTAGTAACCACTTCTTCTATGCTCTCCTTCATATTTTTCTGAGAAAGTTAGTAGAAATGGTCATGCCAAACTGTACTGCAGAGGGAAAGACAGTAGAAATCTCCATCCTTCCCCCTCCCTGAATTTACACTCAAACTAGTTTTATTATTAAAGGTCAAATAAACATCTAGGAGTACAGCTTGGTTATCCTCATTCTGTTTTGCCAGTGCTTCCCAGGATGATTGGAGGCATGGCCTTCAGTTTAGCTGAAATGATAGAAATGAAGAAGAAAGAGATGAAGAAGAAGACATAGGAAATTATTACTGTTGAGTATTATTTTTTGTAATACAAGGAGCAGAGGGGCACTAGGTAAAATTAGAAAGCAATGGGTTTAAAAAAATAAAACAGAAGTAATGTTTAAGAAAAGTTGTGGGACCCTGGCAACTTGATGTTGCAGAAACTCAAAATATAGGCTAATTCTAAAAAGGGTTAAAGGATTTATTGGAGGATACATTCACAAGTGTTTCAGCTGGTATTTCCAGCTCTGAAAAGATGTGTTGTAACCCTGTTATTAGGATGGGTGACAAATCCTTGTGTGCTTGTCTCTGATCATTGTTTTTTCAAGCATACACTACCAGACAAACTGGGCTTGGCAGGCTATCAGACTGACCTTCAGTTGGACTTGTACTCTTGCAGGGAGAAGTGTTTGATAACTATATTGTTCTTGTTGTCTTGTGGAGTTGATGGCTCTATCTGTGTGGAGTGGAGTCTTTTTTTTAATGATTTATGAAGTTTGAAAGGCTTTTGAATCCTTCCACAGCATTTGATACAAGAGGGCTTTTAAAATTCAAGTTGTTATCATTTTGAGTTGTGTTCTCCTAGTGAATGTGGATGTATTTCCTCTTCAGAAAGTTCTGTTTGTGTTGCAGTGGTGCTGCAGGCCACTTTCCATATCATTTCTGTGCATTTATCTTTGTTGATGGTGGTTTACTTAGGAGTCTGTCTTTATATCATCAGTGACTTAATGAAGAGAATCAGAGCTTTAGGATTTGCAGGTGAAAGGAAGTGCATGACGGGCACTGCTGAAATGGTTTAGCCAATTTTTATTTTAACAGTAGGGAAATAAAATAGCCCAAGTGCGAAAATAGATATTTTGAAGCAGAACATAGTGCTCGTCAGCATAGAAAACATTCTGTGATGAGACTTCGTAAGGAATATTTCCTAGTACACGTAGTCCTCTCCATTAATGAGAACCTATGTGCCGAAACATCATCCAGCACTCTTTTTACAGCTTCAGAAATAGTGTGAAGTTTAAAGGCTTTGAGTCACCAAACAACACCTTGCCCTAAATTAGGCTGGCCTGGTTTGCAGCTAAGAGCAAACATTTTTCTAGGGCTGCTCTGCCAGCTTGCAATAGCCAGGGCAAAGTCATGACTTGACTACTCCTGGCTTTGTTAAGCTTTCCAGGATGTGTGAGTGAACTCTGCAACCCTCTTCCCAGGCAGGAGAGCTGTTTGTTTAGGCTACATCTACTTCTAAGCATTGCTGTTTTGGTCCCTGAAGACCTGAGTTTATGTCTGATGGAGGGCCGAGAGAGGATTCAGCATCAAAACCCAAACCTGATTTTTATCCTGCCAGACTGCATTGCAAATGCATGGCTGAGTTCAGCAGGTGAGGTTGCACGAATGTGTGTTGTTGAGCAGTGTTCAAAATCAGCTGCTGTTGTAGGATATCTTACAGGAGTTGAGCTCTTTCATTTCTAAAGTGTGGATTTCACCTGAGATATCTCTGTAGCCAGGCATCTGAGGGGCTACTTGGTTACACAGATGGAAGAAATCAGGAATCTTGCAGCTGAGTTTCACAGCAGCTCTCCTGCACAGAATTATGTGGGTGCATAATTGCACAATTGCTCCTGTAGGACCTAGGGATGTTTCTCTTCCTCCCTTCCTTTATCTGTGGCTAATTAAATACGCAAAATTTTAGTTTTAAAAATTGTTTTTAAGGCAAGTGTTTGCTAGGTATCAGAGAACCTTTGTGGGCTGCTGGATACTGTTTCTCTTGGAGACTCATCCCAAATAAATCAGGGCTTTGACCTCACCTGAGGTCCACAGGGACTAAGCAACTGCACTGACGTTTTTGTGAACTGATATCAAGTAAAAGCCAACAAAATAAATCTGTTTTTCATGAACCTCAGTAGGAAACTCTATGAAATACAGGTGCTTTTGAAAGCAAGATTACGGATGGTATTAACATTGACTGCTCAAAAAACTGTCTAGTAGTGAGGAATTTAATACTATCCGACATTAAGGTATGCTTTTTGTAATGGGCAAGCTGTAACTGGCTGAAATCTTTCTAAAAAAAGCAATTTTTGGAAAATACAAATCTACTGTAATATTTCATGTGGTAATTTGCCAGTTTTTTGAAATGGAATATGTTGATGAGGCCACAACATGAAACCGAGACTTTTGTTCTATAAAGTAATGAAGAAGAGAGGAGGTTGACTTGCGTCTGAAGTGAAGGACTTCAGGGTTAATTGCTTGTGTCACGGAGAATGTATTTGTTTGCTTTGCACTGGGGATGAGAGGATGTTTTGAAGTCTGGGTGTTTTGCCATTTCCAGCAGAATGGCAAGTTCTGCTCTGAAAACAAAACCTCTCGGCTTGGAGGCGAGTTAGCCTGCCCTTTGCCTCATTGTGATAGACAAAGAGATAATATGCAGCTACTGGTCATGGTTCTTGGTGCACAGCAAAGTCTCTGCTTTTGAAGGAAAAGCAAGGGAAAACCCTGGGTGGGTTTGCCTAGCTCTCAGAAACTGTTGGTAAAAAGATTTTGCGATGTGGTAAACGAAGACCGGAGTCCTTCAGGTGTAGTGAGCATTTCTAAGGTAGGTTAGGATACACAGAGTAAATCTGCTAATATTGTCTAAGCAGTGTAAGAGCTAGACATCCACAGAAATTTTAACTTACCCTGTTTTGCTGAAATGGCAGAACCAGGATGCCTGTCACCTAGCCTGGTATTTCGATGACCGAATTGAGGGCAACTCAAAAGGGACTAGAAGCCGCATACACCCCTGCAAACCTCCCAGATAAAGCATGAAAGTCCTGAGCTTTTACCATGCATGGTAGTGTAAGTTTGTCTGCTAATTAAATATCCCACATTTGAACCCTCATTGCTTATATACAAGATGCCATCCCGGTACAAGCAGCCTCGCAGGGGGAACTTTAACTGGTCATGTGAATTAAGTTCGCTGCATCGGTGCTAAAAGCTGTGTAAGTACTGCCAGAGTGAGGGGTTTTTACGTAAGCGAGCCAGATATACCCCTGAATGTGGAAATGTCGATACCAACATTAATTGTAACAAATATTTCCAAGAAAAACTGCTTGGGAACACAGGGAGGTTCAGGCCTTGAAGGTGTTCGCAACGAGGCTCCCTTTATCCCCAGTTATGCACTTCTGTCACTTCTTAGATAATCCTTGATTACACGATGTGCATATATGTACGTTCCTTGCCAAGAAAAGTAGCTTCCAAATGCTTCCTTGGAAAGGAAGGAAAAAAGCTGTAGGTTGCTGAAAGTCAGCGTACAGCAGCATGACATCAGATGTGACACCACTGCTAATCCACTAAGCGGAAAACAGATGTGGGAAGCTTCTATGATTTCCTGCTTATTAAGATCAGATTTGTCCTGTGATTATGAATGCTTTTTGCCTTCTGGAGATATGGATGTTTAGACAATGCTCTTAGAGATACATTTGAAAATTAAGAGTTGGAAGATGCGTGGCATCTTCTCTATCTGCTGTTGGCACTAATTTAGTAATGAGCTAAATGTTATCCCTTTCAGAAGTAATTAGGACAGCTGATTTGTGTGTGCATCTCAGACAAGTAGGAAAATACAACAGATTTCATAATCTTTTCAGTTTTTTTCTTAGAGGCAGTTATCTGGATTAAGCAAACTCCTCCTAGCTCAGTGGACAGACTTTTGAACACTGCGTGCCTTGTCTAACTTATTTCCCACTTAACATCATTTATGTGTTTCTATTTCTAGCATCCTATTTTTCATGCTTGATTGCGTTTTTGTTTGAATGTCTCTCAGTGCCAAACACCTATTTATACATCTTCGGTTAGGAGAGCTGATATTTCTTGTGGTACAAGCCTGCAGAGAGCAGTTTTAATTAGTACCCATGGGGTGGTTACAAACCCTAAAACTCAGTTAGATGATGGGATCATCTAACTGGAGAATGGATTTGAAATATCTTATTTTACCTGCAAATCTGTTATGCAATCATAAATCCTCTCCCTAAAGCTATGCCGGGCGGGGTGTTTATCTTTTCGTTGTATCGAACAGCGGTAGCAATTATCATGAACCTGTAAACAGGAAATGCTTGAAGGTTTTTAAGCTTTAAAACTAAAGTGAAGAAGTGCTCTGTGTAATGCTCCAAAGGATGCCATAAGGGCGGCCAGGTGAGCGTGAAAGCACATCAGGGGCTATTAGCTGAATCCCCACAGCTCCCGTCTGCCCAGGTGAGTACACCAAGCAAGCACATGCTTTATTGCCTCCACCCAGGGTGGTGCAGCTGTCGTTGGAGCCTTGGAAATACCAGCTCTTTTGATTAACAAAGAAGTCCTAGGTCGAATGTAATATCTGGAAATAAACTGAAAATGGCAGGGGGGAGTGGGGGAGCAAACATAAGGATCTCCAGCAGTACTTAATTATACCTGCTGCCATGAGATCATCTGAAACCTCTGCTCAAGTTGGAGAAGATGTGCTAGGTCCTTCCAGTGGTGTGGTTTTGGTGGGGTCAAGCAAAGAAGGAGGAGGGTTGTGGAGTCACTCATGAAAGTGACAGTTTACATGCCCCTTGTCTTTATCATTCCCTTACGAACATGCTCCAGTGCCCATCAAATAATGAAGAGATTGCTCTTAACTCAGTTAAGGTTGGAACCCGAAAGAGCAGAGCTGTTCAGGGTTTGTCTGGATGATCATGGTGGCAACACAAGCACTGAGTTACGCTGTTGTAGTCCCAGAGCTTGCCTTTGGCTGCAGCTTCTCTGCCTTTCTTCAAATGGCAGAACACAAAGTGCTCCTTCAAGCTTTGACTCTTCTCTTTGGGGGCCGTTTGGGCACAGATGGCAAATGCTGCAGTCCTTGCTTGTTTGAGTGTCTACCGGGAAAGTTCTTATGAAAAAGGGCTGCAGGGTCAGAGCCGTGCACTTTTGTAAGATTGAATCCTCAGCTGGAATTGCATCTGCTGCACTCCATTGGTTTTACTTTCGCTTAACAGACCATAAACAATTTGTTTACACAGACAGCTTTTCATCTTCCACAGTGAATCATAACCAAGTTCTCCAGGGATCAGTCCCTGGTCTGGTTGTTGCTTTTCATTTATATACCAGGCTTGGATGATTTAGATCATCCATGTTTTCATCTGAATTCAAAGGCAGGTGGTTTATGTCCTTTCCCTTGCACAAGGATCCTACTAAAAATCTGCATTATAGATCTGGCAGATTAAGCTTTGCTTTGAAATACTTTATAATAAACTTGAAAAGAGGTGTTGTGACCCATTTCCCACAGAGAAGAGAATCCTGGTCTGCCAATGCTGAAAACATTGGTGTCTGTCTTGTGCTCTCTGATACCATTTGAGGAACAGGTGGATGACCTGGTCCGCTTGGTGGCAAAACTCAAGGAGGAGGTCGAGAGGTTGAGGGATATCAGGGAGTGTGAGCAAGAGATAAACTTGTGGAGCAACTCCCTGCAGGGCCTGAAGGACAGGAACTGGGGTGAGACACCCCAAATGGGGGTGGACCCCCTGGCCTGTTGCTGTCAGGCAGAGGGAGGGGACCCAGGAGTTGAGGAGGAATGGAAACGGGTCGCAGGCGATGCCACCCCTATCGGCCCCACCTTCCCAGGTGCCCTTATACAGCAGGGTTGAGGCCCTGGAGCTTGAGAGACTGGTAGCTGAGGAAGAGTTAGAAAGTCTAACCAGGAGGATGCCTAGGGTGAGGATGTTGACTCCACACCTCAGGATTGCCTCCACCAGGACAGAAAGAAGGGTGATTGTTGTGGGCGACTCCCTTCTCAGGGGAGCAAAGGGCCATGTTTGTCAGCCTGGCCCTACCCGTAGGGAAGTCTGCTGCCTCCCTGGGGCCAGGGTCAGGGACATTGCCAGAAAGCTTCCCAACCTGGTTCACCCCTCTGACTATTATCCTCTTTTAATAGTCCAGGCTGGCAGTGATGACATTGAAGAGAGAAGCCTGAAGGCCATCAAACGGGACTTTAGGGGACTGGGATGGTTAGCGGATGGAGCAGGAGTACAGGTGGTGGTGTCGTCTATCCCTGCGGTGGCAGGGAGGGGTACAGAGAGGACACAGAAAGCCCACCTGATAAACACGTGGCTCAGAGGCTGGTGCCAGCACAGAAATGTTGTTTTTGATGTCGTGGAACTTGAGGTTGGGAATGCTAAGGTTGAGTCCCTATAGGTTAGAATAAGCGGGAAGGCCAACAAGGGAAGCATTGTGGTGGGGATCTGTTACAGACTGCTGAACCAGGCTGAGGAGACTGATGAGGAGTTTTACAGGCAGCTGACAAGTTGCGAAATCGTCAGCGCTTGTTCTCATGGGGGACTTCAACTTCCCAGATATATCCTGGAAGCACAACACAGCCCAGAGAAAGCAGTCTAGGAGGTTTCTGGAGAGCGTGGAAGATAGCTTCCTGACGCAGCTGGTTAATGAGCCTACCGGGGGAGGTGTCCTGCTTGACCTTCTCTTCACAGAGAAGGACTGGTGGGAGATGTGGTGGTTGGAAGCTGTCTTGGGCAGTGACCATGAAATGGTAGAGTTCTCCATTCTTGGAGAAGCCGGGAAGGGGACCAGTAAAACCGCTGTACTGGAATTCCGGAGGGCCGAGTTTGAACTGTTAAGGACACTGGTCGGTAGAGTCCCTTGGGAGGTGGTTCTGAAGGACAGAGGAGTCCAGGAAGGCTGGGTGCTCTTCAAGAAGGAAATCTTCTTGAGAGAACTGGCGGAGGAGCTGGCCAGGCTGCTTACCATCATTTATCAACAGTCCTGGCTGTCGGGGGAGGTCCCAGTCGACTAGCAAAAGTGACGTCCATCTACAAGAAGGGCCGGAGGGTAGACCTGAGGAACTATAAACTTCTCACCCCCAAGTATCACTCGGGGACCTGCCACCCGCAGCCGCTCCCCATCAGGAGCAGCCGTCCCCAAAGCAATTGGTGGCACAGGCAGCAGGAGAGGGCTGCGTTCACCCCTTCCCCTTTTCCCCCCCCCGCTGACGGATGCAGGAATAAGTGCAGGCAGAGGCTTTATAGGGTGGAAGTGGTAATTTATTCCTGGGGTAATCGTGGCTGCCACCCCTAGCCCGTCCCCAGGTGAGGCCCGGCCGCCTGCTCAGGCGGGGGGCTCGGCCTGGCGGCCAGCGTGGTCGCCAGAGCCCGGCTCCTCCTCTTGGACCCGACGGAGCCAGTCTACATCCTCGGCGTCGGCGAAGCGCAGGGATGGTGGCAGCCTTTGCCTGTTCTGCTCCGCGTGCCAGGAGCGGCTGCGGACGAGTTGTCTCGCTTGGATGGGGCTGCGCTCCCTACGCCGGGGCGAGACGCTGCGGGAGCGGTAGTTTGCGGGGCTCCTCCGCCGCTGCTGCAGCCCCAGCCGTGCATTGCGCTGCACCCTTCTGCGTGGTCGTCGGGGCAGGCGCACGATGTCCGCGATGCGCCCGCGGCACAGCGGGCAGGTGTGCCTTTCTGCCGCCCAGAGCTGGATGCACTCCAGGCAAAAGGAGTGCCTGCAGGGCTCGACACGAGCTTTGTCGTTCATCGGGTCCAAGCAGATGGGGCACTTCTCGTCCCCAGGAGCCTCATCTCGCTGCTCCTGCTGTGGCCAGCGGCTCATGGTGCCTGATGTCGCCGCGATGGGAAGATTGTTGTCCTCTGGGGGAGGCTGACCTGCTGCCAGGTGCTTAGCAGCAGCCTGTGGTCTTCAGCACCTCCCTCGCCTCGCGGGTCGCTGTCAGGACCTCAATGCCTCAAGTGCCACCAGCAGGGCTACTGCGGATAGAAGCAGGAAGAAAATACTCTGTCAGCAAACAGACATTAGCTTTCTAGGTTCAACCAAGTTGTCTAGAGTACTGTAGCTGTCAACATTCTGCATATGGATTGCGAACATTGCTATTAGAATGGCAAATATACTTAGGATAGGTTATACTTGGCAAGACTACGCTTAGGACGGATGAGGTACGTAGATGTCTATACATTTGAGAACATTACCGAAGGATCTCGATGGCCTGTGTGCAATAAAAATGGCTTCGTGTGTGCCTCTTGGTACACCTCCGCCTCTCTCTGTCTCTTTCCAGCTGTTGAACCTCGAGCACTCGAGTCCCACTAGCCGGACTGGATGCAGGGGCCACGCTCGGGGCATTTATAGCCGGGACCTTTTGTGAGGCCATAGGGTGACATCAGAAGGGTCTTGGGGTGCCCCTGATGGTGGCAGTGATAGAGGCCACCTGACCATCATGAGACAATGCTGTTGTGAGAATGGCACCCAACGTAGAGCTTAAAACAACTAAGTTAGCTGAGTTTGTAAAAGGTCAAAACTGCTGAAGCAGTTAAACAATGACTGAGCATGTGCAAAACGGAGAGAAGTACAAGATGAAGGAAACCTTGAGCCTTTCATCAGAAAGCCCCCGAAGTAGCCCCCATGTGCCTCGTGACAGGATGAGGGGGAACAGGCTAAAGTTGCACCAGGGGTGTTTTAGGTTGGATATTAGGAAGAACTTCTTTACTGAGAGGGTTGTTAGGCATTGGAATGGGCTGCCCAGGGAAGTGGTGGAGTCACCATCCCTGGAGGTCTTTAAAAGACGTTTAGATGTTGAACGTTTAGATTTTGAACTCAGCAATATGGTTTAGTGGAGGACTTGTTAGTGTTAGATCAGAGGCTGGACTTTGTGTCCAACCTCTTGAGGTCTCTTCCAACCTAGACAATTCTGTGATCATCATCCTTTAAAGGTCCTTTGGCATTAATGGTGAGCTCTTAGTCTCGGTTTGTGCTATTGAGTAAGGGAAAAGAGAACGTGTGACACTGGGATAGTGTTGTATGGACAGAGAGAGAAAAAGATCTGAAATGGCAAAATGGGCTGAGGCGATGCCCTAAAGGTGACCAGGTAGACATGGAAGGGTATCCAAGAGTTGTTGGCTAATAACCTCTGGACATTTTTTTTGTGTGATTCTGAATCTCTGCACCATAGTGCCACAGGATGAGCCACAGCTGTAAGCCTCCCGAGGAGGGCAAAGTGGGGATGAGGAATACCTGCAACCAGAGGCAACTGGAGAGAAACCCTCTTTTACATGCCATGTTTCATGCCCAAGGCATGATCCTTTTTTTAATTATCCATGTATTGACCTAACAGCACAGCACACAACTCTGGGGAGTCAGAGGTCAAAGCTGCCAGTTATGTTTTGAGGAGATGAAATTTAGTTTCAATATTCATATTTTTTAACTTAAGTTTTAGAAATTATGTGTCTGATTGAATGTGTTTATATAGTTATGCCTTCAACAGCTGACTGTTTCCAAAATGACTACCAGCTGTCAATGCTTCACATATCATTAGTTATGTAAAAACTAACCTCTCCTTCTTCTGGAATCCTAATAACACATGAATCTTGATTAAAAAATATTTCCCCTGAAATGGCAGTGTTGGGGTGATTTCCCTTGCTTGGTTTTGGAGAGGTAACAAAGATTAATAGCCCATGGTGTTAGCATTAACCTTAGAGGAAAGCAGATGCTGCAGCTACTTAGATGTGAAACACACTGTGATCATTCTTTGCAACCACACCAAACGTACTTAATTCAAATTAAGCCTTAGAAGGTACTGCTCTCTTCTGTCAAGTTGTTTGTTTAAAAAATTACTCCAGAGCAAATAATTCATTACCTCCTCACCTTGCAGTTGGTGATTGCTTATAATAAGAGTCCACTTTGAGAAGCAGTTGGCTTTTTCCTTCATTACGTATACATAGACACAAAGAATTTTTTATACTCCAGTAAATATAATTTGTGTTTCGCGATGTGTTATGGGTTTCTTGTTGTGTGAGTATCCTAAAATGAATTTATAAATAATTTTTATGGTCCAGTGAGAAAAGTCATTAAGGTGTTTAAAACGTTTGGAAATGCAGGAGTTGAAAAAGTAGTTTGATATATAGGGTCCTTGGGGAGGTGGGAGGTGTAAAGCAATGCTACTGTAGTTTAGCAAAGAAATCTAAAGGGCTTCAACTACAAATCGTTAAAATTTCTACGTGTAGAAATAGTATAGAAGAGAATTTGAAGATGAAATGACACGAGCAACACTGCAGTAACAATAGGACAGTGGTTGTTTAATCTATTTAGATCAAGGGAAATGTTAAGTGCCTTTCAAAAGTCGAAATACGTGTATGTGGGACTGCAAATCATCTAGCTGGTAAAGCATTATCAACAGCTCCTTTTCAGCTCTTTAGGCTGAGAAATGACTCTTGTAATCCTGCAGAAAGCTGGTGTTGGGTCTCCAGGCTGTCCTGGCAACTCTTAATTACTCTGGACAAGAGAATATAAGAAAGTTACTGTTACCTGAACCCTGGCATCTCAAAGAGCTTTGTTCATGTGTTTCCTTCCTCTCCTCTGACATGAAGAACATAGTTCAGCACAGACACCTGCTTCATTATATAAACTTTTCTCAGTGAATTGCTTGATATCTTCAATTTAGATGACCCTTTAATACTGGATCTCATTGACTTGCATGTCCCAAGGTGAGGTTTCTTAACTATTTTTGCATCAAACTTTTAATTAATTTAGAATCATTTACACATAAGCATCACTGCACTTGTGCAAACATTTCTATATCTGTGTCCAGCTGCCACACTCTTGCCACCTCTTCCTGAGTGAAGAAGCCACCAGTAAGAAGAGGGACCAGGGCTGCAGTACTCCAGCACAAATGTCCTGATTCAAAGTGATCCCTACCCATTGAACCTCATGTTACTCTGTTAGCTTTCCAGGTACTATTTACTCACCTGAACCAAATTACCCAATCTCTTAACTTTATTTTGACCACCAGCTAAATAAGGACATTGATGATTAGTAACCTTAAAACATCATGTAGTTTTAAGGCAACGAGTTTTGATAAAGCATGTTGAGTGGCAGGAGATATGCTGTCATCATAGCTAGTGCTGCTTAGTCTCAGCATATCAATTTATACAGCATGGTGAGCCCAAGGACTATTTTGTTCTCAGGTTTGCATCATGCTCTTTGAAGACAAGCACTAACATTCTGCATTGGAGAAAAAATAAAAAAGAAATCATAAAACCTATTCATTATTTCAAATGACAGTTGTGGAGGAATCTGTGGCTGACAGAAAATGAACTGGGAACTTTAAGGCCAGTGCTAATAAACTAACAGAAGAACTTCTCTTGAGGACTAAAATGTCAGAGTTCATAAGGAATTCTTTTTATGTTACAGTACCAGTCAAGCTGTTTAAAAAACTAAAAAGAAAAGAAAATCTAAAACCAGAATGCTTCCGTGCTAGAAAATGATGCACAAAGTACATCAACTGTATCAGAGTTTTGTTGTAAAACAGGGCATCAAAAAAAGGCTAATAAAGGTCTTCACTCTTGACTTTCCTCTTTTGAATCTCTGGTTTTGAGATGTCTGGAGAGTGCGGACATTTAGACGCATGGCTTAGCTTATGGCTTCTCATTGAAGCCGTCAATGAGTGTTTGGGTAGGCTTTGTCTTTAAGGAGACACTTCACTAATAATACATCTCACATAGCATGTAGGGATTGCTATGGCAACAGTTCATTTTGACTTACAAAACAATTAGGTATTAAAACCCCACAAAATCCATTGACATGTAAATTACTGCCAAGAAGCAGGTAGCAACTTAAACATCTTCATTTCTGGGGGTTAAAAATAAGTTAATTCATGTTTTAATCTTGAATTATTTCTCCATTTTTCTTTGGAAATGGCATTGCTTACAGAAGAAGATGGAGTAATGGCTTGAGGAAATGTCTTCTGTTCAGAGAGGTGTGGTGGAAGTTCTTTGGTACTCTACTGAAATCAATAATTTGCCTTCATGAAAATCAAGGATTTTGTTCTTTTCAAGTTTAGGGAATGCCTGAGTGTGAATGTTAGGAAAGGTGGACCAGGACAGGATTTTTTTAGGAGAAAGCTGCAGCTGCAGAATAGGAAGGCTTTTCTTTATCCTTATGCAGTACCCTATTAAATGCTAAAGAGGGATGAATCCAACACTGAACCACAGTGTTCTGAGCTTGCCATCTTTTCTTCTGAAAACCATCATTAGAGATGATCAAAATTCAGTCCTGTGCTGTTTCCCAAGTGCTGGAAATGATTATTCTTTTCTGAAAGGGAGCCACTATAAAGTTAATTTTTTTTTTCCTGTTTATTCTAAGTACATTGTTGAAGTGGAGCTAAATATCACTTCAGAAACAGGTCAGTGGACAAGGTCTGGTACAGCATCACATCTGGGAAGGGGCCATGATTTTACCTACAGCCTTTAGGTGCAAGAACTGCACCGAACTCCTCAGCTACAGGAATGAGTTATAAGATGAGGAAGCACCATTAAGAGTTCTTGACAAAATCTTATCACCTGTTTTTGCAATTACCGAATCAGTCTCTGGTGGCCAGAGCAGCTACTCCAGTATACAGAATGCATCCTCATGGGTGTGGATGGTGAAATCCAGAGGAATGAGATTTGTCTTGATGAAGCACCTCCCTAATTTTAAACGTAGGGGCGAGCCTAGCAACTTCCAAGACTTGAAGTGCATGCTTATCACTTTCCATTTAACTGATATGCTAAATGGAAATGGACTTGAACACGTGCCAGTGCATCTTGATAATTTGAGAGCCATCCCAATAGCTTTCCAAAGATAACACCTGATGTTTTACACAGGAGGGGTCGTGTTTTGAGTTGTAGACCTTAAAGCTTTGCTCAGTAGCCTGCTGTGCAATGGCTGGCAGCAAGTTTGGAGACTTCTAGTAAACATGACCAAGTATGCAATGAATAATGTCTTTCCCATAGCAAGCATCCTTAAAATACAGAGTAAAGGGCTTGTCACAGAGACAGGATATCTTAGTTTTACCAGACCTGTGTGCCTTGCTCATTGGAAGGCCATCTGTTAAAAGCTGGAGTTTGCTCCAAAGGGTGGCGAACCAGTATGTTTCAATCCTTCAAATCCTGCAAAAGGTGACCCGATAGGCTTCTTGTACCATGTTGCAGAGTGAGCTGAGTACAGTGAGCAAATGGCTGTATTTGGGAATGGAAATAATTGCTTTTTGGATTCGCAAGCTGCAGCCATGAATTATTTCCTGCACTCCTGTTGTCAGAAGATACTGTTTTCTTATTTCCAGCCATGAGACTCTTTGTGTAGATAGTGCTGGCTTCCATGACTAGAATGAATACTGCAGTAAAAAGCTCCTTACAGACTTGAGTTGAATTGTCCAAATTCTTTTTGACTGGTGTCCTGTAATGACAGTGGCTAGACTTTTAATTAAATATATATAAAAATCCCCACCAACCTATTTCTAGTCACTAACCTTTAGTAGGAAATACCACTTTCGTTCCAAGACTTTCATTTGGCAGCCTCTTAAGTATTTTACTTTGATTAATTAAAACATGCTGGTGTTTTCGTGTAGCAAGTCAGTTGGTTTTGCAAATTCCATGCAGGGGTTTAAAACTTCCAGATCGCTTTCTAGGCCATTTGTGTGTGAGCAAGGCTTGAAAACGAGAGTTTTCCCTATTGCTGGGATTCCACAGTAAATGTCAGTATGAATAGAATTAGAATTTTTATATATCACCACCCCTCTCTTCGGCTGTACGTAGGAAGCAAAATACATGTGCTAGCTAGTGGTAAAATGTCATGGCTCTGTTGTAAGCACTTGTGGCTATAGCCCAGATGTGGGGGTGATATTTTGTCTGCTAGAGGTCAGTTTAGAAAAGGGCATGGAGAAAGGAGGGGAAGGTAAAGGATGTTCTGTGAGCTAGAAATGACGCTAGAGTTCTGTCTGCACTGGAAAGCTGCTCTTTGAGCCATGCTGGTGCGTTTGGAAAGCACAGTCACGCTTACAAATGAGGAAAATTGGAATGGAAATGATATTTACACAGGTAGTGTGTCCCTCTGGGTAGAAGTCATCTTCATGCCTGAAAGTGCAAGTGTCAGAGCTCTGTTTTTACAGATGAGGTTAATAAAGGTTCCCGTAGCTGTGCAGGACCATCGAAACGATGGCAGAGGCATGGACACTGAAAAACAGCAGAACCACTTCTGGTTTTTATTAGAAGGCAGCAGAGAGGTAATTAACAGACAGCTAATTCTCTCCCCCACCCACAGCAGGAAGTGCTCATCACTTCGTGTCGCATCTTTGAGAGATGGCCCCGTCTATCCAGGAGCAGTTGGGTTGCAGTGACGTCTTTCTGGTCCTGTGTGAAGGACAGAGGAGTTGTCACGGAGCTGAAGGCGGTGATGAAAGCTTGCATTAAACACGAGGGGACTTGCTGAAGCCTATGGTCTACGTAAAGCAGATGATAATGTTTTGCATCTTCCTCAAAACCTATATTAATAGGGATAATGGAAAGATCATCCACTAAATGTTTAATAAAACAAAAACCTCAATTCGCAGAGCAAACTTGCTAAATGTGTAACAGTTTTATTTTTGACTGGTGATCCTATATTTTTAAGAGCAAAATTAAGGGGTAGAATAAAGTTTCCCACAGCTCTTGGTTTTCTTCTTTCCCCACACAGTGTCTGGTAGCAGTACTTGCCAAATTAGTTTTCCATCTTAATTATTCCTGACATTTTCTCCAGGATGCTATGATCTACTTGAGGGATTTGCAGTTTAACATGCTAGTCATTTTTTATTGCATGGAAATGTGAACAGAATAAATTGGCATTGGCTATCTTTGTTGTGAACTATTTAATTTTGGATGATTGCATCAAAGTGCAGGAAAGTTTTAGCAAGTTAATAAAGTTTAAATTGAATTCTCCTATAAACACTGCACTTGAAGGATGTCAGCGAGTGTGGTAGGTTGAGTCTGTTCTTAATTGTGATAGCCTGATAAGGGAAAAGTTGTATTCCAAGTATTGATTTAAAAAGAAAAGAAGATACCTTCTGTGAAATGGAGAAATCCAAATTGCGTCAGGAGGTAATCTGAAAGAGTTCCACAAGCTTTTTGCCCTCAACTCAGCCTTTTCTGCTCTTAACTATAGTTAAAATCTATAAGATGAGATTATGTTGCTAGATAACACCATATTTTTAGGGCAGACCCTGCACAAAGGATGCTTAGGGCCATAATATCTATTCTTAAAGAGTATCTTAAAGAATAATGGCACATCCAGTTTAGGGAGCTTGTGATATGTAAGAAATATTTAAGTTGGTATTAAATATTTAAGTCTGTAGATTGGATTTTCTGTAGTCATTTTTCAGAAAAATTAAAATGATGCTATTAAAAGTTGATTATTCCTATATGTTCCTATAGCTAACGAGTAAATTAAAGTTTCAAAAATTAACAGGTTTGGATGGTAATGAAGCAAAACTTTCTATTCTGATTTAAAAAAAATTCAGAGCAGTGGAATGATTGAAACTGGGCTCGTAATTTGGCTTGTGGCACACTACCCCACACTTTGGGTTTTGGTAACTGGGAATCTGTGCATTAAATAATGCAGGACCACTGCTGGATGCTGTGACCTGGTTGTGTTTCCTTCCGTAGAGATCCTCCATGCAGGTCTTTCCTTCTGTCTTTCCTTCAGAAGCCTGATATTTGAGACTGTTTTTCATTATTCCACCCCCCAAAAAAAAAGAAAATAAAACCCACGTTTAAAAATAGGTTATATGAACTTTCCTCACTATTTTTTTCCATGAGTTGCTGCCTTTAATTAATGCCTATGGAAACAATTTAATTGGGAAATGATACCTCTTGCTTGATGTAGTCAAGCAACAAAGTGCACATGTTGGAGACCAGATACAGAAGTTTTATGGTTTGCTTAAATGGAAGGGGGCTGAGGGGGAACCTAAAGCCTTCAGGAACATTACAGTTGCATCATGTACAAAGAGTGTGCAATTAAATAAGCAATTAGTTATGGATTGTTCACTCTGCTTGACTGTTGGATATTTGAGTAGCACGTTAACCTTGAAATGACTGCTTTTATAGCCCTTATTGTTCGCCAATAAATTAAGTCTGCATTAAAAAAAAACACACACCACTCTTCCTGGGCTTGATCTTGGAAAGGAATTTCACTGCTGTTTGCTGTGTGCTTGTTGTATTGCATCTGGGAGACTGAGGCGTCACAGCAGCGTGAGCTGGATGGAAGATGATCTTCTCTGCCTAAAATACTTCTAAATAACAATGGAAGGAGCTGGGGAGAAGGAAGAGACAAAGCCCTTTCCTTTAAAAAGTGGCAAAGTTTTGCAAGGAAATTAAAGGTCAGTCATTTTTCACCAGTCTCTGTAAGAGCAGAGAACCTTCCTCTGATCATCCTGTGAGTCCATGATGACCTCCAGCACCTTTCAGTCTGCTCTCAGCACCAAGTGGTAGAAAGGCTTTAGTGTCACCCACCTATTGCAGCAGGTAAGGAGAGAAATATGGCACAACACCATTCAACACGATCAGCTGGTGAAGTGCACTCACTGGAGCCGAAGATGTGGTACTTGCTTATTCAGCAAAGGATTTAAATGTGCACTGAACCTGGTCAACTTCTGTGACTTTTCCATGGTTGTAGCTGGCACCATGTTGCTTGTGTAAATCAGCAGTAACTGGAGGGTGTTGTTGGTGTAAAATTAATGTAATTGGGTTTGAACTGAGCCAACTTTTCTGACCAGTTTACATAATTCACCCTCTTTGCTTTGTTCAGCAGAAAAAGCTTTGCTCAGCTTCGGATGTCTTGGCATCTTATTTTACTTCCAGTCTTGTCGAACAACGTAATTCATGTTTTTATTTCTTGTTTTTAGCTTCCTTTCATTGACTGATACATTCCTGCCTGGTCTCCTTTCTAGTTCCCATAGAAATAAAGGCAAGACAGAGGTAGTTCAGAGATGCTGGTTGCTGTCACATATACACACGTCTATGCCCTGTTGCCTAAATCCATTACTGCATTACCTGGGTAGAGTAGTCTTTCTATTTGACTGCACAACCTAAGCAATCTGAGGTGATCGCTATTAAATGCCTCCTTACATTTCTCAATACAATCAATCATCAAATAAATTCCAGACGTAGTCAAACAATCGGAAGTGAGCACATCTGAAAGCAATGAACTGTGCAGAACCATGGATACCATAAGAACCTGAAACCCCCCAGCACCTTCTGTGTGAGATTGGTTCATGAAATTGATGGAAACAGTCAGGTTTTATATCATCTGCTATTTGCCTTGGAGCTGACATCCTGTCCTCTTCAGCAGTTGAAATATTTTTTGATTATTCTTTCTCTTTTTGCTGGGTGTGATCCCAAGGGTGGCTGTCATGCTTTTCTTTTTTTTCCTTTTGCATTTTTTGTTGATAGAAAAAGGAAACAAGACCAAAAACATCTTGTTTTCTGAAGACTGCTAGTGTTTGAAGTGCTGATAAAGTTATACTCTTTATTATTGTGTTATATCAAAAGGAGAGGAAAGGGGAAATGCTGAAAGAGGTTAGTCAAAATATAAAAGAGTTTTTTTTTTTTTTTTCCTGGTTTCACCTTTGTATTCTTTTTTCTTATAATAACATGCAACAGTGCATTACACCAAGCCATAATAGCAGAGTCACTTAGCAGAAAGAAAAGCTGAAGAAAATGCCACCTTTATTGTGAAAGAGTTCATTTTCTCTCTCCTTTCCTATGCTAATAAAAGCAAGTCATTTCTCAACAGACACTGCATTGGCTTCAGGGATCTGGTACTGGGGCAAATACTGTGCTTGGCAGTGTTTAAAACCTAGGATAAGCTCCTTAGCTGTTGCATAGTGGGAAAGAGTTGTTTCTCCTAGGGATTAACGAAATGATACTTGGTATGTTAAGAGATCTAGCCATAGGGATTATGCTGATCTGCAATTGAAATATACAGTATGCTGTAGGGTTAGGAACATTTATGGCTATAAGACACATTAGGAGTTTTCCTGTTTTCAGTTCCCTAGGCTTGATAGTTATAACAGGTGTCAGATATGGAAGAAAGATCAGGTCTCTGATTGCACTTAGCAATTTTTGTACTCTAATAGAGAGAGAGCTAGGAAGGCAGATGCCCCTGCACACCATCAACTGATCTCATTACAAATGCAGAATGAAGTTTTCATTGCTTAAAGGGGAAGAGCTGGTGTTTGAATTCAAAATAAATCAGAAATATTAATGTATTCAAGAAATGAGTTTAATGATGTATTTAAAAACTATTAAATTAATGTTTCTCATTAGCGGCACAGCCTAATCACACTTTGCAAGCAGGGGGAAGAAAGTAAAGCAATATCGTAAAAGATCAAACAGTGATTCAAAATTAATTAATCCAGCATTATATAAATCAGGTAGCTTCAATAAAAATACTAGTTGAGGATTCAGTTCTTATGGGCAAAATTAAAAATAATAAAAAATGCCTTAATTAGTGCTTTTTCATTCAATCCAGCTGACCTATTTATTTTTAATTGAGCTACAGGGTGCTAAACATTCAGTGAAAGTGATAATTGCAGTAGTAAACTTTATAACATTTCCCTTTGGACTTAGTACCTTGTTTTCTGCAGAATACCTCAGAATAGTGGAGAAAATTGATACCCTGCTGTTCTGAGAGTTGCTGTTCTCCGGATGCTGACCTGCTTCGTGTTATGGAAATACCCTGTGGCTCTTGACACCATGGTTTTGAATGTGCTAAGATTTATTTTGCAGGACGTGGTATGTGAACTAACTACCAAAAAAAAAAAAAAAAAGAAAAAGAAAATCTAAAAAAAGATATTATTGGATGTTGTTATTAAATTAGCTTTAATACTTTGGAAAATTAAGAATATATTATATGTGACAACTTCTGTAACATATTACTTCTACATTATGTTCATGCCCATATACCATCTTTACACTGATCTTGTTTGTACTCCTAGAAGCAGACAAGGTGTCCTGAAACAGTTTTGCTCTTCTAGCTAAATGAGGGAGGAGAAACGGGATCAGAGAGAGCATGAAGAAGGGACACAGATCATTCCGTGGAGCTGATCATCCACACTGAACTGCGTTTTCATGGCCAGGGATGTGAACTGGAGCTGAATGAACTGGTGTGAAACTGGTACTTCCCGTTGTTGTCTTCCTCTCCTGTTTCTGGATATTCTGATATACTGAATTTTCCACACGTAATCCCCAGAAATGATTTCCAGCTTTGCAGCCTGGAGAATACCTTCCTCAGACAGGCTCTTCTTAAGCTTTCACGTGAAGAATTAAAGCTAATCTAAATGCCCAGTGCTGAGGCCTTGAGTATTAGCATCATTTTGGCAGCTCTTAGGTGAGGTTGTGAAAGCAGCTTTGTTACAGACTGTCTGAAAAAAATATTAAAAGCCCAGATAAGGTTTATACAGTCCCTATGGTGGTTTTTAATGAAGATAAGTTGGGCTCCTAAGCCTCACGTCGATTCTGATTCTGGGGAAGGAAGGTAAGAGCATCCTGAGCCTGCCTGACTTCTCCAGTGCTTAAGCATGTGCTTAGCCGTGAGCGTGCCAGAAGTCAGTTTGTATTATTCACTCGATTTAAAGGCTCAGCATCTTATGGAATGGAACCAATAGATCTAGTTCATGGTGCGACAGGTATTTACTGCTGGGTCATAAATGTGATTCCATCTGGCTGACAACAAGTGTGGGCTCCCTGAAATGCCTCTACGCTCATACACATGACAAACAACTTCTGCGGGTAGAATGACCTGTAACAGGAAGAATAAAGGCTGCATACATACATGAATTGGTTTTGGGGTTCTGCTTGGTTATTTTCTGTATATTTTTCGAACTACTATGGGTTATACCAAATGATGTGGTGAGAAGAAATTTTATAAAAGGCTAAGATCTGGAAATCTTCAGCCTCATGTTACGATTTTAAAGATGTATCTGAGCACCTATATTTCTATTACCAGTCCCAAATATTCAGAAATCATAGACCAGATACTCTCAAAATAATGAGAGAAGTTTCTTGTTAAATGCAATTATTTTGTCTTCTGCTTCACAAGAGTTAAAGACACAACAGCATTATAATTTCAAGGTTTTGGCTGGTATATTAAAGTATTTTATATTAAAGTATTTTATAAAGTATTTTATAAAGTATTTTTTTATTTTATAAGTATTTTATAATTGATATATTCTCCTGTATTTCAACAGCAAGAAATTGAGTATCATTTTCATAAGATTGTAACCATGGGCAACACAAAGTATGGGGATTGACTTTCCTGAATCTACAGAACAACCCCACTGCTGCTGCTGGAGTCACTGCTGCGTTACGGTAGGTGTATACACACATTTTGTAGACCAAGCGTTCAAAGTGAAATGTAGACTAGCATATTAAACATTTTTTTGGGGAAAAAAAAGGCAGTGGGAAAATGTAGTGGTTATAAATCATTTGGAGACTTAGAATGGAGTTCCTGTTGTCCTGAAATTGTTGTGCTCAATTGTTAGGTAGGAGACGGGGTGATGGCAGTCACTGCTGTCTAAAACACGACATGGTCCTGCACAGAGGAGGCCAGCTGTTGAGTTGTCTTACAGAAGTCCTGCTCTCCTCCTGATCACCTTCTTCCCTCCCAAGCTGTCCCACAGAGCTTCTGGTTGTCTGTAAAGCAAACACAGCCTGGCACGTTTTGATGTCACCACTACTTGCCAGTTCTTTGTTGTCTCTTTTGAAGCAAGGCATCGCTCAGGGGTTATGCAGACAGCTATAGCAGAGGCTGCCTTTTTCTAGATGAGGAATCTATGGGTCACTAAAGCACCCCAAGCAAACTGAGAGCACCAGGTTTTAGTTCATAAATGATGTACTATCAAAGGATTAGGTGCACAAGGAGCAGCAGAATACTATCCCCAGTACACCTGGGGATGGAAACAAATGTGTACAAGCAAGAAACAGCTTTGATATAAGAAGCTGCAGATGGTAATTCTGAGATCTCAGTGAATTCTGCATAGTAGATGATCAAAGGCAGAAGGTTAAAGCTCAGCACTTCCTCATTTTGCCCTGGCTCGTGCAAAGCATTAATTTCAGATTTGTGTGGCTTTTCTGGAATTGTCCGTGAGCATTTAGCAGGGACAGTTGGGGAAACTTGAAATGAAGTTCAGCTGCAATCAGAAGTCAGCAACTATGTCTCGGACTGAGTTGTCAGAAGAGGGTTTAATTCTCAGCCTTCCCATGCCAAGTGAATTTGCAATAAAGAACTTCATTATTTATTGATTTTTAGAGATGGATGTGGACATAAATACTGCTCTAATTGTTTTAAATTTCCAGAATTGTACCTAAGGTTGAAAAGCAACCAAAGTCCTCAAAAAGCCTTAAACTGAACACTACAAATCTGAACACATGTCCAAAGTTTGTACAGAAGACCTGTCTCACGTTGAGAAGTCAGACTTTGCTCTTAAAACCTCTCTGGTGGTCCTTGTAATTTGCTTTACAAAGCTAATATAAATGACTGTAGATACAGATTCATTTTTTCAAATGCTCCCATGCTTTGAGCATCCACATCAGTAATCCACTGTAGGATTTCTGTTGGGCTTCTTGTAGTCTGACTGAAAAGCACTCTTGAACATAATGTAATTTTTTCTGTCACCATTTTAAATTGAAAAGAGTGAATAATTGTATCCAACTTAAACAATCTGTAGGATGAGTTAAATGTGTGTTTGGCAAGATTTCTGTGAAGCCCTGAAACTCCCTCTTTAAGTCTTTCTCATGGCATAGGTATCTCCTACCAAAGTATCTGGATATATTTTCAGCACTGATGTATTTTCCTTCTAATCACCACTGGGAAGTAAAGGGCTGCGCAAACCAAATTTGCGCTTCTTCTTTTCCAAACGGCCTGAAGTCCATGGGAATTAGATGCTGCACTGAAGTGCTTTTGAAAAATTTTTGCTCACATGGCTTGCTCAGTGACGCTTCAAGGGTATGTGGGAGAGTGGAGAAGGGGAGATCTGATTTCTTAGGACTTGCACCCTTAAATTTGAGGTCAATCTTCCAGGCCTGTGAGGCTCTTCCATAAAGTTCTCTCTCTTGCAAGACTACTTTAAAAAACATGGAATGGTGTTTTTTTTTTTCCCCCTTTTTTTCTTTCCAATCTGCAGCCACGTTTCTAATTTAAATAAAAGGAATAAATCATCCAAAAATGAAATGCTGTTAGTTCCTTGTGAAAGCTTAAGAGAATATTGCCTCTGTTATTTCTCCTGTGTAATTTCTGTATTTCTAGAATTTCTGTACATTTCCTTCATTCTTCTCTACTGAGGAATTTCTTAAAATGATTCAGTCTTAGCAGTGTGTTATTTATGATGCTCTAAAGGCATTTTGTTGTGGGCAACTCTTCCTAAAATGATAATGCAAATAAATTAAAATCTCTGGTTGCAAAGTCTCCATGCTAGAGGGTTGTTATAACGGATCATAAAAACCTAATTTCCAAAGCTCTTCTGAATGTGCAAATAAACAAGGGGGCTGTTCAGCCAACACTTCTTTTGAGGAGTTTGCCCTCTATCCAGCTCTTGCAATTACTAACGAAGGGAAGATGATTTGGCTGAAGGACTTGGAGCGTAGTTTCTGTCTGACACCCAGTCCCACTCAGCTTGGCTCTGCCATGCAGAACAATACTTCCTCACTCTGAGCTTAATTATGATCTGTGACCGCGCTTGTTATCCAGGGAATTCTAAGAAATGGCTTTTGAAGGGTTCAGATATGGTTTCAGTGTGGTAATAAAGAACTAATCACCTGTTTAGGATTAGTGATTAAAGAAAGTGAATTGAACTAAATAAAGCCCCTTTATTCTAGAATAGCTCGCTCTCTCTGGTTGTTAAAGAATATCTGTTTCTTTGTAAACTCATGCCCTACTGTAACCTTGAATTAACTTTCAAGTGTAGATAAGCCCCTAGGTTAGGGTGTGCTCTGTCTGGAGGGGGTGGAGGAGTAAGAATGAGATATATACATATATATATATATATAGTGATGAGTAATTGCCACTAATAGAGTCTTCCTCTAGTGCTTAAATTGGAAGGAGATTGGAGCCTGGCTACAGGTGTGGGAATACTGGGAGAGCTGAGCATCTAGAAAATCTCCATGACTGTGTTGTAAGTACAACAGCTTCACAATGGCTTCAAACTAAAATTGTGTTTCTATCATCATGCTGAAGCTCCAAGTAGCTGCAGATTTGCAGCAGCGTGATGCATTAGTATAAACCACTCTATCAGATAAAGGACTGTACCAATATGCATTCTGTTAGGTCCAGGCACACAGAAGGGTTAATTTTGATGAGTGTTAAAACTACACACACACAACTGTAGTGTACCCCAAAGGCTGGTAGAAAATGGCTGTTGTCTCTCAGAAACCCGTTACCAGACTTTCTCTCCCCATTCTGAAATACTAAATGAATTGCATTCCATTTCTAGCAATCACACATCATTTGACATCAAACAACATGCCAGATCTTTAATAACATAATTACGGGGTATGCAAAATATCAATCACTGTCTAACTCGATTTGATTACACACCTACTGCTGTCAGTGATAGACCCCAGCCATGGGTGCCCACCTGGAGGCAGTTAAGTGAAAGTCATGCTTAATTTGATTGCTGTTCAAAAGGAAAGGAAATCACAGTAGATAGTGGAATTTAGTGCTTTCAGCATTAACATTTAACATAAAGCAGAACACAGATAGGAATTCAGCAGGCATTTGGCTGCTGGTATGAGTGCAGGCATAAGCAGGAGCAGACAAAATACAAGTTTTAGGAGCAGCTGCAGAGGGCAATCTAACTCAGATGACCCATGAAATCACTTAATGCCCACTGGTTTTATACAAAATTCACTGTGTTGCACTGGTTTGCTGCTTGGGCGGAGCCAAGAGCCGAAGGTTTGCACAATGCAGTGGTGGGACAAAGTTTTAGAATCCAGCTCCTATGATAAGAAGGTGATAAGAGGAAGTCCTGAATAAAGGCTAAAGTCCTTAGCCCTTATTCTAATTAGCTTTTTTTTTTTTTTCCCAATTCTTTTTTTATTTATTTATTTTTAAACCAGCATTACAGTAGCTCTGATCAGTTCTTGTGTTGGTGGTTATGGTGCTAAAGATCTTTCCTGGCACAGAGGAATATTTCAGGGCATCACTTGCTTCTGTGGAGCTCACAGCAAAGGGTGAAACAAGACAACGTGGGAAGGAGCATGAGCATAGAGGTGATGACAACCTGAGAATGTGAAGGGTAATTGATTTAGCCTGGGGGCCTAGCCAATAAGACAAGGGCAGGAAAATGATATTAAATTCATTATAATAATTTGCTAGTCCTAGACTATAAGCAGCTTTTCTACAGTAACTTCAGGTCTTGGCAATCCCTGTGCAAAGGTTCCTAAGAATAGCAGGTGAAAGGCCTATTGTAAATATGTCTGCACTGACGATGTGTAAAGACCTGTGAAGAAAAAACACTGCCTTGGTGTTCTCGTAAACATTTCATTTTGGCCTTAGGGAGCAAGCACACAGACATGCTGCAAACTGTGAAACCATCAGCACAAAAAATGCATCTCAGAGTGGGCCATAATCATCCTGGAGGTAACTCTGTGTTAAAAGCTCGTGTCGGGATAAGTCTGACCTATTATTCTTCCCTTTCTTTGCCTTAATATTTACAGGTCAGCAGGTGCCACTTCAGACACAGCTCTCGTGCTCCTGTTTGCTTCTTTTCCAGTTAACTCTGTAGCCCAGTCAGCCAGCCACAAACTGCTGGGTAAATATACGGAAAAGCAGAGTCACCCGTGGGGTTATAAATCGAAGACTTTACTTGATTTCCATGTGTTCAGTGATCTGCTGCAAGTACAGATCACCTCAAATGATAACATGGTTTCTGGAGCAGCTCTTTGTTTAATTCTGCTGCTTTGGGGCTGCGGCTGTGCCCTGGGCTGACCTGGAATTGAGTGCACTGTAGCAATATTTGCAAGTGCATGTTCTAATTTTCCCTACAGTTTTAATTTTACGAGGCAGTTATAAATGTTGGCTAAAGGTCCTTTTGTAATGACTGAAAAGATCAGGTGAATTTTAAAATATCGGACACTTAAAACCTCATTGCTGCTTTAATTAATCCAAATTTTAATATCTGAATGACTTCTTTGTTAATACATTAAAGATGTTTAGTGCTATTAATTGATATGTAACTGGGTAGCTGTAAATTTATTATGTAGCCTAAAATACCAACTGGTGTGTTAAAGCTATTTCTGCTTTGCAGTTCTATTAAATGCCAGCTATAATTTGCTGTACGGACTGCTGGAGACTGACTGTTGATTAAGTTACCTACCAGTGTGGGCTCAATATCTGTCAGGGGACATTTATTATAAACTAGGTATGAAATACCTTGTTTGGGAGTCTCGGCAATGTGAGGGCCCTGAGCTGAAGAAATCTGGGAGATGAGGGAAGGGATTTGGCATCTGACACCCCACGGTCTGTGCAAGGGCAGGGATGCTGGCTTATTGAGTGACAGCTGCCAATCAAATGAAACTCAGCCCTTCCAAGTTACAAGTGTCCTCCCATGGAAATTTACCTTGGTTCACATGGACAGAAAAAGGCAATCCACCCAAACAGACTTTATTTAATAACAGATCTTAGACTTTATTTGATAACAGATCACACCTCTCCTCAGGTGGTCCATCTGCTGAACTGACCAGAGGGTGCTACCTATTCAATCAGACGTGTTGTCTGTGATAGCTGCTGTACTGAATGCCAAACTAGGTACGGTACCATCTGAATCAGGTATGTCACCTTGTGAAACCAATTTTCAGTAACTCAGCTTTGGAAATAGATCTACCTATTTTCCTAGGTCGCTTTTTCCCCATATCTAAATGAATACCTGAATCACATGCCTGTGGGCAACCTGTTCCTAGCTTAGTTCTGCTTGTGGTCTTCTTGGGAAGAATTAATATTTTTATTGACTTAAGGCCTAGAAAAACTAATTTTTTGGCTCTTACTGTGCTAGGTGTTTTACAGAAAGGCAGATTCACAGCTAAACTGTTGTCCTATCAGTCCTTTCATGTCGGTAGGCAGTTGTAGGTAGACGTTGTGTTCCAGTTCAAGCATTGGTTTGGCTGACCTCTGAATAACAAGGTTATCAAAGTAGTTGGAATTTGCAGCTCTATATTTCCTTCAGGTAAATGATTTCCTTCTCAGGCATCCTATATGGGGATTCAGACAGGGTATTCTTTGCAGCATGTTTATAGTGACAGAAATCTATTTAGAGAGCAGAAAAATGTGTGAAAATTTTTAGAAAGCGTGTTTGTATTCCATTAATTAATTCTGTTGATGGATGGTGCAGCAGAGACATGGGCTCATTGTGCTAATCTGTACCCAGAGACATGAAGAAGCAGTCTGTGCCCAGAGAATTACAGGCAAGGCAATGAATGGAAAAGAAAAGAATATTTACTCCCAGTGTAGTTCTGTTGGAGTTGGAGAAGTAAATTGTTTTTTGTTGTTGAGGTTTTAGGGAGGATTTTGAGAAGATGCATAGCTCTGCACATCAGAAATGTTACCACTCTCTGTGTCTATACTTGTTTAGGCCATACACAATTTATGGACCGTATCATTGCTCTCCTTTGAAGGTGCCACAGCCATCAGAAAGGAACAGGAGGAGTTGTTAAAGGTTCACTAAGCCACCCAACCATTCCTGTAGCATGGGACACCTTTGCTGATGTAATGATATTCATGAAAGGACCAAAGCACAAAGAAAGGGAATCTAATAAATACCTGAACTTCAGAAGGCAGAATATCACAGCAGGTCATTTTTCTAAATTATTTAAGCACAGTGTTTGCTATGAGCTTCTACCATTTCTCAGGTGAGGATTTATTACCTTTTAATTCATTTAAATATCTAAAATTTATTTGATTTGGGAGGAGAAAGCAGACAGGAAGGCAAGAAAAATGGCTTTGTTCCCTTTATGGAAAATTTAAGTGATGGCACAGGTATTCACTTGCAGCCAGGGGACTCGAGTAAGATGTATGCAGGTCATTTATTGTGAGGGTCTTTTACACCACTTTGGCATAACAAAGACTTCTGTGTGAAAATAATCCATAGTGGAACAGGAACTGGAATAATACTTGTACGTTTTTTTCTGATTTTCTTAACTGCCACAGTGCTGACAAACTTCTAAGCTCTGTTTTTTTTTATTATTATTATTTTTTATTTTTTTAAGTAACAGAGATTTTGAAGTTGGAGTGGATTAATTAAACCACATTGTTAATTCACATCTAGATTCAGAGTAGCCTTAGGTCAATTTATCATATTCCACTTACGAATGATATTAAACTGCACTGAACAAATAGTCTTCATGGGGATTTAGTACAGTTTAATAAATCCATTTTAGAACTTGATGCAGATTAATTTTATTGTGTTCTTCTGTGCAGATATATATATATATATATATATTTTAAGCAGGGGGAGAGGAATTTACAGAAAACAAGTTTCAAAGTGAAAAAAAATTACTCATTACTCAATTTTTTAATTTTTTTTTTTCAAATTTGGTATGTTAAAGGGATGGTTTACAACCCTAGGAAACATTATCTTGTGCAAAATTTAGCCAGTTAATCTGCCCATTATTTGTCCAACAGTATGGTAAGGCTGAAATACATTCTGCAGGGGATAACTTACTCAACAGAGCTTAATCCTCCCCATCTATCATCGAATGGCTTTATACATGCATAATTTTTTTCCTTTATTTGACCAGCTTTATGGTGCTGGAAATGCAATGCTTGGGCTGTTAAGCCTCTTTTCCTCTGTGCTGCTACAAACTAGCTTTGCTGCTTACAATATTACGTGCCAAGCGAGGTTTTTTCCCAACAATTTAGCCGCTGGTTGCTTCAGAGCACCGTCAGCCCACCTCATTGCTTTGTTGCAAATTTTTCCGGGGATGCAATAACGTTTGCTCACATTGAAAGTAACTTTGCAGAACTCGAAAGCTGGGTTAAGAGAAGGGATTAGGGAAGATCCTTTCCACATCAAGTTCAAGGGAATGTCAATTAATCCACGGTTAATAAATGACAACAAGAGCAGCAGCATATCTGTAACTGAAATGAGAAAGAAGAGATGTCAGCCTGCTATTGTTCCCCAATCCAATCTGCAAACAGCTGGAAGCTCTTGGCCAGCCATGGACTGATTTGCATCTCTTCTCCATCCAGGAAATCCACTGCATGGAACCAATAGATGCTTTTGAGCTCAAAATAAGCAGAGAAAGGAGGTAGCTCTTCATTGCCTTACAGTGTTGTTTTGTGATTCTGCCCAATGCCTATAATGGGATTCACAGAAAGGATAAAAGGACGCTTAAAGATTTAGAGACAAACATTTCCAGTTTTTCCTCTCCGCTTCTCTCTTTCATTAAGCTTAGGTAATAGCTCAGGTGAGAGGCTCCTCCTGCTCTGGAGAATTAATGAGTAAAAATGATGCTATCCATCTGCTACAGGTCCACTTTGAAATACTTAGTCTGTTAAGCTATTTATTTCCAGCTAATATGGATCTTTGCTCTCTGAACCAAACAAGCTTGAGAGCAAGCTAGGAAAGCTTCCATACAAGACGACTGCTGCCATCCCTTATTACATCTCCTTTTGATCAGACCTGCAGGCAGGCTTCAGATGGAGACAGTTCCTCATACACCTGGGAGTTACTCGGGTGAATTTAATGGAGTCATAACAGACTAAAAGGGGAATCGGGTCCACTCAGCTCTTCCCTAAATAATTTTAGTTCAAGTTTTCCCTCTGACTTCACTGGGAGTTAAGACTTGTTGGTATTGCACTCGGGTTTTGAATCGTTTTGAGGTTAGTAACATGAACCCTCAAGGAAAGGGTTGAGGATAGCTGGCCACTGTCTTATCTTCTATCTTGATGGGTAAATTTTCAGAGGTACTTTTAGCAATCAGACATCTTTCTTTTTACCCCAGAGATGATGGCATTTGGCCACTCTATTGCCTATCCCTTGCAGAGCTTCCAGGTTTACAGCAAGCAATATCTTTGCATTTATTTCTGAAAGCCTTGCTCTTGTGTCACGCAAAATCCCTCCTCTGTAGGACGAAATATTCATCATAAAAACTTTGGTGTGTGAATCAGCTGTGAATCTTTTACATACTATTTCTGTTTTCTATATTTCATACTATATATGCCTGCATATGTACGGTGAAGCAATGGGAGCTGTGAAAACAGGGAGAAAGTTGAATTTGGAGAAGTCCTTGTGGCGATGAAGGTCTGTGATACATTCAGCTTGCATGTCCAACACTCACACGTATGTAAAAATATGGTCCTGTCATCCTCAAAATTAAATAATGTGAACATTTCAGCTGAAATACATTTAACAGAAAGAAGTGCTAATTTCAAAGCTGTGGTTTAAGATCCAATTATCGGATGAATTTATGCTGCAGGACGGCATTACAGACACAGTGTTTTGTTTGTGGAAAGTGAAGTGCATCAGAGAGGGTTTTTTTCCTCAGAAAAGAGGTGTTTGCCTGACTAAGCTGAGATGATTCAGAAGTCTGGAAGAGTGCTGTGGATTTTGCAGGGGCACACAGTGTCCTTTGCACTTGCAGAGAAAGTTTCCTTGAGTTATATACCTGCTGCTTCTTTCTTAAAATTGCTAGGATTAAGGGCTAACAGTGATTCCTTTGGTTTCTTATCTGAACGTTTTCTATGTGAGTTCACTTATAATCAGTGTCTGTTCCACACAGCCCTTCTGCAAATGCCTGGGACAAACCACATGGCTGGCTTTCTAATGGCAGCTCTGATATTACTGAGAGGCAGTTTGTCAAGGAAGCATCACTGGAAAAATAAAGCTCCTCCTACAGACGGTGGGAGCAAAGTAACCATTAATTCATGTGGTGGTAGAGGGGGCCATTGGCTTGATAACCACCATCACTACAAGGGTATGATAAAATACCTAAAAGTTGGGGCATGTAAGACTCTGCCTAATCTCCAGTTCCACATAATTGTACCATGACAAATGAAGGCATTAGACTTGATAAGGTTTTAATAAAAATGCAAATACAGGAATCCTGCCCTGGAAACGTACAGGCACTGAGTATGAGCTAGAAGTAAGCTCTTAAAAGTAAAATAAACTACTTATTTTGTCCATGGTGATAATGAATATGAGTATGTTGCTTTGTGTGGCTTTTTATTCTAGGTAGAGTGGAAATATGGTCACAGGGAAATTTCAGTTGTATTCAGAAGGCTGTCACAGTCCAGAGAGAGGAACCAGGTGAGATCCAGACGCATTACAGAGGTTGTTGTTGCATACACATTTCTGGTATGGTGGTGTATGTAGATGGTATATATTAGATTTTATATATATATGTACACACACACATGTATGTGTGTCTGTCTATGCATGCACACACATTTTTTTCCTTCTGATGTGTTTTATTTGGCCCTGATGCTGAACTGTGTCAGCAACAGCTCATTAGTGTGCTCTGCATTACTACTGCAAACCACATTTTTATTTCTCCTTTTGGTTCATGTTGTCAATGTGACCGATAGCTTTGACTGCACCAAATAACCTTTGTTTTCCTAGTTGCCAGGTCAGCACTGATGTTTCTGAAGCTGTTTGGCCTGAATATCCCCTGTTATCAATTTACAGGCGATGGCTGAATCTACATATAGAAGAATTTAATGAGAGAGCAGAAGTCATTCTGTAAAACTGTCAGTGGATTAGTGCTTGTAAGACCCAGACAAGGATTTGGCATTCAGAGACGACATTTATTCTCCTGAGATGAGGACAAGATTTCTGCAGTGGTGTGAATTTCTGCACAGGTATGTAATAGATGATCCCTGTCCCAAAGGACTCGGTCCTGTTATTGATGAGGGCACAGCATCCCATTTCCAGGGGTCATGATACAAGAACCTCTATTAATAGGAAAAATAAATACCTACTGCTGTTGTTTATATTTATTTGCCAAGTGTTATGAAACAGAACTTGGGAAGAGCCTGCTAAGCTGATCTGAAGTTGTAAATGATCAAGGCGAGTGGTGTAATCAAGGGTCTGGAAGACAGCATGCATATTAAACAGAATTAGAAAGCTTATAAAGCCAAAGCAACTACATCAATAAATCATTAAACACTTAAGACTATTCTGTAGGTGAAAAAAAACATCGTGGCGTTCCCCATGGAGATGATTTTATTACTCTGTTTCGTGTGATTAAAATGAATCCTTTCACTTCACAATACAGCCCAAAATAGAGCAGCACAAAAGGCTGATAATTAGCGGAGACCATCTGGAGGAAGGTAAGGCTCCTTTTGAAAGGAGGCTGAAGCCAATTTTAAAATAGCAAGAATTTCACCTGAAGTAGAGAAATGCTGAAGTGAGCAACTGAAGAAATGGAATTAATTTAATGATGCAGGACTTTCGTTAGCAGGCAGTGATCTATTTGACGTCTTGTTGCTCAAGATGAATTTTTAATCAAGTACCAACTACTCAGAGGCCTCTTTCACAACATGAGTTTTTTCTTTTTATTTGTGCTCATATCAAGATTTGGGATAGGCTAAGATATCAAATGAAGTTTGCTTTGTAATGGCCCCAGGATTACATATTAATATACTCATTTTAGTTATTGGAGAAGAGTTGATTTGTTAGATTTTATCTGCTTTTGATTATTAAGTGTCTTACATCTTGTCTCTCACCTCCCCCTGCTTGAGGCTATTCTGATGATACCAATTCCAAGGATTACGAAATAAAGCAGTTGTTTTAAGTCATGGGAATGCTTAACCAAGTAACATTTTATTAAGTTCTTTTGACTTTTGATGTTTAAGGCTTAAGAGTCCACAATGACTAATTATGGAGAGAAACAAACATCATCATGAAAAAAAAAATCAGCTGTTTTGTATCCAGGATAGTTTCTGATGTATCTAATAAGGTATCCTGCCAAAGAGCCCAACCCTGACATTATATGTTCAAGCTCCCATGACTATGCTACATCCTTTACATTATGTGTGTGTAACGCAGTGCAGGGCCTTACTCAAAAGAAAAGAAAGTGAATATAACTTTTTAAAAGGCAGTTGATTTTGGACACCTCGATTAAGATTACTGACAGAGACTCTTTTCTGAAAGCAGGTATATGGCTTGTGCTTTAGGAAAATCACGCTTTCTTACAGCACCTCAAGGTAGGCACCCAAAGGCACCAAACCCCCTTTAACAACCTGTCTGACTTTTATTATATGATAACAATCAATCTGTATTGACTGAGGGCTTGGAATGAAAGCTACTGCTAATATTCACAATGCACTTTTGAGAGCACTAATGAGCAGGGAGCCAGGCCTCTTTTACAAGGAGAGGAGTTGGAGCTATCAGGCTTTAATATCTGCAATTGCTCTTAGAGACTATTTTAATAGATTTTGGAAGTGAATCTTACATTATTGAGAGTTGAAAAGGGGAGGGAAAGGAGGAGCTTGCTGTATGAATTTGCTCTCCAGGGAGCACAGGAACGGTTTCATCCTGTAATTGCTTCTGTACAGTTATAGTTATTACTTAAATGTGTGTACATATGCACACACAAACATGATTGCCACCTATCATCATGTCCTTCCAAACTCAGCATATTCATTTCTATTTATGTGCCTATGATCTTAAAAGGCTCCCCGCTGTGCTGCAGCTTCTTATGAAAGGCTCTTTCATTGACCTGATGTTATCATTGTACACAAAATCTACTCTGTGCCTTAAAATGGCTGTAGAAAGCCCCAGCAAACAGAGGCACAGATAAGGAATAAGGGCTGACTGTAACAGCTGGATCAGTCCACTTAATTTGTGTCCTAATTAAAGCACAAAGGACAGGATGAAGCCCCAAACAGTGTTATTTATGTTTCTGCCACTGTGGCTTTCTGTCAGCAAGAGAAATCAGCTTTCTGGCTCTCCGTCTTCCATGCACTTTTCTAATTTGTGTACTAAGCCTTTGAGTTTTCTTAATAAATTCACGTTCATTAACCAACATGTCTGGGATCTAGATGTTCAGTTCTGAGGTCTGGGTGGTGGCTTGGACACCTCCACAGCTTGTTCACATCCCAATCACAGCAGGAAATGCTTATGCATTACTTAATTTTCCCCTTTGTTTTCATTTACATATGCTAGGCTGATGGCCACTTTTGTGTTTTTCTCATTCTGGCCTGAAAATACGGATGGTTAACCGTGGGTTTGTTTTTGTTTTTCATATACTAACAACCAAGTTTTTGCTCCTGATGTTGACAGAAGAGATTGAGTTATTTTCCTTCGGAATGGATTTTGTTGACAGGATGGATTTAGGCTGTTGACAAAACACATTCTGTTAGCATGGTGGCCTAAAGCTTTGATGAAATATGTTTTATTGGCAGGATGGATTGAGATTGCGGTGACAAAATGCAAACAGCCTAATCCATTCCGCTGATAAAACACATTTATCTAACTATCAAATCCATCCAGTTGACAAACCTATTTTTGTTTGAAACTGAAAAGCAGTTTTTTGAGGAGAAGAAATAAATTCCCACAGAGCCTGCTGAAAAGCTGTGCTAGAGGTGTGGACCTCTACATCAGAAGTATTAAAAATGGCAGGGAAGATAACTGCTGATGGAAATCTCTCCCGTTCCTGCAGCCCAACACAACCCTGTGCTGTCTGCACACTGGGTGTTCCCCAAGTTCTCTGTCTTGTAGCATCCCAGCAGATTTTCAAGGGAAGGCTACAAGACGTGCTCAGAGCTGACCCTGCAAATTGAAATTAAATGCTCTGCTGGATGCTCAAGCTCACCACGTCAATAGCTAGATGGGGTTTTGGTACCTCCAACCCACCTGCTGTTTGAAGCAGCTGGGTTTCACCAGTGATACCTCTGTTGTGCTGCTCTGCTTTCATCTGTCTGTAATCGCTCACCTCTCCTCCCCTGCTGACATTTCTGCCTCTCTGTGATGCCTGAGCCTTCCTTTCTCCCAGGCCATCCCCCTGCTTACCATAACTTAGTTAAAGTAGGAGTTTGTCCATTTTTATTTCAGTCTCAGTTTATTTCTCCTGAAGGATTCCTGCTCAGAGTTCGGTCTGTTAAAGGCTGACAGCAAACAAATGACAACAAAATTCTGAGCTGTCTCTTCAGGCTTTCGTGTTTCAGATGTTTTCCTTCAACTGCATGGTATCAAAAGTCATTATTCCCCTCCCCTACATTCGTACAATCTGTTTCTAATGCATGGGATGGGAACAATCTGGTCACACATCCTTCCTTGCTATGGGATCACATGTAGTGTTTTGACCATTCTGACACTTAAAATAACCAGAAACGGAGCAATTCTGCACTCAGTCAATGGAGCTGTGTTCTTCATGTGTCAGGGGATGTAAGAATCAATATATTAATACCACTAAGCAATGTTTTGACACTTGAAGTTGTTCAGTTTAAATAGAAATTTAAAAATACTAGGTTTGATCAGTCAGGTGAGAGATCCAGAAATTAACATTCCTCCACCAAACTTTGTCTTATACCAAGAAAATAAAGGGAAAAACGTGTGTTGCTTGTTATTCTCCACTCAAAGAGTTATCCTGTGGCACCCTGAGCTTTGGGATAATACACTGAGGCAAGTAGCAGCTGTAGTGCCCCCAAATTAAAAAGCATTTTAAGCCAGTTGGGCTCAAATGTAACTGACTTCACCAGGGTGAAGCAGACTGGAGCAGTGAGTGGTTTTCCTCATGAGCTGTCTTGCTCTTGGTGCCAGCAGCTGCCTGTCTGACAGCCAGATCGAGCAAGGTGTGGGGTCCCAGGGGAGAGCTGCTTTAATTAAGCTTATTCATGCTGACTGTGCAGTGAGGACGAGCTAAAGGTGTTGGCTGGATAGACACTGCAGGATTTCTTGCCACCAGGATATTGCTCTGAAACCTCCCATCCGGGCAACCCTCCGACTGCAAGGGGGAATTCTGACATACGGGATGTTTCCTTGTGTTTCTAAGCCCAAAATACGGCTGCGGCAGCTCTCACCGGCACCTGCGTTAACTGAGGAGGAATCCTGGCACCTCAGCACGCCGAACATCTTGTAAGCAGCGATAGCATTTTGCTCCTGTTCCTTGGGGGTAGCACGTGGGAGGCTGTGCTTGAGGAGAACGACTTGTTCGCTGAAGACGCAGAAATACTCCGTGGTATTAAAGGCTGCATTATCTCTAATGACCTTTTTGCAACGTGTGTGTGTAAAAGGATGAATAGAGAGACATAAATGCATTTGTTCTAGTTAACTGAGTCCCTGGAAAGGGCTCGCAGGCAGTGGGAAGGGCTAGGAGTGGTCAGATCAATAGGAAAACACTTCAGTGCCAATCTTGCTGCCAGCCTGCAGGGCAAAAGGAAAGAGGAAAATGAGCCATAAATGCTCTCATACACCGTTCTGTGCCCACATTGTGCCTAAAGGCAGGGTCTAACTCTGTCTATGGAGAGCCTCAAACCTCCGGTCTCGCTTCCAGCATCCTTCCCAGGAGGTGACTCCCTGGTATAATACACTTCCAGGGACAGGCAGGCTGCATTTCTCTCTGTTTCATCCCATTGCTTCTAGCTATTTTATTTTGTTGTTGTTCTTCTTCTTCACTGTTTCCTGATAGGCACTTTGCATCGTCCTCCTGGGTCTGCTCTTCCTTTGGTGTCAAAATGGGTTTACCTGACCTGTGTGAAATGGTGTTTGTTCTACCATCCTAATTAATTATGCTGACACGACTGGTGAAGAGGATGCCAAGGACTGTGGCATTAGCATTCAGAAGCATTTTCACAGGATGAGAAAGGGCAGAGCAGGGAAACAAAAGAAAGCAGAAAGATAATGAGGGAGTCCGTGACCTTTCCGAGGTCTCATTCCCAGAGACTCATGGATTATTTTAGTGGCTGTGCAATTACCAGTGTGTCATTACTGTACACGTGGGCAAATCCTTCTGGGGGGTGTCCCACTGTCCCACAGAACTGAATGGGAAATAATAGAGCTTCAGTAGGCTGAGAAAAGGATTTTCACCGTGCTATAGCTTTCTAAAAGAGAATTCAAAGCCCCCATAATCACATGAACAATACTTTGGTGTGGCAATAATCTTGAAGGGCTGCAGAACCAGGTTTTCTCTGGATTTCCTGTATCCTGTCCGTTTTGTAACTGAGAAAGTACAAATAGGGCAGTGGACCTGCCTGCAATGATGCTGCCAAAAGGGGGAAGAACAGATTTCAAATGACTTGAACTTCAAGTCATCTTTCCTGTGCAGTTCTGTAGCTGCATCTCTACAGAGCTGGCAGTCTAAGTTTTTCTACCATCAAGTCCTATTTTTGAAGTATAAGCGTTGTGCACAGTTGTTGGCCCTTGCTATGTGCAGTTGTAACTCTGTTCCTGCCTCAGCTGAGGCTGAATTTTTCAAATAACACTATTTGCCCTGAGGGCTTTGTCGTGCAGATATTAGCGTATAACTACGTGCAACAACTCAGTTCAAGGAAGTGGAAGCAATCCAATATCTCTGCATGCAATATTTATTGTTATATGCTCTAAGAAAAATCCATTTGCATATGAGATGCAATGGAGACCATAAAATAACATGCGTCGACTGTAACCATCATTGTTGAATAAGTTAAAATACCAAATGATTTATGAATGTTATTTTCCTTGATTAAAGGAGATGACGTTGGTTCCGGAGGGTGCTGCTGTTCAACAGCCTTCCTTCCTCAGCCTTAATGAAACAGTATCAATTTTGCAAAGTAAGAACAGGCATGCTTATGAAATGCTTCCAGACCTGAACAGATCTGACTTGAGAATTTCAAAAATTATTGTTCTTGAGCGTACAGTGCAGGTTTTAACATATTATCCACCTATAATAGGCTAAACTGCAGTCATATTTTGGAAGAGAATGGTACAAAATTTCTGCTTCTGCATAAAGTCTAACTTACTACTAGAGTTGGGATAAAATCCCACGAATTCTGTGCTTTCCTGATATTTCTTTTTAATATGGTGGGTCTGGAAGGTGAGCAATGGCTGCACTGAAGGTGATCAAATAAACCTCTGCTCTGATGAAGCCAGGATTTTATGCACACTATTTTGCCCTATGTTTTGATTTTGGAATGAAACATAAAATAAGTGCAGAGTACTTTTAATTGAAAATGAACCAGAGAATATTAATCTGCAGTGAATATAATTTCCCTAAACAAAATAGTATCAAAAACCATTCTGCTCTTATACATCGCTACTCTGATGGTTTATGATTGTGAAATTCTTGGGTTGAAAAGAAGTGATTCCGAGCATCAAAAAAGAGGTGGTGATTTCCAAAACACAAATAGCAGCAGGTCACACCAGTCCACTACAAATGAAGTGGAAGGCAAACAGGTGGGGCTGGACACTGAACTGAAAAGCTGATCTTTAGTTTCAGATTTCCAACTTTCCATTGCTGTTGAATTTTAATTCATATCTATTTCTAGCACTGCTCTTTCCTTGTTTAGATAATGAAGAAAACTTGGCTATGAGTTTTACATAGCAATTGCATTTGTTCTGAGGTTAACTTTTTTTAACTGGTACTGTAGTTACCACAGCAACAGTAAAATGGCTTAGTTACAATATGAAAACTTTCTTTACAGAAGCAAATCTGATAAGGTGTCATGAACCGTCTTGAAGAAATATGTATGTTCCAATAAAAATCACTGAATGTTTCTGGGGTTACTGTAGCAATACATTAATGATTCTATACTTCAGATCTTGTCAGTGTCTCCCTTATAAATCTGCCACAGTTAGTCATGAAACCAGCCCGAAATGTTTCAGTGTGAGCTCTCAACTTGGGAATGATTAAAAACTGGCTTTCCAAAACAAATGGATTGAATTGAATGCAAAAATAAGCAGCTCCCGTTACTTCCCCCTGTAACATATATATAGACACCTGAGGACTGATGACAAAATGCAGCTTTGAGGATGGTATTTTTTAAATTCCTGTCTCAGAAGGGGTGTTTTGGAAGGAGGAAAGAAAGCAGTAAGATTGGCTACTCTGGAGCAGAATAGCATGGTAGCTTTTCACAGGTGTAGCCAGTGCTGAAAGCCCAGCTTTGTACCTGAAATCCATCAATAATAGCCAGCTGGTTGGCGGGCATGGGCATCTGTAAGGCTCCCATTACCATGTTTGATACTCTCGAGGTTTTCAGTGTGTTTATCCTCTTAATACTAAGCCAGGTGGAGCAGCAGTGCTGTTCTTTCTGTTGTGCAGGTGATGTGTGGGCCTGTCACCCACAGATTTTTCTTTTTATCTTCCAGTAATTGATTCATTCTGGGAATAGGAGAGTTCATATTCCTCTTAGTCTTCTCAGCCCATCACCTTTCCAAAGGAAACAATACACAATAGCATTCTTCTAGCAAAATCGTAGGTAGGAGAGGGAGGAAAGCTGAGATTATTCTGTGACGGAGGTGTTACTGTTTCGGGTATTATACCGTGCTTGGAGTTTTTCTACTGTTTTGGGTATTACATTGTGCTTGGAGTTTTTCTACCACCTCAGTATGTGCTCCCATGCGGTTATTCACAGCTGTGCAATAAACACAGGAAATTAATCTATATATTTCCATCCGAAGATGGTAAGTAGGGAAAGAAATTCAATTAAAAACCCAGTTGTGACAGCCACTTGTCGATGTTTCTCAGGAGAGCAGCAGAGACACACGGGCTCTGCCTTGTCTATAAGAAACCTTCATGGTCCCAACCCATTCCACGGGCTGGCTGCTTGGTGGAGCACCAGAGCCACGTTGGCACAGGTCTGGGGACCGTCACACTGCAATGAACATCAGCCCCTGCCACTCTACAGCCAGAATATTCACCACAAATATTCTCACTTGGTGCTAAGGTTTGTAGGGATTGATTTTGATGGAGTTGCTAGGTAGAAAAAGTTTTACACCAACAGTGTACCAGTTAGTGGAACTGGTGTAGAGCTGCATCAAACTAAAGATTTGAACAATGTGAATATGACTTTTTTTTAAAAAAGATTTGATTTTTGAACTAAGGATTTTTTTCATGTGTGGAAGTAGTACCATGCTTGGTACAGCATGATTAAAAATGTGTAGCAGTAAAGCAAGCATTTGGAAGAAACATAGCTCTCTTACTTAAGGTAAAATGGAGAATTTCAGCTGGATGGCTTTATGGGAGACAAAAATACTTACAGTCCTCTAGATAATCAGTTACATGGAGGCGTGTGGATCTTGAAATTGAGGAGTCTTCCTCTTCAGGAAAGGAGGACACTGTGTGATGGACAACGGGGAAAGGAGAAGCTGTTTCAAGGGACATAATCACACCTCTTGCAAGATGGGGGAAATACCAACCTTCAAGCCTTTTTCTCACTAGTGGCAGATGCAGTCCCCTGTGTAGTTCAGGGTGGATGAATGCTGGTGCAAGAGCAGGAAGAGCCATCGCAGGCTGATCTACTGACAGCTGATGTACTGCACCGTGCCCACTGAGCTATACGGAGAGACCTTGTCTGCTGACAGATGGCAAAACACTGACCACAGCAACAGGAAAGGCACTGAGGGTACGTGGCGGCCCACACGATGTGTTTTTGAGGTCTGAACTGCAGGCAGGGGATAATTCACCAGAAATCTTGGGCTCCTTGACAGCTACTACGAGGACTCTGTCAAGGTGGTGACTGGGTGCACAGCTGCCACGTATTCAGTCAAGGGCACGGCAGTTTGGATTTTCTTGTTGTGCTGTAGAATCTGATTACAGAGCTGCAAATGGGTAGCTGCATGAGTTATATCAGTCTTGCTGTCCAGGTGGTCAACTATATTTGTCAGCATATCTCTAGATTGTAACTGATTGTTATTTATCTAAGCTGGATAAATCATTAATATGCTAATCTTTTAAACAAATTATTATAATCTAGTCTGATTTTAGGTTAAGGACCTTAATTTAATATATAGTGCTTTTATTTTTTTTTTTTTTCTGTTTTAAAATGCATAAGTCAAGATGAAAATTTGGGGATTTTTTTTTTACTGTACTTTTCCTTCAGGCTCAGCCTTAACATTTTCCAAACAACCTCAGAATAGCTTTTAGTGTAGGGATTTGTTTGAATACTGAAAATGAAATATGATTTATTTCATCTGGTTAGTGTGAATGAAGTATACTCCTTCAATGCCAGCTGGCAGAATTAGGTAGCTGTGGAAGAGACTGTGTAGTACAGTACCTAAAGTAAAGATGAAGATTTCTTTGATTTCTGTCAGGGTCATAATTCTACTATTCAATTTGATCAAAGAAAACTAGATCAACTAAATTTGTTATTTTTTTTAGAGTAATTTTTATGACTCTCCAGTTTTACGGCTGGTAGCTTCATTTTTATTCCCGTGCAATCTGCTTTAGTGACTGAACTTTTTGACGGCAAAATTGGATTTCAAGGCATGCTGCTGTCAAAATGCCCTCTTTCTTTGGCAAACTTGCAGGCGGCGATCTCGAAAAGAAATTTTCAGCCAGCCAGAATGTGACATCTGGAGTAATTACTGACTGTGCAGATCTGGGGTTAACCTGAGGATGTTTCATTGGATATTCAGAGCAGCACAAACAAGCAACAAGAGGAAGAATGGAAGAAAGCAGCTATATCCTTTAAAACCCATGAGTTACTGCCCCAGTCTCCCAGTACAAAGGATGTTTAAATAGAGCTATGGACACAGGCAGCAGGTTGTTGGAGGACGACTTGAGCTTCATATCTGGGGGTTTCACCACCTCTGACTTGTTCTTGTGCTGTGTCAAGCACTGAGCTACAGCCAGGCGGGTGCCACCAGACAGAGTTACCGCTTCTTTAAATGTCACACAGAAGCATGTCCTGTTGTGTATTGCCAGCCAAATAACTCTCCCTTCTCCCTCTCACTTTCCAGTGTGAACACGGTCTCAGCATCAATAAAATTACACGGGCTGGCAGGCAGATAAAAAAGCAGCAAACGTCAGCTGACAGCGGTAAGCGATGGCCGCGCTGCCTTCAGGTTGCATTTGTCGCCGGTGCCTGGAGGAAGGCGTCTCAGGGTCTTACACAGATGACTTAAAACCTGCTTCCACAGATGCTGTTATCTTTAGGAATTGGATTAAAGCTATTTTGTGGCAACCTGACACCTTTATGGTCGCATCCCCTAAATAAAGGAAAGTCATGTTCACATTGCTCAAGTCTACAGAGAATTCTCCCGAAGGTCTGACTTTGAAAACATGTGGGCCAAAGCTTTATTAATCCACTGGTGTAGAAAACACACACACACATCTCTTTTGTTATAACACTGTAACACCTTGATAACTCTTCTGCCCCTGATTCCTCATGAGTTTTGGGGTTACTTTGCTCTTTCAAGTGTAAACAGCCAGGTATGGGACTTTCGAGGTATCGTGTAGACTCTTTATGCATTCTTTGCTGGCCTCCTCCTTGATGATTAAAACTAGCACATGTGCTTAAAATAAGTGGTTAAGGTCCTTTTGGGTGAAGTGGGATTTGGAGAAAGTGAGAAGGGCATCCCTAACAGACAGCACTGCTGCCTGAGGCAGCTCTCAGAAGAGCTCCTCACCCTGCTCCTCAGGCACTAACCACAGCTGTAACCATCTGTGTAAAGTAAATTTTCCAAATAAAGGCTGCCTTTTTTTTTCCCCTGGGTGTGGGGAACCTTCCTAAGTGAAACACTCATGATTGCTGTCAGCCCCACCCCTTTGTTTGTTTTCTATATATGAAAGTAGCCCTTTATACATACTAAACTCAGCAACTTGCTAAACTTCGTCTGACCCGGTAACGTTTCCTAATTAGATATCACAATCACAAATTGCAGCCAACCTCAACTCCAAGTGTTTGATTTAATATTGATTTCCCTTATAATTCACCTGGTGCTTTTGTCAATTCTCAGTTCAGCTTCGATAGCATCATTCTCCACCTTCACATGTGCCATCAGTGAGCACTGCAAGGCTTGTTTGCCATTTCTTAAATCTATGGCTGGTGTGGGGAGAGAAGAATGGGGGAAATGTTCCTGAAGCATAGAGAAAAGAAACACTCTGCTCTTAATTTAGCACCTTCTATAGTTTAATAGAAAATACCAACTTAAGTTGCTTTAGCTGTAGGTCTGTATGAGGTGTATGATGGTAGTACTGCATCTGGAGTACCAGTAGGAGAACAGAATTCCCCCCACCTTCACCTCCAGTCCTTTCACTTAGAGACTCTGGGTAAGGCAAGATTTGTGATTTGTGTTGTCCTTGTTATTTTTAGTACAAATTGGAATATGAAAGTGGGTTAGGAGGTAGTCAGACTCATGCAGAACAAATGCTTAAACCTGGCTATCACTGCGTTGTTCTCTTTTATAATTTCCTATCATCTTTAAAACAGATGACCAAAAGAAATAGATTTTGAAAAATAATTGCGTCTTGCTGGGATATTTGAAAGGCCACCTAATTCATGATGTCTTAGACTGAAGTATTTTAAACTCCATGCAAAATATCCCATCCAATGTTCTCACTGAGTAGGATTCACATAAACGTTGCTAACATCTTTAATTTATCCTGAGTGTCTTGGCAATGTCCCATTTGGCACTCGAGATATCTAAAGCAGAATAGATGAAAACATTAGCCCATGCATATTGATCTATTTTATAGTGGGTGTTATCTCTCTTAGCCCAGAATTCCCTCTTTTAAAAAAAAAAAAAAGGAGAAAAAGTCTTTATTTTTAATCCACTTTGGGGAGAAATAATACAGTTTATAACATTTACTTTTTCATCAAGCAGAACTGTTTTCCCAGCAGCACTGTTCCTGAGGTGCATCTGTAATATAACGTGGAAGCAGTTCAGGCTATGTGAAATGAAAATTCAAGTGTTTAATTATTGCAGTGAAGCATGCTAATTATAGATATTTGTGGTCCTGCATAGTGCACAGCAGAATTTCTTTTATTAAGAGTGCTTAAGTCTTAGAGAAACTCCATTTATTTTCTCCGGGGGCTTGGAGGACACCTTCAAGCAGACATGTAGATGGTAACTGCATGTGTTATAATGCAAATATTTTGAGGTAAATAGCCCGTTTTCCAAAATGCCATCAAAGCATTTGTTGCATCAACAAATCCTCAGGAGTTTTCATTTTCCATATATGTTTTAATACATATAAAACAAGGATAAATTTGTGGTTTAAGATGGACTCCTCATAGCACCAGGGCTCCTTTGCTCTGTAATTCTCTCTCTTAAATGACAAATGACAGACCCAACACAGAAATCTGTTGCTCTTTCCTAAATTATAGTTTTCTGATTATCCTGTCAATTTGCTCACATATTTGTAGTCTTATTATGTGTATATATATAAAAAAAATCTCCTCTTTCTTTCATCTTCACAATCGCTGGGTGGGTCAAATGCAATGTCTTCCTTTCTTCTGCTTTAGAGCTGCTTGGAAGAAGCTTTATCATGGCTAATGAAATATCTTTATAACAAAATGTTTGATAAGGTATAAACAAGTTAATGATAATTAGCAATTTTACGTTGATTTTAAGTATTAGTAAGATTAGTGACTTTGTTGTATTAAAGAGCAGGTTCTTTAAAAAATAAAATACAACCTGTGATCATGGGCTGGCAGCCCGTACAATTAAACTGCATTTTTTTGTGGGCCAGAACTTGACGAATGAGAAAAAGCACTTTAAATTTAGATTTTGGTGTCAGAGGTGTAGCTGTTTTGGTAGTTTTCTAGTCAGGTGATTTTCATGGATAACTCTTATCCTTTACCAATCAAACCTCTTCTTATGTTCATTTTGATGTGAAATGGGATAGTGTTGGGTTCCTCAGCAGCTAGGATGTTTCCATGTCTATCAGTCACTCTCTCTTATGGGGCTGTGGACATGATGAATTGAATCTCTGCAGAGCTGCTTACTGTTCGTCTTCTCGCTTTCTGCAAGCAATTCTGCACTCTTGATTCATGCTCATTTTGATTTGTGCTTTGTGCCTCGGTGAGTAATTGCTTCTCCAGGCAGTTGTCTTTATGAGATAAGTGACTAAAATCTTAATTTTTCTATTTTCAATTTTCCTTGATCCCTTTCACTTTCTTTTTAGAAGTATTTGCCCAAGTTCACTGCTATAAAACATTGATATGAGTGATGGGAGAACTGGCTCGCTTCTTCTGTGTTTTCTTTTGCTCATTTTATATTTTTATTTCACTTTGCATGCAGACACACCAGCAGCCAGGCCACCTGGGGCTGTGGTGGCACCTGGGGAAGTGCTCCAAATTCCCCTCTGTGGCTTGGCTGATTGTAATACCTTAGAGGTGAGGTGATAAACAGCAGAGCATAAGCCCTTTGGGAAAATCACTCCATGCCTTCACACCAGCCAGTTCATTGTTAACACTATATCATTATTCAACCTGGGTATTAGGCTTTTTTTCAAAGGAGAAGTGCTGTCATGGTGGCACAGCTATCAGGAGGCACTTCAGCTCTATTCTCCTCCTTCCCGGTCTTACCAATAGTGGTAAGATCTGGCTTTGGAATTAAGAGAAGCCAATTTCAATACCTAGCTACCAAAATGGGACTCGTTGCTTTTCTCTTCAGCACATGTACTTTTGGGACCCACTTCTCTGGGCTCTGTGAGGCAACAAGGCCCTCACTTACCCTTGCTCATGGATGAACAGCTAATTTTTCCTAGCTGTCTGCATAGATGTGTTTGACATCAGAAAACTTTACAAAGGCACTGCCGAGAGACTTCCCAAGGATGCGAAAACTTCATCTTGTGAGTCTGTGCAAAGGACTGGCTGAAGGTTTTAGGGATCTTGAGTACTCGTCTTGCTTTTCATGATGTTAAAAAGGCTGTATGACTCAAGTATCCAGACAGCTGTGGTTATAAAATTTGCTTTTAATTGCCTTTTAGTAGCATCTCCTTCCTTTCTTTGCAAAGGCTTTTTGATTTTGATGGGTCCTGAGGGTTAGATCTGAACGAATCTGCTCAATGCATGGCTCAGGGGCTTCTAGTGGACCCCACAGCTCCTGCAGCCGTGGCGGTCATCACACCACCAGAGGATGTAGGCTTGTTCTGCCTTGGAGCTCAGAAGCATGACTGAGACCGAAGTCCAGTTTAGATGTGACACAGGAGAACACTTACTGCATGCTTCCTGTGGATTGCAGAGATGACTCAAGCAGTTGTGATGTTTGCTGTTGAAATGAACAGTCTGGAGTGGTGTTTTTGCTGCCCAAACATAAATAAGAAGATAATTGCAGGCTCTCTCCTGCCTAAGAAGGGAGCACAGATAAAATGATTGGGCACATGGAAACTGAGAAGAAATTGGGAATAGCATCCTGAACACAAGTAAGGTTAGGCAGAACAGATGGCTCTGCAAGGAAGTGTTGTGGTGGATTTCCTGCCTGTGACAGAAGCTCTGTATGAGCTTGGAGATGTCACCTCTGCTCCTTGTATCTCATCTCTCCCTCTTAAAACTAAGGTCTATTTTACCTGATGGGATAAGCTGCAATTCAAGTAATTTTTAAATGTCAAACCCAGATTTTTCTTCTTTTCCCTCCCCTTCATTTTCATATAACTCAAATAATTCATTATGGTTGCATTTGTTTTGTAGATCACCTTTCCTCTACCTGGCAACAACTTGCATACGAACTTTTCTTTTGATTTTAATCTAGCTATGCAGTTTTGGAAGTCCTCATGGCAGGAAAGGTCTTTGAGGTAAATAAAAATAAGTACGCACAAGATGTATTAAATTCAATCATCTTGTAACATGTCATCTCTTCTTCATGCAGCTCTGTGTGTAAGATTGATACATGTTTGAGCAGCACGATCCCAATTACAGCTGCATTAAAAAAATATAAAAATAACAGCAACAGTTGACTTTCTCCAGGTGTGAACCTCATGCTTTTTTTTTCCTTATCAGGGTCTAATTTCAGCCCAACAGCACCTAGCGGCCCTACCGTAGATCAAGATGCTCTGCCGTTACCTATATTTCATGGTGTCAGTGCAATGACAGCCATAGTCCGCAGAGCTGTCACTTAAGTCACTGCCGTCAGCCTGCATTCTGCAAGGTTATGCTCTGTCTTAAATTAACATTGCCTTCTCTTGGTGCCCAGCACTCAGAAATTTCTTATTATCAAAGCGATCACTGCAAGGGTTTTTTTTTGCTCATCCATCACGCTGTCACTGCACCACTTTCCCTTCTGCCATAGTTTCCTTTTTGCTTTATTCTTTTTTATTCCCCAACACGAGACTTCTTCTGTCATGTTCATTTTTCTGTTGTAATTTGGACATCTCTCCAAGTTTTATGGATTTATTGGGATCCACAGCTTCAAATAAAATTCAGTTTCTGTAAATTGTGGGAGAACAGATTTAGCAGCTGGGTGAAGGTTTGTCTGGTTTTCTTGGAATATATTTTGATTTTTAAGTCAAATTTTGTTTCTGTGAAACACCAATCCATCCTTTTACAACTCTGAAATCTTCTAATCTCTTACAAAATCTCCACGTGAAGGTAAAATTGTTTCAAAATTACTCAAAAGAGAAAAGCCCCCATTTCTGCTCTGGAGAAGGGTATTGTATTCCCTAACCTTTCAAAAACTTGCATGCATCTTGCTTTGTATTTATTTATCAGCAGGTTTTCTGGTCTTATTTCTAATGTGTCATGTTGGTTCTTCTCAGAGGAGAAGAAAATTATCCTGGACTTTTTCTGTTTGATCTCTTGTCACTGGGATGGTTCAATGATGTCCTGCTTCAGCCCTTTTCTGATGGGAGCTGCAGTGGAGTCTCACAGACTCACTTATTTTGAGGCAAGTCTGGGCACAATTCGGTGTGTTTAAGAATATCCATTTGGCAGTGGTGCCGTTTGGAAGAAGAGAGGAGGTAAGACTGGGCGGTGAGTTGAGGCACAAAGAAACCTGAGGAAAGCTCACAGTGCATAAATCTTGCTAAACCCATGGGCTGCATTTCAGTCATCTCTGTATAAAGCACAGAGTCGTAATGGAAACTGCAACAAATCCTTTCTAATAATAGCCATTCCCCAAAGAAGCCACTACCTTTCTCTGCTGATGTGCTCTGGTGCTTAGTGCTGAGGAGCTGCCTCACTAATCAGGATGAGCTGGGTATGTAGAGTGAATATAGTTTGGTTCCGGATCCATTGTGAAAGTATAATAATGAGGGAGGAGAGAAAGGAAACACGGATTTAAAAATAAATGAATAAAAGGGGAGTAAAGGTAGGTTGCATTTGAGAACGGGATCATCTTTCAGCTGAGCTTTCGATGCCTTAGGGGGGAAAATGGAGCAGGGAAAAAGAGGTTGCGGTGAGGATACAGTAAACGAAATTTTGTACAGCTAAAGGAGCAGGAGAGATTTATAATGGCAATAGATCAGCTGAAGCTGTGTTGGGAAGGTGGAGGCTGACGTGCTGAGCTCCTACCGCTGCTTTCATTGCCAACCAGCCTGGAGATGCATGCTCCCTCATCAGCAAGGGTCACGCAGCTGGGAAATTATATATCCATAGGTTTGGGTTAACACGCTGGCGAGGCTGATAGCCCTGTCGGTGCAGCTCTGCAGCAGTCCGTGGCACTACCTCAGTACCTGGAAATGGTGGGCACAGCAAGCCGATGGATCCACGAGGTCCAGCTGCTCGCCGTGTTATGCTGCATGACTCCACTGCCAAGTATTGCCTCCCTGGGGCAGCACTCTTGCAGAGCTGGGGCCCAAAGCACTTGTGGATTGGCTTTATCTAAGGGCTGGCTGAAATTAATGGCATTCCTCAAAGCAAAACACGTGTGCAGGAGCCTCGTAGATTAGAAACCTGCGTGTCGGTGGTAATGTTTATGCATTTCCCATCCCTCAAACCATGTAGTTTATAGTCAGGCATTAAGAAAATGGTAGGTAAAGTAATGCCCGAGGCTGTAAGTATTTGTCCACTGCCCCCCATGCTGTATTAAGCTTATTTTAACAAATACATTATTGCTAGAGTCTGCAATACTTTTTTTTTTTTTTTTTTAACTTTGAGAGCCCTGAGGTTTAGCAATAGCTGTGTTGATTAACCTAATTAGTCATACATGTTCAGATTCAATTTTGCTGTTTGCTTCAAATGGAGAAGGATTTCTCTGCCCAAACCTTACTTTTTCCAACTGTCTGCAAAACTGTCTGGTTGCTGACACTTCCTCTAGCAGAAAGACTCAAGCTGCCCAGTTATGCACACTGAAATGATGGCTTTATTTAGCTGTGTGGTCCCCATCCTGGTGAGTATGCACCGATACAGCTCCTTTTTGGGGGAGTTTTCTGCTGCTGAGGATCTCATTTTTTGCCTGCCTAGTATGTGTGCATCAGATGTTTTGGTTTGTGTGGGACTCGGGGGCACGAGACTTCCAAGCTGTGTATTTCATGCTGTGCAAACATGCACAGGACAAACATAGCACATGGAAGCTCGAAACATAAATGTTTAAAGGAAACCTTATACACCTGATCAGCAAGGAATACAAGTATATATTTAATTCTCACTGAAGCTCATCTTGAGCAATATATCCAAGTATTTTGCAGGCAGAAGGCCAGTGAAACTCAGCTACTTTGCACCATATGAGAAGCTGCACTGTAATCATGGGAGATGCAGCCCTCAGCACCTGCACTAACTGGATGGTTTGCTGCAGAAAACCAATGTGGTTTTTGTTCACATGAAGTTCAACAAACAAATAGCAAAATAGTAGGAGAAAAGAATCAAGGAGAGCTACCACCAACAGTAAGGCAACTGTTAGGGTTGCAGGGGAAAAAATAAGCTGTCTAGCAACTTTATTATTGCCATTGATCACATTTATGAAGATGACAAAGTTTCAAACTGTTATAATACAAAAAAGGCCATTACAGCAATGCAAAATGGTCTATCACATACTGCGTGTGACAACTTTATTACTGCAATGGACTAATATTGCAGGGGGGAAATACAGTACCTGTAGGTTACTTTGAAACAAAACATAGCAGTCAACATGTTACTATATAAAATTTATTTTTATGAGCCTCAATAAGAGCCTCAATAATCATAGTGAGTAGTTACCAAAAATATACAGACAAAAGGGAATAAAGTGAGATGTCCTAGCTGAACAGCTCCTTTTTGTTTCATCTCTTCATCATTGTGTACCCGTGTTAGCACTTGAGTTGATAAGGACAGCACTGGCTAATGTTGATGAAAAGATACCTATTACCTTTAGAGGCTTCTGGATTAACACCAAATTTAGTAAAACTTTCAACCTGAGCCTGGCTGCTAAGTTGGAGGGTGAAAGCATCTTGCTTTCCATGGGTGTTTTCTAGAACATAAGGTCTAGGATGTCTCCCATTCAGCATTGCTACAGGTTTGAAGACTACTAGAACTTGGGAAGGTAAAAATATACTATTATACAGAAATGGTATTTCAGACGTCAGTATGTAATGATATACTTCGCCATTAAAGAAAATGCATGGTATTTTTGTATTTTTATTCTCTTGAAATGCCTTCATCTGGGGCATTTGAAGCATACGTGTATAGAATAGGAGTGGCTCATGCAGGAAGCCGGGAGTCTGGATCTAGAGGCTCGGTGTCTGACTCTGGCTTCACTTGACTGAGATATAAAATCCAACTGTATCCCTCTCTGCTAAGTACAGATATTATTTTTTTTGTATCAGAGGAAGATATGATTATAAAGCCATTGACTTTGTGATCCCTCACTGGTAAATACGCTATTGAAATATATCAGGCATTCTCTGACTTTTTCAAAACCTGCTTTGCAGAATATAACTTAGAGGCTAACTCGCCATGAAATTTATTATTCACTTTAATACCGCATCGCGTTCCAACCAATGTTTCCTACTGCTCGCTATCAGAGGGAACAGTCTGTTGCAACTACTCCATAATCGTTCTACTAATGTATACTTTATTAAACTCCTGCTGTTCTCTTGACTGGTTTATCTTCTAAAAATAGTCTGATTAATAAAATGGATGTCAGATGGAGCTATCTTTACATATTTTTCTCATAGAATTAGACGGTAATAAACAGTAATTTGATTTTTTTTTTTCCTTTTTAATGTTAAGCAGTATCAATTATTCTCTGTAGAGGTGCTTGTGGGTTGCTGATGGGATATTAGAAACGTGAATTCAGTTCAGGCTGGCAGTGATTAGAATTCAGGTGTTAACAGCTCTGTTGTGTCATGGCAACCGTGGAACAAATTACATTGCCACTAGTCCAAGCGAACTGGATCTGGATGAAGGCCCTTTTCTTAGATTTTCATCGTACAAAATATGAAAACAAACATGGCTGGGAAGCTCCCAGTGTCACAGCTGGGTAATTGCATTCTGTGTGTTTGAAATTCCCTCTGTAGTTTCAAGTACGGGTACAGGTTTTGAGTCTCTCATTTGTCTGCTTTCCTCCAAATCACAACAATTACGATAGCATTACTCTGGCTATGTTTAGACTACAAAGACTTTTGAACACAGTTCTGGTGAATGCCATTAAGGAGATGTAAAGTAGTATTTAATTTTTCTGTGTAATATATTCATAGGTTAATGATATATTGTTTGGAAAATAGTTACGTCACAGGTTATCAGTGAAGAGTTTACTAAATAGTTCAATGACACAATGTACAACTCATCACAATGTTTGTCTGTGCTATTTGAGACTCATACACATTCCCTTTAGGATTTTGCAGGAAGAAATGGGACGTTGCAGAGGGCTTGATTATCCTTTCACCATCCAGCCATGTCACTTGTTTGATTTGGTGGCCTTCTCCCAGGCATAAATAATTGGAATAACTGGAATGCTATATATAAAAGAAGAATCAAGTAGTATACTTACAGAAATGATGTACTAAACTAATCCATTAAAATCAGTCTATTGACTGAACTGGGATTATTCTTCAGGATTAATTTGTGCTTTTTCTCCAGTGGTATGTAGTGGTCGTTCACTGTTCTGAGCAATCATGGAGGAGGTGTTACACCATCCCTCTGCATTTCTTACCATGTGTATGGTATCTTTCTACTTTTTTTTTTTCTCATTATTTTCTTTTAAAGATGAAAAGTCTGCCTTGTAGACATATGAGTTTTCTGGACAGATGGGCAAACTGAAAAGCTGCTCTGAAGCAGGGCATATCTTCCACTCCTGTCTTTGCATGTGTTTGATGAAGAAGGTCAGCAGAACACTAAAGGGAATAAGGTTGTTTTCTGTGAGCATCCGTCACCTGCAATGGGAATGCAAGTTAACATCAATTAGGGTTTGACATTGCCTTAGCTATATTCATGCTCCATGCAGCATAGAGACCATGAGGATCTGCACAATTTTCAAACTAGCTTTCTTCAGAGCTCAGAAGTACCAATAACTTAAGACACCCATAATTCTCCAAGCAGAAACTATGCTCTGATGTGACAATTTAAAACATAAAGCTAAAAGCTAGCAGGTTTTAGAGCTTGATACTTCCAGTAAAGGCTCTTGCTGTCAGTCTGGAGGGCAGAAGCACAGTTCTTCAAACCATACATTAGTGTTGTGGACTTCTGTTGTGTTTGTGTACACATCCTTTCTGAGAAAAAGCGCAGACAAAGAATGGAGGCTCTGTGGCTTGTTTAATTTCAGCAAGTACAATGAAGGGTCTGACTGGAGCTCACAAAGTGAGAAGTGTTTTCCTTTACTGGGACTGCACGGCCCCCATGCCATTATATTAATTGCATTTCATTTTCAGTGTGAGTAACCGATATCAGTAAGTGATATTTTTCTCTCTCAAACAACAAAATCCTTGAGAGTTGAGGCTGGCTTGTCGGGTGGAATCAAAGCACTGCATAACTAAATCATCACAGAACAAAGAGAATTTGGGAGCAGTATGATACGCACAGCTGCCAGACATGTATATTCCACGTACAGAGCAGAGAAATAAGGTTGGGCTGTCTCATGTGCAATTGCTAGTGAAGGCTGACAAGTGCAGTCAAATACAAGGCTCAGCAAACACTGTAGTCCCTTTGCTTTCTACTTAATAGTTGTAATCTTTTCTCCAAATGGAAGGTTGCTGCCTGCTCTTCACTTGCTGATAGGCTTAATTCACTCTGAGTGCCCACGGGGATATCATATTTCATCCTGCCTTTTGACATTTTACATTTTAATTAAGCTTACCCTGTAGGAAAGAGGATGCTAACAACTAGGCTTACCTCTCTAACACAACATGGTGCCTGGAATGAGATCTGCTGCTTGTGCCCCTTCCAAAGCCATGCACTTTTGTTGTGCATAGCATCTCCAGAGGGAGCAGGCAGGCTGCTTGCAACATCCAAGCCTGCCATCATTCAAGCAGGACATAATTCCCAGTTTATTATTATTACAGCTTCACCGGGTTGGAACATTTGTGTAGCTTTACCATCACATTTTCCCTGGAGAGAGCATCAGAACAAAGATCTTTTTACTTGGGAGGAAAAAAAGATGTCAGCAAGGTTTGGGGAACACAACAAACTTCCTTGCTTTATGGGAAGTGTCTTTGGAGTGGAGAGGTCTGGTTTGATTTGCCAGCCTTACTTACTCAGTACTGCTCAACTTGGCAATGTCCTAGAGTGAAGAATAGCATACAGTAAGTTCTGCACCCATTTTGCCCAAGTTTAGCACTGGAATCTGATAGGGAATGGCATTTGGCAACTTGGCATGGTGGAAGGGGACTCTAATACCTTTCAGTCTCAAAGCACAGACACTTGACCCCAAAACTGTAGGGTAATAATACCTTACTGAGCATCAACTGATGTGTGGTTTCGTGACCCTGTTCATGTGAAGCGTAAGGTAATTCAGGTTGATCAAATCTTCTTTCATTGGGGCCTAAATCCTGTTTTCTGTACCTGTGTGGCCTGGTGCCCTTTGGTGCCTTGAAGCTGCCCCATTCTGCCTGGTGATGAACATTGCCAGAGCTTTCCAGCTCACGTACTGGTTAGAAGTGGTGCATGCTTTGACTGCAGTATCCAGGAGCTCTTTTTTCTGGGTTAGGCACTACGAAAATAAAGCTATGAAACTTCTAGTCTTCGAAACTTACGGTCCATTTATAAAACAAAAGATAAGGGATGTATAGAGGCAGAAAGGAAGCACAAAGTAAAGGTGAGACAGCTCTGCCTAGTGTGAAAGCATTGATTGCAGCTTGGCTTGTAAAAAGGAGGAAGAGTTTTGTGTTACAGGTGATGGTATTTTATTTTGAGGTTGCTGTAATGACGTCGCTTTGCTGAAATTTGTCTTGCCGTGTATCTTGGGGCAGCAGAGCATGTTAAGGGCTGGTTTACCTACATGTGCTTTGTGATGCTTGCTCCTTTAAATCCAATAGAATTTTTTTTTTTTTTTTAAGGAAATTTTCGAAACAAATAAAGAAGGAATCATAGCAGCAGTGAGGAATCGCTACAGCTAAGCTAGAATAAAGCTGCACTGTGATTTTTGTGGTTTTCTTCCCTTGTATTAAAGGAGATGGACAGCCTTCTATTCCAGGAATACAGCTAAATCACAGGTGGCCTCAAAAAAAAGGAAAAACACAACTCAGCTTCGCCAAATATTTTTGTTTATCAGAAAAATCAGGGTTCTGCTTTGGTCTGAGAGCAGAGTAGCCATACATACACATAAACTACCAAGCAGGGGGTAAAATTATTATTCAAGACCAGTCAGAAAAACAGCTTTAACAGTTAAGTGCCTCGCGGTGTTGCTATGATTGAGGAAATAAGGAAAGTGACTATTGGGACTGTTTTTTCCTTTTTTGCTCATGCTTGGTTTTAATTGCAAACCGAATTTCAGCACTTTTGCAAGCTCTTAGCAGCAATAGGGAGTACTACACTACTATAGTACTTTGGGCCCACTTGAGCTAAATGTGGTAGCTGGACATCCCGTGCTCCATGCAGGACATCTGCCTGACTTGGAATGATCGTTCACAAAGCTCCTTCTGCCAGTTGAAGTGGCATCCTCAAAAAACAACCACTGCAGTGTGAAGCTGGAGTTGCTGAGCGCTGCATCTTTGCCTTGCCCTCTTGAACTTGTTTTTCTGATGCTGAACCACTTTGTCTTTCATTTCTTTGACCTGAAACGTTCAGGTCGCAGATGTTTGGAGAGTGATGAACAGAAGTTGCCCAAACGCACAGTCCTATTTCCAGCACCACGCGGTGTGACAGGCTGATTTAGATGTCCAGGTCAAACGATTCTTTTCAGTTGACTGCCTCAACCATCCTGGGTGCAGTTGTTATCTCCTATATTAAAGTTTCTTCCTGCAAGGTGCTAGGCACTTTTTCTTATTTTGACTGGACTGGAGGAGGCGGTTAGGGCATTGCTTTGCTGCCCTGTGACTAATGTGGCACCCAATTGTCCTCAGACTGGGACGCTGGGGTGCCAGCTTTCCTCTGCCTCACCCAGACCCTTCCAAAACAGCGTGTTTAATACACTCAAATGTGATATCATGTGCCCAGGAAGGAAACTGCAGGAAAAAATCACTTCATGTAGGCTGAAGGGAGCCTCTGAAAATGCTTTGAAAGCTTAAAAAGGAGAAGGAGGAAGCTTAAAATTGTTGAATCCGAGCAGCCTGGTATAGACGAAGTACCTGAATTGCAAATATACATAATTACTGGGTTTACTAGTAGGGAAAAAGCAAAACCAGATACTGTTGTTTCCATAGTACCTCAATATAAATAGCATCCAGTGGTTTCTATGCAACAACAGTTAGCAAACTTATTAATATGCCCTATTTATTACATATAGTGATTCTAAAGCTTTAGCAAGCTGGATTTATTTCAGTGTTTGTCAGAAAAACACAAAGGAAGAAAATTGATGAACTACAACGGTTTTCCTTTTCCTTAATGTAATTTCAGGTGATATCCTTGCCATTACTCCAGACTCTGTATGAAATCTCCACTGGTCATTAAAAAGAAGTTATCTAGAATTAAAAAGAAGCTATCTAGAATTTTCTTGTAGCTTGTCATAGGTCATTTCTCCTTTTGAATGGACACAGGTAGTAGACTCCTTGCAGACCTGGGAATAGGCACTGGGCTTGAATTCTGGGTTAATTTCTTGGCTTCTAGCCCATGTTTTTAAGAACAGGAGTTTCCAGCACCTAATACATCTGCATGATCTTTTTAACGATCTGAACGCAGCAGATAAGTATGGCAACAGAATGTTGGCTGGCTTCCTAAGTGCACGCTTTGCTGATTTTCTCTGAAAAAATATGCATGCAATTAAAACCAAAACCCAAAACCTCCTAACCTCTTGACTGCTAGCAGTAGCTTGTTTTACAATCGCCTCGACATGTTTAGACTTAATGAAGAGATGCAGTTCATGCTGACTCGCAGTCACAACTGGACTCCAGTATCCTCCTGGCTTTTCTGATTGATCAAGGAGTCGAACTGGCAGGAGCTGGTGGGTTTTGGGTTGCTTTATGTGTTGTGTACTTTAGTGCTGGTCATGCAAGCCCATGAAGAAGTGAATTTTTTATTTTATTATTATAATTTTTTACATTGCAGAATTGCTCTGAGACTTGAGAGATCTGCGTTGCCTCCTGGCTTGTTCCATTTGGGCTTTGGCCCCTGATTTTATCAGTTCTGCAGAGAGGGCTGAGCCAATTTTCTTTCCACATGAATTCATATGCAAAGTAATTCTAACATTGGTCTTAATTCTGTAAAAACTTCCATGTTTACTTGTTTGTGTCTTTAATTTATTGTCACCTTGACTTCAGACATAGAATTGGGTGTGTGGTGCTGTTCTTCTATTGTTCTTCTTCTTCTTTTGTTCTTCTCAACCTCAGCTTTTTCTCAACCCTTGGCGATAAACATCTCTCATATACGTAGTGGAATTAAGATTTAGAGTTGAATTCCTCTTTTCCATGACCACTCTAGCAACTACAGGTTAATGCTGGGTTAAATATAGGTTAATGCTAGGTTTAAATATAGCATACTACTGCTTAAATCCAGAAGCTTCCCAATTCTCTGTTGTTTTAATATCCATTTATTATATAGCATTTCCTAGCATAATATTTCCTAAAGTCATTGGCGATCCTCTTCTGTGCCGTGGAAGTCATGGTCAAGTCACCAAGGAGTTACTAGGTGACTAGTCACCTAGTTAGCATTCATCTACAGTTACCAAACACAATCCAAAGGACCGAAAGCCCTTGGAGTGATGGCCTCCATTAAGGTGCCCTTTAAACAGGTGTTGCTAAAGGCAATAATGCAGAGTTTTGTTCACCCCAGGCATGACATAAATAATGCAGTGTGATTTTCACCCTGAGTCTTCTGCATAGACAGTGCCAGTGCAGATAAGTTACATTGCGCTGCAGATGACCTATATTATGCTAAGAAACTGCTACCAAAAGGTGTGAAGTAGAGGTATGCTGGGGGCTCCTAGGAAACAACAGGATGTGCTATTTGTTAAATGGAAAAGACGGTGTTTCTGAGATACAAAACCAGCTCATTAACTAATACATACGCAGATACCTAAAGCAAAGCAGGTTTACCATGCAAGAAATAGTAGAAAATGAGATTGAGGCTGTACCTGTCCCAGATATTGCAGTTTCTTAAAATGAGCAAAACTGGGCTGTATGTGGAAGAAGCAGTGTTGCCTTCGCAATTCTAGATAAGCATGAGGAAAACAGACGTAGGGCCTGGGTGCTCAACACTCAGCCACTCATTCAAAATTTTAAGTTTTAATCACATTTGAGATCTGATATAAAATTGCTGCCTAGTTACTTTATAGATTCTGTTTTTGATAACATTTAAACAGGAGTAATTTCACTGTTTTCTTTTGAAAATGAATTTCTCCAAATGGAAAAGACCTTTGAAAGCATACAAAAAAAAAATAGGCAAATGGAATAATAGCTTTTAATGGAAGTTTATAAAGGAGGGGAGAGGGGCAAGGAGAAAAAAAAATAGGTTACCAAATTGAATGTGTTTTGTATAAAAATGGATTTAAAAATCATTAGAGTAGAAGAAATCTCTTTAGCATTGTGCCTTTATTAAAGCTTGTAAAATGATTTGAGATTACTTGGAGGAAGGAACTCTTGATGTGAAACTCGGCATTGCACAGTGGAATTAAATCCCTTTTTTCTGTTTTAAAATCTGAAACCTACATGCAATGCTGAGAATTTCATCTTGGCTTTTTAAATGTCAAGAATTAGTTTTTATCTGAGCAACCTGTTTATCAGAAAAATCCAGAAGTTCAAATGAAGATATCTGAGAGCAGCTGAAGAGCTGTAACAGGCTCACAAATACATTTCTGTCATGGCTTTATTCTCTGGAAATTAGTACCGCTATTCTTAGCTATGCATAAAAAAAAAAAAAAAAAAAAAAAAAAAAAAAAAAAAAGTCAGGCATGCCCTGCAGCAAGTGGAAAAAGATCAGTTTAACACCATCATTAATACTTCGACCAGCAGCAAGATGACAGATTCCAAGTCCGTATTACAGGTCTGAGCAATCCTCCAGTTACTCTGTGCATCTCTAATCTCTCTTGGCCAAAGTATAGCTGGAAAATGCAATGTTTTAAGGTAGTCAGGTAGCTGAGATGGGACAAATTGTTCATTAGGTTAGATTAAATTCACTGTTCTCACAGAGGGGTTTTGTTGCACTTTAATTGGGAAAGTCCAGATGATGTTCCTGCAGCTTTTTAAGGACTGTACAATATCTCAGTCATTCATAGCTTTGAGTCTGACAACTGGACATCGCTTAGCCTAGCAGTGAAAAGCCTGCCGAAGTAAAAATAGGTGATCTCTGTCATCTGGAGAGTGAGCAGAAACACTCCTGTCACAGTACTTGCCTTCAGAAGGTATATTCATTAGCAAGCCAGTGAGAAAATACACAAAGCACTGAGATCCCCTGAACCCCGGAGGTTGCAGCTTGTGCCTTTCTAAAGCTCATGAAAGGTCTGGAGAAAACTTGCAGTGGTTTTAAGGCTTGGGGTCATGATCTCAAATAATAGTGAAGCCCCCTGATGAGACGTTTTGAGCAAATTCCAAACGGGAGTCTTAAAAGGATGGACCCAGACCTACAGGTTACCTGCTGGTGGTTCTTTAGATAAATAATCCTTTTTTCTAAATTTAATAATTAGTGCCTTAGTCTTCAGCTTCCCCTCTCATCTTCCTAGTTTCTAGGATCATTTATTCTTGTGGCATAATTCTAACAGAGGTCCATTGACTTGAAGAGGGTCAAGAGCTGCTTTACATGAAGTCCATGGCTTGGCATAGTGAGGACATGAAGGTACGTGTGAGACTCAGAGCTGCTCATTAATTTGCACCTTCTCCAGAGCTTGGCAAAGGCTGGGTCCACATTCTCAGCCACTCTGCTTCTTATTTTGCACAACAACACTTCTCAGAGCTTGAAATGGTGACCAAAATTACTGGCTTCCTTATTCATTCCTCCCCTATGTGTTACAACTTTTTTTTTTCTTTTTTCTTTTTTTTTTTCAGGGAAGAAACTGTGAGCAGAAGTCAGCAAGTCTTTCTTCTAACCATTACTTTGCTCTCTAACTATATTGTCTTGGCATTTTATTCTCTCTTCATCATAGTCATAGACTGCTTGAACCATTCCTGACGATACGTGTCCTGTGCCTCCCCCAGAGCACTTTTTGCAGAAAAGCTCGCTTGGTGAACTCTGATCTTCATGTGTTTTAAAAGCTGACAGTAGAGCCCAGTAAATTACACGTTTCACAGGAAAGTAGAGAGTATGGTATTAGGGGCTGCCATAAAGAAAAGCACCAAAGAAAACCAGGGGAGTTGGGTGGGCAGGAGCTGAATCGATATTGCAACAGGAAGAAAACAGGAGGACAGAAACCAGATAAGGGCTGTGCAACGAGAGTGCCTTTGAGCTGGGAGAGAATAAATACATCATTACAGCTGGAAGCAGAAGAATGAAGTTAGTTTTAGATATTCAGTGCTGTTGCAATTTAGTGCTGGAACACTAAGCATGTTCACAGCGGCAGGTCAGATGTTACGCTGAAGTTATTGAATATTCCTTTCCTCTGCAACAACCATCAGACACTAATAAGAAGAGGGTAGTCTTTTGTGCAAGAATGGGAAATCTACGTTAGACTTCTAAAATTTTTTATTTCATTTCTATAGTGGCTCCATGTTGAGTTCAGAGTGGCACTTGAGGGCATGGGATATTTACTGCTGAGTTGCATGAATGTTTTCTGTGTAATAAAGTACTTTTTTCACCCAAGTGAAATTGAACTGTAAGGTTGTGAGTGTTTGCATTGTCTTTACAAAAATTGGAAAGAAGATTTTTTTTTTTGAAAAGTAAAATCTAGGAATATCAAAGACAATCACTTTGACTTTTTCTTTTATTATTTTTTTCAGTTTATTTGACATGAGTGATTTACAAAATCAGTTTGAATTTGAAAAACGTGGTGTTGCCAGTTGCATGGTATTGCTTGCTTCCCTTGAATTTTTTGAGTGGAGAAAATACTTGACATGGAAAGTTTCACTGTGCTCTAGCTGAGCATACCGACAAGGAAACAAGATTTGCTCACAAAGATGGAAGCTGTCCAATTTTTATTAATATTTCTAGGTGTCTCAGCTGGTTCATACTGTATACTATTTCTTAATTGTGTTGGGATCTGAGGTTCTGAAGTGAAAATGTGAAAATACAGTGCTGACACTTAAATGGCAGCAGTTGAATGTAGGTGGGAGATGGGTTGAAAGAAATAAGCAAGTATTCACCATTTCAGTGTTATAAATGTAATAAATGACAGGACTAATTGCAGTCTTAATTACAGTGATGTAATTCTGGAAAAATGGATTAAGGCATTAAAGTTAGACAAATGTAACAGCTAATAAATGAGTGAGATAAGAATCAGGCTATCATTTTATCTCTATGTATGCAAGTAATCTAAGACTTCTGTAGCTTTAAACCAACAGATGAGATACTAGTTTCTTCCAGATATTTTTCTTAAAACAGACTGTGAAATGTAAGCCAATAACCTTCACATGGTTGTCACTGGGGAATGAGCAGTATTCTGGTTTAGCACCCAGGCATGGAGAGATGGTGATGTGTTTTCCAAGAAAACACAGACATTGTAATCTCATTATTGTGTTAAGTATAGTAATTGTTTGTTGTAGTGTAACTACGTTCCTTTTCCCCTCTGAGCTTGTTCCCACATCACGAAATTAATCCTTGTTTTGAGCAAAGTGCAACTCTCACGGCATGCCTGCAATGTTCCTGCCAACGTTGCTCTAATAGCACTGTGGCACTCTGTCATCAGGCTACTATCATTGGGGTAATCCATGGCTGTAATACATCATTTATGTGCTATTGTTTTGATGATGTATGAAAGCAATGCATCATTTCAGGACTGCCAGCAGAAATGTCCCAGAAGCTGTCATGCTTTTTTTTTTTTTTTTTTTTTTTTTTTTTTTTTTTTTAAGTCTTTATGAATGCAGAAAAGAGATTAGTTATTTATGGGGGAGTAGAAAAGGAGGGAGGTTAGGAGGGAAGTAGAGTGAAGAGAGAATATAATAGAGATGTTTTGATTTCCAGAGGTACCTAAATCAATAGGAGCTGCAGGAGTTTATTAAATCCTAAAATTAGGAAAGGGGATTTCCATATTTCTAACTGTGTGCTTTCAACCTGCTGCCCCTTTGCCTTCTTTACAACTGTTGGAAGTGTGGCAATGGCATTATTTGGAGTCAGGAGACTCAGTGCTGTGCCTTTCACATGTCAGTTCATACACACAGAACAGACGTTTTGTGTTCTGGTTTGTCTGTGCTGTTTTATACCCACCACTAATGGAATTGTTCGGTGGGTAGTTATTAAAATTGCAGTATTATTAGAAGGTCCTTTTATTTAACGCTGTACCCTCACACAGTGGGAAGCTCCCATAGAGAATTTCAAGGCTAAAGCCCTGATGGAGTTTGATACTTATGAGCAGAACACATTTTAAAGGGGATGAGGGTAGGAAAGGCTGAAAACTGTCCTGATCTGGGTTAGTTCAGTGTTGCTTTGAGGTAGGTGCAATGAATGGCTGGTCTCCCTGTCTCCAGCCAGGTGATGGGATGCAGTATGTGATGAACAATACCTTACAGGCAGAGTTGTTTGAGGAGAAAAGCTGATGATAAAACTGTTTGGGACTAGAAACCCCAAGGAAGGGAGCAGGAATATGTGGCTGAGATCTTTCTGCTCACAGGTAAGGCAAGCTGTGAGACTGAGGAAGTGTAAGTGTTAGTGATTGTTGGAGGCTAATAACAGATACATAAAAATAGGATGAAGGGAGTTTGTCTTGGCTCCTGGGCTGTCAGGGACTGTGCAGCTCCCCTTGGTCTGGACTGCATTTAAAAACTGAGGTACAATGCGTTGTGAGGAACTTCTTGTCATCCTTTTCCTGTTTGCCAAAACTGCTCTTATTATTAAAACTCCTCATTTCTGCTCTTATTTCTAACAGGCTGCAGCTTCGTGCCTTTGACTGCTCGCCCAAGTCTCTGCTCTGCTTTTTTCTTTTTGAACAGGAAAATGAAAAAGCCTTTCAGGCTCAGTCTCTCTTCATTTCAGGTGATTACAAAGTCAATCGTCCTCAGATTTCTTTTCAGCCTGCCTCAGAAGGCCCAGTTTCCATTTCCAGCTTTTGATCACTAAATTTTTCTTAGGGAAATGTCTGTTTGTTGCAGCCCATCTGATTAGTATGGTTTGCAGTAATCAAAAACCAGTACCTAGGTGATGCACTACTGACAGCATGTGATGAGCAATGCCCTACCTGCAGGCTTGGAAACCGTGGGTTATTTTTCCAAGTAGGAAAGATGGCCAGAAAGTTGTTTGGAGAGGTATTAGGGCATCTTGGGACTATTTGGGCAGCCCCCTGAGTCATAATCTTACATTTGGGGTCAAGAAACATCTCGTTATGGTTAAACAGGCTTTGAGGCTTGGAAGTCAGTGTTCAGGTTGTTCTGTGGAGCTTCGGCCACTGTTCTTCTCTGACCTAACTTTATTTCTGACTGATACAATGAAAAAAATGGGAAATAAAAATGAAGACTGAACATAGGTTTGGCCAAGGTTTCCAAAGAGCTCAGCTCTGCTTTAGTATTGGAATGAAAGAGATGAAGTCCACTAGTACAAGCTGCAAAAAGCTTTTTTTTTTTTTTTTTTTTTAATTAAGAGACTAAATCTGTCTTTTTCCTTCAAGTTGTTAATTCTACTGACATCAGGGAAATTTTGAGTGGGGGGTTTGTGCAAAGTCACCTTGTGAGGACCTTCCTCCTCCGCTTGGAGGTCTAGAGGTGCTGCAGTAATGCAAAAATATTGTCTCCAATTGTTTCCTCTCTGTCCTCAGCCTCCTTCATCTTCTTGTTGATCTCATCTCACCTTCTGCTTTCCTTTGTATTCTTTGTTTTCTCTTGTCTCCTCAAACAGCGTCAACACGAAAGCAATGCAAGTTAATCCTCACCTTGCACGTACACCCTCAAAACAAATCCCATTTGTAACAAGCAGAGCAATCCGTTCCTGAATGTTATCTCAGGGCTTCAGTCACTCAGTTTGGCTCCTGTACGTTGTGCCAGTTCAGGTTTTGGCAGCTCAGCTAGTGTAGATTGCTGATGATGATCCCTGCAAGGAAGCAGTGTCTAGCATATAGACATGCAGAGCAGGAATAATTTTTTGGGCATCCTTCTCTTCCTGATACTTCAGGAGACACCAACGCTCCTTGTAGGTCCTGGAGAAGATGCAGGCTTACAAGAATAAGTGCTAATTTTGGAGGTTGTTCAATGATTGTGGCTTAATTGTCTCTGAATATGCAATATGAATGTGCAGAATAAAGCTGAGGTATGTGGAGTCTGATAAAGATGCTGACTCAATTAAATCTGAAAGCCTTTAAACACAGGAACTGGCACCAAGAAGAATGACTAGGTAGAAAGCCTTTGAATTTGCATGCTTAGAGTTTCTCTGCATTGCCTACAAAAGAAAAAAGTTTGTTTCTATTTTTTTTAGTTTAAAAAAAAAGTGATGAAACACTCAAGGAATGGCTTTTGATCAAAACATTACACTGAGTTGCAATCAAGCTCTTTTAATTGGATTCTTTTGGAGTAGCATTCACTGTTGCTAATAAGGCACAATGTAATTAGAGAACCTAAAAAATAAAATAATATTGTGGAATTTGACAGGTAATGTGTATTTTGGAATGACTTCAGGGTCAGAAATTCTTCATATGCACATCAGCTTGGCTGACTCCAGCACATTTCTTGGTGGTCCTGGAGCAGTCATCCCTTTAACACCACATCAGGTGACTGATGCCTGAGAGTCCAATTTGAGCCGTTTTTGAGATAAATATGCAAAGTTGCTTGGGATTATGCAATAATAAAGCACAGTTTCGGCTCCTCACCAGCCCCATTACAGGCCTGTCCAGGAGATTTGATGGACTTGCACTGGCTCAATGCATTTTTCCCAACTCACTGCACTGGACTGAGTTGCACTGAGACACAATGAATATTAAATGCTCAAACTGCAAATGGGCTTTAGGTTACAAAGCGCAGACTTAACTGTGGAGAAAAAGAGGAAAGGAGGGAGAGGAAAAACCAATCTGTTCTTTGTTTTCATCCAAAATCTGTTTAGTACTTTATAATTTCCAGTCTCTTTCTTTCTCAAGAACAGAATCTAACCCCTTGTTCTGTATTTATAGGTGTCTTTAACATCTGCTTTTCTCTTGCTTTAATTTACTAGACCCAAAAGATTGGTATTTAACATAGCCATCTAGGGAATTCTGTCTTAATTGTCTGAGTGCCATCCAATAATGAAAGAAATGGGTAACGAGAGGCTGTGATCCTGAATAAATAGGAGTATGTTTTCCTTTTAAAATACTCGATATTTCCAAAGTAATTTTTAGACAAAGTGGTGGCTGGGATTGTTTCTCTTCACATCTATTCAGCAGACTACAGTTGAGGGTTATAAATGATGTGATTTTTTCCCCTGGTTGTGCTACTGGGAATGAACACAAGGCTAATTAACACTGTATGAATCTATTTACCCAAAAGAATGACATCATGGAAATGAGGATAAAACCTTGGGGGGTTACATCCTTTTTAATAAGTTACAGGAAACCATACTGGCTGATCTAATTTTTGTTGATTATTTCAGAGCTTATTTCCCTTAAAAAGATAGTTTTTAATGGAAGTTGAAAGTTGGGGGTTTCTAGGGTACTTAGAATTTAAAATATGCTTGCCACTCATGTGCTTTCTGCCTAGGAAGCTATTTTGTGATCAGTTGTCTTAGCATGCTAAGGACATTTTTTTTTCCCTGATAATCTTCTTAAAAAGCTTTCTGAATGGATCAGTTGTGGGCAGGTGTGGATATGTGGGGGTCCGGGCCAAGCTGGATTCAAGCCTGGCTCGGGACATCCTGGATTTAACTGGATTAGTGTCCAACACTGTAGATTGGAAATGTGGTCACTGAGTTTTGCTACTCATACGCTTTGGTATCGCTTGCTCTTCGAATGGCGTTGTGGGACCAGCAAAGTAAAGCAAGCTTCTGGTTCATGGCTACGACCTGTATGTAGTATAAGATAGTGGGAAGAATAGGAGTCCAAACCATGCTTTTTATCTGTGTGTCAGTGGAGTCGGTTGTTTAAAGGCTAATGCATCAGTGGTTGTTTCTGCTTCCCCCCCCTCACTTTCATTGGAAATTGAATTCATAACAAAGATGGAATATGTATGTGTGGTTGTTCTCCGCTGGGCACAAATCTGAACTTCCTCACAATGCAATGAACTTTCTCACAATAGAGCTTTGTATTCAGTTCAATGGGAAGAGAGTTTTATTCTCGTTTGTAGAATATGAAATAAAGTCCGTAAAGAGACAATGTGACAGTTGTACCTCCCACATAGCACAGGTCAGGAGATTACAGCTATTAACTTCATCCTGCAAGTGTTAATTATCATATACACAATATGTGTATTTCTCTTCCATAAATGTTATTGCTTATCTAATGCACATTTGTTTTGTTTTGTTACCTAGAGATATTCTTCTCTTTCTTAAATGCATTTAGGCAGAGATTTTGTGGCAAGCAGTAATTTTTAGATATATTAATGATAAACTTGTATATGGGTAATGGTGACAGAAACATCGAAGGTAAAGAAGTGAAGTAATTTACCTTTATTTGTACCCGTGGTAGAAGAAGGCAAACAGTGATGCTGCCTTCATTCTCTCAGGAAATTCAGGTTCTGTCAGAAAACAATGTTCTCCTCTAAGTTTGATTTTTTTTTTTAGGGTTACTGTTCAAAATCAGAAGTAACACAATTTAAGTGAATATGGTTACAATTCTGTAAAACTGGTGAAGGAGCATGCCGAAGTGGGCAGTAGGTTTGTTTGCATCCCAGCAAATGCTCTGGTGGCTACTCTAAGTGCATTTTATCCTTCGGCAAGTCATAATAGTTCTAATTTTCTGCTGCTTTTCTATGACTTTGTATTGATAAAATTTTCAAATTTCAGCTTTTTCCCACAAAAAGAGCGAGTTTTAGTCTTGATGAAGAAAATAAGGGCAAAGAAAACATGCACAAACTACCATTACATAATGAGAACTAGGAAAAGAGGAGGGTTTGACAAGTACAAGGCAAGTTTCCTAACAGGAACTAAATATTATAAAGTGTTTGATCATGCAAAAGTTGTAAGTTGTAAGAAAGGGAGAAAATATTGACACTTTCAACACTCGCTCTGATTCTCCCTTTGCTTAAAGGCAATTTCTGATAGACTCGGATGGAAATCAAGTTGATATAGCAAATGTCATATCAAAGTGCAGTGCTTGGAACTTTCCCATAGAAATAAAACACTTTTGCAGATTCTATTAAAAGGCCAGGTTAACTCATCTATTAATGCTTGAGCTTTATGCTTTGCTGTAAATTTCACATATCTAGAAAATGCAAGTTTTTTTGGCTTCCTGCACACATTTTATTTCTTCTGGCAGTCCCACTTCATTAAATGTATATATCTTCTCATTTCAGCTGGTTTAGCTTGTACTTAAAATGCAGGATCTCTGTATTCATGATTTATAAAACAGCCTTCCCAGTAGTCTAAGCAGAAAATCTCAATTGCCACGTGCAACGCTAAGAGGAGCAGAGCTTGGGGAAGAAGGACTGGGAAGCTGCATGTCTCCAGCATTAAACATCTCAATCCACCAATGGATTTAAAGCAAAAGTCAGGAACTTGAGAGCAAAACAAGGCTTTTACCTTCTGGATTTCCACTCCCTCCATATCAACATCATCTCTCCTAGCAAAGAGTTAGTGTCTGGCTAAATTTGTTGATGTCCATGGGATGCTCAGATGCTACCCACAGCTTAGTGAGCACTGAGATGCAGCAGAACAGTACAGAAGAGAAAGGAGATCTTGGTAGGGAAGAGAGAAGTGAGCACAGCTGTGCTGTTGTAGCTAATTTCTAAACAGTTTAACAATGTAGGCCAGGTACCACTCTCAAATGCTCCCAGAAGGAACAGCACGCTGCTTCACAGAGTCTGCAGGGCTGAGTTGTCTCGTTTCCAATAATTTAGTATGAATTATTATTGCATTCTTAAGGTAAGCTTTGTTTTTTATAAGTCGGAAGCATGTCACGGTGAAAAGTTCAATTCCTCTGATCAGTTGTGCTCCCCTCAAGATAATGTATTTGCAAGCAAATTGTCCTGTGCCTTGTAATTAAATTGCACTCTTACACATTTTGTCAGTGATGAGGAAGGAAAGCTGTCTTTGGAATGGTGTTAATTAAATAGATTTAGATGAAGTGTTAAACACTTGGTGTTTCTTGACAATTTTGTGTTTTTTTTTTTTTTTTTTTTTTTTTTAATCAGTTCCTTATTTATTTGTTACCCAGAGGCTTTTTGCTGAGCATAACGTTAACCTTGTGGATCATCCCAGCACATGGATTGGGGGAAAGCTGAGGGATTGGCTTCACCATATTTACTAACAAGTAGTCTTGTCTCTTTAGGCAAATACTTTTTTATTTTCAGTAGTTTCTGTGACCTCAAAGTGCATACTGAATGGTATTACCATGCTTGAATACCCTTATGGCACCAGTACGATGCAGAAGTTGTGTTTATTGGTCAGGGCCTTGTTTTCATTTGTGGGAAGTGCAGCTTTGCATATGTGATTTTTCTTTTTCCAACTCCCTACCAAAACCAAATATACGTGGATGCACACTTCTGAATTTGGGGAAAATTGCTCTAAACCTGAGTGTGATCACTGCAGTTCACACACGTCGTGTATGTGGTCAGGAACGCTTAACACCATGTGAGGTTGGGCTTCATGATCTTGAAGATCTTTTCCAACCCAGATGATTCTGTGATTCTACGTGCATTCTGAAGTGTTGCCTCTCTTGAAATGACCATCCAAATTTTAAAAGCACTGGATAAAAGCTGAATAAAGTTAATATTCAGTTGTGAGCTCCCTGGTATATGCTGACCCCTCATCCAGCCAAGCGTGCCTCCACAGAGGTTTTCCATGCTGTGTGAAGGATGAGGCGGTCAATTAAAAGGACTGCAGATGTGCAGTACAGCGAAGTAGAAAGGGGGGTGTTGTCACTGGTTCCGAATGATGGATTGAATGCTTAGCTTTAGTTTTGTTGAATCTTTAATAGGCCTGTGGCAGAATGTGGGCTGGTCTCCACCGAAAACCGAAGTCTTACTGAATTCAACCCTCCAAACTCCTGTGCTTATCTGTCAAGCTTTGAAGTCTCTTATTGTGGTGTTTGCAGAGATCCTAACACTTGGTATAGTTGCTTGAGCTAATATTATGGCACCGGGCTATAGTAATGTCACACGGCGGCATTCTGCAAGTAAGCATGCTTAGGGGCTCCCTGCTTTCATCGTACTGAGCTTGGGCCAGAAAGAGCAAAGCAAACAAGCTGTCAGGAACCTGCTGTTTCTGTGAAAGCTGAACCAACAGCGCAAGGAGCACATGCAGGAACTGTCCTGGGTGTGCTCGGGCTCATATCCATCATTTGGCTTTTTGAATTACTGTGAGCAGTTCGGTTTGTGGTCTAAACCAGCACGTTTTCAATGTCTTTTGCTGATACTCAGTCATCACAAGGTGAGATTGTGGCATAGAAGAATTGGAGAAAACGAATGCTTTGTCTTTTGGCATGAAGGGAGAAAGAGGGAAATCTAATCCAGCTCCTTAAAAAAACAGGCAAAGCAGTGGCAGGATGTTTCACTGAAACATGAATGTTAATCTGTCACAAGTGACAAGAGTCAAGGCTTCTGGATTTCAATAAAAAATAAAACTTTTACATAATGATTTCTTCTTCCATTAAGAAAACATTGCTTTAAATCAGGGGTTCTTTAATGACTATGTTTGATTGCTTGAAAGAGGCTGTGCATAATGAAATCTTCTTAATATACAGTATGAATGGTTTTGTTATCCTGTGTATTTCTAATTTGTAATTAAGCACCTTAAAAAAAAACAACTGTTCACGATTAAAATGTCAGTGCTTTCCTGAATACTCTTAATTTCAGTAAGCTTTTGATGCTTTATTCATGAAGAATATTTAAAGGTACTTAATCATCCATGAAAAATATACATGGTGTATAAGGCCAGAGTCAAAAGGATAGATGAGGAATAGCAGTCAGAGGTGCCAGTTCATGGAAGATTTAAGTTTCCAAAGCTTGCTTCAAAAGCAGCAAAATATGTACATGTTAATATAATTTCAGATAATTATCTTCCATTAGCTAATTTGGGGCTCAGTAATGAGACAGCATAAAATTTGAAAACCCTGCACATATTTTATCTTGGCCAACCTCATCTGCAAAATATTTTTATATTCCTTTTCTTTGTGCCAAGTCAAGTGTTCTTATCTGTCTCGAGGGAGCCTGGGTGTCTGATTTGGAATTGCCATGTTTTTCCTAAGTGTGTGTGTAAGATTGGTTTGTTATTTTTTTTTTATTTTTAGTTCACTTCCTACATAAATGTTAAACAGATGCTGATCTGAATGGTAGCCTGGTATATTAATTACCGCACATAATGAATCTCAGAAAATGTAATAAAGGACTAATTGGTGTCAATAAAAGTAACACTGACAAATGCCTTCTTGTATAAGTGGTGTTCTGCATTGCATAAGCAAGAGAGAAAAAAATATCAGTCTCCCCTGGGGAATGCATTGCCATTTGATATTTTTTTGTTTTGTTTTATTTTTGGAAGAAAGCCTTTAACTGGATGCTAAATAGGACAGTACACATGTGAGGTACAGGTGTTCATCAGCCTTGTTTTCTGTTTGCATTTGATTTTATTGACTTCTGCCCAGGGTTATTTGCTTTAAGCCCAGGAGAATTTGAACTGTGACAATGTGATTTTGAAATTAAAGGTGGTGACACCTTGGCTGTTGTGTTCCTTTCCTGCTATAAAAAGCACACCCTGGAACAGGGTCCTGGTTTGTGGTCCCAAGGCAGATGCTGTGCCTGGGATGTCCCCAGGGCTGTACTTAGCAGTGTGTGCCTCCGCTTGTGCTAACCTGCCCAGCCGGAGCCTTCCCAATGTCTTTTGGGTTTCAGAGCACAAGAAGAGGGATAAACAGGACCGCCAGTGTCTAAAGATGCCAAGAGTTGAGCTGGTGGAGTTACAGTGTTCAACAAAAATGGCTCATCCAACAGTGCTGTAGCTTCATTTCAGCCCAGACTTTTTTCCCTGAAGATCAGGGTTTCTGTCACCCATGGAGAAGACAGAAATGACTGAGAAGGAGGTGCCAAGAATTAGGAAAGAAGGAAAAAAAAAAAAAACGTTTAATTTTTTCTTCAGCTTCCATTTTCCCCACTCTTCTTCTCTCCAGCACCCTCCTGTTTTGAAGGGTTCTATTTTCATTATTTCCCAAAAAGTCTTTTCTCCACATATATTTAATAGCAACAAGCTGCCTTGTCTTTCTTGCACCACTTTCCTTTGCTCATCAGGCTCTCGTCATGGGATTTGCTAATAGCTTAAGCATGAGTTATCGAGGTCAATGTAAAAATAATGTTGAACTCCGGTGTGGAATTTTTTTGTTTTTCCTAGCGGCACTAATAAAGGCTCACTTAAAATAACACTGCTTTAGCTGCCTTTTGCTGACAGTGTATATTTCACAGTTCGGGGTAATGTTTCTGACATGTTCTTTATTTCCTTTACTTTAGGCTCTCTGGGTGCATCTTTCTTGTTCTGTCCTCAACGAGTTTCCCTTGGAGGTTCATTAGCCCTGACACCCATTCCTTCTCTTCTGTCCTTCACAATTCCACTGCACCCTTTTGTTTGCTTGCGTGCTCTTCACTTTAAAACAAACAAACAAAGGAAAAACAAACAAAAAAAAAGCATCACCTTGATGAGATTTCAGGTGAGGTTTGCAAAGAAACAACACCAGAGACATACAGGATATCTCTGGGTGTGAAGAACGTGTTTAGTAAGATGTGTGTACTCTTTCTTTTTATCCTTGCCAGAATTTAAATCACACTACTAATTAGATTGTCCCTGAAATTAATCCCAATCTTACTCAAAGCTTGGGTTTTTGTTTGGCTCTTTCTTTTGCCTTTTCTTCCCCATCTTCTCTCCCCAGCTTGGGTTTTTGTTTGGCTCTTTCTTTTGCCTCTTCCTCCCAATCCCATCCCCACCAGTGGAATTCAGAAGGTCTCAAGCAGGCTATTTCAGGTTCACCAACTGCCCTACTGTCCATCAGGCAGAAATCCACAGCCCTTGGATTCACCCTTCTGCCACTGACCTGCTTATTGCCTCCTCTTCGCTTGGTCTGCTTAATTTTTAGCTGTGACAGATTCAGGGCAGTGATAGCTGCATAGGCATCCTATGCACCACACCAAGGATCCAGGGCTGTGGTTGAAATTTGTAGTGGTTTTGGTAATTCACGTACAAGTAATGGTTGGCTGAGGAAAGAAGTTTGGAAACAAAAAATCACATGCTTATTCCTTTTTTTTTCTTCCCTTCTCTCCTGGAGCAGAGTTGTAAAAGAAATATGCACTTGTACATAAATAAGGACCGGTTTGTTTGTATTTTTTTAGTGCTCATATTCATACCCTTGCTCAGTGATGCAGATAACTAATTTAGCAAAAAGCATAACACCCAGAAATGGTTATTTAGTAACCTTATAGATGTGGAAAATGCTCAGTGTTTGCTTCTCTAATTTTGTCTGTAGCCTTCAGCTACAGGAGAATTATTAATAAGATGTGTTGTGTATCTGCAGATGCTCCAAGATCTCTTTTCGTGATGGGTTATATAGCACAGTAAATTTTCATGCAAGCAGTCTCTCCACCAAAAAGTTATAAAATAAGAAAACTTGGATAAATCCACTAAGGCAACTGAAGGAATATGGTTATTTTAGGCAATAATTTTAATAGAATGGGCATATACAGGGTAATAAATGTCCCCTCAACTTTACAAAGAGCCTGGCAAGGGTTACAGCACAAGGTGTTTATTACTGTAAGAGTCATTAGTGCTGGAAAGACAGATTTCTAGGCATTTGGATTGTCACTATCAAATGTCATCTTTGATATAAAAATGTAAATTTCACATGTATCTGTCTCCTCTTTGTTATAATTTAATTATCAGAACCAGCACTCTTTCATCAAGAGGATGCTGCTCTCAGCAATTTGGGAAGGGAAGCAATTAGCAACTGCCAGATTTCTGACTGCAAGGGCCTGTTGCAGTTTGTTGTCTCAACAGGTACTCAAATGACCTGTTCAGAGACCTGGAAGGGCATCAGCCAAATAACTGGTGTGGTATTGGAATTTTTCCCACTTCACCCTTAACCACTGACTTAGTGGTTAGCCCAGCCTCGTAAAATATGGGTAGCATTGGGAAGTAAGTGGCAAAAATATTCAAGGTATTCCATAAATTCCATGCAAGTCTAAGGAGGTTCTTGTGTGCATGACATATGTAGGTATATTTTACCAATTTTAGGTTTTAAACTTCAGAAAGCTGCTGTGAAACGTGTTTTCAGAGCCCTGTATGTCATCAAGGCTGCTAACCCATGTCTTTATTATATCTTTTAAATATTGAGGCATGTTGTGAGACTACTAATCAGTCACTCGTTGCTGGGTTTGAATTTCCTAGGTAGTGAAATATTTTAGAATTGACTTTGAAACTAGAAATTCCACTTCTTTAAAATTATTGAACCAAATCATGCAGGTGAGTCTTGTCAAGGATTAGTGATTTAATTGATTTGTAGTCTGAATTCAGCCACTAATTAAAAACAAAAACAAATGCTTTATAAACAAAGTAATTGACTCCTGGACATCACTTATGCCTTGGACTAGCTACCTTTTTGTAGTGCATACATATTATTCTATCCAATGTGGGTTTTGCATTTTAAATGCAAAATTCCAGTTTAATTATCTCGAGTATAATTGGAGGCCTTTATTCTCTGAGATAAAACATAGCACCTAATAAAAACAACAGAAATTCAGCATCTTCGCACTGGCTAGTGAGAAATGTGTCATTTTATCTATACGCTATTGCATTATCCAATGCTTTAGAACAGAAAAGAAAAATAAGAGTAAAGAACATACTGCCTAGCTAATTAAAGGATAGATGCACTTTTTTTTTTCTTTCTATGATTGAAGTCAGATATGATTTTTTCTTACTAATACGTTCTTTAGATATGTACTGATTTAAATGGTTGAGCGATTTCAGAAGCACAAGTATTTGTCAGGCGGGTATATGAGGAAGAAAAGAATTGCTTATAATTTGTGTTTGTGTTACTCTGACACTTGTGGTGGATTATGCTTACTGAATGGTTTATGGAAATGAAGCCAAACAACTGGCAATAAAAGCTTTATGCATGGAAGTGTGTAAGTGGCACCTGGCAGAAGCTGACTGACAAAGTGTAATAAATATTTGACATGTCCTGTAAATACATGACACTCGGTCAAAATCCATTTGAGTCGTGAAGCATCTAGGGCATAATAAAGTTTAATAGCACCATTTCAATTTCCCCCATTTGCTTACGATGTTTTACTATTAGGATCTTTCAGCTATAGATTTTTGTGCTCTAAATTTCGCCGTTTAAAGCACGGGCATTCAGGCAGTACCAAAGGACTGACTCCCTTAGATGTGAAAGATAGATTTAATCTTCCAGTACTTATAATTTCTTATAAGTTTTGGCACTTCCTTTTGGCACAGCTACAATTTGGGCTGAAAGCTTTCCAGTCAAGCTGTGTCACCTGGAATGCTGGAAGAAGTTGTAAACTCTGCAGCCCCGTGTGGGCAGAGTGTGAAGTATTGAGCACAGGGTATGCTACTAAAAAAGAGGAGGAAAAAAAAAAAAAAACAGAGGCCATGTAGAAAGGTACTAAACAAAGCTTTATTTTATTTTATTTTTATTTTTAAAGGCAAAAACAAACCACAAGACCAAGCAAAGAAGGGATGTGGTGTTTTGTTGCGTTATACTAGATCACGACTGGGTGAAACCCAGTTGTGCAACCCAACGGTCAATTGCTGGCCAAAGAAATTGGCTCTCGCTGATTTGGTAATAACTTCAGGAGAAGGTTCCTTAGGCCCTTATCTTTAAGGGCAATGCAGGTCATATGCTATTTCTTCCAAGTAAGGAAATGCAGTACCAGCTGTGATTAATCAGCTGCTTCTCTTCTGAAGAAAGCTGAGATCAGCTTACAAGGTTCCCATCGCTTTCTTCAGCTATTTACTTATGCCTCGAGCTGCCATAAAACACAAAACACGCTCCCCATCTGGGGTCATTAATTTTTGGGGGATCTGCACTAAAGTGCAGATAACATCCAGGAGGGCCAGTTTCAAACACATGTATGTTTTTTTATCCCCTTCTGGATGTGTAGAGGCCTGGTCTATTCAAAAACTAGCGTGAAGGTGGGCAAGAATCCCACATGCAGATACAGCACAAATCTGACGTGGCATTTGTTAGCGGCCCACAGGGAAACTTGGCTTGCTTTGCTTTTAGTCGTGCAGTTTTTCTCCCTCTCTTCTGGGTCGGATATTCACACAGCAATAATAAAAATTTTCTTTAGATTAGCAGTGAAAATAAGTAGGAGGGTAACCTGATATACGAGCTGGCGGCACCGTCAGGGTAGTGCTGTAACCAGTAGAGTTATATAGGAGCAGGAGCTGGCTCAATGCTAGTTAATTTGAACTCATAAAAGCTGCTTGGTTATTCTGGGCATGCTTGTAGCCCTGCACAATTAGATATATGTTTGCCCTTGTTCTGTTTGCGAAATAGCCAAGCGAGGTTTAAATTTCTTTCTGCCACAGAAGCTTATTGCCAGTGTAACCAACCTGAATTCAAGGCCTAATTTTTAATGAAGTTCACGGACCTGATTATTTTTAGTTGACCATTAGGAGCTCTGTCCCGGTTCAGTTCCCAGTGGATGGCTGTCCAAGTCGCAAAATCTGCCATTACAATTGGCACTAATTGGGCCCCTTGTCGCAGTCATAACACTGTTTCTAATACTTCAGTGGCACAGGCATTTGAACCCCTCTCTAGGCAAATGCTCATTAGCCTTGGATGGTATTTGCTCTGAGCTTAGGGACTCGTTCGGCACAGAAACTTAGATGAATGGCAAAGTAGCACAGTGGAAGGCAACAAGAAGTGTTTGTGCAACCTCCCTCCTTGGAAAGCTAAATGACAGTGTCCCTGGCTTTCATGGCATTTCTGCAAATATTGAGCTTGTTTGTCAGCACAAAGGGATGTTTTCCTGGCAATATCTCAGCTGTTTTTCTGCTTTGCACTATGAAGCAGCTGGGAATCTGTATGAGAAGGGACGCTGCTGGTGTAACACAATGATCACATCTCTTCCATCGCCCTGTCTCACCCTCCTGCCCTTTCCCAGAGGCAGGAGAATGAAGTCCCCCTCTCTGCCCATCCCTTGGGTGTAGGGACACCCTGTGTGCCCTGGCAGTCCTCTGGGATGCCATCATCTTGGATGGCTCTGGTGGTCCCTCAGGCAGATCTTCAGGATGCTACCAGGATGTGGTATAATAATTAGCAAGAGGGTAATCTGCACGGGGGTTAACTGTCCACGTGTGAAGCTGAGTGTTGCTTCAAATCCAGGCTTGTTTTATTTTCAGCTATTTTATTATCGCCTATCAGGTGGCTATTGCAGGCTCTTCCATACAGAAAAGAAAGCTGATAAGGGCTATGTTTAGCAATTTGTTTTCAGTGCATATAGAATTAAGCCCATGCTGTGTTGTACACTGAAATCTTGGCCTATTTCAAAATAGTGGAATTCAGTGGCTTTGAGTTTCTTACCTAACATATTCGAGAAATGTCTCCTCTCTTCTAGTATAAGGATTGCAGGGTAAACATTTCCCTCTGATGCAGAATCTTCTTTTATCTTGTTTTTCAATATTGTAACTTCTGCTAATCCTTTGGGTTCCTTTTTTCTTTATTCCAGCAGCTTTTCCATGCATAGGGAAAAAAAAAAAAAAAAAAAATCTGTCGTGTGGCTTTCAGTTTAAAGTCAGTGGCAGATTTATTGGTGTTTTTCCAGCAGTATGTTACGTATACTTTTATTTATATTTGTGGTCAAATGGTGGCCAAGTACCTGGTAACTGAAAAGATATTTGAGCAAATAAATGTCTCCCTTGCCTAGAAAGAGAAATTGTACTGGAAAGAGTTTAGATTTATCTAAATTTGTAGATGATTTATAAGAGATCCTCGTGTTTTTTCTTCTATGCAATTTGGAGATTTAGAATCGACAAAAGATACTCTTTGTAAGAAGAAATTGGTCCATATTTCTAGGGCTTGGTGATTAATAAGTCATGAGTCACGTCACAGGTGATTTTACATTGCATATTAAGTACTTACCAGTCATTTATTTAAAACAAGTGTCAGTAATTTATACATAGGAATGGGTGATGGGCAGGGAAATATCTGCTAATCTATTTCCAAGCTAATGAGCATTTTTGAAAATTCCATCCCCAAAGTGATTTAATCTTTAGAGCCTATGTAATTTTCATTAAGGGAAAAGGCAGAAGTACAGACAGATCTGCAAGCTGTCAGCAGAGCTGAATTTGTACTTTTGAATAAGATTCCCCGGGGACAAAATGTACAAGAAAGAGGAAAGGACATCGGGAGCAGCTCCTCTCCATACAGACAATTGATGTGGGAGGGTTATGAAATCATCTGTATGAATTTAGAAAGAAAAGGAGATGAAGGATTAGGTGGGGAAACAAGTGTGGTCAGATTGTTTTTTAATTTCACGTTTATTTATAGAATAAATGTGTCTTTACTATCTAGGCAGAGAACCATGTGTATTGAATCAAGGGGAAGAACTAGCTAGGGGATGAGAAGGGAGATCAGGAGATGGTGTGAAATTGCTGAGAATGTAAAGAAGACAGGAGGATATTCCCCAGGCTGTGCTGGGGAGGAGAAGAAAAGCGACAGGATGGCAGGAGAGTCCAAGGAGGGAAAACAACTTGAGTGGCTGTCAGTTTTATTCTGGAGAAAATAAATAATATATAATGAAAAAAAAACAACTAACTAACTAACAAACAAAAAAACAACCCATGGTGTGTCATGCATTGAGAGACATGGAGACCAGAAGCAGGGAAAGTTTGCAGAATAAGTGATGGTGAGGAGTAACTCACTGAAAGGTTATTTATTCTAAGGCCCCAGAGGGTAATGCTGAGAAGGTTAATTAAGAGCCGAGCTAGCCCCTGCTCAAGCTGGAACTGTGAAGAGGCTCAAGTAATACAAGCTTTGTTGTAGAAGAGGTCTCAAACTCCAACAGCTGGTTTTCTTTCCCCCCCTTAGCTTTTTTCCTTACTGTTTTCCAGCTGCTTGCTTTTCAAATGCATTTTCTTCCCATCCTACCTGTAAAACTGAGCCCAATTAATCCTGTGATGTGTTTACAAACACACAGTCTCATAGCCTGCTTCTTAGCAATCCCACAGAGTCTGTGCTTCATGTTCTGCGTCCACACTGACACCACAGTGTCTTGCTGTGTGGTGCATTGCCATGGAGATTGGGATTGCCATGGCAACTTGTACCTTTTTGGATGCTGCAGTGAAGCCTGAATAAAGAACCTTTGCAAAAGTAAAATAGCAAAATCTCAAAATCCTAAAACCTAAACATCTAAAAGAAGTAAAAAATAATAATAATAATAATAATAAAAAAAAGTGATGTGGCATCCTCCTTTGCTTTGAGAATAGCAGAAGAATTAAATGCATATAAAAGTGGAGTTTTCTTAGTTTAAGTATTAGTAAATAAAGAGTCTTTTTGAGCAGGCTGGCCATTCATACAGGGTTTGACAAATACAAAAACAAACAAAAACCATAGGATACCTTTATCTAAAAAGAAATCTATTTCTGCAGAACACAGTTGATGTCATTCTTCATGCTGTCAGTGAATTTAAGGGCAACCAGTCCAATAAATACTCTGGCCTCAGTTTCCAAAACTATAAAATGGGCATGCAAAGTAGGTGAAGATGCTGCTGTAGTGGGAGGATACTGTGGGTGATGGTTTGGGGAGGAAATAGCAGCAGCAGATCCAAGGCAAGAAAAAAAAAATACAAGTAAAAACCCACTTACTGCATGTGCCAGTCAGAATTAAAAAAAAAAAAAAAACATATGTGGGAAAATATAACAGAGTAGATCATCAAAATCTTTGTGTTTTATTTAGGTTGACTTTCTCAAGAATAGAAAAGTCATTTTCATGTATTTTCCATAAGTGTTTTGCAAGTTCTGAATGACATTTTAAAATATCAATAAGATACAGGCTTTAGGCAAATCAGTTTTCAACCATTACGCAGTGTTCAAGACTTTTTTATGTTAATCTGTGACTTTATTTTTTAAATAAAAGTCCATACGTAGGCAATAGTCTTGCAAGCTGTGTGATCGGGAAACCATATGGAGCCCTTTTTCGTACCTTTAGTAAAAATAATAATATATATGAGAATGTTTCTGGCACTATCTTTGTGAGAGGTGGACTCGTGCTATGAAGTAAGATTTCTTTTGTGCATATATTTATATATATATTTTAAACTGGAGAGAAAATAGAAAGAGAAGTGCTCTTTTATTCAGTGAGGAGGGGGTCCTCTCTGCTAGCATTTTAGCTAATGGGTTAGCAAGCTGAAGCATACCATGTGTAATTGCACCTGATCATAAATATATAATCATTACAGCGGATGCAACAATACATTGAGTGGGGGTGGACGAATCTACTGAGACATCAAGAACTCAATCTTGAGGGAGATAGATAACATCTCCAAGGAGATTAATTACAGTAATGGAAAAGTGGAGGTGACTTGGCCTCCTGGATAAGCAGCCACTCTTGGCTCTTTGGACAGTAAGGCACAGTTGGGCAAAATAGAGGTGTCTTGGTTTTGCATTACACTGGTTTGGTACTAGGCTTGGTTTTTGTGTTTGCTTTCCTCTTCTCTTGCTATTGCTTTTCTCTCTTCCTCAATTATTGGTGTCTCATGTGGTAAAGAAACATCTTACCAGCCCCTTGCATATTTACTTCTGGTCCTTCACTGAATTACCCAAAATGGTATCATTTGCTCAAAAGCCTTTTTTAATCAAGGTCCTTGAGACCCTTTCTCAAGAGGTTCCTGTCCTCTGTTGATTTACGTATGTACAACTTCTGTTAGCCCATTGAACATACAGCTGGACCACCAGGGCTCTGCTTAATTGCCATGTTGCCAACGGAAATCATTTTTCTCTCATTTGACAGCTTCATTTGTGCAAGGGTTTTCATTCAGATAGGATAGTACTTCACAGAAGTATTTCTTAATCCTGGCTACAATCTCTAACTGTCCCATCCCAAGCCAGAAGTAAAACCAAACACTCAAAATAGCAATAAATTAACAAAGAAATGTATTAAGAAATGAGGAAGACAGCAGTGCATAAGAATTTGGGGAGCTCTCCCTGGGTGCAGTCCACATGGATACAAAAGTTTTCCCTATACTGGTGCTTGCTGCACTCATTTCAATTCAACGTATTCAGGCTCTTGGTGATTTATGAAAGAGTACAAAATTCAGAAATCTTTAGCACCTAATTTTTTGTTATTGCAGTTGCTTCGCAAAGGCTGTGGTGTGCCCTTTATCTACCAGTTGCGAGACAACAGTAAGCTTCTAGAAATGAGTTCAACTGAAAAAAAAGGTCAAAGAAAGGAGGAAACTCCCCCCCTCGGTCCAGAAATTACTGTACACTGAAACACATATTTCATTTCACTTTGAAAGATGTATTTCAAACCAATTCAGAAAGATTAAAGTTGGCAACTTTGCAATAAGATGATTTTCCCATCTTTTGAGTTAATAGCATGATAGATTTAACTTTCGTCTCTGCAAAGTCAAGCTCTTTTCTCTTTCCCTTTCAAGTGGTGTTTTTTTGAAAGGTACAATCAGTTGCTTTTGTTGCAGGCATCTCAACAAGTACTTTCTTGTGTGAGTTAAAATCAATGTCTGATATAATCTCTGTTGGAAGTCAGAAGTGGAGCTGCTGGTCGCAGCCACTGAGCGCAGTTTTGTGAAGATTCACTCTGGCAGCATTCCTGTCCAGATGTCTGAATTTCTGAAGTTTTATTCCTGAAATGACTGCGGAAAATAGTTTTAAGGACCTTGAGTTGCTACTGGAATGCTTGCAATCGAGTGCCTTATTTTGATGTCCTATATAATTTCCATATTTGCATTTTAAAAATATTGTCGTTGTCACTATGAAGACTTCTCCTAGTCAGAAGTTGGGGGCTTTGCATGTGGGAAAATGCTTGGTTGTGTTTATTGGACTGGCAAGAGACAATTCACAGACTTGGGAAGCCAAGAGTCTGGAGATGATGATTGTGTTGAGTCAAAATAAAAATAAAACAAACAATCTGGGGGGAACCCAATTTCAAGTGGCATTGATAAAATATTTGAATAATTTAAGCTGCTTCCCAGGAGCTCTTCCAGGCAAACAGTCTCCCAAGTGGCTTATTAAGGGAGGAGAAATAATTCTGTGCTGTCAGCTCATGGGATGTCCATGGATAGATCAAAATTTTAATAGTGAGGTTCTTCAGCTACTCTTCTGCTAGATACTCAGTGTGTAAAATCGCATCTCTCTTGGACCGTAAAAGGGATTTGGATTAAGCCCACGAGGTGGGTTTGGCAGACTTCAGGCTATTCATACCATAAAGTGTCTAACCAACAGCACAATATCGTGCCTAATGCTCAGCCACCTGTTCTGCTCTGCAATTAATGGATGGGCGAAGGGCCAACATAGTTGCTTTGGAGGAAAATGGAGCTTGCTTTCTTAAAGAAAGCATGGGACCCTGTGGGAAGGGCCATCTTTGGAGCTCTACCACTCCTACCTTGCACGTGGCTCAGTTCTACTACCTGCCTTTTAAAAAACTTTCTTAAAAAAATTCAAAAGAAAAGAACTGTTAAGGGTGAGAATATTTTAAGGACATTAGTGAGAGAAATGCTGTAGCTGGTCTGATGCTTAGTTTTTGCCTACAGCCTGGGCATACAAACTGCATTGATGAGATCAGTTGGGCCACAAAGAGCAAACAAAATAAATAGATATTTTACAATATGTAAACAATTGCATGGTGACATTTGGCTTTAGGTTAATTTCTCTGCCTACTCTGGAAAATTGCCATCTGTAAGCAAACTTATTGACTAAGTTGTTTTCAGTGATATAGAAAAAAAGAGCTAAAGTACACGCATTTCAGATAATGATATCAGCATTATTATGGAGTTATGTTAACTTAAATGGCAGGTGGAGAAGTAAAATTCATCTCCTATGCTAAGCTGTACTGCATAAATAAATAATTCATTTTTTTGATATATTGATTTTCTGTGGATTGCTTGCCAAGAAGATGCTAACATCAGCTTATCTGAATTAGTACATGGTATTAAAGGAGGAAACCGACATCAATATTCCAGCACTTTGCAGACCGCAACCAGCATTAGGTCATAACTTACTTTCATTGTTACACACTTGCCATTCAGGAAAGCCCTTGTACTCCTCAGGCAGTGGATATTAAACCCCAAATATTTACATATAAGCCCATAGGATGTGTAAAGACATTCTGTTTCTGTTTACACTGGGGCCTGAAGGTGTGAAGTGGAAACAGCTGCTGCAGAAGGGCTGGCGGTGCCATGCTGAGTGGGTTGTGTTTGGTTGTGTCTTGTTTTAGGGTTGTAGAGGTGAAGGGGACTCAATTCAGACGCCACTGAAATCAAATCATCCTTTGCTTGCTGCATGAACTGAAGCAACTGCAATGTTGTTACCGTTAATGGCATGCAGGAGGGATGCTTTTATGGCTGAGATGTAGAAATAGGGCTTGCAATACATATTAGCAGCAGGTTTGAGCTGTGTGACCTCAAAACAAACAAACAGAAGAACCACAGAAGTATTTTGCTTATTCACTTATTTTCTTCTTATTATATTGGCTTATTATTGCCTTTTTGATCTGTTTTGTATTTGTACATCGCTTGACACAATATAGCCACAATCCGACATATGTTGAAGTAAGAACCCAGAAAGACAGCAGTGTTAAAATACTGCATAATTCCAATATTCCTAAAAAGTCTCTAATTAAAAAGGCGTGAATATTCCCATTTCACTGCGGGAAGACTGCTTCTAAGCCTAAATTTAAGTACAGAAGATATGAAACTGTACAGAATTAACTCATAGAGATAAATGTTTTATGTTATTTCAGCCCAGTGCTGATCGGGATGGTTAAGCATTAGCTGTGATAAGCAGGGTTTTGTATTTAAGTGAAAACCCATCAGGAAGAACAGTCTTGTAGGATGTTTCCTTAGTTAAACTGTACCAGGCATTTAGCCGTTGTCTGTGACTTTTTGCCCCATTTCCTTTTCAGCATGTAAATTTTAAAGGAAAGAAAAGCAAATTGCCGTTTTTGGATTATCAGCAATGAAGCACCAAATTTTGTAACATAAGAAAAAAATCATCTGCTGGAGTGCAGTAACTGAGCTGTAGCCTGCTCACTGATGCTTGGTAAATTGTATAATGGTTTTCAGCTTCCCTTCATTGCTACAGCTGTTGGCATCAATCTGTTTTTGTGGTTTGATTAAAATAACATTTTTTTTGTAAGTTGTCAATTGCCTGGTGTTGGATTACATCAATGAACTCATCCTTTTTTTTTTTTTTTTCTAAGCCAAGTCAAGGTATCAGTGTAAGAACAAATAACCAAAATAGCTATATAACTGATAAAAGATGTTAGCAGAATAACATCAAGGACTGGAAAAAAAATAATTTACATGGAAAATCAGTGGTGAATAAAACCTGCAGAGGCTTTATATTGTGTCTAACAATTTAGCTCACCTGGCTTTTTCTGCATGTCCACGTCTCATCCCATTGGAAGGCAGAACAATGTACCACAGCTTGTTACAGTCCCCTCTTCCATCCGAAATTTGGGCAAGCACAGGAAAATGGGTGCAATCAGACAGGTTTAGGAACGTCTTGCCTCTTTGTCTAGTGCAATTATCTGAGACTTGAAAACAACACCAAAATGCAAACAGCTCCATAGAGAGAATGACAGTAAACTGAGGCAAACTGTCACAGGTTGATTGTTAGAAGAAACAAATAAGCATTTCATAGGAAATGTGAATAAAGATGCAAGTTCTTCTCCAAAGACCCATCTTGTTATGTTGTCTTGGTGGAAAGGTGTTTTTTTGTTTGTTTGTTTGTTTTTGGTGCAGGGTGTCAGATTTAAATAGGCAAAAGTAATGAAAGTTTTGCAAAGAGAGAAATATTGTTCCGATTTTACGGCTGGGGAGTTTTAGCGCAGGCAGTTGAAGGAACTTACACAATCTCATATAGGAGCAGTCAAAATCTGAATTCAGATTTAGTTCCAATAAGCAGCTTTTATCACAAGATTATTTTTCTTCCTTTTATAACTTGTCGTTAGAGCATGTTCATAAATAACCAATATGCCTTTAAAAATGGAATTCCTCTTTTTCTTCTATTCTATTCTAATTCTAATCCTAGTTACATTGGCCAGTTTATTATCTCAAATATTTACTTTCCACTATAAATGGAAATCACTTTGTTCCCTTCTTCATGTTTCATAGTCATAATATCCTCTAACGTTCCATTACCTCTTGGTACCTGTGATAGATCCAAATCTTACGACATTGCTTTTTTTTGTAATAAATTAAATTGGCTGTAATGGGAAACTTAAGTATCTGTAATGTGGTTTTTTATAAGGAATAGGTAAACCGGACTTTCTGTAGCTGAAATTGATTCCTAAATCATTTATTATGGTATGTAAATTAGTGTAAGAAAGCTGAGTCTAAGAGTGGGAAAATAACAATCTAGTGTCATTGTGAATCGATTGGATATTTATGGGGACCTTGTTCATTAATTTTTGAGGACAGACCCTAAACTGCTATATATTGTGATGCTAGTTACACTGCAGTCACTTAGATACTCTAAAACCCTGCTGCAAAAGGAGAAAATGTCAGGGAAATTTGGATCAAACAAGGCTTTAATCATCAGTGGAGATAAATAACTGCTTTAAATTTATGCCAATTGTCACAGAGAAAATAGGTTTACCTATAGTGTGAATTTGAGGACCCTTCTAAACTATTCCAAATAAATGGAAAGCTTCTGTTGGAGTTCTGGTGTTTCAATTAGAATATCCACATCACTTTTTGTTGCTATCATATTTCACCAAAGCAGATGTATTGATCAAAGCACAGAAAGTATGGGTGATTCATCTTGAGTCACAGTTTCGTACATCTGTTCTGTGTTTAAGTTTCATAATAAACATTTTGACAGCAAGCTTCTCTGTATGCTAAATGTCATAAACTTAATGCACATCGTAATTCATTGCTTACATACTACTTCGCTGCAAAAAATAGAGTGAAAAGGGTCAAGGTTTTCTGGTTGCTCTGGAAAACTTGCTGAAATGGGACCTCTGATGTACGGTGGAATGACAGTGGGGTGGAGAGTGGGTTTTAGTGAGCGACAGAAGCCGCTTTGCAGGCGGGATGCTTTCTATGTATTGATCACTGTGAATTCTGATTTAGGCTTGATATTAAGGTGAAATAGTGCTGTGGAAGTTTACATTTTACCTAGGGATCTATGTACTGTTGCTTTCAACCTCATTTCTTAATGGCATTTATCAATGCACATTGCTTTAAACCATGACATTACAGCCAGTCAACCTTCAGAGGACACCCACAAGAGACAGAGAGTTGTGGGATTTGTTTTATTCTGCTCCGTTTTGTGGTTTGAATGGGGCAGGTTAGGGAAGAAAAGAGCTCTGGTGGGTGGGTGCTGAAGAGCACTCTCAAGCTGGTGCTGGGGGCTGGCAGAGGACAGCAGTGTTGCAGAAGCAGCAGGAAAGCTTTCATTCCTTCGGCAAGGCCAGGTTAGGAGGGAGGAATCCAGCTTTGTTATTCATTTTTTTAACTGTTTTTCTTCTGCAGTATGTAAGAAGACGAACCCAAGTTGGGCTCAACATTCCCTTGTGAGGCGAAAGATTTACCGATTTTGTTTTCTTCTTGCAAACAGCGCTGGAATTTCGGTATGTGTGAGCACTAGTATTTCAGGAGATGGCATGACTCAGCGTGGCAAGGCTGTGACAATTTGCTTTACTCCTGGTCCACTCAGAGCCTCTGACCAGTTCCCTGGGTGCCGTGGCTTCTGTAGAACTTCATCCGTATGCCAGGAAGTGCTCTAGTGCCTGAGGAGTGGACCTGTCAAACATCATCTTCATCTGAGAGCTTTAGGTTGTCTTTTAGGTGTCTGTGTGGTCAGCGCTGCCCAAGGGAACTGGCAGCCGAAAAATCTGTAAGAGGAGCTGCCTCGAAATCCCTCATTCAGCGCAGATCAGTGGTTGTGCAGCATAACAGCATCTTGCAGTTGTGGGAAATCCTTAAATCCACAGCATTGTTGTGATGGGTTTATGCTTATCCTGCCTGGATGAGGATCTTTACTGTAGGTGCAGGGGACAAAAAAATCCTTTTCCGAAAGGAAAAAAAAAAAACCAACAGGAGCATGGCAAGACAATAAGCCTGTGCTTTTTATTTGTAGAGCTTTGAACTTTATGAAGGGTGTCTTTTGGTGGTCTAAAATAGACACCTCTCACTAAACACTAATCAGTACTGATAGCAAGTAATTCATTCAGTGAAAGCGAGACCTAAAATTTGAATGCATGCATAAAGTAACATAGACAACGCCTGATAGGGAGTGAGCAGTGAGTGTAAATGTGTTTTCTAAAGCATTTGATTACCTTGATGTTCTATCAGTGTTTTATGGTGGGTTAATTAAGTTACATACACAAACTAGTTTTTTTGTTTCATACAGACCGTGTGCTTAATGAATATTCTAAAACGGTGTTTTATTAATGTGCTGCCTTAATTAGTGGGTAAAAAGGCTCCAAACACCTTTAAATTGTGTTAGTTCGAAGGCAACATATGAGAAGCAGAAGGTAACAGTGAATTCCTAATTCCCTTCAGAAAATAAAAATCCAAAGTAATGGCTGGAGCTATTTGTGTCAGACATAAAAATTGATATAACATGTGGTAAACCTCCTATTGGGTATTATTACAAATGATTGATTTCTCTCTCCCCCTACAGTTTAGACGGTGCAGTGCTTACTGTACAAACAACTCATGAAAAGTCAACATGTTTTACAAGTAAATAATTTACAGCTGCTCTGTGGAATACAGAATAATATTTTACATTAAGTGACATTAATTAGGGGAGAAATATTCATATGGTGAAGAACTGGGTGATGACTGTTGCAAAGGAAATTTTTTTACTTGCAGTCTAAATGCAAATCAGAAGCTCAGAGAGTCACGAGCACATTGCTCTTGAGGGAGAAATGATTCCCATTAAGTACCCAGCTCTAAAACTATTGTAAGATTTTTGGGAATGCGAGCCAAACCCGAGCTGCTGACAGTCTCAAACATCGCTGTTACTGAAGGTTTTACACGCATTTAGATCTGTTTTAATCAGAGGTGAGATGCATCTCATGGTCTTGGGTCTTAATCCTGTGAACGATGAGGCATGTGGTTATCCTCACCCGCACAAGAAAACCAAGGGGCTTAGCAGGATTACTTTCATAGGCCTGGATTTTTTTTAGGGCTGGTGCAGGCTACCATGGTTTAATCCTGCTCATAAAATGCATGCTGGAATCGCGCTCAGTAATTCCTGAATTGATCCTGATAATAACTTCTGACTGAAGTTATTCCGGGGGTTTTCAAAGACTTAAAGTGATAGATTATCTGCTACTGCCCATCTATTCTAGAAACACTGTTAGTTTCAGCAAAGACATCTGTGTGTCTGTTATGGGTTTGACTAATTTCACCCACTAATTTTGTGCTAATTACTGCAATTCAAAGAGTGGTTGGATACTCAACATCTTACCTGCAAATAGATACATGATCATGGACTTCAATAACACTGGGTGAATTTGTAGAGTTTGGGGTTTTTCTACTTTAAGCCTTCTGCAGAATGAAAGACTTCTTCTGAAGTGTCCATAAAGTAAAAACAAAACCATGCAGTAAAAACAAAACCCAAACGTGCGAATAAAGTCCTCTGCTTATGTATGTCAGCATAACTCTACTGGCTATAGAAGAGCTGGGTAGGCTTCTGTAGAAGAGATTTTGACCACCTCTATCACTGGACCTACATACAGCACGAAACAAGGATACCTGCTAGACTGTGTTAAATATCAGATATTTAAAAAATGTTCTTTTCCTTTGATTTGAAACCAGCTTGATACGGTTGTGTTACTGCCAGCATGAGTCTGCCAAGAGCTATTTCCTGAAATTGGCTGTGTGCAAGGGACTCAGAAAAATAAAAATCTGGAAGAAAAGAAGGTGAGGAAGGGAAACAAAGGCTGATGTCAAGAACTTCTTGCACACAGTAGTCTTGCACCTCCATAAAAATTCAACCCACAATCTGAGGAGAGTGTGTAGATGCAGTGTCACCTCAAGGCTGGATGAAAATGCTCTCCAAGAGGTCACACCAGCCATGCTCATGTTTATATGTAGTGGTAGTTCTGTGAACTTCTGTGCTTATTCCTGGGAGGAAATTAGTTCTCATTATGTAAATTGGGTAGGAGCAAGCTCTAAGAGGAAGTAATTCCTTCTGCTCAGTTCAGTTTTACACTATTCTTTAAAGAGCAGCTATATGAGCAGTGAGACAGCCCCAGTCTGCTACATCTGAGTTATTTCTGTTCCCACTGATGTCCACAGGACTTCTGCAAAATTGTGCTTCTGAGGAGTAGTATGAGCATCATAGGCAAATTGGCAGATAAAGAAAACTCCAGAAAACCTCTGGAAACTTAAGGGAAAAAAAATATGTGTGAGAGAGAGGTCTGGAGACTGATTTAGGGAGAGGAGCAAGAAAAAGCCATCTGGAATAGGAAACTTTAGTTAGGCTTGGTTTCACAGGACTCGGCATAAAAAGCACCCACATGATTTAAGAATTGATGGTAGAAAGGTGGCACCCTGATAAATATTGTTTAAGAAGTTAGTAGAATAAGTATATAAGACACACAAATTGAATTTGGCACTTTTTTTTTTTTTTTTTTTTAAGTCTAACTTCAAATTTCAATAATCAAAGCAGAAAAAGGTTTCCTTTTTTATAGAGAGATTTGTTTTATTTTGGAGGTAACCATGAATCTAATCAACCAGTGTTGTACTACAAATCATCACTTAAAATGAGAGTAAAGAACTTTTAAAGACTTCCTCCCCAACACATGCACACTCTCACCAGTGTTAGTATTTAGAGCAAATAAACATGATGACCTCTAATAAAAGTAATGAGCCATTGATGTAGAACAAAGACATCTTTATCTTGGAATTGTGAGGTGTATTATGAGACATAATTTTCTTACAAACATCACGTGAATGGTTTACTTTGGGATTCCCTAGCTTGCTAAACTTTGGTCAAGAACAGATTTATATATTAGAAATAAATCAAGCTCTAGTATCTTAAAAATGAAAATAAGCTAAGAAAACACTTAACATGGCTGTTGCTAATTGCAGTTAAGTAGCCTCCTACACTTGCACTTAATAAATGGGAACTGCTGTTGTTTGTACATTGTGATGTTTTAAATGCATGTTCATGATCCCTGTAGAAGTTATTTATATTATGAATGATTGCATCAAATAACTGCTAAAACTGACAGGATAATTAAGTAACTGTTCTGTTGCTTGACATGCTATAGAAGCTTGTCAACTCTGCGTTGGGCTGGTGGAGCTGCAAAACGGTATAAAACACTGCTTACTGATTAATTAACTGGAGAATGAATGTGTGTAGGAGGGAAATGTTTTGGGGTGATGGAAAATGTTGGGAATTTAGTTGAGGCCCCTTTGAACATACCAGTCAGGGTGTACAGATTCTCCTGTGATGCCTCATCTATTAAGGTTGGTGGCAAAGTGCTAAGTAAAATACAAAGATTTAAATTTAAATCTTTAACTTGAAGTTTTGAACGCGTCTTTTGAAAATGTTGTAGTTACTCTAAAAATTTGCGATGTACAGGCAGTAAGACTTAAACACTTTAAAGTCTGCAGACGGTACAGGATTTTTAATGAAGCAGTTCATACAAATTGTTTAAAATATATATTCATTATATATATGTACACATATATATATATATTTTTTTTGCCTAATATATCTACATCTTTTTGCAGTGTTAGCACAAACTTAAACCGTACTTCCTGATGCAATTTCAGCCCTGCTAAGAATTTGCCAGCAGTCCTTTTGCCTAAGAAAATTGTATAAAAGCAGTAAGTTAATGTTAATTAGCGGTCAATGAAAAATAATGGAAATCACTGTTTAAATAATAGATGAAAAGAGAAGTTGAAGGGTCCTAAGCTTTGTACAGTTACACGGATTAGTGAAAGCTGTTGCAGCATAACATCAGATCAGAATAAAAATGATGTATACCCTTTTCATGATTATAAATAATTTCACAAGGTTCAAGGCAGTGAAGAATGTTACGGGGGAAAAAACCTTCTGTAATCTCCTGAAGTATGAAAATGAATCACTCATAAGCATTTGACAGCGTGGACTCCGTACTTATAGCTAGAATCTTGACCTAGCAGTGAAACTTTTATTAATTTTCAATTTATATTTTGCTGCTTCTAATTCATTTTTGTAGTATTTGAATTTTCTGTTGACAAAACCAACATCAGGCTGATGGTGGTGAATTGTTAGGAGGCAGTTAAGAGGCTCTCGTGCGCTTCTGGTTTTTTGTCCATCCTAAATAAACATGTTTTTATTCCTTCCCGTGTCTACAGACCCTTTGTGGTTAGCAAAGCACGGCAGCTGATTGCAGTGCCTTAGAAGATGAGCACTTCACACAGCACCTGGCATTGTGCAGAGTAAAATAAGTCTTGCCAATTAACTGTAAAAGCACTCTTGCTAATTATCTTCTAACTATCCATTCCAGTTTATTATCCACTAACAAAAAAAAAAGAAAAAAAAAAAAAGAAAAAAAAAAAAGATGTACTGTACAGAATCTCACTTACAAAACAGTATCATTTAACAGGAAATTAAACTACATGGTTCTCAGTGCGCCTGTATATCTCGCTGCTGTTTATCTGAGTTGTTTAAACATTTCTGCAGTCTGCACGCCACTTCCATGCTTATCCTCCCAGCACCTTTAATACACTTGGCTGTGCAGAAACGTGGTGTAATTTTATCCTTTTTGATCTTGAACGCTCTTTGTTTCACTTGTATGCCAGCCTTCAGGGGCTTCCTATTTTTCTTCAGACTTCACCTTGAATTTTTGTCAACCTTTGCAAGCCACGGAGGAGGGATGTGCCCCTTTCTCAGGGGATGTGCAACCCAAATACCCAACAGGTATCGCACTATCCTAGTGAGACGTGCATAGATGACTGTCACCTCAGTCTATGTGCTGCAGTAAAATCAGTAATTGTCCTTCATCCTTTATTTATTTTTATTGTTGAGCCTTTATCCTTTGCATTGTTTCAGGGTAAAAATTACGCTGAAATTATTGCAGATTTGCTTTGGATAGGTTGGATCACTTCCTTTTTTTTTTTTTTTTCTTGCTTAAGGCTTTCATAGAGAACTGAAGGCTGATCAGAGAAATGGGATTAGGTTCTACAAAACATTCATTCTTTGGATTTACCCAATCCCCTTTGATTTGATAGCTTGTAGCTGAGTCCATTCTTGTTGTTTTGTCTGTTCATCAGCTTTTTGATTCCCAATTTTCATGAAGTGAGTGAACTCCAGAGGAGGACATTTTCTCTGCATTTTCCATCCTCTGGTTTAATAAAGATGAAAACACTGAGTCTGATTATGCACAACACAAAAAAGGAAGTGTTGGTTTTGTGAGTTAGGCACCAAATTGGCTCTTAATTTCTGACAGCAAAACCAGAGCTCTGCTACACGGTTTGTTTGATATTACCAGGCCTACTAGACTCGGATTTTAAAATACCTGAAGGCCTCTGCCATGAAATTTGCACTGAAATTCTGTGTTTCTGTGCTTTTTGAATGCTTACATTCTTGAAAGATAAGAAGTACCTAGCCTTATTTTCTTGGTGTCTCAGGCATTTTTCTGCCAAATTTTCCTAAACAATATAAATGCAGAAATGACCTTGTTATCTCTCTGTATATGTTCATGGAGTATGCAAAAATTATGAGTTTTTATTTTTATTTTCTACATTTATAAGCATTTCTGCTGCTAGATGTCAAGGTTGTCCTATGAAGGTGAAAAGCCATTAGAGCTGTGTCCTGTCACAACAGATATCAGGAATACAGGGAGTTCAGCCATCAGAAGGGCGTGAGCATTACAGCTGGGAGTCAAAGTGTGTAAATTATATCGTGTTTACTCAGATTGGTTAGAATTGAGGGCCTTAAAACAAACATTTCCAAAATGCAAAGGCCAAATGTTTCTTCCATTCATTTAGCATCTGAAGTTAGCATTTGGAGTGATGTTTTTGTGAGGCTTTGAGCAATGCATGCTGATGGACGAATCCTTTCACTGCTTGCACCTTTTCTGTTTTAGGATCTTCTAGGCTGTACTTGTCAGTAGTTTTACAATACCATCAAAGAAGAGAAGCAGTGAAATACCTGATTCACTGTTTTTGGAAAGAAGCCAACCACTAAATTGTGCTGGTCTAAATATAGTCTTAAGCCAAACATCAAACCTCACATGAGAATCTTTTCAGTATTTTTGGTGTTTACATATGCTCAACTTCTTCCCCTTGCTTCTTCGGAGAAGGGAAAAAGAGATGGATGCAATTCTATACAATATTGTCATGGAACAGAAGTTTGGTCCCTAACATCTGATGCTGCATTCTGTGCTTCCTAATTGGTGCCCCGTAAAAGCAGATGGTATGGAAGTATTGAAATTTCTTTTTGTGTTTTATTTTTGTCAAATCCATGGTCTTGATGTGAGGTCTTGTGTGTTTTCCCAGAGCTCTGAAAGATAAACAAAATAATCAGTTGGGAAACCTGTCGCCACGGAAAACAAGCAATGAAACAAGCAAATGAAATACTGAAATTTCTGTTTATGTTTCATATTCATCAAATATGGGTAAGGGTTTTGAGATCCTGTGCCTCATTTCTTACCTAGCAGTGTGATTCTTGTTCCAAAAGGTGATTAGTTGACACGTTCCGTGTCATGATAGAGGTATGTATACAGGATCTATCTTTTCCCAGCATAGAAATAGGTTTAACGTATCTGCAAAGCAGCTGCTTTTCAAATAAATGAGGCAAAGGGGAATTCAGGTGTAGTACAAAGTCACAGACCTAAAATAGGGCAGAAAAGGTCTATTTTTTAATTTCTTTCTTCTCTCTCTTTTTTTTTTTTTTTCCAACAGTCTGTTGGCTAGGGATGTGATGATGGGGAGTTTTCCAAGCTCTGTGACCTTGAACAAGTCCCTTAATTTCTCTGAGTGTTGGTTCCATCCATCATTAAAAAAAATGTCTTTTTAAGTCCTGATTTCTTGTTGAGATCTGATCCATAACCCTAGCAGAATGTCCAAAAAAGTTTTGGTCTTTATCTTATCTTACTCTGACCTATATACATGGGACTGGCTCTACCATGGGTGCAAGGTGTTTATACAGGTCCACTGGTGTAAAAACTGAGAATTAACCTATAATCACCCTGGGAAGCAATCTAACTAGAGGACTTCAACCCATGGTATGGATTGCAGTGATAGATTCTGCTGACTCTTTTTCTTATCCGTTACTTGTGTTCTTTGTCATCTCTTTGGTCTTGTATCTGCTATAAAAAGCCCTTCTGGTTTATTGTTCCTCTTCAGCACCTACTGCATAGAGGTGACATGTGGGGCTGTCTTTCTTCTTGTTCTTCTTAAGTCTAAGGTCCACTGGGAATACCCTTTTTTGCTGAGATATGATGCGTAATGTATTAGTCAACACGTGTGCATGAAGCGCACACCAAGGCTTAGCCATTACAGTGCCCAAGGGAGCAACCTCGCTGTGCACTCTACAGTTGATGGGCTGCAGCGATGTGCATTATAATAAACTGATGATTCCTATTAAATTAGCTTGAACATCTCTAGGAAAATTCATAATGTTCCACTGTTCAGCCTGTCTTTTGAAGTGTAAGAGGAACGGGGAATGTCAAAGGCTGCTTATTTATCCGTAATATGTTTTAGAAGGATGTGTCTTAGGTTCTTTATACCCACAGTGTTTGGCTTCACGAAGAAATATAATGACACTATTGCTGCATGCTGTCAGGGAGAAAGTCTTTAGTTATAGTACACCATGGAGAGCATGAGCCAGCAGCTGTTGTCTTTGCTCTTTATAGAGCTGTTTAGAGCTTTATAGAGCTATTTTTGCATAAGGCAAAACATTTGATTCAGTGTTCAAAGTCAGAGTTCACTGACAGCAGAAACTTTTGGGTTATTCCAAATGAATAAAGATATGCGTTGCTAAATCAACGTGTTGGCAGCCTGGTTACTGTATCTCTGGATAAGACGTTGGCTAGTTCTGGGATTTTCAGTCAGGTTTCAGATGTCAGTGTTACTGCTATTTTTTGTGCTACCTTGGGAAAACTATTTAGGCTTAGTTTACCTGTTGAAGTCTTTGCCTGAACATTTGGGGAAACACGGACCATGACAGAGTGCTTCTGCCTCCTTACAGTGTGTGTTTTTTTTTTTTTAACTTTGTTAATATAGCATCCCTCTTCCTTTTTTTCCACATTTAATAGAGAGGTAGTCCTTTATTATCATAAAATATTGACTTCTGGACAGAAAGCAGGTGAACCTTATACCTGTAGATATTTTACTTTCAAGCCTTGGTATTTTGACAACACCTTCTGGAAGGACTCAAATAAATATTTTCACAGCATGGAGAAGAACAGGAGAGAGAATGTCTGATTTTTCTCCTCTTCCTGCCAACATGAAAATCTGTTCCTTAGCTTTTTATCTTCTTGCCCTCACTAATGACCTTCCTTTCACTGCCAGTTTCAAAATCTTGACAGCTCGTTAGAATCAGGAGAGACTTGCATGATCAGAGTGATAATTTTCAAACCACTTTGTGGCTGAAAGTAGGTTTAGGGTCATTATTTATTCAAATTACAAGCATAAAGGACCACATGGGAAATATGGAGGAGTGCCTTCTGTAAATGACAGCTTAGGGAGAATTTTCAATTGCATGAGACAGCTGTATCCCAAAACTTAATCTAATTACTACAGTGTAGTGAAAAATGTCACCCTGAATAAAACTGATACCATCATACATGTTCATGGTAAATTTTGACTTACATACGGCTATGTTCAGAATAACCTTTAAATTCTAAATCCATCTTGGAGCTGAAGTAGTGCCTTTGTAATTAGAGGAATTTGAGCGTGTGGAATTTCTTTCTTGCTCTGAGCAGATAGGCTTTGCTCACAGCTGTACAAAGTTCAGCACAGTCCTTTCCTGGAGCTTATACCCTTCCGTGTTAGCACACGTGACAAGTGGTAGATAAAACTTTGTTTAGCTTCCTTTTCCAAATAAATGTTTTTCAACGTGTTTTCCAGTCACTTTTCAGGAATCTAGAGAGGGAAATTACTCCCAGAAAAAACGGTGTGCCTGCCCCATATGCTTTTTTTGGTTTTGTTGCACATGAACAATTGTATGATGGGTTGAAAACTTGAGTTTCTGGAAGGCCTTCGTTTTCAGCTGCTGGTGTATGCCAACGAATCTAAATATTAAATCAGATGGAAACCAGCAGCTTGAAAATGTGCAATCTGCTCTGTGCTGAAATGCACATCTGTCTGAGTACCGCAGATCCTTGGCTCCCACTAAGGTTGTCTGAGATAACAAAAGAGCATGTTTTGAAAACTCTGAGCATTATTTTTTTTTAATGTGTAAAGTGCTGAATTGACTGTTCTGAAACCAAGTGTCCTGTTTTTCCATGAAAACAGATGTAGCAGAATGAGAACAGAACATAGATCAGCCAGCTTTCCTTACCGTGTTGAACCACCATGCTCCAAACCTCTTGGTATTGACAGTGCCTTTCCTTGTGGATGGTCATCTCAGCTAAAGATGGTGGAGAGAAACCCAAATATAACTGACTTTCTGAATCTGCTTGTTTCCCAGGGACTTCAGGGAGAGCCAAGGACGTGCTCAGCACCTTGAGGACTGGTCTTGAAGAGAGCGATCAGGCAGGCTTGGTTGCATCGGCAAGAGAAGAGCTCGGGAACTGATTTGTGCCAACAACAGGTAAAAGCTGCCAGCATCTGTCATTTGCCTGGGAGAATCCATATATATCTATTTGGTGGTAAAAAGTTCAAGAGTAACATTTGTGTGCAGCAGGGAGGGAGCAGACCTGCATTTCAAGCTGACGAGGAAGCCTGTAGGCCAGCTTGGTATTTTTAATCAAAGCGTCCTTGAAAAATGGGATCAGTACGGTTGTGTGTGTTTAGACTACATCTAGTGCTGATGCTTTTCTTAGGCTAGCTGTTGCAGAGTGAAAGCTTCAAACGAATATTGGAGATGTCTCTTGCATAAATAACTTTTTCACACGGAAGTGTTACAGGGAAAAAGAAACTCTGTAGAAACATCTCTTATTTGTTTTTTGCTTTCTCTTTAAATAATATTTGGATTTCTACGAATTTCTAAAAGTTAGTCCAAGGACCCCTCCTAAGTGGACAGATCTATATCACGTTAGAAGTTACTGCTGAACCAAGGCTTCTTGTGTTCATCATTTATGCTGAGTAATGTCATGTTTATGTTTATTGCAAATTGCTAGTGAGTGGGGATGTGATTTTGTTGAATCAGTATCAGTGACTGAGGGCTCAAGTAAAGCTGAACCAAGTGGCAGTCTGTAAGTCTGATTTTGTTTTCTTTTTACATATGCGAATTACCTTTGTTAGACACTGCAAATATATGTATGAAAGAGAAAATGAAAACTCTCTAATAATTTTTAGCCCAACCCATAAGCGTGGGTTATGGTTTGGATTCTTGGATTTGATCCTCCCAGGTATTAAGCAAAGCAGAGAAGGACTTGAAGGAGCTCAAAGTTTCCAGAAATAAGCCCCTTTGGCCTTGTTACTTGTTACCCACTTATGTCACTGAGCAACTTGCCTCCTTTCAGAGGCCAGCTGGAGCCAAAAGCAAGTGGTTGCACATTCATGACAGCGCCACGCTCTACTGAACCCATGAATATCCCATAAGATTGCTGTTGGAGGAAGGAAGGAGAATAGAGCTTCTGGCACTAAGACCCGAGCTAAAATCCCTTTGGCTGTGGTCAGTTCAGCTGCTAAAACACCACACAGCCCCAGTGCCAGCAGTGGTATGTCAGCGCTGAGGCACATCTCTGCTCCCAGTACAAGGCCTGGCTTCCAAACCCTGCTGCCGTTCTTTGTGGTTGCCAGGCAAAATTGATGACCACTGAATAGTTAGTGGAAAAGTACTGCTGTAGGAGCAAATGGTATAAGAAAGGAGCCTGTCCTCAGTAAAGTTAGTTGAAGTTATGTTATCAATTGAGTGGTAGCAGTTACTGATCCTAAAAGAACCCTGGTGTCCGTGTGGTCTCCACGCCACAAGTAAATAATTAGCATCAAGGTTTTGTGTGCTATTGTTGCCCAAAGCGTTCTTATTTGAAAGAACTCAAAGGTTCAGGCATAACTTCTCGTGTTATGGCAAACTAAAAATAGTTTACTATGCGTAAAGCCTTGACTATTCTCCAGTGTGGTTGTGTTTCCATTCCACAGCGACCATTTTGAAAGAACAGCTTTATTTGCCATTGCTAATGGCCAGCGTGGATATTTACCAGACACAGGCATTTTCGTTTCTGCTCTATTATTCACAGCTTCCCTGCATGCTAAAAATCCCTTTATTTATGTTGCAGAAAGTGTGCTTGAGGACTTCTCCCATGACTCTTCCACTGATGCTGCGTCTTAGGTATATGTTAGGCACTATTCCATATTTTGTTGTGGTTCATAGAAGACTTACAAGCCTGTCTCTAAGAAGAGCACTTTGTATGGCATTTTTACTCTATTTTATCCCCATTTTTTTATATAAATTATACTTAACACACGCAGATTTTATTTTTTTTTATTTTTATCTAAGTGCTATCTTTAGGTGCTACAGTTACGTCAGCAAATAACTTCCCCAAAATTTCCCAGAATATAGCTAACAGTGATGCTTTCATTTTGTAAGGTTCCTTGAATATGGTTTGGGAAGTTAAGCCCTATATTTAAAGACTAGCAAGACTGTGGAGCGTTGCTGTTTTAAAATGTCTGCTATCAGGCCTTAATTATTAGTCTCCAAGCACCATTGACTTCTGAGTTATCTGCTGCAGGCATCATTTGTTTGGTACACCTCTGACCTTGGTGCATTTAACTGATAACAAACTTGAGGAATGAAAAAAAAAAAAAAAAAGCCTAGTTAATGTAATTAACATCTGCTTATTAACAAAATTATTTATGGGAGAGCTGACTCAAGTTCAGCTAATGGCTGGAATAATTTTTGCAAGAGAGAAAACCTTGCCTAATTGGTGAGGTGCAGCTACCCTGACTTGTTTGCAGGGCTCACTGTCTGCCTGAAATTTTGGGGCCAGATGCTCAGCTGATGCCAACGGGCTCCAGCCACGGGCTGCTTTGCATCAACTAAGAGCCTGTCCTGTCAACTCCAGATCTGATTTACACCTGCAGGACAGGAGCATTGACAGTGTTGCTTGATGCAGCGAGGTAGAGCTCCCCTTCCAGTGTTAATTATGTACTTCTCCCAGAGCATGACGCTGTGTTGACTTGGAAGATAAATTAGTTACCCTTCTACTTGCCATCGGCCTTCCTGTGTCTGTTAAGGATCAGCTTGTCACCCTTCTTCTCTTTGTGGATCAGAAAGTCAATTAACCAGTTCCCCATTAGACTTGAAATCTATGGGAAAAAAAAAAAAATCAAACTTTTCTAAAGCACAGACGTCATGAATTAAACCACATTTCTTGTAACTTTGCAGCTCAAGGCAGGTTTTTATTTTCCCTGTGAAATCTTTTGTTCAGTCCGGATTACCAGCTGAGTCTGATTTACTTCCCAGGTTGTCACTTACCTTGTGTTTTTAGGATAAAGGAAAGTTTTCTTCATCTCTCTGGTTTTTGTTTCATCTCACATAAAGCTACACTTATGTGAGGGAAATTACTAGCAAGGACGCGAATGAGGCCAGTCTGTGAATATTCTTGTTCAGCTCTTTCATTTCTATGCAGGAACAGATAAACCGGTGGGACTGACCTATTGTACCAACACTAGCACATCTTTATTAATGCAGTATTGTTAAGGGAGTGCAAATATTGTATAAAGACAACTCCTCAGTGGTTAGGCACAGCTTACGTGGTAGCATGAAAGTATGTGACTGGTGGTAGGGGAAGCTGGTACAGAATCCATACAGCTACTGTTGCTTTTCCAGGCAGCTGGGTTGTAGATGCTTAAAACATAGGAATGTTTTGGCAAAATTGGCTCTAATTGGATCTAATTTTCTGAAATACTGACCTTTTTCACATCCTCTGTTGCCTTTTGGGGTATTGGGCACAGAAGACCCCAGGCCATATTACCATAGGTGTTCAAATTATGGATGAGATTCCAGATCTGAAGTCACAACAGGATCGGCACAGCTTCCCAGTGCTGTGAGCCCCATCTGGCAACCTCGTGCTTAATGACCATCCCACTCTTGGAGCTGGTGGAGTGGGAGGACGCAAGACTTGAGTTGTAGAGGTGTAAATTTGAGGAAATGGTGCTTGCCACAGCTGTGTTGCTGTGCACTGTGGCTGTTGCACCTGCTGCAGCATTGGCTCGCTGAAGTACGTGAATCATTGCCTTTAGCTCAGTTGCACAGCCCAAAACCCCCTTGGGCGCTTCCATTCAGGTTGATTGGGGATATTTTTGTGGAACACAAGAATCACAAATCCTTGTAAGCAGGTTATGTTATGTTTTGAAAGGAGTTACAAAGGATTATGATGAGTTACTAAGATCTGTGCATCTTTACTGGGCCACTTGCTGGCATAGGATTTATTGGTTCAGAAAACTCTTCTTGAAAATAGCAGGTCTTCCCAGAGACAGCAGGGACATTAGTATTCCTTTTGCAAACATCAAATCAGCCTACTTCCTTACAATTTCATTGTAAAAAGTCTGCTTATGGCTCTCTAATGAACACTGCTTCCATTCCCACAAAGTGACATTTACTGAATAATGTGTTACAGCTCTCAGCGACTCCTTCCAAGAGAGTTATCATGAGATCTGCAGAGATAATTACCACAGTAGGAATCGAACACAAACAAATGCAGTTCCTCCCTTGTTTTAGCAACTTTCTGAGATTGCATTTGCTTCTCTCTCTGTTGCCAAGTACACTTTTTCTATTTTTTTTTTGTAGTGTCATTAAAACGATCAGATTTTGATTCATAAGATTCATCCACTGACTTAAAGATGATTGCAACAGTCCCACTGAGTTAAACTGGGGCTGCAGCTTCATCCATGAAACAATTGCACCATGGGCTGAATTATAACCAATTTCTCATCACTGAAATCTGTTGCACCAGAAAAGCGCTAAGATTAAATTCATCCCATCTAATATTAGGCATGAATGTAGTCAGCCTTGCTTAATACACTCCTACATCAGACCTGACTCGCCTGGGAATTGTCTGTCTCATCATCTGCTGTTGAGTGAATTTATCACATGCAGTTTCCTAATTTAGATGAGTTGCATCCAGGCCTGAGCGTGGACATGTTTCTTCAGTCTTTTATTTATGGTTATTTTCAGGCTATCAGTTTTGAAGCACCCATTTATCTCCTTCCTTTGTAAAAAAAAAAAAAAAAAAAAAAAAAGTATAAAAAAAATTAAGTCCTCACTGTTTTGTTCTGTATTTTATTATCATTATTTCCTCCAACAGAGTACTTGAATTTGTTCAAATTAAAAAAAAAAGAAAGAAAAAAGGTTTAAACCTCCTGATTCTATTTTCTATTCCTAAAATTATCCTTGCATTAGGAGACTAGGAAAAAAAAAAAGCTGACAACCAGGATGTCACAGGAGACTGTAGTCTCAGTGTAAATAAGGTTGGTTTATATTTTTTCTCCCTCTTAAATCCAGTGTGATTTAAGCAAATGTTGCAATTGCTTTCAATTCTGACATGCTTTTAGTTTTGCAGTCAAATAAGTATAATACACTGACCATAGCAGTATAAGGGAAAAAACATACAGAAGGAAAAAAAAAAAAAAAAAAAAAAAAGGAAACATTTGAATTTGATTTTGATATAAAGAACACTTTTAAGATGGTGCAAAAATAAACATCGTTATTCCACTTTATACTATAGTATTAGGCATGTTCTTTTTACTGCAGTGTGTTACTTTTGCACGTTCCTTATTTAGTGAACAATGCTATTTCTATTTGCTTTGCATTATGTTTTCAAGTGCTTGTTGTTTATGATGACCCCATAATTAGAAATTTAATTTTGAACTTAACTGCTGATCTCCTTAAATCTCCTCCACAGTTGTTAAGTGATCAGACGGGTTCTCTGCTGCTGTGTACAAATACCAGTACAAGCTCTTTAGAACATCTTCCTAAGAAAATACTGAGTAATACTTTTGAGTTGAATACTAGGTTTTTGTAGAATTGGAATTGCAGAACAGAGTTTGAGCCACGTCTCTGTGCAGCCTGGAATACAAGTGGTAACCCAAATCCCATATTCTGATTCCCCTTCCAGTGTTTTAGCTCACAGGATGTGCATTTTCCTTCTACGAGGTGAATTCTCTTTTTACCTAAAGAACTATGGCAGCAGCAGACCTTTTAATGAGACCTGACCGAATTAAAGGGGAGGAGGCAGCAAGACAGAAGGACAAAGTGTCCTTATTATTATTTTTGATTGCCCTTTGTCTTTTCAGTGGATTGAACCAAATTTTGGATCCACGCTTTCTACTCTAAATTTCAGTCGTCGTCGTCTGAGCTTTATGGGCCAGTTGGGTCTCTGCTTCAGCTAAGCTGTGGATAAGCTGCTTAGCCTTCAGCTGTAATTGAATCAAAGCCAAATTCCCAGGCCCAGAAGGTTCATCCCTATTTAAACAAAGAGAGACAGCCATGCATGTGGATCTGCTACTGAGGAGGAGGAAATTACTCCTTTGAAACCAAATCCAACGGGGAGATTGTATGTCTTTACCCTTCTTGAATTTTTCTAGTAAATGTGTTTTCTTCATGTTAGTTAGCTCATAAAAGGGTTTTACAGAAGTCAGAGCAAAAGACGTTAAAAGAATAAATCCCTTGTCTTCAGTTCAGCCAGGCCAGGTTTGCCTTTAGTGGCCACTTTTCTTCATCCTAATTTTCCAGCAGAATTTAATTTATCTATTAAGTAGATAACAATCTGGATTCAGCCCAGCACGTGTCCGCGTGGAAAATTTTGACCTCAGTGTCTTGGTGTGGAGGTGAAAGCTACACACAAAGCACAAGGAAGGAAATAAGAATAGCTAAGGTGTTTTTTCCTCCCAGCACTTAGGCCATCCAGTCCTTACTTAGCTGCATCCCTGTGAGGTGTGTTGAGACAGATAAATATGAAGAAGGTCTAACAGAAATGTATCACAATTTTTTATTAGTTTTACTATGTTTTTCTTTAAAAAAAAATCCAAATATTTTGGCTTAAACAATTAAAAACTTTTCCCATCATCTTACTTGCAATCACTGCTTGTTTCAAATGCAGTTGCTTCTGAATTGTTAATGAGAGATGAAGCTCATTTTTCTGGGTTCCAGCAGTGAACTGACTTAGTTTTGCAGCCTCGGGAGCAGAGGTGACACCCTCCAAGCATGCTGCTCGGCTATGTTCACGTTCACATTTTTTACTTTTCAGTTCTAGATGGTATTTTATTGGTTAGCACTGCAGAAGGGTGGAGCACTTTTCAGTTGCTCTCAAGCAGCAAACGTACAGAATCTGTACCTTGCTGTTTCTGCAAACTCTCTGGTTTTGATCATCTGTAATTATTAATATGCTATGCTTTTTGATTTAGATCTGTTTAGGAAAGCTGAGATGAAAGTCAAATATGGTAACGTTTTTCTTTTAGTTTATTCATAAGGCCTCAGGAAACTAATGAGATTTATTCTGTGAATTAGTTTATAATTGTGCTTTAACTGCACTGTGACATTTAATAATGTCAGAAGGATTTTGCTTTAGGCAGAGTGATTTCAGCCTCTGTAGAAAATTAATTACCATTTTCTGAATAAACCACTTTTTTGTGAGCTAAGCGGTATTTTCAAGGTTAAGCTGCTTTCTGATATTTTGAGAAAGTCTTTGAGAAAAGAAATGTATTAAGATTGCAGATCTAGCCTCCTGGTTCACATACAAGAAGCTGACTGTGTTAAGTAATAACAAATCAGAACATATTGTTATTATAAGATTTTTCAAATGCAGCCTTAATTTTGGTGTCCTCTGGTGCCTGGATCTCATGTGCTGGGTTTGGAGAGCTGCAGAGTACCCAGGTCTCCTTCCGTACAAACACCTTACACTGATGTACTCAGCAAGATGGCACTCCCTCTGGACCTACAAACCTTTTCTGTAGTGAAATTAGTATAAAATTATATATATATATATATTTTCAGTGAAACTAAGAAGAAACATTAAATTTACACGTTTTATTTCTCAGCATTAGATCTCAATCAAATATTTCACTGTTTGGAAAGTGTGAATCAAGCTAAAGGTTAATAAAGCTTTCTTAAAAATGATTATATGAGGAAAAATTGAAAAAAAAAATCAGGAGAAAAAATAAAAACTGGATATATGCTGGTGTTTACACTGCAAGTGTTTACAAGAAGTGATCTCTAAATACCTTAGTCTTGGTGGTGTACAGTAAGGTAGGAAGAAGATGGGTGACCAAGGAGAGAGTGTGGAGCAAGTCACCAAAAAGTTAGGAGCCATTTTGTGTCAAATATGTGCATTACTGACTTCACAATATGGATCAGATACAATCACCTTCCTTTGGTCCTAGAACTCATAAATTACACCATTGTTATTCAACCTCCCCAGTTTCTCACTTAAAATAAACAAATAAAAAAAGCAAACAAAACCTCACACACATTAGAAGAGATGATTTCTCCCAAATATTTAATCCTTAGAAGTTTCATTATAATAACAGTTTCAGGGTGCTTCCAATTAACTTAACAATAACTGTATCTTGGGCCAATAAATGTTCAGCGTTGGGCGTGAATTTATTAGCCCAGGAAAATGGTTATTGCCTCATAAACAGGAAGCACCTTCAAGTGATTTAATGACTCATGTTTCTCTCACCCTTCTTAAATTTAATCCAATAAACAGCTGAGAAGAGAAAGAGATTAAAAGTAAAATAAATAAATAAATACCAATTCCACTGGCAATTACTTAATGACAGAATTGTGTTAATAAGTATTTGAGAAGTCAGTCCACCACGTTGCAGAATAATCTGAAGTTGTCGCTCAAGTAATTCACACAGTGGTAGATGACTTCTATTGTATTTTATTATGTGAATCATTGTATAAATAATAGTTGTGGTAATATACTGTCTTTGCCATTAACGTGGTGTCCTACATCAGTGTTCAAGGACTGCACCTGAAGACATGCAAATTAATTGGTTATTCTTAATAAGGATAACAACCTGCTCATTTCATCAGGCAAAACTTGATATCAAGGTTGTGGGCTGGTGATTTTATGTTTCATTTTAAAAAATCTGGGTAGTATTTAAAAAAAAAAAATATATATATATATATATTTAGTGTCTACAGAGGAGTATTTGGGATGAGGACAGTTGGAGGTGGGAGTATGAGTGGGCTGGTTGGGGTATTTTGGTAGTCTTATGCCTCTTAATTTTAAGATTATTTCATTGTGGTCCTGCTCTGGAATATTCGCAGCATCTTTTCACATCTGTTCAGTTTTTTATATTTTTTCATTGTTTTCTTGTTGTAAAAGAGGTTTTTGTTGTTATGTAAAATTGTGAGGCAAGAACATTGTAGCACTAAATTATTATAATCAGAGAATGGCTCACTGTTTACATGGCTTAACCTCTCCCTATAATAAACATTAGGACTGTGAAACCAATATTAATAGCTCAATGAGTAGCTCTTCAGTGGGTTTTAAGAGGTAAGAGCTACAATATGCTCTTCTTTCAGTATGGTGATACTTTTTTTTTTTCACCATCTATTTTTAGAGTCTGGCTTTCCTTTATTTTTTCGATGTGGTTTGGGATATTATATGTGGAAAGTTGTGTCTTACTGCAAACAACTAGGAATCCTGGTTTTAAGTGCTGAAGGCCACTTTTGTAAGGTTATTTAGGCTTTCACAGTGAGGAGAGGTGACAGGGATTTCCAGAAATTTCATGGGTTTAAGATGAAATGTAGTCTCCTAAATTTCTTGGACACAACTGTGAATTTTTTCTCTTACCATTTTTGTGCTTCTGAAAAACCCAAACTTATCAGGCTTATTTCCAATTAATGTCTATTCTGTCCATGAAGAATAAATGATACATTTCAGAAAGTTTCATTAATATTGATGAGCTTTACACATGGCTAGTTAGTATTCAAAGTATTTCAATTTGTTATACAGAAAGAGTTTCAACCATTAATTATGTTCCGGTCATTCAATTTTCATAAAATTGAATAAAGTAATGTGTTGGAACAGAATGATGTGTTTGGACCAAAAATATCTTTACTATTTCTACCTAGAAGCGGAACAAAAATGTCTTGCTCAACATTTTTCTTCCACATTTGCATGTCCTATATTTCAGGTATTTATTTTGTTTTGCTAAGTCTATATATAAACATAAGGACACCAGGAATATGTATGCCCCTTTGTGTTGGAAATACTGTTCCTGCTTCCTTGCAGATGTGGAAATGAGGCAGACAGATGCTCAGATATATGTAAATATTTAATTTAACTGAGATAAGATCCACATATAACTTCAGGGAGTGAAGATAAGTCATACAGACTTCATAGGTTAGAATAATGTGTAAATTTGAGAGAATTTAGTTCTCCTTGGATCAAAACTTTCTTCCACTTTCTCTTAAAAAGCTATAGGCAATGAAAAAGAGGTAAGAGCTAAGAGGTAATGAAAAAGGCAAAATAATATTTTTCATGTTTGCCTGCAGGTTCTTAAGTTTTGTTCTTCATATGGGAAAGTAATTATGTACAATGGCAGTAGTTGTTTCAACATGAATTTTTGTGCACACAGATGTATTTCCCAGGGAAGTCTTGCCTCTGTTGTTGTAGATGACAAATGAACTGAAACGGCATTTTCTGATTTTGAGAAATTCCTTTGAATTTTTTTAATTCTATATTGTTTTGGCAGCATGAGAATTCTTACTATTTAAGCAGCTGAAACACGTTGAAAAGCTGTAATAATGAATTACACAGAACAACTGACAGGTACAATAGAAAGCAAGGGGACAGGGGATCTTCTGTGCCAATCATATCTTCAGCATTGCAACCAATTTGGAAACATCTTATCTGTGTTTATTTGACTGCTTCAATTACACACTTCAAAAAATACTTGTCGTATGATGCCACCACACAGTAAATTAATCCAAAGCAGACTTTACATTTTTTCCAATTAAATCAACTATGAAATAATATTGTAATTAAAATCAAGCAGTTTCACTTGTTTTTCAGTTGTTAATGAGCTGTTGGTTGAAGTTCAACTTCAGCTTACCGTGGGACAAAGAAATTGGTATTTAAGACACTGAAAAGAAAGTGGTGCTCAGACTTTCGGATCATTTAAGTACTTCTTGAAAGATTATTTTAAATTAGCATTTTATGATGTCTACTGCAGCTATGCAGAAAATGGTTCTTTCATATTTTCTTCCCCTAAGAAGATGTCACTTTAGGGACTCTGTAAATTCCTAGAATAAGCCTTCTCTAGTTACTGTAAAGGTACTTCTAAAGTGTCAGCAACACACTGTCATTAGCCTGGAGCAAAAATTTAGATCCTGTCCATAGTGTCTCCCAGAATATGCCTTGTGGACCCAAAGAATAACTTTCTGATTATTATTTTTTTTTCTTGGGGGTGGTGGTGGTGGTGAGGAGGTTGAGTAGAATGAATCTTAGATTTTTAGAAAGTTTTTCTCTTTTGTGTCTTCCTGAATAGCTTAAATGCTGGCATTCACGATGGGAATCATTAGTGCTGTTTCCTCAAAGTCACTTTGACGTTAAAAAGAGGGGTGTAGAACTGACTGTTCATTGCTGAGGAGCTCTGCCAGTGCACAAATGGCAGAATATAATGGGTTGTCCCTGTTAAATCATCTCTACCCACCTGTGTTACAAGCTACTGACTACCCTTTTTTCCCCCCAGTTTGTGTGCTCTGTGTGCAGGAGTTTTTAGACCAGCACTGCAGCTGACTGCAGCTCAGTATAAGAAAAGGGGCTAGAAAAAGGCAGTTATTATCAGTCAGAAACCAAAGAACTGGAAATAGCTGGTCATCCTTGGTTTGAACAGGGGTTTGGATCAGATGGCCACCTGAAGTCTTTGCCAGATTTATACGTTCTATAATTCTGAAACTTGCATATTCTGAAATTTACATATCCTATGATTTCTGAAATGGAAAGGGTACAATGTGAGATGCTCACACAATTGCTTGATATGAAAGGAGTATTTCTTTTCAGTTGGTTTACAGGTACTGAAATACAGTTCTACTGAATAAGAAAAGCCTGAAGACGTTTGCTGTTGATAATAGTAAAATGATTTATTTTTTTCTTTTACATTTCTTTCAGAACAAAGTTAATGTGATCACTGGTAGCTCATTTCCTTTACCCTATCTCACCGAACAATTCAGCCTGTTTTGTTTCAGATTTGGCATCAGCAGGCTTCGGGTCATGAGAATACTTTCTGGGTTTTATGCATTTACATTTTTGCTGATTTCAAGAATGAATTGAAAAGAATCAGGTCTCATAGGCTTTGGGGAGTCCTCTCCCATGTGTTCTTGTTTCCTGCAGACATGAAACTTCAAAGCATTAGTAGAGTCAGGTAGCCAAGTATGACTTGACTTCTTCAGATAAATGGATTATGAATTTGAGGGGTATATACCTGAAACTAGTTGTCTGCCACGTGTAGGTATTTTGGAAGCAAGAAAGAAGAATAAAATTCCATGGAAAACCTGTGGTAGGGATTTGGTTCCTTAAACCTTATAGGATAAACCTTATAGAAAAGGCTATGTTGGCTGGTGGCCTGTGACAGGATGTGCCAGGTTGGAAGGCGTCTCCACAAGATGACATTTTAAATCCCAGCTCCTTTACTTGTGAAGTTTTGTGTATGGAATTAGGGATTAAAATTACCATCCACTTGGATGGGCTAAAACTTGTGTTGTTTTTTTGTGATAGGAAGATGATGCTGAGCTGCAGTAGTCCATTTAGGAGGTGACTGGGAATGTTTTCATTGGCTTTAAAGAGCGCTGGTATCTTGGTTGGATAGCATCAGGTTTCTGTGAAAACCTGAGATTGTTTTTGCATTTCCATGTTGATCACACTTGGCTTCCAAAATAGAGTCTTATCCTATAGCTCAGTGAAGTCACTTACTGTACCAGTCCTACTGTGGCTCTACCTTGCCTCACCACACAGTTGCAGTTCAGTTAAATTAATCATGATAATTAATGAGTTAGTGCAGAAGATGACATGATAAGTGATGTTATAGTAGCAGATCTAGCTGATGTCATGTTCTGCTGTGAAGAAAGGCTTAGCAGTTGAAAAACTCATCACTTAGACATCCATATAGACAAACCCTTCATTTTCTTTAAGGAGTCTAGGAAACTAATAGAGGATATGAAGGACTGCATTTTACTGCTTATAAATAAAATTAAGCGCTACTGAGATAGTTTTGGTTAAATATAGGTCTCCAAAGTAGGTGGCCTGTCATGAACCATTTGGGAATGTACAGGAAGTTTTTTAAACAGAAGAAAAGGCTTTAGAATCACTTGTATTCATAAAGCAGGATAATCCCTTGGCTTTATTGCCAAGTAACTTTGATGTGGAATTAAACCAAATTTGCATTTTAATACCTAATTCTCTGTATTTCTCTTTGGAGTAATCCTCTGTTTTGGAGAAGAAAATTTTGAAGCATACTTCGGTAGCTTGTAATAGTGTTCCTCTATTGAGAGATGGAATCAATACGGTACAGAAAAGTTCACGCACCAGAGAGATTTTAGGAAGATGATGCCTGGAGAGACATGGCATTTTACTACCCTGACTCGAAGTATTCTTAATCCTGATGCTCCCCATTGGAATGATACAGTTGTTGTGTGATCAGAAGGAAGCCACTTAGCATCTGTGTTTCCACTGCACTGTTAGTGATAAAGTATTTACAGGGTTGCTGGGGGAGAAAAAGCGATGGAGATGACTTGTGTTTGCTGTGGTTTCACCACACTTGGGGAGGAGGAGGCTGATGCAGTTCCAGGCTGGGAACCTCTCTGGCCCCAAGGGAAAGGACTGTTTTGTATCATGATGATGAACTTCTGCCACCACTCACTTGACTGAGAGAGTTAGTGCATTTCCTGGGCTGAGCACACTCTGGATTTTCTTTATTGGCAATTTTTATCCGTTGCATGACTCTCTGCAAATCTTTTCAGCTGTGTCCCTGTTTCTTCTTTCCCCATGTATAAAATGATGTTGTTACTAGCTTCCTAAATGGCGGTGTGATCCAGAAATATGAGGCACTATTCGTAAACAAAATTGCTTACGGTTATGTGTGTCAATAATGTGATTTTTTCCTAAGGTTTTCTAACTTGTGTTCCACCATTATATATTTCCAATGCTTGTAGTGGTATCCAAGGGAAGCAGCAACTTTAAGTTGACCACATTTGTCAAATGATGTAATTTTTGCTTAATATATAAGGCATCATAGAAGCCATGCTAAAATATAAGATGTAATCCTAACAGTTCTTATATTTGTTCTGTATTTATCCACCCTCATGTCAACTAAGAATGCTTCAAGCCTTGTAGGTGGCATTCAGTCCCTTGGAAACTATATATTTTTATTCCTTAGGGTGAGGTCTTACTGAGGGTAAAATCTGGACCAACAGATTTGTCACTATTAATGGACTGTAAAATAAACTTCAGTTCTTTGGTTCTGCCAACTATCCACTAAGCGTGCAGGAATCAATACTTTATTTTTATATTTATAGAAAGCTCTTTAAATCTTTAAGAACATGAACAGCAGATTGAGGGAAGGATTGGAAAATGACATGGGCATTGAGAAAATTTAGAGGTGAAATAGTGCTAGTGATTAGGTGCTCTGAAATATCGAAAGTCCGGGTGTAATTTTTCAGGAGTGCTTGATGTGGCAGCTCCTGTGCTTTTCCCTGGAGCATTAGCGACAGCCAGGCTGTTTCTGACAGCGCTGGGGATAGGAGGGATCAAGAACCTGACCTAGACCAGCAATTCCCAATTTATTAGAATCTTCCCTGAAGCTGAAGTTAGAATTTTAAATCTCTTTTCAGCTCTATTATCAGGTAGCCAAGACAAGGAATATTCAAGGGCATAAGACAAAATATATTATTTCTACTTTATTTCTGTTTAACCTTCACAATGCAAAGTGGTTTCTTTTTTTCCTGTTGGAGCCAAGTAGTTGCACCTTCCAAAGAGAATTAAAACGGGAAATATCTCTGAGCAAGAATTACAGAGGTGTGTAATAATTGCCTGGCATTTCCATACTCTCTGCAAGCAGTTTGAAGCTTTAAAGGAAGCATATTGTTCAATTCATCATCTTCCATGCAGCATTTTTACTTTTAGCAAGGGACATACATCATAAGGCTCAGCAAGTTTTAGGAACGGATTCTCAACGTGGACAGATGGTGTTTAAGATGCCTGATGAGAAGGCTGACTTTCTCAGTGAGGCAATGTCAGAAGAAGAGATGGCTTCTTGGGTTGTCGTCTCATTCTGCGAAGTGACCAGTGGTGGAAGTGTAGCACATTCAGCTGCTGCAGCTCTGAGCACAGCAAAAATTCTTCAGCAGACTGGAGGCAGCTCGGATATGAAGCACACAACAGCTATCCATGCACGTGGCAGCCTCCTGGAACGAACAGCTGAATTTCCAAGTTTCATGCTATCATCTTACCAAGCCTGGGGGCTCCTGAGCACCCTATGATATATTTGTGAAGCATCTTTTCCTCCCTACCAAGATTGGAAAAGCTATCCTAAAGGGCTCCATTGCGTGTCCCTAAACAGAGAATAATTAACGACATGATTTGCACCGCGATCAGCAAGATTTTTGTGCTTTGAAACTTGCCAAGTACTTTCAAAGAGCCTTCCAGTCTCAACTTCTGTTTTCTTTTTATTAAAGTAGAAAATCATTTTCAATCAGCATGCATATAAGTCGGGAGTGCCAAGTTTGTGCAGTTACAGTAGCTTCACAAACAGCAACCCACCCCGGGCAGCTGTTAGATGCGTTGTACACAAAATAAGACAGCCTGCAGCGTAGCACTTTTATTTTAACACTGGAACTGGAGCTGGGAGAAACAAAGCTTTTATTCCGGTACAATAGCAAGCAGAAAGGGAAATTATTTAATCGCAATTTCATACCCCAGAAGTCTGTGGTATATTCAGGAGCATCCACAACTACTAGGTATTGCTTAGCATCCTTCTATACCAAGTATTAAGCACAGAGGAAACAGAAAGACCGTAAGAAATCTTTCCATAGAATTTTTACATCTGTCTGTGTGCTGCTTCAATATCTCGGTATCATTTTTTCCAAGAATGGTTTGAATATTGTATATGCTTGAATACCAAATATGATTCAATGATGAGGAAACTGAAGGCAAAAGTTATGCTTCTCGCTCTTTGTATTTCATGGAAATTTTATGTTTCCCTTAATATCTTTGCTGAGAAGAACCCTAACAGTTGAAGATCTTTCTTTTATCTGTTTTACATGGTCTTTACACAGGTTAAATTTTAATTAAAATATATTTTTGAACAGCCTATATATGAGTAGCACACACGTAGCTGACAGTTTTCAACTAAAGCCTTATAAATTGTCCTTATAATCGTTCCAAGTGATAAGATGAGGTGAAATGGCCTCAAGTTGTGCCAGGGGAGGTTTAGGTTGGAAATTAGGAGAAATTTCCTTACTGGAAGGGTTGTGCAGAGTTAATACAGGCTGCCCAGGGAAGCAGTTGACTCACCATCCCTGGAGGTCTTCAAGAAATGTGTGGATTTAGAATTTAGTAGCATGGTTTAGCAGTGGACTTGTCAGCACTAGGTTAAAGGTTGGACTAGATGATCTTAGAAGTCTTTTCCAACCTGAATGATTCTATGATCCTTTAGGATTATTTTTCCTTTAACTGAAGTTGCTTGTTTTGCAAGCATCCTTAAATGTGCTTATATTAATGAGTTAAAAACATTTAGAGAAGAATGGAATAACTTCTGCATATGTCTGTTTGTGATCATTATTATAAGGTACCTTTTTCCTTTCTTCCACAGATGCACTTAATTGGTTGTTAAATGAAGTCAGGGTTAACATCATGCAATGTCCCTAAAGCTGATGAACTACTCATTTTCTGCCCCTGAAAGGAAGATGAACCATTACTATGAACTTCAAGGTCTTTCATACAAGCATGAGCAATTAACATCAGTTGTTCAAGATCACACCCTGCTCATGATCATGCAGGTATTATTTTTTTCACTGATTAAAATAGAGAATTAATTAGCTGTTTTCTTTATTTTTTTTTTTTTTTCTTACAAACTGTTTTATTCAATTATTACTTCCTCTCAGATTTGAGGGGGCATTTGGGCTGTTGATATCATGTTGATATCATTTGTGACAACTAAAGGACTGTTGTACTTCTGCTCTGCCTTTGATTTAATGTTAGCATACTGAGATACTGAATTTGCATGATGCATGTAATCCATGTTAGCAGGTTTGGATTGTGATTTCTGCTAGTACACTACACTTTTTCCCTCTTGTTTGAAAATGAGACATTTTTTTTTGAAACAAAAGTGTTGTTTTGGAAGACATTTATCCCCTTGATCAGAAACATTCAAGCACTTTCTTGTGTGAGTCTCTTGGACTAAGCCTTTGTGATAAGATTTATAATTTTTAGATGCACCCTTGTTCCTTATGTGTGTGCCGACAAGGAATTAGATATTCATCACCAGCAAATAAAACTGAGAGGAATGAATGGGGTTTCCAAGGAGCTGCCTCTTCAAGGTGTTGCATCTTGAGGCTGAGGTACAAAGACCAGCTTTTTATAATGCAGATCACAATGTAGCTCCTAATTTTCCATCCGAGATGCTTAAATGCTTCCTGCTGTCTTAGTCATTAATAAAATAAATTAACTTTAACTATAAATAAATTTAAAAGTTTAGATCTTAACGAGGTCATAGAGATGGAAATAAAGGAGTTATATGTATCAATAAACCCAGGGACTGTTGTGCACTAACAATACAGGCTTTCACGCTCCAAAAAGTCAGAATCATCTTCTGTCTCTGAGAGTTGAAGTTCAGGCTAGAGAGTTGAAGTTCAGACTAGAACTGTCTACCCAAATTATGATGGCATGCTTGTGTATGACCTCTTCCATATTTCTTCCTAGCCTGTGTGCGAGTGTCCAGGCTAATCCTTGGTTACAAACTGCTTTTGAGTTGTTTGAGGGATCCCCCAAAGTTCCACGCATTGCTGTCAGGACCTTAGCCAGGCTGAAATAACATGAACATTTTTCCTTTTCTGGTTTTCTGGAAAAAAATAATCTTTGACCTTTTTTGGCCCAGTTCATTTTAGTAAAGGCTCTGTACACTGAGCTATGAATTTCATCTTGAAATGAAAAAGAAAAATGAAAGACAGAGTGGCAGCAACGATTCCTGTTGAAAAACAAGAATACCCTACTTGTGGCTGTTCCCTTGCATTTATTCCTCCAAGGAGCAAATAATTCCATGTGGATGCCATTGCAGCTTCATTTTTGTTTTAAGAGAAGACACAGGATTTTGCTACAGAGGTGATACTTTGACAATAGGCAGTAAATGAGATCTTGATCCCATCTGAAAAGTGACAACCTTTTCTCTTCTGCCAAAGCTTGACTCTCTTCTATTTGTAGAATAAATGTGTCACGGGGCAGTGGTGCAGCTGTTAGTTATTTGGGTGACGTTGAAATTTCAGGGGTGGTCAAAAATGGAGAGAAAAATTGGGAATGAGAGTCCAGAGGCATTGTGCTTGAGAGATAACTGTAAGAGATGGATTTATTTTGGAAGATGGTGTCTCGCTTTAGAAATGAACCTGTCCACCTGAAGAAAATGTTCCTTCTAAAAATAATAGACCTAGCATGTCTTTCGAATTTACCTTCCTCCAAAATGACAAAGCAGCCCATGGAAAGCAATGTTTCTGTTTCCGTTGAATTGCTTCTCTCTAGTGTTTTTTTCCATCTGCCCTGAGCTGGACGAGACTCCTGCTACCACGACCCTTATTACAGGTGTTCCTCAGCGTAGGAAGGTTTCATCTTAAAAGTCAAATGCCTCCAAACAATCCTCCCCAAGGTAAAACAGAAACTCTTTTTTTGTTAAATTGCCTTTCATGCGATGTCAGCCAGTGACTGCAGGGGCTAGCAGAGCCTTGTCTTTTCTCCTCTGTTATGCTGTGGAATTGTGAAAGGTTAAACATCTGCATGTCTTTGGTGTAATTAGAAAGTGATGGGACAATGTCTTTGCCCTCTGCTGGACCGCTCTTCCCACCAGCTGCCAGTGAGCCTGCCTGCATGGCTCAGCCAAACCCCGGACAGGGAGAAGGGGCAAAAAATGTATGAATCCTATTAATAACCATATGTATAAAGGGAAGCTTACTGCTCTGTGCTCAGTCCCAAGGACATATTGGGAATCTCCACTGGTCTGAATCAGACACAGCTCATCTGGTTCGAGTGCTTAGTGCCAGGGATTAGAATGTGAACTGAGCCGGGGCGGCTGAACGTGCATGTGAAGCTCAGAGCTGGGTGGATTAGGGGCAATTGGATCAGTATGACCAGGCCACTGAGATGGAACAGTGGTCCAGATGGCAGGGTCTTACAGTGAAAAAGAAGGGATGTAAATATTTCTAGCAACATCAGCTGGGTGTTTTGTCTTGGAAGAGAACCTCCGAGGGCTGAAAGCGAAGATAGAACCCTTTGTGCTGAGGATGTAAGGGTTTGAATACATCTTAATCCATTACTTTTAATAAAGTAGTTTGAGAGAGATTCAGGAAATAGGAGAAGACACATGATGCATGAATAGATGTGACAATGATTATTTATTTATTTATTTATTTATTTATTTTCTGGAGGCTACCATAAATTTCATGCCAGAGGAAAGGACCAGGGAGAACGATGCAATGAACAGTGAAATGAACAAACAAAAATTGCGACGGTGGCATCTTCTCGACCCCATTTTGTATTTGTAATCTATTTTATGATCCAGCTTTGCTCTGGGATCAATTCCACTTTTTTTTTTTTTTTTTTTTTGGTACTCCATTATTCTTTGATTCTCCTGCACCAATACAGGAATGTCATTCTTCAGCTTTGTAAAGCAGAAATTACTTTCTTCCTCACAGAGCACTGTTAAACCCAGAGATGGGAATTATGCAGTATAGGATCTATCCCATTCTTTAGCAAATGTAATTTAAAAATCTAATCAACTGTTGACCTGCTTTGTTCGCATTAAGCTTTGACAAACCATTTTGTAGGCTAAATGCAATGCTGTTGAGAGATCATGAATGTGCTGAAGGTTGTTGAATTGAGGTTTGGATCTCTGATACAAATGTTGCACTAAAATTAACGTTTGGCTGAGATGCAGGCTCAGACAGGGTTTTTGAGGATGAATTTTGTAGTGCTCAGGTTTTGAGAAATGTGAAAGAGTTCTTTTTTTTTTTTTGTTATTTTTCTCCAGTCAGCCCCTTGGGTGAGTCACTTTGATGAAACTTGGCAGATACATAAAACTTGCAGAGATCTTTTTCCTGATATTCTTTGTCACAGGGCATTGTCACAGTGTCAGTAAAGAACAGAGCTTGTAGAGGCTACAAATACAGAAAGGGATTGTGTGTTTCTTTTTCTTTTTTTTTTTTTTTTTTAAATACAAAGCTGTAAGCAATAAAAAAGGGTGTACCTGTCGGCAGAAAAATATGCATAAACTGTAAGTTTTACTATTATTTATTTTTGTCCTGTACTTAAAAACTTCCTTGTTCTTCATGTGGTTCCTTTTGTCTCGATAAGGCAATGAGAAATATTACCTTTCCAGTGACTCTGGTAACGTCACGCAGCTGATTTTTGAGAACTTTGTTTTCTAAAGCTACATTGCTTGTCACTGTGGCTTTAATGTAAAGAGATTATAAACTCCTTCTGGTCTCCGGCTCCTTTGTTCACTTGGGAACATAAGCCCCAGGTTCTCTGCAGCCTGTTACCAAGCAGAGTAGCATATTTTTTTCAGGATGCAGATTTTCTCCATGCTAAAATACAGGAGTCTGGTGGACTGGGAGAAGGTGAGATGTATCAAAAACTCTGTTCTCCCCTCTTTTAACATCCATGGACAAGGATTCTAGCTCCATTGTTGATACGTTTCAACAGAGCAAACCCACAAGCCTGTAAAATACAGATGCCCATTTGATCTGGGCTGTGGTGAAGGCTGGGCTGTTCTGAGGAACTCCAAAATCTGTAAGGCCTAGAGGGGGAATGCCTCAGCTTTAGGAGTGCTTGTTGGAAGTTACAGGATCCCAAATACCCCCAAATGCCACAGTTGTGCAGCTGATTAATTGCAGTAGGCATTGGATCTGGGCAAGATGGGGATTGTTAAGGATCTGGGCTGCTGCAGGCCTCGAAAACCGAAACACAGTCTCCTGCCCAGTAGAGTGCAGTATGTCACCTTCAAACGTGTTGTGCTCTACTTCCTCCTTAAATATTTTGTTCCAGCCTATGCTGTTGTTAAACTCAGGCTTCAGATTTGTCTCTGCTGTTTTCCTGCAGAGAATTCTCATTTGCTGGATAAAACTTCTAATTTCACCTCCTTACGGACAAAGATGGAGTTCACGCAGCAAAATCGTGCCGGAGAGTAAACACAACAACACAAGCAAAGCCCCGTGGCCTTTGAGTTGCAAAGTACTGTGGTGGGTATGCGTGGATCTAGATGTCAAATTAATTATCTGAGGCTTAATTAGCTGTAATTGAAGTGACCTATAATTTCATATTACTTGACTGGCGTGTACTAACAGATGCCCTTTTCCTGTCTACTTCTGACTTCCTTTCCCTTAAAAAGGTGCTGTTGCTAATAAGAGATCTATGGAAATGGCAAAAAATTTACAGTTATTTCTGCATCTATTTCCCTTTATGAAGAACATGAGCCCATCTCACTTTGAGAACATCCTAGCAGATGAGGTTCTGGTCCTCCTGCTTAGAGATGCGTCTAATTAGTGCTAATGAACTAGCTGACCTGTGGTGAATTCTTACTGATGAATAGCCTCCAGTTCTGCCTCATGGTGACAAGCCACCCATATGAGTTCTGCACCTGATTCCTCCTCCTCATGACAAATTTATCTGTTCTTAATGCAGGATAATAACCTTTACTGACAGTAATATTATTTCCCTGTGCTTGATCATACAGTCCTCATAGGGCTGCTGCAAGCACACAGCTGTATTAAAAGTACATCTACACAGCATGTGTGCGTAGTCTGTTCTTTAAAATAGTTCATCTGACCAAAACAAAATAACTTCTTGCTGCTCAGATTTAGGAAGTGTTCAAACACGGTTAAGGAATGGATTTTCTTCATCGCTTTGTGCCATCATTCTTCCTGCCTTCTGCTGAGCCAGTGTGCAATGGCAGCACCTGAGTCTCATCTGTTTAATTTGCTGTGAGGATATCACCAGGGCAGTCACACCAAGAGCCTCTTCTGGGAGCTGGGCAGCAATCTGATGTATTTGTTAATAGAGTCACACTGACAGGATCCTCTATGATATAAATGATTGGAGAAGTAGCAGTGTTCTCGGTGAGGGCTAGCAGGTAATCGTGCAATATATTAAAAAATAAAAAGGGGAAAATAGTTGCCTGAAGCATAATAAACTAAGGTGATGAACAAAACACTAAAATCCAAGGGCTTCCACAGCTGTAACCATTCAAAAGCTGTAACCATTTACCAAATTACAGAAACTAAACAGGATTTGGCTGAATTAGCAATGAGGTAGGAGACCTCTAGGGAAAACCCAGGTGCTGCACATGCTTTGTTTCAGTAGGTGCTGTTCATACTTTCAATGGGTATTTTAATCAGAGCTCCAGGAGGAAATGGAATTGAGGGTATCTTTTTTTTCTTTCTTTCTTTTTTGTTCTCCTCTGTAGCTTGGTGAGAGTGACTGTGGTGTTTCTGCCTCCCTATTGTTTTGGAGGCAATGTTTGTTCAGATTTCTTAAATATGAGAATGTAGATCAGTTAGAGCCTATTTCTTTCCTATGCCCCTTGGAGATGCTGGTGTCTGAAGGGGATTGTTGAGCCAGGTGGTCTCTATCTCTGAGAGCAGGCTGTGAAGTTCTGTTGGTGTTTTGAAAGTATGATTGGGCTGGAAGGAGATCCTTGATATTTATGCTAGAAAAGGTTGTGATATGTTAGGAAACGAGTATGTTGATATGATGATGTTGATGTGATGGGTCCCTGTTCCTCTTTTAGGAACCACTATAATAAAAGTGACTGGCAATAGTGACACACAATCAGAGGTTTCCCCTCAATTTCATTGTTGTTTACACTCTTAAGATTTTTTTTTTCCTTTGCTGTGTAAAGTCTGTAGGAAATGTCTCTTAGAATAGCATGAATGTTCTCAGACTGATCCTAATTTATCTCAAGTTTGCTTTATGCTACTTTTATATATTAAAAGTGCTGGAGGACCTTTTACACGTCTATGGTAGTATTACAGAGCATGAGAATAAAATCAAGTTCTTCAAATTAAAAAGCATGTATCCCGATCTGAACCAAATCTGCTAATTCTCTAGCTGCTAGGCATGCAGAGGATTGCTTCCTATGCTCTTATTTATACTTTAGTGTTGCAATAATGACCGCTGGCCAGGGGCTCTGTTCTCAGTAGCATCTGTGGCCATTCTCTTTTATTATCTGTTTGTAAACTCTTGGGTAATGTGAAGCCCCATAGAGCTCATTTTTCTTTAACCAGTCCAGGATTAGAAAAGTAATTCCTCTCTCTCACACCTGTTAGCATTCAGATGCTTCTCTGGATAAGTTTTGTAATATTTTGCCTTGTAAAAGTGTTACTGTTTTTCCATTTGAGTGTAACTCAATTCATCATTTCTCAAGTTCTATCCAGTTAAAATCCTTTAAATTTGTAAAAACAAAACAAAACAAACAAACAAACAAAAAAAAGGAAATAAAACCACAACTGTTTACAGCAAGTGATGCTAGTAGTGTTTTGCCACCCAGACTGATTTGTGATTGTGCTGGTCTTGGAAGTCACGCAGGGTCAACAACTATGTTTAAAGAATTGTTGTGATTCTGATTTAAAGGATTCCAATTCCTCTACTCCAAGAGTGGGGAACTGCTCTTTTCAACCAACAGTTCTACTGGCCCCAGAAAGGTTTCAAGTCTAACTTTTTTTTTCCCACCTTGTTTTATATCCAGCGCGGGGAAGAGGAGAACACTAGCGCTCCCAGATGCATATCCTCTCAAGTCCTCTCTTTCCATCCCGTGTGCTTTAAGCAAACTTGATCCTGTGTAATATTTGGTTGTTTTTCAAATTCATCAAATCTGACAGCAATCATTAGTTACAAAACAGACCAAAATCTAATTTTGAAATCTCACTGCATTGTGAAAGGTGTTTGCAGGGAGGCCAGCAGCACCAGTATCTCATCTGAATTGACTGCAGTAGATGGCAGGAATTTGAATGTTTCAGGAGGTGGGGAGTCCTGTAGTATACTGGCAGCTCAGTGTAGGCAGAATGCAGGCTGCCAGATTTCTGCTTGTGTATTAGGATGTTTTCTGCAACCATGGTGAAATGGTTACATCTTTAAAAATCCATCCCTTTTTTTTTCTGCACTACTTTTTTTTTTTTCTTTATGATCTTTTCCTACACGTTACAGAAATACTGCATAGCCAAGTTTAAAAGACTGTTCTGGAGGTCCCCTTTGGACTATCCAGTTTTATGCAGACAGGACACTGAGGAGCACTGAACTGCCTATTACTTTGGAGCAGAAATGGTGTTGCAGTGAGATTGATAGCAGCCATGTGCCTCCATATGCAAAGCTAGATGCATAAATTACAGCCTCTTAATGATGAGGCACAGCTAACTTTCAAGCAAAGCTTAGTTGTGCCTATATTATTTCATTTCTAATATGTGAATGTGTAAACAAGTATGCCGGAAAATGAAACCCATATCTGAGAGCAGGGGCTGAGATTGGGGAGGGAGAGAAGCTGGAGTATTAATAAATGAAAATTGCGATCAAATCTATAGAATTTTACTGTACTGGAATCACGTTGGATCTCAAACAGCTTGGCATTTGTAACGTGGCAGGATGTTTTATTACAGTGCATTCCCACAAGGTGAATTAAAATAAGGATTAAAAAGCCCCTATAAATCAGATTTTATAGCTGCCTAAACCACCTGCAAACCGTTGGTACTTGTTCTCAAAATCCACCATCATTCTGCTGTCAAACTGATTTCGGTTTCATTAGCAGAACTGGCATTGCCCATGCTGGCATAATCTACTGGCTGCATAAATTACTAGGAGTGTAATTGTAAGCAATGTCTTAATTTTGTCAACAGCATTCCACAGTGCCAGCGATACCCTTTATGCACTATTTTTAATTGTCTCAGCTGGATGTTTTTTCAGCAAATTTTACCTCAATGGGAAATAACAGAAAATTATGTGAGCCTGTAGTAGTTAGTATATGCAAGGAGATGCTGTACATGAAACCCAAGAAGATATTTACCAAGGGACTCTCCAGTGTTTGTAAATAGTTTCTTATCCCAAAGGTAGTTTCTTGAGTATTGAGGAGAAGTGAAGGAGTGTGTTCTGGTGGCCCCATGCCACCTGGGCAAGTATTGCAAATGAAAGCTGAAAATGTGAGTTTAGCTCCTGGTGGGGCACTTTGCTCTGGTGTCCAGCCTTTTGGACAAAGTTAAGCTTTGGTTCACGGCTGAAATTGTGCAAGCACTGCAGCTGATGGGACCTCTGTGCAATTTGGGAGAAGAGCTTGGTCCCTATGGCTGTGCAGCTTGGTGCAACCATTGCACCTCTGGGGGACTGCTTGCTCACAGCAGGATTTTGCAACCTGGCGCAAAGTCTGTGAAATCTCTCTGAGCCTCCAGCACATCATATGTGATCAAAATAAACATCGAGGGTTGTTATGCTTTGCTGTCCCTGTAGGCTTCGCCAAATTCGGTTTCAAAATCGGTTTGTATGAATGAGATGTCTGCAAGTAAGTAATGAACATGGGAGAAGGTAACAGCTGGCAATCAAGTCTTTATTTTATAATTGCTGGGTAGTCTGTGCTCTGTAAATTATGCTGTGCCATAATGGGTGGGTCCCTCTGTGTATGCATGGTGTGTGGTTTTTCTTCTTGTTGTGTTGTTGTTTGTTTCTTTGATTTTTACAGTTCAAGACTTCAAGTAGAAGGTAGCTTTTTCTATTTGGCTGTGAGTAACCGCAGGCAGTGCAGTAAGATTGATATTATGATGGGAGGGAATGCATTTGTCCTGTATGTGTGGAGAGTTAACGTTGCGGTGTATCTCTGCATGAAATAAGTCTTCGTAAGAGAGTTGATCATTTTGTCCCCTTCCTCCTTCAGACCAATTCGCAGTTAGCAATATGTTATACCTTTAACAAACCCAGAACTATTCCTATTAGTGTAAAAGTGAGTGTTTCTGTTTGAAATTAAAAAGCATAGCAGATTTCGCTAGTATGTAAAGTAACCATTTATTTCCCTTAAAAACCAAAGGTAGAGCCAGAGAGTTCTTAAATGCCCTCCAAGGCTGTCAGCCGTGCTAGGCTCACTTCCCTCTCTTCCCTAAAACCCACTGGTGACCGAGATGGCCATTGCAGGAAGAGCTTTTCCCATCAATCAGAGCTGGATTCTGGCTGCCAACAGGCAGGGAGCCAATTCAGCTGTCTGCTCGAGTATGTGATCTAACTCACGCTGGGGTTACAGCCTTATCTAAATCCTGTTAAAGCCCATGCTAAGACCCCATAAACTTAATTGGGTTTAGTGTAGACCTACCTTACGGATTTCTTTTTTTTATCTTAGTACACTTGTATTTTTTGATCAGTGAGTGCCTTTTGATAAGCTTTAGTTTAACTTTTCTGGGGCAGTATCATTTATCATTACGTTTCTTCTTTTAAATTAGCGGTGTGTGTAATGCATGATCTAGAAAGAACTCCAATAAGGCTATCTCCAAGAAAAGTTGTCCCCAGGAAGTGCGCCTGATTTTTATTAGTGATGATTATTAGTCTGGAAGTTGTGAGGGTATTTTTTTGGGGGGGGTACTTTGGGTAGGATTCAGTCCGGTTCCTGTTAAGAGGTTTTGGAATCGGACTGAATGTGTGAAAGGCTGAACTTGTGAATAATGCGTTTTTGATGTTAGTTATGTGAGTTGCCTTAGATATCTCACTACATAAATTCTGCAAAAGGAAAAAAGAAATACTACAGTACAAGAGAGGGCATGATACTAACCTCATTCACAGGGGAGAGATTTTCCATAATTGAACATCATAAGGTTAAGCAAGTTCATTTCCATGAGATTTCTGTATTTCTACTGATTTTCAGCGAACTTTGTCTCACACACAAGATATTGGTGTTGATTAAGGCTTAATTTACACCTTTATTTAAGTCGTTTTTTTGAAGTAAAGGTAGGAACAACATTTGTGCCCTGAGTAGTTTTTATTACCTGTATTCCACATGATGTCTCATTAAATACTCCATTTTTTGCAGTGGGCCAAGATGTAAATGTCTCTTTTTCATGACTGCTTTCTTGAACAAATAATTTTACCAAGTTTGATGCAAGTAATCTTACCAAGCAAATGCTCACCAATGTGTCAGGAGTTTTGGAACTTCAAGTGCTTTTCAGGCCTGATGATCAACTACCCAGGCTGGAGGAGAAATGAATTGCAATGCTATTAGCATCCTTGATATGTTAGCAGAAATACTGACTCATCATTGGCTTCCTGTAATTTAGGATCAGAGTGTTAATTCAGTGGGATTTTCTGGTGTGTCAACACAGTAAGTTCTTTGAATGCCCTGTGGGAAGCAAGTATTTGGTTATATATCTCTTTGACAAGGTATTGAAGTCAGCAGGACGCTTAATATTGACTTTCTGGAGACCTACCCTGTATGAACCCACTTTATTCATTAGTCTAAAACTTTTGTAAAGGAATAGGTGAAGAGGTAGTGATTACTAAACAATTGCTGTATTTCATTTATTCACCTTAACTCCTTCTGTGCCTTAATAGCTAAGGAAAAAGCTTACAAGGCTGACAGTGCAAGACTCCATCTGTTCAGACAGATTAAAGAAAACAGAGGACAACTTCTAAAGCATGAATGCTAAAGGTATTGTTATTGCTTTTGCTAAGTTTAATTGCGGAGAATAGGGACCGATAAATATGTCTACAGGATGTATTAATTGCTCTGTGAATGTATGCATCCATTTAAAGGCAAAGTCAAAGATGTTTAACTGGGTATGACCTACCAAGATGAGCATAATGCTGAAAGGCAAATATTTGGCAAAGTGAATGCTTAGTTTTATGTTTTACATACTACCCTAAGGTACTTTCAGGGCCTTTCACCACACCAGTGGTTTTCTGGATGGGTCCTTTGTTACAAAAAACCTGAGGTTGAAAGGTACCTCTGGAGCTCATCTAGTCCAACCCTTCCTGCTCAACCTGTTCTAGTCGACCTTTGCTCAGATTGGGGTAAGAAAGTGGTTAGTAGGTTGAGAGAGGTTTTCCTCCCCCTCTACTCTGTCCTAGTAAGACCACATCTAGAATATTGCATCCAGTTCTGGGCCCCTCAGTTCAAGAAGGACAAGGAACTGCTTGAGAGAGTCCAGTGTAGGACTCAGTGCAAGAATTTATATTTTAGAAAAAGTCACTTTGTCCTTCTCATTAAAGAAATTTAAGATTGCAAATGTGTGTCTTTTTTTATTTTCTTGAAAGGTTATCTGTTTATTTTTACCTTTAGAAACCAAATGCCTTAAAGACACACTAGATTACTTATCCAATTATAGCTGCTTTCCTAACTAATAGTTTTTAGATATTCATTTTAAATGATTTTTATGCCTCTTGAAAATGCCAGCAATATTGCTCATAAATCATCGTCCTTTCCTTTAGCTCTCCTGGATTAATATAAGTTCTCTTTAATTACTTTTCTAGTTGGAGCTACTGCATTTAATCCTACCTGGTTTTTGAAGTAGGCATTTAGTTCACTACAGCTCATTAAATAGCAGTAGCCTAGGTTAATGTCATGATTAGATGTAGAATGAGATACTGGGGGAAGGGGCATTTATATGCTGCTAGAGGTATGGCAGTTTGCTTTAAGAAGCATTATTCTGCACAGTTACGTTGCATGTTTTTCTTTTGATATTTTCTACTTAGTGCTATATCGTGTGTCAGCTCTGTACACAATGCTTATATATCTTTGATGTAAGTACATACATATTAAAGTGATAGAGGAGTGGTGCCTATGTTAGTTACTAAAGCGATCTGTATGGCAGTCAATGAAGTATATTTTAAATACATTATTATTTTCCATTTGGAGGTCAGCATTTTTTTGGCAGAAGGAATGAAGATTCATGAAGGTTTGCAGGTGTGAGGTTGAATCGGCGCTGTTCAGTGTTACTGATTACGTGGCTTTTGGCCAGTCATGATTTATGGGGGTAAACTGACCCGCATCCCTTACAGAAAGGGAACTCCTTCTGCCACCTTGGATATTCACTGGAGAATAAACACCATCATTTCATATCCATGTTGCATTATAATAAATGCGGTGTGTGTGTGTTTTGGGGCGGAGAGTAAGGAATCAGCTGTAGCTAAGCTATATTCAACATGGCAAAACTGCTTTGGATTTATATTCATGAGTGGAATCCAAATTGGGCCTGAAGGTGAAAGCAATGGTGTAAAATCTCATGTAGCCCACTGCTTCTTTAAGAAAACATCTATTTCTTTTACTAAACATCAATCCAGGGAAAAAGACCTACGTGTGTTTCATTTTTCTTTGCTGACGCTTTGATGTGATTAAATTCATGGTGCTGCAAAGAAATATTGCCAAGCAAACCTCACAGCCTGAGAACCAGCACAATATTCTTTCAAAGCCAGCAAAAGCACAGCAGCTTTCTCTTTAGTGAAATTAGTAAAAACAGAGTTTCACTCTAACCTTTAAATCACTTCATCTCTGCTTGGGGCACTTCTGTTGAAATGCTGAGTGTCTTCTTTCTGTCAAGTGACAGAGGTAAATAGGCTGCAAAAGTAAAGTAATGCCTTCAAATCTGAGCAAGACATTTGGGGAGCCTGATGCAGATGTGTAATCCACAGAGAATCTCTCCTTATATTGACTGAGTTAATTTCTTTAGCCATTTGTTTCTCGTCTACTGATATGCTCAGAACTTGGGAAGCTGATGTGATATTTATAGTGATTGCTTTTTAAAGAAAAAAGCATTGTTGTGACTCATTTCTTTGCCCGTCTCAGTTCCCCAAGGAGGTGTTACTTCTGGCATTTGCCTAGGCACTGAAACATTTTCTTCTCAATTCATTCACTGTGGAAAAACATTGCTGTGAAAGACCAGTCCTACTGGTTTGAGAAGACAAAGTGCTAGGGCTGAAGAACTCTTTAAGCCCCTGGTTTCACTTTTAAATCTTAAAAAAAAAAAATATTTTCTGAAATGTGGAATCACGAGAGGGAAATCTTTCATCTGCAGGGACAGTGACACCCACTAATATTGTACTAGAGTGACTTTCAAGAAGAAACCACCCTCCAAACAGCCTTACAACTTAGCTTACAAGATGGTCTATATATGCCTGATCTGGCCCACGCTCTTTAACCCTCGGCTGTTTTTTTTCATTCTTTCTTTTTTCTTTTTTTTTAGTGGCGATTCAAACGTTTACCTCTTGGTCCTGTGCAGGTTTTGGCTGTTCTGTCCATCTTAGATTAGCCTTAGCCGCAAGTTTTTCATCTCTAAGCATTCATTGACTTCCCATGGACACATAAAACACCAAGGTGATGGCATCCATACAGCATTTTCTTCCATGAAGCACAATAGCTCTTCTATGAGGACAAGATTTGGTTTCTTTGTCAAAAGCTCTCTGGGTTTCTTCTCGGTTGGCAGCCAACCTTTGTGACACTGGCATACAGTAGATAGGATTGATTATGCTCAGCTTTGTGTTTAAAGGCCGAGTGGTTATTTTCAGGGTCGTGTAGTAAAGAAGTGAAGGAGCTGGAAATAGAAGCCAGGAGCCCTGGTTCGCCATCTCATGCTTGTAAATGCCTTACATAACATTTTCTCTTTTAAAGGCAACCTTTGCAAAGGTATTCAGTTTAACCGAGCATGAAGGTACAGGAAGATTAAGTGAGACTTGCTGACAGCTTTGAAAGCTGAGAACAAGACTTGGGTGTCCTGGTGCTGAGCCCCTCTTCCACCAAGCCCTAGAGTGGCTTTACCAGCTCTGTGCAGACACCTCCTGAACCCTGCATCTTTGCTCCTGAAAAGTTGGGTGTATGGGAACGTACATGGCTTACAAGAATGGAAAGGCTCCTTGTTTTATGTCCTCTCCCTTTCCGACACTGGGGGAAGTCACCAAGTCATTTGCTTTCTCAGTACATCACACAAAATACAAAGCGTTAGAGCCAGTTGCGCCATTGTTTACAATGTGTAGACAGAGTTATGAGGTTGGGCAGCAGCTTTGTTGATTTAAAAAAAAAAAAAAAAAGTTGGTTCTAATCTTTGGAACAGGCAGAATAAAAATTTTAATTACTTGTTTGTCTATAAATAATTCAGAGGAACTATAGGTTGTGCTTATACACATGCACGCACAAGCAAGATACATATCTAGTGCTAGAAAATTGCTCAAGCCTCTTGTAGGTAATAAATTCTCCGTGGGTTTACAGCCAGTAGTAGATATGTCCATGCATGCTGACAGAGAAATCATATGTCAAAGTGATCAGCAAACGGCAGCAGAGAAGTCTCCTTTGTAAAGGCACCAAATGTCAGGTCTTCTGTAGTCAGTTTTCTGTATGAAGAGGTTGACTTTGTTAATGGACAGGAAAAAAACTTGTTGTAACAGGTTAAAGAGCTGATCGCGTGTCAGAGTCTTCCATTATCCATGTTCTTGCAGCCATTCGTCATTGTCTGATCCCCATCCTGCTGGGTAATGGGATATATAATGTCCTGAATAGCTCTACCCAAACAGTTCAGAGAAAGAAACTGTTATTGAGGGGCTCAGATATTTAGGGTGCTCATTAGCATTTTCAGAGTCACTGATGGTTGATTCCTAATTGGAATTACATTTACGTGGCTAATTCCTTAATTTCCTTAAATCTGAGGAAACATATCTGCACCTAAAGGAGCCAAAATAACTGTGAAAATGTCACTGTTACCGCAAGGGTAATTCTTTTTGGCTAGCATTATAGATGGCAAAAGGAAAAGATGCTCTATAATTCATCAGCTCCTGTGACTGCAGAAGTGCAGGTTGCTGGTTGAGGACACTGAACAGACCTTCTGGTTTGGAGACTAACAGTTTGTCCACCAGGTCGCTCTGTTCCTTAGAGACTTAGCCCGTGGTTCCTTCTTACCTGACGCTTTAACACCACGTTGTTAATAACATCCTGTTCTCTGCATTTATATTTATAGACCTGCCAACACTGTCCGTCTTTGGCACCCAACATGACAATAAGGTCTTGGCACATACATTTCTGGTATACATGTGATGCTGAGCGTTGCAGTAGATCCTATATATTGGATTTCCTCATGTGTTTCTACCTATTCCTTTCCCTCTCCCCAGGTATTCTTGAAAAACTACTTGCTAGATGAAGTGTGGAGGAATTTGTAGGTGAAATTAGGTGATTCTTGAATCCACAAACATTAATAATAGAACGTGAAGGAGGAAGACTTATGAATGAAAACAGGTAATTGCCAATAGAAAAGTGTGAATAGGAGCTAGCTACCTATCAACACAAAACATGTGTGCACACCACGGCTTTATTTCTTTGGGAAGAAAAGAGATTGAGTCATATATCAATTAACCTTAAGCCTGATAAGTGGTTGAGGATTAATTTACTAGATAATGATGAAATTTGGGAGGACATGGAGGATTTGTTGGAAACTATTTAAAGTATAATTAATGTTTCTTTTAAATATACAGAGAGATAACAGAATTAGTAGGGAAAAAAACACTTTTTATTAGAAAATGGAGTGTTTTCAAAGGAAAATATATGCTTAAGCATCTGTTTCCAGCTGCTGGGAGATGATGTGTTTTCATCCAAGACAAAGGAGCTTGCTGGAGTTACACAGCAGAGGATCAGGTCCTGGAATTAAAAGGACAGATTTTATATAGTGAGTGGCTGAGCACCCTTGCAGGCTGCTTGTTAAGATTCTGGTAATGTTAATCGGAGCTCTTTTGCATGGCACGGGGCCTCTACACTTGCATTTGGAACAGGATTTGCCTTGTGCCCAAGTATGTGATACACTGAATTGCTGTTGCTGGGGTCCTGAGCTGCTTCAGCTTCTGCTGCCTTTTCTTCTTCCAGGGACGAGGTGCTGGGAGAAATTTCCAGCAGTTCTCTCTGTTTACCCTTTGGGGCAAAGTGCATCTTTAAAAAAAAAAATGTAAATATTTCGATTGCTAATTTATACCCTTGGCATTCAGGGTGACTTTTTCAAGTGACTGACATGCTGCATGATTAGTTGCTCATAGCCTTATAATTAGCTGAAATGTCATTTACGTTGCATTGCCTCGTTGCGTGTTTTGCTCTGTGTGCAGTCACTGGAAAGGAAAGCACTTCTTCATACGCCACTGCAGTGGCAGCATAGCTGCTTAGCTGAGGGACAGGGTCTTATTTTAGATTAGCAACCCTACCTCTCTTGAAAAATTAAAAATAATATAAACAGTTATGCCACCTTTTCCTCCATTTTGATGCCATAAAAAAAAATAATTCTAATTTGCTTCTAATGTGACCTAGAAGAATTAGCACCTGTGGTGTGTCTTTTTTCCCCATGCATATACTGTGTTTTTTGTTGTTGTTGTTGTTGTTGTTTTTTTTTGTAATTAATGCAGTTGTGTGACCATCAGAAATGAGAATACCCTAAAGAGGGGGGTTTGCATGGACTTACCCAGCCAGCTGTGGTCCTTGCTGAAGCATGTTCAGCCCCAGGGCTGTGGGGAAGAGAGGTACCACGTTTCCCGTGTGGCTTTTGCAGAGTCCCTGTGCTGAAGGGACAGGTGACAGGGGTGACACTGGGCAGGCAGGATTTGAGGGGACATTGGTGGCTCTGAATTATTCCTCTTTTACAGTTGCTGTGGCTGTTACTGTGTGTTCCTTGTCCTAGGAGCAGGGTGAAAGCAGGGAGGAGATGGAAATCATTGCATGTGATGATTTTTGTCTGCCCCCCATAAGCAGCCATTTATGCCAGCATGGAGAAGCCTGTGCTGCCTGTGCTTCCTCTTCTCGGAGAAAAGCCTCCAGTCCCTTTCATTAAAAACCACAAAGGGATGGATAGCTCACTGCCCATAATGAACCTTTCATTTGGAGATCTCGAAACCCTTAAAAATTATCTTCCAAGCTTTACACCTGTAACTCTGCAGAGTTTAGAGGCGTTTTCTATTTCTGCCATGGTTAATACGTTTCAGAAAGTCTCCAAAAACCAATGCTTTATTCTCTGGATCTATAATAGTGGTAATATGTACCTCTCCACTGCGTTTTTGATTTAGTGCCTTATTGTTCGGCACCCAGCTTCTGCAGAGTCCCTCTGACATATTTCAAGTGCTTTGAGGAATACACAGTACATTACAGTATGGCCAAGGGTCACATTTCTAAAAGGAATTAAGCACCTAAGCTCCTTTCAAATCTAGCCTGCGTGTGATAGGAGGCAGCATGTTGGGATCTATTGTCCACTGCATTACGCCTGGGATATTTTTGCTTTATTAGTGTTGCTCTGCCTCAGCTTCTATTTTATCAGCACCAGATTTAATGCATTGCCGGACACAAGGTGCTGGTAAAGAAATAGAGCACAAGCCAGCTGCTACTCACAGGTCTGTAGGAGATCCCATCAAAACCCTTTGCCATTCCTTCAGCACTGCAGGGAAGTGGTTCTGTTTGGATGTAGAAGCCAAATTATGAGAGATGTTCTTTTATCATTGCTTTTGTTGGAAAGAGCGCGATAATATTTTTACCTATTGGTAGGATGCAAAAGCGCCTCTTCCTCCCGATCCCTGTATAAATAGATTTCACGTTACTCGATACAATGCACTTCAATGATTGGAAATGTCAAAGTGATTACGGTAAGCTGGCATTTGGAAAGTGCTGGAGTGTCTGTGGCTACGCAGCCTGGCAAGAAGTTTCAAATTATCTTAAGCTGCTAAAACGCAGACTTTCTATCCCACAAATATGACGTTAATCTCTCTTTGTGGTAGAGATTACGGAGGAAAATGGCCCTGCTGAGCTCCCTCTGGTTCTGTTATGTATTCACAGCGGCTTCTGAGAGAAATGAATCCACTTGATTTATTTTGGATATGAAAAATCTGTCTTGCAATAGCTATCGTTCAATATTCACTTGCCTTTAGCCAATATACTGAGATCAGAATGTTGATGATGATTTCATTTTATTGGGAAAGATGATGTTTTGTGATACAGTCCACAGCTTCTGCAATCCAAACAAATGTTAGAGCTTTTCAGGAGTTTTTTTTTTTTTTAATTTTTTTCCCTATTAGGACCAGGTTAAGCACACTCTGGCTTATTCGTAAAGTGCAGTAACAGGCCAAACGCAGAATGATTCAGGGTGAAGTTAAACAGTTCAATACTCCAGCACCTGAATGCAGTGTGCCTGGCCCTGCCAGGTGCATGTGTGTTAAACGTCAGGCTCCTTTTACACTTAACAACAACAACAAAAATAAAAAAAGCATGACCTCAATACCCACCGGGTCAAGGTTCTGAACAAGCTCTACTAAAACAAAGGAAAACCAATTTCTTATTGAACCTGAGATGAGTACAAAGTGAGCTGAGCAGCTTTACAGAAAATTAAGATATTAAAAATGTTTCTCACACACAGCTGTTTAGCTTATGGTAATGTTTCTCAGCTTGCATCTTCATCAGTAACAAAATAATTCTGAAATAGCAAGGTTCTTGGCCCTGCTGATACTTTCCCCCCACCCTCTCCATTTTCAAATAATGTTTTACTAAGAAGGTTTTCTCTTCTGATTTCTGATGACTTGCCCTTTACGGGAGCACTTGTTTCAGGTTGAAGCCTTTGTAATAGCACAGCTGATGGAGGAGTTTGGACACGAAGTTATCAATATTAAAAATACCCTTTCATGACAGCAGAGCTTTTGTTAGAGGGAAAAAATGTTTGTTATTTGCAAAAAATGGTCAGGCCCTATGCTCCTCCCCAAGTCTGTTCTGTTGCCGGGCTTCGTTTATTGAGTGGCCGTGTTGCTGGGTTTTTGTTGTTAGTTTTTTTCTCATTGGTGATGAACAAAGTTGGGATAGATATGAAAAATAGATACCTGAAGTCAAGTTCTGGGAGGTTAAAGTTAAAAAAGACATAGTTCACATTCAATTAAAGTCACTTACTGCAGTAAAATATCTCCCCTTCAACTCCAGGTCTGCCTTTTGAGTTATTCTTACCCCAGCACTGAGTGAAAGCCTGCCTAGGGGCAGTGTCGGGGCAGTGAGAGATTGCAGAATGGATCATTACTGCTTAAGCAAGCAGAAAACAGCCCTGCGTTTTCCCCCCAATTCTGCTATGGGAAAATAAAAACTGTCTGTTTCTCCCTATTTACTACAGTGGGTTAGTGGTAATCACCGTTTATGAAGTCACTCATAAGAAAGTAATAGCCTGAGTAGTGCTTTGGGATTAAAGCACATCTTTAAATGATACTATAAGGAATCATTTAGGTAATGCAACACTGATCTGTAGCCCTGAGATGGGTTTACATGCCATGATTGACCAAACATTGCTTGTTTTATTGCCCAGGATGATATGTAGCACTCTTGTATTTTTCCCTTCTGTGTGAAAGTAGCTTTTGTGGCTGGTGATATTTAGCACTGGTGCAATGTGCAGGGGAGACTGTGACTGGTGCTTCCCAGTGATCTTACGGGGGTGATGGAAGGTGATGTTCCCACTCAGCAGTGGGTTTTATTCACACCAAGCTGCTCCATTGCCCAAAGCGGGGAGAGAGCTGTGAAGTGACACAGGTTGTGAAGGTGAGTAGCTAGGGAATACCCAAGTTGCTATTTTTGTTCTTAATGAACACACAGGATGAAATTCAGTGGTGGTATTAGTCCAAGTACTTGCATCAGAAATCAAAATTATAATTTGTTTGTGTCCTGGGAATGTAGGAAACCAAGCTGTATAGCCTAGGGTTCTCTTGAATAAATGCAGTACAAGATGAATTAAATATATGTTTATATAAATTCCTTGGTTTATAAAATTGTGACTGTGAAAATGTCAGCATATGCGTTGGGTTATTCTAGATGAACTTTTCAAAACGCATGCATGAAGTCAGTTTTCTGCACCATATCTCATTGTGGTGATGCTGAGTGTGTTGAAACCTATTTTGTAGAAGGAAAGTTGGGACCAGATTCACACTTCACACGCCTGTCAATTTTGACATGAACAGGCAGACACAAACACTCTTCTGTTTTGTTTCTTCACATGATATGATCCTGCTCCTGTTTTCATATGAAGCAACATCGAAATTTAGCAGTTGGGGCTGGAGAACTGTGACTCTGGCACTGCAAAACGGTGTCCTAAACACTTGATGTCTCTTCCCAGTGTCTCATTATCGAAACCACAGTCCCTAGGAGCATGCAGGTAAGTGTCCCTCATTATTAAGACATTGCTTCTGGGCAGGTTATGCTCACGTTTGAGCCAAAATATTTTTCTTAAAATCTTGTTCGCCCTTGCAGATCTGAAACAGCTTCCCTTATGGCCTTCTGAATACTTTTAAAAATCCATTCATTTGGCGCAAGGATGACAATTGTGTTTGTAAGAGAGCCAAAGAGACTGTTTTGCTGGTTTGGTTTATTGGATAGCGATAATAATTCATTATTTGTATGAGAATCTTTTTTTTTTTTTTTTTTTTTTTTAACCGCTGGACAGCCATCCATTCAGGACTGTAAATCTAATTAATTTGAATACATGAGATTTGCAAGAGTGTTTCTGTTTTGGTTTAAATACAAGAGATAATTAGCTAGCAAAAACTTTACTGCTTTGGACAGGACTTTTTGGCAGTTCTGAAGTTAAAGCTATAGGCAGCATATTAGGTCCAAGAAGAGAATAAGGTGATTAAAAAAGAATTCCTCACAACTTGGATGGTACCAACAGCTTAGCTTGTGTTTGTTACGAGAGGGCATCTGTCTCCCTGCCTTATTAGATGAGGAGAAGGCAAATATAAACACAAGAAAGAGCCAATCCAGCCCCCCACATTGATTCCACTTTGCCAAAAGCCACTGTACTGACTGTTCTCATGGGCTGTTGCAGCTGCGAATACATCTGCTGCGACTGTGCCTCTCGCCACGGGGGTTGTCCCTGTAGTTTTTCTCAAAAATGGCAATCTCTCAATACAAATATTGACAAGTGCCATCTTACTGTGCTGTATGTTATCCAGATTAGGCTCCCCAAAAGGAGCGGTATATGCAGAGGTGCTGAGCACTAGTTGTACCCTTCATTTGTATGGATAATTAATGGTGGAGACAGGGTAACACAATGGAAAAAGAAAAGTACTGTCAACCATAAATATTATCTGTAGATAAATGGACATGATTTATTCGTGTTCTGTAGTTAACACCAGATTTACACTTTTTTTTTTTAATCCTTCGCTTTCTGTCATTCTATGCGGGATCCTTAGTCTGAAATATGCTCGAAGTCAGCACATATCACTAAAAGGGCTCATGTATAGAGGAATGACAGTGCCAGGTTGCAAATGGTGTTGCCAAGATGCAGTGGTAGGACACGAGAAGTTCATTGGCAGCATGGTTCCGAGAAGGAAGCAAACATATGGGAAGGAGACACGTTACAAAGGGTACTTCTGAGGCTGAAGACCTGGACAGAGATGAGAAAATGTGTTCAGTTCCTTATGCTGGCATGAGTTGTCTGTATGAATGTGAGCAGCATATTAATTTTTTGCTCTGAATTAATTCCTGGATTCTTTGTACCTGCTATCAGCCGCTAGGTCCTAGGGCAGTGAAAATAGACGTTAATGAGTAAAGCAGCCACCACAACCACTGCTCTGCTTTAGGTGTCCTAATGTATACTGATGGCAATCAAGGAAGCCAATATTTTAAGCAATGTCAGCTAAAACTTCTTCAGTAGTTCTCCAGTAGACGATTGATTACTGGGGAGGAGGGAACGTGGACAATGGCATCGCTGTAGCCATGCCTGAGAGCGTGCACAGCTCTCTTTCCCATGCTTGTGAAGAGCTCAAGCTGATACTAATGTGAGCTGTGTCTGCATCTCTTTGAGTTAAAATTTAGTTCATGTAGCACCCTATAATATGTATGTAATGGCCCTGCCAGCATTGTACGTACACCTTAGTGAAAACTGGAATGGTTGCTTTGAAAAGAAAAAAATTCCATGTGCTTTGGGTAAGACCATTAATGGAGATGCAGAAAGATTGGATTGGCCGAAGCCTGTAGATAAGTTTCTGGTTTAATATTTGATAGAAATGTGATCCTGAAGTGTGGAAGAGTGCAGGTATTTTGATGATAATATGCTGATGTAAGCTTTGGAAAGGATGGGAGAAGAATAGGGAGAGTTCATGGAGCTGAAATGGATTCATGTGATTTCTTACCACTCCTACTCCTGTTGGTGCCCAGAAGCTTGGAGGTGGATGCTGGGGCTTCTCAAACCCTGATGAATGGAGCTGGCTTCCTTAGCGTGTCAGTAGAGGCCAATGCTGTTTGTTTGGATCCCATCTTGGCTGCAGTGAATCACAAAGAACTACAGTTCAGCTTATTTTCAGCATTTTGTTGCTAAAAATCCCCTTTTTTTGGTCCCTTTTACTTGCAAATCAATGTTGAGATTTTTTTTTTTTTCAAAGAGAACAACTGTGGGACAGTTATAGTTCCTTCTGCTCAGCTTTGATTAAAGCTTCATGTTTATTTTTAAGAGAATCACAAGGCACTTGCTTGATGCTAAATATAAGCATGATGACTCAAAGAGAATGCTGAGGTCCAAACTTTGAGAAATGAATCAGTGAGACACTCCCAGCAGCATTAAATCCCACTTCATATTTTCAAAGCTGCCAACAAATTTAAACAACAAAAATTAAGATAACATGTTGTTTTGGTCTGTATTTTTAGGAAGACATATGCTACCAATTCTCAGAGAACATCTCGTAGTTGATTGGAAGATGTGCAAGTGCTTTAATGCTGCAATCCATGATGATTCTCATATACATGGCTTTTTTCATAACTTGGACTTTCGCTGTGTTTGTAAAACCAACCAAACAAAAAACCTCTGACTTTAAACTGAATATTGCACCTTGCTTGATGATCTGTGCACATACTGAGTGCTCTTGTTGTGTGGAGATGCTTTTTAAAGTGCTTATAAGAAGAAACAAAAAGGCATAAGTATCTTTTCTTTGAGCATATAAACAAGGTATATCCTCTTGTTTTCACGCTTTAGGCATTTTTGAAAATCCTAGGAATATCTGCTTACTGTTTAAGCTGGTACGTTCCTTCAGCAGGATTGGATGTAGTGGCTGCACTGCTTATTGCAGCAGTAAGAGTGATCAAAAAATCCTTCTTGGGTGGAGTAAATGTGTGATAAAACCTTATGGATCATTGTTAGGAGTGGTTCTTTTATATCAAAGTTTTGAGTCAAGTTTCCAAATACTTTATTCTTATTGGGGGTATAATCTTGCATGTTACAGTCCATCTTCAGTTACATTTTAAAAGGTCACCTTGTGTTGTTAATATTTTAAATCCACATCAAATGAGGAAGCAAGAGTGCAAGCATCCAACTTCACATACAAATATCTATTTCTGCTTTTGGAATGAGAAAAGAGCTATTTGATTGTCCTCAAAATGCAACTACAGAAGCTTTAAAATGTTTATCATTTCTGTCTGTGATTGTGTATCCACAGAAATATGGGTGCAGTTGACCACAAGCACTAAACAGACGAAGTCCTTCACCCTTCTGGAGTCTGAGGGTGAGGATGAGTCTGTGAGTATATTAGCATTACACATATATTTTTAACTTGAGTGTACCCTTTACAAAATTTAAAAAAATGTAAACGTTGAAGTGTAACTTTTAATGAAAGAAATTACACGGAGACTTGTTAGGTCTCATGGTATTCACAGTGCTATTTATGGTGTAATTTTTTCCCATGTTTTTCCATCAAAAGGAAAAAAATCCTTTATGAAGCTGCTGTAGAATATTGGCATGAAGTTTATCTTATGCAGATGGGGAAGACTGCAAGACATCATTGCAATAACAAGAGTCACTGCTCTATGGGCCTGAAATTCACTTTTATTGTCTATTTGCAGACATTTACAGTCTGATTCTCATTTGTGCTAAGGCACTTTCTTAGTGCTCTGACAAGTATGAGATACCCTTCCAGTCTATAAGTTCTCATAGATTGAATTGATTTGGATGCGTTGGGTTCATTCTCTTTCAATACTGGAAACAAGAAATTTCAAATCAAATTTCTGTGTTAACAGAGGAAATCCAAATTCTTCATCTTATATGTGAGAACTTGTATTCATTCTGGGTATGAAATTAGATATTCTAATCAACTAGAGTGCATTCTCGAGTCTGATAAATCTCAACATACCCTTTAATCTATATAGCTTAGAGTTTGTGCCAGAGCATGCAGCCAGCTGCAAAATATATGACTTTCAGTAAAGTTTCATAATTTCTGCATGTATTTGTTCGGATAAGTATCTCCTGAAGATATTGTATTGTTGCTTTATGAAAGATATTTAAGCTGACTCTGAGTTTAAATTGCATTTTTTTTTTCTTCCCGATTTAGAGCTTTTTCAGGTGTCACAAATGTCACAACATAAGGGCACTATTATAAAGGAGAAGACGGACTTTTGAATGGTGGTGCTATTTTTATTAGGTGTGCATGCATGCATAGATATACTTGTGCTCCATTATGTCCCATTTCTCACTTTGAGTGCTACTTCTAGTCATTTTCATGACTTTCTGAAGCACTGAACTGAATATCACTTATGGGCAGGAGCTAAAGGCCAGCAATGTCACTTCGTAATTCGCTTCAGTAATCTTTGGGCTAAGTTTAACAACAGAGTTCTTCTCTATCTGCAGCACTGACTTTTTTTGGCAATCCACTTGTTCCCACTGCTGCTTACATGCAAGAACAGATTGACCACCCCCAGGTACCTTGGAAATGATGCTGGTGTAGCTGGCTGTGTTATTCTATATTTACAGGGTTCTGTGCTGTGGATGAGAGCACAAATTGGCACCCAGTGCCCCTGCCTTGCCATGGAAGAGGTGTAGCAGGAGTCAACCCACTTGGGCTGCTTGCCATCTCCCCGTGCATGCACACAGCCCCTGTTACAGTAGGTCTCGCATGACATTCACCCTTCTTGCTAGCTCTGCATGGGGATGACTCTCGTGGAAGCAAAGGTTAGCCTGGCTGAAATGTTTTCTGCTGTAGAGAGACACGGTGTTACCTATAGTGTGTACCCTGATATGCTATCAGGGCATTAGGATAGCCCTTGCTCAGCATCATCTTGGGCAGAAAAAATAAGAGCCACACCCTCTACTTGCAAGTAAGGTAGAGTGGAGATGTACTGTTTTCAGTTCTCTTGACTTTTAAGTTGAAGATTTTGTAAATGTAATGTTCTGTCCCCCTGCCCCCCAGGATTTTTCTAAAAAATAAGATAACCTTGGCTCGCTGTTGTAATTGTCACTCGCTCTTTCCCTTGGCACTCTTAGGACAAGTGTTGCTTGTACCCTGAAGGCAGCCAGCAGTGCTAAATTTTATCCAACTGTGACTGTTGCTTTATTACCATGAGGACGCAGGACTGAGCAGACAGTGTAGAGGAAGATATTTCAAACTCCTCTTATACCTTCAGTTTGGGAAATTACATTTTGCCATGTAGTTTTTAATCTGTCGGTATAGACCATACAAAATGACAAGTGAGCATGATTTAATTTTATGATAGCACTGCATTAGATGACCGTTTTATGTTGCTGTAAAAGAAGGGTTTGAAGTAGTGGTGTGCTTTGCTCTTCCTTCCACATTTGAGATTCTTGTTTCTTGAGGCCTGGCAATAAAACCTTAAGAATGTTTTCATATCTTTACTGTTGTCTCCTGGGACCTGGTTACCCATGTAAAGCCCTATTTGGCAAGGCAAGTATCACATAGGCACTGAGTGTTTTTGTGTAATTTTATCAGGATTTGGCAGAATATTTTATTATGGACATTCTAGCCTGATCTCTTCTTTTACAGGTGGGAAAAAATGGGTCCAGGGAGTGTAAGCAATAAGCAGATGGCCAGAACTCAAACCCCAGTCCAGTTATCAACCCAGTAAGTAGCCAAATCTGGACTTGAGAAAGTTCTTATTGAGTAGAGCAAGCTCTGTATTAGTTTCAAGCAACTTCCTTGTAGGAAGTGTGTAAGGAAAAATTCATTAGTTTGAAGATGGTGGTCTGTTAAACTAAATTAAAAAAAAAAAAAAAGGTGATAACGCTAGGATAGGATTAAAATATTTTAATTAATGAGGAAATTGCTTTTGTCTCTTTCAAGTCTCTGATGCTAGAGCAGTTTATACCAGCTGAGGATCTGATCCTGAATTTTCAAAGATAAATTAATCTGTTTTATCTGCTGTGTCATGGTAAGAAGAGATATTATGTTCACACGCAGTGGAAAAGAGGAGGGAAGCAGAGCTACAGTAAGTACTGTTCTCCAGTGTCCCAGTCAATGTAAAAATCCTGCCGTTGCAGAAGGATGTGAGCTTCTATATTGGGTGCTCAGAAAGGGAATTTAAAACAACGACAAATACGTAGCAGTTTTGTATAATCAGCATGCTATCTGTTGTATTGAATCATGGAAATGGAATAAAATCCAAGGTGAACATCCATTTAGGAGTTCCTGAAGGGTTTCTTGAGAACAGGCCAAATTCAATATGTCTTCAGGTGCCTTAAAGTTCATGCAGGGAAAACACACTCCGCTGCCAAAATTTGTTAGAAAGAGATGTTATGGGAGCTCTGATGACAATTGCTTAGAAGGTACTTGTTTCATCATTTTGTTTCTTAATTATTGAGGTAATGGAAGTCAACAAGGCTAATCTGATTTGCGGGAATAATTGAGGTCAGTGTGCAGGGAAGAGGGAAAGAAAGAGGTAGCTTGCCATTTAATCCAAATGAAATGATAATTTTTCACTTGGATAAGCAGAGAGCAATCCAGAAACAAGATGAATGCGTTTTGTTTTAAAAATGTACAGGGCTTTGAAAATTTAAGGGAGGGGGAGGGGGCAAAAAAGAAAAAGCTGGAGAATAGGCAAAGGGGATAAAACACTACTGCAAGAAACAACCTATTCCATTTTATTTTCCATGTACTATGATTAAAAGCATCTTAATAAATTAAAGCAAACTGTGATAGAAAATGGAAGGGGGAAAAAAAAACAATTCAGACCTACTAGGAGCTGCAGTGATGGGAGTCCTGGTAAGGGATTCAGGTGTAGGCTATTTTAATTCCCTTGTAACCTTGGGACCTTACCTCATCTATATTGCACATACCACAAGGCTGTTACCTATTTTTAACATAACTATAAAATAGCTCTGATAAAAGTTTTGAAGTAGGTACAGCTAATACACCTCAACTTCTTGTTTTATTTGGTTTGCAGTTCTAAGGTGTGTGATGATCTTACATCAGCATGATCTTACATCAGCATGCACTTTACGGTAAATGTGAATAGCTTCTTCTATTTTATTTTTCTCTCCAGAATAAAGTGATGGGCTTTTTCTAGCGCAGACATGTACTACTTCAAGATTAGTTTACTCCTGCCCCCTTCGTCCCAATTCACATAAAACACAGTAATTCTTCTGCAACTTTGCACCTTCGTTATTGAATCCAATTCTCTTTGGATAACACTGTTCTCGCTTACAAGCAGATAAAGCTGAAGACTTGAAAAAATGGGAAGCAAGAGGGCACAGTTATTCCAAATAATTTTATTTATTAGCCTTACAAATTACTATTTGATATCTCCAACCTAGCTGATGTTTTGAACATTTTAAAAAATCAGAATGGCTTCAGATTATTCAGTTGTGAACTGAGCCTGATCTCCAGTTTAGTATACAAAGCAATTACGACTTTTTTTTTTTCAACTGATCTCCATTATGACACTAGGGAATGGATGGTAAAATGTCAGCTGCCACATTGCTGACCTGTTGAACACTGAACAAATCCTCACTCTGCAGTGGGGATTTAATCTGCTGCTGGGCTACGCAGCAAGGGGAAGGAAGCTGCATAGGAAAGGACTGAGAGTCAGTCTGCCAGGTCTTTCTCCTCTTCTGGATTTTTTCGTGTGTGTGTGTATGATATTCCACATTGAGGTAAAAGGGAACAAAATATTAGTCTGTCTTTGGCCATCCTTAAACAAGAGATGTGAGTCTTGCAGATGGGTGCTTTGTCTCTTAACAGTGCACAGGCAGAAGCACTTGTGAATGTTCATTGCAACTGTAAGATTTTTCTACCAAATGAATTGCCATGTACACCTGCATCCATCTGCCTCCAGCAGCTCCAAAAAGAGTTCTGTCACAAGTGTCCTAAAATGTTCTGCCAGAGAATTCTGATGGGGTTTTAAGTCAGGCTGGCTGGAGGCTAATTCTCTGTGCTGTGCCCCTCATGGGGCATAGCTGGACTCCTGTCAAGCTTGGCAGCAAAGGAAGAACTTGGTAACTGCATTACAAGTGACTCCATGGTGTGAGGTGATGCTGTAGTTAGTGACAGCTTGGGGCCCACAAATATGGCATTTCCATGATATGGGATCTGCTCAGCAATGCATATCAGATCCATGCACCTAGTCAGGATGAGTGTAACATTGCCTCAAATAGTTCATGTTTACCTGTGCAGTGGAAAAAGAACATCTTAGAGGTTTATTATCATGTTGTTAATAGTGCTGGTAGGGTGCTTAATTAGAATAATACCTCAACATCTAAGTGCAGTTATAGCTTTTAAAACAATTTTCTGTACTATTGATATAGGGAAGACAACCTGCACCGCGTTGAGCCCCAGCCATGATTGAAGTGGCGTATTTTTGTCCCAGCTTTGTGGGACCTGAGTATTAAATTGCCCCAAGGTTTCTAACTTTAAGCTAGGTATCTTTCTACAGGATGTTTCACCTGTTAAAATACCATATTGCTGTTAAAATGTTTGAATTCCTACTTTGCTTTGAATGTAAATATGAATTTTTTAAGCTAATGAGGACATTTCTGTTCATATAGAATTTGTGGATGCATGTTGAAAACAGCCATAAAAGGACATTTCTTGTCTTCAGCAAAACTGACAGCCATTCTTTGAACGTGTGCTGCTTGTGCTGAAAAACCAAGATGTATGATTGTCTCTTTCAACTAAGAAAAAATACTTTTTAAAGTCTGTAAGAGTGAGAATCTCTGCTGTTTGCTATGATGCTTCCTTTCAAGAAGCACTGCTTTGTTTTGGTGTGCGACTATTGCTTTTCCCTTTGCTTGTCTGTCTTAAAAGACAAATTCTAGTGGGAATGCACATCTGTGATTAACCTCCCTTCCTTCCACTGTCAGTCAGAGCCTTCTCAGCAAGAGGTTTGTTTAGAGTTTAAAAATCATTATGTTGAGAAGTTGTCTGGAAAAGGAATTTGAAGGTGTAATATTGTTGCAGTGGGCGGGATACTTTTTCTTTTTGCTTCTGATTTTTTACTTCTGATTAATGTTGGGCTTTGTATGCCTGATCGTGCTGTGCAGCAAAGCAAGGAGAGGTTAATTCAGCTGGACAAAATAAGGCTAGAGGGGAAAAAAGGGGAGCAGAGAAATCACCTACTTTTCATCAGATTTTCTTTCTTCAGTAGCTGGTTATTCTGTCTAGTACCACTTAATGTCTAAGCAGATGTACATTGACTGGAAATGATCCGATATGTTCTGCTGGACCAGATTGTGCAAATGGATACCCTGCCCTTAGATATTTATCACGGCACACACAGAGACTGCTGTCCCAGTACTCTGCTCCTTGCAGGGATCACGCGAGCTGGTTTTAATCAGCTGTGAATGAAGCCAGCCAGCCCTGCTTGCAAACCCCTTCCCAGTTATTAAGCTAACCTGACTGATTTTGCTCAAGGCAGATTAAGGAGTATGAACTGCCCCACCTGCAGATCTTTGAGGAAGGTATCTTCCTGCCCAAGGGTTGTGCTGCAAGGTAACAACATGTGTACCCAACCTGGCCATGTACAGAACAGATGTCTTTCCATTGCCTTGGTAGAAGAAGCATTGAGATCAGTGGAAAGACTGATTTTAGAAAGAATTTTAGAAAGATTATATTATCAGCAAACTTTTTCAGTCTGAAAAAAAAAAAAAAAAAAAAAGAAAAAAGTACATCTCAGACCTTCACCACGATAAACTACGTATCTAGAGATTATCCTGAAAAACAGGGTAGGCTGATTTCATGTCTCTTAATCCTCAGTCTTCTAGTTCATACTGTTATTTTCTGCAAGCATAAGACTTTTTTTTTTTAAAAAAAAAAAAAAAAAAAAAACAACTAACACCATTCTCACATTTCAGATACTAGAACAAGAAAAAGATTGCTCAAAAACGTTGCAAGACTGATGAGAGGGTGAACAATGGCCAAACTCTTAGCAAGCTTTGTCAGGCAAGCTTTGAAAAAAAACCTTACTCAAATGATATCAAATGTTTCAAGCTCAGCTCTGTACCACACCAGTGCTGAGTAGACACAAGCCCCAGCAGACAGCAGTATTAGCACAATGGTTACGTGTCTGTTCACTGACCTTCCTAGTGCAAAGCTGAGCATCTTTATTTAAACTGCTGAATGGGAGGAAGAATGACAGCAGATGACTCAAAATTTTAAGCAGCATCTTGAAGTCTGGACAGATTTCTAAAAATCCTTCAACATCCCAGGATGGTGCATATTGAGATTCAGAGATCCAGTACTAAGATCTGGGTCTCTTCTGCATGTGCTTTCGGGGTGGATTGTATGTTTTTCAAATGCATCTCCTTTAAAAGTGGATTGAATTGTTTTTGGTGTCTTATTGAAGTTGATGGAGATACTTGCCTCTCTCTCTTAAACTGTTCCACATAAACAGGGAAACATACATATTTAAATCAGAAATCCATTGTTAGACAATCAGACTAGAGGTCTGCCATAAGAACTTCTGCCTAGCTGAACCTTGTGGAGTTGTGCCAGTTTAGACAAAATCTGTTCTTCAATATCCTCACTGAAGTTGCAGTAGAATTCTCTGAGCAAACATAATTCAGCAAGGCTCATGTTATCTAGGTCATACGTGAGAGGAAGGATATTTAAAAGGAAATCTGAAAGGCTGAAAGGCACTTTGATTTGCCTAGGTATTAGGGTATATAATTGAAAAATATTTGTCTCCCTGGATTTAAAAATTGTTGTAATACTTATGTACCACAGGATGGAGTTACAGGCTTAACTTTAGATTTTCTTGCCTTCTAGGCAAACTATTAATGATGTACTGTTGCTTTTTAAATACTTTGTACTTGCAACAGATGTGTTCAACTAGACTGGAGAAAATTCTTCCCAATTGCAAAGGGCAGAGTGAGGTTATACCTGGCACAAATCCTGCTTGTGCTACATGTATATGCTGAGGTTACAAGTTGTACGCAGTGCTTAAGTCATTGTTCTACATGCTTTCATTCCCTACGATTAGGGATTCATGGATGACAGAGCAGATAGACACAGTAAGAGACACCCAAAACCTTAGTGAAGTTGGAATAGATACTCCTTTTCTTCTACCAACTTGCACATATGTCCATTAAAAACATCTGTTTTCCTCCCAGCACTCTGTCCATCCACTCTGCACCTTCAGTAGGTTGAGAAATATTTACAGCCAATCTACTGGGGGCTTCTCCTTGTTCCAGATGGCATCTGAATGAATTTACCTTTTTCAGAAGTCCAGAATATTCTGAGAAAAAAACAGTCCCTATGAGGTCATGGACTTCATCCCAATGTATAGGATAGTGTAGTGTGATGTGGGCAGTGTAACGTCACCAAAACCGTGGGCTGGGGGCAATAACGAGCTGAAGTCTGGAGCAGTGATGTAAAGTCTTCCAGCAAGGATTGCTGCTAGGAGTGCAAAAAGCATAAACATATCTTTTTTTTTTTTATATATATATATATATATATATTTTTTTTTTTTTTTCTCTTTCTGCTGAAGGAAAAGGCTGTGCTCTAAAAGTAGCTGCTCCTCAAATCCTCTCTCTGAAAGGAGACCTAATGCATGGAAGTTTGAAACAGTGAGTTCTGGAGCTGGTACTGCAAACTGCCAGTAACTCCTGCTGATACGGCTGGGAGAGGCGCTCCCAGAGGCTTTGTTTCCAGGAAGGCAAGTTAACCTTTAGCAAAATTAGTATTCCTCAGCTTCTCTGTCTCTAGAAAGGTGATGGGATTTAATTACATATCAAGAAGAATTATGAAACTGAATCTACTCATGTTTGCAAAACACTTGGAAACCTTCAGATTGTGGAATTGGCAGTATCAATAATTATTATCTATGTCACCCTTGCAGTTTTCTGCGTATTAATCAAGACAGAAGTACTTTCTCTTGGAAGCTTAGAAATGCCCATTGCCATGAGGAAAGCTGCTTCAGAAGAGGTGGTAGCTGATTTGTGGAAGTCTTCAAAGCTGTCTTCACACTGAATGATGTAAGCTGTATTGTTTCTCACTTCTCAATTGCTTCTCAAACATAAATGAAATTTTACATTGCCAGAAAGATAATTTTCAATTTTAAACACTTTAAATCTATAAGTATGGTTCAGGTTTTAGTAAATGCACTCAATTAAAGCCTAATAAAATCGTTCTTCAATGTTTTTATACTTTTTTGAAAGGCTTTTTCATTGGCAAAAGATTAAATTGAAAATATACCTGCGTGTATTCACAAGGCATGTAAATTCTGAAGGAAATGGTTGTTACAGCATTCAAGCTCGGCTTTTTCAGATTTTTTTTTTCTTTTCTCATCAGGGTATTCATAAAATATTAAGCAAAGTTTTAGACACTATGCACTGTGTTAGAGAGTTAACTTGGAAGCCTTTGGATTTCTCTATCCTCATAAAATAATTAAATATGGGGAATCTTCATTAGTTGTAATGGTTTTTCTTTTGTCTCTTGCCTTGTCAATTCTCATAAAGCTAAGCGAAGTCAGATAGGGTCGATACCTGTATGAGAAATCTGGAAGAAAAGGAATTGGCATTTGTGAGTCACGAGTGAGTGCTTTTCTCCGACTCAGTGCCTTGCAGCATGGCAGTAACCAAATTATCATCCTTCAGATGGACGTGTACAACTAAGGGCTTTAGGAAGTGACCAGCTCTGTGAGGAACATGCCATGAAAAGAGCAATACAAAGCCCTAACAACTTAAATACAAGATACTGTACGGTTTTTGCCTAATTCACTGTACGATAAGTGTTCTTATCAAGCGATCCTCTCTTTCTATGAGTTCTCACCAGGAGAGATCTCTCAAAGTATTTATCAGGGACGGCGATTCAATAGCAATAATGCAACCTCTGAAGCGATTTTCTGCTGCTGCTGCTATTTCTCACATCATCGCCTATTAACCACATGTCATTTTAATGTTTATTCTGTTACTGAATTCTGGACCATTTTCAACATTCCGATCCCTTAGACTGGGGTAGGAACTTTAAGACTCCTTTAATAATTTGTTGTGTATCTATGGTTTTAACAGCATGCTTAGCCCTATCCGGAATTAGGGATGTGGCTATATGAAGGCTCAGTTTCAAGATAATGCTCCTTAAAAATTAAAGCACTGTGCATTTATATGTTCAGGTGGACACCCTGCCCTTAATGGAGATAAGGACTCAATATTTTTTTCTTTTTGTACCTATATTGTCTTCCATCTGATGTGTGGAGTTTTGTTTTGTTAGTTTGTTTGTTCTGCAAGAATTCACTTGGGTATTTTTTTGTGTTTTGTTTGTTTGCTTTATTTTGTTTTCTTTCTTGTCTTTGCTGTTCTTTGAAACATATTGTGGGGTTTGTGTGCTGGACTGCTTTAGGAAAACATGCTTTTGTGCCTTGCCTTTTCCATTCTTTCCTGTGTTGTCTATTGCCTGCTAATGTATTTGTTGGCAGGGCCGCAAGTGACCAGTAGAACATGGTGTTGGGGTGGTTTACCTGAGGCTGGCTGAGAAAAGCAGCATCCTTCAATTGACTTGTGCTCTAGAACAGGTGAGTATTACCCATACGGGTTTGATTGGAAACTACCAAGGATCTGAAAAATAAATTTAGTTGTAGAGATTTGAGGGAAACAATGATTTGTGTTCAGTCTCACAGCAGATCTGTGTTCCTGTCCTGATCCAGTGCACCATCATCTAGACTTCATTTTTTTGTAGACCCCTGTTCGGTCGTATTCTGCCACTTTATGAGCTGCTCCCAGAACAAACAAATGACAACTTCTTATTTGCAAGGGCTCCTCAATGTGCTTTAGGGATGCTTTCCAAGCCATGTGTTCTTCTTTCACTGTATTGTCAGCTTGTCTGTTCCCACCTGCTATACTGGCCACCGTGCTCTTGGGAAGAGTGTAAGAATAGTAGTAACATTTTAGCTAGCTTTCAAAATTACCTTTGGCTGAGTACCATTTTCACAGTATTATTGTCATCCAGAAACCTTAAATTGCTAGTACTCTTGGACTGAAAGGAGTGTCATAGGAAAAAAAGACAATTATTCTGGTGTGAAGTCAGTACAAGTGAGAGAAAAACTTCTCCAGAAGTAACATGATTACATGGATATTACTGTCAGAATATTATATCACTTCTAAGCAACACATAACCAGAGATACCCAAAACCTTAAATGATGTTGAAAGATACTCTGAGAAAATCAATGACTACTGCTAGACACCTCAGGTAGTGCAAATATGCTGCATGGTTATTGTGGTGTTGTGAAAAGTCTTGGCACATAAATTCTGAGTTGCTTAGCTTCTGTGAGTACCAAGCAGACAGAGAAGCAGGAAAGTTTAACAGTAGTGTTTTATTGTTAGAATAAAGTTTATCACTGAATATTCAAAATATCTTTATAGGTCTGAATAATCAACCACAGCAATATACAATGCGTCACCAGTGTGCCCGCTCTCTAGTGTACGCACAGCATGCAACTATTTGTCAGCTGGGTGGTTGGTATTTGAAACCCCAGGGAGGATAGGATTGTAAGTATTCATGGGTTTTAGGGCAGTTACGGTCGCTTTACTCAGAGCTTCTAATACACACAGCCCACTGAATCTCACACAGCAATCTGTGTGCCAAGTCTGTAACTTCTGTTTGTTACGGATAGGCTGGGTATATTTATTACAGACACTGTCTTCAAAGTATGAAAACAGTGACAAATTCACTCTATCCCTTGGTAAATTAAAATAAAAATTAAAAATAAAATCTCCAGCTCTGGTCAGGAGTTGCCTAACTTTGTCTTAATGTGCCTTTTCTCCTATGTTAGCAAGATATCTGTAAGAAATCCTTTCCTTCTGTAGGTATTCCCAGATCATTGTATGCTAATAATGGGCAATATCTTCTTCCTGCAGTAGATGACTATAAAGCTGTCAACAATCATTTGGGTTTATAGCAATTATACTAGAATTTTTGATTAAATGTTGAATGTTACATGGGCAGTATAGAGTAATAAATTACCCTTAGTCAGAATTATACTGGCTATATATTTAAATCATATTTGGGATCATGAAATATTTATAACTGAATTGCTTCTGCTGTAGGTGTGCATTGCTCTTAGTACGACAGAACAGCTTCTCCATCCTATTATAGATTGCTCACATTGATGCACAGTAACTGCGTGAGTGAATGTCTTTAAAGCAATTAAAAATGTGCTGAGTCTGAGATAATATGGTGAAGAAGCCTTTTGCACATATGGGTAGAATACCACGAGAGATGTGTAAGTTTGCTGAGGAGCAGTGTACAGCCAAACTCTGTGCTGTATAAATGGTCCTGATTCTGCCAAAGGTCTGTGCCTCTGGGTATTTTTGCCTCAATTTACTGCTATCCTCCAACGAAGGACTGCCAGTAGTCCTCCAAAGAGGGAGATGCAAAGATCCCAATTTTATTCTGTTTTCTAACTGCCATACCAATAAAGAATACCAAAGGGTAATTCCTTATGTGAAACATTTAAAGGACGTGCCCTTTTGGGACAGTAATGAAAGCCTGCTTTATTAGTTGCAGTTTTACAGCATGGTCTGTTGCTGTCAGCATGAGAGGGGGATTCCAAAGGCAAAATCTAGTTATTGTTGACAAGTGTTAAATCAGATTCAAGATAATCAAAGAATGTGATCAGAAATAACACATTTAAGTTTAAGCAGGTTTAAATGAAACACAAGCACATGCTTGTCTTTAAATAGTATACCTAAAAACTGCTTTTGAAAAGGCCTTTTTCCTTGGTAGGCTAGGATATAGAACTGAAAATTTATTCAAAGCAAAGGCTCTTGATAATGGAGAAAAAAATCCAATAAAATAAATATAACAATATTTTTAGGAACCCTTCTTATAGAATGAACACACATAGGAAATGTATAGCTGTGGCATGACACAATAACGTGGTCACATCACACAGGCTGGACCAAACTAGCAAGGATAGTGGGCTAGCAAGATAGAAAGAAAGAAGAGGATTAGATGTTAAAAGAAGTTTGGTGGTGTGTTTTTTTCTTTTCTCTGGGGAAGCTGTACCATAATGTGTAGTGCACATTAACCATTTGTCTGAATAACCTGAAGAAAGTGATAAAATTCCTATCACTGGATTTTCATAAAATTAGACTGGACAAAAAGTTCAGCTCAATCTCCTGAGCAATATTTTTATCATAGGGCAGGGCAAGTAAAGCCTGAATATGTGTCTAAATTCTGTCAAAATGATTGAGGTGAGAGAGGAAATTTCAGTGTGTGATTGATAGGAAAAAACTCTTCAGGATGTGGTTCTCAACTAAGGCATATCTGGAGGCATTTATGCATAGTTGCATAGGAGATTTTATATTTGGGACAGGGTGACATGTCTGCTTTTCTTGTTCTTAGAGTAAAACCTGATGTATTTTCATAAAATCAGTCAAATATTTCGTGTTTGTGTATTGCTACCTTACACTATCCACGGTGGCTTGTGTTGTCCTGTCTGAGAACAGATGCAGAACCACATAGGTAATGTTGCAAAAAGCAGTATTTAGGATCTGTACAGCAAGCTTCATAAAACACTAAGTTTCTCAGACTTTGCAATGAGAATTGCCTACACCTCTTTGTGCAGAAATAGCTAACACAGAGTAACAGAGAAGAATTGTGTCCCTGAAGAATTGTGTCACCAGCTGAACAGGTGATTAGCTTGTGCGTGGTTGAGTGACAGCAGTTGCGTTAGATCCTCCAATGAAAAATAAATAAAATCTGTGCTTTGAGGCAAATTCTCAACTGGTGCAACTTGGTATAACCACATCCCAGGTCAGTTGAAACTACATTGACTTAACAATCTGGCTCTTGATCTTATCAGAAGACGGAGAGTCAGAAATGCATCCGTTTCTACTGTGTGGCTGTGTCTGTCTTCCAGCTTCATGCTGGAAAACCAAGGAAAGCAGGATAGGTATGATACAAAACACAACATGGCCTTATTAACAGCCAGCGGTTTCTTTGTATCATTTCAATTATGCTCCCACGTAATGAGTTCAATATACTTTTGTTATGTGACTATAAAGCTGCCTATGGGATGACAAGAATATATGATACGATGTTACAGTCTTTTCATAACATTCTGGGGTAATTAGGACATAAAATTGAACTGAAACTTTAAAACACATTTCAACTCTGTTCTATATATATTACTCTTCAGCGGGCAAGGACAGTAATTTAATATTGACTTTTGGCTGTAAGATTACCATATAATCTAAATGCTAATAACAATTAAAGCACAGTGTGGTGATTAAAGTGTCTCCTGGAATATTGAAAATGCAGGTAATAAATGGTGCAAGGACGTGTAAGCCAGAATTTAAGAATCTGTTCTGAAAGTCTATGCTGCGAAGTAGTAGGCTGGGCTGAAGAAAAGTTTTCAGCAGTCTGTGCACTTCTTTCAGCCTGAGCCATGAAACGCACAGTTTTGTTTGATATATTTTCATTCCACGCTCTATCGCATGGAAACTAGACTTTGAAAACCCCACTCTGTACTTTTTTTTTCTACTTCTGCCTTTTCTGTAAGCAATATTTTGTCTCAGGAGAGGTTAAAGTAATGGCTTCCTCCACAAATTGTGAGGAATATTTTTCTTTTGAAAGTAAGTCCTTATTAATGAAATACACACTTTGGGGTTTTCTGGGAGGCAGCAGAACTATGAAAGAGAGCTAAAACAAGAAGAAATGAAAAGCATAAACCCTTTAAAAAATATACAGCCATATGTAAAAATGCATGCTGTGGTAGACGTGCAGCACAAAATGTCTCTTGACTCAGCTGTTAGTTTTTCTGAAACTACGTGTGTGTTTAGCTCTGCCTTTAACTTGAAGCAGTGGTGCTTGTTGCCCTACCATGAGGAATTTAGTGGATTTTTTTTCAGGTTTATTTGCACTATTGTGATGAAATTTGAATACCTGAGAGCAGTTGGTATCTAGACCGTGGATAGGTACCTGCCTTGTGCTGGTAGTTGCCCATGGAACAGCAGCAGTGAAACTCTTGGAGGGACTGTGGTGGTATTCCACTGTTGCCAGTTAAACGTAGCCTTGTTAAAGCTACGTTTTGTACAAACAATGAGCAGTAGCATTGTTCAGGAGAAAATAAATAGACCTTCAGAGCCCATCTAAATGTTTGTTGAAATGCTTGTGTAGAAGGCAGAATCTCACAGATAACTGTTATCTTGCAGATAACCAGTCATAGCACTAGGGGGAATGGATTCAAGTTGCACCAGGGGAGGTTTACTTGGAAATGAGGAGACATTTCTTCTCAAAAAGAGCAGTAAGGCATTGGGATGGGTTGCCCAGGGAGGTGGTGGCATCAGCATCCCTGGAGGTGTTTAAGGAAAGGTTGGACATAGTGCTTAGGGACATGGTTTGGTGGGTGATATAGATGTTAGGGGGATGGTTGGACCAGATGTTGGTGGAGGTCTTTTCCAACCTTGGTGATTCTACGAATCAAAAGTCTCTGCAAATTTGTTTTCTGCTTAAGTCAACAGGTTCATTTCTGCTTCCATATTTATTCTTTTGTGAGCACTGATGTTGTTTTCTTTAAGTGATTAAAAAAAAAAAAAAAACAGCTTTGTAAAATTGCTCCATCTCTAAATTTCTCCATCTGCTCCCACAGATTTAGAGTAACATAGCAGTGCATGTAACAGTTGTCATAAGCTATGCAGCAGCTGTCCAGGGATCATTCACCAGTCCATGGCCTCTTGTGTTTTTTCAGCGTGGTTTAATTCTGTACATTGCAGAACTCACAAAGCTGATGGACTTATTTTGCCCATATTTTTCAGCTTTTTCCTTCATATTTTTTGGTGAGGAGGAAAGGGGCAAAACAAAGCTATAAAATATATCCACTGCAAAATTTTCCAGGAGGCTGTTGCAGCAGATTCAGTCAAGCAGGGCTCACCTTGGGCTGAATTGCATGCTCCGAGACAGGAATACAAAGGTGGCTGGGTTTACTGTCACTTCACAGATTACCTGTTCATGCAATTAGCCCTTGATTAACAAGGCCCTCAGTGCTTTACCAAAATAGGGACCGGCATTGCCAGTGTTTAAGTTAAACCATATATTTGGTGCAATGTTTTACATTGGAGAAAGCTTAAAAGAAACGTGATTGAGAAGTGTTATGTTGCACGATAAAATATATAACAAATTACTTTGTTCAATTTTATGCTTAGAAAAATGCAGATGAGAAATTGCCAGAATGGTTTGGGTTTGTACTTTTTCACTTGCTTTGCTGTTCAAATATCTTTGAAATGTCAGGATTTATACAGGTACAGACATTGCTTTGTATTTGTTTTTTTCTCTTCCACCCTCCCTTTTCCAATCCTGTAGTTCAGAATTTCCATATTGGATACAGGTTGATGTAAGAAATGAATACATCATTGTTTTCAGTGGATTTCCCTACAGACACCTTTTGCAGGGGGTTTAGTTAAAAAGACAATATAGCAGACAGAACCTGTTGAGCACATGAGACTTGATGCTTTGAAGGGAGCCAGATGGTTCAGTAGCTCGTGAGGAGCAGCTCCTCTGCAGTGTTTGCTGTTCTTCTTTTCCCTGTCATGTCTATATGGTTACAAGGGCCAGCTACAGGTGGTTGGCCTTCACTAGCATGTTTGGAAGGAGATGCTGATAATATTTCTTAAATCAGCAATTCAGTGCAGATGGCGTTGTCTTGATGGGGATCACAGAGGAGTTCAAGTTAGGTGAAAAAAGAACAAAATTTTGGCTTATACCCAAATTCATTGGCAATGGAGCTTGAGTGGCTACTGTTGAACTCTGACCCAAATGTTTAAGCCTGCCTTCATTTTGGCACCTAAGGAAACTCAATTGAGTTTGGATGTAGACCTGTTGATTTTTGGCATAAAAATGTAACAAAGCAAAGCAGCCCATGAAGGGAGAAGCTGTGGTCCCAAGCAGTTAGGAATGTTGCTTGCTCAGACTGGTATGTTAAGGGCACAATATAACCCTCTCATCTGAGGAGGAGCCATCTCTGAAGATGCTTCAAGTGTCTCCTAGCTCTTAGATTGCTGCAAAATGGTGAAGGAGAGGAGAATAGGAGTCCCACTGTCACAGAAACCCATTTCATTTCAACCCAGAACAAGCATCAGAAAGACAACTCTGTGGGCAAAGTATAACAGGATGAAAGAGATGGATCATCGTGTTTGTTTAGTCTTACCGTAGCTGATTGAATAGGGACAACAATGCCCATGCTGTTGTGACTTGGGAATCGAAGGCACTGCGTTGGCTGTGAAATACCGTTTGAAGGAAAAGATGGAGAAAAATAAACTCAGCATTTGGCTAACCATTTGAACAAAATGCAAATAAAATGGAAAAGACTTCTGTGTGTCGTGGTGTATTTGCGAACTGGGATTTACAGTGCACATAGATTATTCTTGATGAAAACATTTCAAGTGCTTTTTGTCAAAGCCCTTCTGTGCTATAAGTGCTTCTCTTCATCATAATGGATTTTCCTGATAGATATCCCTGCCTGAACCATCTTAACCAAAATGATTCCAAGCTTTATTTCTTTAGAATTTAAGAATGTGTTTTTTATGATAATGCTTTTACTGTGGATGTTGGTTGAGCAGTATACCCAGAGGGCTGAAGCATTTGTTGTTGTTAATAATACATGTTTAATAGATCTGCTTTCTTCTGGAGATTGCAAACTTGATTAATTCTGCAAATGGGGATTATTTCACCTGATAATGAAATGTCCTCATCTCAAGGGTGAGGAGAGAAATAGGATGGGACGTAGTACTTCAGCAGAAGAAACAGGATAGTTCATTCAGCTGCAAGAATGTAGGCACAGGAGGAGCATCGGAATGAAGACACAGAGCCCTAGCATTCTTCCCCTGCAGTCTCCCAAAGACCCAAAGCATCGTGTCTTTCTTCAGACTGACAAGGAAAAAATATAATGACTTTTTAAATTGTCCTCTCCCTCACGGCTGGAAGGAAGCGGTGGGGATTAAGGAGGGCTAGTGAGTTCAAGTAAGCCACAGTCTCTGTACAGCTTGCCCTAGGACACCCAAATCGGTACGTGCTGACTGCCCAGCTGTGTGTCACAGAGACATGTGCATCACTGGAGCTTTGAAAGCTCTTTGATCTAAGCTGGTTACGACTTAAAATCCCCCTTTGTGGGTTGTTGCACTTCGGTAAATCCTGATTTTCGATATAGCCAAATCAATTAACTGAGTAAAAGATCATGGCCTAAAACCATAAAGATATTTACACGCTTAGTGCTCTTTTTTTTTTTTTTCTTTTGAGGGTCTGGGCCATAATCTTTTGGTCAGGAAACTGTTATGGGCACTTGATTTTTGTCTTATTGGTCGAACTTTACAGAGAAATTCTGCTAATAGGCAAATAATCTTTTTTTTCTTTCTTTCTTTTTTTTTTTTTCCTGTTCTGCTCTCAGAAAGGTGTACTGCATGACATTGCCCAGCCTGAGCACAGGACACAGAGCTCATATTTAGCCTGAGAACACTGATGTTTGATAGGGCACTGACTTCGTCTTCACGCTTATCTGTGAATATATCTTGTGTAAGATTGACATAGAGAATTATAATATTTGAGTCTCCTGGCAAGGAGGTTTTGTAAGACAGACTGGAAAACCTAGCTCTTAGTATTTCTGTGAGTTGCAGGCATTTAGCAATGACAACAGGAACTACTAGTAGGAAATGGCCCTCAGAAATCCTTTGTCATAATAGCAAAGAACTGATTGAATCTGTAATATGCACCTTTCTTGCTGTGTGTTTTTGGAAAACACAGTTAGCATCGATATGGACTCAGACTACATGGGTGAGATTGTGATTGTTGTAGCCAATGGACGATTCAGAAGTCTTTGGTAAGCATCAAAACCAGAATGCCCTGGGTTTCTAAGTGGTACTTTTTTATTTTTGTGTGTGTGTAGCTATTCAAATACACATGGAAAGAACAGAAATTGTGCTGTGGGGTTGACAATGAACTGGTTAATATCTAAGATCTAAGGTAAAGTGACAGTGAATGGGTTTCTTTGGTTTTTCCTGGGAGATGCCTGTGATCCTAGCAGCCCTATAAACACAAATAATTGTTATGTGGTCCCTAAGAGAAGGCCTTTGGATTGTGCAAATCCACACTGACCCTTACCATTGCTAACATACAGACTTTTGAATGATTAACTTTTGCATTAGCGACGTTTCAAGTCCAGTAGGTTTCTAGCTTTAATGTTGCAGCTGAGCTTTGCTCTACTTGCGGTGATTTATCTAAATTTCTGTGTGTGGTGAATTCTTCCAGAAAGTGGTTATAAATTTGACTTGGGAAACATGGCTTTTGCTGTTAGGGATGCTACAGTAATCCACATATACTGATCACCTGTGTCAATTCCTATTGGACAAAGTTCACCTCATTTCTAGAGTATATTTCAGAATAAAGGAATTTTAAGTATAAGAAATATTTACCTAGTTTGTCAAATGCCATTGCTGTTTATTACTGTAATTTTTTTCTGCTGCATGTTGCAGAAGCTAATCAAAAAATAAATTTTGCTTAATTTAAGGTTAACGGATCTGAATTTCTTAAAGTGAAATTCAGCTAGGAACTAATTTGGGCTCACTAAATTGGATCTGACAGTTGCATCCATTTACCTTATGTGTATTAATTTGCTTTGCATTATACTTCCTTTCATGGGCTGAACTTGACTTGCCATTATTTCCCTTTTTAAAACTGTTCCTAGTATTTTACTTTCTAATTAGCACTTCATTTTTCATTTAGATTAAGCCTGTGGCACAATGATAGCCTTAATAAGGAATAACAGGATGGATTTTTCAGCTGCTTAAGTTTGGAAAGGTCCAAAGTTTAAAGCACCAACAACTTTACCTAGTCTTCAGTTACTAGTTTTAATTGACTTGAAGAGCCTTCCCCTGACATTGAAGGCTCTGATCATAGAAACCTATGCATGTGAGAAGATTTATTTAGGCGTACTCTCACAGTTGGCCACAAAATCAAGCTGTTGAGTGGCAGAACCAAGAAAGGCAGTCCCGACTCCCAGCTGAGTGCACTTTATTACAGGCTCGAACAATTCAATATACAGAACAAAGCAATATTTTAAAACATTCTGAAAAGCAGTAGACACTTTGTACTAAAAATAACAAAGGCTTTCCCACTTAGCTGCTCCAGCTGAGGACTATTGTTTGTTCTCTGAGATAATTAGCAGCCATCCTCAGAGCTTTCTGAGTGGCTTTGTACACATAACTGTCAGTTTAAAAACACAGAAGAAATACAGCAAGGCTGCTTAGAACATAGCACAAAATATGGGATTAATGAGTCATCTCCCAGGCTGATGGACAAGTAAGAAAAGCCTTGAATAAAAAGAAAAGCCACTCATTCAGTAATACCTATCATCTTTCTTTTTTGGTGTGTTTACCCTCAGACCAGTCATTCTCCTCTGTAAGCGTCCTTGTCATTATAATTCAAATGCTGAATCTCTATGGCAGGAGCAACGCACCTCAAAGATGAGACCTTTCTAGGGAGTAGGACAGCAATTTGCCCTTTCAGAAGAGTGATGTGAGATTTCTAAAACCTAGACATATACTGAAGAATTGGACACCCTGATTAAAATTTATCAGAAATAGAAGTTCTGTTTAAATGTGTTTTTTTTTTTTTAATTTATTTTTAGTTCAGAATTATGTAATTTCTGCACTTTATTAAAAATAGAAACTCACCATCTGTATTTACTGATATGCAGTTAGTCTGAGCGCAATTTGTATAAGTGAGGCAGATCCACCAGTATTCACACCTTGCAATTGTCATGGCTTTAAGCTCCATGATCACCTAGCTCTGGTGCATCATTATTTGGTATCGATTGTTTCTGACATCTGCCAACTGAATCTCTTTCTTTAAAAAATAAAATAAAATAAAATAATTCAGCACACAGTTGGAACACTTTTTAATCGTTGATGTATTACACTTAGTTCTTGGACATACTTTTGTAGCCATTTTGATCTACCCAATGATAACGCAATCAATGTTTGCAAAGCACAAGGGAAAATTCCCTTCCTCTCGATGATCAGTTTGGTGGCTCTTTATAAGTTCAGTAACCAGTCAGCTGAGGGATTTTAATATCCTATCTTATTCCAACAGTGTCAGCCAATGGCTTTTTTTTTTTTTTTTTCATCTGCAGTTGATAAATAGTTGCATTATTTTTATTATTATTATTATTATTTTATCTTGGATAGCACAGGCTGAGTAAATGTTGATTCATCTGTTTCAGCAGCATTTGTGTGTGCTAACTTCTGGGTCACTCATGCTATGGTCTGCTGCAGAGAGCAGAGAAAATGATGTGCTGGAGTGTATTTTCCATATCTTTACCTGTGTATGTCTATATTTTATGTTCCTCACGTCAGGGAAGAGTAGGTGTTTTCTGCCTCATTGTCACAATGAAATTAGTGTTTAAAGATTGGATTATAGTGAAGAATAAGCCATGTTAGAACAAAATTACGGTAGAACTGTGTGACTGGGTCTGGTCTTGAAAGGCTCACACAAATTTATGTACCTGTGGTTTTGATTTGTCTCAAATTCATTGCTTTCTAAAAAAGTCACTGAAGGCTGTCATTTCAAAGGTGCCTGTGTATCTTTCACTGACGAACACGCATGATAAATCAGATTGTTTCCTATCCATCATTGTTTCCATCACACTGCTTGTAAAGATTTTCTTTATCTACTAGATGTGCTTTTATGTCAGTCTCTCAGTATTTAATATGATTTCAGTCTCTGTTATTGGCATCTGCATATGAAATGCAGACAAATGTCTCTACGGCAGAGGATAATATGACCTCAGGATGTGCCGTATGATTACAGATGATATGAAATTTGTCTTCTGAATAAACTTTTATGATCATGTGTAAGGAGGATTTAAAAGCAGTAGTGCTATACACAGGGTTATTCAGAGCTAGAGAACTCATTCCATGGAAAATACCAGTAAGTTATGTCCAAAATTTCCCACAAGGTACACATTAAATATTTTTCTGATTAATTTGCAACAAAATCATTAACATTGTCAGCACAATAGCAATTACAACATCATTTTGATTGTATTTTTTTTTACTACGTTAATATTCTGTACTTGCATACATCAAAGCTCATCGTTCTACATGCAGTCTTGAAACTATGTTGAAATTTTCGTTTTATATAAAGAATATATGGTGCAGATACTACAGGGAGCTGGTTCTTAAAACAGAGAGTAACCAAATGGTTAAGTTGTATAAAAATAAATTCTGTTGCTCCTTAACATACCTGTTAAAAGTATTTTAATTATTGTCATTTTTGCACATGATATTAAAGAAAACAACCTTGTTATGCTTTGTGGGCTGATATACCGCATGTCCTCCACTAATGCAGCTACAGTGTGGCTGCATCTGGGATTATTCTGGTTTCTCTTGTTCTGATTCCTGCATGAGGTTAAAGATTCTCAACAATAGTTATATTTTTATGGTAATAAGTTTTTCCTTTTCAGTGGTCTTGGAGAAAGCAACTGTTTGGCTCTGCTTAACAATAGAACTCCGTAAGTCTTTTAAATAAACACCAATATTGCCTATGTTTTTAATAAGTTCATCTTTAAATGCCCTATGTTTGATTTGTTCAGAGATCATGAATTTGTTCACCTTTGATCGTGCCCAACAAAGATGATACAAACTTCACACTGATTGCTTGGCTGTGTTAGTCCCCTGTTGTCTAGGTTTGTGCTTTCTGGGCCTATTCACAGTGTCAGGTGTGATCAAAACACAAACTTCTATTCAAGAAATAATAATATTGAAAGCAAAAACTTCAGTTTATTGAAGCTTCAGAGACTAAGAAAACTAAAGCATTTTTACTGAGAAATGTGAAAGGGTTGTGTTTTGATAATACTGAATGAAAATGAAACTTGTGTGATTATTATTATTTTTTCCTAATAGAAAGCACCACAGAAAATGTTATAAAGGTGACCTGGGCAGGGCTTTTTAATTTGTCCGAAGTGCATATTCAGACATAGATCACTTTCATTTGCAGTGTTACACCATCTTTTAAAGAATACAATACTGCTAAGGAAATAGCTCAGCAACACCATCCTTAAGCCCCAGCTCTAATTGCTGAAGAATGCAGTTTTTGTAAGAAAAGGGGGATGAATGTGGAGTTCTATTGTTTGTCCATATTCCTTGTGACATTAATGGATGTCACATTTTTTTCCATTCACCACTTTTAGTTTTTTTCACATAATCTTGCAAAAATGGAAAGTGCTGAGATTCAAACACAACCTGGCTGTGACAAAACATTCTAATGTTGTTTATTCCTATCATCTTTTCTCTTGGCGAATGTGCTACTGTTAAAAACATCAGCAAGCCCCCACTAAAGGCTGTGTTTCCTCTCAAGTGATTTAAACTGAATTCTGAGAAATGACGGGTTTTGTCAGCAGGCGTGCCAGCTGAGCTAAAGCAGCCTCTGAGCTGAGCATCTGGAGGTCAAGCTTATGAATGTGCTGGGACTGGGCCAGCTGTGGCATCTGTATGTAACAGCTATTAACTCTTACTGAATCGTGGAGGGACTTCAAGAACACTGAGATGGCTGTTCCCAAGCATGCCCTTCTATAACCCCTGGCTTTGCAATGGAGTGGAAATGGAAGATTTCCCTATGGCAGGGTGGGCGAACCCAGCCAAGCAGTCTGCAGGTCGCTTGCAGGTGTTTTTAATGTGGGAACATGAGCAAGGATGGATTTGCTATCGTTGCACCAGAGCAGTGGCACGCTTTGTGTGTATTTTGTCCTTCCTCTTGGCCACTTCCATGAAAACCGTTGTTTTACATGCAAAGCCTATGAGCTGTAGTATGGTTCACAGGGCAGTGACGAAAGGAACTGAAGGGAGTGGTTCTTCCCTGCTTGGAAATGTATACAGAGATGAAAAGAAAAAGGTCCCTCATACTGTGCTTGCAGTCTGAGTGAAAGCTATGTGTACACAGGAGGGAGGTTTTTGGATTCACTCATAATAGTGTCCAAACTGAATATCCCCTATTGTTTGTTACTGTAGTGCCTGCTGATTCTAACCACAATCACCAAGATAGCTGCTGTACAAACATACACTGAATGACAGCACCTGTAGTGCTGCATTTATCTAACCAGAACTATAAAGCACAGAAAGAGAAAAGGATCTCAGAGAGAACAGCTTCCCTCACTCGCACAGCTGGTCAGCAGCAAAGCCTGGAGGATGATGCTCACTGCAGTGACTCGCTTGCCAGCCAGTATTCCTCTGGCTGGTATTCCTTCGCTCTGCCCCTGTTCCCTCCAGAACTCCAAAACTCAGAAGTGCAAAAATACCAGAACTGAGAAACAAGAGGTATTAAACAGTAGTGGCAAAGCACAAAACCAAGCAGAAACAAAGCATCTACCTGGTGGCACATGGAAATTACTAAGGCCCCTGTCTAAACTATAGACCAAAAAGCAAAAGGATTCTTGATCTTCTAATAGAAAAAGCTTTCTCCTCTTACGACCCCAAAATAGGAGGACTTGAGAACACTTCTGAACTCTGTGATCTGGGTGTTCCTCCTGTTTATGTCATGACTTTAGGCTGGGATAAATCATGTCCACCCTCTTTCATATTTACCTCTGATTCACTGGGGTATAAAGCTGTTTGTAGCAGTGGTGAAGCCACGTTCGATATAGGGTTAAGTCTGCAGAGCTGTTTGTGAGATATGTTTGATGTAGAGTTTAAACAGGAACACAGTGATTCCTACTGAACCAGTACACGAGTCTGCATGGTTTATAACAGCCACATGCGCTGTGCTCTAGAAGTGTCTCCTCTGATTTTAATTCTTTTTTTATTACCTGTCTCAAAAATTTGGGGCATGGGGAACTATAACTTGAATTACAGCATGTTCTAATATTTTCTTGTAAAAATATATTTTTTACAAGATTAAACAACCGTAAAACAAGAGTAAAACAATATTCTAATGAATTGCATTATTTCTGTATGCATGCTTTAGGATAGTGTTATCTGTTTTCCTTGTTCCTCCCTAATGGTGGCTGCAGTTTCGTGTCTAATGAAGAGCTTCTCAGGTATGCAATACAAATTGCTAAGGCTGATGTCAAGCTATACTAAATTTCATCAAGGTTTTACTATGCTAAAGCTTGCTGCCCTTTATATTGTTACCTAAGTAAAATGAGAAATCTTAACTTACACGAGACCTCTGTAGTTTGGAAAAAGAGAAAAGTCACGATGTTCTGAATTCAAAAGCAGCACCAAGTTAGTTGCTCAAGTACAGAAAAACTCCTTCTCCCCACCCCCCCAAGAGATATTAATGTCTGAAGAGAGATTTCATTTAAAAATGAGGCTGGGGAGAAGACTTTCTTGCCACAGTTTGAATTTCTGGCAAGCATGTCATTCCTCTGCTTATTTATCATCTACCCTTCATAAATGTCAAGTATAATAACAAAAGGTTTTAATAAACCTGTCAGAATTGTTTCATGTCAGATCGAGTGAAAAGGTTATGTATAATAATAAAAACAAGACCTAAAACAATACTAAATTCAGCTACAGAAAGAGCCCTGGTCTATCCATCTCTCCTGAGAACTCAGCGTTTCACTGCTGTGCTGGTTAGAAAAATAAATTCTTTTGTAATATGTAGTAAAAGCTACATCAGAGGCAGAGATGTGCACACAGCACCTAGTGGAAAAAAGTATTTTAAGTTAGTCATTTCAGTATTGATGACTCAATTTGGGGAGCTGATGACAACTTTCCTTTCTGAGATATGCCAGATAACAAGGAATATCCTTGCATCTCTGAACTGGCTACACTTTTTTTTTTTAGCCAGCAAGGATGAGCATAGTTTTTTGGATCCAGTTCAGGAAAGTCAAGGATTTGCCTCACTGCTTGACTTTAACTGGAAACGTGCAATAATTTGTTGCTATTTATTAAGAGCCCAGTGTACATCTTATCACTGAGTGAGCTGCTGTCCTCCCACACTTCCTCCAGTGCATTTAATTCTCTCCTTTCCATCCGCCTGCATAATCACTCCATTACAATCGGTTGGGAAAGAAGTAATTGGTTTCAAATGCTCCTGGCTGACCAATTTATATTTGAATACTCAGCTGGGGACCCTGTGTTCTCAACGGAGTGCTTGAATGTTGCCTATATTACTGATGGCTCCCTGTGTGCTCATCTTAAACGTTTCCTTCTCACCATGCTACTATTTTTGTTTGACCTTGCGCAGGCATATTCATAAGAGTATGTTGTTGTTAAGATGTTCTTAACTGAATGATGATAATAATGTATACAGATTGCCCAGCTCAGATCAGCTATTAGCTGGTCTAATTACTGCTCTTGTCCACTTTACTGCTATTTAATGATTTGTGTTATGTCCATTCCCAGAAACGCAAAATGAGAGCGGGCCCCAGTGCACCACGTCCCGAACGTGTGTCTCCAAGGTCTATGGAGGCACAACACTTCCATTAACTAAACAGGCAAAAGAAACAATAGGTCAAAGGGATGCATATGGGTTGTGTTGTCTCTGAGACTCCATGGCTGGTTGGTTGCAGAGCTGGGAGTGCTCAGTTTATGATTTAGGACAGCGATTTTTTTTCCATTAGAGTTGGAATTCCTTTACTCAGCTCAGAGGTAACAGATCATCCACTGGCTTAGAAAGATGTGTGTGGTTGTGTGCAAACCCATGCAGCATGTAGAAATACGTTATGAAAAGACTCAGTAATGTGGAGCTTCTGTCACTGGTAAGAAAAAATGTTGCTGCCTGTGCCATCTAACCATTTCCATGGCATGGGCGCAGATGTTCTTATTAGAACATATCATATCTTATGATCTCCTTAGGAAGAGATACTTGTCTTTGTTTGTGGCTTTTGACTTCTTTCATGTGGCAGTGTTCCTCTGGAAGCGGTATCTATAAAAGTATACCAAAATACAAAGTGAAACTCCGAAGTTATCAACCTGCTGGAAGTGACTACTCTCACTCCTGTTGTTTTGCTTGTCTGTTTAATATGCATGTGTTTGATTACTGTGGTTGAAAACAATGTCTATTTAAAAACAAAACAAAACCGCTGATTTTATTAAGTTATTCTCCAACTATTAAGCAGTTCCAAATGAGCTTTTTTTTTCTTTTTCTTCCCCCCCCCCCCAGGGCCTTAGTGAAGAAATGAAGCCTAATCACGTAAGTAGCAGAGACTGATGTATTATCTATTTCTTCCTCCTTTCTTTACAGCTGTTTAACACTGTTCATGTTTGATCAAATATTCGTGTAGAACTCATGTTATCCTACTTAGCAGTCTAGTGATCAGTACCTGCCTTCTGGGACAACCGAAGTCAAACACATCATGCATACCAGTAGCAAGTTGATAACTTCCCAATGACGGGATTCATAAAATATTAATAGATCAAAATGTTTTAGGTCAGGTATGCACTGACAATAACTAGCTATCGCTCCCTAAATTGGAAGAATGATTCTAGTACTAATCAAAGGCAATGAACATCTTTGTGTAGGCTGCAAATTCTTTTCAGCCCTGAGTCTCTGCATCTCTACAATAGATGTCTCTGCATCACATTTTGATGTTTTGATTCTTCAGTACAACCCGAGGTGCAATGCCAACGTAAGCTCGTTGGTTTAAATGTTACTGCAGCCGAAATTCACAGTTGCTCACTCAGGATTTATACTAGGCTTTTTCTTCCACTGCTGTGTCTTGGATACTGAAAGGAGGGGTTTGTCGTGCAGGCTGTATGACAGCTTTAATTATTACAAATGCTCCTCATTTGTGAACTCTGATGATGGAGCTTATAACTGCGTAAAATGTCCAGCACAGATCTGCAGTTTTAGCTTCCCCTTAGGTCTACAAAATTAAATAGGACTTTGTTGCTTGGTAGTTATACTGCTCTCTAGTTAGGAGTCAATGATGCGTGTGAGCCTATCTGTGAATGAGAAACAAAGATCAATTTTGTTATTTCCAAAGTATATCCAATTGGTTAAACTGTGAGTTGTAAAACTTAAGTAGAAGGTTAAAATCTTACTCTGCAGCAGATGCAGTACAACAACAAAATAAGCTTTAATAATGACATGAGTTTGAAATGAAAGGATTAGTCTGCTTTCCCATTAAAGTTAAGGAAAATAAGCAACTTCAAGCAAAACAAAGTAATTTAGGGTCTGGAAAAAAAGCTAAAACTGCTTGGAAAAGAAGTAATAATAGAAAGGTTCTGAAGTTAAGTAAGAGCTGTAAAAATTAAGATGGCAGCTTGAATATCATGAAATAATGAGGGATAGAGAACAGATTCTGTGTTGACTGTTATTACCTTCATTTTCTTGTTGTGCTGAATGAAGGATAGTCAGGAAAAAAGTCTGAAAATGAAGCAAAAATGATGCAACAACTTAGGGGAAATTAATGAAGAATATTTCAGAAATTCTCCTGGTCTCTTTGTTTATTGCTGAGCATTTAGGGGTTCCCACAATGGCTTAAGGACTTAGTTTTCTAGCACAAACAGTGTAAATGTTTTACTTCCTTGAATTGATGATAGTAAAGGAGTTTTACTTGGAGCTTAGTCTGTTCTACTTGGGATATGATGGCAGTTGTTGGCATTACCCCTACTGGACTTGGGGAATTGCAAAGGTTTTTCTTTTGTTTACAAAGATTATGTGGTGACTTTTACTGCTATCATTCAATACGTGATGAGGGACTCTTGGATTTTAACCTGGTGAAGATCTGGACAGGCTCTATTATACAGCTGTCACTCATCACAATTCAAGTGCCTATTTACAATGCAAAGTCACAGCAGAAGCGTGCAGCCAACCACTGTTTGTAGTCTCTCCAATTTTGAGCTTTTTTCTTGTGTAAAGAGAAATAGTTGCAGTTTGCCAGTGATTTATGCCCAGACATTTTTAATCTGGGAACTCTTGAGAATTGTTTTAGCGCTATCACACCCCTCTGATCCATTTTTTCTCTGGGAAATCATTTCTAGATGGTAAAATTGCTGAGGAGAGAGATATTAGGAGAAAGGAAGGTGTTAGTGATGGAAAAAATAGTAACATTTATTTCCTGATATAGATAGTGATTTAAGAGTAATTCCTAGTGATAGACCAATTTCAAATTCTGGTATCCCCTAACTTTCTAGGGGCTGAAGGTATGAGGAATACAATTCTGTAAATCCTAACAAGTATGTGGTATCTTCATTGTATATTATTTAAGATTTCTCAAATGCTCCAGGATATCAGTGAGCTGAAGTTTTATATTTTTCAGTTGTATTTTACCTCTGCTATGTGCTACATCAGAACATGAAAGACAAGCTGTGTTTGTGCTCCAAAAGACTTGATGGTTTAGACACAAGATAGGAATTTTATTGCTGAAATCTATTTTTTTTTTTTTTTTTGGAATGTACTACCAGAAAAGAATTTGCTAGAAGGAGAAGATGCCGTAGGTATTGCCCTTGCAGTCTGACTGGAAATCATTAAATAGGCAAGGTCCTGTTGCACATTGAACTAATCTTGATTGAGAAAGTAAAGAAAAAGACTTATATAATGTAATTACTTTGTTTGATCCTAGAGTTATGAAGCTCACCAGCATCATCCTTTGGTTCAGTTGTGTCAAAAAGAAATTGTGTAGACCTGATTTCCCCACCACCACCTTTCTCTTTTTTTAATTTTATCAAGGCTATTATTCTTATAGAGATGTTTACTGACTTTTTGTAATGCTGAATGGAGTAAAGGAGTCTTAGTGGAAATGAACTTTAAAGCTTGGGTGATATATGTCTCTATTATACATTGCAATCAAGGTATACTTATTTTTATTTTATTAGCAGTAAAAAGGTTATACACAAGAGGTAGTTGAGTGGAAAACTGGAAGCACAGATTTTAGACACAACTGTTTACCACTTAATGCTCATTATGAATACTTGATATGCAAAAATCTTGTTGGCTTTTTTTTTTTTAATCAGTTGAAATTAATTGTTTGTTGTCATAAGCATTGGCAGACTTGTATGCAGTAAAAGCTAATGTTTCACAAAGTTTAAAATTGAGGTTATAAATAAAAACTATTCTTGCTGTGGTTGAAATTCTAGTTTGTGCTCTTAGTCATTATTGACCTGGAGGTTAATAATGTTGTTAGTTATGTAAATGTCACATCTTGGATATTTCATCTTGGTTCTTTTAAAAATGTGTCTCATTAGAAAAATCTGGATTTATCATCAGCAGAAACAGTATAGTTACAATACGCTTTTAAAACTCCAATGAATCTTTAATCTCTTACCTTCTTTTGACCTCCTAGGAAAACTGATGTAGGAATTCTGCAGCAATCCTATTGCAGCTGATAACTTAAGAGAAAATCCTAATTTTCTCTGGAGCCTACTACTGAGAATATCAAGAATAGATGGCCCTGTGGTTCAGATCAATATATATTATCTTTTAGTGCTGATTTAGCTTTATGACTGGAAAGGAAAGCAATTAAGTCAAGCAGAATTGGTAAGTATGCATACGTGTGTTCATGGAAGTGACAGTTAGATGACCTGTTTTTCATGATAGTATTGAAATAGTGATGTTTGAAGTAAATATCAAATGCTCTCTGAACAGGTACCATAATCATGTTAAAACAAATTGAATCTCAGTCAATCAAATAAATATTCAGTTGATTCAGTTCATTTCCACAAAAGTATTTTACACTTACTTCATTCCATCACTTGATGATATTCAAGAATATATTTTTCTACAGATAGCCAAGAGTTTTTTCTTCAAAGCTGCTTTTAGTGAAAATATCATTGTTGAACTCCGGCCAATTGCACTGTTATTTTAAGACAGTTTTCAATATTTATTAGTTTTCCAAATCATTATGAAGATCTAAGTCAGTGGAAAGAGAGAAATCCTTTAGATAGAGTTACAGCCTGACCTCATTTCTTTGGAGGAAAGCAGTAGCACAGGACACAATTTACAGTTACATCTCTTTTGATTTCTAATAGTTGAGAATGCTGTCGTGTAATTTATTGTGGAGAAGAGGAGGCTCAGGGGAGACCTTACTGCTCTCTGCAACTCCCTGCAAGGAAGCTGTGGGGAGCTGGAGGTCAGCCTCTTCTCGCAGATAACTAGCGATAGGACTAGAGGGAATGGCTTCAAGTTGCACCAGGGGAGGTTTAGTTGGAAATTAGGTGACATTTCTTCCCAAAAAGAGTAGTCTGGCATTGGAACAGGTTGCCCAGGGAGGTGGTGGCATCAGCATCCCTGGGGGTGTTCAAGGAAAGGTTGGACATGGTGCTTAGTGACATGGTTTAGTGGGTGACATTCATAGTAAGGGGGATGGTTGGATCAAGGTATGAACAAGGTATTTGGCCAGCAATTGTCATGTCACAGTCCTGGTGTCTAACATCAAATCATCCAAGATTGTTAAGCTATTCAATTTGATTCTTTTGTATGATGATGAATCCATGTGTTGCTGATTATGTTCACACTGAGGTACTTCAGTTTTTAATGTTGGTTATGTTCGTAAGCACTGAGTGATTGAGTAGCCCTGTCCTGCCTGAAAGACCAGAAATATGTAGGTCTTAATGAATTATGATGAAAGATAACACATGAATTCATTCATTGCAGCAGACTGCAGGATCTTTCCTACAGAAGCGGCAGCTAGATAGTAGGACCCCTTTTGACATTAAAAAGTCATGGCAGCTGCAAGCGTCCCTGAAGACACAACAAGGGATAAAGGGTAACTGGGGAAAGCAATAAATTCTTTTATCACTTTGAGTTGCGCAGGTGCTGAGAAAGGGTCGAGCTTGCTGAAGTATCATTATATGTTACTATATGCCTTTAAAAATAGTGGGTTTTCTTTGCAGCTATTACTGATGATAAATATTTATTTCTGCTTTAAAAAGAAATGCTACTGCTGCTGTCTTCAAAATGTCCTTGAGTAGATTTTTAGTATGACTTTAATCAAATGTCATTTTAACTCTAGTCCTATTCTGCAAATCTCTAGTGAAATTCTATTAATTTTCAATTAAACTTCAAGTAAACCAATTAGCATTTTCATTTCTATAGAGCAACAAAAGCAGAATCTGTAATGAGTCTATCCAGTTGTTCACAGAGGAATAAATGGTCTGGATAGATTTCTCCAGTGTATCTTTCTGTGAAACTTTGTCAAGTATATTACCTTTATCATTTTCTCCTCTGCTTTAGGTTCCAAATTGGATTTCTTGTGGTATACAAAACTGTATTCAGCCACCTCTTTCCCTAAGCTGTATATCAGTATTCTTTCCATCTTCATTGCAAATATATATTTTTTCTTTAATATAGTAAGAGTGTGTTTTCACCAAAGTCAACACAGTGTTTGGCTGTGGCAGGCAATGTAAAGCCCTTCTTGTCCTGAATAACTTCAGGACCTCAATTTGACAGATAGCAGGAGAAGAAATTTTGCCTTTTCCTTCTAATTGCATGAATAGAAGTGTCTGAAATACCACAGCTGGAAACAGACCTGGACCCCGATCTTTTCTGTCTCACTCCACTATTTCATCTTCTTCCACTTTATCCTACTGCTACCTTTTCCTCACATAGACATGATCCTTGTCCTGAAGTGCTTCATTATTAAGAATATATGGTGTCTGAGAGGGAATCCTAGAGTTTTTCCAGAGTGGGTATGGTATTATAAACTTTCGTCATTATTTTAAGCTTCCAGATCTGTAGCAGTGTGTGCCTCTCTTTAATGTTGTGTTAATCTAATTGCTGGGTACTGCAGTCCCGTCCCCTCACTTATGCCAGCCCCTGTGCTTCTCTGACCCTGCACAGAGCTATCACAGATCAGTAAGCTAGCAGAAAGCTAATTGCTGTTTTGTGGTTGGGTCAAGGTTTTTTTCTTTTTCTTTTTCTTTTCTTTTTTTTTTTTTTTTGGTGCCAGGTTAGCTGGGTAAAATGGATCCACTTAAGCTGCTATGGAACTGCCGCTCAAGTCAGCAGCCAAGCTGCGGTTACGCTCATCTCTTCCAATATCCTTTAAACTTGAAAGTGTGAGAGAGAGTTACCCTGGCTAAGCTCCATGCTGAGCACAAATGCCCAAGCCAGGGAGGTGGTGTGCAAAGGTTTCCTCAGCAGTTGAGGGGATTGTGCTCTCTGAGGGACATGCACAGCACCTTAGGTAGTACCTACTGTGAAATCCTACTGACAGAGCCAGTCTCAGTGAATGCAGATGATATCCAGGGAGCACAGCTGCCTATTCAAGTAACACAGCAGAGATTTTGCTTATGCAAATAGAAACTGGACAGCCCTGGGATCACAGACATGGGGAAAGAAGCACATCTCTCACAGCTGGTACTAGTTAGGCCAGTAATACACTCAAACCATTAAGTCCTATTAAATCAACATCTGATTTTCCTATTTTTTTTTTTTTTTTAATCACAACAGACCAAAGGTTTTGTTTTTGAGCTAAACCAGCCTCAGTCTTTGTTAAAGTCACTGTTTGGTGCCTGCAGGTTGTTGTCTGGAGAGCCAGCATTGGCTTGTAAGCATCTTCACCTGTTGCTTTTCTATTATTTTTATGGTTATATGAACAAAGCAGGTTTTCCCAAACATCAGAAAAGTGTGAGTAGACAACACACTGAGGCTTTTGTAATAAAGTTATCATCTCCAGTAGAAGCTGACACGTTTGCCTCCATAATTTAGATGCTTCAAGGTGCTGCGCGCTGCTCAGAAGCAACTCTGTCTCCAAACAAATCCCTAATTAGGATGCCCTGTTTTCCAAAGCATTTATAAGTTGGAAAGGGAAGAAGAAATAATGTATGTTTTGGCAAGCTCTACAAATACCCAGCGAGAGCACCTCTGCTGTGTACCCATTGCTTTGATGTGCCAAACTCCCAGCAGGTCACCCCCTCTTGTCTCACTGGGGAAAAAAAAAGTGTGTATTTTTTTTTCATTTGCATCCACTGGTTACAACTGCTCGATTATTTCGCATCTACTGCCTGTGTGTACCTTACCTGTGAAAAAGCTGAAGAAGGAATAAATGGTTAAATCACCAGAGTCAAACCTTGGAAAGGCCTCAGCTGGAGCTGGTTGTGGTGCTGGTGAAAGGGGCCTCTTCACAGGGCAGCTGTGGTAACTTGGCTGAGCAGGTTTGTATTTGGTGAAGGTAAATCCCTCTGCTCTAAGCAAAATGTAGGTGCTGGAGCTGCTGTGACTTGCACAGCCTTTGTCTGGTTTTGCTCCCACCTCTGAGAAACAGTTGGTGGCAGCACCTGAACAGCAGACAGCAAAACTGCAAGTGTTTCCTGGCCTGCTCTGTAAAGCCTGAAATAAGAGCCTCAGTTTTCTGTAGCCTGTGCTGGGGGTGTAATTGGCAGGGGTTTGGTAGCATGGGGGGCTGTGGGGCTAAAAATAGAGCAGCTGCCTGCTAAAACTTCAGCTGGTCATGGGAGCTTGGGGCACCTCTGAGGAGACAGGTTTGGGACAGGGCAGGAGATTCGAAAGGAGACGCTGGAGCAGAGGAGGCGGCAAAAGTGGAGATACCTGAGTGGAGCACGTAGGGAAAGGTGGGAGGAAGGATGTGAGGATGCTGAAATGGACCCCAGAAAGTGCTGTGGGTTGCGGGGGGATCCAGCCAGAGTGGGTGGAGGGAGTTGGAAATGAGGAGTAGCAAAAAATCAGAGCAGGGCCCTGACCCCAACCTCGAGTGGGATGCTTGCCTCAGCAAAGGGACCGAGTGTAACATGGGGACAGGGATAGGGGACTGTGGAAGGGGAGAAAAGCTGTCTGGTGTGAAGCTGAGGAATTTCTCCAAGTCCTCCTTTGATTTTTGGTTATTTTTCTCCATACCAAAAAAAATCAGTAATTAAAAGTTAATGCTGATGGACAAGAAATTGAGTTAAGTGAAATTTCCTGGCTTAAGACAGTTTTGTCTCTGACTCTAGTCCTTGAGTCAAAGATGGAAAAAATGCAGTGCTAAACACTCAAGTGAAATTTCATAGCTTGCAGGTGCAAAGATAAAGTTTTCAAAAGCTCTGAAGCAAGTCTCAGAGGGATGTGCAGGTTGTTAAGATACTCAACTCTTTATAATTTTATTTGTCTGTACTATCAAGAACCTAAATACTTGTAAACAGCAAAATGTTTGTGTTTCAGAAGCCCTAAATGTGTTTTGTTGAGCCAAGTTTACTAACACATTTGGCCCTTTCTCATTGCAGCTGATGTAGACCAGCATAGTATTATAAAATAGCTGTAACTTTCTTGTAGAAACAGAAGGAATCTTGTGATGGTAACTGGAGTAAAGAATGTGTGTGGCTGGGCAGGAAGGGATTTTTGCAATATTGGTATGCTACTTAGACAATTGTGGGGAGGAAAAAATCCAGACCTGTTCTTTACAACATAGTGAGAGGGGAAAATACAGCAGGAATGTATCAGAGCCAAGAGGTTAGGCAGGTTACAGGAGGAAGTACAGCAGTTGGTTAGCCAGAAGTCTGTCCTGAAGCTTGAAAAGCGAATCTAGAGTAAAGACAAAGCTAGCTTGCATCTTTCTGATATCCAAGTCAAAAGGATTCCCCAAAATGTAAAGCAGCACGTGGCAATGACACTTGCGATCTTGTGTTGCCGGATGTGACTGACTGCTAATGAGCCAGCAGTTGCTGTATCTTCCACCCACCTTAGCGAAAATCTTTCTGCTCAGCACCTATGCCCTAGGGCAGGCATCCAAATGACATGCAAGTGGGCAACATGACAATTAGCGAGCTCTTCTAGGCAGGTAGTACATGTTGAGCATAATAAAATTGAATCGACATCTTGGAGGTTATGGGTTTTTGATGACTCTGTTCCTGAGGTGGTAGTATTTCAGTTTGAAGGTACTCACTAAATCAATTAAAATTTTCTTTATGCTATTAACAAAGTTATTAAGTAACCTGATGAGACAAAAGGTGGAATATATTGAGTCAAAAGGTTGAGGTTTTAAGGTTTTTCTTCATTTTGTTTTACTTTTGCCTGCATAACTATGTTTGTCTAGGTTCAGTCTCACTGAAGCGAGAGATTGCTAAGTTATGCTGCTGCAACTGAGAAGAGCATCCTCTTTTACAAAATAAGTTCTGTGCAAATCCTTTTTCATTTTCTTTTGGCATTTGTTGCAGCAAGATAACTTGCATAGCCCTATGCAAGTTATTAATGCTACTGCTAACGGGATTGACCTTATGTTTGACAGAAAACCATTCTAAATTAGTTTTGAGTCACACTTCTTTGTATGGTACTGGTTAAACTTGAAAGAAGTTAGTTTTGTTTCCTTTTGTTTGTTTGTCTTGGAATCCTAGGTTCCTACTTCATTTCAGCCTGACAAGTCATATTTGTTTTATATGAACCTAAGGAATTTCTTGAGAGTCTTAATATGAATATGCTACTATTATTTTAATAATGGCATAATGTACAGTATTATGTTGTATGATATGGAAATAGGGCATTATGTGGGGAAATTGGGACAATTGTAAGGGCTTCTCTTGGGCTTACTTTTGGGGTAATATTCTATGGGTTTGAAACTAAGAGAAATGTTTTTGATTTAGGTCTTAAGTAAACAATTATGTCTTGATGAATTTCAGTGGTAACACTGAGATCTTGGTTATCTCCTGACTTGTCTAGTCATTTTTATTAGCGTGAAGTTGGCATGGGATGCTGACATATGGATGTAGCAATGCCTTGTGGTTTAGACTACCTACACAGTGAAGCATTATAAACTGATGGTCTTTAGCAGACTAACAGCATTACTGTGACCTCTGGTGTTTGGAAATATTGATAATAATAACAACAATCTGAGAGAGACTCTGTGGTCCCCTGGTGAAAGTAAATGTGTAATTAGATAGCTGAATTAATAATGTTGCACTTGAGTTAACTGAGATGCCAAAAGGCTAAAAGAACTCCCCAGGGACTCCTGACAAGTTCATGATAGAGCTTAAAATGAAACACAAATATCTTTACCTCACTGCCTTCTTGTTGCCACTAGACAAAACTGATAATTGCTCTTTTTTTTTTTTTTAAAAAAAAAAAAAAAAAGAAAGAAAACAAAAACAACAACAACAAAAATTTAAGGAGGATCCATATGTTCCAAAATATGGGCTAGGCAAAGTGCCAGGCCTTGAAGGAAAAACAGCTTGGCATAAGTAGTATTTGCATTACATTGTCCTCAGTATTTTTCTGTCCATCTCCTGCAGATTGACAGGGATGCTCCTCAATGGAAAATGTACAGTGTGGTCAAAGAGCTGAAGAACATGCAAAGAGCTCCTTTTGCAAATTCTGCTTCGAAGGTAAGTTGTATAAACACACTTCTGTAAATCAATTTAATTTATGTAATTGAGGAGACAAATTAGAGAAAACAACCTAGTGACAAACTATTGTAATTACAGAAAATCATCCAGTGAACTAATTGAAGTAATAATCTATCAACAAAATTTATACATTTACACACCCTACTACATACAGTAATTACAGAGTGAAATGCTGTCGTCTTCCTTACAAAGGGAGAAATGAGCAGAAGTCTGAACTTTTCAAGGCTTGCTTTTTGAAAGTTACGTGCAGGTAAGTTCTATCATGCCTTTGTTACTGCTTAAAACAGTCAGTTGCAGGCAGAAACTCTGCTTTGAACGTTGGGTGAGGTCTTTGAACCAGTGAACTCTTTGGAAAGGAATTTTTGTTTGATTTGCATTCTATTAACAGCTTGTGATGTGAGAGTTAATAGTTGACAAGTGTATCTTATGTTGATGTACAGGATGTTCCTGCAATATTAATTTCTGGGCAGTGATGATCATAGTTAATGATTTATTATTAAAATTGGCCAGTTAATAATTATTACTATAATTGATCATTTTGAGTAAGTAAGCTATTTATTTGCAGTCATGCTGACTTTTTAATGCCTATCTTGTGCACAAGGAAAAATGAGTGGGAGCAGAGGTAGTTCTGCATAGCTACAGTTATTTTTGACATAATGTATAATTACACCTATAATTCCATTTAATATCATGCAAATGTGGTAAATGAGATGAGGTGCAAGCGTGACTTCCCTACTACAAGTATCCCAACCTTCTAACACAGCCTTGATGACTGGAATGTAACAGATCAAGTTTTCACTGTTGTGCTTATGCCCTACTCTACAACTGGGCCTATCACAAATATTAAGACCATTTGCATAGTAAACAGCATTAAGGATTTAAAGAAGGGTGGAAAATGGAAGGGAGAACACTGCTACTCTAATACTACAAACTATTTCTCAGTGGGAATGCTAGGGAAGAAATACCCAGTGCTATAAAGTTAATAGAAACCGCAGCACTAAGAATGCTCCGTGCAAATCCTTTGCAAAAAGCTGATGGTATAAACAGAAGAGAGGTGGAAAATGCTTGTGGGGACTTGTTCTGGTTCCCAGCAGCTTGAATTTTTATTATCTTTACAACACACACCAAGACAGTATCAAAGACAATGCCAAGACAGAGTCACCATGATAAAGCATTTACACACGTGTTCTTTGCTTGAAAAAGAGCACGGAGGAGAGAAGAGATTATGAACTTCAAAGAGGTGCCTTTAAGCTAGGAATATTTATACACTAGCTGTCAAAAAACAATTCTTCCCTTGCTAACACAGGAACAATCTTCGCTTGAGCCAAGTCTCTAAATGAAAGCCGTAGAGATAGCCAGTCTTGAAACTTTGCTTTGAGTCTTGGCAATTGGACTGTTGGGATGGCACTGATGTCAAACATCATTAGTGCAGTAAATGTATGCACGCATGCAACAGTTGTTTCTGATGTGGCTCTGTGATTCTGTTGGTACATTTGCTTTGCTCTCTAGATACATGTGTCAGCTACAAACACTGCTAACAGTTTGGTTTGAAAAAAATTCAGAGAAGCTCTGGTGAGCTGAGGCACTTCACTGGGTTCTTGGAAAAGGATTTTAAAGAAGAGGTGGTTTGGAAAAAGGTTTTAAAAAGAGATGTGTTTTTGTTTATATATTGTTTCTAACAGCTCTGTGTGCATGGAGAACAATGCTGAGAACACCATTTTGGGTGCCTTACAGGATAAAACGTATCTTGCTATGTGATTGCAAGAAGCAGGTCAAATGCTTTCAAATTATGGTCTGCTAAGCAGCTCTCCTCTTGGTTTCAAAGCTACAGGGTTGATTTTGGGGGAGAGGGGATGCTGGTAAAGGGTGGAGGTGATCATTTGCTGTCATCTCATCAAATATCTGATTGAATGTGCAGCATTGCTAGAAGGTCAGGGAAGAACAGAAGAGCAGAGAGATCATTATTTTGTCAATGGAAGCAGAATTAGGCCACTGTCCAACAACACTTTTGCAAATGTTTTTATTTAAGACTTCTGAGCTAACTTTACTGATGTTATTCAGTATCTTATTTCAGCGCTAGTTCCATTTAAATCAGAGTATGAGTGTTTAAAACTTTTCTGATGCATTTCGTCATCTTGAAATATTCACACTGTAATTCTTTTTGTCCTTGTATTTAATACATGTGCAGTACATAAAAATATATTGGATAAATATTGGACCTTTCAAGCATTTCTCTGCTATACTGGTCTCCTTGTGTTTCCTGCTGCAATTTGGTTTGCTCTTCTTTTTGTGATAAGATTTATAATTGGAAATGTTTTGTGGTCTGTGTTGTGTTTGTTGTTTTTTTTTTTGTTTTTTTTTTTTTAACCCTTGCTCTACAAAGAGAAATGCGCAACATGTAGACATTCAGTAAAGCTAAGTCTGATTTTTGTAAGAATTATGCAAAAAAAAAATAACTTCTTTACTGAAAAAACATATATCTACAAAGCTTTGAGTTATACTATTGACTTCTACTACAGTATAAAGTGGAAAATAACACGGGTAAAAGTGGGAGAATAAAAAAGGAGGGTTGATAAGTGCCATTTTTCCTGCTTATGAACAAAGCTTTACACTTGGCCACAAACCTGTTCTTTCTTGGTAATGTATATTTAGAATGATTTAAGAGTATTTAAGCGTTTTAGATGCCTATTGCAGTATTTCTGAAGCTGTGCTCTTTTTCTGTGGCTTTGAATAAATGAAGCACTATCTTAGGTATTGTCCTCCATTACTGTACTATCCAAGCAACTCTTAATTTTTAATGTACTTACTCTGACAACACCCCTGTGAGTTAGGGAAGTTCTATTATCCTTTTCAGAGTGAAAAACTAAAAAAAAAAAACAAAGAGGTTCAGACTGAGATTTTCTTTTTAGGCTCTTCGCCTTGACTTGAGTGAGAATGATGTTATCAAATGGTGTTCTCTGTTTGTATTTAAGTTTGTTAGTGATGTAGTAATTGGGGCAATATCTAAATTGCTTAAAATTAATTTATGGAGGTCAACGAATAATGGATATCTTGAATAAAGTCAATGAAAGTAGAATAGTTTTAGCTTTTATTTGAAAGCTAAGGGGAAGGTAAGGGAAAAATATCACAATTTTTTAACTGTTTGTAATATCTAGATTTATAGATGTACTAGGGAGATTCCCGTACTGGTTTGAATTCATCCTTTTTGCAAAAGACAAGTACAACCTGAACTGCTGTTTAGAGGAACTAACTGGGAGTTAGGAGCATTATGTGACATGGTGCCTGGGATGCCATACTGACACCTTCTTCTGCTTCGTGATCTGAAATCATTTAAAGTGATTTCTCTAAAAATAATAGGGAAAATAGAAAAACTTTTAAGTAGAGGTGTGTATCACATTGGGTCATCTTTCTGCTTGAGTTTAACTGGCTTTGTGTAGGAACCAGGGAAAACACACTCTGCTTTCTCTAGTTCTCAAACAGAGTAAACTAACTTTTGAATGACTGAGTGCCTACAGTTCGCTGAGGTTTTTTGGTCTTTTGAATAAAATTGAACCCCTATTTATATGATTGTTCCTTAGAAGTGGAAGTTGCATGGTTTAGGTTCCTGTCCTGCATGCATAGCTAGCAGGATGTCACCATCCCTTGCCTCTCCTCCAACAGAACTGGCAACTCTCTAGAATGACTACACGAATATATTTTCTTCTCCTACCTTTGTCATATAATTTGACTGTACATTCCCAATGGAGCCCTGATTTAAAGTGTTATTTCTTATTGCTAATAAACTGTGTAACTAGCTTATGGTTTTCATCATATATAGTTTGAACTTGATGATTTTTTGGCAAGAAACAAGATTTAAACCAATTTAATCTGATTTTAAACCAATGGAAGTGGGGTGGTGGTTACATTTTAACAGCAAAAGTTGATTTTTATAAGGGTTTATTTTGTATTTCTACACTTACTGTAATGTTCGGTAGTGCAGATCAATTTTGTACTTTGCAGTTCCATTAAAAGTACAGATTTTTGGAGAGTGTAGTGTGCAAGATAGTAGGCTGCAACCAAAGCCTCAGATATTGAAGGGTAAATGTGAAGAGGTGCTTTTGGGTGTCGAAAGAAAGAATGCACTAAGTCTACCTGCTCTTTAAATCTCTATAGTGCTTTTTGCTAAACATACCAATCAGATCACACAGAGCTCTGTGTATCATAATGACCAAGCAAGCAGGCTATTTGGTACTTCAGATAGTTTTCTAAATACATTTTTCTAGGCTATTCATGGTCCGTGGAACAATTACCTCCCAAGGAGAAAATATAAGAGGGAGAAATAAAAAGTTGTTCAAAACAGACTGCACACCTAATCTGAATGCAGCAAACCCAACGTGTACATATTTGACAAGAGTAATTAAGCATCCTTTGAGACATATACAGGCCTGTTTTATCTGCTAAAGAAAGCAATATACCGTAAAACCTGATCTGAGATAAGAATTGCCTCTCTTGTAAGCAGCAGCATGTTTTTCTTGGGCTTAAGCAACATACAAGTCCTATGTTCTGCATATGAGCAAAACAACAACAAATTTTACATCGAGTTTTCAAAGGTGCAAAGTAGAACTAATTATTTTTGTGTGTGTGTTGGTGTTCAAGAGAAAATCTCATATTTAAAACAAGAAATTGAATCTTGAAATGCAAAGTTTCTCTTAAAAGTGCATTAAAATGTAAGTCTGTAATTTGGCTGAAAAGCAAAATACCTTGATTTGAGTATAATGCTTTGGGTTTTTTTGTTTGTTTGTTTGTTTTTGTTTGTTTGTTTTGTTTTGTTTTTCCTGTGTTCTTATTTTCTTTCATGTCTTGAGTTTTGCAGATAGCATCTTTGATACTGCTGTGGCCAGGAAGTTTCTTAATATGTTTTACCTGGAATAAGAGGGGAAAGAAGAAGAAGGGGGAAAAAAAATAAAAAGACTATGCCACCACACAGCATCTTTGAAATGCGTGGCAGCAACTGTATCAAACCCCAGTAACATATGAGCATGGCTCTTACTGCTCTTTCAAACATTTTCAATTCAATGAAACTTCCCAAAAAATACCATGCAGTGAACAATGAGCTGCACTAATAAACTATTTTGCCTAAGCTTCTATATGCAGCACCTGAGCTGAAGTTGCATGGTAATAAGCTTGGAGGCATATTTTGGGATGTTATACTGAGTATGGAAATATAGTGAAGCTTTTAAGCTCTGGGAGTTCATAAGTTTTCCCCTTGTCTCTTTATTCTGGCAGTAGCCATTTACAACTGCCTTTTTTAGCCACAGGAAATCCTGTCTCTCGAACTGAAGAGGTAGGTGAAATGTATTCCCTCTAAAGGCAACATCTGTGCTTCCCTGTGAATCATCAGCCAGAAAGGGTGCTGTATATGCTAATCAGCTTAGCCATGTTAATGGTGAGGAATGATAATTATTTTCAGGTGGGAGTAGGTGCTGTTTGACAGCTAGGGAAGTAAAACTGAAGCCATAAATTATTGCAGGCATCTGCAAAGGTATGCTGTTATGAGTTGTCGTTGTTTCTGTTTAGCTGCTTGCCTGAATGTGTTTAGATTGGGAGGAAAAAAGGTAAAAACAATGCACACCAATAAAGTCTTCAGTTAATCAGAATTTGATTATAATAAGAGCTTGGAAGTCAGTTTACAGTGTTGTTAATTATTGGAAAGATGAAGTTGTATGTTGAGGTAATTGTAGTAAACAGCTCAACTGGAAAAAATTGTTCAGATTTCAGCTACGAAGTTCTATACTTTCCGCTTGTTTCTATCTCAGTCCATTAATTACTTAATTTATTTGTTTGTATTATGTTAAAGCCTGATGTTTACCATGTAGATAAGTACTTCATTGTGCTAGGAAATTTTTAGACACAAGAGGAAAACACTCCTCTTTCCTGAAAGACATCCTAAACCTCTGTGCATTGTGTGTGTAGTTAATATTACCCTTCGTGTACCTTGGCTATTTCAGGTACCATTTTTTCCAGCCCATCTCAGTTTCAGTTGAAATCAGCAGGCACAGGCCTCACACTGAGTTAATGGCAGAGCCAGCAAATGACTACCTGCTCTTGTAAGTGTCTGACTAGAACTTTTGGGGAAAAAAAAAAAAAAGCATTCCTTTCAGAAATGTTATGGCCCTGGTATTTTTGTGTTTCCTTAAATTCAGGCTTCCCTGCGATTCTTGGGCTTAAGATAACTTAAAATAGTATTCACATATTAACCTTCTCCTCTTCAGTATGTAACAAAGTTCTCTCTTGTATTGTAAATTTTTATCTCATTTAAATAGTGCCTTACTGCATAAGCCTTTGACACTAAAGTGAAATCATAATGTTCAGGCTGAACATTTTATACCCCTTCAGAAGTCTGACATAAAGATTAGCTACCAGGTGCTAGAAAATGATAAAATTGGTTATTTTATTAGTTTATGTGGATACTTGCACCCACTGGTAAATGCAAGATCTTGATAAGATCTTGATAAGAGCTTGAGTGCATTGAAAATGTAAGGTGTTTCACACTATCTTTGAGGTATCCGTATTCACACAGAATAGTGTGAAAGATATTCTGATGAGCAGGAGCTTGTCTTGTTAGCACAATGATCTGTGAATATCTTTCTGTGTTCAAATTTGAGCTCTAAAAATTGGCTTAAGTAGTTTGTAAAAGCCTCGTGTTGTTTGATCACCAGAGGGTTGTATTGCAAATAAAAAAGATGGATGTGGCCTGGGATGCTAGCAAGAGATCGAAAGGGCAAACATTTCATTCATTGTGACATTGTGGTTTGCTGAGGGTATGACTATGCCAGAAGCTGTATAGAGACACTTCCTTGCAGTGTAAGGATATGAATATTTTAGCTTGGATACTGGATGCAACACCATTGGACTTTTTACGTGGGCTGCCTGATGGACCCTCCTGAGCTTGTGTAGTCCATTAGCTCCTGCAAAGTATTATGATAATGTAATGTTCAGCATGTGGTGCTTGAGCATCAGTTTGTGGTTTTTTGTTGATAATAACACACGGTCTGTGTGTTTTTGTGGCACATAGATAGACACTAAGTCAATGATAAGACTTGGGTAAGATAAATATTATACTTCTTCACCATTGTGATTGAGAATTCTCTCCATGCCAAGTTGCAGGTGGGAATATAAAATATTGAATCTGCTTATCTTTTATGACCTCGGCAATAATAAAATATCCCCTCTGTGTAATGTTAGAATGTTAAAATAGATATTCAACAACTCCCATAAATTAGTTAGTGGCTTTTTGTAGGTGTTGAATTACAGTTTGAAAAAAGTGTTGGGGGGGGGGTAAAGGAATTGCTTTTTGAACTTTAATGCTTCTTCATCGAAGTAAATGTTAAAACTATGTATGCTTATGTAACTTGGATCAATAATTTAGCTAATCTATTTCTAATATCACAATGATATAATAAGCATTTTTGAAGAATTGAAATGCTATTGATTTCTGCAGTAAGTGCAATTAAAAAAAATGCAAACTTGTAGAGTCTATTGGAGCTGTTTTGAATGTGTCTTCTCTAGGGTGACATGGAATGAAGGAATAATTGATTATTGAATCATAATCAAAATGATCTGTGTATTCATGTGTGCTGCTAAAAGTCAGCTAAAACTTTTTAGTTTGAAACTAAACCACATAAATGATAAAATGGTTGTAGGAGTTGCATTACATTCCAGCAGAGATGGAGTAGTAAAGCACTTTTATTACTTTATTATTACTTGCATTTAGAGATGGGAAAACTTAGCACTGTTTATGTTGACTATTGTTAGTGGCCAAGACTTGAATGCAAAGTTGTACATCCTCCCAGCTTGCCCTGTGAACTGTAGCCTTGATTTGTATTTTTGTTTCCTAATATTCTATAACTATATTCAGTGACCTAAGGGAAGCCGTTCCCTAAATCTGTTCAGAAAGGAATTAAACATTGCATAGCAATTGCAATGACTCTGATCTTGAACTAAGGACAAAATTATCCTATATCACAAAGGGAATTTGATGAATCTTTAAGATTTTTCTAGAGTCAGTGACAAAAGCATGAAATTCTTCATTACTCCAGTAAAGTTTTGGAGCTATGTGGTCTTCCAATTTGGGTGTTTCTTAAATCGTATTGTTTCATTACATTCAATTATAGTATTTTGAGAGGAGCTCCTTAGGGGAAAATTGTATTTAGTAATTTAGAATTGAACAACAGAACTCCTAGTTGATCATAATTTAAAACTTACCTTGAGATAACACCAGAGAGAAGTAAATTGTCTTCCCAAATATTAAGAGCAATGTAATGACTTGAAATATGTTGCAAGATAACAGGACTTTTTCTTTGGTAATAAAGTAGGTGTGTGTTCATCAAGTTTTGGCATAGAAACAAATCATTTGAGCTGTTGTCTAATAGGTTGAAAGCGTAAAAGGGCCAATTGTGTGTGGCATAGTGCCTTCTGTGTGGTAAAATTACAGATTTTTACAACTACAGATGTGTGACTGTAGGATGAAAAATAAAGGTGGTAGTGGGGTTTATATCCACTTGTTACTCTACTAATCTGTCCAGTTTCCCTTATTTACCTAACCATTCAACCTACTTTTATCTCAAGGACACTTATCACATCTTTTGCTGTGATCCATACAGATAGCCACAAAACTCATAAATTATTGTTTTGCAATAAGAGAAGTACCAGAAGAATATCCATCAGTCTGTCAGGTCTTTAGCTTCAGGTCTGAACCTGAGGTTTATTTTTTCAGTGAACCAGAACTTTATTAATAATGCTCTGTTGCTCATTCTGCATGTTAAGGTATTGGGAGGAAACACAGTTGTATTTGTAAGTTACAGAGACTTAAAAGTCGTACAGAATGACAGTTGTTTTTTTTTTGGAAGTGGACATCACTGCTTTAATATCAAAAATGTTCATGGGCTATAAAGAAGTAATTCAAGTTCAGATATAATCTGTAAAGGGCCTATTAGTTTTGTGATTGCTAGACCTATAGTAGGATTATACAGCAAAGCAGAGAGATTGTATTTGTCAAAAATGACAGATTTTTTCTCAGAAATCCATACTGCAGGAGCCATAGGAGAATCAACTTCATTTTCCATTATTGGAAAAATAGATTTATTAAGCTTTGAGCTAAGTACTTACAAGATCAGGTTGGGAAGGACAGACCTATAGGCAGAACTGAAAGGTAGCTGAAATAACATCTTTCTATTAAGATGTTCAAAAAACAAAAGCTTTCTATGTGAGTATGCAAATACTCTGTGAGAGAATATTAGCACTTTGTGAGGTTAATCTGTAGCATTGCTCTAAGACCAAAAAATGCGGAGAAAAAAGCTGAGGAGTTCACAAAGTTTTGGGTGGATTACCCAGGACTTTGATAAGCAGTGGCAACGCTGGGTTCCTCCACCACTCCCAACGTCCTGCAGTGTGCACATAAAACCTAGCAGAGAGACAGGTATGAGTAGTACAGCAACATAAGGATAAGCAACAGTTTGCAGAGAGAAACAAAGGCTAAGCAAGCAAACCAACTGCGATGGAAAGCCCGTTAGCTGGGTGGACCTGTCTGTGAATTGGGGAAGGCAAATAACCACCTGGAAAGGTGAGGAGAGGCTGTTTTCATTGTATTTCTTTTGTTCAGCTGGAGTTGAAACTCCTCTTGGAATCTGAATTGCATTCTGGAGGGCAGAGTTGGAGTTGTATCAGAAACAAATATAAAATCACTCAGCATTGATCTGTGTGTTAGACACTCACCTCAGCTCTGTGAATAGGTTTTATGAGAGATGGATGGACTCAGGGAGAGGGCACTGAAATATCATTAAGCTTCAGATAGCTGTGTGTGTGGATTGTTTGTTTTTCCACATTTCCCAAATGTTTCTAGTAAATCACTTAGTTCTTATAGGAGCTCCTATAGTATTTATTTTTTCTTGTCCTATGTATTAAACCAATGCGTCTTCAGAATCTGTGCTTGGTTCCTCATGCTCATAATTTCAGTTTCCAGGAGAGACTGAAATAAAATAAATTTGTTTAAAGGATGGGGATGGCTTCAAGGATTACATATTGGGAATTAATGAAATAAAGATTGCATGGAGTGAATGTGTACTGGCTAGAATTGTTGTTTATCTGGATTCCAAAGACCGTTGATAAACTGCTAGACGTCAAGAGGCAAAATGGAGGAAAGACTCCTCAGGCATGAAGGTATCTTGAGAAGCACTTGAGATCCTTATCCTGGAAGGCACTGAGTGTATTCAGGTCTCACAGGCTTTTCATCTCTCTCACATTCCTGTAGTAGCACCGGGACTGACAGTGTAGACAGTAAGATAAAGTAGTTTTGGGAAGAAGTGAAGAGTTCTGATGTTTGCAATTGAAACTGCTGAGGAGATTTTGCTCAGCAATGACAATAGAAAATGAAAACTGCTGAAAGCCATCCAAATTATAGTGTTTTCTGTAGGAGCTAAGAATTAAAAGTGGTCTTCTTGGATAACTGTCCTAGTTTGTGACTTGACTCAGCACAAATCACACTTGGGGGAAGACCAAAAAGTTCATAGTCCTGTACTTCTGCTTAAATCTTCAGAGAGCCCAAACTGTGAATTATGACTGTTTTACAGCACTGTCTTCTCTGAGGAAAAAAAAAATAAATTGGGCTGAACTGGCTTAATAAATAAGCCTTTTCAAAGAGAAAATGTGTAAGTTCTTCTGAGATGGGAACTGCCAACACATGCAATTTGATTTGTGTGGTCTTGTTTGCCTAAAGCTCCATCATCTCTTCTATATCTTCTTATTAACAATATAATAGAAAAGACAGTACATTCTTACAGGAAATCTTGTGCATGCGTACATGTATGATTTTTTCCCCTCTCCTGAGAATAGCAATAATTATATGGTGAGGAACATTTGCTGAATGCGCATAACAGTGTATTACAAATGTCATGAATGACAGTGAAGCAATAACATTTGAAATGAGCATTTCAAACATGTTGTGAACTTCTGAATAAAACAGAAAATGTAAAGGCAATATTTGGGAACTCAAAGATAGGTGGAAGAAGGAAACACCAGTCAAAGCTTCTTAAATAGCCTTTTTGAGCTTAATGGGCAACCACCAATGTGTGTATAGAGCTACCCAGATGTGGCTAATCACTTGATTCGGACTTAAGCTGACAGTATGGAGACCCAAGTAAGGATAAATTCTGTCCTGCAGGGTGACCTTCATATTCTTTCACCGGATTAAACTGCAGAAACTTGATTATCTTTTTTTTTTTTTTTTTTTTTTTTTTTCTCCAGGAAACTAACTCATGTTGTTGTTAAATGAAAAAAAAAATTGCATTAATGCCTTTGCTAGAAAAGTCAAAACACATAAAACTGCTTATATTCAGTCTGCATATTGTATGTCAGTTATGTCTGTATGGATGGCAAGGTCATTAAACATTGTCTCTTGGCTTAAAGTAGAAAAGTAGAGTGGAAGATGCTATAGACCTAAAAAAACATCACACACACACCAAAAAAAAAAAAAAAAAGCACATCTGACAAACTAGACAAACTACAGAAATACAATCAGGCTCGCTTATCCCTTTGAGGAAAAATGGGTTTATTAAATCATAGATTAAAGATATTGGACCGCTCAATTTTATCTCTCAGGCAAGATCAAATTTAGCTTGTAGAGGGCTGGACATGCGGAGGATTCTGTAAGTTTTCTTTGCAAATATGCTGCTAATATTTAATTTGAAGAACATGTCCTCAGTTACATTCCTTTTCAAATGTTTTATCAGTCATGAAGATTATGGAAGAATGCTGAGCTGTCTTGTTGCATTTCATTTTTCCTCTGGAAGAAACGTAAGTTTTTTGAAGGCCAGTAATAGCCACATGTCCAGTTCCAGAAACCTAAAAGAGTTTCTGAACACTGAAACCTTCCTGGCTTTGTTGAAGATTCTGCATCAAGTGTATAATTTTCCTGTTTTTAAAATCTCTTAGTATCTGGCTTGTATAACAGAGCTTACAAAGGACACCTGTAATCTTGAAACTCCTAAAACTTTTCAGGGTGACAAGCAAAGACACTGCTGTTACAGGAGATTGTTGGGAAGAGGGAACTACAGTGCTGCTTATAGACCACAAGAACCTGGGAAATTCGGTACAAATTGCACAAATCAAAAAATATTGCCCAGTATTGCTATCTCAACAGTTTAGAAATGAACATTTCAAATGTAATTTAGTTCTTTTATCAAGATTATGAGGAGCATTTTACCCTATTCAGTATTTCATTGAGTGGTTGAAGACTCATAGAATCATTAAGGACGGAAAAGACCTGCAAGATCATCTGGTCCAACTGTCCCCCTACCACCAATGTTACCCACTAAACCATGTACTTAAACACCACATTCAGCCTTTCCTTAAACACCCCCAGGGATGGTGACTCCACCACCTCCCAGGGCAACCCATTCTCATGCCTAACCAGGCAAAAGCTCATGGCAATAACTCATGTATGACTTTAGGAGGCTTGCTATGTAAATGCAGCAGACGTATTTATAGAAGCATTTGCTTTCCTCATTGCGTTGGCAAAGTGCATTGCAACTGCTGAAGAACTCTGAAGTGGGAAAAATCATTATTTCCATGTTATAGATGCATAGCTGAGATGGGAGTAAATTAGTGGCCTGTTAGGACATAAAAGATAACGTTAGATAATGAACTTCTGTTGAAAGTCACTGAAATTTCTTCTCTACCTCTCATAACGCCCTTTGAATTACTGCTTAAAACTATGACTCTAGAATGGAAGCTTTCTCCCTTAGCTCCTTAATGTGAGAAGAGAGTGAATGCTTGTTCTCCTTTTGCACGGCGTGTGGAATTATCCTTCTTTTCTAATGCTACTCAGGATGCTCTGGATTCCTTTAAATGAAGAGTGCTCGGGAACAGAGAGCAGAATGAAACATAATGGCCTATCAGGTAGAAAAGAAACAAAGAGAAATGAAGTATAAATAGAAATATTGTTCCTTAAATAAAGGGCTAAATATCTCCAGCAGGCTGTCTTTAGTATAATGTTCCAATTTAGTTTCTTGTTTATCTTGTATAAATAATAGCATGTTCTCCCCTTTGACCATGCTGCATTATAGAAAGTACTGTCAGCTACTGCAATCAGATATGTGTAAAAGAGCTGTTCTTAATTTTCTGTTGATTATTCAGATGACTGAACCTGTTGTTTGTAATTTCATATTTGGGTTCCTACAAAACAGCAATAATTTGGGTTAGATGTTTGCCTGTTCATGTGAGGGTAAATGCCTTGACATGGGGAAATTAGGCACATGAAGGATTTTGTTTAGAGTTTCATGTTTTGCCCTACTTGTGTTTCTGAAAGCTAATATTGAATTGTAGGGTGGATTTTTGCTATTAGGACTGATTTCTTGCTTTTATATACTGAAGTAAACAGTCTGGGGCACTGAACATTTTTTTTTTTTTTTTTTTTAATCATTGTATTTTTGTTCTTTGAAGATGGGCTTGCTGGCTGCTATTCATTTCAGTTTGTGTTTCTTTTACTTGCTGCAATGTCTAGTCTATAGAGACTGGAAGACTGATTACTACTGCAGCATAAATTCAAAATAGTAAAATAGCACTACTGCGTAGAACAGTTGTTAGTACCAAAGCATCTTTCACGTAAAGTTCATTGCAAAAATGGTCCCACACATCCCAGAACGTTAGGCTGCTGATGTTTGAGATAGCAGTGCTGTGGGATAGGTGGATGGGGTGAATCAGGGTCTGCATGGTAAATCATATTTTGGGGTCTTTTTGGGATTGAGATCTTGAATTGTAAGCCCTTTGCTGTGCAGGTTATCTCTGTCTACATGCATAAATGAATCATTGTAGACAGATCTTAGCTGGGACTTGCATGTGCTTCTTGAAGTGAATATTCACAACCTTTTGACCGGGCTTTTGCTAGGTATGTTTATGCAGCACCTCATGTTGCTGCTGCTTTAACTGATTGTTAAAAGAGGAATATTGAGAGCCTGAAGAACTAGAACTCCTTGCATGCATTTGATTGATGGTCCTCTTATTGAGTGCTGTGCTGGTATGTTGTGCATGCAACATGCAGAACATTGCACACATTTTCAGATTGAATGACTCTTCTCAGTGAAGAAAATCCATATCCTCTGCTCTAAACAATGTAGACCAAAAGTCAAATAAACAGTAAAAAATGGAGTAACCAGGGATTAGCAGACAGTGCATTATGTTGATTACCCACATTGTCTTCAGCTTAATAAATTCCATTTTGCTTTAAGTCAGTTCAATTGTGTGTGAAAATAGAGAAGGTGGAAAATGAGACTGAACAAGAGGGTTAAATGTCAATGTGCTATTTCAGAAGCAATTAAAAAAAAAAAAACTTGAGGAAAGGGGAAAAAATGAGTTTTTGAAGTGTAAAATAAAATACATAATTTTGTTTTAACGTGGAAAGCTAAAATAGTCTGTCTGATCCTCATCATTAAACCCCTATGAAAGCAGTTGATGAAATGCTTTTTAATGCAGCATGTGGCATTTGCATTACTGCAACATTGACATTTGTTCTTAAATAATCACTAAAAGGAGCAAACAGGAAGTAACAGTAATTCTAAGTCCTAGTTTTTGCCTGCCATTCACTAATGCCAGATCAAGACCCCTGAGACTTGCTAGGATTCAATACATGTTCTGGCAGGTCCTCTTGCAGCATAAGGACCTTTAATTTCTTGTCGTGGGTGAGTCTGTATTGAACAGGTGTGTCTTGATTCATATGAATAGCCTCGCATCCAGGAATTTTAAAAGAGCTGTTTGGAATGCTCGTTAACTGATTAATACGAGCTCTTATTTATTTGCTTTGGTATACTTTGGTAACTATGAGGTTTGTAATGGACTGAAAAAAAATAAACGGAAAATGCACAGAATATCTTCCTGGGATTGCCGGATTAGGCTGGGGTGGAAGAAGAATCAAGTAAAAAGTAAAAGAAGAAATATGCAAGAGAATTTTGCAACATAGCTGAGTTGTTTATTTTGCAGCCTGTTATTCATTTTTGTCTTTATTGAAGTTAGAAGTTGATTCCCAGAGCATCCAAAATTCCAGTTGGAGCCAGTAAGAGGCAGAAGTGCTCAGAAACCTTGGGAAAGTGGGCTGGTATATAAGGAAATACTGTCAACTAGTGATTAAAGAAAAATACCATGCAATCAGGACTCCTACCTGCTGTTTGAATGCACTTGAAAATCTCAGTATCCCATCTCTCTAGGGAAGGCAGTGAGGAGGAGATCAGGTGAGCGACCTCTCAGTTTTGAAAAAGCAAAAGTCTAAAACTGGAAGATGTGTACACCACCAGGAGAACTCTACAGAGGCAGTTGAAGCAAACAAACTCAGCCCTGTTTCAGGAAACACAGGGAGGATGCCTCTGGTGTATCTGTATTTAAATATGATGAGAAATATGAAGTAAAAATTTGGTAGTTTTGTATCTCCTGGAGTGTGAAATCCAGGCACAGGGTAAATAATGTGCTTGTCAGTCTGCTTGGTTAATGGAGGAGAGAAATTTATTTCATAAACATATTCACTAGTAGGCAGCTTAAAAGCAGTTTATGGTGGTTCAGTAGTGGTTTTGTTCGTTGCAGATGATCACTTCTGATGTCAGTGGTTAGCTAACTCCTAGTCATACCTTTTGTTTCTATCAATTAGTGTTATTTTCTGCTCGTCTTGGCAGCAAACAAGCTGGGATGAAGGATGGAATAGAAGCACTGAATCCCAGAAAGCTTGAACATGTTGCACTTGAGGAGAAAGAAAAGCTGTGTTTCTCCTTTCCACAATATCCCTTTCTTTGAAGGCAAATGTGCAGCTCCAGATGCTTGTGGATTCCTATGGCTGTTCGTATACCTGCTGTCAACTAAGATCCTGTCCTGTAGGGCAGGTAGAAGTGGAGGATGGCAGGACAAAGGCAACAGAGCATTGCATATAGTTCAGAGCTATTAACAGTGACTCTTCCCAAATTTTGAAGGTTTCCATTGAACGGTTGTGGCATAGCTAAACCTGTCTGCTGTAAACTGTTTCATTCATTCAGGGAACGAATTTCCATGCGGTGCCCTCCGGCTAACACAGTGCATTAGCCTTAAAACAAAATGACACAGAAGTATTGGTCCCTGGGTTTTGCTTTCTGGGTTGACTCATCACCATGGTGGTATTGGTGTGCATCGCTCTCTGTTGTCAGAGGTGACACTTGTGTGGTTTAGGAAAAAGATTGATTTCCTATCTGTAAGGTAGAAACAGGTACAGAAAGACTAAGAGACTTTTTTATGCACTTGAGTATCTAATTCTTAGTAACGTCAGTTTTTATGCAGCAGGAGTATCTTTGAGTGAGGTTTGTTCCAGTTCCCTGATGGCATGAGAAGCTGGATTTCCATCTCTCGTGTCACATACCGTACTGCTATTTTCTCCTCTGACATTCACTCAGAGGTCTGTCCTTGCATTCAAATCTCTTCTGACGTTCAGATTGGATATGGCAGATGCTCTGTCTGCCTTTGAGTTTCTGGCTTTCCATGCTAGCTATATTCATTGACCCCCCATCAATAAATAGTCTGTGCTCAGCCACAGACAGGGAACTGCAAATGACTGGTATGAACTGGGGATGCCTCCATGCTGAGTCTTCGTGTGCTGCACATGAGATTTTTCATGTGAATAGTCAGATTTTTCATATGAATCCAAAGATCTAAATAGTGGACTACTTCAACACTCCTCACATTGCTCAGCATGCTTTTATGATGGCCCAAAGCACATAGAAATTTTTAGGGGGAAGGCTCCAAGAGCCTGAGGAGCACAGCAGTGTTAGGATCTATGGCTTGTGCAACACGGTTGAACAAGGGGAACAACATAAAGGGCAGCTGGCTGCAAAACAGTTAGCATTCTGCATGGCACACTGTTAACAGCTCACTGTTAGATCTGCTATTATAATTCTCTGTTAATTACATATTGTTGATTATACAACTACTTAGCAGTTCCCCCTCTTTTAATGAGCACAGCTATTTTCTGTCCAGCTTCAACAGGGAAAATTTCAGATCTCTAATTTAAAAGTAATACACTCAAAGAAAACTCCAGAGGGCTCCTGGGCTTGTGCTGTTTGATATATTTTAATGCTCATGGTGCCTACAGGCTTCTTTCAGCCTAAAGAGCACTTACGGTCATTCCCCTTATCATATTAAATGATTTTTTTAACTAATAAACTTTATTAACAGAGCTAAAAACCTGACAAAACCCTCATCTCATTGTGAAGAAAACCATTTTATCTAGGTAGACTGACACAAGAGGTCATGTAACTCTGTTAATTTGGATCAATGCACCGAAATCACTTTTTTTTCTGACCAAGCACTTTTTACGAAGTGGGACAGCAGGTACTTTTCCTCTGAAAAGCGTGTGATACAAGCGTGTGTTTGCTTACAGAAAAGTAGCTGTGAGCTCCCATAATTATCAGTGTTGGCTGAGAGAAGCCAATGTGCTGGAGCATAAAAGGAAAATCAAGGCATAGGCAAGCAGCAGCCTATGGACAGAGGACTTCAGGTCACTGCTTGCCCCACAGATTCGTAGCAGACAGGCTGCATCAGTGACAGTAACATCTTAAAGCATGTGCTGAGAACCTCCTCCAGTTTTGCACGCTGCAGCAGCAGAACAAAAGTTTTGGACATGGACAGGTTTTTTTCTTTGGAAAACATGTTTTTGTCTGAATTTGTTCCCCAGGAAGGTGTAGGCTTAGAGAAAGTTTTAGGTGGAAGACTTGTCAAAACAAATCACTTCAACTTCCCAGCGTGGTTTTCACGAAGTCAAATTCATTTCACTAAGTTGTTCATAACTTTTAATTTCTCAGATATATGATAATGCACTGGCATGTTTTGACACTGACTGTGGCCTGAACAGCATGCATAAGAATGTTCATTAAAAAAAAATAAATAAAAAATGTTGTTCTACAAGCAGGTTTGAAAGTATGATGGGGAAGGAAACTGTGACTGAACCAGATCTACCGTAGTGTCAGGAAGGCTGTAGCAGGAGTTGAGTTTTATTTCCCAGCTCTTGTACCTGAACTGGAGGCACATCGTTTATGCTCAGTGTTCTCCATTTTCCTAACATGATCTGGGACTTTCTCAGTCTTTTAGCGTGATCCTGCTGACAATATTTTAAAGGTTCAGTAAATGATAAATGTGTGAGCAAATGATTAAACATTCTGTGGAGCTGCAAGCTGATTATAACCACCTAAAATAACTGCTGTTGATGTGCTTTTAAAGCACTACTCTTATCTGTAACAGCCATTAATTATTTATTAATCCTCTGTGTACTCTTTATAGGTGTGACCTTACTATAAATTGAGACAGTTTGATCTGCTGTTGAGGGCAAAGACTGTGTTCCTAGAAAGATGATGATTTATCTGGAAGTTGCTCTTCATCTTTGCCTTTTTTTAAATGCTGCACAGATAAATACATCTCTTTAGCTAGAGTGTCCTTTTGTTACCCTAGTATGCTTGATTGTAAACATACATCAAGTTGTTTCCCTCAGGGGGCCCTGTTCAGATGCATCTTGAGTCACATTATGGTAATAACGTTCATTTTTTGCATTAATAATTACAATGAATGCCTCTTGTTCAGCAAAGTATTATATTGCTCTGATGTTTTCCTTGCTATTACAAACTGCTGTGCTGTTGCTGTGTATTTTATGCTGACAGTGCAGGTCACACATTCTCCATGTATTTTCTTTTTCCGCATTACTTGTGCCTCTGGATTATATTGGGTAAAACAAAATTAGGGTTAGCTAATCCATTCAGCCTGGATCTGGCGGATGAGGACAAACTGAGCATTGACATTGACTGCCATGCTGCTCTGGTGATTTGTTCTAATGTGATCAGGCAGAGACACCCACAGTCATGTCTGTTATACTGTAGTTTGTATTTTTTTAATCTTGTATGTTGTTCCCATTTCAAGAACAAATAGAGAGAGGAATCAGGGGGAAGGGAAAAGGAAGAGCCGTGTAATTGTGTTTATTTACAAAGGATATTCAAGTTCAGTTTCCCAAATGAACACTGCAGTCAGACATTAAAACGTGTGTATGTGTATACATATATATACATATAATATAAATATATAATAATAATATGTATATATGTATTTTTAAATCAGAAGTGATCAGAAAGTTTTTTTTTTTTTCCTTTTCTTTTTTTTTTTGTTTTTTTTTTTTTAATGTCATTCAGTGTCTGGCCTTTGCTTTCTTTTCCCGTGCGCCATTCTTTTTCTCTCCCACACAGCTTCAGTATCTGTGCTAGGTATATTAACTCAGAGGAAACTGTGACTAGTCAAAATTTAAGTTTTGTCTCTCACTTCTCTTTGCTGAATTAACCAGTTAGAATAGGGGCGATTCTGTTTCATTTTCACGCTATGTAGGAAAGCACCAGAACAACTTCTATTTTTTACTGGTACATCCATTCACCCAGGGTCCAGAACTATGGCAGCAAAGGCAGATGTGAGGAATGCACACAACAAAACTTCATGGGGTTGTTTTTGTTTTTTTTTTTTTTTAATATATACTGGCAGAGTAAATCAGTTAGGTTGGTTCAAGTGTTTAAGGTATTGCTGACTACTAACACTAGCTTCTAGGTGGTGTAGTTGAAACTGTATTTGTGCGTGAGTGTGTTTGACAGAGTGAGCTGAAGGAGCCAGTAAAAGGTCAAAAAAATCCCTCTAGTGACACTTCAGCATCCTCTTCCCAGGAGGAAACCAATCTAGTATAATAGGGAAAAGCCCTGTAGCAGTGAAGTGGATAGATAGCAGCATTTACAGAATCTGCTTGCTAGATTTCCTGGGTAGAAAACACATACTCTGTGACTGGTGATAATCTTCTAGCCTGGTTAGCCTAGATGCAGAGATGGATGTGGCAGTGCTGGAGTACTGGGAACTACTGTTTAGCATTCACATAGAGCAACTTTCAGTTTGTTGGTCAACTTGAGAGCCAGTCCAACAAAAAGAAATTAAAGACAGCTTTTCTTTCTCCCGAACAAGGCTAGGGTGTAGAATTGCTGAGAATCTTCTTTCCCCTGTGAACAGCAGAAGGGATGGGATGGCCACAGATGAAACCCTGTGCTAGCTTAGAAAGCCAGAGGCTTTGTTAAAAGCCATGACCCCTTACGTTCTGAAGACTGTCATAGAAAGAAAAGATCCTTTGGATCTTTTTGTCCATTCTCCAACCCTTTGTCTTTCCCTCTTTCCTTTAAAGCAGCAATTTTTCTTTGTGCTCCCCCCTCCCTTCTCAGTTCTGCTTAGCAAAGACTCTCCAAGGAGCCAGTGCAGACTTGAACTTGGCACAAACAGCCAGGATGACGGCTTGAGCTCAGTGTCTATACAAATGTCTAGGATAAACTACTATATTAATATTTTAAATGATTTCCTAATAGAGTGTGAGCTATGGCAGGGATCCAGGGAACAAAGTTTTCCTGGTGAAAACTGCCGTCTCTTTTTAATATGCAGCTATAAACAGTTTATTTTTAAAACGTATGGGGAAAGAGCAATGTTTTTGTTAATGGAAAATCCCAACACCCTGCTTTTGGCCTCACACCAATTTTGTTTCTACTTCTGTGGAATTACACCAACTTTTCTTGGGAGTAACTCTGGGGAATGTAGCCCTGTCACTGTACAGCTCTAATACTGTAAATCAGTGTGGGAAGATCATCATTAGGGAGAGCTGGAGAACTTCACCGCAGTGAACTCTCACATCAAAGAGGTTTTATGGGGCTTTACAAAATGGGCTGTGGTTGCATTACCCTAACAGCCTATCCAGCGTGAGACTCCTGTGTTACCTCAAAACAGATTTCCAGCCTTCACACTGTCCTCCAGCACTGTACAATGGGGATATAAGTGAGAGCTGGCCAGCATCTGAAAAAGGGGTTTAAAGTGTTTTTCAAAAATATCTTTGCATGCATGTTTTTCATGGGAATGAGCTGATTACAACTTAAGAAAAGGAGAAGAAAAATCTCTGAATTCAAAATCCTAAGGAGGACCTTTTTACAGCAGTGCAGTGCGTCACTTCAAAATGACTGTTAGAGGTTGTGTTTGTCCGAATTTTGGAATTTAATTCAGCACTCCAGCTGACATGATACAATTTACATTTTTTCCCGTGAAAGATGCATTCTTTTTTGTTTCAAGTCACAGTGAGGTTATATTTTCTCTAGAACAGTAGCGCAAAATATGAAGGCTGTGGGTGGTCTGTTTTATATTTGTATATACATAATCCTAAAACTGGTGTTAAAAAAAAAAATCATTCCGTGCTTTAAAGGTGAGGCTAGAAGATGATTTATTTAGTCCACCTCCCCCTGCTCAAAGCAGTGTCAATTGGAGCAGCTTGTTCAGGGCCACGTCCCATTGGATTTTGAATGTCTCCAAGGATGGAGACTCCATAATCTCTCTAAGGAAACTGTTTTAGTGTGTGACACCCTCACAGCAATAAATAAGTAAATAAGCTTTTTCTGATATTTAAATAGAATTTCCTGTATTTCAGTTTTTGCCTGTTGCCTCTTGACCTGTCACTGCATAGCTCAGAGAAGAGCCTGGCTGCATCTCCCAGAGCCTTCCCATCACATATTCATTTATCAGCCTCTGCTTGTAAGCACTTTTCTTCTGCAGAGGATTTTTTTTCTGCAGAGGATTTCTGTTTCTAGGGTAGGATATAATTCTATAACAACAACAACAACAACAAAAAGCCAAACCCTGAAGAACTGCCTTCTTTTCTAATATTCATGTGGAGTGTGGAGAGCAGGGAATGCTGACACTAAGTGTGTTTGAAGCCCAGTGACAGCTACCTTAAGGTCTGACTCAAGAGCTGTTTAACTTGGCAAAGTCTTTGATTTGACTCTGGCTTCTGAAAGCACTGAAAAAATGTGTACTGTTTTGTACATGTAACTAGATGAGTCAATTCATAATACTGTGTGGTGAGCTAGTCCTGGAAGCCAGTCGTATCATGTCCTAAACATCAGTGTTTCTCATCCATTCAATTTATCAAGGGCAATTACCCTGCCAGTATATCTCTTTGGGACCCAAAGTGCACATAAAGTGGACTTCTGATTTTTAACAGGAGGCGAGTGCTGTGGTATCTTTTAGTGGTGTCTTTTAGTCCACTGTGACGCACATTTTATCAGAGGAAAATATTTGGAGTCTACCTTTAACACAAGCAGATTCCTGACATATGGTAAAGGGTTATTTTTTATTATTTACAAAATTAATGGAAAGGAAACAGCAAATGTCTTTGATTAGAATTAATGGTTCATTAGCCTGAGCTGCCATTGCCTGCTAGCACTGTGGATCTGGATGGTGAAGCTGATGAATGACTCTGGTTAGAAGAAGAGTAGTGGGGATGGGGATTCACACAGAAATATAAAGTATGTAATAAAGAATACCTGCTTGATAGGTTTGGTTTCAGAGTTTTCACTGCGTCAGCACAAAGAATGGGACCCAGGAGGTCCACCAGCTGTACTGACATGGAGCAGGGTAGGTGATAAACCTGAAATCACACCTATATTGACGCATTTTTTCATGACCAACCAAAAACTTAGGCTGTTTTAACCAGGGTTTAGATTTGGGTGTTATTCCCACCTGGGAAAGGTATGCGTGTGTGAAACACCACAAGAATTTCAGGGATGTTAGTGAGAAAATGAACTCTTCTAGACAAACAGATCAGTTTGCACCCTCAGAGCACTCTGTTGTGTCAGAGACAGCTGTTGCCTTTTATGCCTGATGTGAGTGTGGGTAGAGAGTTAACATTTATATCAGGGCCCCACAACAATGCAAATGTAATAATTTTCTCACAAATACATATTCTTGGTGTTAACAGCAAAGAAGCCAAGCAAAAAGTAATCCATCATGTTCTGTAAAATTGCCTATATAGTCAGAAAAAAACACACAACACACCCGTCTCTGTGCTGCTTTTCTTATTTCTATTTTATTGTTTCTATTTAATGAACTGGCAAATAAATTACATAAAACTGTTTTATAAGCCAGTTACTTATTAATTCCATATTTCTGCAACAGGTCCTTAGATTAATGAATCAAGGAGAAGGAAAAGTCTGGTAATGTAATTACACAATTACCATTGCTGTAGCATTTATTTTAAGGTCATGACATAGCTAATGGAAGTTTTATTTATTTATTTAAAGCAAGTGATCTTAATATTTGAAAATTTACTTTAATTGGTGAGTTTTGGTATTTCCTCCCATTTCTTTTTGCTTCTTCTGTTTTTAGTGAAAATATTAAAAAGGGATTGTTGACAGGACCGAAACAGCTACCTTCTTTATGCAGATCCAACGGTGGTTGCAAGCTACAAACTATCTCCTGCTCTAAAAATGATTTTGTTTAGTGTTGAGTCAGGGAAATATAAATAAATAAATAAATAAATGTTTCTGAATGAATACTAGGCACTAAATACCACACACCTCTAGTAAGGAGAATTTTGTGCCAAGTCCAATTTCTGCTGTTTGCAATTGCCATCATTTAGGTGTAACCTGAGGTTAAAAAAAAATAATAAAAAAAATCCAGCTCAGCCAAGAAAGTAGCAGTTTCATGCCCTTTGTAGGGAGTACTCATTACCAGAAGATAGAGACATGCTGTATTGCTTATATTTTTCAGAATCTGCCTAAAGAAAGTGTTATTTTGGTAAAACAAAACCGTGTCTTTGAGAAACAATTCATTGTGGAAGAGGAATTCAATTCATTGAATTCAGAAACAATTCATTGTGGAATATTTTTACTGCTGTAGTTACTTACCTGCAAGAAGGTGGACAATTAATAGCGACATTTTTGCATTTGTATCGCTAAATATTTTTTCCAGGATACTGATGGAAGTTTTGGCAAACACAGGAATAGCCATTTAGTTCTACAACCAGTGGTCCTCTCCACAGGCTGCAGGTACCTGCGTGGTCATTGAGACCTACTTCAGGATGAAGTACTCCAGTTCAGGGGGTCAGCACCTTTTTAATATTTCAAGCATGCAAGATGCTCATCTTTATCCTACTCTTTTTGTATCGATATGTTCAACCAAGAAGGGGAGAGTTGTGTTTTTTTAAGGTTTTATATATATTTATTATGTATATACATGCACACACATATATACTCTTATGTTATATACAAAGGTAATGCTTTATTCAGTTCATTCATAACTGTTTGAAGCTTTCCTAATGAAACAAATTCTTAGAAACAAATTCTTAAAATGGGGTTTTAGCAATAGTTTCATGCTGGAAAAAAAAGTATACACAAAGAAAGGAACCATGTCCCATTAATCTTGGGACTGTAGGATATATTATTACTATTAATTCCAGCAATTAGGAGGAAAACATAACAAATGAGTCTTAATAAGCTTTTCAGATAGGATTTTCTTATAGTCTACAGGGTCATTTGTATCTATTTATTTTTATTTTTTCGCCAAATGAAATTAACATTCACTGCACACTCTGATGTGACCTTTATTTGTTCACTGGCAGATACAACACACAGCTTAATATCCAAGTATCTTTTTAAATCTTTTTTTTTTTTTCCTCTTTACTTGTCAGGACTGATACATAGGGGAAAGTACTTGCTTTTTTTTTTTTAGGATGCAGAAAGACTTGCACTGTCTCTGTACATTTCTCCCTTATTTATCTTGTAAGTGGAGGTATCGATGGTAAAAGGGAAAGATCCTTCTTTTGGGAATTGTATTCTAGGAAAACATGGACATTTCTCTTACCGTTCAACCCACATGAAATATTTTGTCTTTCATGATTTCACGTCTATTTACTTCAGTGAACCAAAAGTAAGGACAGCCTTTTCAAAGTCCTCTTCGCTATGAGGACTTTGAATTTAATTGTACAGAATTTGTTTCAGTGGTTAAGAACTTTTCTGAGTTCTTAGCTAGGTATTTTTTTCACGTGTATTTGTGCAGGCTACAGTAGATGATTAAATACTGCAGCAGAGTTTTTCTACATACTACTCCTTACTGAAGTCAGTAGTTATTTTGACAGCATCTGCAATTATATTTGTAGTTGGTTTATTTACATAACATACAGCCCAAGCATGTAACTGGGACTTGCAAAACAACTGTATTTTTACTCCTGTAACGTCATAAGCCTTGAATTAGAGGACAGAGAAGTAAAATCATTCCCTAAACCTCTGCAGCAGTGAGAATTTCAACAATAAACTAACTCTGCAAGTTTACTGGAACTATCAATCACCTGAAATACAGTATCTTTTCCCCTCTTATGTAGTTAAATTAGATGAACCCTCATTATCTCTTGTTCAAATTTTTGATGTTTTCCAGTCTTTGGCATGTAAAGTTAGCTCTTAGGCCACGGTATTAGTTTTTAATATAGAAAGATGCACAATGTTTTTATTTTAGTCTTGCAAGGAACAAATCTTCTGCAAATAAGGTCTTGATAATACTTTAAATTAGGGGGTCTTTACCAAATCAGTCTATCTAAAAAAAAGAAAAAAGAAAAAAAGGTATAATTCAAAAAAGATTTTTTGATGTCATAGGCTAATAAAAAATAAAATCATTTTTAAATGTGAGGAATCTTGTATATAATTTCTTGTAAGGCAGAAGGTGGGTAGTAAACCTATAATCTTCCACCAATTTATTCACATAATAGCATTCAACAAAATATTGTATTAAGTGAGTAGCTGATACAGCTTCCAGTAATTTAAACTTTTATATGTAGTTACCGCTTAGACAAACTACTTTCTAGTCATTATTAGTGCAAAACATGAAGTAAATTTTTCTTCAGCTCTCCTATTCTCTGCTTCTGCTTTATGGGTGAAGTCAGGAATTTACTTTATTGAAAAACTTCAGCGTTCACTGAAATGTGTGAAGTCTTTTTCCAACTTTTTCTTTGTGAAGAACAGCCTTCAGATTTTAAGAAAATAACTTCTGGATGCTAAGAACCTACTTTTTCAAAGACCTTGCATTCACATAAAGAAAGGCAAATGTTGAAACACAGTGAAATGATGGCTTACGACTTTTTTTTTTCATGTTGCTTCAAGATAATGTGGTTATTTTTGAAAACCTATACATTTTGTAATTCAGATATCTGTTTATAAGAAACGGTGGGCAAGTTTTTTTTTGTTTTGTTAAGGAGTGTAAGAAGTGTTTGGAGTGTGCACTTAGTCACGTGGTCTGAATTTTTGGGTAGAGTCAGCCAGAAGCTGGACTCGATGATCCTTCCAACTTGGGATGTTCTGTGATTCTATTATTGGCCATGTAATCTGCCTTCTTAAGAGTCTAGAGCTGTTCTGTAAGTATTTGCTTTCCTGTAGGATGCGTCTCTGTAGCAAATGCTTGAAGAGAATAATAGCAAAGGATAGAAAAGAAGCCACTCAGATATCCGCTATAAATTGCATTTATGAATGCATTTTACATCCCATTCTACAGGCCGTACTTCATAATGCTTTCAAACAGATGGTTAGTATCAGGGCACTGGAATATGCTACTCTCTTTAAAACAGTCACTTAAAGGCACACTTAAGACTGCTGTAATCTGTGCTAGCATTCAGAGTTTTCAAGATGTCTAATGTTAAATACCTTCTTAGTCATGTTCCTCCACCAGTTATGAAGGGACATAGGCTCCTGTTCAGCAGCTTTCTGCTTCATAGACATGGATAAAGCAGCTCTGCTCACGTGCAGGTGGGCTCTGTGCAGCAGTGACCGTGCCGTGTAGGCTGGAGAGTTAATGCCACTGGGAGCTAAGGTGAGGAACATAGTTTTTTAGTCTGCCCACTAAATTTATATTTCACTTTAAGGTCCTTGTTTCTGGGTAAAATTCTCCCAAGACTGAAAAACACTAGATTTAGGAATAAATTATTTTCTTTTAAAAGTGGTGGGAAATTTAATTTTAGAAGAAGGGGAGAGGGTTTTTTTGTTTTGTTTTGGTTTGTTTGTTTATTTGTTTTGTCAGTTACTTAGATGGAGCAACATGGTGTATTTATTTATTTCCCTTTGTCTATTGTGGACAGTTCTACCACAATTATTTGGATGGCGGAGTAGAGGGGACATTTCTGTGTTGCTTAATTACAGCTTTTTAGGAAGTGAGGAGGACTGTGATATGCTCAGGAAGTGGACAGACAGAGGCATTTCAAGTGAAAAGCTTATTCCGTTTGTTGTGGGGTTGAATTTATCATACATAAACATGAATTTATTCTGTTAGCTTTGCCTGGCACTACTGTGAACTTCAGAGTAGCTCCAAATACAGCTTTACCAAAGAATAATAGTGTGCTCTGCTGCATGTTATTCAGTTTAGGATGCATCACAGTTGGTGGATGAGATATGCTGTGGAGCTTTAAAGAAGCAGGTTTAGGATGTATCACAGTTGGTAGATGAGATATGCTGTGGAGCTTTAACGAAGTTCTTGCAAGTTGTTCATGGCTTATGATCATAGGCTTCTACTTAGTAACACGTTGCAGTATTTATGGACAGGAACAGAGCATGCAGAACCATGTTGTTGGCTTCCTTCTAGCTCCTTATCTTAACACACAAAGAAACAACCATCCTTCGTTAATTGATATTGAAATTTAATCTAAGTCAATTTGTTTGGAATTTAAGATTAAATTAATTTAAATAACTTTTGACAGAATAATCTTTTGAAGGGCTTTCCCCTGTAAGTTCCCTACCAAAGTAAATCATTTTCATTGAATTATTTACTAGACAATTTCATAGGGAGAGTTTCAAAAGCCCTCCAGGCAATAATAAAATGATCTTCCCTGTTACAGTCACAATTTGTTCTGGATAATTGGCTGCTTTTTCCCACTGGGGAATAATATAGTTTTCTGTGCTAGATAGGTGCCTCTTCGTGACAAGAGGACAAAGTTGTGCCATTCTTATGGACCAAGTCCATATCTGAGTTTTCACTAAACAAAAACCCTATACTGTAAACCTGCTATTTGGATTTGCAGTGCACTACAGGAACAGACTTTACTGTATTTTTCTTTGTTTTAATTATTTAATATCCCAGATGGGTAACTATCCTATAAAGAAACATCCCTTAACAGGCCATTTTTTTGTCGCATATAGGTGTATAAAGGTAGGTGGTATGTTTGCAAATGGTTGTTTACAAAGCTAAATGGAAAATAGGTTTCTTCCTGTGGAAATTTTTTGTTTTGTTTTGTTTTAAAGTGGATTCCATCCATAATTCTGTTATCAGTGCTTCAGGGGAACAGTGAGGTCATGCTTAGGAAAAAGGGAAGAGCAAACTTTGGATATTTTTTCTTTGACTCTGAATAATGCCCTTATATTTTGTAGGAACATACATGGTAAAAGCAGATGAAAGTTGATACATCAAAGAATTCCTCATGCCTTAAACTATTTTTTAAATACATTTTAATTGTTCTAACTGAAAAGCTTGCTTACAGAGTTCCTCCTGAAAACCAGAAATAAAACTCTTGATAGTACCTGGTATTCCCTTGCACATTGACATGCACTGCTGTGCAAGGCTGTACCAGGGGTAGAAATCCCTTTCCATACAATGAGAAAATGGGCATTAGACCTGTTTGTCTTTAAACTTCAGTGGTAACCCATGAAATTATACACTCAGTTCCTTTCTAAGTGTTTATATATAAACACAGAAATATATATCATATATGTTCCCCATACAAACATATATGTTGAGCATGTATATATATACATTTATGTATATTTAGTTCAAATTGTTCTTTCTATTTATTTATTTATTTAGGAACTTGAAAACAAGCATAATGTTAGAAAGCAAAGAATGAAAGGAAAAGAAAATGATCACAGTGTGCTTTTCTTCATTACCTTTGTATGCTGTGGTGAGTGACATAATTCTTTTGTTCTTGTAGAACTTATTTAGAAAAGCTTTTATTCTTTTCAGAACTGTTCATGATACATGCAGTAATATTAACTTAGCCTGTTGTTCCTGACAGTCACAGTGTTTGATAAAAGATCATAATGCAGAAAAATGAATAAAATACCTGTTCTATGATAGCTCCTGAAAACTCCTCTGAACGATGACTGATTTAGTGTAGTATTTCCAAAGATTCTGGGAACTGGGTACCTAATTCTCCTAAATTCCTCGTGTATCTAGTGTAAGTGTAGTGGGTTTATGTGGTGTACCATGGTGGAGCAGGTTTCCACACCACAGCCTATCGAGGAGAACATGGTGGAGCAGGTGGAACTGCCCTGAAGGAGGCTGTGGCCTGTAGAGAATCCCCACTAGAGAAGATTCCAGGCTGGACCATGCAGGACCACCTCCTGCTTTCTCCCTTCTTGTGCTTTGCCTTTCTCAGGTGATTGGGGTGGGTGCCAGGTGGGGCCAAATGGTATATGAGCCGCAGGTGTCCCATCAGAGAGCTTTTGCTGCCTGAGCTGCTTTTTAGGGTAAGTGCTTTGTTTTTCCTTCCATCAGTTGCAGGGTTTAGGTGGGTCAGGGTCTATGGGTTGATGTGTTTCCAAATTGAGAGAGGTAAGCACATCTTTTTGAGGTAACAACTAGTAGGATCTTTTAAAATAAAGCAATCTATATAGTAGTAGGTGCCTTTATTGCATGCAGCTCTTCTTCAGGTGAGTAATTCTTATAGCATGTTTACAGATCGGATGACAATGTTACTTTGTGTGTTTGCTTTGTGGTTCTAGGTCCCTTGTGATTTTTGCAGAATTATAGGGCTTACTGTGAATGTGACCTTATGTCTTCACCTGTATGTCAAATATTATCAAAGTTACAACCTTGGCGGTAAAACTATGGAGCAGGGTTTAGGGGAAATGTATTATCCAAGTTCCAATGTGTAAAGTGTTTAAAAGAAACAAAGAAGCATGATTCAGGAGGTGCCTTGCTGTCTCGGACTGCTTGTTCTCCAGCCGTTAAGACATGGAAGTTGCTGGGCGTTTTCTGTTGCTGGGCAAAGTTGTTGACCAGTGAATAGTTAGTGGAAAAGTACTGCTGTAGAGGGAATGGTTTAAGAAGTGAGCCTGTCCTCAGTAAAAGGAGAGCTGAAGTTATGTCATCAATGAAGTAGTAGCAGTTACTGATCCTGAAAGAACCCTGGTGTGGTCATTACACCACAAATGGTGCCCAAACAGGGACATGAAGAACACTGCACCACAGTCATTTCCAGCCTGAGCACCCATATAGCAAACCCTGCTTGTATAGTGAGCTTGTAAATTCATCTTTTTTTTTCTTTTTTTTTCTTTTTTTTTTTTTTTTCCCCCAGTCATTTTCAGGTTTGTAAGGCCACTCCTCTGGGCTCGTGGTTTCTCCTGAGGTTTACTTTTATCTGAAAATTTTACTGGGACCTTCATTAGTGATTTGGTGCTGAAGGTAGAAAAGTAGAAAGCCAAGCAGTGCTGGGCCCTGAGTGTCTCCCCCAGACCTCTTTTCAGCACCATTTTCTGCCAGCCTTCTTTAAGCTTCTGCCCCCAAAACCACCCAACCACATGCTCCTTGCAAACACCGATTTAGAGAGACAATTTTTCTCCTTCCCAATGGATCATTGCATTTTCTCCTTCCCAGTGGATCATTGCAATACTAGGAACAAGCTCACCAGGTGGACTATGAAGGCTGACAGCCCCTGGTAGGGATGGAGCCTACCAGGGATGTAGGGGTAGGGATGGAGCCTATTTCAGCCCAGCTGAACACCTCCGACAGAGCAGGCTTCCCCTCGTGGGAAGCTTCACTTTCTCCTGCTAGCTAACAGAGCACATGCCAAGCACAACTTGATTTTTCTGTTGTTTTGCAACCACTTCTAATCCCGAATACTTGAAAATGTGGCCTTGTAATGGTTGAGGAAAAAAAAAAAGCTCTACATGTACATAAATACTTTTTTTCTTATTTAAAAATGTAATTATACAGCCACAGCGGGACAGAATTTACAGTATAATTATGCAAACAGAAGTCAGCGAGGCCAGCGTCTGCTCTTCAGTCGAGACAGGCAACATCTCAGCCTGCAATAACCCTATTAGCAGAGGCTGATGAATAATACAAGTTTCCTATATTTGCTTTAGGGTGCAATTCACCCATCTGCAGAGGGTCAGCACAAGAGCTATGTTCTAGTGAAGTCTTATTTAATACCTATAAATAAGGCATAAGTGATGCATGGCCTTGCACTGTTCCTTTACATGGGGGTGAAGTACAGCCTTATGAAATCTTTGTCTCAGCATGTGCCTTCTCCTTGTAATCCTATTCAATACCAAGTGGATAAAACTCGATTGCCTTTCCCTCTGTTTCCCTCTCACTGTACTTCCAGAAAGACAGTTCGTACTTGGGTGCTGGCAGCCAACTTTGTGCACTAAAAAAAACCACCATAAATCTACATATATTTTGAGTTGAGCTATTACAGCATTACAATCAATATTTAATGAATGTGTCTTACAGAAAAAATACCTGTCCCCCAATACCCATTTCACTGCTTCCTCCTGTACCAGAAAACACAGAAAGGAATCAGGGGGAAAATATAAGGACGTTTTCTGGCTATTGATGTTGATTTCCAGTCTTGATTGGTTTTCCTCTTTCATTTAGTCACTGAAGAAAAGGAGGATGGCAAATGGGAAAATTATGAAAGAAAGTGGAAAGCCTAGATAACAAAGATAAAATTATAACTAAAAGACAAGGAGGAGGTTTAAAAACTGGCCCTCTTCGGTTTTCTCTCAGTTTTCTACTCTTACAATGCCAAAAAACCTCAACAGAGAGAAATTGCTACCTCCATCAGAAGACAACCTTCTGACAAAATATTTGCTGTCAATCAGGCTCGTAAGGAACTAACTTGCATGGGAGGTGAAATGTAGGCTGTGCAGGTTTGGTGAGGATGCACTGGTCACGCAGACTGCTGCTCGGCAGAGCGAGTTGTCCCGAAAATGGCTAAATTTAAGGTGACCAGCCCTCCAACCCTTTTGATTTAATAGAGTGTGTCTTAGTTCTTCTTAACGTATTTTCGTTCCTGCAATTTGCCACCAGATGGCATGCACATACCACGCCAGCTGGGAGGGAAGCCGGTGGGTCAGCAGAGGACAGCCCTGGACCGAAAAAATGGGTAAAAAAAAACAAAAACCCTTTGGCTACCTCGCCAAAGGGAGGAGGTGATGCTGGGGTTACGCCTCTGCTACTGGAGTAGGAGGCTTTAAAGTTGCTTTTGTTCATACCAAGTGACCACACATCTCTCCACAATGTATTTCCTGTGATTAAGAGGGAGGTTTTCATTCATATTGGTAATTGGAGTGGCCATCAGCCTGGACGTGCCAAAGAAGCTGCGGCTTCCTTCTAAGCTGTTGTGTCAGAGCAAGTGGTGCTACTGCCCCTGCGGAAAGAGGGGGGCTACGAGAGGCTGTGACTGGCCAAAATTCAGAAAAAATCTGAAAGATTTCTTTCAGGAAGATGATATCTGTAAGAAGCTACGCAGCCCGAAGCCTGTGCTGGTTTATGGTTTGAATTTATTTATGCCTGATGCTGTGCTGAGTTTCTCAGCAAGGGAGGATGCTGTGAATGAGACCTAGGCACGAGGGAGGGTGAGGACAGTGTCAAAACTCTGCTGCTGCCTTTCTGTCCCCGGCTCCCTGGTCTGGAAGTTCTCAAGTGACACAGAAAGGTGACAGCAGAGGGAGAAATGGGACTGGCGTGCTACAGGCAGTATTCTCTGCTGAGCAGCAAGAAAAGGTCAAGATATCCAGCAATTACCATCCTAGCACGGGCTCACTTCTGCCTACTGGAAATGCTCTCTTCCAGGGTCCTGTCATATGCTAAATGCAATCTTTCACGTTTTTTGAGCAATTTAATTACTTATCTTAGTATCATTTGTGTTGATTACATTTTTTGTTTTGGTGAGAGAGCCGGAGAGTGCCTCACACCACGAGCAAAAAATGCTGTGTGATTGGCAGCGCTTCTCAGCACGGCTTCTGATCCCCCGCCTCCTGGTGCTGAAAATGCTAATGATGTCCTGAAACAATGCAGGGCTCTTTCGGAAGGAGCTGATATCTCCCTGGTGCACGCCAGGTACTGATGGAGGGAACTGACACTCACTCCTGGTGTTTCTAGCTGGACCACAGGGTCATTTTTCCTTTATTCCAGCGCTGGGGAAAGCTCAGCCCTGCCCTAGCCTCGAGAGGCCATGAAAAGCCTTTTTTTTCTGGGAGGATTTTCCTAAAGCAGTAACAAACCTCCCCTAACAGCAAATTAAGGCAGGAACTTCTGCACCTGTTGTCAGCTTTGCCATATGGGGCGTTGTGTTGAGCTGTGTCCTCCCGCTGCCTTCTCCCTCCTGGCGCAGCTCTGCTTGCTCCCCAGGCCGCCTCCATCCTCCTAATCGTGGTGACCCTGAGCAGAACAACGACCTCCCATGGCTTTCTGACAACATGCTGCTTAATACCTTTTTGCATTTAATAAATTAATACTTTTTTGTAGTGCACAAGCATCACGGCATTGGCTTATCCATTGGCTTCACCCCCAATCTCTTTCTGTGCTAACACTACACAGCCAGCTCTTTCATTTAGTATTTCTGCGCCCACCTGTCTTTATTCTCTTGGCCATTTTTCCATGGCACGGGCTCTTTTTGAATTGCCAGTGTGTCCTGCAAGAGCTCTGAGCTTCCCCTCCTCCTGATGGCAACACCTGCAGTGGGACAGGTGCTTAGATCCACCCTGTTTGGGAGACCCAAACACCCCTCAGCTCTGCTCCCACCCCAAACTTGCTGCTGGACTCATCCAAGGAGCCCAAGGGCAGGTGGCAAAAGAGGTCGGAGCTGGCTACGGTGCTCAGAGCAGCATCCTGCTCCCAGCTGCAGCACCTCCTGGGGACCTTTCTGTGTCACTGTGGGTGTCACCTGGTGGGAGAGGAGGTGCTGTGTGATGGGAGACGTCCTGCCCCAGTCTGGCTAGGGAAGGACAGGAGCACAGAGGGATGTGTGTGCTCCCTGCTGCAAACTCCCCTTAAAAACAATTTGCTTGAGTCATTTCTCCCTCCAAACCCCCCCAGCCCCGACCTGCAAGCCTGGGTTTTATGTACTGTGGTAAATGTTATGCCTTGAAAAGACCCACACATGAATAAAAAATCAGGCTGTCACTCTGCCGAGCTCCTTTTAAAGAGAAATTGCTTAAAGCAGCAAGAAAGATGTCTAATCTTGGGAACCTGGGAGTCAGTGTTTGCGAACGTCTGTGCAAGGGGGGGAGGCGGGGGGTCACCGCAGTTGATGCTCATGAATAATGAATCTGACATTGTAGCTATGCAAATGTAACCTAACAAGCTCCAAACTAAATAAAAATCCTGTTTGTTACGTCGGTTTTTCACCAGCCTCCTTTCCCAGCACTCGCTTGGATTTCTGGCACAGCGCGTGGGTATCTGAAGAGGTGGAAGTGGGCGAGCGACAGAGTTTTGGGTGCCCTTACGAATCCTGGAGCTCTCAGCCATTTGTGCATCCTATAAATACGAGACAAGATGAACACAGCACAGGGATCTGGTCCTAGGCAAGATTTCCTGGACTTTTCCAGGAAGAAATAGGCAGCACCAGGAAACTTTCCGTGTGCTGGAGCTGTTCTAGAGCAAACTATTTCAGGCTCGACCTTCTCCTAACCATCTGGTGACAGCCCCCAAGGGAGATGGAGGATTGGTGGCTTCTCTGATTGTTGCTTAACCCCTCTTCGTTCTTCAGCTTGCTCATCTCGTGCACAGCACCGAGGCTCACTATGGTCCTGAGCTGATGGGTGCTTGGTGTGTGAAGCACATGGAATAGAGGGGAAAAAATGTTATCGGTGTGATAAGGCCACTCGAAGGTACTTAGCGCCTGTGACATATTATAATGCAACACTCCATGTTTTCCAGCCATTTTATAAACCCGGATTGACTGGATGCAATTCAAAACCAATGAAAAAAAACCACAAAAACACGCTGAATTCAAGAGCGGGACTGACCCGGGGGTGCTGCGCAGCCCCTTTCCAATCACTAGACCTTTCTCCTTGCCTTCAACAACCTCACAAATGGATTGCCCAAAGGAATACAAAGCCAAAAGCTGCAGACCTTATTTCTCTACCGAGGTAACCTTTACAGCTCCGATGAACAATATTTTACACGGCTATTGCTTGAACAGAAGTCACTGCATTGTTTTTTATACCTCTGTCTCTTGTCAGGAAGAAGCTAGAGTAAATTCTCCTTGGACAGCTCGGTGAAATCCTGACCCGCGTGCTGATCATTGCTGTGTTTTCTCAACTCAGAGCATGGGCAAGGATGCGCGTCAGGTTATTGATGAGTCCAGATCAGCTTTCACCTGTCTTTTTTTTCTTTTTCTTTCTTTTTTTTTTTTTTTGTCAGCATCGTATGTTTGGTTTTAGTTGTGCTGTGCCTGTTTGAACCAGTAACACTACCTGACAGCAAGGCGTTCCTATCTGAACAGCTGGGTCTAGGTCCATCTGCTTCTCCGCAGAGAGAAAACCAAGCCTGCATGGTCCTTCTGTGATGACCAGCAGCTCTGGCCAGGCGTCGTGCAGCAGAGGACAGGAGTAGATGTGTGCTGGATTCAGTAAACCCAATTGGGACCAAGTGCTGCACTCCCACTTCTGTCCCCACTGCTCAGACCAGGGGCTCCCTGGACCTCACCCATGTTAAGGTTGGTGCAACCTTAACTGATTTATTTTTCTACAGGGAGCATGTAGCTGGGAAATTACCAACTCCCTGATTATTTTTTTTTTCTTGCTGTGCCTCTTGTTGACAGGTGCCCTACGGCCAATGGGAACAACTCGATCTGCATCCCAGTGTCAGATAGCTCTCGTGATGAATGGCCGCCAAGGAGCCAGTCTTCTGATGAAGCACAACCATCTTCCTACTCTTCACCTGCTAGAAATTATGCCAAGCAATTACTGAAATTGAGTGTGAAATAGCGCCGGTGACAGCCTGATGCAGGCACCAAAGGGAAAACGGATCCGTGCTGCTTTCTGCCCTTCTCCTCTCCTGGGCTTCCCCCTTGGCCAGCTCTGCCTCCAGCCCACACCTTGCCAAGGGTTGCAAAAGGTGCTGAGCTGGGAGATTGCCTCCAAACCTCTTCCCCTTGCATGGTAAATTGTTGGTCATTCCCCAGTGCTGGCTGCAGTTCTTTGTGGAGGAGCACAAATCACTGGAGGAAGGTTTATGCTTTCTGAAAGTTGACTCCTGGGGCCTCAAGGAAGCCTGTCTGCTTCAGCCTCGCTGCCTTTTGTACCTTCCTTAGCATCTCTGCACTTCTCAGCACAGGGACGTAGAGGCATGAGGGCAGGATAGAGGAATCCGTGTCCTGTCATGACACTGACCAAAGCTGAACTATGAAAAAAATTAAGAACAGAAGCAGCAATCCCCCAAAAGTGGGCATAAAGGGACGATGCTTCTCATCGTCACTGGTAAATGAAGAGGAGGACAGAATTTAAAGAAAAAAGAAAAGGTTAGAAGGCTACCGAGGCCAGAGGTGCAGGGAGCTGCTTACCAGAGGGTTGCAGAGCCCTTGCCTCCTTCTGCAGAGGGGTTTGCTGCTGGGCTGTCCCACAGGATGGTGACAGCTTCAAGCCCCCTTTCTAAGCAACATCTGTTTTCTTCATGCTCTGTACAATAGGGTGAGTTTTGGGTAAGCAAAAAACGTCAGCTGTATCATCGTAACCTTGCTGAATGAGTGGGAATTACAACCTAGAGGCAACGTAGTTAACGCAGGCATTAAGGACGGTACAGAAGGGGTAGCTCTAAGTAAATCTTTCATGTAATTAACGGTACCGTTCTGCAAATTAATGGAAATTACACATTGAAATGCTTGGACGACAGCCACGTTAGAGGGAAAGCGCCGACTTCTGTCTGATCTCAGAGATTGGCTGCTCCTGGCCTGCCAAATGCTTGAATAGAAAACTACCTGGAAACCCAACGTGTTTTTGGCACAAGGTAGGAACGGAGCAGAAGGCCCCTGAGACAAAGCAAGGGGAAGGACTCACTACCCGAGGATAACAAAACCAAACAAACACCGAAGCCCAGAAAACACAGACCACAAGGAAGCAATCACACAAATTAAAACCTTTCTGTCCCTTCCCCTTTACCTTCATCCTGGCTCCTTTGCCACAGCAAACTCTGTGCATGGGTAAACATACCAGGAATGAGTCATGCTCCAAATATTTAGAGATTTAAGCCTTTATCTTGGGCAGAAACAAAAACAAGAAGGAGCAGGCACCTGGTGAGCATGTCTCCTGCATGCTTCTGCATGGGGGGCTGATGTGGCCTCAAGTCCTTTGCAGCAATCCTGGGAGCAGCTGGTTGGAAAGCTGCACGGGATCATAACCTTAAAAAGAAGGAGCCAAGGGAGCACGGGCTTCTGCTTTGTATGGAAACTCAGATCATTGCCCACAGACAGAAAAAGGGCCCGTCTGAAAACCACCAGCCCCATGGAATGAGGCCACACATCCACAGTCCGCCAGTTTCACCCGTTTAATAGCAAGGCATCCATCCAAGGGCTACAGCAATACCCAGCAACCTCTAAATCAGGCACCAAGTCCATTACCACCGCACAGCATACACATTTTTGCTGTTCCTGCCCTCCTTGTTTCCACTGCGGCTCCCGGAGGAGCACTGGAAACGAGGCGAGATGGGATGAGAAGAGCTCCTAATTGCGCAGCGCTTCCCCCAGTGCCGGCACGACGGCGTTTGCTTTGATGAGGAACTCGGCGTAGCCAGCGAACATGCAACAGCCTCGCATGGAGATACTTCAAATAACGAGGCAAGATGCTGCTTTCACACAAAACAATGCCTTGCTCGACACGACAGCAGCGGCTACGCTAAGCTCAGCCTTACAAAGAACACAGGGGACTCTCCTCCTGCTCTCCACCTTGCCTTTTATTAGTATTGTTATATTTTTTCGAGCGTGTGGAAGTCGCCATCACTTTTTTAGCAGAGAGAAATTACAAACGGGGTCTTGTCAGGAAGCCTGCAAAGAGCTACAAGAGCCTACAAACAGGTAGAGGTGCTGGGAAGCACCGAGCTAATGAGGATGGAGCTAACGAGGGAGATGCTCCTGAGATCTCAGTGTTGGGCAGTGGGCTCCTGGCTGCCTCTCCCCACAGCTTCCCCGAACCCTGAGCATCTTCCTGGGTTTAACTCTGGCCAATCTGAAATGAGAAAGTGTCGGTTTTTTTGCTCCTCAGGATTGCATTTTCAGGAAATAAAACCGCTCACACTCCAAAAGCCCTGGGGTTACCCGTGCAGGGTGCACTCGGAGCTTTTTTTTGCACAGCTGCAGCTTCCCAGAGCGCAGGCTGTAATTTCTCCGTGCCTTCCCCTCGCCCATGCTGACAGCATGAACTTTCCCTGGGCGCTGGGTGCTCGCCCGTCAGGCAAACTGCAGCTACTTTCATATTTTTATTCATTAAGGGAGTGAAGAGCGGAAAGAGCCAAATGTCTCCCATGGTATCGGTGCACTCTTTTTAAGGTGATATGGGCCTGATCTCGTCAAAATTAATGGCTTATGGTTATTCATGCTATTATTCTTAATGGGGCCAAGCATATACTGTACCCAGCAAGAAGTAGTGCTTGACTTGTCAAAGATTTATGGCACATCATGACCTGGCTGGGCTAACTGTAAAGTATAAAAACTTCATTGCTAATAACGATGCTGTGCTCAGAATGAAAAAAAAAAAAAGAACAAGGAGGGAAAGGTGCTGCAGGCATCCACCCATCCCAGCATCTTCTCAAGCTGGTCATCTCCTGGCCACAGATTGCTTAAAAGCATCATTGGAGGCTAAAAGATGCAGGGAGAAGGGGACTGCTAGGAGATGGCTCTTCAGACTTCATGGCAAGAGCCATCCTTTTATCCAGCATTTGGAAAACAAACATTATCCTTATGTGCCTCACGATGCTGATCCAGCTTTCCAACCCTGTGCAGACCTCTTTAGAAAGCCATCAGCCCCTTAAAACCCCTGGTAAAAGCACACCTGCACCATGGGAGACAGAGCTGTGTCCCAGGGGTGTAACTGAGGGGCTCTTTTCGTGATGGGGCTCTCCAGCAAGGCAAGGGCATCGTGGGAAGACAACTGAGTTCAGAAAAGCCCATCAGATTCCCCCCACCGGAGATCACGCCAAACAAATTGCAAATGAAAAACCTGCCACGACAGGGAAAGAATGAAATTCAACCGAGCAGGGGAACCCCATTGTAATTAAAGCTCAGATGCTGAAAACATTTGCACAGCCTAAATGATCGCGGAAAGACTCAGTGAAACCACTAGGACTTCAGAGGACACAGACTGAAAATTGCCTTAATTAAATAAAAAGAAAGAAAAGGCATGGAGATTTATAAGCATTGTAGGACTCCTGAATACTAATCCTGACTGTAGAAAAAAATATTCTCCCATATGTTTATTAAAAACATATGCCTCTACTCATTAGGCTGCAGAGAAAATGATTTTTTGTTCTTCACCAGAAAGAAATGTTTTGCTGATTGCAAATAAGTATTTTTGTAGCAGAAGGAAACCTCCTAGGAAACAGTCTCCTGTAGAAATGGTTTTGGGTTCCTTCTTTGCTCTAAGTGAATTTCTTTTTTTTTTTTTTTCTTTAATCAATGCATTAATTATTATTAGCCTTACAAACAAAACATCCCTAATGGCTTTATTCATTCATAACAAGAACTGTGAAGAAGTGTGAAAAGGGTGGGTTGGAACCACAGATTGGAGACCTAAAAAAAAAAAAGTTTCCCTAGTTTTGATGTCTTAAACACCTGGGTCCCCTCGTTCATTAAGAGAGAGCCATCTCTGCACCGAGCTTGATAAGGGACTGAAAGCCTTGATTAAAGTGCTAATATTTCTGCATCAGAGCAAGAGAAAGATTTAAATTGACATTAAACTCTAGTGAGAGCCTCACCTGCCCAATTATAGGGCTAACACCCCATGGCTCTCGGAGCTGTGAAGTGTATGCGTTTTAATGGGGATTTCATGCTGGACTTGCAGTTCTGGAGCCTAAACTTCCCTGTGGATTAAAGAGGAGAGGTAACAAAGGCAGCTGAAGTTGAATCCTTTCTCACGTTTATGGAACCATCTCCCTCTGTCCCATTCCCCCCATATCAAGTAAAGGGTGGGAAAATGAAAAAAGAAAAAAGAAGAGAAGAGAGAAAAGAAGAAAAGAAAAGAAAAGAAAAGAAAAGAAAAGAAAAGAAAAGAAAAGAAAAGAAAAGAAAAGAAAAGAAAAGAAGAAAAGAAAAGAAAAGAAAAGAAAAGAAAAGAAAAGAAAAGAAAAGAAAAGAAAAGAAAAGAAAAGAAAAGAAAAGAAAAGAAAAAAGAAAGAAAGAAAAGAGAAAGAAAAGAAAAGCAGCCACCCCTTCAGCAATTTTACTGAAGATGGACAATTTCGCTTGTCAGCTCCTAATACAAAGCCTTGTTTCCCACTCAACAGAGAAATATGACCTAAATTTGATATATTTGGCTTGTTTGTGTCGATTAAGGTGCCTACACATTTGCTCACATCCCCAAATGGCACGCACAAACTGCTGGTGGTGGCAGCACGGGGGAAATCCAGAGTCCTGCTCCTACACCTGCTCCTCAGGCCTGCTGCCCCTGCTCCTGTGGAAGCACTTGGGATCTCACAAGGCTCCTTCAATGAGAAAACACAAGAAAATACACAAAAGGGAGCAATCAACAGGGTCAATGCTTACAGTCACAAGAAGGGAAAATGGAATTATTGCATTATGTACGCTATTAGCAGCATCTATAAGCAAATCATTTAGCCCATTCATGCCCCAGCCACCCCACATGAAGAGTATTTCTGAAAGCTCTTGAGAACCACAGATATAAATGGGTACTTGTCATTGATTAGCATGCTTTTTTTTTTAATCCAGCCATGGTGTAGTCTTAAAAGAAAACTCTGTCTTTCATATAAGTAGCGCAAAACTCTAGAAGTAGATTTTTTAAGGAAAATATTGACTAGTATGATACTATTTAGTAAATCACAAACTGAGTCAAGAGTTAGCGTGTGTTTTCTACGTGTCTAGGCATACCGTGCAAAACATTCACGAGAAAAACAGAGAAGATATTTAAAATTGTTTTTAAGAAATCCATTAAAACCCACCAAGAAGTAACTTCCAGTAATAGCAATGCTTCGTGCTGAAAAGCTCTTTCATCTGCAGATTGGAAAACATTTTACTTACAGATAATGATAGTTTACAGCACTGCCACATTTTGCTACGCCTATATTTAGTCTGCAGCAACGCGAAAGCAGCCTTCAAGGTGCAGGTCTTCTACCGATAAACAGTGCATGTACATGGAGTACGGGGCACTTTCAGTGCCTGGAGGGATTGTAGGGCCAAAGAACTGGAGGATGAAATTATCCTGGTGTACAAGGAGTTTTTTTTTTAAAGTCCAGAGACATAAATGACCAGAATCAGACAGAGTCAATCATATGAAGCCTGCCTCTGCTGGGGATTCCTGCTCCCAGCGCCTGAGCCTGGTGCCTTCAGGTGGTGATGTCTGGGCCCAACAGGTTGGTATCAGTTAGCAGAGCTGGTTGATACACTACTAAATTTACCAAGAATGTCACCAAACTGAAAATTGGCTTACATCATATTAGTTTGTCTGCTACTGCTGTTATTTTCATGGCACCAGAGCACGTGCAGTGCATGTTCATGCATGTTGTGCCCTTGGGGGAGTCAGGGTACGTACCAGCACCTCTCAACACTACTCCTGCCAAGCTCTTTTCTTTGCTGTCTTGTTTACAAATGACTCATTTTTAAATGTCATTCCTTGAAGTGTGTTTCAATTAACTGAGGTCTGGAGATCTGCTTCACGCTGATGAAAGATCACCGGGAAGCACCCAAACACCTCAGAGCATCCCAGGTAAAGGACAGATGCATGTGGCATTACAGCAGCGCTCTTCAGGCCTTAAAAATGGGTACAAATTAATAAAAAATCAAAGCTGAAAACACAAGTATCTTCTTTGTGCTCTGCCTCAGGTTCAGCACTGTTAGATCTCGCTGATGGTAGCAGGGAGCTGGAACACAAATCCAGGGAAATTTGCTGATGATAATAAAATAGCATGTTGCCTTGGAACCGACACACGTAGCACACCTCTTGGCTTCTGCTTTTTTTTTCCTCTCTCTTCTTTTTTCTTTTTTTCCTTCTTGTAGCTTTTTCTGCAAAAGAAGGAGCCCTACATCTTATGCAAACAGTTCCCACAGTGTGGACAAGTAGGGAAGATTTCAACAAATCTTCCAAAATTACAGGGATTCGCGTGCCATCTGTGTCTCCAAAAAGGCAACCACCAACACCAGCAAGCTCATCATCTCTGCTCCAAAAGGCAAGGAAATTAATGCCAACAGCTTCTGCCATGCAAAGGCCACCCGGTCCAGCAACCAGGCCACCAACAAGCAGGGTCTGGAGCCAGTCACCAGAACGTGCAGGTTGTGGGTGGACAACGGGTGCCAAGAGAGACCCGGCACGTTTTAAGAGTGGACAGCCAGCATCCACAGCTGTTCTCCTGAAACAACCCTGGCTAATACCAACGCTGACAAACCAGTAAAGGGACAGGCAGTAGCAACAGATACAAGCTCAAAGAATTGTGCAAACTGCAACCACACTACCCAAAAGGTGGATAATGAAGAGTTGGCCAGTGCTGAAACTGCACGTTAACGAATATTTGCTTTTGGGGAAAAAAAAGGGTGAAAATCTTACATGTGTTTTGCTGTATATGCAGCTTCTTGTGTTGTTTATGAAATACCTGAACCAATGAAAATTATTTGCAGTCCCTTGCCCATAGCTCAGTACAAGTACTGAGTCATTGATAATTAAGGAGAAGATATTAGGAATGTATTTTTGCAGGTAAAATACACATTAAAATACAATGACACCTACCCTACAACCACTCAGCCAAGGTTATCAGATCAAAGCAACGATGCACAGACACGTGTATCTCCTAAAAGCCTTGCTAGAACTTGCTACCCAAAACCAGCAGCCCAAACAGTCTCACTGAATCTGTGGTTCCCAAGCTTTCAGCAGCAACAGCTGATAGAAATCACAAGGAGAAGGACAGGATTTCTGAACGAAGGGCCTTAAATACTTAAATAATTAGAAAATGGAGAATACTTTTTACAACCAGCTGTAGTGTCTGGAACTTTCCTCTTAGCAACAACCAGTGTAGGAAAACAATCAATCTGGTGTTATCTCTCATGTTCCTTCACACAAATAGGTTGTAAAAAAGTTTAATTGATCTCCTTTTTCTCCCCAGAAAAAAAAAAATGATCTTAGAGAAGTGGAGAAGCTTCATGTATTGAACAGCACCAGCTGTCCTCAGGCCCAGCAAGGGGGAAATGCCCTCTTGCAAATGTCCCAAAGACACTTAAAATCTTCTGTCAACAGAGCAAAAACAAATTGGAGATGTACTTTCATAGTAATCCCATCCTCTAAAACCTTGCTACAACTCAGTGCTTGCTGTACACACCAGGAGTCACACAGATCTCCTCCTCTTCTCCTGCTTGTCTTGTTTATTTTGACTATAACCTCACTGAGATATGGTCCTGAATGTGCACGTGGGCACGTGCAGCACCAGCACAATGGGGAGCTGCAGATGATTGACCACTGTGAATGCTTCATGAGAAAAATACTGGTATCAGTATATCACTTATATCGCTGAGCTATCCCCTCACTCTCTTAGGTGTAGTTAAAAAATGAAAGGTTCATCGCAGAAGTCCTTATTCTTTGGAAGGAAGGTTATAAACTTTTTCTCTGCTCTCATGTTGTTTTAGTCTGTAATTTGCATTTTGGGAAAGGCAAAAAAGCCTTTCCGTAAGACTCCAACGTATAAATCTCAGTTTATTGTTTTCTATCAGGGCAAAATCTTAGATCAATGCCAGGTGTCTTAAATTAATAGGCTACAGGTTTAAAGGAAGGAGAGAATTGCCAAAAACGTTCCTGCATTTGTTCTAGCCTTGAAAAGCCCTGATTTAATTAATCTTCCTTCATCAGCAGCAGAAAGCATGGGTCTAATTGCAAGCTCAGAAGCACCAGTTGTCCAAGTGATTGGATAGTAGTTAGAGATGAAAGAGAGTAAAACAAGGCATTGATGAATGCAGGTTTATTAGGAGCTCTGTCTCATTGACTTGTCTCGTGAAGCAGTTGGAAATCGGCTACAAAGTAATAAAAGAAAATTAAAACACATAAAACTTTGTTAAAGTAACGTGGAAAGGCCTGCAGTAAACCAAAAAAAAAAAAAAAAAAAAAAAAAAAAAAAAGCAAGGAGCTCGGAAGTGAGAAGTAAAACACACCGTAAAGACTTGCTGTCCAATCCAAAGCCCACTGAAATCAATGGCACAGTGATACACTGAGTGGAAATGTGTTGCTCGGCTGATAGAGGTCTACGTGGGCTATACAGGACCATGGTGATCGTGTACTTATTGCTACAGAAGAGGGCCACCTTGGGTAGAAACATCTTTGTGCAGGGCAAATTCTCCATGTCGGATACACCGGGGCGACCGAACACCTCCTGATCCTACAACATTATGTCTTATCCAACATTATTTCTTTGGAGCACTCATTCCAATAATGTAAAATCAAGAATCTTACAAACTTCTGCATCTTGTTGCAAGTAAGGTTTGAAAGAACTAGAAACTCACAGTGCCTTTTTTTTTTTTTTTTCCCCACCCCATTTTTCACACCCTGGCTCTGCTGAGCTACAGAAGCCTGGAGATGACTCAGGTCTACGACTGAAGCTTCACATGAAGTGTCCTTTTGTGCTCTGTGCTGACTGCATGCCACCCACCAAGCAGTCCCTGCTCCCGGCAGCTCGCAGATGTGCTTTTTGGGGCTGTGAGACCGAGACATTGCTCGTCTTCGTTCCTGCTTTTGGTCCTACTCCTTCCTCCCCTGTTCGTACATCCTGGCTGGATGCAGGCTTTGTCCCTCTCGGTGCGGTTTGTCACAGCAAAAACCTAATCTTGGCCGGGTCTCCTGGGTGTTCGTGTAGTATTTAAAAAAGAAAAAAACTCTACAATTTTGGTAATACGCAGCTGGCATAGATGGAGATAATGCAGTGGGAGGAGAGAGAAGACAAGGTAGCAGTGGAAATTAGTGTGCTTGCATAAGTCAATAATCACAGGGGTCTCCCAGGTGGCACCCATCCTAGCTTCTAAATTTAATAGATTAGATGGAAAATAATGCCTCCCCCAACACTTCCCCTTAGGGGACTGGTACTTCTCAGGAAAGCATTTCCCAGTAATTAGCACCTGTGTCTTACAAAAATCAGAGCCTGCCATGGCTTCTCAAGCAGGGCAGTGGGAAGCTCTGGCACATTTGCATTTTTCTTGCTATCAGAAATGTGCTACAGATTATGCAGTCGCCTGAAGCTCCCGGGCTGAGCCTCCGAGGAGGCTGGTGGCAGCGCCCTGGGGTTGAGCCCGATGCGGGATGCTGAGAGCAGAGGCAGCAGCCGGTCCCCAAACAAAATAATCGACTTACTGGCACTTAAAAGAAGCTTGAGATTATTCTCGATTAGACCTGAGAATGCAGATCAATAGCAGAATGTGTTGTATTCCTGCAAAGGTTCCTTCAAAAAAATCAGGGCTGTCCTCAAGGCAAGCTTTGCCTTCTCCCCATGCCCAACTCTACTGCTGTCAGCTCTGCTGGATTTTCCAATCTCTAGCAGTTGACGGTGAAAAAAAGAAATAAAAACAAGTTTTCAAGAGAGTTGAGTACTACAAGGAGGTGCCATCAGCTGTAAGTATCGATGACTGAACACACAAAGAAGAGCAGAGCAATGCCTTTCGCTCACACTGTACGTACCACCTTGTCCTGATCCAACAAAGGAGGAGAGATCATCACATCAGACGATGTTCACACTTAGGCTCACTCCTCTGTATACACTCCGAAGTACAATTTGAAGCCTTACACTGGTGCAGATACGTACCATAATCTAGAATCCCACCATGATACACTCAGAGGCTTTTTTGGGACCGGCAGGAAGACCACAACCTTGCTGGTGAACCCCGAAGCCTCTGCTCATACCTGCTGGGTTAGCTCTGCTAGGTGAGAGGAGAAAAATAATTGAAGAGCAGCGAGACCCAAGGGACTTGTCTGCTTCTAAATTAAGAGATAGCACGCTGGTAATCAGGAAATGGAATTTGAATAATAAACCTTTTCCCCCCTCAACTGCTTGTTTCCCTGTTTTCACTTGCAAATTCTCAGCGCCATGCTCAGCGAGGACAGAAAGCTCGCTGACTTTGCTGGCAGAGCAGCCTCGGTGTTGAAGAAGAGCGATTTGAGCAGCGTGAGGTAGCCACAGACTCATCAGAGGGTCAGGCTGGCAATTAGGAACTGAGCAACGGAGATAAAGCCCTTGTATAGCCATCCTTCCCCATGCAGCTGTCCTGGTAGGTACCTAACTTCCTTTCATAAATCCTCCGAGTATTAGATTGCATCTGTAGATGGCTAAATACTCTAGTAAATATGACACAACATGTGTTTTTTTCCCCCCTCTCAAGCAAACATAACTATAAAGAGATCTGCTAAAGTATTATAATCAATATGCCATTTGAATGCGGAGAAAAGGGATTGATTTTTAATGAGGCACTTAGTTTTCTGAACGAATCCCATTTTCTTCCAGCATTTTGATTACAGCCACTTCTCTGATCCCAAAACATCTCCTGCTTCGAGAATTACTTAAAAATAGTCTTTGTGTATGGAAAGTGATTGATTCCTTTATTTTATTTTGCAAACCCAATTTTGCTTGCTCTGTGAAGAAGATCATACAATTTTTTATTTTGCCTCTTTGTCACTTTGTTGCTTCACAGGAGGGGAAAAAAAAAAAAAAAGGAATGTAATTATTTTGTGCTAGTGATTAAAACGACGACAACAACAAAAAATCCCTTTGTGGTAGGGATATAAACTATCAGCTCATCAGGACTGCGAGGGCTTTCAATCTACCATGACTGCTGCTACTTTGAGTTTGTTCACAAACTGTGTCCCCATTGCAGCAAGGGAGAGGACAGGAGCATTATCTGGGAGGAAACCATCCCTCCACATGGGGGTTTTAGCCCGACACAAAGGTGTAAGTAGCTTCATTTAGCTCGGTCCATACCTGGAGCTATTTTGCCATATGTTGTGTGTGTCACCAGCTGAAGCTGCAAAGACAGCTCCTGCAGAGCATCAGCATGATGGGAAGCTGGCCGTGGCTTCTGGTCCAAGAAGCCTTCGGTCCTGATCCCTGCAGAATATGGGGAAATCCTTCTTTTGGGGCCTGTCTCCACTAGGCAAAGCGGTATCTGACACTTGAGCTTGATGATATGAGTGCCAGGCCCCTAAAGAGCACTACTCTTGTGCTGACCCCAGACTGGAGCTGCGTACTGGACGGGAGCCAGCTGAACCTCTCGGCATCAACTCCGTGTGCCAACGTTTGTAGAGTAAGGACTGAGCTCAATACCTCAGCTACCACTTGTGTCCTACCTACAGAGATCTGCAGCTTGTCATTTCTGCAGCTGTGCACCCTGCTGGGCGACCGTCATCACAGCAGATCGGGCCCATGGTTCTTTCTTATCCAAGGGAAATGGAAGACCAGACATCCAGCACCCAGGCAGGCACAAAGAAGAGACAGAATTTATTGCCTCATGCTGCTTTGTTTGACTTGGGCTGAAGCAGGATTGTGACCTAAAAGTAAGGGATGATTTATTTATTTTTAAATCCACATATTTCTAAAGAGGAACGCTTTAAAACTAAAATCTCAGTGGAAAATCTGCATTAAAGATATAATCCAGTAGCACTGTGGTTCCTTATCCCATAAAGTTGCAATTGAAAAAATGGGGCAGATAACGCGAACTTTTGTCATTTATATCTGAGAAGACTTCAGGAAGCGAAGACTTTCATGTGAATCATGTAAAAGGATTTTCTGCAAAACTCTGTGTCTGAGTGAGAATAAAAAAACCCTCTCAACTCAAGAAAGGGCATCGTGTTAAACAGGTGTTACAATATTGCCTGGCAGGTCTAAAACCCTCATGAGCTCTAATTTTAAGTTTGCTAAACCTTAAAAAGTTTTCAATTTATTTGTGTCCAAGTGTTCAGAGGGTTTTATTTTTTTCCTTCCCTTTTGAGTACAATCTCTGTAGGAAAATCCTGGTTATCAAGATTGCAAAGTCAACGATTTTAAAATACTTACAGAAAAGAGCATGCCAGATTTTCTGCATTCAAATTACCCTCCTGCAAGCTAAAATATGTATTCAAATCAGGCCACGTGACACAAAAAAAGATGGGATTTTGAGAGATTGGCTCGAAAAGTGAGATCCCTATGGTTGGAAACACAAGAGACATTGGATCTAAATTAGCATCGCACTGTTTGCCTAATTTTCTCGTGACAACACTGGCTCCTATGACATATCCAACATTCATCGCTCCTGCCACGACGCTTTAAAACACCAGGTGTAAACAGTAAATCTTTGTTTTCTCTTTCAGTAACTGGGGCAAATGCAAAAGCTCCATCATCCAGCTCCATTTTGGAGTTGGGAGTAAACTTCCCCCTTCTGCAGCAAGTGTTAAAGCATGCTCTGAACTTCCTGATTAGTATTATCCCTGATTAGGCTGCAGATAGTCCTCTGATTAAAGTGCTCTTGGCTATTTTGGAGCTTCACATAAATATACATGAATGTAAGAGAGGAGAAAAGAGTAAAGAGACAACAAAGCAGGGGCTGGCAGCTACTGCCCTGGGATACAGGGGAGAGCCAGGGCCTGACCCTGCCCGGCATGAACCAGACGTGGGACCACTGAGGAGGGACTCATCCCTTGGTGCTTGGTGCTGGGACGGACTCACCCGAGGGCTCTAAGGGCTCCCAAGCAGGGCCAGACCAAGCTTCATGTGGTCCAGGTGTGAGGAAGGAGGCAGGGATGTTTTGGGCTCATTTCCAGTAGTACATACTGCCATGCATAGCTGGGCTCTGAGGTTTTACGTTCAGGTTTCCAGCTCAGGATTAACAAATTCACATTTCACGTTTTCCATTTGGTACATTTTCATTCAGTACATTTTCATTTGGTACACACTGAAAAGCAAAGATCCTCCATTTTCCCACTCAAGTCCATCCTGCATCCCTAAAACCAAACACACTTCCACTTCTAGGGTATGTGGGGAAACTATAAATGTGGCCTGGGGTACCACAACCATACTTCAGCTCGCTGCAATAGAAAACCTTGTGATTTAGGTCCTGAAGTGTTCTCTAGCCATGAAGAAAAAGGGATGAAGCTTTATCCCATACTTGCTGAGCTTCTCCCACACCAACCTCCCTCTTCAATAGCTGACAGTGCCAGGACCTGAGAGATAAGACCCCTGCTGTGATCTAGGCTGGTAATTCTTACTTCCCCCATCCTTCAAAGCCTTTTTATTATCATCTAAAACAGACAAAAATGAAAAGCAAAACCATCTGGCGCTTCCCAATACAATGAAAAATCAATAAGATTGAAATCAAATTAAATCTATAACACTCGCACTTCCCTACCCCTTCCCTGCACCCAGCAGGTTCTGCACAACCAGATGTTTCCAGCGTGTATCCGCCACGGCTGTCACTCCTGGGTAAACAGCAGCCCCCTCTGCTGCTGCTGCTGGTGCACCTTTGATCTGAAAGAAAAAAAAAGAAAGAAAAAAAAAGCACTCCTAACCAACAACGCTGCTTTTCGTTTTAGGCAGCTTATTAGTAGAGGCTGTGGGCACAAACCTCCCTCCCCTCCTTTCCGACACCTGGAGAGCTGTTACCAATTGTTTTCTCTTGAGGCTTTTCATCCTGAATCCCTGTCTCTCATGGTGACCTTTATTCTCACCAGGTTTTTTATTTTTATCTCTGCTTTCCCTCTGAGGCTTTGCTCAAGATGAAGGAGAACTTGTTCGGCTGTAATAGTCAGCAACCAGGCTTTCAACCCCTGAACCATGCAGCCGTATCTGAAACAGAAGGGACAGAAATAAGGCAGTGCCCCCATGTTCCTGTAGCGTGCACACAGAGACCAACACGTGCCTTCAGAAGAAGATGCGAGCCCTCTTTGGCTGCTCGCTAATAGTTTCTTCTTTCATTTACAGAGTAGGTGTTCGTGCTACAATGGGGAAGATGACTGTAAAAAGAGGTGCTCAATATTTCCAAATGTCAGCGTGTCAAACTGACAATGCTGAGCAACACGCAATTAAGGTTTCGGTGAAGGCTCCCCAGTAGTTTCCTCCCCACCACTGGAGCTGCCTAATTCTTTAGTGCTCATCTGTATTTGACAAATCACAAAATTTCAGATTTAGGAGAGCGAACAGCAACATCCACCTCATTCAGCCCAGCTCGAGGGCTCTCAAGCACAGCCAGAAAGTAAGAAAGCACCTGATGTCTCTTGGGGAAGCTGTCCCTTCAGCTATCTACAGCAGGATGCGACAGCGTGTGCTAAAATTACAATCTGGCCAGAGACGTGGCTGCGTGCCCACTTAGTGATCAAAGGCACCAGCTATCACGGTAACGAGAGATAAGGAACTAATTTTCACAGCTTCCTCTGTTCTCAGCGCACATCACAACCTTTAGATTACCATCTCTGCAGCATCTCCGGAGCTCCATTTCCATCTCCTGCATTTTTCAGGTGGGGAAACCAGCCGGTGACCCCTTCGAAGTCATATAGGGGTGCCCAAAGCATCCTGAGGCTGGGCCCCTACACACTGGAGCATCCTGCATCCCAGCTCAGCAGTAACAGCCTGCTGAGTCTTTGTTCCGACTCCATCAATCCAATGGCCATTTAATAATGTCCTACTTTTATAATGTGGATACACGTCTGCTGGGAACTGGACTGAGACCAAATCGTCTTAGCAGGCCCTGAACATCCATCAGCTGTTTTACAGCCAGCAGTCATTTCTTGCCTAGGTGTGACTCACTGTCTATAAACCAAGGAAGAATTCTGCAATTAAGATTAATTGTAATTAAGATGAGTGACCAAAATGCCGAAGAGTGCCTGTTAGTGTTTGGATAAAAAACACACATTGCAGGCCCTTCCATTTTTTTCAAACTAAGATTTGTTGCTACACACACTTAATTGTTAATGAAACCGACTGGAACTGCGTGTGCAGCTTATTTGGAGACACCACCTGAGATGTACCCGATCCAAAAAACCGGGTCATTTGGTCTATCGGTTATGGGACCACGGGGAAAACATACGTGGAGAGCTGATGTGTGCAGGGAAGTGCCGAGGCAATAGCTGGAAAGCTGGGAACTACTCTAATTACTGCTCTTTAACTTCGTACGCCTGATGCACTTTGTCACACTACATGGGGCATCTCCCCTCAGCACCTTGGGATTAATGAGTAACAGGAACAGGTTCCCGGTTCCAACACGTCAGGCTATAGATCACTGTTCAGCCTCACAACATCCCAACGTCGATACGAGAGGCTGCATATTCAGTCGCTCCTCCTGAAAGTATTTGCATCTTTGAAAGCAAATATATTGTGCGTAGCAGGAGAAAAATGAAGTTTTCTGGCAAGACAGGCACACTTCTTTCCATCAGTGGAGGCAATTCAATCAGGAACGTGGGCCATTTATTGCAATATACGCCTTCTCTGGGGCACCTTCTGGAGTACAATTCCATTAAATCTCGCTTTGAGTCCCCACCTCTCACTTTGCTACTGACTATTCTCTGCCTTTTTGTGGCCACAGCTTCGTGCAGGTAGAAGACAGACCTCTGCTGTTAGATAAAAGCTGGATCTAAAGGAAAAAAAAAATAAAAAGGCAGAAAAAAATCACAGCAAGAAAGGATGAGTAATTTTTTTTTTGCATGAAAATACTCTGGGGTCAATTCATGTAACTGGGTGACTATGTTGATTAGTGCTAGATGAGACATAAGGTCCACGTGCCTAAGTTTAATGCAGCTGCAGCATTGTCTTAACATCAGTCCCTGTCGTCCTGCAGTCATGTGAATATCTGCGCCTTAGCCATGAATAAATACCCCTTTAAGAGTTGCTCCATTCTTAGCAGCTTACTCATCTCCTTGGCTCTTCAGCAAATGCCAGATTTGTGGAGTGGAAGAGAGAGCAAGAAAAAGCTCTGAGGAGCTCTCTGCGATAAATACACTCTCCTCCTTACCACTGGGGTGGAAACAGAGCCCACTCGAGTGGCCCCTGTGCCACTCGAGTTCCACTTAAGCCCTTGAAACTATGCTTTTCAAAAGACCTTGCATTTCTTCTCAAGCACTGAGTGGTGTTTAGGCATGCACAGGACTTGAACTGATCCTCCACGTGAGACTGAATTTCACCCCCTAATAAACAGAGGTCCGCAGACCGCACCTCGAGTACTGTGTTCAGTTTTGGGCCCCTCGCTACAAGAAGGACATGGAGGTGCTTGAGCGGGTGCAGAGAAGGGCGACGAAGCTGGTGAGGGGCCTGGAGAACAAGTCCTACGAGGAGCGGCTGAGGGAGCTGGGCTTGTTCAGCCTGGAGAAGAGGAGGCTCAGGGGTGACCTTATCGCTCTCTATAGGTACCTCAAGGGAGGCTGTAGCGAGGTGGGGGTTGGCCTGTTCTCCCACGTGCCTGGTGACAGGACGAGGGGGAATGGGCTTAAGTTGCGCCAGGGGAGTTTTAGGTTAGATGTTAGGAAGAATTTCTTCACTGAAAGGGTTGTTAGACATTGGAACAGGCTGCCCAGGGAAGTGGTGGAGTCACCATCCCTGGAAGTCTTCAAAAGACGTTTAGATGTAGAGCTTAGGGATATGGTTTAGTGGAGGGCTGTTAGCGTTAGGTTGGAGGTTGGACTCGATGACCTTGAGGTCTCTTCCAACCTAGAAATTCTGTGATTCTGTGATTCTGTGATTCTGTGACCTGTCTCGGTAATGCCAGGGAAAATCCAGGACAACCCCCTTGATAATAATGAACTTACTGAGGTTTTTAGGACCTGCAGGGTCGGAATTTAGCCCTTTAGCCATCACACAACTGCAGTGAGGGTGCTTTGGCTTGAGTGTATGCCACTGCATCTTATTTACATATCTGTCTGCAAGCTAGATCTATAAATGGTCCTGATGCAACTAATAATTCAGAGTAAAAAATGTATCATCTTAATGACTCCCTCCCAGTGATAATTATGTATTTAAATAGTTTCTGTCAACCAAGAAATATTTTCTCTTCTCAAGGCATTATTTTCTTTCTTCCGGGAAAGAAACAAACTCTTGGGCTGACATTTCTTTGATAAGCTACAGAACATCAGCAGTGTTTTCAAAATTGTCCATGGTGGTGAAGGGTATCCTCATTTCTCCATAAAGGAACAGAAAATAAAAACCATCACCATCAACAGATGGACAAGCCAGCGGGAGGATTTGCGAGAGCCACCTGAAATAAACTAAGCTGATAGAATTTGGCACTTCTATCAAAACAGATCTTGAGCAAAAGCTTCTAAATTCAGCGTGACACACATTTACATTTCTTTTACAATTTTTTTCACTACGCTGCTGCACCTGAACAATAACACATGAACACCACCAAACGTACTGCTGGCACCTTCCTCGTACCCCAGCCCACCCGAAACCAAGTCGATACCTTCTGCAGTAAGTAACACAGCATCACACTCGATTCGCACGTGGGAAAGGTTCTGGATTTGCAGGGTCTGTGTTTCATCTTGGCCACCTCCGTCCCACTCACACCTGAGCTCCTTACACTCACTTGACCGTTTTGCCCTCCAAACAGGGGTAACTACTCCTCCTCGTTTGCCAGAGGAATTTCTCTTTTTCCAAAACTGTCCTCACTGAAGCAAATAAACTGCATGCCATCTGGCTTCTGCCATATTTTTCCATAAAGATACCATCCTGTACTATGTACCACAGAGCCCGTACGTCTGGAACAACCTGGATTACCAACGGTTCAACTTCAAAGGCGTGCTCATCTGCAGAGAGCAACCAAGCACAAGGCTCCAATTTCTTTTTGATTAGGCCTTTCAAAGCATCCCTCAAGAATCAAAAGGGAAGAATATAACATTATTCTATGGCAATTCTGACATAAAAGCTGCAATATTAGGCTGTTTAAAACAAAAAAAGGGTTGCTCCCCCCCACCCTCCTGGTTTTGGAATGAAAAGCGCCTTATTATAAATATAAGAAAACCCAACAGCCTCCTGATGATAATGACTCAGTCAATTTATCATAACAAAATGTCAATGTCACCCATAGAATAATCATGTAAGAATACTTCAAAAATAGAAAAAAAAAAAAAAAAAAAAGAAATGCACCCAATTCTGGAATGACTGTAGGGGTTGCTTATGAAAACGGTGAAAGTCATGGGCTTAAGTGATTAAGTTGAATATATAGCTCATTCATTTGCAATTTGATTTTAACTACGGACAAGATGAGTGAAAACAAGAGCGGGAGCGTCTGCATCATAATATTAATAAAACATAATTAGGAAAAGATTAGCATAGGAGAAAGAAAAGCATCTTAATTCACCTTCTCTTAGCCTGCCAATGCGTCTCTTGCTGTTGATTATTATTTTCAGAGAGCTGGTGTTTACAAAGGTTTGATTAGATTGGAAGAATGCAAATTAAGAGGGAACTGGCTGACAACATATTCCCCTCTGTGTGCAAGAAGGTGCTGGAAATCACAGCAGGGACCACCGCAGGATACCCGGACTATCTAGGGATGGTGTTGGCTGTCGTGCGTGGCCATGCCCAAGTCCCAGTCCAGAGAGGTTCATGGGTTTTGTTAAGGTTGTGGGCTCAGCAAAATGGGTGGAGAAATATGGTAGGCAGTGCTGAAGTCCCTGGCAGGCAGAGTTGCATGGAAGAAGACAGAAATAGTCCTGAGAAGAGGCCATGGAGCCAGGTCAGATGTGGCAAAGCTGAGCAAAGCAACCGTAGCAAGGAAAAGACAATATATTTATTACCGAGTGGCGGATTATTAGAATAAAAATGAGAGGAAGCATCGTGTGTTCTCACTGTTTCCTCAAGGGGAAAATATGCTTTTCCTGCCTACATTTATTTAAACACTAGCACACAATTTGCCTTTGGTAATACGCTTTAGTTTCAATCCAGAAGGCTGTTCCGAGAACAAGAAGCATCTCCTGCGTGTCCCATAGCCACTCGAGGGGGGCTGAGGAGAAGGAAACTTTCAAGTCAAACAACGGCTGAAAAATAAATAAAAGGTGCTTTTTTCTATAGCCAGCTGCTGGACTAGAAGGGCTGAAAATGATTTTGGCTTCTGCACAATGGCACAAAGTGGGGGAAAAAAACACACTACACAACACACCTCGCAGGCAAGGTGGAGGATAAGGGATTTTGAGAACAGCAGTTCGGCTTCCTTTATACATCCAGGTTGCCCCTCGCCTCTAACACCCAATTCTTTATTTCTGATGGATTCAGCAGAACCTTCAAGGACAGAAAAAGATGACAAAAAATTCTTCTTCAGACACTACCCTACATCTTTTGTTACAGTATAAAGGCACATAATCTGTAAAAATCATTTACTCTCTCTCCAACCGAGGCTAGCAAACTGATAGCTTAGAGAGAAAGCCACTTTGACATTTTATTCACATAATATTTTTAAATTATATAAGCTCTGTTCAAGTCTCAACACTGAATATAGTCTGAGCCAGTCAAGAAAGAAATCTTGCTTTTTGTAACTGCTACCAATAACTTGTGCATTTACTGCAGAGATGTGATAATAAAGAGCAAAGAATTGTTTATTTTTATACCTAATCTAGAATACACATTTCCTTACAAAAAGGAAGATTAAACCAGTTTATACACCAAAACTGTTTACAAAGATTAACAGCTACCTTTGACCTCGGTTTAGGGAGCAAATGCAAGGCGTTAAAATTAGAAATATGACCTTTATTGTACCTATTTGGGTATGTCCTCCTCGTGAGCTGCTGTAATAATGGCAAACAACAATGTGGATAATTTAATTACTCTGTTATTCGTTCCACCATGGCATCCCTTCTCCTATCACATACACGTACGAGTCCTGTCCCTGCAATAAAACTCCGGCTTAAAGAAAACTTGGCTGCAGAGTCCACCCACTACCCATACACCATGTCCCGGTGGTTTAAAATTCATCTCCCACAGCTATTGTCACCTGGCTTGCATAACTCCTTTGGGCAGGCATTTATCAGCAGAACCGACTTGTGCTTAATCACAGTGAATGCAAAAATAGATTTTTTCTGCCTGGTTGGTGTAGCTTTCTCATATCTATGAGTTTTTATATCACATGCAAAGAGTGATTCCCTTCCATATGACACTTAGGAGTAGAAATGTTTTAACTAGAAAGCTCACGAGTGTTTGACATTTCTCTTCGTAAGATTTATCATCATCATCCACAATTTTCCACTTCTGAGTGGGCTGTAGCTGATGCATGAAGATCTGTTCTGCCTTTGTAATCCACCCTCACTAGGGTGAAAAAAAGCCAGGTGAACTGAGCCCTGGAGAAATACCAACTCCTTTTCTCCAGCCACTCGAACCCTGCTCCACCAGGGCCAAGGCCATGAACAACCCGACCTGTCTTAAATAGCAGCACGAGGCTTGCAAAATGGATGGCAGAGCATCGGACATGAGCTACCCTTCCAAGAATTGTCATCTTGAGTGTTCCCATACCTGAAGCATTCACAGTGCTGTAAACTGCCCCAGCTGGGAACAGCAGGAACATCAGGAACAAGGCAACAGGGTTTTAGCAGCAGTTTATTCTGTTCAGCTGGTTTCCACACATTTTCACAGGCTGCACAACCACGCAGGTGTGTGAATCGATCCCATTAATGCCTGCAAACCCCAACAATGGTATAAACGAGATGTTAGTGCAACATTTCGTCATCGAACGCTAACTTGTCAATTTAAAATTCACCCACAAGTTTAATAGGGCAATTACCATCAGGGACTTTACTGAAAGGGCCTAAATTTGCAACTGCTGCTATCTGGAAAAGAAACAAAGATGTGATAAAGCAGCTGTTGTCATTGCTTTGTGCATGGCAGCTGAAGGTCTGGCATTCGCCCTGAAAAATCACTTTCTGAAGGCATGGGCTGAAGATGAGAGCCATGGTCCCAGGGAGCAAAGTTTCAAGATGCAGAAGCTAAATCCACGTTGGCAATGGAGGTTTCTGTGCCTGGGTCTAGAGGCTCTGTGGGGCACACAGCAGGCTTTGTCCTGATGGGCTCGGACATCATTGCCCAGAATTATATCACACAATTAATAAGAGCAGCCAGGAAACACGAAAACAGGAGTTTGGCTGAAACGCTAGCAACTGCGATGCTCTGATTCCTTGTGCTACCCAGAAAGACAGCAAGGAGTTTACCTACAGCCCCGGAGCTAATAAAACCCGGTGTCATCCCTGAGATATGATAAATGAGCTCCCTTTTCCAGTAGCTGTGTTTCCAGTTGCTATGTTTAATGAGAAATATGCCTCGCTACACTTGTCTTATTTGCTTCTTCGCACGCCTGGACGCGATGTGGAGGGTCTGGGGGTTAACCCCTCCTCTCCTCGAGCTCTGCAGGGCACGGCGTTGCTTTTGCTGGCACCGCTGCAGTCAAGCATGGGATGTGACAGGGAAATGCGGCGTGACCCCTAAACCCAAAATGAGAAGCTAACACAGGGACGTCTCTCCCCAGGTGTGGGCACATCTTTCTGTCTGCAGTGAGAGGTGTTTTCTTCATACTGCAGGCCGTGATAAGGAGAACAAGAAATGTAGCAGCATCTCGTTGTGTTGTCCTTACTCCTAGCAGGGGATTTACATGCATGTCACTCCTCCAAAACACTCTGCTGTTACTTCATCGTCCACCCACTGGCAGCAGGACACTAACAAGGGTTAGAAATCACGGCATTAACTCTGGGCATTGTTTTGCATTCCATTAGGTCTACTACATGCTTAATTAATTACCGGCACACCAGTAGAGATCTGACTGATGATGACTGCCTGCTCAGTGGGCTTCTCCTGGGTGCGTTCCCTGCTGCAGAGGCTGAGCTGCTGCAAAGCCTATCTGATGCCAAACGACACCGTACGACTCCTAGATCGTGGGGAGCCCTGCCCGAGCAGGAATGAGCTAAAGCTATGCAAGAAAAAAGCTCATCCCAAGTGGCCCGAGACCCCTGAAGCAAGGGAAAGGAAGAAATATTGAGGTCCTGCCCGCTGCAGAGGAGCAGGCTGCAATCTCTCCGCGCCGCAGGGAATGCTGGCACAGCAACCTCCTGCCCACCATCGCGGCACAAGCATCCCCTGAGTAATGAGGCAGGTGAAGGATGGATGGCTGCAGCTTCACAAAGAGCCAGGGATGATTGATGGGCCCGAAGAGAAAGATACGATTCCTTGATTAAAACAGAAACTAATTGATGGGCTCGGAGATGCAGATGATGGCTCTCAGCTTCCGTCCAGTGACAGAGAAAGGTGGCTGGATGGAGAGCCAGCAAACGCTGGTTCAGCACAAAAAGTAAAAGGAAATGAGAAACTTGGGTGTCACCAGTGTCAAACGCCGGCAGAAGAAGAACAGACTCAGCAGCACTTTTTCCAAACATCCTGAGAGACCTGTTCTGGTCACATGAAAGGAGTGGACAAGGACTCTTCAAGGATGCTCGACACTTCTCCAGTCTTCAGGTGATCAGAATTTATGAAGTGCTCAGCAAAGACAACAGGAAGAGAGGGTGATGAGAGGAAGGATGACAAAACACGTGCTGGTTTCAGAGTTCCAAGGGTGTCGGAGCAGAGGGGCAAGTTTCCAGCCAAAGTTAAGCCTAAAAAGGCTTTTCAGCCCATCTTACTTCCCACGTGTTACTAGAAAATGGATTTGAAAATAAATTCTGCACGTCTATGTACAGCTAGGTAATTGCTCCAACACCTCAATGAGCCAGGGGCTTGAATCTCAGCACGAAGGAATTATGTCCCATCACTTTCACCATCCCACCCATATGTTATACAAGATTATCATATCGAAATTTTTTATTTTCTAGTCCTCTCCCTGTCATATCAAAATTACCCAGTACAAGGAAGGTTCAAGTTTCTGTCTGCCACAGCATCCCTTTGGCTAAGCACTTAGGCTCCTCATTCCCAGTCAGAAACTGGGATTAACATTCCCTTTCCCTTCCCCATTTAGACAAAAATCTCTCTGAATGACTCTCCTTGAGCAGGTACAGCACCCTGCACAATAACTTCCCCATCCTTGACACGCACGGTAACATAAACATGAAACTAAACGATCCCTTTGTTATTAATGTATTGCATCCAGAAAACTCACTGCAATTTCTGCTAAAGAAGGTCCTGAGTGTTTTTATAGCTCTCATCATTTATCCCCAATGGCTGCAATTTTGAAATTATTAACAAACTTAATGTAAAAATAAGGATTTACAAAAGTTTTGCTTGAGTTTAGTCACACATTTAGGTCCAGGAAACTTAAATTTAGATCTATGACAGATAGTCTAAAAAAGCTTTTGGAAACCTCGATGAGGAAAAATCCATTACAAACTCAGAATTAATCTCAACAATCTTACCTATTGATTTTTTGCCTTTTATCAATTGAACTTCTTGTTCCTGAATAACTCATTTACAGGTAATAGACTGAAATAACAAAGTCCTACACAGTTATAATTGACACTATTTCCTAGAACATGTTCATCAGAAATTATTGGTCTAATAATGATTTTTCAGATACTAGGATAGGCTAAACAAACTCCAGGCTGCCATAAAGAAGCAGAAAGCTTAATTAAATTTCATTTCAGACATCAGACTCCAGCATCTATCTTCTCTACCCTCTGTAAAATAGGACAAAAATCCTTTGATTCATTTGCATGGGCAGAAATGACCAATCGTAACTCACACCATAACTGACAGAATTTTTGCTTTTCAAGCCAGGCTTTGTCCATGATTTGCTTTCTGTAGAACCCCGTTTTAGACACGTAAAAAGCTAAAACTGAACCAAAAAAGAATAAAATCTATGGGTAACAGAACACTGAAGCATTCAGCAGGGACTTTCTCAGTGCTCAGCCTACAAGCGGGGCTCATAACGGGGTGTAAGCAAACAAGGCAAGCTACGTCTCTTTTCTGGCTAAGGACCACGTCAGTAAAGTTACAACAAGGCAGAAATTTTTCAGGTGGGAGAAGGATTGAGCCTTCAGGTCCTTCTCCCAAGCAGGCTGGATTTTCTACCTGCCTATCAAGGTATTGATGCTACCCCAATGGTCACAGCATCTCTCTGCTACCTGCTCCTACTGGGTACTCCCAAGCAAAACGTCATCCCCAGCTCATCTGTTGGTGCATCGTGCATTCACAGAAGTCAAACAGCTCAAATAATTTCAACAAAAAAAAACATGCTTTCACAAGAACAGCTTTTCCCCTATGGTAGAGACTGTATGGCCACCCCGATAACCCTGGCAGATTCCTGCTTTGCTAGAAAACAACAGAAAATGGTGGAGGGACCAAGAGAGTGCAGAGGCAGGGATACAAACACAGCAAGGAAAAGGAGCCTTATTGGACTTGCCATGAAGAACAACAATGTTATCCCACATTCAGGAGGAATTAAGGATTCTCTCCTTGGCTGTTTTATTCCCTCAGAGGTTAAGGGGAGTGAGAGAACTTGTTGATTATCCTTATTTCCATGCCCCTTGCTTTTTGACTGATTTGTTCCCTGCAGTATGATACGGAGATTGTGTATTACAGAGGTCAGCACTAAATCCCAGGTGCTTTCCAGGCTCTTCATTGCTATATAACTTCCAGTGCAGTGGGGTTTAGAAGCCCAGGACAAGATTACAGTACATTTGTAAGCACTCTGTACCGCTACGGTGAGAACTTTCATTACCCCAAGGAGCTCACAACTTGAATTATCCAAAAGACAGAAGGAGTCAGAATATTATATCCATCTCCCCTCAGTATGGGAAACTAAAACAGAGAAATTCAGCCGCCTTACAACAAAGCTTTGAGAGGATACTGAGCAAGCAAGCAAAGCTTCATCCCAACGTGCCATTTCAGTCCTTTAACCTATAACAATCCGGAGTGAGAGGAGGCAAACAGGCAATGAGAAAAAGCACCTCAGTTAAGAGAAACTGCCAGCGATCGTTGGCCCCACTTTATTTGGAAACGACCTGAAAAAATGCCGATTTCCCTGAACAGCAGTCACCTATCGCCTACCACCAACATCCTGTTCCCCTTGTATAAGTCATCACAGCCCAAGGGAAGGGGAGCTGGAAGACGCTGGAGGACCCGATCACTTCTTCCCTACTCCCTTCCAGATCCGTACATGGATTTAATGAGCAAAGTCTACTTTTGCGTTACCAATTTATTTTGCAGAATATCGAGCAGGACATTCAGAATTTATTACATTGGTGAAAGTAGCGTTGTGCAAGCCCGCTTCCGTTTCCACCATCACAAGGCTAGAGCCTGCCAACATGAAATTAGCTACAAATCCAGGGAGCTGGTGCTAGGTGAAGCAGGTGGCCAGGCCTATAATTAATCCATATACTTCCTCGCTCTGGCAGCACGCCAGCAATCTCAACTGAAACTAATGCGTGAGCAGCCAGAGTTGCACTGGAAATAGTCAAGCATCAGGCCCAGGGAAATAATTAAATCCTTTGGGTGTCCATTTCAAAGTGGGGCTCTGGAAGAGTTTGCTCGTCACTGCTACTGCTGCTTCGGTGCTCCAGGGGATGGGAACGGTGACAGGGAAGCTCCAGGTTAAAGCTCATTTTTAAATACGGCCAACATCTGGGCCACTCGTTTCAAGGAGACTTTTCCAGGTTGATTGAAATGCAGCTGCAAGTCCAAATCCCACTGGTTTTGACTGGGAAGCCATCCGCAGGACAAGGCCCTCCCAGGGAGCATCGCTGTCACTCTTGCTCTCTTTCAAACAAAATAACACACTTTTTTTCCTGAGCTGTGCCTCTGAAACTTCCAATGATAAGAGCAAAGACCGACGGGCAGCATGCTGATTAAACTGTTCGATTATTTGGTTTGCTTGCTGAGGTTTCTGGTTTTGATGTTTTTAAATATATCCACATTCTTCTAGGCCAAAGTTTCTTGCCTTTGAATTTTAAATAACGGTTTTTGAGACTATAAAAAAACATCAGGAATTAGAATTCTCTAGTTAGGTAAAATGGGGTCCTAATTGATAATAATCAATTCAGTGTGTTCAGCTATTGTCATTAGATATAAGCCTGAAATATATGGCACAAAGAGTAATTGCTGATGATGTATGCAGAAAAAGGTAGTCCATGTTTCATTTGTACCACGTCCTTTTTATTTGCATGAAATATTATGAAACTAGACAATCATTAAAGAAACGTAAAAATCACCAAATGGACTCTGCAACAGAGGTTCATCTTTTATTTCGCCCCATGTTTTCCCAGAGTTTTCTGTGGACTATCTTATCTTTGCATTTCTATTTAGTCAAAAATTTCATTTCTCTGTCTCGGCCACAGAACTGATTGACAGGGTGACAGCAGACAAAAATAAAGTAGGAATTAATAACAAGAAGTGTTTATTCTTTTAAGAGAGACAAGGTGAGAGGGGACTAAACAAATATGAGCTGCTGTCAAGGAAAGTCAGTACAGAGGTTAAAAAGTCCAGGAGGACCAGACTGACTGCCAGCGGGGCTGCAAGGAGCAGAGATAGCCCTACTTTAATGCTTGACAGATGACTGGGAGCCACCAAAGATCTGGAATTGCCAACACTATCGTCTGTGACTCCTGCTGGGGAGTTCTCCATCCGCAGCCCATTTGACTCTTGGATCCGGCTGAACACGGCAAGTGGGCGTGAAGAAATCAAACCTGGACGTGGCCCATGGGCAGAAGGAGAAAGAGAGGAGAAGGAGCAGCTGTTGTGCCTGTCAAGGGAGATGAAGATCAGTGAGTGAGAGCGATTTACGGGCCGGCAGTACCCACCGGGACAAGTGCTAAAGGTCCTCGCTGCTGCTGCCTGTTCTGCCTCCTCCCCAGCCAAGTGCCTGAGCAGCCTCGATACACTTCTTATCTGCACAGTGTCTGAGCAACAAATATGCCACCAGAGAGACGCTGTGGGTTCCAGATGTCAAAAGCAGTTGGTGAACAGATTAAAATGAAGTTAGCTGTAGAGCCTCGAAAGGACAAACCCTGCGCGGGAGAAATAAACCTCCCCGTTGGGCCAGGGGTGGCACTCCTGCACTGCTGGCTTGATGTATCGCACTAAACAGAGATGTGAAAGGTCTCTCCCTCCTCCTTGGTTATTTTATCTTTCCCACCGAGCAGGAAACCAGCATGCTGCAGCTTCAGTCCTTCTGCAGCCCCCGTTTTCCCCTAACACACACAGAAACCGGTCTGAGCTGAGCTCCTCCTGCTCCGCTTAATGCCTGCACCACAGATACTCACTGCAGATCTCACGCTGGAGCAGGTCTCTCATTTATCTTTTCGGAGGCCGTATGAAGTCTTACAAATGCTTAGCTCATTTCCTTACTCCCATCCTTTTACTTCCATATCATCTAGGCAGCAGTGTATGTCTCGGGGTTAGCTCATTCTAAAGGAAATGTAAGATACGGAGTCTAAAAAGTACAGATTACAGAATAAATAAATGACAAGTCCATTTTATGGTATTCCAGTAACTCCAGAGGGTACTTATGCCTGTCTTTTACAGATTATTCATGCCTGCAGCATGCTCCTAACACTTCTTAATCATGCATTAAGTAATCACTAATGAAAAGAAAGCTGCATCTTGCACATGGCTGTGACCAACCTTTTAACACACTTCATCACTGAGCATTTCCCCGCAGTCTTTGCCTAGGCTGGCCACACTCCACAGTGGTATTTCGTTATTTTAGGTACTGCTGGGTGTCACAAAATGGTTTCCAGTCCCTCACTGCCCTCCCAGCCCAGTTTTGGCAGGAGGGAAAGGAACATGGGCTGCAGATGGGAGCAGAAGCAGAGGTGCAAGGAAGTGGTGACTCTCCTGTGACCATTTCATGTTATCCACGTGCTCAGAGGGGAAAAAAGGTGAAAAAAAAAAGGTGAACATTTTACTTTAAGGCCAGGTTTTCAAAGATGGTGCTTGGGAGCCAATGTCCTCTTGCAGTTGGTGACAGCTGGGGGAGCTCAGCACCTTTTGATGCCAAGCTGGTTATTTTTTATTTTTGTGATGTCACTGCCACATCAGTTTTACCAGCACTTCTGTTTGCTCCATAGTAATACCTACAGACCCTGTGCAGGCTGAAGCTGTGTCCTGCTGGGCCCTGCCTGGAGGTGCAGGAGATGCCTGCAGCACCAAGAGGTGGCAGAAGGAAGAGAACCACTGCCATGGGGAAGCTTAGGGTTCAAGGTGTGGATATCCCCTGAAGATGTCAAACCCAGCGGCCAAGCAGGCCTGCCCCGACTGCCAGCCCATCTTCTGCCCATTAGGAAAACTCAGCTGTTACCATTTGTAATGCATCTTCTGGCTTAAACAATCTCCAGCTCCCCGGAAAACAAAATAAATAAAAAGGCGCAGCATCTTAGCAGCCCCATTTCTTATTCAGTCGCTGACAATACCTAATGAAGTGGATAAATGATTAATTAGGAAACGGTATTTCTTTACAGAAACAAGCTCTCGGGGATAAAAAAAAAATAAAATCCCTCGACTCTGTTGTTCACTGGTCTGTTACCCACTATTTTTAGTAAGTGGAGAAGGAGCCGAAACAGCACGAGAGGAAGCACAGCAGTGGTTGATCAGAGTGGTAACAACAAACAGCCCTCCAAACAAATCGCCAGGCGTCGTTTAATGCATAGCTCCCTGGCTATGCAATTAAGTCCTCTGCCATTCCTGATAAATACAGAGCTCCAGGAATGGTAATTCATTGTTAACACCAGACTGCTGAAAAATTAGAAATCTAAAGGGGGAAAAAAGGGGTTGACTTTTGGTGATCCACGTTGCATTGTGGGAGATACACTGCCTGGAGCAAAAAAATAATGAGAATAACATAATATTGAACCTTTCTCTCAAACAAAGTCATTTTACAGCTTTCCCATACCAATACACACTAGACTGCTGTGTCCGAAACGCCAAGCAGGATATTACCTCTCTCAAGGTATCTTTCTGCATAAGTCCAGGCTATTATTAAGAGACATCCAATTAATAGTTTTAAAAGATGCATATAAAAACTGCAGCTACAAAACTTTTATTCCAGTTCCACCCTAGCAGTCACCTGAAGTATGCCATACTGTCTTTTAATTAAGATATTTACAATAGCACTGGGCAAGAAATTCAGAGAGAGACATTTGTCTGCTTGCCATTCGTATTCAGGAAGGAGATGGCAGCGCTCAAAGCCGTCGAGAGCTCAGTTTAAAAGTTCCCTTTGTGCCTGCTGCTTTATAATACATAGTTTGGCTTCTTTTTATGTTCCAGAGTATAGCGGAGTAAAAAAAAAATAAAAAAATAAAAATATAATTCACATATCCAGCTGCAATAATGAGAATAGTAATAGAAAGATCAAATCAACCATACTATCCCAGGCAATAGAAAACAAAACATTGATTTTAGCTTTGGATTTCTGACCCTTAAGTCTTGGCTATTTTCATTAAGTATACCTTGGTTTGTAAGCAAAGCAGCAAAACCAATGAAATAACTCGATGAAACACTGACAGCAGTGATTCTAATTTTTCTCTACAGCTACTGACAAACAGCTGAATGCTTTCAATTTTCTTCCCATTCCTGACAGCGCTTTTGGAGAGAAAGACTTCAAAAATTCACGCTTACATTTATCCCACTGCAGTTTAACCTTTGCAACACCCGGGTCCTCCCCATGAAAAATAAATAACTCGCTCTCACTTCGCATTTGGAGAACTTCTAATATGACATTGAGTCCTGCCCGCATGTGGTTGGTGCTCAAGGTCTCTCCTAGCGGCATCAATAATCATCTGAGCTTTGCCTTTGGAGTCGTTCTGCCTCCATTTTCTTTTGTATAAAGCACAGAAAGAGAGCTGCTGAAATCAATCTGCCTTTGCTGTGTTCACCTCCCTCCTTTCTCATTTCTCTCTCCTTCTCCCCAGAGAGCGGAGGTGTAAAAAGCCATTTCTTGGGAGCTGAAATCTTTGGCGTGAGTCTACACTCAGCATTCCTTCCTTGCCCCCACCTCCCCCCAGGGCTGCTTACGTTTCTAAGACAGGTATTCCAAAATTAGCACCAGTCCTCTGCTCTTACACCAGCACTCAATCTCAGTGGCCTTTATTGCTTTTCCACCGTCGGGACCCATCAGAGCTGGATTCCAGTTGCATCCTCGTTGTCCAGCATTTATCCTTTGCTTTTCCAAAGGCCATTTCCCAACACGATGTGACTCCTAAGCAGATGGCCTCGGGGCACTTACTCCTTCTCCCCAGCCAGCAGGCTGGGCTGTTTCTCTGCGTGTGCTTTCCTCCTAAGGGTTTCAAAGCCAATAGCTCTGGATAGAGACCATTAAGCCTTAAATGACCTATAAATTCCTATTAAAAAAAAAGTTACATTTAATTCATTTTCCAAATTTCCACCCAGCATTGCCTCTGCCTGTGTCAAACTCCATAAGGATCAATAACTCCAAACCTGGTTGCTATTACATTCCTGCACAGGAACAATTAATATCTATCTTGGGGTTTTACACTGCCTCATTGCTGTGGTTTTTGAATGTTTTCTGCACAAAATCAACCACATCAACTGAGTCCTCAGAGGATATCTGAGAGTCTCCCACAGATCTGCCTTTCCTGGGAAAAGCAGTTTCTGCTTGAAATGTTTTTTTCTTTTTTCCTCGGATAGGTAGAAATATGGAAGAAACAGGTAGACAAAAATTCCTCTTGAGCAAAGCATCTAACATTGATAAAACACATCACCCTCGGGTCTGAAGCAACATAGCCCCTTGCCAACTCTTGGAAAGCACATTTTTGATCACCCTCTGCAAAATTATTTTACCCTGCTCTGTAAGTCTTTTTGTTTCAGAGGAGTTTGAAGAAAACTCTGTAGAGTTTTTATTTAAAATACGCATTAACCCCATCGATTGATCCAAGGTGTGCCATCAGAGGGGGTTTACCTGGCCCCCAGCACGGCCTCCGCTTTCCTTGGAGGACTCCTTTTAGTCTTTCACAGACTTAGGCAAGGGTTTGCTTCTGCTTGCTGCCGCCAGTCCCTTGTGTACACATCTCAGGTCGCTGCCACCTCAAACATGACCCCAGTGGCGCCGTCTGTCCCCGGGCCTACCTGCTCCATCACCGCATGGCCACGACAGATGGCTCTGCTCACACTCACGAGCCAGCAGCTCTCAAACATGTTGCTCCTAACCCTTTGCAGGGCCGAACCTGGAGATGAACGCCCGCTCTTGTTTGCAGCACATTTTTAACGTTGCTTGAACTGGAAATATTTATTCGAGTCGCAGTCCCTTCGCTTGCTCCTTTTGGCTTGCTTTATGGACACAGTTGCTGAGGAGCAGCAGGCAGTGATGAAAGGCCCGATTTAAAAATTCTGCACCCTCTGTAACTTCCCGCAGGTGGATTTATTAAGGGAAGTTTAATCAGCTCAGAGAAAACCCCCGGAGTAAAATGCAGCGCAGGCTTCCCTCAATTAATACCTACGCAGCTCTTCTTTCTGCCATTGCTCACTTCAGCACGGGGCTTATTTCCTCCGAAGGAAATTCGTGGGAAAACAGGAGAGCTGCTCAGCTCATCCATGGAAAATCAGGGTAGCTTATTGGAGTGGAAATCGCTTTAATTGCAGGGAGAACAAGCAGCGTGGAAGGCTGTAACTCACAAGCAGACAAAACAAGCTCTGTTGGACTTTCTCAGTGCCCACCACGGATTAGGGGAGCCCACCCTGAGCAAGGGCCAGGCCCCTCCAGTAGCTCCTGCTGGAAACAAGAGCCAAGGAAGGGCCAGACTGCAGCACATCTCACAACCCCGGCCCCACCACCATCAGAGCCCAGTGGTTTTGGAAGTCCTAATCTTAGACACGGACTTGGCGAGCCCTGGACCCTGGGTTGAGATTTTGGATGTGTGCTGGGTTGTCCGCCTTGCTCCAGAGGAGGCCTGGCTCACCCCTGGCCACGGCTGAGCAGCTGGAAGGACACTTGCTCATTTGCTTTGCTCTGAGCTGCCCTCTGCAAATACGAATCTATTCACCTGTCAGGCAGATTTGATTCCCAGCATGTCCTTTCCCCACGTTGCTCTGAATCACCGATGTCCACAGTTCACAGCACCTGAGCCACGCAGCGAAAGATCTCTACAAATAGCTCTGGCGAGCTGACAGCAGCCTGGGCTGTCATGACACAAGCCCCAAGCAAGTCAAGGAGAGCCCGTCCCTGCGTCACCCTGCCTTCCACGGGCAGCTGCTGCCACAGGTCTTTGCCCATTACAGCAGATATCCTCCAGCAGAGACCCCGTCAGCATGGCCTACCATGTCAGGGAAAATGGTTTCTTCTTTCCCAGGTTCCCAAAACCCAGACACAAGCCTGCAGCAGCTCACTGCAGCACTTGCAAAAGCCCAGCTGGTGCTAGATGCTTAATGCTCTGGGGACAGCAGGCATGAGGGGTAAATCCAAGGACTAATCCTGCTGCAGCAGTGCTCTCAGAGGCCCTGAGCACGGTGCTAACCCACCACTGCCCCACAGAGCCCACCATTGTCTCCTTCATAAACACCTGAAGACCCAACCAGAAAGAAAACTTCTGAATTCCTGAATAGCCAGAAGTGTAGGCTTTTGTTTCCAGCAACAAATTCATCTGGTGCAAGAACGATTTCATCTCCTATCACTCTGCATTTCTGCAAGAGCACCATTCTCCAGGGAGGAGCTGGAGCTAGAACCTGGGAGTCAGACTGACGCACAGCTTCATCAGCACCATAAATCCACCACGCTGCCGCCAGCTTTCTCAGGCATTTTCAGGTGTTTGCAACCCAAGAGCCCAAATATGTTTATGCTAAATATTAAGGGCATGACTTGGCTGTGTACACATAGGCTCCTGACTCTGCTTCATGCCTGTCCTGCTTAAAACTACGGCCAAGCAGCAATCGGTGGTGACAGTGAGTTCAGCCTTGAAATGAGCTTGCAAGTGCAAGCAGCAGCTGAGCTGCAGGAGCCCGGCATCGGGCAGCCTAGAGCTCCGCTCTGCAGATGCGAGCAGTTCTGGATGAGAAGACAGGCTGACACAAGTGTGCCTGTGCTCGTTCAGCTGGCTACACCAACCCTGTTTTAATTAGTAATAACTGGGATGACTCCCAGACAGCTCTCAGAAATGGTGCCCTTCCCAAAGGCCAACGCAGATATAAACTCTGTTCTAAGATCTGGCAATTTTTCCGCGATAAAAAATAAATAAATCCCATACCCTACAGGGATTTCTGTCCTGGGGGATGCTCATAGTGGGGAATCATGCAGGCGTGTGCACATGGAGCAGAGCAGGGGAGAGAATGAGACTCCGGAGTGGATCATCTGTTCTCTCACCTCAATGAGCAGCAGCAGACTCTTAGTCAAAAGAAAGCTTTTATATGTTTCATTATTGTTAAACATCTGAGACAAACCAACAATGACATCGCATAGATACTTCCCATTCCTGCCAGCGCATTAGGTTTGTGCTATATTACCCAGGATCTTCCCTACCACCTCCAAAATGCCTGGGGAAAATAACATTAAGAGATTAAAAGAAAAGCTATTGCTTAATATTAGAATGAAATACATCCAAACTCACATGCTGTTTATGTAATAATAATTACAGCTAGGAGAGCCCCAAGTCCTTAAACAGGTTTATCTTCCTAAATGAATTTGGCCCATAAACTCTTTTAGTAATCTCATTCCCAGCCTTGTATTGTTAATAAAAAGCATTACATACAACATAATCAAGAACGGTTCAGGAAGAAGGCTGAACGCAGGCTTAGACCAGGGTTTGAAGTTCCAATTCTGAGGTAGAAAGCAAACCAAATGCCCCTAAGGCATGGTACACTGCTGAGATGATGTTTGTTGCAGACCTCATCAATACAGTATCAGAATGATGCACAGGACTTGTGGAGATGCTCTTTGCCTGCTCTCTCCTGCCCTGTGCATATCCGAATTTGGCAGACTCTGAAGTGGGACACGGACCCCAGAGCTCTGAAGTTCCTCCACACACTTGCTGTCATGCCCTGGAGGTGTCCATCTCTGCAGGCTCAGCTCCCCCCGACAAGCCATGTTTCATGGTACCTAGCTGTCTCTCCTAAAAGACATCCAGAGAAAATGGTTTCCCACGTCAAACTGTGCAAAATTCAAAAGGCAAGCAGGGCTACAGACAAAGACCTGGGAGAAACACAGGGGGATGAGAAAAAGACAGACATCCTTGATTCTGACTTATAAAAACCGGGAGTATTTTCAGAGGAAAGGGGGAGTTTTTATCATGTAATTAAACGTTCGGTGTTTTCAGCCATAGCTGACCTACGGATGGCTGCATTTCATCACCACTTCACTCCCATCTGCCTCTCCTCCGTTCCAGTCTGGTCCCCGGGACTTTACTGGCACAGAGAGAACAGAACAAATGCATTGTCTACCTTAGTTTGCACTAAAGACACCTAAATCCTTCACAGTTCTTTAAGGGGGCCTGGAAATATTTGCAGCCAGGCATCCATCTGATCTAGTTTGCTCTGGGCTGACTCCGAGACATCTTGAAAATTTAATGTAATTGGAAAGGCAGGAGGTGTTGCTCCGTGATGAAATGTCATGATTGCACTGGAGACAATGACACTGCAAACACCGTCCTAAAGGATGCCTTTGTTTTCCCTTCCATAAAAAAGGGTGGGGAGGCAGGAAAAGAGAAAAGAAACAGATGATTTGTGTCAGATGATCAGTTTGATGTCCCCTTCTGAAAAATGTTTTGTTAGAAGGAGAAGTCAATTAATTTGATCCTTCCCTTGGTGTGCTCTGGGTGAACACAAATTTATTCGGGTAGAAAGACCTCTGACAGATGATGTGCTAGCAAAAATTTTCAAGGCTTTTGGGCTTGATTTAAGATAGGTCTAAATGCAGTTGCTGCCGATGAAAGAGGAGCCTGCGTAAAGGACACACTTCAGTACTCGTGTTATATAAACGTCTCTCCAGACAAATGAGAGCAGGAATCATCTTGTGGCTGAAGCATGGTGAGAACAAGGGCAGAAAGGATTTGGGGTCAGCCTGTGACTCTGTCACTACCCCTCCAGAGGACATCTGGTAAATATCTTAAATACACTGGGCCTCCATTTGCAAGGCAGGAGATGTTTTCTCACTGATTTGGATCAGAGCTCTTCAGAGCAGGGACTGAAAAAAAATAAAACACATCCAGAGATATCCTGAGCTTTGACAGTCGTATCATTGACGATCTGCAAAGAGCTCTGTAGGGGAAGACACAAATCTTGAAATAATTGCTTGGGTGCATCTATCTAAATAAAACCAGTGCTGCCGGGCATCACTCAATTTTGTCCCCTGTGCTTTAAAATGGATTTGAGCATAGCCTCATGGCTTGGGAAACTGAGGCAGATGCTCAGAGATTTGTTCCCACTGAGCACAAATTAAGGGTAGACACAGACGGAGCACTGGTCCATCATGGATGTGCTGTTGCCTTCAGGGGGCAGTGGCGACCTGGTTCAGGAACGGCACAGCAACCAACCCCAGGCCGCTCAGTCCATCGGCTCACAGACACCAATGTGCTGGATGGCAAATGGCGTTTATTGTCGAGTCACATGGGGTTATATACCCGAGGCCCATAGTGTCACTTCCGCTTGCTTACATCACAGACCACACACTACTGTCCATCAAGGGACGGGCTCCACCTTTCCGTACAGCGCGACATCTTCCGGCCGCCAGACCCTAACTACCCACATTTCCCCCCTCCCTATGCATAACCAAATTAGCTAAAATATAACAATCTTAAGACGTAGACATCATAACTTAAATAAAAAACATAAGGCACAATAACCAGGAGAAAACTAGGAGGTAACTGGTAACCCTGAGTAAATACACTCTTAAAGTAGTTGTTGGTGTTCTACCAACGTAATATTAACTTTCTCTAACCAGCTTTTAACAAACAACACAAGCTTATTTAGTATACAAGGTCCAAAGATAAGATCATACAAAGGCATCACAGCCCCCCACCCACGGAGGCCGCTTCGCTGTTGTCTGGGTTCTGCCAGTGTGGAACTCTCAGGCTTAGACAGGACGCTTGCTGACTTATTGTCTTCTCTTGTCACCGGGGTATACAAATTACGGGAGTGTCTGATGATCCATTCCTGTGAACAGAAACTCAGTTTTCATTAGTTTTATTCTGAGTCACGGTCAGGTCACTGCACCGAACTGGCGCCAGCGCCCAATCCACCGTGATCTGGCAGATAGTAGGCGAGTTGATCATTCCTTGAGGCAGCATTTTCCACTGGAAGTTGGGGCGTTGGCTGTTTGGAGCTTCTCTGGCCGTACGAGTTGCCATAACTTCATGGGCCCACAGGCCCTGGGCTTGCGCATGGGGGGTGATCACTGTTGGGTCCACACCCATTAGCCGCTGCACGCTAGAGCCATATAGTGGGTGATCTGCCCCAGTAACTTGGGCCAGTTGTCTCATACAGTTGTCCTCCCATTCTTGTTTGAAAGTGATCATCCCCCCCCCTTCAAAGATCAGTCTACAAGTTTGTTTTATATCAAACGGGAGCATATCGTCTCCCCTGAAAACACCATCTATGAGGGTGGAGACCATTGCAGAATGAAGCCCTTTATCTGCAATGGCTTTAACAATCGCTTGTACATCCTTAGGGTTTATTGGTGAGTGAACCCTCTGCCCCCCATCTGTCACCCAGACCGGGAATGCTAGCATGGCCGAAAGAGCCCAGATGGCACACGCAATCTTAATTTTCCTCCAATCTGTGAGAGGAATTTCTCCCCCTCGTGGTGCTGCTTTATTTCGGATGGGGATATTTTTGCTATCTGTCCCCATTTCCTCCTCCGAATTTAAATCGGTATCTGATCCGGACTCGGAGCTCGACTGACTGCTCCCCTCCGAGTCCCGGTACCGTCCCGTCGAGTTCGGGCCCTGCCCCCCACCCCTTTGGGCAGGCCGCTCTCTCCCTCGTGGACGCCTTCTCTGCGAGGTGTTTGCCCCACCAGAGCGTTTTTTCGGATGGCCGTTCCGATCGGCTCTCTGCCCCTCTCTCGTGTTTCTACCTCCTCCCTGGTCGTCCCCACAGCCATTCTCTTTCTCCCATTCCCACGTGTTAGTAAAACCTAGCACTTCATCCCCGTTCCCGCTGGAGGTTTCTTCACCCGACTCTTCGTCTTCTAGTTCGGCGCCGTACTGGGGCGCACATGGCGGTGGTCTCTCCCAGATTTCCTCAGACTCTGGTTCCCCACTGGCACCCCTGGCTTCCTCAGCTGAGCCACCCCATAGCTTCCACAACTTTGATACGACCTTCACAAGGGTTTCCATCTTCCTTGTTGGTCCGGGAGCGTCCTCCCCGCCGGGCTGGTCCCACCGCTCCGGCCGCCGTTCACCCGAATCCAGAAGTTTTCCTTTCCGTACAGCGCAACATCTTCCAGCCGCCAGACCCTAACTACCCACAATGATGCTCAGTGAAATACCTCAGATTTCACCCAGTCCGGAGGCATGCTGAATTTACTGAAAAAAGCATAGAAACACTGAAGTAAATTTGTACTTGCTTTAAAATGTACAAATTTCTCCAGCTAGAGCACTTGTATTACTGAAGTGTCTGAGAATGTCACAAACATTTATTATGTCATCCTTTCTAACCCATGATTTCCTCCGCTTGACTTTGTGCTCCTTAAAAACATGGTAAGAGATAGTCCTTGCCTAAAGAATTCATACATGAGACATTCAAAAGGAGCGAGAGAATATTAATATTTTATACTTTATACAGACTATTCTATCCACAAAGAAAGAAAATGTCTGTTCACAATTAAGAGCAGGGCAGGAGTTCAGGACTGTGTTACTGACTATGCTAAAGATTTTGAGCAATTGGTTTTCCCTCTGAATGCCTCCTTCACCCCTATTGTACCCTCTTCTGCAAGGATGCGGTGTGAATTAAAAGCTTTGAGTTGCTGCACTGAAATGTGAAATGTTATTTATTGTATTAATGCTTTTGCCTTTGACCATTACTGCAATCTTGTCTTGTCAAAGCTAACCCTGAAGATATACACTGTGTTGTATATTTATGCGAGGGTAACAGCATGTGCCAGAGACAGACTGGAGGTCTACAATATGGCCATATTGTCTACAGAGCATAAAAAGAGAGATCTAGACCCAAGGCAGATGTCTTTGGGTTCCACAATTTCAGATTTTTATGGTTAACTAACGGCGCTCATAATGAGCCTGTTATTTCTGCGTATCAAAATTATTCTACCACTTTAGCAGATGATGTAGCACATTAATTTTTATTTCCAAAATCAAGGCCTCCGTTCTGTGAGAAGGCATGGAGAGAGTATGGAAAATTGCAGTCCCAGCCAACAGCAAACTTTCGATCCAAGCGGACTGCACACAGTATTTGAAGTAGCTGGAGTTCACCTGTAGACTTCTGACGCCCTTCTAAATGCAAAAAGAAGGCTGACCCACATGGGTCTATCTGTTGGTTATCTGACTGGCATGAGCTCATGAGCTCCTGGTGTTTCTATTCAATAGCTTCTATTTATCCTAAGAAACATTTGCTGTTAAAAGAAAAAACAAAAGAGCCAAAGCCTTTCATCGGAAGGGCTCTCTCCTTGCCGAAGCACGGCTTGAAGAAGATGCTCACCATATGCTTTTGACTGAAAGGCACTCAGAGTGTTACTGACACTTGAACCATAGTTTCCTCTGACTCACTCCTGACTCTAGAAGTTGGCAATTTCGACACAATTTCAATGAAAAAGAGCCTAGATTTTTCTAAGTTAATAGGATGAAGTTCAACTGAATTAAACAACAAAAGACAGTGCCTCCCTGCCCCAAATTCAGGTAAAAATTTGGCTAAATCACATAGCTTTATAGTCCCTAGGATGAAGGTTGTGTCACTGTAAGTAGTTGCTGTTGCCTTTGATGCCACTGATCTAGGAAACTTGAATGAAACAATTAAAATGATCAGCTCTTTTGTCTCTTGGAGCCCCATTCAGAGCCATGTTTGCTGCTCAGACCTGCTTTGTACCTGATCAATATTATATGCTCTATATTTTAATTGAGGGAAATATATTTCATTACATATTATATATAATATGATGTTATATATATATATATATATTTATATATTATATTTTATTAAGTGGGAAACACTTTGCTTCCCACCTACCAAGTGTAGTATTCAATGGTTGAAATCCCATAGCCTCCCAAAATAGCTGTCAATTTCCCCTCTTTCCTCAGCAAACTCCAGGAAGAAGGGGTGCTTGGTGAAACTCCTCCGACGTTAAGAAGGAAACCAAGCCAGGACTGCTGTGTTACAGAGTGCAAGTGATGCAAGCAGTCCATACAATTTTAATCCCTAGCTCCCATCAGAGAGAACAATCAAGATCATGGGGCAAGACAAGAATGAATTTTAATGACAGGTGACATAAAAAAACCTATTGTATGAGCCAAAAAGGGATGCATGTCACTTATGTAAGTCTGCAGAGAGATAGTAATCTTGTTTCTCCATTTCACAGCTGAATTAATGCACTCCACCAGCTTCATACATGCCTAAAATCACAGTTTTAGCCCTGAATAACTTTTTATCTGAAGCCTCTGCAGCCAAAGCCAACTGTACAATCATCAGATTTATTTGGGCTAGTCTTGATACCCTGCTGGATATAGCTCAGGCACGGGGTTTCTCTGATAAGAGGGACTTTTCCGTAAGACTTGATACTTCCCTTCAGAGCCTTTTGCAAACATTTGTGAATTAAGTTTGATAACAGCTGTGTGAGGTGAGAAAGTATTATTTCTGTGCTCGTTTTCAAAGGGGGAATATGCCCAGGCAGTAAAGCTCTGATCCTACTTTCTGTTGCCTTATCAGATATGTAGGCACTTTTGGGGATCAGGACATAGCTACCTTGCTCCAGGCCACTGAAAAATTGTGATTATAGCTCAGCATGCCAGCTCCTGGCCCTATAGCTAAAGCCCTGAATGACCCCATCCCTCCCTCAAAGCATTTCATTACTGCAGCAAATCTCCAGTACTGGTTTCCTGTCTTCCCACCCAGTGACCCTACTCCTTTGTCTTCCCCATAGCCCCAAGTCCTTATATATTGTTGTAGACTCGCATCTACATGTTGTGATCCTCCTGCTCATTCTGGAAATGAATTGGTTCCTCAGGAAATCCAACACGAGATCTGCTTGCCTAGGAAAAATCCCTGAAAGACTCTTCCTTCAGGTTCTCCTTTCTCCAAGTCCGATAACCTGGTGCCTTCCTTTGCCTCCCCTGGCTCTTTCACAGCATCTACAAGAGGGCACCTTCCCAAAACCAAGGAGCTGAGCTCCTGGGACAGCTCCTCCTCCTCCTGGTAGCAAGGAGCTGTTTGGTTCGGGCCAAAAGGCTGCTCTGCCTTGCAGGGTTTCTCACAGCTGGCATTAATCACTTCTTCCTGGCCCATCTCCTGATTACCTTCACCTTCCAGCATCTGATGTAGGTGCCTAATTCAGGTTGCTCAAAGCCCTGCGTAAGGCACGAGCTAATTTCTTCAAGAAGGCTGCCCAAAGTCCCATTCAGGTTTGCATCTCTTTATCACAAGGAAACATTGAAAAAATAAAAAATATAAAAGGTAGATAACGAGAAGTGACTAAGTGCAGCTTGGAGTTAACGCTTGACAGCTGAGCCATTGACACTGACAGCGTGCGTGCTCCCAGCCCCTTCCCAGTATCAGATGTGTCAGTCTAAATGTTAAACGTGGTTTAGACATTTAAGCCATGGCCTAAACCTAAAAACATTGTCAGTGAGAGAAGTCAATTGGGCATACTTTGGGGAAACAGGGGCTCTTAGGTGCTTCTTCTAGCTTCAACATGGTGAGCACAGGGGGCATTGGTAATGCCACGGCTACCCACGTCTGGGATGCGATGCCCAAGCTGCAGGCAAGGTCTGCACTAAATATTGAGGCTGCAGTTTGGGGTCTCAACTCTCTGGGCATGGTGCCCACAGACGTTGTGACAAAACACAGCAAACAGAGCAAATAAAGAGTCAATGCAGCAAAAGGGCACGGCACTCCAGCTAGCGGCTGGGGAGCACAGGAGCTTCAGGATTTTCTTAACATCAGGCAGGACTGCAGAGCAACCACGGCACAGATCCCCCGACCCCATTTTAACGCCTTAACAACAAAGCCATTTCCCTTCCTCCGTACAGCCATCAGGCATTATCCTTCAGGCGATGTCATTTACTGCTCTTGGTCTTTACTCGGTTAATGCTGCTGTTTTCCAATTACTATCCCATCTGCTCCGGCTGGTTCATTTGTGCAGGCATGGCCGTGACCTCCTGAACCCCTCTGGTCTGGGCAGCTCTGCTCTGGCAGATCCCAACTCTCAAAACCAATTCTTCTCAGGTCAGGAATTCAGATGACTAATTACAGAGGGCACATAAGCCAAAGGGCCACGTGTACTGTCACAAGCATTTCTTTGTCAAACAGTAAATGGCTGCTGCAAGTCATCAGTGTATTCCTGCTGTCTCGTCCAGGGATGCTTACAGGGAGGGAATAGACAAATCTAATGAATTCAAACAACGCCACTTTTCCAAAGTCTGAACCCAAATTTTGCATGACCCAATTGGCCTGTGGAAGTCAGAGATGAAGTTCAAAGGCAGACCTGAGGCCTTTTACTAGATGCCATTATATGTCTGTGCTGTAGAGAAGCAGGCCTTCTGATTAAAATCCCCATTTGTAAAGCAGAGAAAAATTTGGATCTACAGCCAGCCGTGCTGCCCATCCTCGTTGTCGCACACATCTGTGCAGCTTGCTCCGTGCCAATTTTGTACGCCTCTACTGCCAGGGGCTGACGTGGGACCAGGTCACTAGGCAGTACTGAAAGGTAGGTAAATAATATTGAACGATTGATAGAGCTTTGGATCAGCCATGCTGAAGGTTCAGAAATCCAGGAGAAGGTGGTAGGTGGATGGAGCGATTTAAGAAACCCATGAGCTTTCGGTGCATCTACAGCACTGATGATTTCGAGCCACGGGTTTGAAGTTCATCTGTTCCATTTTCACCTGGTTTATGCAGCTGGGTTCGCAATGCCTCTCAAGTCTCCTTTCATCCGTTATATTTCTTCCCTTGCTTTTCACTAAGAAGTAATAAACTCCCTTAAAGTGACAAGGGTACCGGAGTTTGTCTGGAAAGAGGCTCATCCAGGACTGACAAATGTTCTCAGCCTTCGTGTACCTTGTCCAGTGCCTCAATGAATTCACATCATCAATTGCCCAGTACTCCAGCCTGATAACAAGTGCCTAATCCAGAAGAAATGCTCCTCTGACATACTTTTGACAGCACCTAACCGTACTGGCTCATAGAAATGATGGAGAAGATCTCTCAGAGCTGGCTTTCTATAGCCTATCCTTCTGACAATGAGAGAATGCTCTCAAGAGCGTACTTTATATCATCGCCTGGTGCAAATCTCATGGGAAGCCATTTCAGCCCTCGCTTCTTTGAGAGCTTCCTCGGTAATACAACCTAATTCTTTTGTTTACTGTCATCTCATCAGTGCTCTGTACGTTCTCCCTCCTGAAAGTTGCATCTGGTGGTATTTGGAGCCTTCAAATTTATAGGCTGCCATCAGATGATGTGGAACCAGAAGCTCAAGGAAAAGCAATAACATCGCATCCATTCCTAGATATTTATTTTCCTGCACTAGCCGAACTCAGTATCCATGAGATCTCAGGTCCATGATAAATTTATCACAGCTTACCAGCCTTGGTTGAGCCACGCTGAGCAGAAAGGACACTAGAGACCTGAGTGTTGCCCTCAACATCAGACCTAAGTGATGCGACGAGTTTTGCATCTGAATTTCACTCTCTGATGGCAGAGATGGTTTCCTCCTTCAGTCTCGCTGTGTTAAGCCTACTGCACTGCATCTTCAGCAGCTGTCCAGCCCCTGAGACCTGTGCTCATGTGCCCAGCCCTCTCATTGCCCCAGACAGTGCATTTCCATTCCTTACCATAGCAAGCAGCCCTTAGGAAGGATATTTCCCAAATGTTTTTCCAGGAAACCACAAGTCTGTTGTCATACCAAGCAAGTGGTGTTTTTTTTTTTTTTTTCTTTTTCCCAAACTTCAGAGACACAAAAGTCCTATTTAGAGTTAGAGACACACCAGACATAAGGCGACTGCCTAAAATAACCAGCAGCTAACACAGGACGTTCTCAGTCATAGCAAGGCTTCCCGCGACACGCTTTGGGCTGCAGAGATTTGCCTTTCTCCTGCTGACATCCCATGACCGTCTTCTGAAGGCTTTTTCTTTTGATGAAAGGATAACACCTACAGCCGTGTATATCATTGTTCTTTTTAAGAAAGATCTAGTGTAATTTTTATTTTTTTTTTGGGTGAGGGAGCTGTCCCTGGCTTTCTGTCACATCAGATGGATGTGAGAGAGCGAAGCACGTCTGACATGCACGGCGCAGGGTGCTGACAGCTTGGGTGGCAGAGAGCGTGCCAGCCGGAGAGCGAGCCTGGAGGCCAGGGCCTGTTCTCAGCTCCACCTCTGAGCACCGATGCCAACTGCAAGCGAGCTCCTCCAGCTCTGTTCCCTCTCCTGCCTCTTGCCTGCCTGCCGTATTTAGCTGAAGCTTTGCAGGGCAGGAGCCCTTCCCTCTCGGGGGTGCCAGACACAGGGGTGGAGACGCAGAGCTGCTGGGTGCTACATTGCAGCACGCTTTCTGAATGCTTTTTCCCTGCCTCTCTGTCTGACAAAGGACTGATGGCATCCCCTTTGCTACCTGGCAGCAGCACCTGCTCCTGATGAGGAGCAAGCACTGCCTTATCCATATTTCGGATCCAGTATTTCGGCCGTCATTCTCACTTGCCACCATTCTGCAAGCAACCCCGCCTTCCCCAACCTGTGCTCCCCTTCCCTCTCACCTCTTGTCTGCTGATGCTGAACGCTCCTGTGGTTCTCTGCCCATTTCTGCAGCACAGCGGGGTCTATTTGTTCTTGGAGCATCTCAGCCCGTTGCTCACAACATCTTTCTTCTCCACATCCACAATCCAGTTACCGATAACACCAAGCAACAAGAGCTATCTGGTTCTTCACAAGAACCAGAAATTTGGCTCTTGGATATCCCAGCACTTCACCATGAAGAGCATTAACTTATTTTCTTCTCTCTCTATATATATATTTTTTTAAACATGTGATCATACAAGAGAGGATTTACTTCCTAAGGCCTTCCTAGTGCAGAACTAGAGAGCAATCAGTTCACTGGGACATTTTTAATATTCCAGAATCATGTCTGAAGTCCACTGCACACTGCAAGTTTTTCTCAAATTACACTTATTGGAAAACCAACTTTCTCTTGCACTCAACCTAACAAATGACATAGTGTGCACAGAAAATAAATACACATATAAAAAAATTGTGAACCACGTCAGAAAGCCCACGGTATTCTATCTTAAATCTCTCCCTTTGACAGACAGTGGATTAAACAGAAAATGAGTTACATCTCCCCAAACCATATAAATGTGAGTCCCACATTGCAAGGTAGCATGACAAATAGCTGCTGATATATAAGAATAAAAATAAACCATGTCTGAGATCAGTGCCGGCATCGCTGCTTGTATCTGCCATGAAAATCAACTCAAAACCTTGGGATGAGAATTTGAAGTGCATGGTTTCGCTGGCATAAAAACTATGAAACCTTAAGGAATAAATAAATAAAAATAAATAAATAAAAAGACTGAAAAGGTGTTTCATCAAAAATAATCTTTGACTCTGGCCAAACAGTTAAGAAAAAGAGTGTTGGTTCTACTGTTTCCAAAGGAAGATATTCCCAGGAAGAAAAGAAAAGAAACAAAGGTATTGCCAGAAGCACACGTGATCTATATGCAGATGACAGTAATTCTAAAAGGACTCCTGGACTTCTTTTAAAGCATTTCAAAATGCACCCTGTATCTCCAAATTATGCAAAGGCAGGGTTGGAGTTGTTTTTCTTGAACAACAAAGGGATACAATGAAAAATCTTGTCACCCTGCTATAGAAATATTAAACTAAAACCTAAGTCTCCTAAATTTAGCCCTTCTTATCTAAGCATCCAGAGAGAATGTTAGTGCATCCCATTAATAAAGGTCTCCATCTTTTTGACTGGTCACCAGAGCACAAAAATTTGTGACAACGCCAGCAAGCCAGGAGTCTGAAATTGAGTTGGGAGGTCTGTTTTCATCTGTGGGTTTGCACAACTACTGATCAATGTGGTAAATTCTACTTCCCAAACTGCTCCAAGATGATATCCAAAAGACTTTGGAACTAGCTTGATTTGAGATATCACAAAAGAATTGCTTTGAAAGTGTCCATCAGAGGCGTGTGCACCAATGTTAGTCCAATATCCTATATGCTCCAATCCAGCACCAACCCTCTGCTTATGCTGATCTCTAACATTAGAAACACCAGAAAAGGATTTGGCCAAGTTTTCTTGTCATCCATTTACGTGAAATATACTCATTTTCTATGTGGACTAAAATACCTGCAGTACCCAGCAGCAGAACTTTAAATGATTTTAGGGTTGTTGCTGGTGGCTTTTTTCTTTACTGACAAGGCAGGCCTCTGATGCAGAAAGCAGTGCGACACAACAGGCAGTCGCACAGTGGGCTTTACCACCACTCTCCGGCCACTAGAAATCGTTTTTTCTTAATTCCATGTCATCTTCCCTCTTCTAATCTTCTTTGACAGGTGTTAGCTAAATGCAAGAGCAGGAAAAAAGACAGTTTTCACTGTTGGAAAGATCCGTCATGAGCATTTCAGCCTTCTCGTAGTGTGACTTCGCACATGCCGCTTGCTGCTGCTCTGCTGCTTTGGCAGCTCGGTCCTGACCAGAGGAAGGACCAAAAGCAGCATTTGACACTTTGCAGGATCAGGCACACCCAAGTATCACATCTCGTTTAGTCGGATATTTCTAGCACATTAGAGCACAAGGAACTTTGCCAGCCTGTGTGAGCTTCGACACCACACACGTCTGCAGACATCTCGGGGTGACACTTTCTGCGTGGCAGGCTCGAGGCTGTTGTGCCCAGGATGACTTGTGATTTGCTAGACAACGTTGTACTCACCTAAAATCCCAAATTCCCTTCTTTCTGAAGAGCGGATCCTCTTACACTTGGCAAGCAACTCTTCCCAAAGGCACGAGGAAGGTTTTGAGTACTGAGGATGAAGCCCCAGGCAGGGCTAGGATTCCTCCTTCCAAGTGGAAGACATCTCGTCATAGCTGAGTTCATTGGTGACTAGCTTTTCACCAGCAGAAGATTGCAGTATGTGAGCGATCTGGGAAGATTTTGAGGCACAAGGAGACATTTTGGCTGCATGTGGCCTGATATTTCTTCTGTGTAGCAGCAGGCCTCCATGCCCTACCTATAAACAACGAAAAACACTTGAACGTTTCAGCTGGCTCAAAGGCAGAGGAACTAGTGAAGTACTTACGGGTACCGTAGGCACAGCATAATTATCCAACAAGTTACAGGAAGGCATCCTTCTTCCCCTGAATAATTAAGACACTTTCCATTTCTGAGAGCAGGACATGGGATATGGGGAGAAATGTTTGGAGGCAGCATAGCAAATCCTCTGTTTCTCATTCTCCTCTGTTATTGCAATCTCCTCTTGCTATCTATCTGGGGATGCTGCTAAATGAAAAGGTTTATGACAGCTCTTCAGCACTCAATCATATAAAACACTCTCTAAAAGACGTTCAGTAAGTTAAAGGAACTGCCAGCACATTTTTTTCTTTTTTGAATCATAGATTGGGATTTTCACAGAAGTAAAGAAAGTTTACATGCCTAAATTCTATTGGATATCAATGGGATTTGGGTTCCTAGCTTCCCTAACTTTCTGCAAAAATCCCCATCTTACTCTGGATTTGCATTTCATCTGAGGAAGGAATAAGCTTGCAGTTAATGCATGAAAATAAGGTTAAGAATATTTCTAAATGAGCAGGGATTTTAAAGCCAATGAGTCGCACCAATGCAGCTGAGAGCAGAATTTATGTAAGCCTTTTTTTCTCCCAAAATAAAATGAAGTTTCTGATACAGAAAGAGAAAGCTAACATTTATATTGAGCTTACTTTCTGGCAGAGACTGTTTTTGTCTGAGCAAAAATAACTCTTTTGGAGCAAATTCTACTCCCACGTCAGCTACTGTGAAACTCCAGGGATTTCAGAGCGGTTCCTTTGGATTTAGCTGGATTCTCTTGCCCTGATCCTTGATGATGAATGGGGGAATTTAACATTCCTGGGAAAAAGATGGCCTCTACACAAGGCTGCCTCCAGGAACTCTGCTGCCCTCCACACGCTCAGGAATGATCAGCCAAACCAGCTGCACGCACTCAGCAACACCAACCGCTGCTCGCAGTTTTAGTGAAAGTAGCAACCTCCTGAGAAACTTCTGCTTTGAAAACAAGATGTAGGGTGGGTAAAGCAACTCAGTACAGAGAGTGTTTCCATGAAACAAGCTGCACAAGAGGCTACTGATTTCAGCACCAAGAATAAAAATTAAATAAAATAAAATACAGGAGGATTTCTGATTAATTTTAAACAAAAGACAGAGTAATCATGGCTTTCTTCTCTCTGCTACAGACAGGTCTTTTGGGGCCTCAATTCTTCTCTCACATTTACACTTGTATAAACCTTGAGTAATTTTTTCTTTAAGCCGCTATTTAATCTGTAGTTTTTTTCCAAGAAGAGGATCTGATCTACAGAAAACCTAAATCAATACCAGCTGGCTTTAGGTCAAAGAATTTGGACCTCAAGCATAAAGTATACCTGTCAGCTAGATATATACAGACATATATCACAGCCTGCATGAAAATTACCTCTTATTCCCCCATGGCAACTAGTGGCTAAGTAAAATATAATTAATTATTGTATCTTTCTGGCCTTTGATAACAAAGGTAATCAAGTCAAGCATTTATTTTTGCTCAGCTTTGCAATAACTACTTAATTGAAAAAGCAAAATTCCTCTCTCCATTTCTTCTCTGCATGGACGAGTTCATTTGCCCAGAAAGGGACGTGCCAGGAACTGTTCCACCGAACACAATCAACTGCAAAAGAGACAACCAAGACTGCCACAAATCTATAAAGCAGCCTTCCCTTCTGATCTGTCATTCACCTCCCAGTTGCTCCCACTCTCACATCTAACATGTCGGTGAGAGAGATGCTAAATTAACTTCATCATCTTTGAAAGGCACAGAACTTCGAAGGCCTGTCAGATGAGGAAGGTATTAAAAGCGGTGCCTTGGTCAAATCCCTAAGATCTCCCCTCCATCCAGACTAAACCTTTCTTTTTTATTGGAGAAAGAAAAAAAAAAAAGTAACATCTGCTCCTATCAAAACACTTTCAAAAGAAAAAGTCAGATGTTTGTATCCAGATACTACTGTGAGGCTGCAACTCTCCCAGTAACACAATTAAGCTCAGTATCCTTTCTATAGGCTAGGTATTTTTACAGATTTAAACTGCTATTACTCATGAAATATCTCAGAAATATGCCCTGATGATTATTATACAAGCCAAGGACTTGAACGACTGCAGTTTTGGTTACTGCCATGCCAAGAACTTCCCCTGTCAATTAGGAAAAGTCTTCCAGTGATACACAAGTGCGCAGTCATTTGCCTTTCAGCAGAGCCCTTCTCCTCTCCAGCATGGGGATAATAACTTCTGCCTACGTCAGATGGTTATTTGGAGGAAAAACATACTGAAGCAATGTGCTCTGCAAAAGACTGGCTGGATAATGGCTACATAAATATCTATGTCAGATTTTTTTTTTCCAGTCCCGCTCGGTGATTTGAACATGATCCACTGGATTATGCGAGCGTACAACTGATGGCCGTGAATCTTTGTGGTCTAGCTTTGCCTCTGTCTCCCACAGAAGCACACGAGGGACTCAATTTGGCCTTTTATCCTGAAACGCGGGTAGCTATATTTTATGGCTCTTGTTTCCCTTCCCAGTCAGGAGTGGGAGTCTGAGGGGGGAAAGGGAGTTAGCACCTGGCATTGCCAAGTCCAGCACGCCATGTGCCAAGAGGAAAAATTTATTTTGTTGACGATTGTTTCTGACTTCCACTTCCCCCAACTGGCTGGAGATGCAATTTTCAGATCTGCCTGAGGCTATCCTCTCTGTTTAGAGAGACAACGATAAAATCCCCAGTACAAACTTAACTGCTATATGCAAGCATGTTCTGGGAGCTCACATTACTTGCAACTAACACCATTTTAGGGAGCTCATTGACTAATTATTTTCAGAAGCTAGCGAGGTTCATTAGATAAAACAGACAGCTCTAATGAAGTTTCGGAAGCTGCTTACGCAACATTCAGAAAGGGGAAAGAACATCACAGACAACTATGAGTCTGTTTCTGGAGAGCTAAGACGAAGCTTGAATTTATTCTGACTTCATAAACATTTTCAGATTTTACTGAGAGAGCTGTGCAAGGCCCGGCGAGCTGGCACGGGGCTGGATCTTCACAGAGCAGCTGAGGTTGGAAGGGAACCTCTGGATGTCATTTGGTGCAACCCTCCCAGCTCAAAGCAGGGTTAAACCTCTGTGTGGCCATACACTGTGCATGCTCCCTACATCTACGTCTTCCTCTGTACTTCAGAGGGGTCTCAGCAGCACTGAGGAAAGGGGAATAATCATCTGTCACCCACCTCTGCCTCTCTAATCAGGCTTCAGGGTGCAGTGAGTGCAGCTGGTTTCCCCAGCAAGCAATCCTGAGGCAGTTTCTGTCAGGAAGAGGAAAAGTCTCGTAGCAAACTCATTTTCTGCACACCAGGGCCAGGGAGCTCAATTTCACATCCTCTCATCTGCCGGGTGGCCACAGTGCACAAGATGCTTAACCATCAGGAGTGGAATAGGACTCAAAGAAGATTCCAGAAAGATTACTGTCTGCTTGGGCTGTTTTCACTGTATATTTCCACAAGCCCATTAGTCACAATCACAATTCCCATGCCTTTGGAGATATCCATATTTTAGCGCATTATCTAATTCACAGAGGTCTATTGATTCCCAGCTTTGCTCTGAAGGGCAGTGACTCATCTTTCAGTGCACACAATAGAAGAGCTGCTAATAAAAAAAACATTTAACATTTAGAGCCAGAGTATCTGGATGAGAAATGCTCCTACACTGCAGACATCCAGGCTTCGTGAGCTGGATTCAGAATCTGATGGCTTTTTTCTCCCTCCCTGATGTGGAATACGCGAATGCTCCCGATGTGCTCATTTTCTAGGGAGCTGAATTGGCCCTGGGTATGGAGCCTCCCGGATTAACTGACAATCATCCGATGTAATGCATGACCTCAGCCAGTTTATAGGAACTTTGCACTTGTGTGCATGCACTGGGGAGGGATGAAAGGGTTTCTGGAGAGGGAAGTTCAGCCCTGCCCACAAAAGGACACGACCACACCGTTTGTTATCGTCTCCAAGCCTTCACACTGGGATCTGAACAAGGCTGAAGAAATGCACAGCCCCTGCACCGAACTGAATCTCACAAAATTAATCCACACAAACTTCCAGAACTAATTTCTTTTTAAAGCTAAATGGATGAGAAACTGCCTGGAGAGAAAACTGCACAGGGAGATATTGCTGCTGAAAAACACAGGAATCATCTATCAGTCACTAATCAATAATGCCTGAGCAGCACCACTTGCAAAACTCACATTGATTTTAATAGGAATCTTATTCAAAGAGACTCAGTGCCACCTATTGTGATTTTGTCTGACTCGTGGCATTTTTTCCTTAACAAGCGTTAAAAAATCTTTCATTTTTCAAAGCCAGTCTTTAAGAAGCATGAGATTAGGCGAGCATCTCAGCTTTTTATGCATGTTTGTCTCCCAGCCTGTGAGGTTGCAGAGAAAGACCTCACAGGACTCTGAGCAACACCTCACAGAGCTCATAACCCAGAAGGCAAACTACAGGAGGCTATAATGCCTCTTTTATACACACCTCTTTTCTTCTCTCCCATGACCTCATGAGCTGTTAGGTCCAACTCTGGATCCAATGAGCCAATACTTTGACTCATATGGCACCTCGCAGCTTAGAAGAGCAGAGGTTTAATACGTTATAGGAACAGGGGACCACAGTTTGATGTGCACTTAAGCATCTCTTTTTTTTTTTTTCTTTCCTTTTTTTTTTTTTAAATAGTTCATTGAGCAAGTGTGCTGTCCTGGGTAGAAAGGAGTGGTTAGTTGGAAATAAGGCAAGGACTGGTACTTTTTCAGTACTTTGAACTGTAAACATTTCCATACAGATACAGCAACAACTGTCTGACCTCCAGATAGTGACGAGAGCTTTAATATCTACCTACAAATTGTGACTGTTTCTATCTGAGAGCACCACACACTTCGTTGGCATGGTTTAAGTGATGCAACACGAGCTCGAGAAGGTGCTACAAACAATTCAACTGCCGCTTTCCCGGTAAAAAACAAAACAAAACAAAAAACAACCAACAGAAAACAATAACAACAAAAATAGCTTTAAGAGTCATTAGCCAGGAAACAATATTGCTTGCTTCCCTGCAGGACTGACTCACATGACTGACAAAGCATGCATTACGATGCTAATGCTAATGCCTCTTGTGCCGAATCCATCAATTCACAAAATGTAAGGTCACAAGGCAACATCAAAGGTCGTCTTGTGCAACCTGTGTGGCACGGACTGGAGTGTTTATTCCTCAGCTTTCCTTATGGAGCCCTTGACACTGAATTTACAAAACCCAAACCCTTCAGCAATTCATCTGCCACTGCAGGTAGGTATCAGAGTCCACCTCTGTCTGTCTCTCCCTGCTTTCCCGAGGCAGGGGCAGAATTTCACCCACCCTTTCCAAAATACCACAGCATGCATTTGTGCCAGCAGTGGAGGAATCCTGTTTCCTTCTGACGTTACAAGTGCATCCAACAGCCATTCCACCAAGCCAATTTTCCAGCCACTGAAGCAACCTAAATATCTACACGCTCTTAGTTTGCCACTTTGTTGTACTTCACATGCTATCGAATGGAAGCCTTTGTCATGAATAAGCCAAGATTTGTTAAAGGAAATGAACCTCGGTAGGGTGAATGTGCTGTCTTAATCCTTCAAGATACTTCTCCCGTTCTCATTTTCCTCCACAGAAAACTTGCTGCTCTAGTGGACTTCAGATTCTTCTTGATCATAAAGGAGTGACGTTTACAAAAATACCAATTCCACTAAAGCTACAGTAATAAAAGAAATGCTGCGCTACTGACTAATGCTCTTCGTTCTGGCAGAGGACGTTAACTGGAGTTTTTAAGAGTCAAATCAGTTTAGCAAATTGGGGACCATTATGCAAAATTTTCCCAATAGCTCCGCCTTCTTTAATCAAATACTTAACTCCATGCCTATCCAGGCCAGCTTCAATACATTTTTTAATGAAGATGTTTTCCAGGATTGGGGCCAAATGAGCTGAAATTCATCACTGCTCTGAGGTAAGTGCAGTGCTGAAAAAGGGAAAGGAGAATCATTAAGTTTCCTATTTGGACTAAACCCGGAGCATTAATTAGGACATTAATTCAATTTCCCTTCCTATGTCAGCTTTTAATTAAGCATTAATTTACCCTCCTAGGTTGGCTTTGGGGATCACATGGAATTGCCATGGGCTCAGTGGCACCCTACTGAGTGTTGCCAGCACCGAGCTGGGGTGGAGGCTGGCAGAGCAAGAGCATGGAGGGAAATGGGACTTCCATCACAGGGGCTCAGCACTTGGGTAGGGGGAGAACGGCGGTGTCCAGGGCAGCTACAGGGGCTCCATTTCTCAATCCAAATGCTCAGGTCCTCCGCTAGTGGCACAAGATGCTCGGCAGATGCACAAGTTTATTCCCATTTCAGATCTGGATCTAAAATTAATGCAGAAAAATTGCTAATGGTGTCTTAGTTAAATTATCCCTCAGTTAAATCCAACTCTTTAAAGCATAATATTAAACTAACAATGTCTGGTGGCTCTTATTTCATTACGCCTCCATTTCAACTTTTTAAGACTTTCTTTTCATTTCAGGATATTAGATTTGATAAAATAACAATGGCCTTAGTAGAGGAAAAAAAACTTTTTCCTAACAAATCTTGTACTGCTTCGCAAAGATAGCTCTTTATGATCTTCATTTTCATTGTACACTTCGATTCCATTACTCATTTCTTTTATGCGCTGGAGTTCAAAGAATAGCCACAGCTACTCAGAAACACAGAAAGACTTTAGCTATCCCCTCATTTAGAACCTTTTAGGGAATTAGGACCTTGCTGTGGATAAAGCACAAAATTGGGTTGGGTAATCTGGATTGTAATCCTGCTTCTGCCCCAGGCTCCCTGAATGACGTTGGTCAAGCCATTTTGCACATTTCTTGCGAGACTGGAGTAATAGTTTCTGGCCCCAAATGGCTGCTAAGAGGATCCATTCATAATCCTCGTGGAATGCTGGAAACACTTCTGCCTCCTACACAAAAACATTTATTCCATCAAGAAAGAGAAAAGATGTATGATCTAACCGAAAAGGTTTGTGACTGGGGAAGGAACTCTGTGTCCTTCCCCCGCTCGTACAGCGGTACTGCCAGAGTCAGCACGATGAGCTAGATGGATTGCTGGTCTTGTTTGCTATGTCTGACGTACATCAGCTGGTCTGACACACATCAAAATTAATCACACGTTTCAATCCTACCGCCCTTATTCACTCCGTGAGCACAGGTCTGGGAGTTTGAGGTCCCCAGGGACAGTGGGGATCTCCTGCTGCAGGCAGGAAAGGCACAGCACGGCTACGGGGTTTCTGTTGTGGTGTGTGAATTGTTCCATGGACAGGACTGCAGAAAGGGGTCTGCTGCGAGCAATCTATGGGATTAAATGTTGCTACAGGAATTAGTGGTCCAAAGCTTGAAAAAGGCCTATTTGCAGCCACCAGAATAAATTCACAGGGAGAAAAACATTGCTTAAAAGACCTATGCTGTTCATCTCAGAAGAAATCAGCTGATCATCACTGGGGTGCTTTCTGAACCCATTTAAACCAGTAGGAATCTGCCACTGAATTTAATGGGGCTAGAATTTTTCTCATCCACCATTACAGTGAAGAGATTATTAAAGTGCACAAGAGTGATTCAGCAAAGTCCCACCCCCTCGCCACCCTATTTCCAGCACATTTGGCCAAGCACACACTTTGGCAAAGCGGTTCAGAAGGATATTCAAGTGAATTATATTTTGTCATATTAAATTAAGAGAGGAATCAGTTAAAAATCATTTTAATCAAGGAAACAAATGGAAAAAGAAATGGAATGATCCCTTGTAGACTGCTTTTGACATTTGTGGATTTGTTTTGTATTCCCTCTTACTCAATAAACTGCAGGATGACTGAGTTCATTTCACAGAAGATGGATTGCATTTTCTTCTCTCAGCTCTGCAATGTCCATTGAATTCAACCAGAAAAAAATTACTGTGCTTTAAAAACTCATGATTCCTACATTATTAGAGTCAAACTGCACTGCACACCTGGGGCAAGGGCGAGGAAATGAACGCAATCTCCATGTGTGATAGAGGTGGTTATCTAATAATGGTGGTTAATATTTAGGGGGACTTTTAAAGCAAACACGCACTGAGAAATGCAGACAAAGCCAAAATGGAAAAGCCTAGTTTATACATAAGCCTCCACCCAGCCCCAATTTATCTTTTATTTTGTGAACCATTTTGAGACTGGGAGCCACATAGGCTTGCTTGCCCAAAGAAAGCAAAGATATAAGGGTCAATTCTGGCCAGCTGGTAGGGGTGTTGTGCCCCCTACCTCGCCCAGGAAGGTCCCTGCCACAGCCCTCTGTACCTTTGGGGTGAAGGGGCTCCTAAATATTCTGGGCAACTGGTCTTCAGTATCTTTCCACATCCTCTTGTGGCACGACATAAAGCAAGTGGTCTGTGTCAGCACAGCTCCCATCAAAGCCAATGGCTCTGCGGTGACTTATATCAGCTGAGGATCTGCCTTGATATTTTCACAACAAAGGGCAGCAGAGAAGGAGGGGGAAATTAAGGGGGACAAAAAACAACTGGAAAAATAAATAAAAATAAAACTGAAACCTGTCTATTCCTGGCAGGAACTGAAAGCAGAGAGAGGGAGAGATTGTTCTTACACCCAGGAGGTCCTGTGTGTAATAGAGATAGGCACCAATTTAAGATGCTTGGTAAAGCTGCAGCCTGGATAAGAGATCTGCAACGCAGATTGCAGAAGACAGATTTTTGTTTGAGGGTTTGGGTGTTTTTGGTAGACATAGAAGATAAATGTTAACCCTTTATCAGCAGAAGCAGAATAATCAGTTATATCTCCTGTTTTTAAGCTTCTGTGCTCACTTACTTTATTATTTGAAACCATCTGGTGCTTAAGGGCACTAGTGAAACTTCATGGTGCCACTGCTGTGGACATAAGACAGAGCATGCTGCCCAAATGAAATCCTGACTCAAAGTCTTGGTTCTGCAGTTTCAGTGTCGCTCCAATCTCTGTGCAGAATCAGGCTGTAAAAACACCATCGAGAAACACCTCTCCCTGCCTTTTCAGTCAAATAAACTGCCTGCCTCCACACATGCTGATATTTTCCTTCAGCAAAGCTGAAATGTCAATAAAAATATTTCCATTAGACTTTTTCGATTTTTTTTTTCCACCAGGATTTCTTTATTATCTCATAGGTGTCAGGTGCAAATTGTGCACCAAGGACACTGCCTGCAGGCTGGGAGCTGCAAGCCTGCACATGCAATCCTTCACTTAGGAATTTGCAAATTGGCTTCCCTGTTTAGTATGAGAGGAGGTTGTTAAAGATTTAGCAGACCTATTGCCAAAGAACTACTTTGGGAGATTGTTTTTTTGATCAAGTCTGTCTTCCATAAAGTCTCATTTGAATGCTGTTAACACACATCACAGACACTGATGACACTGAATTATTTAATGCTACACACCTATCTAAGATGAAATCTTGCAGATCAAAAGAAAATGTTTACTTCAGTTGGATGTGGTTTCTATATACACGATATGGGGTGATGAGACAAGAACTGGAAAATATTATGGGAATCACCTGAGAGGAATTAGTATAAATTCCTTTTGGCGGTCCTTCACTGCCTCTTACACACCTGATTCCCAGCCTTTTCTGTCCTCTGATAACATTGCCTGTCTGCTGGCATGCCAGCTTTCCATTCACGGACTGCTGTCCTTAATATTATTCCTGCTCAAGTCCCAGTGTGTTTTGGTGTTTACTTATTTTGCAATAATAAAAGATGATATGGCTATCCATAGAGCAAACAAACGGGCTCTATTTTCCCCTGTTGCTCAGAGTGAGTGGATGATTCAGAGAATTTATGAGACAGAACTTTGCTCGTGGGTAACTGGTCTTCATTCCCTTCAGCTTGACAGTGACCCAAACCGGCCACCATCCCACGTCTGCTCCACATGAAAGGAGCTTGCAGACTTTGTTCCATTTGTTTTAGGCTATTGAGACACTAAATTAAAGTTGAACTAAAGGTCCAGTTGGTTGGGAGATCCTCCCAAGTCATTCTTCAGGCAGATAAGAAGAATGACAAAGTCCATAGAAAAAATAAGCAGGAATTGTCTCTTTGCTCCCATTTCTTGATGGTTTGGATATCACGCATCATAAGAACCTTCTAAATAGACAAAGCCATGGTGGTCATGGAGGAACAGTGAGGATGGAGCTACACCTTTTGCAAGATGCCAAGGACATAATCAGATCAAAATGCTGCACTTGTCTGCTCTCCCAGCTTCACCAGTCTCCCATTTTCTTTCTGGGGAAAAGCAAGGGCACAGGTTCAATCTAAAAAGCCCCAGGTAGTTTGTGATCAAGCAGCCTTCTCCATCTAGTAAAACTGAGGTGGCAATTAGGGCTCTGGGAGCATCTCTGATACACAGCTTCAGATCCTCACAGAGTAATTTCAGATAGATGGGAACCTGTTACCTTAAGAAATGCGGTTTTGAGATCATATCAAACATTTCATTACAAAACTGCAGAGAAGTGAGTTGTGAAGCCTTACTTGAACAATTAAACACCTCGGGAGTACTTTAATCTGTGTTCTATAAACCCTTGCAACCAAAACTAAGACTACACATTCAGACCAGTATACTCTTTTCATTAGACAATTTTTATTTTATTTTATTTTATTTTATTTTATTTTATTTTATTTTATTTTATTTTATTTTATTTTATTTATTTTTTTTTCAGAAGTTTTCAATGTGCACTAAGCTGGGTAGAAGTCTGAAGTTCTTTTGCTAGTGCAAAATTAGGCTGAAGACCTTGGCTTGAATGTCTTCATGAAGGCAGATGCAAGACCAATGGACTAACAAACGCAGAAATTAATTTTATGTATTCTTCACCATTGTCTAAAGTTGTTGAAAAGCATCTGTGGAACATTCATTATTAGCACAAAGGTGCTGCTTTTACACAGTTTGAGGAAAACACTACAACCAGATCTATCTTTGGATGCCTTGTATCATCAAGCAGAATCCATGTAAAGCCAATTAAAACCTATTTGTCAAAGGGTAGAACTAACATCATAATACGCATGGTCTGCTCACAGCTCACTAGCTGTTACTCGAAGTCACAAATCACAATAACTATTCTGTTGAAATTGTAAAAGAGAAGCTAGAAATCCTGCTAAACTCAATGAGCCATTAAATAGTTGACAATATTCTTTATAGAAACCTAGAATAGTTAATTAGTCCCAAAATACAAATGGTGAGCATGAATAATTACTACCATAGATTCCAATCAAGATACCCAAGGCTAGATCTGCAGCTAGCATAAAGTGACATTTCTTCATGTACGGTGTCGGCTTATACCAGCTGTGAGATTGGCCCTAAAAGGTTCGTTTTGTGCTTAAAATATGGGGGTCTTAGACAAGAACACCTTGGTTCTGTACCCAATGCTGCCATTGACTTGTCACACAATTTTCGTTTTTTCTTCTTACGAAATTGCCTGGTTGTGTTGTGTTTGTCAGCTCGGTTTTTAACACATACAAAGGATCTGTATATTCCTTCATCTTCCTCACTATGGTAGCTTCCCCCAGCCACACACTACCGTTGCTTCTGTTCCCGCACCTCTTATCTCTAGTGCTCCATCCCCTCCTCTCCTTTTTGACATTTCCAGGCTGGCGTTTCTCTCTTCAGACTAGTGAGGCTCTGCTTATTGACAGATAGAACATTCCCCCCCAAATTTTGTACTGATGAGATGTGACATTCAGAAGTTATTGCGTTATACAAAAACAAACAGAGAAATGCCATCAAGTTGAGTGCAGGGAATTGCTCAACCAATTAATATTTGCATATCCTTGGATGAAAGATATCAGTAGTACAAAGTATTGTTATTAATAAAAGCCCACAGAGAGTCTTCTGTAAGGCAAACACAACTAATGATGTGTCTTGCTTTCTGTCTTGGCACCCTACCAAGTTTCATGGAACACCAGCTTCTTGCTCAACCAAGAAAATCTGGTAAAGTTTGAGGGGCTTTGGATGGTCAAACTGAGAGACAAAGTTGTGAATGGAGGAAAAAGACTGCACCTGTATCACCGCAAAGATGTCACGTTGTGACGCCATGCACTGAGTGTGCCAGCAGAATTGTCCCTTCCCTGAGATCCCTGCCTTCATTTCCCTCACACAGTTTTGATCTCGAAGGTGACTTTTCTTCCAGAAGCTAAACTGAAGTGCTCAGCTACGTGAAGATAAGCAAACCTTGAACATTTCTTGGATCAGGATCTCAGGACTTCTCACTCCACAGGAAATTCATTCTGCATCCCTTTCTGCAAAAGGGAAATTCTACAAACCTGCACAAAGCATCACGAGCAACATCCAGCTTTCAACCTTTTCAACCTTCTTCAGTCCAGTCTAGGTAGTGCCTGTGAGCAACCTGGGTGGTGGTGATCTGAAACACAGTCTTAACCAGCTGAAAAAATGTGTATTTAGTTGCAGCAGCTAAATGACCCATCACGTATCTGTCTTTTAAAATGAAAATAGGTGCTTGGGCATGGTGTATTTGAGGACTCTTAAGTGGTTTCTTCCTCTTTTACTGCCGCAGTGTCCATGGAGAGCCAACAGCCAGAATGTGCTTGTACAAATACACTTGCTACAGTAAACAGCCGCAGGCAATCTGGTGCACCCAAGGACCTTGTGTTGATTCTGCACTACTCCTTGGCGGATTTGTTCCTCCTTGCAAATTTAAAGATGTGAACCAAGGAGGGACCAACCCCTTTTTCCTGTACATTAACTGGCCTGAGGCCAGCCATGCAAAATGTATTAATAGAAACTGACAATGTTATATGACTACACTAAAAAAAACAGAGAGATAAAAACATCTGAAGGAAATAATACTTGAAGAGGAAAAAGGGTCAAATGGTGGTTCTTTGCAGGGGTGTAACACTGAATTTCAAGAAAGAGAATTTGTTAGATTTCCTGAATATTGAAGAAAAACAACAAATAAAGGAAAAAAAAAATCTGAAAACATCTGCATTAGCATTGCCTTATTGTCCTTGCCTTGAAGCACAGAGTTCTCAGTCATTTCAACACGAGTGTTCACATGGTGAAAATGAAATGCATCCTCAACGTCTTCATCCAGGGCCTCAAGGACAATGACAATGGTCTTATGGATGGCAGTGGTCAGGAGTTAGCTGCTGGAATGAACTGTGATCTTCAAAATTTAGAGCCTGGCCACAAATTCTTGCCAACATTACAGGGATAGACAGTGGCTGGATCCTGCTTTGATGTGACCCCTTGGTGTTCTCAACAAGGACTCAGCATAGCCAGTGAGGGACTCTTTTCTTGACACCACAAACATATTATGAGGTCACTTTTAGAACTACAACATTCCTCTTCCTCTTTCTTCCATTGCCACCCCTTCCACCTACTCCCACCTCTCTTACACCTCGTTCCCAGTACATTTGCAGCACCTGTAGTGAGGGGGCACTGCTCTGACACATCAGCCACGCCAGTATTTCAGGAAGGGATTGAAAAACCCCAGCTAAGGAGCAAGGCTCCTGTACTGGTGCAGAAGGGAAGGATGAGTTTGTTGCCACCAATGAGCAGGAGGGCTCAGATCCCCATCCCTATCATGAACGTGGTTGTACTGGGACTGATGGGAACAAAACGAGGGTGGAGTAATTAGTGAGGGTACAGGAAAGCAGCATGAACAGGATAGCTTCCTCCTTGGTGTAAGGGGATTGATACAGTTGCTGTCCTCTGAACAGTTCTTCGAGGAGTTGAATCTATAAAACCTCCAACAGATAACTCCATCTGGACTCAAATGGCACACTCTGGCATAAAGCTTCATTAGCTTTAGTGGCAGCTTGCTCCATCTGGGTGAAGTCCATGTGGAAGACTACTCTGATTAGCTGCTAGAAGCAAGGGCAGAATCAAACTCTGTTTGTGCAAACTATTATTATTATTTGAACATCTCCGCTTACCAAGTTCCCAGCTTTCTGCTGGGACTGGCAATGAGTAGGTGACTGCAGCAAGAATTTCCTTGTAGGCACTTGGCTTTAGTTTCTCTTTCTAAAGACCCTATCATTTTTCCTATTGAAATAGTATCAGTGACATTTAAAGCTTCAATAGCTTAAAATAATAAGAAATATTTAAAAAAATAAAATAAATATATATAAGTAAAACCTTGGTGGCAATGCTGGGACAGGCTTAGCCAGTCACTATTATTGTTTTGACTTGATTTCAATTAAAATTTTGAGTTGCACAGTCATAAATTCCTACTGAAGAAGAAGAATGTCAATGAAATTCCAGTAAGGGGTCACATAACCCCCCCCCAGTCTTTGCAATTACGCAGTGGTACTGATTGGGCCATGGTAGACACCAGCTTTGAGTATTATACGTAGCAAAACAACTTGAATTTTCAGGACAGATGTCCCTAGAGAAAGACAGCAGACAGAAGGAGGGAATTCGGATGACAATGCATTTGACATGTGCAGAGAGTAACGAGCATTGTTGGATTTGAACAACCACTTGGCAACTTCAGCATGGGAGGGATTTCAACAATGTTTACCCACTTTCAAGGCATTGAAAAAGAGCAAAGGTTTTCAAGAGGGACATTAAAATGAAAAAAAAAGCTACTACTAATAAAAAATATCTGATGGTATTATTAGAACAGAACAACAGCAAGAAATTCTCAAGTCATGCCTGCAACTTTTTTGATCTGCAGCTCCTAACCTCAACTTTAGCTGGCTGTTCTGAGCAATGAAGTGCTGTCTCAGGCACAGCCTAATTAGCTCTGAAAAAGCTGCTATGTCCAAAAGAACAGCACATATCCATGTGGAAGATCCAGCTTCTGTCCCAGAAGCCCAGCAGCCACAACACGGCAGCGTCAGTTTGGAGTAATTAGTGCAAGGCTGTTTGCAGGAGGGAGGTCAGCGCTGGTATCCCCGTACAGCTTGCATCAGGCAGTATCAATATAGCTTAGTGATAGAGAATCTGTCAAGTTATTTCCAGGGTTAACAACTCAGACTGTTAAAAATATAAATTTCATGTGTAGCCTGAACTTGGCTGCTTTCAGGTTCCTACTCCTGGGTCTTGCTATGCTTTTGTCAGATAGATTAAATAGTCTGCTATGATCAGAAGCATCCTCCCCACATGGACAGTGATAAACCATGATCGAGTTACCTTTAGAAGGATTTTCTTCTTCAAATAAAAGTAGCAGGTACTCAACCACACTAGGGCTTCTTCCACCAAGAAGCTAACCTTACAGAGAATGCTTTCAAAGCTACAAAGGACCATTTAAACGCTCATTTCCCGCTGAAAATCAGGGGCTCCTGGGTGTCTTACTCCATTTGTTAAACCTTGAAAGTCTCCTCCCCTGTCTTGGTCAGCATTAATGGAAAATAATAAAAACATCATTTAAACGTGGAGTGTCAGAGAGGTGATTCAATTACCAGCCCTAGCTGCCACAGTTGCCAGCAAATTAGAAAGAAAAGAAATACAAAATAATCCCTTTCCATTCCCTTCTATTGTGTCAGGACGGTTCCTCCCTCCTTGTCTGGGGAGCAATTTTGAGAACCTCTCCCATCAGTCTCTGCTAATTTGCCAGGTAGAGATTGTGTAGAAAGGAAATAGGGGAAGATGAACAGAGGCAAAACAGGCCACCTTAGCTCTTCTGCAATGCTTGGCAGGACGCAGAGACGATGTCTTACTGGATGCCTGGCCACGTTAGTCCCCCAGCAGCAAACACAGGCGATACAGAGAAAGGAAGGTGAAGGAGAGAGCACAACCCATCTCCTCTGTGCCAGCTGGTCCTAGGGGACAGATGTCAGGAGCTGATAGTTCCTAACAAAACCTGCAGAGGAGAAACACACATCACAGCGGCTTTAAAAACAAACACAATGAAAATGATAATGTTGCAGGTGCACAAAATAAAATAATCCCTGATTTTAAGGGGAAAAAACCCACCTGTCTAGCTACCCCGAGAGGCCCTACCTGCTCAGGTGCATCTTTATGTCTTTCTGGATGCATCTCATTCATTCAGTAAAGCTGCTTTGGTATTTTCCGTGTTGCAAATTTGAAAATGGCAACTCTAAGAGAGGTTTTTGAAATGTGCAGTCCAAGACCCTGGGCTAGACTTGGCCAAAAGGCATCAGAGGAAAGGAACTGAGGAGATCCAAGTGCAGGAGCCAGCTGCAACTTGGAAAAGCCACTTTCTGCAGCCTTGGGTATGTCATTTAACTTCTGCATGCCCATTTACAGTGTTGATTTAAGAGCAATTTCATATTTTAAGACCAGAAAGTAGGAGCTTCAGAATTACCTAGAAAGAATCTTATATCAAAAACTCTTAGTTAAATTGACAGATGCTTTCTCAGGGCTTTGATGGTGATTTCTGTTGAGCGCACAGATAAATTCAACCACATTTTTCTGAGGCTCCTTCAAGCCCTTCCACTACGCCTGTGCTCCCTGGAACCTCTCAGGACAAAGCACTTGGCTACAAATGCCACTTCGTGGTGCTAGAGCCCTACAGACCCTGCCTTGGATGGCCACCGTGCTCTTGCTGAGAGGTGCTGCACACCTCATAGTAAGCTCCTCACCGCCCTTGCCTGAGAAGCCCAACCAGTAATTAATCATACAAAAATATAATTACCTCAAACCTCGGCAACCCGAAAATCAGTTTGAAGAAGAGTTGTTTGCTCTGGGCCGTCTGTTTCAAAGAATACCCAGATGACAGGAATTACAAAAGCCTGAAGAGGAAATCATGTAAGGGTTCGATGCCATTTCTCAGAAGCTTTCTGACCTCATCTCTCTCTCCCTCTCTTATTTATACCTGTGATTGTATCCCTTTCCAGCTGATTATTATACCTCTTTGGTTCTTGTTAGCTGACCTCCAACAGGCACACGTTAGGAGGAAAGCATGCATGAACTTTTCAAAATCAGCTTTGCTCTCCTCCAAGGAAAAGGCCACTGCCTTAATGGCTGCAACTGCCTACAATTTTAATGAGAAGAGGAAGCCTTTCTTTCCAGTTTTTTATTTTTTCCTCCATAGGAAGTCTAAGGTCCAGGCCCAGTGCTAGTTAACAGAGGGGAAAAAGAAAAAAAAAAAAGAAAGCCCTCCCACTCCACAAGAAAAATACACTTAATTAGGTAGCACAGTTCTAATGCCTCCAGCGCTCTTTGGTTTAATCTTCGCAGTTGTCCATTTTTGATGGAAAATTTGTGCTGATTTCATGGTGGCTGCTTGGAAGAAAGTCACCACACTTCATGGTTATTTCATAGCTTGTGGTGAAGGGAATGGTGAACAATGATTTAATTAGGTTTCTGTAATAACATCTCAATTTCCAAATGGCTGCCCACACGTATTAGTATGAAATAAACACAGCTCCTTTATTTCTGTTAATTCTGTGACTTTACCGCTGATGGAAACTGAGAAGAGACTGACAACAGAAACTAAAACAGAGACTCTTTGCCTGCAGATTGGGGATAACATCCACGAGAGCCGTTCATGCTCCTACTCGCTGCAGCCCCATCCATGTGCAACATCTGCACCCATCTGCAGTCAGCACAAGCACTGACAGCAGCTGCAACACTGCTGGATCAAGCCCACCACGAGAACAACCCTGAAGAAAGAAGTATCACGAGGCACTGATCAGCTAAGATAACTCAGATTACAGATGGAGAAGAAGGTCAGCCAAAAAGCTTGTGGCTTCCCCTCACTCTGGACTTCAATTCCCCGACCCAATGCGTCTTCCAAAATCCTGTCAATGTAAAATATCTGCCTTCCACCAACACACACCACTCCATAAAATAGACGGCGTATTTAAGCTGTGAATTCCACGAGATGGCATATATACAACTGAACAAGTCTTGATGATCTGTCTTGTCAATAGGACTGGATCAGAGTGTTTATGGATGTGTTACCGTTGACATAAATAACAGGGAAAATAAAACATAACTAGACCCCAAAGAAAAACCCAATCAGTAGTGTCTGCCTTCTAATTCCTCATTAGATAGAATGTCAAAGCCTCAGCTTACTGTACAATCACCCCATCTGTTCCAGCCTCTAATTTCACTATGAATTGAAATAAACGTAATTCCTGAAAATGTAAAAACATCTCAGATTTCCAAGCTCCTTTGTCTCTTCGCAAATTTTTACAGCCTCCTGTTTGGCACAGTGAGCTTTTCAAGTGCTACCAAGCTGATTATATTAGAGAATACTACAAATTGGATAACTCAAAACCCTCCTAGAGAGCTCTCGTAAAACTCCATGGTTGGATGGAAACTGGAACAGATGGGCAAGCTCCACCAAGCGCTATATTAACCCTGCTGTTCTCTGACTGGTGGCCAACAACACATTCAGAAAGTACAGATCTAAAAATAAGTCTCCAAAACAGAAGATGATCCAAAGCTTTTAATACACGGTGGCAAGGCAGATGACCACTTGGTGACATAGTTTTGCTACGATTACAACCAATTTCTTCCACAGAAAGGCAAGTTTTTCAGCTTCTCGGTATTTAAAAGAGAGAAAGTATTTAAAAGGAAAAGGCATGTGTCAAGGCAAATTGGTTGCCACTCGTCCATTACAGCTGAAATACTTCAACCATCACCTCATTACATACAGAGTAATAGCAAAGAGCGTGCAACGAGGGCCATAATTGAACTAGAGAAATGGAGCAGGAGTCCTGGGGGTAGATTTGCAATGCTCCAACTAGTGCAGCTCTAAAAAAATCCCTCTATTTTTGCTACCAAGTACACAAATTCCCATTGAATTCAAAAGGAGCTTTGGGTATCCAGAGCCTTTTAATCTCTGCCCATTTGAAGTTTTAAATACCCATCTTTCCTCTGTGCCACTGGGGAGCTGAATGACGTGCTTTCACAGTTGGCCTGTGAGCACTTGGATACCACGAGGCGAGACTTGCAGAGATGTCAGAGCAATTCAGACAACCCCGAGATGCTCCGGAAGGGTCAGATTTGGAAAACATTCTGTCTCTTTATAGCAAGGACTCTCCTGGTGTGGAAACTGATTTCTTTGTCAGGTTGCCTGTGCAAGGCAGCAGTTTCAGCCCAGCAGTGTGGACCACTGCAGATCCGTCTCACCCCCATTCCTAGGGCACTATTCAAACACCTGCCAGGTCATATCCTCAGCCACAGCATCTCCTGCTGGGCAGACACCCAACTGCTTTACACCAGCAGTACAATACAAGCAATTCAGCCCTGTTTGCCTTTGGTATTGTCCCTAAAAGCCACCCATAAGGGAATAGCCTAGCCTGAAGAAAGAAAAAAAAAAAAAACATTTAAAATCTATTGGTTTTCTGTGATTAGGTATCAAAAAGCCTTGTCTTGCAGTGAGCTCCAAACAAGCAGATCCCTGCATTTCTTTGTAGATGCAGTTTGTACAATGATCATTCCCCCAAACAAACAAAACAAGCTCTATTCCTTATTCTTTATGCTGACAGGCAGGAAGGCTAATTGTTTAGAATTGCATTTCAAATGTCCCAGTTGAGATAAGTGCCAGGAGGTAGAGGTAAATCACACAACTACCCACTTGCTGCCTCAGAGTTTAAATAAATAGAAATACAGGGCTAATTAATATTTAGGAAATGCAAAACTTGTCATCTTAAATCAGGCTGAAACACAATAATCACATTAAGTGCTTACTTCAGCAAAATACCACTGAAATGCTAAGTGTTAGTGAACTACGTGTGTATTTATCCACTTAATTGACTCCTGGCTCCGACAGAACTCTATTACCCAGGAGTTAGAAGGAAATTTAATTCTGATCTGTGTGTTTGCACTCAAGGACTTCTGTTTGACTTCAGCTTAGTTTCAGTTGCAGAACTGAAGGGCTACATTTTTCCAGATGTAATAGTACTAAGTTGAGCAACAAATGTGACATTTAGCTTTTCATGTGATGACCTTCCCTTCAGAGTTTGGAAGATTTTTCATCCTGTTCTACTTCAGTTTCACTTCCAGATGTCCTTTCTAGCAGCTGCTTGGTGCATTCACGCACACAGAGGCTGGTAGGGAGTCCTAATGCAAATAGCCAACTACACTCAATCTTTTCTTAGGCTAAATGGGCAGCCTTCATTTTACTTGGTACCTAAGTTCTGTAATACAGTGTGCCACCGACATGCCAGCATCAGCTGCGTGCTCCCCTTCTTCAACATAACTTCCTCCCATTAGAGAGGCTCAGAGGGGAGAAACAAAGTTTTAGCTCTGTGCAGCAATTGTCTGTTTGACCACCGTTTCCCATACAGGCCCACAAATACAAAAACCCAACGCCACTCCATTTTTTTGCAGGGTGCTCTTGCACAGATGCCTTCAGAAGGCACAGTTAATGTGACAGCTTGACATGGCAGATATCTGTGCAATGCTTCTCCTAAAAGCCAGGCTAAAAAGAACCCAAACATTTAATAATCTCTCTGCTTTAACAGGAGGAAGCACGATCACATAGCTCATCTGACAGTCTCACATTTGCTGAAAGGCTTGCTCTGGGTTTCATAGCAGACTGGGACCTCTGGCTGCAGGCAGCAAAGGTCTGTATGTCAGCAGCTCGGAGCACTGGGCACTTCCAGGGGATTTCTCCTCTCTCTTCCTGCACGTGCTCTGAAAACCAGTTTGTTTCATCCTGTAGGGACAAGGCTGGAATGGCCCTGCTGCTCCTTTCAGTTCTCCTTCTATGTGTGACACATTTAAATATTTAACAAGTTCATAAGGTCTCTGTCACTAACTAACTTGCCTGTGTTAATACACTATGAAAATCTTCACATTTCCTGCTTGTCACCTTTCAACATGAAACAAGATCAGCTAATTGTGCCTCAGATTGAAAACCGATTTCAACAGACATTGTTCTCCGATTTATCACACATGGGACTAAACAGAGGAACATAAAAACATTTACAAGATTGTCAGGACACAAGACTTCATAGATTAAAGACGATGTCTTGAGTCACGTGAAGAAGTAAAACAAAGCAATGTTGCCTACAACATACAAAGAAATCTTACTGAAATCAATGGGACTCACTTTGCAGGTTCAGTGTGTCTTTAACCAGATATTTTAGCATCTATTTCTGAGTGTTTTCAATGCAATAACCTGGCCTAGAGAGAGTCGTTCGAAATTCAGTACTTCCAGCCCAGGCACTGCTGTTAAGGGACAGATGCTGATGCCAGTTTTTGATTCAAGAAAATCCCCCAAGTAAGAGAAATGCTCACAGGTAATGGAGCAGGGGGAGCTGGTGCAGTGAAGGGGAGTGCCTGAGAGGGGCCAGCACAAGGAGGCCAACAGTGCGGTCAGATAGGAAGCAAAAAAGCCTCAGAAATAGCAGCACTGGACAAAACAACGTAAGGGATCCCTTGCCTAGCTCCAGTGCTCTGAGACAAGCCAACTGCAACCAAACTGCTCTCCTTCTCTGCCTCAAGGAAATAAAATAAAACATTGGGAGCTGTTTTGCTGCTCAATGAGGAAATTGAGATAAGGTTCGTGCACAAAGCCAAAGTGACACTCCTGCTTCACTTGAAAACAGAAATCGATGTTTCAGATCCCTTTTAGAGACCATCAGATAAAGAGAGTGCCTTTGATTTCCACTCCGCGAGGACAGGTATGGAACAAAGCCTTTGATGGACACTCCAGCCCCTGTCAGGGCCTGTACTTTACACAGCACCGGCGGGGCTTTGCAGGCTCTGTCCTGAGGACAAAGTCCGCCCCTAACCTCCACATTTTTGGCTCTGGCTTGCTGCACCCGACAGCCAAATACCAGAAGGAGCTTGGGGCAGTGCAGATGCAATGGGAGGAAGGGCACAGAGTGCTCTGTCCCCGCCGTGTGCCCTCCGAGAGTTGATGAGGCCTGCTTGGTGAGGCCAAAGCCAGGGAACATGGCAGGAACGAAGGCCGGGCAAAGCGGAGGCACCGGTCACCAGTGGCAAGAGGTGGCCACCAGCACAGGCACCTTGCTGCACATAGTCACTTGCACTGGGTAAAACCGAGTTAAACCCTCACAGCGATGAAGGATAACTGCAAAGGCTTCCCATGCCTGCATTTGGGGTGTCTTTCACAGGCCATGGGCCTTAAAGATGTCTGTGTAGCAATGCAAGTGCTAAAGCACCACTTCAATAATCCTGTTCAATGTGCTTTAACTTTCTTTTTCATGAAAATAAGCCGCAGAAAAGACCCTCAATGAGTTGCAAATACAGCCTGGAAAAGCTCATTAAAGGCAGAGCTTGACAAAGTCATTATTATGTATATGTCAAGTTTAATTCTGCAAAGAAACAAATGCCATTAGTGCTCTCTCAGGAATCAATACACACCTCGTATCTGCCTACAACAGGGAATGAAAAAGATGGGGGGGGGATGGAGGGGGGGACACTGAACAAACCACCACACACGTTGGTGAAGTCTAAGTACTCAGACTCCTTTATTTCCATACTATCCCTACTTGAGTCATTAGGAGGCATTTGGTACTGTTTCCAGTCATGAAGACTTGCCGCAGGCCAGGATTAATGAGTCTGACTTTTATTGACTCAATTGCACCCAGATCAGAAACACTGGAGCTCCAGCCCAAGTTCCAGACAATATATAAATAAAAGCTCTTGATAATGGAGCAAAGGATCAGACCCACAACGAGATATGAGCTATCAAGTGCCCCACTGTTTCTTTCTTTTCCCGTCTAGCTGCGTGACCCTGTGCAAATAGCTCCCTGCACTTCCCTTCCCCAACCCGGAACAAATTACAGAAAACCGAACCACAAAATACCCCAAACAGGGAATTTTCTTGTAGTCAGATGTGTGTGAGTGTGTACAAAAGCACAAAATTGCATACATCTCTGTATAAGTCAGTGCTGAATTAAATGCACATTAGAGGAAAGGAGACTCAGTGTTGCAATAACACAAAGTATTCGTTTTATAGCATCAATTCCAAAACAAAACCACGAAGCCAAGATGTCAGCGAAGTTGCCTTGTTTGCTGCACAGCCTTACAAAGCAATCAAAATCTGCAAAGAGAAGGAGGGGTTACAATTAACAGGTTTTCCAGTTAGTCTCCCTACTCTTGATTTATTTAAATAAACAAATGATCATTAAGCAGGTCAAAAGAGTGGCCAAAAATTAAGGACACTATCCTACGATTCAAGATCAATTCCTTATTAAAATCTTTTTTTTTTTTTTTTTCTCTTTCTGTGTGAACTAGAAGTGACTTAAGCCTGTGTGCCTCAGTTTCCTTGTAAAACTGAGCTAATACTTTCCTACCCTACATGTTCAAATATCATGGTAGTTGCTATAAGCAAGTAACATACAACATGCTTAACATATAGTATGAACAACCCTTGTTCTTTTAACTACGCATGCCTGCATTGGGACATCTGAATTTTTTAATTGCTTGTTCTGGTATTTTCAGTTGAAAGACTTTTATCTGCAACTCAATTTAACAGTAAAGAAGTGAGAAAAACGGCTGCATCCCGAAAGAAGGTCCTGACAAGGAAGACAAGGTACTTATTTACTCTTCACCCCTCCTTTTCAAGAGTCAAAAAAAACACCTATAAGGATAATTACACTTAATGGGTTTGATTACAAACATCACATCATTCCGCAATGGATCTCAGATGAGCTCAAGACAAAATTCTTTGCACAGTAACCTCCTTGTTCCACACACCTGCGCACTTCGTAAACTGCTCCATACGCTTAATCGAAAAGAAATCTAATTACCTTAATTTACTTCATCCAAAAGTAGAAGAGTAAACTATATGTTTAATTATAAACTTTCCACTTCGGGCAGCTATAATTAATGAGTCAAGGAATCATGCAATATGCCTAGAGCAACCTTTATTACTCCTGAGGTACCCGAGCACCACTCATGGTTTAGAGCGAGTCACTTCCTATTAGTATTAGGAGCCGAAGTGCCTACCTAAGGCATTAATCATGGAGTGCTACAGCTCTAAGACTTTTAATTATGTACAGTGTGTATGCTATACATGGATTGCACACACACAGTGCGATGTTAATAAATAGCCTTCCTGGGGCTACCAAGGGCCTTGGTTTGGTTTATTTCACATTGTTAACTTTTATGCAGACGTGGGCCAGGTTGTTAGAAAAATGAGACCGTGACTCCTAGTGCTGGTCCCGTACAGGCTGGACCGAGCTGCAGCTTGCAAATATTGAAGAGCGAGTACGGTCTGCAGGGTGGGATGCTGATGGGGGAGCTCTGGCACTTCCTTCAGCCAGCTTTCTCCCCTCTCTGAGAGCATCTTGCCTCCAAGTCCCCTCGACAATGGATTCCTCTGTACATCTCTCTTCTGCCTCTCCCTAGGTTCTGAGCTAGGATTTCAGGGTCAATTTATTATTATTATTATTTTCGCTTGTTTTATGTTGAAATGACACGTCAGGCCGCACAAAAATAATGATGTCAAGCAAGTTACAGTTCCCTCTGTGCTCTAAGGAAAACACTACAGAAGAGACTAGATGGTCTCCTAGATTCACCACATTTGATCATGAATGAATGGCTTTTTCTGGGGTCATTTTTCTCCACTGCAAGGAGAGCCAGTGCTCTTCCTGAGCACAGCTAGGAAGGCTGACCTCCAGAGGACTCTGCACAGCTATTAGCATGAAGAAAAAAAGGGCTTTGACAAAGTACAGATACAAACAGAATAGATGGGGAAAGGAAGAGGAGAGGTATTTATATAATTCCACAGTTTGTGTCAGTGCCAAATGGGAAAAGCCAGAGAGATAACAGGTAGGGTAATTGCTAGCCCAGAAGAGAAATAGAGCATCTTTGGTAGCCAGTTGGGCTTATATTTGAACATGGAAAACAAACACAATTTAAAAAATAATCTGCAAGAACAATCAGTTCAATATTTTCCTTTAGTAAAACACGACAAAATAAAGTCTCTAGAGTATGCCCTCCCCAAGATCCTCAGCTTTTTTTTTTTTTTTTTTCTTTTCCACAGATCTGCCTTTTGTGCACTTCTGTCATTTCCCCTTCCAACGCTACGGAAAATGGTGCAAGTGCTTTCCAGGCACGGCCTTGTGTGCTGGCTCCATGCAAAGCAAACAGGTTTGCTTAGGCCAAATATTTGCTTGTGCTGGTTTTAGCTGCACTGATTTCAACAAGGTTTCAAAGGACAATGACTGCAGTCAGCAGTGCCTCTGCCAAGTCACGCTAGCTGAGGCTCCAGGCCTGTGTTTCAGGGTGCGAGCTGCCTGTATTGCTCTGACTTTCACTGCTGGATTGTGGTTCTCTGAACACCTTGGGCACAAACAAATTCTGAAGCTGAAATCAGTGGCAGAATGAACCAGGTATCCAGCTGGGATGCATTTACTGTTCAGTACAGGTTCAGCTGCATGACCGCAGGTGGTGAAATCAGTGGAATATCACCCGTAAGAACCACCAGGCCCATAAGAACCACCACTACCAATTCTTATCTGGGCAGAAACCACCTACAAATACCAGACACAAGCTCCTAACAAATTTTACCACACATCTCTCAATTTCATTTTAAAGCATTACGGATGTGTTATTAGTCCCCATTTATGTCTCTGCTTCTGGTGTAACCTTGCCCGTAATGCCTACCTAAAAAGCATGTTTTAGCTCACACTGTATAGACTTTATTAAAAAAAAAAAAAGCTAATCCGCATGTTTAAGAGTCTCACAGACTGATTCTCAAATCTTGTTTCATCAGGGCATCACAGTAAGTACAAGAGCCCAAAGGATCCCTCTGTAATATTTATACCGTGCTGTGCTTGCTTGCCCAAGGCTGCTGAAATTTTCATTCAAAGACGAGGCAGTAAAAGCAAGCAGTTTTGTACACCAGGAGTGTGTGCACCAAAAAGGAAAGGGGGGACCTAACCCATCTCAGTTCTTGTTGGACTCTCAGCATAGATTTATACATAATTCTTTTATTCTCAACAGGTTCTTGAACAAGAAACCTGTGAGAGAAAAGTCAATCAGCCATTCACTCCGACGCTACAATCTGCCTACCGACTACCTTATGAGCAGCTGTAATTGTAAAAATCTCTCCTTTGAAACTCAGTAGATAACTCCCTTTGTTCTTCAAGTGCATCATGCATTATTCCTAGGTTCATGACAAATGCCTCTGAAGAAAAGATCTCCAGAAAGCCCTGTCACACTGACTACGTTCTGAAGAGCTCTTGAAGTATTCATGCAACGCTGTAAAGCATTTCCAAGGCAGCCTTTACATATCTGTTACTTGAGGCCACCCATTTGGTTTCAAGTATGGGAACAGTTCCTCCAGTTTTAGGTACAAGACTGCCTCTTGTTTTCACCTGCGTTCATTACAGATACTCCCTCAAAATTGAGGAAAGAAACGAAGGACTGTCTGTACAGCTGCCTCGAACAGCTTTGCACCGGCTGCACTTGTCCCTGAGTACTCCCAATAAACAAAGAGGATTCAAAGATACTCTTCTGGTCATCACAACACAGATGAATGCAGAAAACAAGCAAAAAGGAACCTAAGGAACTAAGAAACTTTCAATAATTTCTCCCTCTGGGAGTGGCTACGGGTACATTTGCATGCAATGAGAACTAAGAACTTCTTTTGTCCTACTTGACTTCTTGGATTCTTTCTGATGAGCTTGGACCCCACTGAATTTTCACCAGGAGCTCCCCGATACACACCTCTCCTCTCGGCGAGGACAGCTTTCTGCATGAGCAGCCACAAAATCATCCCAATTCCTATTTTCCTTTTATTTTGTTCATGCTCAGCCATCTCTGTTGCCGGCTAATTACTTCGGAGGCACCAGCAGCATGCACCCCTGTGAACCCTCCCATGATGAAGCAGTGAGACCGAGGTCCCATTTGCAGGACAGGGCCCCTTTTACAGTGAGAGCATCTAGACAGGCAACTGGTTTATAGCAGCAATATACAGTAATTCAGATAATAACTCTCAGGAAAGGCTTGGTACCAGGAAAAATGAGTACCATTGGCAGAAAATAAAGTAATAAGCTAAAGGAGACGTTTCACAGGTGATCTTTACAAGATGGGTAGCCTGGAGAAGTCCATTAAAGAGACCATGAGTGTCTTTCTTCACTAACATGCCTGAAATCTAGCTTTCCATCTCAGTCTTTTACTCGCTGGCAATTTCTTCAAAGTGCAGTCTAACCATGCTGACCTTAGCTTGCCCTTTACAACGAAAGCTGTGTGGGCTGTAATGCTGGAGTATCAGCCCCACCGGGCTTGCTTTGGTGCTGACCCCACTTGCTCTCTGCTCTTGGTCAGACAAGCTGTCACCGTTCCCATCCTACGACACGCTGCTCACCCCAATTGTTCGAGTGCTAAGAGACTGTATTACAACAATGGCCTAGGTCACCCGCTGTGCTGTCACTTTCCATGGGACATCCAGCAGGATCTTATGGCTTTTATAGCTTCATTTCGATTAAGTGGGAACTCCAGGCTGCTTCTGCGGTCAGTGTGCTACTGGAATGAGAAATCTCGGCTGGGATAAAGCACAAATTCACAGGTGATCCCTATTCTAGATCAGGAAGCAAATGAGACAGCTAGGTGGTGTGAAAAAGGATCCTCCTCGTTTAATGGGACTTAAGAGGGATGGAGAAATTTGGGTAAAGTTGGAACGAGTGACAGAGCCAAGGGTTGGGCTCAGACCCCACTGTTCTGAGCCACTGAATTTGCTGATGAACCCTGAATTGGCAAGGGGTTCAAGGAAAAGGGGAAAAAAGCAAAACAACAAAGCAAAGAAAAAGGTTCCTTCAGGAACAGGAACACCTCTGATGACTTCTCCACATGGAAGGGTTTAACAAATGAACTGCTAATTACCTCAAATGAGTGAGTTGGCCATAAATCATGGTTTAAGCATGGGCTGACCACCTGACACCTGGACATTATTCCCGAAGCTTGGTGTAGGGAAGGACCAGATGCAGAACTGCATTTTGCGAGTGGCTCAGCAGGCTGCACCGTCTGCAAGAATCAGCCATCAAGGACTGTGAATGGCCCTTCAGGGGAACTGCACCACAATCAGAGGAAAACAGATTTGGAGTTCTTTTAGGCTGAATCAGAAAAGTTTCCAAATATTTCTTAACTCCAGCCTGGTTAAAAGCCTGGCTCCCGTGGCTGGAGCCATGCCTCTACTGTGAGCATCTCCCAGTGGCAGCTACGTGGTGCTCAGGGCTTGCCAGAATTACCCCTTCAACCCCTCTGATAGCAAGGATTTGTGAAAATAGAAGCACTTAGTTGAGCAGGGAACGTTTTCAGTTAGCATAAACTTGTGTGACTCCTGTGAAATCAATCAGGCTACTTGGATTTTGATCCTCTGTACTCCCTCCCACACTCCTTTCCCCAGTTTCAGGAACAGACCTACATAATGAATGTCTATAAATGTAAATTAGCACTTAAGTGCTAATAATTAATATATTTGATGGCCTGTAAGCAGCTACAGTTTTATATTTGTGCTTCTTGATGTAAAGAAAAAAGAAGAACGTTTTAGGCACAGTTATTCTTTAAGAAATGTATCAAAAGACTTAAAATGATAGATCCTTAGATATCTGATTTCATTATTATTATTATTTGGTCTTGATTAACTGTTTCCATTTATGACATTTACTACAGAAGAAAATGGTGGTTGCCAACTGGATTAAACCTATCCTCTGTCTTAAAAAGTTATGCTTCCAAACGACACTTAAAAGACTTCTCTTCCACAATGTTTGTCCATGATGAGCAGGATCAGGACTCCCCCTCTACCCCTGAGCTTCTAAGCTCAGTGAGCTGTGAAATAAGATGTAGTCCTTGCTCCACACAACACACAGCTTAAATACACACCCTTAACACTCCCCAAATCAGGCATGATTTGCATTCTACAGATGAAGCAACGAGGCCAAAAGAGACAAAAAGACTTGCTTCCAGTCCTGAACTTACTTGGTAGTAAAGCCTAAATTTAAACTTTTTTTGAGCTCCAGTGAAAGGGCAGAAAAAATGACTCCCCACAAACAACAGCGCATTATCTGACCAAGTTCTCTGTTTGATATTTCATAGCAGGTATTTAGTGCTATACACAAAGAATATGAAAGGAATGACTGATGGTTACTTTCTCTTTTCTCTCCTTCACTCTCACCTGAAAAATCTAGCTTAGACAGATTTTTCATGGTCCATAAAATCTGTCTCAGATGAACAAGTACATTTCCACGTAAGGAGCCGTCTCATGCACACTCTGCTGATAAAAACTGCATAGTTGATAACTGATTATATGCCAATCACAGCATCATGGTTTGTTGGCTTGCAGAAGACAGGCATGTTTCTGAACCTTATTATACATGATCCCCAGAATTCTTTCTTTCAAAACAAATTCCATGTGGTGTGGTGAAACGCCTGCAAACTTCAGAGAAGCGAACTAATTTCCATTTCAGAAAAAAAAAGAAAAAGATGAAATGATGCCCCGGTTAATTTTTCTACTCATTCAGAAACATTACAAACAGAAGAATAAAGAAAAAAGAGACAGGGGAGAGGAACACATATTAAGGCTATTAAGGTTGGGTTTGAGTAAAGAGAAGAGGAATTTGGTTTGGTGGTGGAATGTGGAATAAGAGCGACTTTACCACAGTGGGCTGGGCTGCAAAACCTGAAACGGGGACAGAATGCTGCAGAGAGGTTTTCAAAACCGCAGTGGTGAACTAATCTCACAAATGATAGATAAACCTAGGTCATATTTGTTTAGGTGAGTGCTTCTCCTTCACTCAGCCCAAAGGCAGCACATCAGAAGAGAAGGATGGTCTTGAGGTTGTCCGAGTTGTTCACAAGAACTGGACTCTGAACTTGGACCTGGCAAATTCTTGGATAAATTCAGACTTACCGCCTTACAGACTCCTCGTATGGCTCAGCTTTAGGAGCCAAATAGCCACACAGACTCCGTATTTCCCTTACATTCAAGGAAAAGCAAGACGTCCCTCAGAGCAGGAGCCTACACCACTAAACAACGTGCTAAAGAGTCACTCCTTGTCTCATAATGAGTGGGAAACCCTCTTCTGCCACCACATTGACTTCATCTTACTAGCTGACAATTCCTTGGTGCAGGGATTTACTACAAATTTCCATGGCTTTACCCCAGACAGAGCCAAGATTTCATGGGACTTTGGCTCCTATTCCATCCCCTCTGTAATCATGTGAATTATTTCAAATTAGCTTACTGGGGTCTTAGCTGCGAGTTAAGTTCTGCACCTTCTGCTCATATCTGAGCTAAAGATGACGATCATGGCATTTATTGGCTATAGTATCTCTTTTTTTAGCACATTTATTAATGACTAATCCTCATGTGAGTGCTAGGCACCTTTGTGCTAGTCTTTTCATGCTTGCATTCATTTAACCAGGGCCAGAGATTAATTTCCTTTGCATTATCATTGCAGTGGTGACCTGCAGTAAATGTTGAGTTATGGCCAAACTTATCACGAGATACTGTTGCTGTTCATCATATCCAGCAATAATTCTCATTTTTACTCCATAGCTCAAAATGGAGAAGCAGCGAGATTCCTACAGTAAATCTTGCGAGATATTGTCTGTTAACATTTAATGCGTGGCACCACGGCGTAGTAAATAATTCCTTTTGTGAAACACCTAGAACTTATCCCATTTTATTATTCTTTGAACAGTGGCAAAGACAAAACCAAAATCCAGCTTGTCTTGGGTATTAAATGATATCACTGATATCATAAACTTCTATACCTCACATGTACTAGCAGTGAGTGACACTCAGCTAGAAAATTTGGATATGCATTTTTAAGGGCCCCAATGCCTCCCTCCCCCTTTTGTCTTTCTGGACCTCATCAGCCCCATGTGGCATGCACTCTGCCTTCCACAGCCATCTTTAATGTTAGTGCTATATACTGTAATGAAACTTCTTACAATCAGACACTGAAAAGTCATCATTTTAATGACTTCACAGAGCATAATTGGTATTGTAACATGTACCTTAAATAGCTGTTTGAGTGAGACATGGCTTCATTAGCTTCACCCTAGAATCAAATTGCCCCCTCCCAAATGAAACAATACAATTTAATTCAAGAGATTATTTGCTTCTACAAAAATTTATCCATAACAAATTCTTTTTTTTTTTTTTTTCTTCTTCTTTTAAACAGATTTCACAGAATCATCTAAGCTGGCAAAGACTCAAAGATCACCAGGTACAACCACCAAGCTGAGTCCCATCACTGAACCATGTCCCTTAGTGCTGCATCCATGCGTTTCTTAAATACCTTGTAGAGATCTACCAAATTTTTTATACTTAGATATATCGCAGACTTGAAAGCTTACAAAACAGCCTAAAGGCTGGTCCAGCTTGACCAGTTCTGCCTCTGAGTGGCAATAAGAGATGTTATTTAGGCAGAACATATGAATCATGCCATTTCTTTGGTCTGTTCTCACATTCCCCTGCATCCAGGATTGCTGTATTAAGTAACTCTTCTAGCACCCATTTATGTATCAATTGTATACGAATTTGTCTAATCCATTTGAACCTCCAACACTGTTTGCCTCTTCAACCTCCTGTGCAAGTGCCAGAAATCCACTACCCTCAGAGTAAAGTATCTGTTTTAAACCAATTTCCTAATTTTTATAGTGCTGAAGTTAAAGCTAAAGTATTCAGATTTTAACTTGCCTAAAAAGAAAGAGGGCTTTAACAGATTCAAGCATTTGCATTTTAAAATGAATTATTGTTTCTTCTATTACTTTAGACAGAAAAATGAAAACCAAAGCACACGACTGGAACTCACTTATGATGCAAACACAAACTTCAATCTAAGTATGCACTTGGAGGGTTTGAGGGAAAAATACCAGTAAGGAAGAGGAGTATCAACATGGAATTCAGTAACTAAGGTCACACAAAAAGGCTATTTTACACATAAAGTGAGAGTACAGAGGACAGGAGGGATAAACAGCATGTGATGAAACCAAAACAAACCTCAAACTCACACTACAATATGTATTGATAACGTGCAGCTTCCTTTTCCTTGGGCCTTTGTGCCTTTAAAAACAGAGGATAAATATTTACTCTGCTGAATGCACACAAAATGACTATGCTGTGTGCTACTTTTAGCCAAATTTCATCTTCTCAGTATAGTACTGCAACAAGATACCATCCCATATTTGAACATATGCTTGCTTCATTAGCACTTTCACTTGCAGGGGAGAGAGATTGAATGCAGTTTCTGTGAACACTGCAGAAGATGTATGCCAGTAGAGATGGAAACACTAATACCCCGCAGTGACAAATCACTGTTTTATTTTAATCTCAAAGTTCTTTATCATGGATTGAAATAATCCAATTTTTCATGAAAGAGACTCAGGCACATACAGATCTAATCATCATAATTGAAAATAATAATTTTGTTGGAAGAATGTGTTAAGACTGATCAATAAGAAATCTTCGTGGTAGGCAGCATACAAACAAACTAGAAGCAGTAGCCAATTCCCATCTCAAAGAGCTTATGACCCAAGTATGAAAGTGTCAGTGACAGATCCAAAAGCAGAAACTAAAAACAGAATAAAAAAGGCCCTAAATGGATCCAGATGGACCCTGCCCAGTATCCTGCAGCGAGACTTCTGGAAAGGAATAAATAAACCTCCACACTGACATCTGACAAAATGCTATTGGTTTCAAAGCTAAACATTTGAGGGGAGGCTTGACTTTCTGTGCTGGGTATCAAAGTCCACCAATGGAACACCAAGACATATAAAAACGTAGCAAATTTCTCAGTAAGAATACCCAATAGAAAAGTGTTCATGATGCCTATGGAGAAGCTGGACTTTCCCCTGGAATGAGAAACAGGGAAAAGAATGACTCTGGGCAATTTGAAAGGACCTCAGTGGAGAGTTTTTCTAAGGAAGCAGATAGTTGTCCAGGTAAAGCATACACATCACAACCACCAAAACAGAAAAATTCAGTCAAGCAGAGACAAATTCAAGAGGTATCACAGTGCCTGCAAACTTGTATTCCTTGCCACAAAACAATCACAGGTGGAACACCTTCCATAGCTCTAATTGAAAGTCAAAGGCTCCTAAATTTACTTACACATTTTTGAAGGCATTGCCTGAAGTGCTTTCTGTTTGCTTCTGATCCCATAATGCAACTTCCAGTCCTCTTGTAAGCTTCCTAATCCTTTTGCAGTTACAGCTACAAGTTGCCAATATAATTTTATGTTTGATCCCCTTGCTCTCAAAATGTGCTGCTGTGCAACTCCAAATGAACTCTGTTAGCACTGACCATGAAATCACTTGCTGTGATTTGTTTGCATATATATTGAAAAATCAAGTGATGTTAGTTCAGATTTGTGAAGAAGGGGTAGGGGGAGAGAAGAGAAAAAACCTTAGTTGCCTACAATCCATAAACTCAGCAACCTGCTGCTTAACACTGCAGGGGGCTCTTCTGTTTCCTTCGTACCTTCTATCTATTTATGGTTCACATAGCAATATCTAGTAAAACAGAATTAGCTTTGAGTTTATGCAGTGGCAAGTTTATTATAGATATAAACATAGCGGTCAGAGAATAGGTCGAAGAAATGTAATGAATGGGATCATTGAATTTCAGTCTAAAACTGTGAGGAACACACAAGAAGATGATGCTTTTTTTTTGCCTGACCCTTCACTAAAGAGCATCCCTTCTATCAGCATCCCTTCTACTCACAGAGGGCCCAGCTGACTGCTGGTGTATAACAGTGTAGCCACACTGACTTTTGCAGGACCATGCCAACTGAGGGTCTGGCACAAATATCATAATGTGAAGCCAGAGCTGACAAACACTAAGTAGAATAAAAGAATTCAATCCCGGAGAAAATGAGAAAACAGTATTCTTCATTAAGAGCACTGCGTGCTTCTACCAGCTGATCGTTCCAAAGCGATGGAGAATAAATTCTGGTCTCAGCAGTTCTCCTGTATTGCACATCCAGACTGATAACTCCACTGCACCCAGCAGCGTTTATATTATATTTAGGAGTGGTCCTAGCAAAGGACTGGAATGGTAGGACTAGGTTGCAGTGCTACAACCCGAATTTATCACTAAGCTCTGACTCTCACACACATTTATGCAGCTTTTACCCTCTGAATCACCACGCTGCTCACGTGGGCAACAATTAACAGGAGGAGGAAGAGGTGGCATGGAGCAAGTTGTGAATAGCAAATCAACGCAGCCAAGGCATCACAACATCTCGTATGTGCCCTGGATGGTGTTTTCCAGCTGCCTTCCTTCACTGTGCTCCATCTGATGCATGCGCTATGCTCAGAATTACAAAGCACTGTAGCTGTGAAGGTTAATAATTGACAATGGACAGTAAAGAGTATCTTAGCCATCTAGCTGAAAGTCAATGATGCTAAACGCATAATTGTCCTGTACAGCTATATTTGTTTCAGGTATACTGCAGAACATTTTCTCATGCCCAAGATATTACTCTCCTGCGATCGCAGGAATATCTGAACCAGATCAGCCTGCAAATGCTTCTGGAGGAAATTGGGTTTCTCCGCTCTATTAGGAGCATTCCATTTTTATGATTAAAATCAGAAAACAATGTTCTTCCCAGTTAAAGTGAAATGTGCAAAATATGACTTTCCTATAACTAGATTTCCAAATACTTATCTAAAGTGCTCTGAAAAGGTATTAATAAATAAGGATGAAAAATGAAAGCTGCATAGCAAGCATGTTTCATAAACTATATTTGCTGTGAGTTATGGACAACATGCTTTAGAGAAATAATAATAATACTTTACACGTCTGTACAGCACCTTTCAGTTGAGAGGCTTCCATAAATAAAGTGCTGAGCCTTAATCAGAAAGGAAGGCATCAATTTCTCCATTACACAAAATCAGGTAAAAATCCAGGCAAAGACTAATAACCAGCCAACAGCTCAAACCGTAGCCAACAAACTTCTGCATGGACCCTTGCTGACTGAAGTACTTTGGTATCTGCTCATGATCCACTCAAAGCAAAGGCACACCAGGCTACAGCTAAAATTAAGCACATACCCATGTGGTTGGAGTTTGTGTGTTTTGGGGACTTTTTTTTTTTTTCACTAGGATAATTTGTTGTTCCATGGATAGGCAGAAATATAAATTGATAGATGAATTACTCAAGATTGTATCTCATTCTGAGAAAATGTATTATTTTGGAAGATCTTTACAGCAAAACAAGGAAGAACAACTGACAGATCCTAGAGGCATCTAGCCAACTGGTTCCTGCCATCACAATACATATTAGGGAGCAAAATACTTGTGATAGTCTGGACTGAAATGATTTAATCTAGCATTGCACAGGTAGGCTTGGGCTGAAGTCCCTCAGGCACCACGTAGTCAGCTGGACCTGTCCCCATTTGTATCTCAGCAGGTAAGGCAGCTAACAGTCAATCTTTTGGGGTGTTTGGTGACTCACAGAATACACTGCGGGGAAGAATTATGTTTTCACTCTAGTATGTGAGCATGGATTCTACAAGGGCAGACAAAAAATCCAAAAGATGAGGTACATACTGAAAATGTAATGCGACCGACAAATGGAAATAACTGAGCGGCCTTTTCTTCAACACAACCAAAAAACCCTAGGCTCCAGGACTTTGCATCTTCCAGATCACAGAAATGGAAGAGCAGCAGGCTTTTGCGGGTTACAAATGTCTAAAAATGTGCCGTGTGGCTTGCGATGAAGGACAGCTGAGAGGAAAGGGGTACAGTTGAATTTTGATTAAAAAAATAATAATAATGAAAGTCCTTAAGGCAAAAAGAAAAAAAAAAAAAAAGGAGAGGGGGTTACTTGGCATACGGGGATATGCAGGAAGCTCTGAAAGACCAGAATAATGCACCATCAAAACACAACCTTTTTAAAAGAGTACCTTTTCTTCTCTGCTCAGGTTGTCGTCTTTTGTTCCATCTCATTTCAGTGACCATCAATACATCTGTCTTTTCCCTTCTCAGCTGGATGTGGTTGACAGTAATCCAATTGGATATAAGCCCAGATGCATTTCTTTCTTTCTTCCTTCTTTGTAATCTGTATTAAAAAAAAATCCACAGAAGACAAGCATTACTTACAATTTGAAGCCAACCTCTATTTCAAAGCGAGCCCCCGCCCTAACGGAAAATAGCACAGAAAATCTATTACACAAATGAAGCTGACAAAAATTATTTCCTTTCCCCTCAGTTTCTGTTCCCTTTTAACGTAGAGCAGGGCAACCTGACTCTGATAATCCACTCCACTAAATATAATGCATAAAAGCCTTCTGATCCATCTTTAATTAGCTAATAACGCTGAACTCTGCAGAAACAGGGCAGCCAACTTCTTGGTTCAAACACCGACCTGCTGGGGTTGGAAGGGACCCCTTGGAGATTGCCGAGCTCAACCCCCTGCTCAAACCAGGGTCAACTACGACAGGTTACTCGCAGTCTCGTCCAACTGTGTTTTGAATATCTCCGAGGACAGAGACCCCACGACCTCTTCCAGTATTTGATCTCAAACAATCTTTTCCTGCCAGGAGTCGCATGCCGTGGTCTCCGTTTCCGAGCTGGCTCCGCACAGATCCTGCCTGTACCTCCTTCTGTACACCTGGGGGCGCAGGGAAGTCACTGAATCATCGACTCATTCAGGTGGGGAAAGACCTCTAGGATCATCTGGTCCAACCTTTCACCTAGCACTGCCAAGTCCTACACTGAACCATGTCACGAAGCTCTACATCTACGCGTCTTTTGGAGACCTCCAGGGATGGCGATGACCCAACACTTCCCCGGGCAGCCTATTCCAGCACTTCACAACCATTTCCGTGAAGATATTTTTCCTAATATCCAACCCTAGTGCAACTTAAGGCCATTTCTCCTCGTCTTATCAATTGGTGCTTGGGAGAAGAGCCCGATCCTCACCTTGCTGCTATCACCTCCTATAAACCTCCAAGTTCCCGAAGACCTGCCTGCACAGATCTCCATCTGTGTGCCCTTCTCCATGAAGCACTCTGCAAAATATAGTGGGTTTTGGCTGTTTTGGGTGCACAAACCTCTGTGCTTGCTGATGCTGTGCTCCAGGCCAGCACGTACCGCGGGCTCACCCCCCTACCCGCTGAAAGTCTGCGTGACCCTCAGGGTGACCCTCGGTTTGATTAACTGCCTTTGAAAAAAATCTTTCTTCCTGATCCGGTATTTCTTTGTCGGAGAGACAAAACTTCAATCTTGCGGTTTTAGAAAAGGACAACCTGGCCTTTAAAGCAAACAGATCAGAAATGGACCCCTGAGAGAAACTTTCCAAGCTGCTGTACAATTTCAGCCCCGGTTGCAGACACTCAGAGATGTGCTGAACTATCTGGGGGTAAAGGGCTGCTCTTGATTGCCTCCTGAGTTCTCCTAAAATTCAGTAGTTGCCTCGCCAATCCAACACAGCCATGCTTTGGTGCCTAAGAAAGTATTCCTTAGGACTCACCTCCCTTTTTTTTTCTTTTTAGAGAGAAGTTAGCCATTACATCCGCAGAGAACAGGCTGAAAACATGAGTTTAATGCACCTTAAAATCTCAGAAACCAGGACAAAACAAACAATTCTCCCTCCCAGCACTCCCCTCTTTCAGCACACCTGATTCCAAATTTCTGAATATTCAGAGCCCATAATGCTGCAGGATGTTTTGTTTTGTTTTGTTTTTATTTTGCACAAAACGTGTTGCTGTTAGGGTAACGGGGGCTGACGTGTTCCCGTTAGCTTTTTCACAACTGGCCACATCTGCACCTGCAGGAACTCAGCAGGGGCCAAAGGCTGTGCAGAGGCAAGGCACAGAGAAATCGCCAGCCAGGGAGCACCTCCTGGGTTTATCCAAGCATCTGTAGGCGCCGTGGAGCAGCCTGCTCAAGCTGGGGAAGCACCTTGCTGCTGCAGACAACAGCTTTCCGAGCCAGCTCGCTCTGCAACACCTGCAGAGCCATGGGGACGTGGTAAACACAGGTTCCCTGCCTTCTGGAGCTGCTGGCGTGTTGTTTTCCTCAAGTCTATGTCAGCTGGCACCGATGTGAACGCAGTACGAGAGAATTGGAAATCTCTGGCTCTGCCTTCTGTCAATTTAATCGACCCTGCTCTTACATCCGTCTGCAGGACGTTCCTCTGGCCTCCCAAACACCAGCGAGCTGCACAGGCTCTATAAACGCCTCCTCCTCCAGCATATGCATTACAAAACACACTATTTTGTGCTCTCCTGAGCCAGCCAGCAGCTCCACGTTACATAAGCTCGGGCAGAGATCAACATTTGTCGCACAGATTCCTCTTCAGGAGCTCGAGTTGATGGAGCTTTCCAGTTCTTCCCCCTCGAGATCCGTGTCGTCTGAATTTACCCTGACACGAGGGAGGCCAGAAGGCTCTCTGCAGGGAAGTCAAAGAGGGCAAAATTGTCCTGGGTAACACAAAGAACTGCTAGGAGAAGAGCTAGGGAAATGTAAGTCCAATTTCTACTTCCACGGACACCTTCTCATGCTTTGAAAGGGATCGTGCAATCTTTCGAGACCTGATATTCTCACTAGTGCAAAAGGTACAAGTAGTTTTCCATTCTCACTGCTGCCTCTGACACCAGGCTTGGTCACTGCTTATTCTCACTCCGGGCCTCAGGATATCACAGCTCTAACAGCAGCCACAGAGCTCACTGCTAACAGCCAACAAACCGGGAAATGCAGCCATGACCATTCCACAACCTCAAGTTCCCTGCTCTCAGTGGTAATGCCAGGGACTGCATCCAGCAAGAAATTTCCTTTCCCAACTTTCCAGCAGCCCTCCGCAGCCACTAACGCATGTCCAAGTACCAATTACCAGAAACAAACAATAAATAAAGTTCTCTTATTTTCCATCCTGGGCTTTATCTGCCTCTGGACAACATTTAAAATAAAATGTTTTAACCAGAGATGTTTAAAAGCCATCTTTTTATTTATTATTTACGAAGCATTATTTAACGAAGCAGGTATTTTCCCCTCTCCCGTTCCCTCCTCTGCTGTGCATCATCACCACGGTCATTAATTTTAAATAGCACTAATCACCATCTTTTGCTCTTTGAAAAAACATCTCACCCATCTGCACCGGCAAGACCTAACCACGGGGAAAACGGGGTTTGAGCCTCGTCAAAGTCAAGGAGGACAGCAAGGGAGAATGTGCTAAGATACACCCAAGCTGGTGAAGAGGAGGTGTAAAAGACACCATCTGGATAGCCCGCATCACAGGGTGGATTTGCTCAAAATTAGGATAGATGAGGTTGAAGTGGTAATATTACTCCTCTCCTTCAGAGCAGCCACGGCTCCTCCAGGTTTAGAAGGGCTGCACCAGGCCAGCCCCAAGGGTCCAGCACCATGGCTGGTCGGGACAGCAGCACGAGTAACCACACAGGCAGCAAAACTTCCCCTGGTACACGCTCCTAGCCACCAGCAGCAGTGCTTTCAAGGTCTGCATTGCCATATTTTATTAGATAAGCAACCAACTCGAAGCCCCTGGGCACCAAAGTGGTTGCTTTCCCAACACCGCTCATGTTCTGACTACCTGCTTTCTTCCGGGAGCGAACCCGAACCCAGATAGCCCACCAGCCAGTTCTCTGGGGAGACAGGCGTGCTGAAATAAAGACATCACACAAAGGTAGAGGCTAATGCAGGGCAACAGGCTGGTAATGTCCCGGCTCCGTTATTCGAGGATAATTGAGCCCCACGTCTCTCAAGACAAAAGCCCCTGCCCAAAATCAGCTGGACTCTGGCTCATGCTAAATTAATAGAACTGAGGACAAAAAGGAATTATTAGCTCCCCTAGTGTGACATGCTATGCAGCATGCTCAGTATTGAGGTCAAGCTAAACAAATCCATTCCCAGGCCCTGAAGTCACAGTGAAACTGAAATGGACTTTTTTTTTTTTTTTTTTTTTTAACATCTCTGTGTAAAGCTTCTTTTAATCTCTGGTCATTTCTTTGTGCCAATTAGTTGCAAATTAAGGAAGAGGAGGAAACCGCAGCAAATTTCTGTCTCCTGTTAAACTTCCAGCTCAGTTTTACACACCTCAGAACTTCTCACACTTCAAATCAGCCACGGACAAACTCGAGTATCTGAAGCGAACCTCCAAACCTTTTGAATTTTCCCTGGCATATGCAGGGAAGACAGCTGCCAGTCTCAGTGTACATCTACTTAGACTGCCGTGCAGAAATACACAGAAACTATTTTATAACAGACTCTTTCTATGATTCAGCTTCAGCTTCTGCGTTCGATGACTAAATATTGGTTACATGAGGAGGATTTTGGCCTGCGTTTTCCAGTGCTGATCATGGCATCTATTTGCTCCATTAACCGTGACACCGATTTGCCTTTCGTTTGAGCGCTGCGGAGTCATCTGCATCTGTTTAAACTGCTGAGCGTTCACTTGTAATACTGCTTGCAGAAGCTGGAAGATGCTTGGAAAGTCCCTAAATCCTGCTTCCAGTGATGCTAGTGCAACCCACACAGGTTTCCAGCAGAAAAACCAATGCGTGATGCCAGCCTTAAGACCTCCTGGAGTACACAGGTGCCCCAGGCGTACACCCAAAATCTTGTGCTAACCCCCAAAACAGGTAGCAATCGTTGCTTTCTAGCAAAATAACTCCCCCTGCCCCATGAGCTGCTGCTGGCCGGGGAAAGCTGGGTCCCCACTGCCTTGGCTGGAAGCCTGCGGAGCTGAGGCTGCATTTCTCCCTGCAGGTGGCTGCGCTGTGCCCAGGCAGACCTGGGATTTCTTGAACGCTTCCCTTTCTGAACACAAAACCACTGAGCTGTTGAGCTGCTACCAAACCGTATTTGCAAGCTGGAAAGCAAACAGGAGAAGTAAAAATAAAACGACCTAAGCAGGCTCAGTTATCGCAGCTTTGTTGCAAAGCTTTCTCCGGTTAAATTCAAGCTCAGCTGAAGGAACAATGCAGCCTCTCTCCTTGTGTTTCCCTGCACTGGGCACCTCTACAAATAAACATTTAAGAAACACAATCTTTCTCCCCTTCTCTCGCTTCCTACCACTGTGATTTACAAGGTGAAATTAAAAATACACACATCCTAGAGCCTGGAGTTTTACATCTTGGGTCGCTGATTTATAAAAGCTGCCAGTGAATTTTAAATGCTCCGTTTTGATTTAGAAATCATCGCTTCAAAGTTGCATTTATCTCAAATATTCAGCTGTATTGCACATCACTGGAAATCTGATTTATGGATTGCAAAATGTATGCAGATAGACTACAAAACATATTTATAGATCACTCCCCCTAATAATAATACATGCAGCTCACCCACCCAAAAGATATTCACGTATTCATACGTGTGTAAATGTAGATATGCGTAGATCTCGCATCTTTCTATTAAATCCTCCTGCCCTTCACTCCATTTTTTGATGCTGAGATCAGGTACCACGTCAATATATAATGAGAGGCTCTGTGATGTCTTCCTTCCACCCCCTCACCTGATCACTCCTGCTAACACGGATAAAATTCAGCTTTAAGCTCCATTTCCAGCTCCCCAGGTGCCTCTTTCTCCTGCTGCTGCTGTCAAAGGCAGAGGCTGGATCCCAGCACAAGAGCTTGAAGCTGCACGATGGCAACAACGGGCTAAGGAATTCGGTTCTTTACCCGATCCCTTTGGTGAGGGTGTGGGATTGCCTCTGTCGTCCCATCCTTTCCTCACCAGTCTGGAAATACAAGAGATTAAATCAAGCCATGAGGGCGCAGTTTTCCTTATGCTTGAAAGGAAAAGACCTGCTTTTCCCTCTGGACTCATACAAGGAACGCTGGAAGAAAAAGATGAAGGCCAGATCCTTTATGGGAAAATGGAGGGACTTCCAGGGGAGCAACTTTTACAACAGACTCATTTTCTTTTCCCAATTCTGTTCCTTCAAAAGCTAACGATTCCTCACCTCTCACATGCAAAGCACATCACCTGCTAACAAGCATCACACAATGCCTCATCACCTACTGATTTTGATTAATTAAGCCCAACAGCAGCAAGAAGTTGGGCCCCATTGTGTCTGATGCCCTAAAAAGCTCTGGCCATACAGCCAAAAGAGCTCTCAGCCTAAACCAGCAGCTTTTGCAGGGAGCAGAGCTTGGGAAGGGATGAGATGAGTACTGCATGCATAAAATAGATGCATGGGCTGTTTTAGGCACTAGTCTCGGGCTTCCCCACCCAATTTAGCTGATTTCAGCTTGAAGTGCATTACGCTCTTCATGTTCCTGGATGTGCTGATGAATGACTCGATGGATTAATTATTGTTGAGGAAAAGGGTTGGAGGCTCACCTTGGCCTGATGCAGAGCCGGAGGCTTCTCCCTGCTTCTCTCTTTGCTGGCTTCATCGTGACCTCCAGAAATTCAGCTACAGAAATCACACCTCCCCTCGCCCTCTGCAACCCAGACGGATGATTGGTTTCCTGATTGGTTTCGTTGATTCCTGCTGCTTTGGGATCACCAGGCAGAAGGCAAGCAGAGGTGTGCAAGGGGCGTTTAGAGCACCTTGACATTGTGCAAAGGACCAGAGCAAAAAAAACCAAACAACTAGGAAACTTTTGAAATTCACCCTTATGCTGGCTCCTCCTCGCAGAGGTTAACCTGTGCTAATGATTAAAAACCAGCTAGCCCAGTCATCCGCAATTATTTATAGACCGAGGTGGTGGCATATATTGTGCTAGCAGCACTTTTCACACTGATTAAGTTTGTGTTACAACCTCGTGTACACCGAGAGCTGCTGACAGGTTCCTCCAGGTTAAACACGATGCTCTCCATCGAAGCAGAGGCAGAAACGCCTTGGACTTTCCTCCCTCCTTCCCTGAGAACATCAGGAGCTGGGGAGGGATGAGGAAGAGAGGACAATCCTCTTTAACCTATGCCATAGAGAGGAACAAATTCAAATTAGGCCCACCAAAAAATCTATTTTCCCAATCTAGAGTTGTACTAACCCAGCTCATAAAGGCTTTGCCTTGATTCCTTGAGGGAAGGGATTTGTGGGCTACCAGGGAACTGGACAGAGCATCCCTCTCTCTCCTGGGGAGGCCTTTCTGTGCTAAAAGCTGTCGAGAGGAAAAAATGCACACGTGGAGGGAAGGAAGGGGAAAAGCGACTCCTGGGGGACGGTTATTTGCTCAACTTTCTGTACAACAAATTCTCCATGTGCAGTAAGTTTTGGGTATTAATAGGTATTTACCCATTTACCAGCCAGAAGGCAGGTTTACAAAGACATTGAGCCGAGATAAATAATAATAAAAATATAATATGAGGGAATCCATTATCTGACTTAAAGCAGGGTAATTAAAAGCCACAAGTTTCAGCTGCCAGAAGTGGTAATTCACCTCGTGCTGCAACTTTACGGACACGTTTCCATTAACACCATCAGTTATGAGTAATATAATTTCCTCTTCATTGAGCACTGCTTACCCAATTTCACCTTTTCCTTAATAATGCACATTACTAAACTCTCCAAACAGTTGTGTAATTTAACTAGGTGTGGTGAAAAACCCACTGATTAGCCTGCCTGCAATTTGGAACATGCAAAGCAACACACAGAATGTGATTCTTCAAGAAAAATTCAAATTTAGGAGAGCAATGGGATTTGGGGCAATGGTCTAAAAGGTGCAATTACGATAATATGCTAGGAAGGCAAAAGATTAAGCTTTTTATTATTCCGTAACATTTTTTATATTTTATTGCCAATAATTACATAGGTTTCTCCTCTATTTTCACTGCCTCAACATCCCCTAGGTTAATTATGCTGTCAAGATCATGTCAAAAAGCCACCGCTAAAATTATGATTCTCATTACACGATGATCTAATCAATTTTGTGTGGTAATTTTGGCCCAACCTATTCTACCAACATACACATCTTGTACATGGAAAAATCTATTTCTCTGTCACACTATATTATCCCGATCTTCTTGTGCCACTACAGCTAAGAGCCTGTCAGCAGTTCTGCTGCAACCTCTTATGTCCAACACAGACGTTAAAAAAAATCATTTCTGGCTGACACTTGACAGACATTTTCATTACAGAGGCCAATTATATTTATTTGGATTTTCGGTTCCATTTGAATAGACAGGATCAAGCCTCACCTGTTATCCCAAGGGCTGTTAAAAGTAGAGGTTGATCCAGGAACCGGTACCACGAATCTAAACCACCCCTGGAAAAGAAAAAATGCCTTGCTTGATACTTAGGTAACCAAACTAAGGGTTTAATTTTACTGGCATCACAGAGCTGAACTACATTTTGTTAACCAAGCACACAATTATCGAAGGATCTGCGCCCTAGCAAATGTCAGAAGATGAGATACAAACAAAAATCCCTGAAAACATCCCTAACAAAAAGCTAAAATGACCATAATCTGTGTGAAACCCTCTGCTTTGCTGTTGATAATGATAATGATTGTTTAAATAAATGTACACAGGGTGTTATATAAATAGGGAATTACCAGTTCCTAAGTTTTATTCTGGGACAGCAAGCACTTCTGAGGTTCAGCATAGGTGGAAATGTGAAATAGGTGGTCAGAAGCAAATAGAAAGGTCAGGAGATGTCTGGAGATGGCCAGCTCTAAAGAGATGATGCAAAATTTGCCAGACTTTCTCCTTCCCATGGTTAACTAGAAATGCTTCAGGCCTGCCTTCATGCCCACATCTTGTGTTTGCTTCCTACAAACATTTCAGTGGTTGGCTTTTTCCTGCCAAAAATGTCTCGGGGAGGGGAGTTTCAAAATGGCATATGCGAACATGCCTAACGACAATGTTGTAAAACATACCCGCGCTCAAGTTTTTGCTCCCGAACAGCTTGCATGATCAGCAGTCAGAAATAATGCTTCATGGTTTACCAGGCTCATCACGGAGTGAATGGCAGAGTCACAGACTTGCAGCTCCTGGAGCAAGAAAGGTAAAGTAACTAATCCGGTGGAGACAACTACGACGTGCTCGTGCCCAAACAGCAGTGAGGCTGAATTATGTTCCCATGCAAAGGCCAAAACAAGGCCAAAAACATTGCTCCAGCCCCACCAAAGTCCCACCAAGATCCAAGCAGCGCAGAGAGCTTGCTTTATTGCACGGAGAATGCCTAACGCTTGAACTGAATTATTCAGCGCACAAATATTTTCCGAGCTGTAATCACCTTGGCACACTTTGCACGAAGAGGAATACAGGTGGGGAAGGTATTAAAATCCTAATCTCTATGATCACGACGCGCTAGTCTCTCGCAATCCCTAAACAGCATACATAACAATTTAAACCACGTGTGATTTCCAAGCAGAATTCAATATATATCCACACAAATAAGAAATCATGCAGTACCATTAAAAAAGATGGGTCAGCTCTGCACAGAGCAGCCTAGCTCAAATGAATTCAGCAGAAGAACCAAAGCACGCATTAGCCAAGGATCAGGCACAAAGCAGTAGCTTGAGTTATACTGCTGGCAAGATACCGATTTTAAATGGGCTTTGCATCTAATAACAATTTGAACTCTCGTATAAAAACAAAAGCATTCCCTCCTTGTAGCACTCAGAACGACAAAAAAAAAAAGAATAATAATATTAAAGCAGGCTTATTCACTACCTGCCCTGAATTCCTCCAAACTGCAGAGCTGAAAAGTTGCATCAACCTTTATGTGAGAAATAGGGAAAATCAGCTCGTGTGGACAAACTGCCCTCTGCCTCTCAGCCCAGCCAGGATCCATCCATCTCAGCTTGCTTTATGGTATCAGGAGCTGCCTTCCCTTGCCCAGCACACCTCCTGCCTCTGGCTCTCACATCTCGCCCCTCTGGAGAACACAACAGGTACTTCTGCTCTCTTAGATTACTCTTTGAGGAGCCTGGGCCGACAAACAGATCACCTCCTCACCTCCTGGAAGCCAGGAACCCAACGGGACATCTGCTGAGGTTTGACACGTGTGATAAATGCACTTCATACGAGCAAGCGACCGATGTTTCTTTCTGCTTAGCCAATGCCTCTGCAATTTTTCAACTGATAGTCAATCATCACTGGAGTGTAAATAGTTTGCTGTGTGGATTGGCTAAGCTACCTATTAATCAACCAGATTAAAAAGATGATGGCAAATCTCCAATAATTATGCAGCGTAATTAAAAGGCTGGGAAGCCTGATTTAGGGCTTATTAGCCCTCTAAGTCCTTCATTAGCCATATTAGTTTCCTGCATCAGATTCCAAGGGGAAAATATTAACGTTGTGCTGTGAGTCACAAATATTTGACCACTACTTTTCAATATGACATTTACTCCTGAATTTTTTGACCTTGGGGATTTCAGTGTACAAGACCAAACCTGCAGTCTTTAAGTGGAAAAAACAAACAAACAAACAAACAAACAAAAAAAAAACAACAAAACAAAACAAAAAAAAACATACTTTACATACGGGAAATATCCTTTTTTATAGGTCAGGATAAAAACAAGATCAATGATGAATAACCTGTTTTACCCTAATGGATGTTCCTCTGTACCTCCATTCTTCTGTCTTTCAAATGGGTAAAGAGTATTGATCTGGCTTAATAAAATATTTTGACATTCATTCTTTTTTCATCTCATGTGTACAAATTTATATTTTTTGATATATGAACTGCACCATAGGAAAAAGAAGAGTGGGCAAGTCAGTGATTCCCCCCTCAAAAAGGCGACCAAACCCCAAGTCAGATATCATTAAATAACCTTGCAATCTCTTTGTCCCTCTTTAACTAGAGTCAGACGATCTCTTCCAATTTGCCACTAACGCTTAAGATGATGGAGACAAATGTAGATGACAAGGGCAGAGTTCGCAGAAGCTGTCCTGCAAATCAATCTGCTTTCCTACGTGCAAGTTCTCCGAAACAAAAGATAATTCTCCCCAAACTTAAATGCTAAACAGACTGCTCCAATGCACCGAGGTCAGGACAATTATGAAGATGTAGAAATGGCACCAGGAATCTCTAGAGATCTCAGGTTGCTCTCTCAGAGTCTGTAGGCAGGGAGAGCTCCCCTGCGATCAGACCCTCCAACAGATCACCCAGCCTGGTCTGGTTTCTGCTCAGCAGCCCGGGACCGTCCCCTCCCACCAAATACGAGGCAGAGCTGTAAATCGTAGGACACAAATGCCAAACCACAGAAGCTATTATTGCACAAACAGCATCTGGCACCTTTTGACGGGCTGCAGCAGCAGATGCCAGCGCACAAATGCCAGGACTTCTCAAGTGGCTCACCCAGTGTGATACCAACTGGCTACCTTCCCGCTCCGCTCCCAGCTGCCAATGATTCTTCTGTGCAACCTCCTCACCTTTGAGCAAGAATTGACATACAGCCCTGCAAAGCTCAGGAAGATGTGCCATTTTTTTTTCTTCCGTAAAAATAGAGTTCTGCTGGGTTAGTGGTTTCTGTGCTGTAGATCAACAGCTCCCGGTGTCACCTTCTCGTTTTCTCTGCTGTCTCCCACGTCGCACTGGGATCCCAATCCTTCAGCCATCACCAAAGCACAACCAGACACCCAACAAATCCCCCCCCAGGAACTTCTCATGCTGTAATTTCAGGTACCCATCCCCAGACCACAGTCATGTTTCTTAAGCACGTGTTGTAGATCATAATAATTCATACGATCATTAGCAACGTAGATCATGACAATACATGAGTTCCCACCGAGACAGAGGCACACCAGGCTCTACAGTCGACTTAGTTTCTCAAGTTAAAAACCCCATTGCTCTGCAACTCTGCTCCTTTCATCTTTTTTTTTAGGCTGCAGGTTGTCTTGGACAGGTATTGGCATAGTCCCTATTAGCATGGTTCTGCTCTTCAGTTTTTAATGAACTTCACTGTTATAATCTCTGTGTTTGTTGAGAAAAACCTCATTTAGACAATCAGATGGAGGAGCTGCCGGTCAGCCAAGGACAGTCACCCAAATGCACCGCTGCCACCCACATCAGGGCAGGATCCACGCCACCCACAACTGCCACACTCCGTTATCAAACAACTGTCTCTCCTCCAACACATCTGTAAAACGAGAAGCTCCTCCTGCCCTCCTCTTTAATGGAGCTTTCCAAGCCCGATGAATTATTATTTTGGCTGGGCCAGCAATGAGCTAATCAGAGCTGCTTGTTTCTAAAAGCCTCTAAAGCAAAATCCAGATTGCTGCTTGTCTCCGTCTCTCCGTGGTGCTGAGGCACCGCTCTTCCTAGGACGATGCTTTTCTACAAAACAACATCCCTGCTGTAAAACGTGAAGGGATCTGTTAATTAAGTCAGATTGCCAGTGGCTCCTGGTGGGGAGGCAGCTGCACTGCATGTTCCAGTGTTTTAAAAGCATCCTGGTGTTCAAGAACATTGTCATTATTTTCTGTATGGCATCCTCCCGAACACCATTAGACACACTGAAACAGCGCGTTTGCTCGTCTATCACATTGCAGGTGATCGGGTCTCACTGGAAGGCGATGGCTGCGCATCGCATCGACTTTGCACGCTTCCTTCCTCTCCGCTCTTCCAAGCGGGCAGCGAGGGTGCTGGTTTTAAAGGGCTTACAACCTAAATACATAAAAAACTTAGATAACAGCCAAATCCAATCAACAGAGAGTCAGGGTGAGAAGTACAAGGTAACTACATACAATTATTTTCAGTGTTTCAGGCAGGCACAGCCAGCCAGCTGCTCTGTCATCGCTTTCTCATAGACTCAGTACAGCTTCATCCCCGTTACTGAAGCACGAAAAGGTCAAACCCCCAAAAGGCCCCGGAGCCACTAGTTCCAGCTGTAGGAGAACCGTTGTCATTGTGGAAAATAGCCATAGATTGTCTGAAGGGAAACATTTTACAACGCTGACCAGGTTTAGGGTGCTGTGGAGAAAGTCAGGGATTGCAACACATCAGCTCCAAGCAGCAAACTGCCTCTGGGCCAAGCCTGAAGGGCTCTAATTTTGCTTTGCATCCTGTAGCCAAGCAGCTTTATAAGTATTCTGCATCTAGAGCATCCTAGCACATCACCTGGACTTATTCAAAGCGAGTGTGCAGGCATCGTGGCCTGAGGAGCTTTGCTAATGACCTTGCTTCTTTGCAGGAGCTGGGTTGCTGTGGAGGCACTGCTGGTAGCCAGGTAGCTCGGAGTGAGCCTGGACAACCCCTGCAAGGCACGCTGACAGCTTGGGGTGCACATCTGAGCTGTTTCCTGAGCAACCCAAAGTGGTGCAACAACAGGACAAAGGCTTCTTCACCCACCTTGGGATTGCAGATGGAAGAGCACCGAGAGCTGGCCGGAGAGAGCAGAAGGAAGGAGGGGGACTTTTGGATCAAGGGCTCTTCTCAGCGAGGACGAAAGCTTTTATGGAGAAATGAGGAGACTGGGAAAGGTTAACATGGTGGTTGGGAAGGGTTGATGACTTAGCACAGCTTAAGAGGTGACAAGGTAAGTGGGACCAAGCTGTGGAGACCTGTTAAGACACAGACACGCAGCTCTCTTCGCAGGGCACCCACAGTCCAAAGCAGCAGCTTGATTGTTCTGTTCTGACTGCTTTATGTCAGTAATGGCAAAACACGTCTGCTCAGCTGCTGAAAAGACAAAAACCAGGTTCACTTAATGTCTCCATAATCATAGAGATAAAAACAGATCTCTTACAGCACCTCATTAGGATCCGTTGCTTTCAGTTTGTCTGATGAAACTGACACCAGGGCACAGGCAATTCCAGTTTTATCTTAGTGAAATTGCTGCAAATTTAAAATTATGTGTATGTATGATGGGAATAAATGCCTCTTTCTCAACTTCTAGTCGGGAGGAAAAAACACACACGTGAGTTAAAAACAACACCAGCAGCTGCATCTTAATGAATCCTCATCTAACGAAGCCCCTTAAAGCTTTAAGCTGACGATCATCTGTGTAAACTGGAAAGCCCCAGCATGGTTTGGTTCTCACACAGCTGCATTTTCTCAGTCTTGGCAGCACAACTTTGGAGAACCTGCAACGTGCTGAAAGCTTCTGGAGCAGGAGCATCCTTTCGTACACTCGACACCTTCCTTTCTCTGGGAGCTAAAAGAGGAGCAGGTGGAGATGGCAGAGCTTCAGTGGTTCGAGTGACGAGATCCTGCCATATAAAAAATCCTTCCTTTTTCTTCTGTTCCCAAAATATTAAGAGGGCAGAAAAGAGAGTTAAACGGCCCGTCTGGAACACCACCACTACGAGGGCAGAGACAACGGCAGTCTGAATCCTGTGACACATCAGGCAGGCAAAATAGCTGAAGGCAGCTTAACGTGATGCAATTAGCCCAGCGCTCCTCCTCTCCTGCCATTCACGAGGAGGGAAGGGCTTAATCAGCGTGGCGAGAGCAAACGAGAGACAGATCTGAAAGTTGCCTTCTCCAAGCACCAGACAATAGGGAACCCTCTAGCTGAGGGATGGATATCACTAAAAGATCCTATTTCTGCTGCTCTCAACCGGACCTAGTCCCAGGCAAAGTACCTGGGTTTTCAGTTCATAAAGCAGGGCCAGGAGATAACTGCTACTATTACAAATAATTGCCTGGAAAAAAAAATGCATTAGGGTAAGAAAATACAGAGCACATAAAAGCTCTCGTTAACATTCTTTATACGTGCTTATCATGAATTTTATACAGGGTTAAATATATTTTCTGGTGACTAACACTGCAAGGCTGAGGATTAAAAAGGATAATGTACAATGTGATTTATGAAGTTTTAATGGAAAATCCCCATGGGTTGTGTATAAATCTTATTTATAGCTTTAAAAGTATGTAATATACTTATTGTATATTTTAAAAACTGTGGGAGTGCAGTCTCTGTCATAGTTAATCCATTAAAAAAAGCAACTCCTAGGGGGCTCCTAGGGATAAAGCATTTGATATTTTAGAGACTATCAGTGTGTTCAGTGTGAAATGTCCAATGTGATTTAGTTAGTGGGGGGAAAAGGGGAATAAAAGAACCCAAACCGTCTTGAAGGAAGGAACAAAATGGCTGTTTTAGAAGTTAAGCTTGATCCATTTGGATAAAGGGGACAAACATCGGGGTGAGAGGAAATTAAATCATTTGCTGTGGGCTCTGTCCTGATGTCTTTGCTAGCTAATCTCTGCCGGAGGCCTGAACTGAGGGCTCCATCTTTGTTTTTAGATTAGAAGAGCCACTGTGGGTCCCCTTGTCTTAGTTTGTGAAATGATACATGTTCTCCTGGATGAAGATAATCATATTAAGTTGAACCCACAGAATCCAGGGGCTGGAGCTGGGGAGGGAAGGGAAGGCATGGTGTTCTCTAGCTGTTTTCCTAAGCTGCTTTCTCTTATCCTTGTGAAAGTCATTTTTATTTTTTTTTTTTCCTAAAGGTTATGAAATCAATTTTACATCAATTCAGGATATTAGCCCATGTACTCTGCGCTTTAGCTTGACTTAAAAGGGGGAAAAGGAGAAAGTGAGTTGTCTCTAAAAAAGACTGTCATCAGTGTAGATAAGCTGATAAAAGGACTAACGAAAAATTTCTGTTTCAGACCGCAATGGTTTGTTCTTTTTCAGTGGTGAATGTTCATCCTCTGGGCATTGGCCCAGAATACCCCCGTAGCTCCTAATGAAGAAGTAAGATTATCTTGCAAGATAAAACCAGGCTATATGAAATATCTTGTTATATATTGTGTGAGGTTGTTGGTTGGTTATCTTTAATAATGGGGTAAAATCCTAGGGTCTAGCCAGGGAAACTAAATCCCTAACCTCATCTAAATTGGGTACAGAGGTTGGAAAAAGGGTGCCTGAAAGTTAATTTTGCTTTCTTGTATTTCTTACAAGTTCTTCGAAGGATGTTGATATATGTGAATTCCTAGACTAGGCAATCAGAGCCAACGATTCATTTCCAATGTGCCAAAATGAGATAGCATGGTACTTTGGATAAGAATATTGCATGAAATAAGATTTTTTAATGATATTTCTGAGAAATGATCACTCTTCTCTCCAACCACACTCCACTCAGATTTATTCCAGCTATGTCATGTTGCTCAACATTACTGCTGGGTGTCTTAATAAGAATGTGAGGAATTCAGACATATTTTGGGCTACCCACAAAATAAAAGGTAAGCATGTGCCAGACATGCTTACCTTTTGAAAGGTGCTCAATGTGATCATTCAGGTAATATATTGATGTTTCAAGTATTTTACTTCCAGGTCAACCTCTGGTTTTCTATTTTAAGAAGGCAACTTGAGGATATAAATCATGAGCACCCTGATGAAACTGGATGTTTGATGAGATCCGTAGTTTGCTCAGTTGCAATAAATCTGGTCTCCAACGGAGCACTGACACTGCACCAGGACCGGGGCCCCTCTACACCAGGCCAAATAAACCCATGTGGAAAGAAACAGTCCTCACCTGAATTAACCTACAAGCTAAATCAGTAGAAAAAATAAAGGGAAATTTAACATCAGGAATTACGGAAGGAACACAAGTCTTGCCAGCCTTACAGTGCTGTGTCTTATTAATGCATCACATCTTTCTTTCCCAAGGCACAGCCATGATCTAAATCTGCCTTCTCCCTTCCAAGTTCACACATTCAGACAGAGATCATCTCTTATGCTCCCTGCAATAAAAATAGGGATGATTCCAAAGTGGAGCACCCGTCTCCAGTAACTGAACTGGAAGCCTACAGACTTATGTATGTCCCCACCTTCCTCCTTGGGGTAATAATCAGGGCCTCGCAGAACGATGGAAGGGATTTTTGCAGAGATACTTCCTCTCTGAAGGAACTGTCTCCTTCTACAACCCCCCTTTTTCCATGGTGTCTCCATCGCCATTGTTTTTAACCTTGATAAATTGGCGCACACGGTCTTGTTTCCTCTTCCTGCAGTAAATTACCTGCTTCAGTGCTGGTGCCACACACCAGATGCACTCAACATATGGCACACGGAGGACTGCCAGAGAGGCCCATTACGTCCTGATGTTCAGTTCATTTGAAAAGATGTCATGCAGCGTGAGCCCAGGCAGAATTGCCACTCCCTCTGAGCTGTGAGCACCGGAGAAGGGTTTCACATCACCAATACCTCAGGCGTCTAGCTTAGGTGAAACCAAGGATTTGAGCAAAGGACCTTAGCTCCTTTTGCAGGGGGAAGAGGGTGCTGCAGCTGAAGGAACAAGCCAGAGTACCTGAAATAAATCTGAAGTAGTCTAAATGGATCGTGCCCCCATTTCCTCAGCTCAGGGCACTTCTCAGCTCAAGAAGAAGGTTACATCCAGCCTTTTGGTACCAAAAGGGATGCGCTTGCATCACAGCAGAGAAACAGCAGGGAGAAATAGCACATGTCAACACGCAGCATTTCCTTCACCACCTATGAAAACACCTTGAAGGGATCTTTCACGAGATACAGAAACACAAAATAAAGCAAGTCGCCGTTAGAGGCTGTGCAGGTAGAGGAAAGGCTGAGCAGGGAATGCAGAAGCAATGTGCCCCTACAACAACTGTCAGCATTTTATCAACCTGGCCCAAAAGGTTCTCGAGGACTTCAAGAAGTGCTAACTTATTGGCAAGCCAAATCATCACCTATAAAATATTTACGCTTCTGACAGCCTTATAATCTGAAATTCAGAAAGAGAGATCTCCCCAGCATTTTTCAGAATGGGAAAGACAGCTGAGAAATTAAAGAAGGGTGATAAAGTTTTAGCAGATAATTGCAAAAAAGCAAGCTTGAAAACAGCCCGGCTAAAGATACATTACCCAGCAAAATGGTCTCTTGCTGTTATCAGAATAATCCTTAGGGGCATCTTCAGTCCTATAGAATTTAATAGGAATGAAGCCCAAGAGGATTTTGAAGCAAGTGCATTAGAAGTCTGTATTTGTTATAGAAAATGATAACCTTTCTATAGGGTTTTAGAAGCTCTCCAGCAGAATTATATAGCATAGCAAACATTTCCTATCACATTTTGTAGGATGATTTAAAGTCTTTTTTTTTAATGCCAGTGTTACAGATACTGAAAAGATCACTACTGTTTATCTTAGAGAGGAAGAAAATACCTAGTAGCAGAGGAAAAGTATGATGAAATAAACCCTAGAGAAAATAGGATGAAAATTTCCGTACACCCTTTTGTGAACTGTTAGGACAAAAATAGCTTTTCAACATCATATTCAGATATCATGAAAAACAGGAGTCGACTCATATCAGAAAAAGGAGTCAGCAGAAATCAAGAACATTCAGAGTTATGGGATTAGCCCTGGATTTGGGCTTCAGGGTCACAACGTAAATATTTTGTCATGAATTAATTTAACAAAATTGTTCAAGTAATGGCATCGGCAGCCTCTCCCCACAATCAGACATGAAATTAATAGGGAGAAATTGTTACCTAATGTTCAGTGAATAGCAGTGGCTGGCTCTCTTCAAATCTCATTTCTACAAAGCTACTTTACAGCAGAGTACAGCAGTCTCCAATTGCAGATAAACATCAGGCAAAGGCCTTTCTATTTTGCCAAAGGAACATAAAGGTGCCTTTTCAGAAAATGAGAAAGTGCCTGTACTTTCACTGCCAGCTCAGAGACCGGTGTACCTCAGCACCCATTACAAATCAAAGGCGTGACACTCTTTAACATCAGTTCAAGGTTTTGTCCTTAATATTTAAAAGGACAGTCTGCGATCCCAGGAAATTCTTGTAAATGTGAATGCTTCACGCACAAATATGCCGTGACATGCCTCAAAGATAGCTGTACAGTGAGGGTTAAAAAACTGCCAGAGTCTAAAACACTTTCATGAATTCAAAAAACAACAAAAAAACAGACGTCAAAATCCTCCTTTCATACGACTATATTGCTAGTACATCATTAGCTCCTGGGGACTTATTTCTGATTTGTAGCAGAGAATGGGAGAAGTGAGACCTATTTATCTCCCTGCTGGAAAGTCTCTCCTACATTAAAGAAATCTTCTTAGCCCTTTGCTTTTCTATTGAGTTTTCAAAAGCAGAAAATCTAGAAAAGCGTTATACTCATAACTATTTTTTTGCCTTTAGTATTCAGTCTCTCACAAGGCTGCCAATGCGGAAATTATATTAAAAGCAGCAGCAAATTAGGTTAGAGGATTAAGGAACAGCAAAGCTTTTAGAGGTGTGTTGTGCATCTGATTTTCCCCTGCTTTTCACCTCAGGTGGAGATTGCAGGTACTCGTGCAAAGCAAGCACACAACCTTGGAAAAGCAGCAGAGAGGCAAGTCTACAGTCTGTAGTTAATATTACTCCACCATCAATAGGAAGAATGTTATGAAGGGGGAAAAAAACAACGTCAGTTCCCTCCTAGTAGAAAGACCCAGGAAGGCTGAAGAGGTAAAGAGCTTGATCAAACTCTATGAAGTCTGGGATCTGCTTCATGAAAATGAGTTCCACTTTCCTGTAGCACCAACTGCACCTAAGGAAAAGTGAAACCCCAAACAAGCATCTCTCCCTACGTACAGTTATCTGCAGTCTGTACATCTCAGGCCAGCTTCACCCTCGCATTCTGTCTTTAACCCAGAGCAGATGCTAAACTTTGAGATGAGTCAAAGGGCAGGACTTTGTGTCTGTCTGTACACACACACGTGGTATTGCATTTACAACCCGTACCAAAAACCTTGAAAGTCAAAACAAATCCAGAAATAAATTCAGACTACTTAGTTCTGAATTAGGTGGTCTAAGCAGCAGTTCAATATAACTTAACATTGGTCAAACTAGGTCAACTGGTTCAGTTAAACTAGGTCAACCTAAATTTACACTTGTGAGTGTCCCACATAAACCCATTGACTAGGTTAGCTATCAAAGAGGCGACTTGCTACTAGCAGGTTTATAGCAGGATGCAGCTTTAAAAGCCCCCATGAGCTCGGCTGTTCGTGGGTAGATACTGAAATATGAAGGACAGTTTTCTTTAGATGCAAGTTTGTGAGATATATTCAGCTGAAGCTCAATCCCCATGGCTCGAGAGTCCTGATTCATTTCACTTTATTTTTCTTCCTCTCTGGTGGTAATTTGTAAGTCTGACAGAGCTCTTCCTACTGCAAGGTAGGGAAAAATTTGGGAGGAAGCTGGTACAAGAATCTAGCAGGAATGCTGGTAACATTTCAGTGGAGAGACAGCAGTAGAGGGCTGGATGCTCACCAAAATGAAGCACGGAGCGGTACTGGGCTGGGCAGAACCAAATGCACTCACACCACCTAAGAATCAAACCTGAGCGTGGCATTTAGAGGTTAAAATCAAAATGAATCATTCAGAAACCGGTCCCTTACCAGCTGATTGTGCCAGCTGTCTACTTCCTCTAGCTGTGATTAATTCCTTGTCATTGCCCAACATGTGCACTGAAAAGCTGGTAACGAGGAGTTCTTATTAATAGCAGGTGTACAGCTGGGTCATGTCTGCAGAACACAAGCATTCCTTACCGTGAGCAAGGTCTAACCTAGTCAGGAAAGGGAGCTTTCAGCTGAGAAAGGAAACAGATACAGAAGGACCAGCAAATCAGCTGTCCCCCAGCTATTTAGCTAACCAGGCACGGGCTGCAAGCTGCAAGTTTGAAGGAACTTCTTTAGCTTGAAGACACCCACTGGTGCAGAAGGATCGGGACAGAAATGTGTATTGCTTGTGCATTTAGGTAGCAGGATGATATTCATCGGCTCTTGAGAAAAATGCATCCTAATAGTTGGTACCAGATGTCCTCCAATCTGCACACACAACCCCTACTGCCATTTCGTTTTGGAAGGGGTGCAGAACTAGCCGTCTGAGCGCGCGCGATCATTAAGAGATCTGATGGCATTTAACAGCCCCAGAACCCTTGCCAAGATCCAATTTGCTTTATCACCTCCTGCCTAACCAGAGTCTCTTCGTGTAAAATCAGCGTATAGTTTTTGACAGGAGGCCAAGTAAAACCCGAACTGCAAACTTTTGCTAACTCTGGACCGTTCTCAGAAAAATAAAATGAGTCGATAGCGGGGAAATCCCAGTCTCCAGCAGCATATTAAAATAATATATGGAGACAAGGCAGACAACTAAGGAAGAGCTATTTCTCTCTAAAAATATACTCATGAAGGCTACAAAATCCATGGTAGACACCAGAAGTGGAGCCAGATGTTCAGAACCTGCTGCCTTAACAACAAAACTCCTCACCTGCAATTAGTGTTGTAAACACAAGCAAATTCAGTTCACCTAAGGTCAATCCGGGCTGTCCTGATCTTAGGGACAACCCAAGCAGGATGGCACGCTTGTGCAAGCTTCTCCCACTGCTGGGGTCCTCCTGTAAGGAATTTCCTGACCGCTGACCTAGTTCAGGATCCTGCTCTGATGCAAGCCCTCAAATAAGGAGCTGGGCTTCACCCCGTAAAGCCGCCGTGCAGCACGGATCCTCCCGTTAGCACTGAGCATCATCCCCAGGCAAGCACGGCGTAGCTGAGTCAGCACAGTGTGGCAACCAGCCTAATTACCCATGTTAAGAAGATAATTATCCCAGGCAAAGCACCATAATGATGCTGCTTCTGGGACTCGAGCTAATACCTCCGCGCAGGCACAGCGGTTTGCTGGGATGGGTAAAGCCATTTCGGGTCGGGCCACGCAAGTGCTCTCCATGCCCTGCTGAAAAGGGAGGAGAAGGTGAGGGACGGCACTTCCACTCCTCAATGCCCTCACCAGGATGTTTGTAAGATTTATGGGCTGGGAAGGGAGACAAAGCTCGAGCAACTTCTTCAGCTCCTGGATTTCAAACGGGACTCTGAGCGGCTGGCAGGCTGGGTTTTTTTCATGGCCAGGTCCCAGGTGAAACTAAGTAGAAGAGCAGCTTTAAAAAAGAAAACAGCAACAGCACACCCCTTTATCCGCGTGTTCGTTAATGGTCCAGAACCTGCTGAGAGACCTGTGGTCATGTGTCTGCATCCACTGCCTTCTGCTTTATGCTTTTTCCTCTCTCATTATGATGTGCGTTCTTCCAAAATCTCAGCTTGACGGCTTTTAAAAAAGTTTTTTTTTAAGCAGATCTCACGGCAACAATCACACGCAAGAATTCATTGAGAGGAATCGAGTGCTTTGGAAGGAGAGTATGGAGGGGTGAGAAAGAGGGGGAAAAGAAATATGATGCTTTCCGGGCAGCTTTTTTTCTAAGAAAAAGTGGGTCACGGTGTCATAGCCAAACTCAGCAGCAGCGAGAGCTTAAGATCAATGGTAATCCAGGAGGAAACGTGGTAGCACATCCCCGATACACTTTCTGAAGCACAGCCTGGAAGCGAGCACACGAACCGATGATCCCAGATCTGACAGTAACAACCCTCTTGTGTGCAATGGTCTTATAAACAGGGGCCTCTCTCAGCACATTAAATGGGAAAGCCAAGGCAGGGAAGTGACCTGCAGGTCACACAGCAGGTCCGTGGCACAGACAGCAACTGTGCATGGATCTCTTGGCTTCCTCCGCTCTGGTCATCCCATCAGGCTGCTTGCCACAGATAAAACCGACTGCCCACAGCCCCGGCGTGGCTTTTTGTTGCATCTTTCAAGTGATGGCTAAACTAGGGCTGCAGCAATTTCTCCCAATACTCATGCACTAGGAAGAATTGACACCTGATTTCCAGCAAGAGATGAGATTTTTTTTTTTCCCGAAGACAATTTCCAGCTATTAGAAATTGTTATTTCATTATCTCTCTGACTAAAAGGCCCTTTATAATCACATGACTTCTCCTTGTGGGGATAGACTGTGATCAAGTTTCTTTTCAGCAGTATTTTGATTAACTTAATAAATTGAACTCCTTAATATTTTTGTTCTAATGGGTATTTCCACCCTTTTTCTCTGAGCCTGATCTTCAGTAATAGTGATATCCCTGAAGAATAAAAGCCTGTTTTCCTTTCAAACTTGGAAACCTGATGACAAAGGAAAACCTGTTACTATTAGCAGAGCATTTTATCTGGTGTTAAAGCGAAAAACCTGCAGCTGCCGCTAGAAGAAAGAGAAAAAAAGCAATTCTAAAACCTGCTCCTTAAAAAACAAACATTTTGTTAGCAGGGGAATTTTGTTCTACTAAATACTGGCTTCTCAATATATGATTGAGATGCTATAAACCCTGCTCCCCAAGTTGTCATATAATTCTCAAATGCCTGTGAAGCCGCAGCACCAGGAGCATCTCAGTGGCGGTGACAAAGCCACGTGTTGACAGTGCCTGCGGATCCTCCACGGCTGCAAAGGGGAGTGCCAGATGCTGACACCAAACATCTCTCCTTGTAGACCTCAGAAGCAAAGTTTGCAAGAATATGAACAGGAACCCAAAGGAATATGTTAACTTTTTTTTTTTCTTTTTCCTTTTAAAATTGTTTCAAGAAACGTCCATCTCCTTGACTTTAAATAATCACAGAGACTTGTAATTCTACCTAGATCAGTCCTCAGTTTTGCCTTGGTGCTATCTCCTCCTCTTCACACGAGTGAGTTTCTCACGACATGGGCTACTTGACAACTTTGTCTTTTTGTTCTCCCCTCCAGGTTTAGCATTTTTTTTGTTTTAGCTGATTTGGCGAACTCAGACCGCACACGCTTGTGCTCCCCTGTGATTCACAAGTGACTTAAGCAATACAGGCTCATCAGTATAGCTAAGGAATCTGGGAAACTGCTAATATAAAAAGAAAAGGCATATAAATGTGAAAAGAAAAAGATGTTTAGTAGAAATTTCAAGTTACTAGTAAGCTATCAAACAAAACAAAGAATTACTAACATTATTGCAGTAACAGTCTCATCTGACACCTGCTGGGGGCTAGGAGTACCAGAAGCAAGGGACACTCCTTCTTTTGAAACAAACTTTTTGGTCTAGTGGCATGTGACGTTCAGTGATGCCCAAGCTAGTAACTGGTGCACAAACTCATCCTCTTCCTCTCTTCCCTCCAGGTTAATGCTAAACCTCAGCTAGCCTTACACTAGGCACTTCAATATGCTTACCCAGTTGCAGCCTGCTAATGTTGGTGATTCAATTAAACCGTGTGGCTTATGTCCTTTCTATAACTCATTTGTCCTGTGATACCGGACAGGAACTTTCAATTCAGTCTTCAGACTGAGCAGAGCCCAAGGGGAGTGTTTTTGTCAAAGGACTCCAGTTCCAATGTTGCTGTTGGCCCACGTTATTCCCTTCCAGACGTACCTGCTGGCTTGTACCTTACTGCAGAAGGCATATATATTGATTTTCCTCTTCTGATTCTGTACATTTAAAGACAACTAAAGATCACTGAGTATGAGGAATGAGCCTTCCTGACTGCTTCTCAGTAACTCCTGCATGATCAATGCAGAGCCTGTGCTGCTCCTGCTCTGTCAGCAGAGCAGCCCCAACACACCTGGTACATCAGAATTGGCCTCTCTCTTTTGACAGACATGCCCTGCTTGTTTTCCAAGTGATCCTGAGGGTGCTCAGGCTGTTGCAATGTATCCCCTAGGGCCCCATTACACTGAATATTCAAGCCTCAAGCAACCCGTCTTTGGGCATCTACTACAGAAACTACATCAAAATAATGTCCTACCCCTAAAAAATTGCCATTAAAAAAAATGCTTTTCTGAAAATAGACTTGATAATTAGTATCTCTGATTGCACAGGGAAAACTGTTGAATCTGTTAGAATACATTTTAAATGCCAGCTTTCACTTCCAATGCAGTGTGAGGAAACTGAAATTCCCAGCCCACCACCCACACAATCCCAGGTACCACTAAAAAATTAATGACTTTTCCAGGCCACCTAATGCTAAAAAGAACAGAAACAGGTTTTCAACACCCATGGTTTTGCCTTTTACAGATGGAACAGGCTTGATATAAACGGGTAGGACTAGAAAAACACAACTTTGGGGCTATTATTAGCTGCAAACATCCGCACTGTGGCCCTACCCAGACATCCCATTTAGGACTGAGCACCAGTAGACACCGTTGAAGCAAAAAGTTTCTTTCCCTCTTGGCATGCAGTCAATAAGGAGGGCATAATAAGTCTAGTATGCTAAGCCCATAGAAAGAAATCAATACAGAGTTTGTAACACAAGAGACAGATACAATATAGGAAATAACTTTTCAATATTGAGCACTACCTCGCAGCTCAGCTCCCATGCACAAATTACCCAACCCAAGAGCCATAAAAAATTTTAGAAATCCCAAGCCTTGCTGCACTCAATGAAAGTTAGATACTCCAGCCCCCTGTATCTACCTCCTCGGTGGGAACTGCCTTCTGTGCTCTGCAAAAATGTTTAGAACTATGCCAGAATCGTTATGTGGCTTCAAATATAAGGTGAGGATGAATATTCCAGAGATACCCTTCAGTCATGCTTCCTAAGCCACTGTACAAGCAAAACGACTTGAGGGTATTGCTGCACCTGGAAAAAAAATTTCCCATATTCTACGTTACTGTTGATGATCTTTATCTCACACTTCTTCCCATTTCTCCATTTTAGCAGCTATAAAACATATGTAAAGACTTTAGAAACTTGTGGGTTTTACATCCTCTAGGTGATGTACACCAGAGCTGAAGTACTGAGCACCATGAATTTGTCCCAACGGCGGTGGTTCAGAAAAAAAGCCAAGTTCTCTAAAGCCAGCTATTATACTAGAAGACTTTCCCAGTCCAAATCCTACAGGATTTCTTGCCCTTTGTTTTAAAATGTCAAAAATCATTAGCGCACTTACATGGGTAAAGCAAGAATATTTTTACTAATGCGACCTACGTAATTTGGTGAGGTCCTGTAAAGGTGGCAGCAGCAGCAATGGTTTGCCTTCGTTAGCTACGTTGACCACGGTTCTTGCAGGCTCGCTCCGATTGCTGTTAGCAATATGCTCTGCCACAGGAAAGGCCTTAAAACTCCAAGACACAAATTTGTGAATCAACTCTAAGCAAATTTTTCATGCTTATCACTAGCCAAACCTCAAAATATCTAGTCATTGAGAGTTGGACAAGTAGAAACCGTATCAAGACGTTCAGATTTTCTACAGGTGAAGAGACCTAAAGCAACAAGACAGGCAGAGTGTTAGAGGACCATTTCTTTGCACCTTCCAGGGGTTATATTAAGCAAAAAGGAATTCAGTGACACAGCCTCTCACCTTGTGACAGAGTCAGGAACCAAAGTCACGTCTTCTGAACTTCTGTTTTATGCCTGAGACAAAATTTTTTGTCTTGTAAACTCCTCTAATGAGAGTGGTGGCTTCAAAGGTGCTCACAAAGGCTACACAGATCTTTTCAACAGCAGCACTGTCATCGACTCACTTTGAAACACATTAAGTGAAACAGAAGAGTCAGAGTGATGAAAACTGCTTCTATAAAACCAAGACAACCTTGCAACAGATGGGCAGGAATTTCAGCACCCTCTGTTCAACATCCCCTAATTACTGCTCTGATTTTCTCTTTTCTGGCCCTTCAAGTGACCACGCAGAAACAGCGGTGCTTGTGATACATATTCAAGACACAAGACAATTGCTGACAATAATTGGATTTAGCAGGTTTTTAGAGCAGAAGGCTGATGCATACAACAGCCATAACTGTACTGGCAAGATGGATCTAACAGCCATTAAATTTTAAAGCACTGCAGGACCCATACGATATTTGGCAAGCGACTATACCGACAAAATTATTTTCTTCGTAGTTCATAATGGCATGTAAGGCACCTAAGTTGTGCCCAAAACGGGAGATGGCTGTTTCTGATGCCACGTTTTTGATTAGGGGGCAACTGATTAGATGCAGATTAAGATGGCCAGAGCCTGGTGTGCTTTCAGAAGGACTGAAAACATGATCCAGAAGTTGAACATAGCTGTGTCCAAAGGGGAGCAGAAAACGGCCTTCAAGTATATATATGAAAATAATATAAATATTTAATACTTATATATTAAAAAATCCTGCACAAAAAATGTTTTCCACACCCATGGACAGAGCTTATATTATACCAGAAGACATGCAAGCTAGAGAAAAGCTTTTGCAGTTGAGAAGGCCCTGAAATGGCTGCTGCTTCCGAGTTTGTGACATCTCTGATGGCTTTGTGAAGTCTCTCCCAGCCCTATCACCCACAATAGCTGAGCCCCTCAAGCTGAGTGAAACAAAAGCCAATACCTGGAAGATGGTGCTACATAAATTCAGCCAAAAGATGCAGTTTCTGAAAGCAGCCAGCTACTCAAATAGTGTAGTTAGGAAAGCGGCAAATTCTGTGTCTCTTGGAGTCCTAAATCGAGGCTCTATTTCCTTCTAAAAGCTATCTGAAGGCTCCCAGAGGCATTAAAGTGTGTGTAATGCAGATGTTAGGGAGGGACAGCTTTCTAGCCCGTGTTTCATAGGATATAAAAGCTGATTATCAAACGATTCTTTCTGGCCTTAGTAAAGGACTCTCTATGAATTAGAAGCTGCAGAAGAAAAAAAAAAATCGGACGAGAGATTTCTTTCATGAATTTGAGAGAGATAGCATCAAAATTCATGTCTTGAGGTAAATTACAGCATTACTCAAAGTCCACGAACAAACTGTTAGCTTGCAAGTAAGAAAAAATCAGATCACAAAATGCCAGTCCTTCAGGCAGGAGGATGCAGCTAGGTCTCACTGAATTTCTTTTAATTCAGAAAAAAACCATGTAGGCTAAGGGCTTTTTTTATTACTATTTCTTTCTTTTTAAAGGATCTCAGTAGCACATACTAAAATAACCGGCTTCAGGGTGTTACAAAGAAGAAACCTTCGTCTCCACAATTGAGGCAGGGGGAACAAGTCCTTTAAGGCTGTTATCAATTACTACACCACGGAGGAAGGATATTAATAGGGCTCTTTTGTAAGTTATAAGCATACTGTGTACTTAATATTTTGCTTGGTTTCTTGGTGCCACTTATTTCCCAACAACATCCTGGCTGTCAACAGGCATACACAGAAGTACTCATTAGCAGTATTGAAGGATGGTTTATAGAAGGTCAAATAATGGGCCATGACAAAGCAATTATGTTCCCAGCTATAAAGGTCACTTTTACTCATCATACTAATTATCTTGACAGGACTACATTTACTTCCACTGATTTCAATGCAGAAACTTCACCAGCACCTTAGCCTTTCTGATTTCAACGCTGCAGTTGCCCCGATTGCTCTCGCTAATGCACGCTTCCCGGTGCAAGACAAACAGCAAAACCAGTCTCCTGGGGGGAACGAGCAAGCAAGCATAAAAAAACCACCACTACCACAAAGCACTGCAATTAAAAGTTAGGTACGAAGTTAGCTGGCAGTTTTAAGGCCAGATTTTCACAGGTTTAGCTTTTACCGTGGTGCGAGGAATCACTGTGGTGCAAAAGGCAGGATTTGAAAGTCAGCATGGAATCACACAGGGCTTGGGAACCCGGGCACTTCAATTTTCTGGATCTAAGGGGTGTTACACGTAAGATTTTCAGACTGCCACAGGAAGCCTTCTCTCAGACTCTGAGTCTAAGCACCTAAATTATATCACAGCAATACATACATGTATATAAGTTATACACACAGCGATATCACTCCGTGGCATACTCACAAAACCATTCTGCCTTCAATTCATTTCCTAAATTCCCGATCGTCCAGCCTTTCTTGCCAATAGGATTCTCAATCAGTGTCTTTAATAGTTAATTTGTTTAGTCTGATCTATGAATAGACAAAGGCTGTGCACTCTTACTCTCTGCCAATCCTCTCCAATAAAATTGATCAGTCTCTCCAAAGTTAACAGTTTTCCAAGGTGCAGAACACCTGAGCTGGATCCTACAAACTTCCTGCAGCCTGTTTTGTTCTGAGAGGTGACAGCTGGGCTGCCAAACACCACAGAAGTGCTCCCAAATCAGCCTTGGAGACTGTAGCCTTTGGCCAAGTCGAATAAGAAGGATTTGGGTGCTCACACCTCTCAGCTGTCAGCAGGCTCGTAGCGCTTTGTGGTCCTCACACTGCTATTTCCTTGCAGTAGGGTAAGTACAAAATAAAATTAAAACCTTTAACAGAGTCCTTGATTCTCCGCTACAGTCAGGACTACATTCGTGACTCTGTGGTGGTACGTGGCCCAGTTTCAAGGCCTGAACACCGTGAAGAGCTCCTGCAAGAGAGAGGCAAATGCAAACATCTTCCCACCTCATGTCTGTTTTATTCTCCCTTGGCTGAGTGACTCCTGCTGCTGAATCTGCTCTGTTTCTTGGTGGTTTAACCAAGGAGATGGTGAGAATGAAGAACAAGAGGGAAAAATGCATTCCCTACCAATAATTATTTCCAATATTGTGCTCAAATACATTTAGAGCATCGCTGGAAGACGGCAGCCTTCCTTCCAAGGCTGCTGAGCACCTGAAATCCCTCCTGAGTTTAGGCTGCACTCTGAGCGCCAAACCCAAGGAGAGGGTTTGCTGCCACTCCACCTTTTCATTTTAGGGCCACAAACCAAGGTTTTCATCCTGCTTTTACACACTCACATCATGGTCTCTGGTCCAGGCAACCCCTGGTGCTGCGAGGTGTGATGGGGCATCCCGTGACAACAACCAAGCCACCGATTTTGGGGGCAGAGCACCGCGTTCGTCCTGTGGCTCGACATGCTGGGTCCCTGTAGACGAGTTGCTTTATGTAATCTGGCAATTGTAATATCCTTGTTCCTTTGCAAAGCGCTTCAAGGCCACGTGTGAAATGAAAAGTATTATTAATGAGACAGCAACCATCTCTTTCAGGCAATAACCGTTTTCTCTCTGAATTAGCGGCTGACTTGCCCTTATTAAGAACCAAACCTTCATTTCCAGAGGATGGGCAGGTCTCGTACACGGCTCCACAGCGGAGTGAACAAAATGTAAACAGCCCCTGCATGTACCGAGAGGGTACGAGCACGAAAGCAGCCCCCCTCCTCTCAAAGCATCCTCCACGCTGCCAGGAAATACAGGATCAATCAAACGCAGCAGCCCTCGGGTCAATGGTTTCACACGCGTAGGAAAGGTCAGTGATTTGTTTACAGCCTTCCTGGCACCACACCACAAGATGAAGGGGGGAGAATAGTTCCACGTATGGCTCGTATAAATCATCTTAACTAAATTACTGGCCTGCTTTATTCCATACATCACAAAGTGTACTGAAAAGAGAGCCCGCTCTCATTTACCAAGAAAAAAATGAAGGAAACTAACTCCTTCACATATCAGAGTAATATGGTCATGATCCCATAAATATGTCATATTTCAGATTGTTTTTAAAGTAATCTTTATAGGAAGTTCACATGCTGATTTACAGCCAATGAGAAAATACTGCGCTGAAACGGCTGTAAATGCCAGAGGGAAGAGAAAGCAACGTTTCTGCTCCTGGTGCTCCCACCCTGACTTCATTTAGCAACAACAAAACTGGGTCAGAGCAAGATAAGCAGCAGGTTATTCAGGAGAAATGAGACAATTCGAAATAGATTGTCTCGTACAGTTGGCATCACACAATTAAAAAAAGTCAATTCCCAGTTAGGCTGTACAATGTCCAGATTAAAAAATAAAATAAAAAACCTGAATCCAGCCAAACCAAAACCGAGAAAGCTGAAACGGTGGCCAGAGCTACCACAGTGGGAATGTTTGTGGGCTGATTTTCGAAAATTTATTACTAGTGTAAGTTTGCAATCAAACTCAGTTATTATTATTATTATTTTTAATCAAAATCTTAGAGCTGGAGAGAAATCCTTGGTCACTATGGGATGAGCACGGCCCTGCCAGCACGCCACACGCTGCCTGTACTCCTTTGGGGCTGAGGAGGTGGGTGAGGTTTCTGAAAAGCTCAAAACCTTTCACAGAAGCAAATTAGGCCCTGGGAAGTCTATCTAGCAGGAACACAGAACTTTTGAACAACAGCACGTCAGGGGAAAACATCCACTTTTGATTTTTAAATGAGTTCTAAAAAAAATAATCAAGTAAACATAAAAGCAAAACAAGCTTTCAGCACAAAGGACATGCAAATACTCAGACACCCGCTTCGTTCCAGGGCTATTTTTCCTGTATTTCCCTCAACTATTATTTGCCTTGATGAACACATGTAATCACTGCCCAGAAAACTCTCCCCACACACAAGCATTTTTAGGGGAGAAGGAAGAAAATATTTCTGATTTCTCATTACCTATTTCTATTTCTGCCCCCCCCTCAAATTTCCCTTTAATGCTAACTATAAAAGGGACCCAAGGAACATGGAAGGCTCTTTAGTCATCAGTTTAAATCTGGATTCCTCCTTTTATTTCATACAAACCCGGTGTTTTAATCGGAAGCAAATGTAGGACACTTACCTACTGAAATTAACAGACTTCACTGTTAATTTCACTGAAACAGTGTGGCCCTCCAGTATTAATTAAATCCTAAATTGCTTTCTGGGGCAGAATTGCTGGTCTACTTTTTATGGTCACAAGAGCATTGCCGAGAACAGGCTCTGCGACGTGCCCAAAGACATCCAATGCGAGATTCAGGAGAAACGAGAAAGAACTGGAGAGTCAAAGCCTCAATTTTCCCCAGCAAACACTCTACTGCACTCCAAACTTTAAAATGAAATGACTGGCACAGCCTGAAGCGGCCAGAGAGAGGAAAGTGAGGACAAGACAAAAGCTCAGGCTCACATCAAGAGGGCAAGCTCTTGTTTGTCCAATTATTTGAACCCAGGGAAAATTAGACGGGGACTTAGTATGAAAGGGATGAGAATGATAACAGATAATGAGGTTGTTTTTCATTTATAGCAAGGTCTCCTTGTAACACTCAGCCTTAAAATGGCAGAAAAATAGGCCCTAATCATTTCTCTTTTGCAGAGACTGTTACCTGGGCGGCTAATGCAAGGACTTGCCTCTTGGTACCACTCCCACTGCAAGGTGAAGTGAGCAGCAAATCAGGACCACGTCGAGGAACTGATTACGAAGGCTGCTACACGCATCCTTTGTCTTCGGAGGCCAACATTATTCTGAGTGCATCAAAAAAAGTCCGTGACCCCGAACTGTGGGAAGCACCAGGCTGTCTTGCAATTGTCTTTGCTTCCTACTCCCTCTTTCCAAACACGAGCTACAACAGTAGCTAAAGTTCAGGCCAAACGCGATGCCAGCTCAGACATCAGCCTCCCAACCGACAGCCAGGGAATACATTGGGAAGCAGATGTCTGGCGTATATTTTTCAGAGCTTTGTCTGAATAAACATGATTTCCTAACACTGAAGGACAGGCCTGGTTTCTATAACACAAACATATTTTCCCAGGGACAATAGACTCATATTTACGTGCTAATTAGGAAAGAAAAACAGAAAAGAAAAAAAAAAAAAAAGCATTTTAGTTTTCAGTCACACATGGCACCAGCAGCGCTCCTGGGGCCGTTTCCTTACCAGGCTGTGCCCTGTGGGGTGGGAAGGCAGCCGACAGGGCACGCAGTTCAGGATTATCCAGCCTCGAGCTCCTTTCTTGATGTACTGGCAGAAGAAAAGGAAGGGAAAAAATAAGAATCACCTCTGCTTCCCTCACCTTCAGGCCTACAGCAACCTTGTCACTGTGATATTCCTAATCTGAGCTTATTTTACAGGTCATCAATTCAATTTCTCAACTTCTTACACTTTTTGGTGCTCCCTCTTAAAATAATGTCATGTCAATCAATCATTATCTCAAGGGCTCCAATTTTCGCTTCAAGCCTCTTTAAAAACCTGAGCTTTCATTCCCCCTTCCTTACTCCTTGCCTTAAATTCACCTACTTCAGCTACTCAATATCTTCAATTGTCACCTTCCTGATTTTATTTTATCTCTGCATGCTTGGTAGGCAGAGATAACAAACACACACAAGTCTGGATTCAATAAATCTCACCTGCACTTCTGGGCATTCTGTTTCAGTGCAATGACTTATTACAGGGCCAGGAAAAAAGATACTAAAAGTAATAATTGCTTTCAAAACAAACAGAAATGCCTGATTCAAAAACTTGAAGTGTGGAGAAAGGGAGTCGAGAATATGCCACAGCTGAAAATAATGCCTTAAATCCCACCATCCTTCAAAGGAAGGACTCGGTCAAACTCAGCTCTCACCTGCAGGCTTCAAAGTACTTCAAAGAAAGACTCCTCAACACCGCATTTTCAAAGCCCCTGGAAAAATATATTCACCAAAAACCTCAAATATGAAGAAGTCCCTAAGTGCAATCAACTCTGAGCTCTTAGCACACAAGTGGCTGTGTTTTCACCCTCTCCTCAGCTACCAGAAGGGCAGAAATCTCAGCGTTCACTCAAACAAGAAAAACAAACGAAGAAAAAAACCCAGCACCAGGTAAGATTCTGATGTTTCACAGAACTCCAGTACTAGGGGGGCTAAGTAAAACAGCACAAGAGTTTGTACCTCAGAATTATAGAAATGTGCATGCTACTCGGAAAGATCTGCTTTGCCAAATTGACCAAACTGTGTGTTCTTTTGAATGGCTGCATGGGCAAGAAGCTGAGCTTCTTATCTGAATCTTTCATTAGAGGTTTTGAAATTTCAGTCAACAGAGCAACCTGTACCTGTATATACATGTATCTAGTATCTTTGGGAAACCTGAACTACACAGCTTGTAAAAGATTAAAAACTAGCTTACCAACGCTTCACGTTTGATATGTAAGAATACAGAAAAACTGCAATCAGATGTTCAGACCAAATCTTCAGTCAACGAAACACTCCTAAGCTGCTTCAGCAATCCAAAGGAACATAACATCCAAAATTAGAGAGGAAAGAAAACAAAGCAACCTAGTAATTGTTTTCCCTTCTTCCACCCTTCCTTTCCCGCATAACACTGATTCTCCTTCCCTTGTTATAGCAGATCCTGAAAGCAAGCATTAACTCTCAGGCAATGAGTCTGAATTGGATTGAAATGTATGAGCACAGCTACTCTACTTTTAAGTAAACATTTCTGTCCACTATGTGGTAAGGTTTTTTTTATACAAACATAAAGAGTTATTGCAACTTTCTTGAAATACACAGGCTTTGCATTAATATACCCAAAGACCTCAGAAAATTTTGAGGCCCACAAGTATTAAGCAGGGTTCAGAAAGATAGTGATTTGTGAGAGAGGCAGGATTTAGGTAGGTGAGTTATTGTATTTGACAGAGCTTTTTATCACCTTTATTTATCAGGAGAGCATTCGAGAGTACACAATAACCTTTACAGAGCTAGTTAGAAGAAAACCCGCAATGATGAAATTCAAAGGCTAAAGTAACGGTATTAGTAGGGTAAGTATTTAATTGGTTACACACTGCTTGAAAGGTGATGGATTTATATCTGTTTTGCTGAGCTCCTGCTTTCCTGTATTCTGCAAGAGAGATGGATTGCATTAGGAAGAACCTGGAAGTCTTCCAGAAGAGTACAGGGCAAACACAAAGTTCACTTATTTGTTAGCGAGCCGCTGCTTATTATGTTTCAAGTTGATTAGTAGCAAAAATTAACATTTCATTAAGCCCTCTGACAGGAGACAGGACCCTTTCATTAAACAAAAAAAATACATAATTAGCAATAAATATACATGGGCTTCTTTGTGCATGGTTCTTTATCTTTGAGATGCAACAGGAAAACACCATTTGCACCCGTCGCTGTGAGCTGGAAGACACCAATGCATTAAAAACCACAGCCCCTTTCGTAATTGGCACTGATCTTCACTTCATCAATTTTAAACACTCACAGCAACGAAAAAATATTCCCTGTTGCGAATAGCTAGCAGCTTAAGTCCGAGCTACGTACATTTTATGTACTTAGGCAACTAGTCTAGGCCAGAAGATGTACTCTTTTTTCCTTTTTTTTTTTTTTTTTCTTCCCTATTTTTAAACTAATGAAGTTATAACTAAGACTTTTGGTTTATGCATGTGAAGTAACAGGCTCGGTATGTCTATGAGTTTCAATTAACTCGTGAAAAAATCCTATCCTTAGTTCACTGGTGAGGTTGAACGCTGTTTAGGATTGCTGACACACTTCATTTATTTAAATTGGGAATTTAATAAGGAAAAATCTTTTCCTAAGGTGAAACCCAAGCTGTCTCCACATGTAACCAGTGACATCTTTGTCAGTACTCTGAAGCCCCTAAATCTTTCCAAAAATTTCCTGGCAGAGGCCAAACCTCAGCAGGGTGGTGGCTCGGCAATTTAGTGCGTAAGTAGACACCCAGAGGTTGAAGGACTCCTTCCATTTCTTGATGTAATCTCTGAACGATGCCTCGGGAACAGGGATGTCAAGGAGACATGTTTTATATCTGCCCGGTTCAAAACAAGAGTGTATTAGCAGGTGTCTCCCTTTTATCCAATTCTTCCCCGCAAGGGCTTATCAATTTTGTAGCAGATTCAGTCACAGTCCATTTCTGTCACAGACTTATCAACATGGTAATTCAAATTTTGCAGGTGTGATTACCCCTACATGAATACTGATGAGCTGAAAGTCTGACAGGACTTTGAAAAATGTGGACTGATTGCAAACTGCTGCAACCGCTCACTACATCTCGGCCACGTTAACATGCAACAGGCACGCCGCCGGAGATGGAGGACCGAAAAAGAAAGGCACGTCAGCTATGAACTTTCATTTAAGACAAGGACCTAATTTTTGTTAGACGGAAAATAACAGAGCAACTGCAATTTCTATTCATTTGGGGTGACAGAACGCTCAAAGTTTCTGGAAATCCTGCCAGAAGATTTTATTTGAGGCGATGTCGATTTTGGAAAGAGGTAAATAAAAACAGGACCTTGGTCCTAAGTTTTAATGAGTCCCAAAGAACATACACTATTCAGTGTTTGCAATTCAATCAATCATCTGTGTGATCCCTAGTAAGTAAAAAAGGATACGAGGCTAGAATTCAAATGACTCAGAAAACCTGGAGATTTGGGATTGAACGTTAATAATTTTCCATGCCAAACACCTTCCTGAGAGAAAGCTACTGTAATGACAAAACCAGGGGTAGTGTGAGCGTAAGATTTTTTTGTTCCTTTTACAACAGATTGTTTTCAGAGAAGGAGTCAAGAGTAAAAATTTCCAAATGAGAATTGTTGAAACATTTTAAACTGATTGTTCCAAGACATTTGCCAGATACCAAAAGATAAACATCTGACTGATGTCAACAAGACAGAAAGAACTAGCAATTCTGATACCTGACAAGATGTATTACATCCGATTTTTTGCATCGGCATATTGTTGAAGACACCCCAGTCGTTTGGAAGCTTCTCAGATGGGCTCTCAATACAACGAGTTACTGCCGAAATCAATGCCTCAAGCGTTGGAGCACGATGCAAAGCTGCTCATTGCTTCCCCCTGGATCCGTGGGGACACTTCTTTACACTGACCATCTGTACTGATATCACATATACCCCACAACTGGTCAAGGTGGCACTTGAGGATGTAGGCTAGGATTCAACTTGGTCCTTCCGTACAGAGCTAAATTTTGTGTTCTGTAGAATGATATAAATGTTTTTAACTAAATGTAAAGGATAATACACTGGAAAATATCAGAAAAAAAACCACCTTTCTGCAAGCGGGACAGAAGCAATTTAGAGGAGCTGTACAAGTGGCCAAAATGTTACTGCTAAAAGTGAATCAGCTTGAAAGACTGTAATGAGCCCCCTTCTTCCTCTCATTTGCACCTTTCCTTATTTTTCTCATGCAAATTGATTTCACTGCTTTATCCTCTGAAATAATCAACTCAAAGAGGTCGGTTACTCCAGCACATTTACTGGAGCAATAACATCAACCATTTAACATCAGCTAGGGTTTTGGCCCATATTGCATTTTAGCAGAAGGAGGAAACTGATAATAATCCACTGTGGATGCTAAAGAAAAAGTGAACTGTATCGTAACACATATTTGATGTAATGCCTCTGTGGCCATACTTTGTGTAAGCCTTCCAAGGGTCCTCTTTGACATTAGCAAAGCAACATACATTACCTAATCTAACATATATTAGCTAATATCTCTCTTACCTTGCCTTGAGGATGCAGGTCAAGCTTTCAACCGCTGAAAATGCATGGCAACTGCCCAATATTGCCTTCCACACACCGTGCTCTTAAATGCTTGCTGAACACTCACATGCATGTTGAATGAGAAAATCTATCAGGACAAGAGACAAAGGTGGAGGGGAAGATATGTTTCCTGAGCTCTCTCTGCTAATCAGCCTTCCATCTTCACTGCAACATGGCAGTCCAAGAATAACACGGTTGGAAATCCGACAGGCAGGAGTGCACGCGATTCAGAAGGGGAAAAAACTTTGCAGAACCTTTGACCAAGGCAAACCTCAACCAGCTGAACAATTTCAACTCTTCTGCAGCGAGTAGAGTCTTGACCCTGCCCCAGGACAGCCCAGCTCCCTCATTTCTGTTCTGCGTGTTTGCAAGGCTTCCAGAAAAGATTGGTCTGCTGTGCTAAAACCAGCCTGAACTCTCAGAAAAGCACAAATAAGTGATAGAGTTAAAACATAACCCAACTGATTTTTTTACATTTGCATTTAACATTTTAGCTTTTAGGTGTTTTTTTCCTCTCTCAGACCTAGACACAGCAGGAAAGAGAACATTACGTGTAAAAACAGGGCGCCTTGTGCAAGGCTGCCTATCTCAGCAGATAAGATTTTGAAAAGACAGTAAAATGATAAAAGCTGGCAACACCTCATTTAGCACAGGGCTTTGACCTCCGTTGAGGGCTTGAAATGCTGCTGTAATAGAATAAAGTGACAATATTGCAGGTGCTTGATTGTGCTGGCCCAGATTCCGGGCTGCGTGAACCATCTCAAACTCAGCTGAAACAGTGACAAAAGCAGCCTTTGAGTACTCCAAGCCAGCTTCTACAATCTTCAACGCTGAAGAAGTAAAAGCTCGAAAAAATAAGAAGTAAAAGCTCGAAAAAATAAGAAGTAAAAGCTCGAAAAAAAAAAAAAAAATCCCACTGCTGCACTTCCTCTTCTGTGTTCAATGACTCAGAGCTTTCCAGCTCGCTTTCCTCAGTAACCAGCAGAGATTTCTGCCTTTAAATGAGTGGCCACATTTCTGGGGCTTCCAAACAACAACACACTGTCAGCAGCATGATTTGTTCGCCCAGCTGGAAGTTGCACTCCTTCATATTTTATTTGTTTGGTAGGTTTTGGGCTTGCTTTCTCTCTAAAAACTCCCAGTCAAATTAATCAAAAAAGTAGCGATAAAAAGCAGACAAAAGAAGAAAAATAAGAAATCTGTCTCCTATCCACCTTTTGTGCATATTGTGCGATCGAAGCAACCAAATGTTCTTCACCAGACAAGTCTCCTGTGGACAAGGACCCATGAAATCATTAGCACTACGGTCATTATGTGAGGTTAGGAACAAAGCTCCGCATTACATCTGCCTTTTAAAACCTGTCTGAGGCTGGAATTTGTGGCGAGTTCACTTCAATTAGCTCAAAAGGCTGCTTTACAAACCGGGCAGCTCCTCAATGTGCCAAACCATTCGGAAGCGGGTTTGTGGCGGGGCAGAACGACTTCACACAATGAAGCTCCTGCAGATTCCCTGCTCTGCCTCAAGCTCTCAGCCTTGCTTTTGTGAGGTCTTGGACTCCTATCAAGAGGAACGCATCCCAGGCCTACCTCGAAGACAGTTAATTAACACAGTGCCTAACGGAAAGCAGCATTTTTCTTTCTCTTGCTGCAGGTTCACACTGATATGTTACTGATGCAATTGTTGTCTTACTGTTTAGACACGCTGCCTTAGAACAGAACTGTTCCCCGGTGGTCATTACAAACGTTGGTTATGAGCCTGATTTTCTCATCCTGGACACAGAAACCCTATCAGTGGCCTCAGCAGAAGCTCAGACCTTCAATCAGTCCAGCCCAGAAGTGTTTGCTGTCCATCCTCAGACAGAAATACCTCTCTTTTTCTCTCAACACACACCCTGTAGGTAAGGAGTTGACCTTCAAGTTGGTTCTCCCTCCACAAACTATTTATTCAGATTATTTATTGATGGTCGAGACAGCTGCATGCTTCTCTGGCCTCCCAAAGGAGCACAGAGGGTGTTAGCCTGGGGAAAACACCACCAAGATTTCTAGGAAAGTGAGTTCTCACATCCCTCACTGCTTCGTCCTTTGTAACTGGATGGTCTCCAAAAACAGGAGCCCAAGAAGCCAAAAATGAAGATGGTCCCACAAAAATCTAGGAGGTTTCCCCTTGACTCCCACATTTTCCTCCCCGTTTGCCTTTATTGACTTGTTTAGGGATTCACGGCATGACTTCAGCTGTCCTTGCAGAAACCCATTCAGCAGCAAGGGAACGGCCAGGCTTGCCAGTGTTTTTCTGTGCTCACTGACAACTTTCCAAGCTCACAAAAGACAGATGATGGGATTGGCTTACAAAAATCCCAGGACTTCTCTTGTTTCATCTTAAATCCCATTGATATGCAGTGCGAGCAGTCTCCAAACGCACACAGCAAAGCAACAGATCCGTGGGAGGGGAGTACTTATTTCAAAACATGGCAATAATAGACAAAAAAAAAAACACAAGACAATGGAATAAGAACAGCAAATGGATGTACCATTCAAGATACAGGCCTCTAGCTGTGGATACACAAAGCTTGCAGCAAGCTCGTATGCCAACCGGGTCTTGGAAATACTTGAGTACATTTTATAGCTATAGGAGACACCGCCGCTAACCTGACACAGAAAGAAATTCCCCCCTGATTTCTTTAGGACAGGAGCCTGCCTGAAGTCTAATTATCCCTTCTTTTGTCTAACGAGCATAAAGAAACTTGAAGTGTCGTGTCCTTCAGCGGTCTCTCAGCCCGCCTTCTCTACAAAATAGGCACGCTCGCTTTTGCTCTGCATCACGGCAGATTAACAAGGTATCAACAGGCATTTCTGTAATAGCTCCTCTCAAGGATAGTGGCTAGGCATTTGCCAAGACAGTCTGGTGTAACTAGTAATTCATGGAAATGCCCTGCGCTTGATTTGACCGGTGTCCTCCAAGTCCCATCTTTTGTTTTAGGAAATTCGAACAATGGGGAACACAATCTCAAAGGGAAGCCACGTCAGGAGAACATGAGAAAGTTCATTTTAGGCTACCAGGAGACAATGGGGAAGAAAAAGGGTTGCCCTAGAAAATCCCTGGCAGCGGGATCAAAAAAGAGCTGGCTTCTGGGGGAAGGAAGAGGAGGTGTTTGGGGGTAAAGAGCAGGATAAAGAAAGGGTTGGGGAAGCGAACAAAGAGACCATCTCCCGCTGCTCGATTCCTACTGCACTGAAGGAAATGGGAGTTCAGGTCTATGCTGTAAGAAATGCGAATCCAAAGGAAATCCGACCTCATAACCAATTTCTTCTCTGAATGGAAATAACTTGATTAGACCTCAAATCCCAGTTAATAGCTCATGTCAAGCAGAGCAAAGGTAAGTTTTAATTTATCTTGACAAATAACTTACACTTAAGTGACCTTTTTCTGAATGTGCATCATTTTGGCTTCATTTCATACAGTCACAAAAACATATCCTTAAAGAAAATTTCCCCCGGCAGAGAGATTTTGTCTGCAGGGAAACTCGACAGGTTTTCACACCTGCCCACGAGCCTGCCCAAAGTTCTAATTTTTCGTGCTAACATATTGTAAGGAATAAATTGCTGAAATATCTCATTACACGGGATGGTTCCATCAAACAATTTTCTTGTCATTAAGTGCTCCGTAGATGCACTTAATGGGCAGCACTCAGATGCTAGCAGAGAAAGAAAACCAAACCCTTCTAAAAACTAACCCCAAACTAGTTGTTCATTAACTTAAAACATCTCTGTAATAGGCAGTTACCAAAAGAGCATTATCTAATGCTGGATATATTTTCACCCAAGGAAAGAATGACTAATTAAGAGTGGTGTCGTTGCTGATATTTGTCTCTGGAAGCTTCACTGATTACAATTCTTCTTCTACGAAGCCTCTTCCCCTTGGTACGACCGAAAATGCAGACGAGACAAGCAGCAGAGACAAAGCACCGGGTGGCTCCCCGAGGTTTTCTACCGGGATTGCAAACACAGGGAGAACAAATGCTCCTGCTTGTTCAGCATCCATTTTGGAATCCAAATAGAAATACTACCGCAAATACAGCTTCTCCAGTGACATCGCTTCCACATCAAGGCCTGGCTAAATATGAGCAGCATCTTTACTCAGCTGTCACAAAACGTTTCATTAGCCCATTAAAAAAAAAGCTATACAATACATAACAAAAACGCAGCTGTAAGTACTGCAAAGATGCCTGGGTGGGAGGATTGTATTTCCCAAATCTACGCATTTTACCCCCAGGAATCTGATACGTGAAGACCTAAAAGATTCACGTGTTTAGGCCCCATTTCTTCTGCTTAGGAAAAAACATTAAGCATAGGAGTAACTGTAAAATCCCAGTAAAGGCTATGGATCTAGAGCAGAGATGCTCTTCCAACAATAAGTCGCTCAATGAATTATTCTGTGTTGTCATCTTCATAATACCGAGGGCTCTGAGCTTTTATTAAATCACAAAATGAGGTCTTATTGCTTTTATTAAAGTGTCACCTAGAAATTCCAGCTGCAGGCCAGTAACCCATAATGAAAGGTCCAATACAAACATAAAAAAAAAAAAAAGAAAGAAAAACCTCTCAGAGAAACAACACTGAAGGCAGTCTCAGTTTTATTTTTATCCTAGCCTTTAACAAAGGCCACTATCCTTTAACAAGGACCCTCTCTCTTCAGGGTTAATACAGTGGTGGCGTTTTGTACCAAAAGGAGCCGACTTCAAAATCCTTCACACAATTGCAGTTCCCTCTGTTATCCGCCGGGTCTGCACAAATAAATAAAAGATCCCCTTCCCTGATGAGTTTTTCAAAGCTGTTTTGCGACGTGTGAGCACCTGGCAGGCCTGATGGGCCTTTCACGCGGACACAAGCCACGCTCGCCACTTGCACTGAGTAGGGCTGCGCTCGCCTGACCTACTTCATGCCATCTCAGGGCCAAAACTCGGTGCTGCCCTTCCTTGTTCTTTCCACCAGGTAACGCCTCCTCCTATTCCTCAGGAGATAACGGCAAACAGAGCAGCTCCGGCGCCGGTTCAAAGCGCCGCCGCCACACACCCAGCCTCCTTTCTTGCCTTGCAGCACAATGAGATCAGTACAAAAGGGCCTTGGTTTTCTAAGCCGCCGTGCCAACTTAAATTACCTTAATCTAAAACCATGCCTGCTCTAAAATCTCCTCTCTTTCTTAGTAATACTAATAAGGAGCCAAACTACACGGACACTGCGGAGACACAGTTTTAGATTTAATACCGTACGTTTAAATTAAATGGGCCTAACACACTGCTTTCTTTTCCTTTTCAAGTCCCATCTTTCATCTCTGGATCCTATAGTTGTTTCGGCCTTGATAGAGTTAGAAGAATTGACAGCTCAAATATATAAATATTTTAAACATGCAAGGCGAGTCTAGGTCTCGAGGGAAATATCCGAGCTTTTCCAATATTCACTTCTGATTATTTATGCAGTTAAATAAGAAAGGAAATTGCTAACAAATCTACACACCGGTTTGGCACGCTGTTCCAGTTTGCCTTTTCCTGCTCTCCTCCCGAAATTACCAGCTGATTAGGGGTGAGGAAGAGGAGCCTCGCTTTCCACACTGGAGTGAGACTTTGACACCGGTTTTCTTAACTCACAGCTCTGCCAAAGTCATCAGACAAAATCTCGGACAAGTCACCAGCCTGTATTTCCCCTCCATAACAACGGGAGCAGAGATGCTTCCGTTTGCCAACTGGTTTCTGCCATCTACTTCTTTTCTGCTTCACGATGGCTTTGCTTGCCTTACTTTGACACACTGGGCCACGAGGTGAAGGGAAGCAACCTTTTAAACCCGTTTCTGGAACACTTTTTGTCCTGTATACAAATAAACCAAGCTGAGAGCTGTAGAGAAGGCCTGTGAGCCACTGACACTTACCTTTATTAACACTAGAAATGTCGTGCAGATCAGCCTAAATGCCTCTATTTAAATCACACAAGTGGTGGCAGTGTGCTTGGGATCTCTCCATTTCCATTAAATTTGTGTCAGCTCCTTCTCCCTTGAACAACACTTTACCCTTATCACTAGATTCGCCTAGAAGCTCTGTATATATTTTGTGCAAAGAAATTTTGCCTCAATCACTTAAAAATTAGTCCTTTCTTCCCCTTGAATACTTATCTGCTCATGTTTATGAATAAGTTACAGCTACGAAGAATTTACTGGCATCAGTGAGCGCCTTCTGCTTATGTTGTTATTCTTTTCAGATCTTCGTATTCGCTCTATTTGAAACATTTGTTCTGTAGTTTTGCAACTTGCAAGGAAATAAATTGGAGGGAATGTAAGCAGATGAATATATGCCCATATTAATCTCTGCCACTTCAGAAGCAATACAATAGCACTTTGGTGCTTACATCAAGATTGCTTCTAGACATCATCTTGAAACTACTCCTGGAGCAACTTACCCTGTTATTGTCCCCTGCTGCTACCATTGAGCAGTAAGAAGCTTTCACCTTGCAGAAAGCATCCTTAATGCAGAACTATCCTGGAAGTGCTGCTTAAGCAGTTCAGCAAGAAGCCAGCTAGCTTCGTGTAACCCATCTATTTAGTTGCCTAACCACATACCGAGGCAGACAACGTACCCACAACTGCTGTCGATTCTAGGACGGGGTCTTTGCACGCCTGAGGAGGTAGTGACATCTCAAACAGCCTAACCACTACGACCATAAACATGGCCTTCACTGTAACATTTGATGCTCCACTACACACACAAGCACTGAGCTACCACTGGGTAGGCTGAGATCATGCATTGGGAGGGGAATTGCAGACGTTACTTCTCCAGAAAAGATTGGCCAGACAAAGGACTTGATAGTGGAGATCAGGCAAATCAACATGTTCTGTCACTCTACATCATTACACTGATGTTTTGAACTCACTTTCAAAAGTTTAACTTACGGACACTTGCATTTCATTTTTAATATACAATACATGCAAGAATGGGAAGATTCATGCTCTTCCAATTTCTTAGCTAATATGTTTGTTTTTGTGTGTTTTTTTTTTTTTTTTAATCTCAGACCTTCTGCACACACTCTTCAGCAATTCAGGTACCTACCTAGCAAACCGCCGATGTGTTTGGACTGATACATGCAAAAGAACACACAAATATTCAACCTCCACTGTCTGTATGCCAACTCCATTTCCTTTGAGACCTACATGTTCACAGCAACCAAGGACTCAGTCTGTATTTAGCAAGATTATCTTCCAGTCAACAAATTCATGGTGGTCCACTAGAGGCGTGAAGACAATTTTCATCTTTTGACTTCAATCACGTAGAATTTAAACCTAGTTAAAAGTAACTGAGAGCGTCAAACTCAAGCTTGGCTTTTTATTTCTCTTGTACTCTGATAGACACACAAAAATAAAGCCAGAGAACTGAACCAGCTCAGTAGTTTTAGAAGTTACAATTACTTCCATTTGCCAGTTTTACTGGTACATATTAGGTATGTTCCATAACTTTTCATAATGCATATTTTTTGACTATATTTATCAGGATGTCAGAAGGTAACAGGTTGAATTCATTATGATGCAAACCTGACACCTGAATAGGAACGCTGAAGGATTCTGCCCTTTAAAATTTCAGGAAAATAGCAGCAAATTAGAACTGACAGGATGTTACTTTGATCTGACAATCATGACTGTAACTCACATTGAATATTGAATATCAGTTCCCTTTTAGTTCCAAGAAGAGTGGATACACACTATGCGGTTTGTGCATCTCATCATGTAACAACTGACAACACCAATAAGCTTTCTTAAAGTAGAGCTGCTTGGAAGAACTATGTTTTATTTTGACACCCACACACTCGACAGAATATATCTGAAGATATATTAAGAATCACGTGCATGGGCAAAGATTGTAATCTGTCACTCACTATATGAAACCATCTTCTATATAAATACTTCTCTTGCTGATGCAACAAAAGGAAGTGGGTTGAAGCAAGAAGAATTTTCCATTTGCAGTTTCTATATTCTGTGTATTTTATACCAGGTTGTTTTCAGTTAACAGATAAGCGATAACTCTATGCAGTGTTACATTATCAAAAAGTGAAATGCCATTTTCTTTTTATTAAAAAATCCTGAAATCTGCCCTCCTGTTCAGTTGAGTAGAGGAAAAATATTACCAGTAGAGCTACCACAAGTTCAGGGACTAAAGCAGGCTTTAAAGTTATTAAATTCTTCACAAGTAGGAGCTAGATGAAGTTTTGGAAATGACATCTTTGTATTCTCCATCCAACAGAGAAAACACATATAAAGTCATTGAATGCCGTGATTTATATTCCCTTAAAACAAAGGAACAAAAACATGTGTGTGCACACACTGGGATTGTATATCCCAGCTTTGGTACTTACTTTTCTGTTAGAACACCTTACATCCCCTACACGTGCTCTAATTCTCTTCAGGTTTGTCTGCTATTGCCATCATCAGGATACTATCACTTTCCGCCCTCTCTAAGGGTTTGATTGATGAACCCAGATAAATGGAAATCCATCAAGAAACCTTTGAACTGCGATCCTTCAATTTACGGAAAGGATAGGCTGCACACATGAAGATTAACAGGAATTAGTGGGACAACTCAAGGGATCAGTTTGCACAATCCAGCCATCTCCAAAGCCTTCAGCATATTCTAATTCAGTAAAACCCAGAGTCCCATAGAAAAAAAGGATCAAAGCAACACAGTAACACTTTGGGCAAGTCACAGTAAATATCTATGGTATTCAATGAAATTTTACTCTGCCAGACAGGTGACTTATCACAGCCATAAAATACTTTAATGTTATCCTCCATCTCACGGTGTCATTCTTACCAGTGCAACATTACTCTGAACTGCTACGGCGATGATCCACTATCATTTGATGCTTTCAGCCACTATGCAACCATTCTGTGGGAGAACCCACACAACCAGCTCCAAGTACCTACACAAAACTGTGTCCACACCAGACCCTCAATACTAGAGAGATGTCTATAGATGAAAATCAAGTCTACTGCACATTACCTGGTAGAAATAATGTTCTCAAAAATAGAAGTCACTCACTGGACACATTAGTGGGCAACCTGCTCTGGCTGCTCGAGCAGGGAGGCTGAGCTACGTGAGCTCAAGAGGTCCCTTCCAACCTCAACAGCTCGATGATTCTGTAACACAATTTTAGTGACAAGTGGACAAGATCAGGCAAGCAGCTAAAACCTTCAATTTTCCACCAGATTTGACTACTTCATTTCAGTAAGCGTTGGAAATGAAAATGATGATTCCATGCAGAAGGTAAGCAGTCTGCATTAAACGACTCTTTAAACGTCCAAAGTTCAGGAGTTAAATAGGCAGCACCAAGGTCATTATGGAACTTCATTACACTACAGACATAAGGTGCTCTAAAAATAACACTAAGCAGGGCTTCCATCACACTTTAAATCTTTGAAAGTACATACAGACAGTCATTTATTAAATGCTAAACTAATTAATTTTTTCTCTCTGTATGCTGTCATAATTTCACATGGGAAATAAACGCCATGTAAAGCCATACTCTTACTGCCATGACTTGTGCTTCTCGTAGGTTCAGCAGGCTCAGGATCATTCAGGATATGGACAGGTTACAGGGCAGCTTTCGGACGTCTGATGAAGGAGGCAATGCTAGTTCTAGCCACCAGGGTGCTTGCTAGTTGAAACCTCAGGATATCTCCACAAAAGTTCTGGAGCTTTAGTTCCAGCTGAGGCAATGATGCTCCTGCTGTCGTCAGCTCTTTCTGAACGTTACTACGAGATTTTCAGATGCACCCGGACTGACTCAGCAGCCACAGTCAGTCCAAGACTAAATCTAGTCCTATTCAAGGAAAATAATGCTTGTGGATTCGTTTGTCCCTTGATTTGGTGAAATAGTAGTCATTTCTCCTCACAACAGGGAAAAGACATCTACCAACTAACAGGTTCCTCTGCTGGGAAGAAAAACATACCTTCTGGCCTTCATGCAACTCTCTGGCTTCTTCTTCCTTGATGCGCTAGAAAATCATCCACCAGTTGCCAAGCTACTGACAAGGAACAGAGCAGGTACCACACCAGACAACACAAACACATCTCTGTGGCTCCTGAGGGCTTATATATTCCATTACTGAGCCAAACCGGTTGGGAGCATGAAGAAATTACAGTGTGAGATCAGTGAGGAAGACAAGTCCTTTTCAAAGACTTCATCAACAGAGAGCAACAACACTGATCTGGGCAGAAATTCTGTGATCTTCTCATTTCTTATCAGGATAGAGATAACTCCTCTTAATAAGTGAAGTCCACATCATCGCGTGAAGCAACCTCTAATAATTTCCCTAAATTAACAGCACTGTGTCTCCATACCTCTGTAGCTTCCTGGTAATTGAGAAGCCGCAAACATTAAAATTGCTTTGATGATCTTGCTGTACAGCTCCTGAAAAACTGCAAACAAACACGAAATTCACTACATTACTTCAACTGGCAGATGTTACCATTAAAACATTCCCACTTATTTACAAGGGGACAATTACATGAAACAGGAAAAGCAGTAAAGAGCCTTCATTAGTCAAAAACTGTTTGTCATCTTGGAGCATAACTTTGTCACATTCAGCTACAGAGCAGAAAGCCTTTTGCGAGAAAATGCCTTAATACAGTTGTTTTAAGACAGCTGCAACGTTTGGACCTTCCAGCATTATTTCTCCTCTGCACAACACTTCTCAAAGAAAAGCCATCATCCTCCATTTGCAACACATGACAAGCAGCTATCTACACAGTGTAGTTTATGTCATTATCTCTTATTTCTTGATAGATTACATTCTTACACCAGGGCACATCAAGCAGCTTTGTCAGCTAATGGCAAGCAGTAGCATGATAGGTTCTTGCAGTCCATGAAGCCATGTTAAAATAAATGCTTTGGGCTTCAAGCCTTAAAAGCACCGCGTCTCCCTCTAGTGCCTGATCTACAACTGCTGCCAAGCAGTGAATGCCCTTTTCTCTTAAAGGTTTGGAAGGGGCAGGATTCAGAACATGTAGAGTAAAATAACTCAAGATCCTTGCCCAAGGGACAGGGGCAGTCAAATCCTTTGTGCTGCCTACGTAGGCTACAGGTATGGTGGCAGAGCACACCTCCAAAAAATCACTTTCAGGAGCAAAGATCTGAGAAATAAGAGCTTTGGTGTTGTCCAATACACCCTTAAGTTAGCTGCACTGCACTGATTGCTTCCATCTCCCACGATTGTATTCTTTCCTCTCCCTTCCTTTCCCCAGATGGAGGGACCACAATGAATAAAGCAAGCTCTCACTTAACCAAGAGCTATTCAACACTTTGTCATCTCCTTCGGTGTTCAGCGAGAGGTCCTATACCTTATTTACAGCGTATTACTCTAAACCTTCCCTGAAGATACAATTAAGCTCCTCACAGGGTTTTTTATTGCTCTCAGCACTCTGTTCTTTAGTTTTTTTCAGAAACAATTTATTTTTCACAGCATCTCTAAGAGATAAAAGACATAATGTCCAGATGACAGACAGCAAACTGAGAGAAAGAGGTCCTTTATGGTCAAGGGAGACCACTAACTTCAGGTGTTTCATTTCCAGCGCCTAGGATCTGATACAGACAGCTACACATGTTCAGATCAGGGGTTTCCATTGTTTTCAAGCGAGTGCAGTTCCGACCGCTCAGCAGTTCTGTGCTTTAATATGCAGACCAATAATGTTTTTATTGTAATGGTTGCAAGCGTATGAATGAAACTACATGCACCAGGAGAGGAATCTTTTGTAACATTAGTTCTCCCCCAGCCAGTACGTTTGCTTACAGGCAGACCAACTCCCCAAAGCAATTTATTTCAATCAGTAAGGGCACTGCTGTAAGATAAAATTCATCACTATAAAGAGATACAAGAATAGCTCCTATAAGCAATTTAGATCCTATTTTTGCAGTTTTAAATAGCACCTGGACCACGTGATGACACGTAAGACAGAATTTCATTTGTGCACTCTACTATGCTCTTTTCCATTCAATATTCACATTTCCTGTTGTCTCTCAATACAAAACTAAAGTGTTCTTAAACAGTTGCTAATTGTAGTGCATATTTAAACAATAACCTACTGAACTGTTTGCCCTCCTGGTGGATGTAATCAGGTAAGACCAATTTGCATCTGCAAACGCAGGTATACAGATTACACTGCACCTGAAAGCGAAGGAAAGCACAAAAAACAATCAGCAGCAGGTACTGACAAAAATCTAGAGAGGCTGGACAAAGCAAGCAGCCATTACCCAAAACGTTTAATAACCCTACACTATTAGGAAGTGTACTTAAGAAAACAACTATTTCTGTTCCCAGGGCACTGAGTATGGAACAATCCTTTGCTCTCCTATCTTATTCAAGATATTATTGCCACATGAAGATCCAGCTTTTCAGAATGATGACACCGACTACCAAGTCAACTGAAAGGCTATTTCCAACATCCAGTCATTACCCAGTCAGAGCAGCTTCCCCTAAAAGCCAGATCCCATTGTGCACAGTAGCACAGATGCATAAAGCAGGTACAAGCTCTGTTCAAAATAGCATACATTTAACCGAACCAAACCAAGCAGAAAGAGACAGGGCTCTATTTTGCACAAAAGGGGTTGAAAGACTAAATAATTTGGCCTGAATTACAAGAAAGTATATGGGTGGCAGAGGTCAAGTTTCAAACCCTCTCACATCAAGCCCCTAAACTACGCTATCCCTCTTAGCCTTTCAATCAACAAAACCAGAGTGGGTTGTACAGACGCACACTGGAGCACTTCACACAGGACGCTGTCCTGATAAAATTATCAATACTAAGAAACAGAAAATGCTGGAAAAAGTATCTTTGGGAAATACTGACAGAGCTAAAGCAACATGGATTACTATTGCACTGAGTACATCTTTGCAGGCTTCCTGTGGGAAAGAGTTATTTCTGTGAGATTCACTTTTTGTGCAGTTTCAGATTCCTCTTCACACACATCCTAATTCCAAAGAACTAGCATAAGAGAGGATAGCAGCCCTGGGTTCCAGTACTAAACAGCTTTTGCTGTTAAATCATCGCCCTTCAACAAGATTTTCTACAATTTTCTGTATCTCTTCATAAATATGGAGTTTATTTAGATGTGTACAAGACTCGCTCCTGCAATCTAGTGCTCCATTGAGCTATAACCAGGAAGCTCTTTTCTATCCACTTCTTATGCTCCACCTATCCTAACCAGGAATTTAGTTATTTAGAGCCTCTTTTCCTTCCAACTTGCAGGCCCACAAGTATAATACAGTAACAAACAGCACCCTGCTCATCCAGTGTCCTCAGAAATCAATATCCTCATCACCTTGAAGATGACAACTCTGTCTCATGGGCTCTAGCAGCATTCTAATATCCTTAGCTCCATGCAATATGATGAATACCTTGAACAATAATGTGAGATCTACTGATATGGGAACAACGTGGAGAGAGCACAGGCCAGCATCTGTCAGCGTACACTCTGCTGTGTTGTACAAACGGGAGGGAGAAATAGGAGGATTAAGTTGTTATTTAATTTAAACAGCTTGTTCCTCAGCAACACACTTGGCAACAGTTTTGCCCTTACTAGAAATAGAACCAAAACTTTTGCTATTGCTACTCTCCAGTAAGGTGACTTCACAGACATTCACAGCTCATTGACCTTTGTCCAAATTAACAATGTGAATGTAGTTGCAATCCACCATGCTGCATTTCTGTATAAAACTGCATCAAGGCGGCAGCAAGTCAAACACCATAACTGAGATCACCAACATTCACACGCCAACATCCACAGACAGAAGGGAAGATGGTTCCATGCTTCAGGCTTCGTTTCTGTAAATCCCCTCACCAGAAGGAAGAGGCTGCTCTGTGGCTCAGCTGAAGGAGTTAACCTCTGCTCCCCAAGCTTCCTCGGATCTAAAATCACAAAACAGTTGGAACTTGCAGCTCGGAAACATTTAGCTCTGCACATGTTTGTAAAACTGCATTAACATCTCATTCGCAGTATCGCAGGAGAGGCATAAAAACAGCATTCAGAACAGTAATCACTTCACGCCGTCTGCAGAGCTGATGTTAAGGGAACTCTGGACAAAACCACTCCTCCACAGCTAATGCAAGGACAGCTGCATTTCTTGCATTACATTTCACCTGCTTCAAATCCACAACATTTGAGGTGAGGTCTGGCTTGCAGGCCATGAGTTTGATTGTCAATTTTAGTTTGGTATAAAACTGAACAAGCTCTGCTGCAAAGTCAAACAAAACCAGGTTCACCAAAGAATCATTTAATGCACGATTGAAAAAATATCCTAAAATTTTCAGCCTCTTGGACCCCCAAGACTATCAGCACAGTGGATAGAGTATTCCCATTCAGCCTGTGATGCTCCCGAGCTCTTGTCTCACACCATTAGGCTGAAACAAACCAGCCAGCTTAGAAAGCAGCAAAGAAGGACCAGGACAAAGGAGAAAAGAAAATGGAACAAATCACAGTAAATCGCATCCTAGACTGGCATCTTCTGGTTTAAATCCATTCTGTTATGCTCTACTCCTCAGCATTAAAACCTCAGCAGCAGCATGTTTTAACCCAACTAGGAGTCGCAGCACTTTGCTAGCAGGGCCTCCTCCCTCCATCCCATTTGCACAGTTGGTCACTGCTCTTAGTTCATGGGGTGGTTTGACTAACAGGTCTGAGAGCTACTGGGAGACCAGGTAAGTTTGGCCTCCTCCAGTAATGAGTACTCCTCTCTGAGCTGCCATTTCCCCCTCAGAGCAAAGCCCCATTCTCAGCCCCGCACGTTAAGTAGCAACTGGGATTTCACAGTCTCTACAGATGGGGTTTATTCAACTTTTTTCATCCCATATGGATCCACACGTGCGCTACACGAAATCGGAACACCGGTTGGCTTAGCAGAGAAGCAGAAGCACTCCTTCACCGCTAGAAACAGGCCTTAGCAGACGTGATTCAGGCTGCCTCTGCCAAATGCTATTCCACAGAGGAAAACAGATGGCTCTGAGGGCTTCTCCTAACCCCCCTCCACCTACCAGTACTGCCATCGCCCTCCCCTCTGCATCCCAGGTGTGACCATCACCTCCCAGCTTTCATACATCAGACTAAGATGCTACTCAGCTGAGTTGGTCTAAAGTAAAGATGAAAGCCCAATTCTGGTATTTTAGTTCTCCTTCCTGCATTCTTTCCGTCCTCAGATGTTGTTCTCCTCTCCCGAAGCCACCCCCGCCCAGCTCCCACCACTTTCCTCTTTCAGCAGCACTGCTGATAAAAACAAATGTTTATTCTAAGTTCATCAGCTGAGAGCTCTAAACCATTTACAGTGGAGGTGGGAGGGAGGGGAAGACTCAGGGTCTCACAGGGCAAATTGTTCAGCTTGCAGGCTCGGGGAAGCATCGCTTCCCTCAGAACTCCACATCACCACAGCCACGTTCACCTGTCATGGCCTGGGGCTCCCGGGATGGCTCCTGGAAACCAAGCGAGCCTTTTCCACATAGATGTGAAAAGGAAAATGGTGTGCATGAAGGATTCAGGGGTGAAAAAAAGAATAAAAATTAACCGAAAGCAGAGTCTGTTGGCTGTCCTCAAGAGCCAGGCTCGTTTGAAGCTCCTTCCATCCCCAGCGGCCATTACTCGTGCAGCCACCACAGCGAGCCTTGGCTGATCACACAGCCACTGTGACAGCACCTTCCTCAGGTCTTCCTGACCCTGTCACATCCCTTCTGGTGGTTTTGTTGTACTCTTAAGTATTCTGATGTGGCAACGTTTTGGTTTCAAGAGGTTAGTTCAAAGTATGCTCTTGAGGTAAACCCAAACACTTTGCTAGGCCCAGTGCTGGCCTTGCAATCACAGTGGCCTTGATCTCCATACACCAAGGCCCAAAGAATGCTGATGAACAAGCAACAACGCTTGTGTTTCTAAATAAAAATAAAAACATCTCAAAGTAGCTAGGGCATGAGCAAATATCAAAGCATAAATTCAAGAGTCCTAGGTCTCTCAAGGGAGACAGCTCAATCTGAAGTGTCCTTTAGGTAGAGCCCAATGTCTTTGATAGTTCACCATATTTGATCAAATAAAGCTATTGATCCTTAGCATGAGAGTTCAATACCGGCTATCAGTGCTGTAAGAGTAGTACAATAAAACCCTCAGTCTTTTTGATCTCTGCTGAAGCATTTCATCTTGACATTTGTTAAATGTATCAGTAGATTGCTTAAAATGAGAATGGGGTTTTAAAAGCTTACTGGAAAAGCAAAGCTCACATTAAAAATTCAACTTTTACATTTGGTAAGTTTTACATTTGGTGCTTTTCATTAACTGTATTGCCCAGCCAGGTATTATTATCCAATTCCATTTTAAGCAAGATGGTGAGACCTAAATGGATTTCTAAATATATGTTCTTGGCTTCATTCTTACAAGTGTTTTTTATGACGGTTTATCTGCTTCTGCACCTTTGCAGTTAATCATTCCTTCAGACCACCTCCTGACCCCAATCCAGCAACAGAAACATGGGGTTCAGACCAGAATATCCCTCAGCAGGACAGAAGCCAGATGGCATTGTTAGCAGGCAAATAAAGGAAAGGGAGGAACAAAAAGAACATTTTCAATCATCTGAGCCTCTGTAAGAGTCAGGACAGATTGCCACATCAGTGATACCAGTGCAACCCAAATGTAAATAAGCAAACCCAGATTTTATTACTGTTACTCTGGGCATAATCTAATATAGATTAAATATTAGATTTTAGATACGGGTATAATGGGATATGCAAACAGGCAACACCATCTGAATCATAAAGACTTCTTTACCATTTAGTTGCTAAGCTCTAGAACAGGTTGTGCATCAAAGTCACTGCAATCTGCATCCTTGGTGGTGACTTTTAAAACAACAAGAGGTGGCCTTTGACAAGCTAACTCCTACCTTTAAAACAGGCTCCAGTTTGAGCAGAAAGCTGGATCTGCAGAGGTCCAATTTGCAAGTTTCTAACATCTTGTGACTTAAAATTCTGAACACATAGCAATGGTCACAATGCAGCATTAAGTCACTGCTAATTTCTCACTCCTTACCTCAGCGCCTGTCAAGGAGCCAGAATAAAATCAGCTTTCCAGATATCTGGCCTGGAGTGTGCCAGACCCTACCTAAGGTCTGGTAGCCTGAGGTGGGGGGGGGAGCTGTGGATAATAATGTTACAAGGCCAGGCTGCTAGGAAAAACAGAGACAAGTCTAGCATTCACTTACTACCTGGTTTATAAACCGGTAGAGAAGGCAGACTGTACACACACACAAATGGACCGTGTGTCTTCAATTGCATAGGAGCAGCAGTATGCTTGGCGTATCTCATAGTCTTCCTATAAGTTGTTCTCTCCTGAGGTGATCTTAAGTATTCCAAACCTATTTTGTTATGCACAACACTTTACATTCAGCCCTGCACTTACCTCACCCTAGAATATCAAACCTGCCAGTATCTCATGAATCCTAAAACTATACAAACTCTGGGACAGATTTGCACCTGGAGTAAACTGATGTAGTCCACACAGGTTTATTAATTTACGGTCTTTAAGGCACTGATGCCTAATCTTTATCTCTTGAGAGAACAATGATTTCAGAAATATCTTTTTATTTGATTTTAAAAAACAGTCAAAGTTTTGTGCTTCAATCTGACATTTGGATCCTGACCACATTGTCCCTGTTGCTTTGTAAAATTGAGGAGACTGAGGAAAGTAAGGTGAAAGTTTTATGGAAGTGAGGAGAACTGAAAAAATAAATAGATTGGGAAAAATAGAAGACAACAATGGATACTCTCTCAAGAAACCACTATCGTGAACTTGATTCTCCCTTGCCACACCATTCCCCAGGCAATAGCAGGACTGTATCAGAGGGTGCTTGGAGAAGGAAGAGGTTTCACTGGTGATCACCACACCCACTGTCCTGAGCAGCCCCATAAACGAATACGGTGCAGAGACCAACAGACTGCTCTGCTTGGGGAAGACAATACATCCCAATGACCTCTAAAGCTGCTCCCTATGTTCTCAAGGCAGCAAGAAAGAACTTGAGAGCTGTTACCGCTACCCTATGTGCATGGCACCGCTGTCTTCCTTGAGGAGAGTCGCCTTTGGAAGCAAATGGCTTAGAATTACTAGTATTTCTGTGTGGATAAGTCTGTGTGATTTCAAATGAGATTTCAAAGCCTAGAGAAAAAGTCAAAGCTGCGTGCATGCAACCTTGAACTCCTGATGTTCCCCCACCATTAGGAATTTTTCTGAGGCAATAGAAGAAAAGTTAGCAAGTAACTTCAGCTCAAAGCGTTTCTTTCCCTTCTTTGTGGTCAGCATCCAAGAAGCCCTGCTGAACAAAGATCAGGCTGAATGACTGAAAACAGAAGCACTCAGGGGAGCAGACAAAAAAAGCAAAAAAAGCTCTTTCCCCTTCCCTTTAAGCTAAGTTTATAACTGTGTTGGAAAGAACAATCAAGACGATTCCTTTTGAGATAAGAGGGCAGGGAACTAGGGGAGAAAGAGGCCAGAGTGGTTTTTTCATTCTCTTTTTTAAAGTAATATTAGTATCAAAGAAACAATTGGTGGATTTGCTTCTCAAATGCTGGGAACTGGACTGGAATTTGCTAGTAGGCAGAAAGTCAAAACAAAACCTGCAGGTAAGTTGCATCTCCTTAAGTAGCATTGGAAGAATTCTGCAGTTGATGCAATTTGTCTTTACAGAAGAGTCCAGTAAAACCTGACACCAGGCCATAAAAAATTTCCATACAAACATAAAACATTCCAGTAAATGGGCCCGTTTCCTCCCTGAGACCATTTGGCAAGCCCTGTAATCACAGGGCAGCTGTCAGGTTGAAAATGTTCTCTAGTTTCTCTCCTGTCCCTGGAATGAAAAGGGAAAGAGCCTCTGGTGGGCAGGGAAACGTCATAGGGTCTTCACAGGTTGTACTGGGAATTGTCTAAGAAGAGAAAGACAGCCTATCTTTGGGATTTAAAGCAGCATGCTACAGAAGCAGCAGGGAATTGAACAGTTCCCAGATCTGCTGAAAGGCAGCCTGCTGCAAGCTGCCCACATCCTATCAGGAGACAGCCCTCAGCAAAACTGGTGCCTGGGTACCAGATAGCCTTTCCCAGTGACATGAAGCAAGGGCACAAACTTGGTCCAACAAAAAGAGGTGAACTCAGAGGTGGCTGGGAAAACACACGTTGCACCAGCTAAAGCATCCAAGTCTTCTTCAAAGCAAGCCTGGAGGGGAGCGCATTGCAGTGATCTTGCCTGGAGGTAACACAGCCTGCACAGTTGGGAAAAAATTCTCAGGAAGACTAGCTGAAGCAGAATAACACAAACCCACAAGAAAGAATCTGCTTTGCTTTGCTGAGGAAACAAACCTCACTGCAGCCCGAGTTATACTCGAAGCAATACTGAGCACTGGATCTCTGCTTTGGGATGAAGTGGACACTGAGTGCTGAAGGGCCTCAAGCACAGCTTGAGCAGAGTCAGCAAGAATGAGGATGAGTCTTGAGACTGCTTTGTAGGATTCCACAAGCTCTACTAGATGCATTAATATTATAGTATTGCCTAGAGAGGACAGAGATTCTTACAGGAGATGCTATATAAAGAACAATCAAAAACATTATCTGTACTCCCCAAACTTCAGACAGGTGACAGTAGAAAAGAGAGAGAAATTTCTGAGAGTGTTTACATAATGCAGTGACAAGGCAATGACTATACCCCCAGAAGTCCTAACCCCCTGTCTGTCACCTCTTTTGCAATGCTGCCTTCAACAGTTGCTTTGTGAGAGAACAAGCTGAACCAAACTAAATGCATAATTTTTTCCCCACTGTGCTTTTCTGCTGCTTTAACCTCTTTCCATTGTTGCCTGGCTAGTTTTGAAAAGCTTAATCAGAGACGATACTCTAAATCTCTCCTTGGCAATGTTATTAATCTGTTTATTATTTTCCTGCAAGAGTACAGCCCTGATATGAAGCCTAACATAACCAAAATGCTTAATTACATTCTTTCCCTTGGGATGGGGGAAACATTTCAGCCCGTGTGAAAGCCAAAGTAGTTTTAGTGGAGAACACCTTCATTAGAGAAGGCAGAACAGCAGGATTAAAAAAGGAATGCAAACTTTAGTCAAGTGATACCGCTACCATTATCCCTCAAATCAAGGTGCTATATGAAAGATGAAGTCCTCATGTAACACAATGTACTACTGAAGTGTTGGTTTTGATTGCGAGCTTCTAGCATTCCAACTATTTAATGAGTTCTCTGTTTACTTGTTTTCCCTTAAACAAATAAAGTAAGCCAGAAAATGCACTGCAAAATTAATAATCATTATAGACTTCTCCACAAGCGCCTGCAGGAAGATAAAGAATAGCTATTAGGCTGATTTTCAAGACAGCAAACTCAAGAAGAGAGATCGATGTGCAACTCAACATGGGCCTGTGCTCAGGCTGGCTAAGGCACCCTACTCAGAAAGGCAGATCCTCATTCTGTGCAATGGGAGAGAGAAACCAGACAGACGTGCCCAGATCAACTCCAGCGTGATGAGTTGGCCTCAGGAACTTCCCACCTCTTTGCTGTCTCCAGATGGACTTTTGGGCAATTTTAGTGCCTAAAATGAGATGTGGTGAATCTGTGGCAAGTTCCATATGTCTAGCCAATGCATGGCAGTACAGAGAATTAAGTCCAGGCTTCCCAAATCAGTACCTTAACAACGTGCTTTTACTACACAGTACAGTCTCAGATTCATCAGCTATGACTTCCCATCTCAGTGGTGTAAAGGTGATGTAACACGGCTGAAGGCAATGGGATTTCAGTGGAACAAGGAGGAGTCGGCTGCTGAAAGCAGACAAATCAAAAAGCAAAAGTTTCCTATTTGGTTACGTTGGTATAAATCTAACAGCACAAAAGCTGTCTGTTGTTTGGATGGGGCTTAAAAGGGGATCATGCTTTGGGAAACTGCTGATCCTTGTGGCTAGATGGAACTGCAATGCTCAAAAGAATGACTGCATGACATACAGCTGAAAGGCTGCTCTGCCTGTGTCCTTGCTCATCTGTAAAGCACTGCCATATGATGCTTAATGCTAAAATACCTACAAGCCACAGGTAGGCTGCTGCTGGAATTTCTGAGTAGTAAATATAACTAATTCCCAATAATGATTTTTCAAGTGGTCCATTGTCAATAGATTTAACACCACTGAGCACCAATGCACAAACAAATGAATGACCCTTCTCATCTCAAAGCACTGCTAATTTGTCAGCAGACACTTGTGCATCTGGACAACTGTGCATACAAACAGATTCCTTCTTCTGTTTGCTTTAATGCAATATTATCCATGGAAAGATATCACTTGGCATACAAAGTAAGAGCTGCAAGTAAATTTCTTTACTAGAAGTCCAATCCTTTAGGTTGCTGAATAATGCAAGTCACGAAGCATCATCAGATCCTGTCAAGATATGTGATGTAACGTTGATTTTGCTTGGAAGAAAACAAACCAAAAAAGAATAAAAACAAAACCACCCAAAAAGCTATTGTATCTCAATATTCTGAGGGTGAAATTCAAAATTAGCAATTAAAATATTATCCATAAGCTAGTAAGACTTTCTTTGGATGGTCTTGAATGTATTTTGATCAACTGAAACAACAACAAAAAATATATCAGAAAATATTTCAGAACAAATTGAGAATGCTCAAGCCATTTTATTAGGAAAATCTGAAAAATTAAATGAAGCCAACAATACCCCAATGTTTCCCTCTACCCCTTAATCAGGAAGGGGATCCAAAAGCAGCTGCTGCAGACTCGGTGCTACTGGTTCAAGTGACCAGCCCAGGGTCAGTGATAAAACTGGAAACACATCCAAAAACTGGCAGCAACAGAATCCAATACCAGAACACTTCCCTTGCTTATCAGGTCCTGCAGCAACATCAGTCTCAACAAAATTATGAGCCTGTTTATTAGCTGATACATTCGGGAGAAAAAATGTGCCATCCAGCTACCGAGAGAAATAGCATCAGTTATCTTCGCTGTCATCTGTAAACACCAACATGCAGCTGCACATTAGACTAAAATGGAGTAAGGTCAGACCATGGAAAGGTGTTGGCATTTATCACACACAGTGCAGTTGTGCTCAGTTATCACTTGCACCTGTTACCAGGAGGCTGTTTGGCTCTGTTCTGAAGCCAGAGCTAAGCTTGTTACAAAAGACATGACATTGCAGTCCAAAAAACCCCAAAACTAACATCAACAATGACAAAAAAAAAAAAAAAAACACACACAAAACAAAACAGCAACACACAAAAAAGCACAATACAAAAACACGCCAAAAAAGCTGCAGCAATGGTGCTTCCTTCCCTGCTTTTCAGAGATCCTGCTCTTCTGAGACAATTCTGGAAAACAGATTTGTTTTCAAATGCACCAGAGCACCTTATGCCTGCTGCTAAAAAAAAAAAAAAAAAAGAAAGAAAAATCCCCGTGTTTCAGATATTCCTCCTTTCCTTTGTAATAACAAATGCCCCAAGCTCAGCTCTGCCTTAAAAGCACAGTATACTCCAAGCCACTTTCTTATTTACTTCAAGTATTAAGCGGATTAACAAACCAAGAGGATATTAGCTGTATCTACATACCTGTTATAACCATTAATCTGTGTGCCATTGGTAGCGTAGAACAAGCTGATATTAAATAAAACGAGGAGCTAATCTCCCAAAGGGTACAAACCCTTCTGAGTCCTGTCCTCTTGCCTGGAAACGTGCCAACTACATAATTTATTTTTTTTTTCCTTTTCAGGTGTCGCAGTCTTGCCAGATTCAGCTAGGAAAAACACTCTGCTTCCATCTACTTCTGCATGGCTCAAGGGATGAAGGCAGGCAGGTTTGGATCAAAAGTCTCAGATTAATTGCCAGAGCGGCTGACAGCGCGCTCCCACAATGGAGCGATTCCTCTTCCACAAGTCCTTTTGCGAAAGGACTGGAAAACGAGCAGGAGCCCTCCTCTCAGGCCTGAAGCTTATGAGCTTGCCACTGGACCCTTGGAGAAGGAAAGTGGGAGACATATGCAGGGAACATCCAAGGGCAGAGCACAGGACAGACCCAGGAGCACCTTTGGGACTATGCTCCAACAACACAAGGACCATTAGGGCGGCTCAGTTGACAGTCCAGGGCAAGAAGATGTAGGACTTCTGGCATACTATTAACGGGTTACAGCTACGCTCTTCACCAGCCCTCAGGTACCATCGCCATCACTCACTACCAAAACGACAGAGGAGCTGACAGAGGAGAACAAGGACCTCGTTCACACTAGCATAAACCAGGGATAAAGCACAATTATGCCAAAGTCAATGAAGTTCAGATGAGAACAGCTTTGGTCTTACTGAAGCAGGCATTTGGATATATTATGCAGGAACCTTTACGATGTAATGTTTGGCCCTGGAGATGACATTGTAATTTCCTCAGATAATTAAAAGATAGAACCAAACACTGCTTTAAGAGACACTAAAAAGATTCCCCCACACCTAAATAATACTAATGTTAGGATTGAAGTAACATTAAAAAGGGAGAGACTAATTTTGACCTTATTTTAACTACTCAAGACAATGCTCATCAGATGGTTTTATTAGGCAAGCAGAAGTAGAAATGGCCACATCAGCCCTCCCCCTATAATGTAATTAAACAACGCCCACAACCCCAATGCACTGTACACAGTCTCTGCAGACAGGAACTGAGGAGGAAAAGGCCATGAATAACAAAGGTTAATCACATTGCCTAATGCACTCAGATGCTCCAGTGGCCAGGACAGTAGCAAAACTAAATAAAATCCCTGACAGCATATAGACATCACGGGTCAATGCAGGACAGATGCAGTTAAGTAAGTCAAATGGTAACAACTGCTTTGTGGTTTCCATACGGAACCACTGGAAGGCCTTCTAAAATACATTAATGCCTTTAATGAGATACTGGGGGCTCCAGGAAGATAATTCAGACAAGCAATTGAGTTTACGGATCAGAAGGACTATTTATGATGAACTGCAACCGGTCAGCTCAGAAACAAACCAGGACAAGAAAGCCAGGATTAAGACAAAAAAAAAAAGTCTATGAATACCAGTAAAAACAGATTATTATACGTACAGATTATTTTTTTTTTTAAATCAGTGGCCCCTCAGTAACACCTGAAATCAACATCAAGTCTTGGTGAGGGGTAAGAGGGAGCAGACTGGGGACTGCATATGGGGATGCAGTTCTTAGAACTGACCCTCAATCCCAGAAGGGAGGGCTGTTCTGGACAAAATCTGTAACTATGAACTCAGTTTTGGGGCCAGGAAGAAAGTTTCTCTATTCCTCTAAACATCAGCATTTTCACTCTTGAGAAGATTGACAACCACATTGGATTGTCCCACTTCATCAAAAGGCTTTCCTTCAGAAACATTTTGCTGCTAAACCTCAGAAACACTGGTCAAATATATCACCCTCTAAGAATTTTAGAGAGGAATAAAACAAGAAAATTTGGAGACTCAGGATGAAAAACAAGACACGTCTTTTCACCTGGTATCTGAAAACTCAAGAAAACACTTTCAATCTACTGCATCTACATGGGTCAATGGATCGATGTACCTAGAACTAAGTGCTAGTGCAGAGTTATAAATAATACTTACACTGTGTAATTGATGCCATTAACAAAATAAACAGTTCCTTTGTTTGGCTGCAGGATAAGAATTATCTATAGATCTTTTGCTAGAATCCTGCTAGAAGATAGATCCAAGATGACAACAAAATCCTCAGTGCAGGGTCGTGTATTAAGGCTGTACATTCAGACTCATCAGAAACAGCAATTTCTCTTTCAAATCATTGCTAAAGAGGTTAGATAAGATGTTATTTATGGTATTCTAGCCAGCCTTCAGTTTTTACACCACAGCCCTTTTCTAAATCAGTCTGAACGCATTTCCCTGCTCTATTTAAGACAGTACCCGAGGCTTTGCTGAAATGCAGATATTACTACAATAATTCATAAAGGGTGCCCCGCTCCTACCCAGAGATGTTTGTCTAATAACAACCATCCTTTATGCATCCAAGTACCGTGTGTTGTTCAGGGATCTCCACCTGACCCGAATTCTCCCCCTTCCAACAGAGTTGTGCCCTTCCAATTCAGTTCAGGCCTGGCCTGTTACATTTACAGGGGGGTAGCAACCAGATCCACTTTCCTCTCCCCTTTCAAAATCCTTTCTCAAGGCTGAAAAGAAACAGAGACTGCAATAATATGACCTCTAAGAGTAAGGACTATGCAGACCAGGAGACCTTGGTTCTACCAAGACCAAAATGAATGTTCTTCAGTATTAAATGGCAATTTTGAAGATGGCAGATTAGTTAACCTATTTCCAATCAACATGCCCTCAAAAAGTATGCTTCGAACCCACGCCCAAGTTACTCATTGTGCTTTCAAAGCCCAGGATACATCACGCCTGAAAACAATGCCCAGTTTGCCTTTTTTCCAGCCAGAAGTATCCCGGCATACTACTGGGTATGGACTACGTCCCTCAGCCTCACAGAAGTGCTTAGGACTGAACTTTTTTTTAAACTTTCCGGAGTTTGAAATATATCCTACTAACCCTAATGGGCTCAATTTTCCACTACTTATAGCCACGCATAGTAAGGCATGTGCAAAGTAACATCTAAGTGGATGAAAAGCTATTACCGTGATTTGGCAGCATTTTACATTCACTTAGCACTAACTCTGCACAGGCTTAAATGACTACACTAGGTGCAAAGCAAGAAAAAAAATCAGCCACACTGAAGTCAATACAGTTATTTCTGACTTGGGATTAAGTGCGATCTGAATAGGACCGCTGTCTCCTTGCTCAGATGGTAGAACTATTCCCAGCTTCCCATCCACCCCCTTCAACCACTTGGAGGCAGGGAGCTCCAGGCAAAACACTATCCAAGAATAAATCCTTATCAGTATTAGACACGTTTCCTTAGCAACAGGTGGAGATCTTCATCCGGTGACAAATAATTTTTCCCCCCATTGAATTTGAGAGAAACACTCATTTGTATGAGTCAAGGAAAAGAGAGCTCACATGAAAGAGAAAGAGCCTGTCCTTCCCAAGGATGCTACAGCAGGTAAATAGAACAAACCCCCTGAGGTGTCGTGGGGGACTGCAACCTTCTGCTTCCCCTGGTATGGCAAAACCAAGTCCATAAAACACAAATGTAAAACATGAACGAGGTCCTAGTCAATCTGAGTCATTTAGCCCCGAAGCTAAAAGAGTCAAGAGCTCTCCGTCACCTCCCGTTGCTCAAAAAGGAATCTACGAAAAGCAAAAGAGATGAAAGGAATTCATCCTAGCCTGGCTATTCTGGGGGGGGGGTGCGTGTTACAGCTTTTTGTGAGATGCTGCATTCCGGAGAGTGGCTGCACTGCCAAATGAGAAGCGTGCAGATGCATACAGGTTCCACATCTAGAGAAAGGCCTAATGTTATCTAGTAAAGTTATACGGGTTTGCAGGAAAAGAGTTACCGCTCTGAATAAAGTTTGAAGTTATGACCCTCGTTCTTTGCTGCGCTTTATGGAGTAATTTATGTTAAAGAAAGAGGAGTGCTAAATGCTACCAAGTCAGCATGGTGGCTTTTTGTGTTAATGGATGAATATTACTTCAGAGAAGCAAAAGACCAACTCTGGCATGCCTCTGAGGTACTCTTGAGCATCATTGTCCATTTAAGCAAAGAATGGGAATAAAAAGGAAGGAATTTGACTTGATTTCTCTGGGTTGAATCAAGAATACAGAAAGCTGTGATTTAACATAGCAAAGAGTGTAGAAAACTAAGTACAGAACATTTTTCCTATGAAAAAATTTGGGTATCTGCTTTTCAGAGACATTAAATATCCCCTCGTCCTGTCAAAATGACTCTCCTTCCCCAGTCACACACATTAAGTGGCTCGCTGCCTCAGTGACTATTTCATTAACGATTTCTGTAGGTCTTCAGGACTTTGGAGTCCTGCCACACTCAGCCTGCAATCACAGCCCACAGAAATAACTAGCCAGATAGCTGTTATTTCAAATAATCTGGACTAAGTACACTGAAATAAGCAGTTCCACCAAGCGCACGGCTGTGCAAGATCAGCATCTGAGCTTGGGTGGAACAGAGTATGTTTGCTTTAAAACCAATCTGAGTGGCAAAAAACGTTCACCTTAAGCAGATGATTATTAAGTATCTGAAGATATATGGCGCCTTTGAAGCACTCTGAATGATGCTATTTTAAGGAAAGAACTAGTCACAATATGCCAGAAGGCGTGACACGCGTAGCAGGGTTCAGTTCTAACAGCCATTCCCTATGCATTGATACAGGGATAAACTCGTGATTGACAACCCAGGCAAAATCTCTAAATTGAACCATCATCATTCTTTTTTATAAGGAAAAAAAAAAAGCGGAAACAAAAGTGGCTGCACAGAATATTTTCATGCTATTGCTGAGTTCTAAACAGGGACAGCTGGAAGAACATCACTTGGTGCTTTAAAATCAGGCTTTCCGCTGGCTCTGAAAGATTTCGGAATTGTTCACTCTCCCAACGTGGTCTCAGAGAGAAAAAGTCTCCCTGAAGCCAAAGGAGGAGACGAGGCAAGCTGGCAGCAGCCCGTCCCCAGCTCTGCCGTGCAGGCAGGCGTCTCCATGCCTGGCGATGCGTTTAGGCACGCACACGCTCCCTCCTGATACTCTCCCTGTTGGCAAAACCGGATTGAATGCTATAAAAAGCTGCTGCAAAAACAACCAGCAGCTAACGCAGGTGGGAGTAAGAATACAGAAGAGGATGTTTGTTACGGGATGCAAAACCACAGGGCTCCACAGTGGCGTCCCTGAGCTCTGCCACGCGATCCCAAGTCAGCTCCTCGAGGGCTCTACCCCAGAAGGGTTCCTAACCTAAAAGCAACACCCCAGACCTCTGCGGAGGTCACTGTGATTGCTTCCACACAGGAGATGCTCCGAGACAATAACACAAAGCAACATGAAACCTAGAGGCTGAGGAAAAGACGGGCATTGGCAGAACTGACAATACCACTTCCCGTTCCTTTCCCCAGGGATTTGATGCGATCCATGTTCTCTTCTGGTTTTGCACCACTGCTGGAAATAGCGCTCAGAATACATCACACGGGGCCACACTCCCCCTGTACACATTCAGAGGCAGTCCGTTTTAAAAGAAGATGCTCCACACTTGACTCAACTTATGAACTGGTCACAGACAATTATTCTGTTTTAATTTCTTTCATTTCAGCACCTCCTGCATCTGCTGGCATTCAAGTTCATGCAGCGTTTTAAAGTGTTTTCCATCCGTGCCCCCTGGTGAGCGCAAGAGGTGGCTGGCTCATTATATTGAGCGTGACATATTGCAGACATCGGAATAGGTAAGAACTGAGCTTAAATTAAGAATAATAATAATAAAACACCCAAAGAGACCCTTCAGAAATCGAAGAACCAGAGGGGAAAAAAAGGTAGTTAGAGATTGTTTAGAGAGAACAGAGAGAATACTATAAATACCTGACAGAAAAGTTTCAAAAAATATCTGTACCAAAACAGCCTAAAAAAATCACTGTCTTATGCTTTAAATTCTTAATGACTTAAGTGAATGGGTAGCTAAAATTTTCTCCTTGTTTTGAAGGCATATCTTGGCTCCTGGGCAAATACCTGAAAATGGGGCCCAATGTATACTCTTCTTGGTCTAACCTGCCTCTGTGTCTACTTCAATCTGCCAGCATGTAAAAGGTGCTCTTGTTAAGTCCTCAGGAAGAAATCAGAAGTAGCTGAGTCCTCTTGCATATATGAATCTCAGCAAGTTCAAGTCTTCACAAGCACCTCAGGATTTGAGAATAATAAAAGTGATAAATGCTCATTTAAGCCTCGATCCAGCAGCATTTGAATAGGAACCTTGGAAATTACATCCATATCTGCAAGAGCAAATAATAACTGCGGGTGTAATTCTGTCTCCTTCCCAGTCCCACAGGCATTCAGCACTCCAGTATAGCTCCAGCAAAGCTCTGAAGTGCATTTACCCCAAGGTTGAAACGCCTCCCCGGGGAGCAGTTGGTGCTCCTGCAGGATTGAGCTCTATTGAAAGCGAAGAATGGCATGGTTTAAGGGCTCGAATGCACCACTGCTAATAGCAGCAAGACCAAACAACCATAGGAAACACCCCACATGCAAGCCCTGTAAGCTGGCCAAATCAGGGTAATGTTCACAATCCCGCCTGCCTTTAAGACCTTTTTTTTTTTTTTTTTTTTTCCAGATTAGTCCAATTTCTGAGTAATGAATTTTTTAAACCATCAAACCTCTACTCCTGCAATTGCTGGAGTTTTGAAATATGGAGAAAATTAACACAAAGTCACAAGAAAAAAATCAAGGTTCAAATAAACGTCTAGTAACTTTTAATATTTGCAGTAATAGGATTTGGTGCAGTAATTTATAATTTTTGTACAAGCAACAGCTAAGATTAATGTTGGTAGTTATTATATGCAATAATTATAGGCTTTTTAGAAGCTGCCTGGCTGGAGGGACACTGCCTGTTTGTACAAAAGATAATTATGGGACAAATTTAATTTTCCCATTCCCCTAGTTAGGCAGCTGCTGCAGATAAACACATACCTCATTTTCAAGTGCTTGTTCCTTATCACTGTCTTTGAAGTGTCACAACCCTTATCAAAACTGAATTTTCATTCACTGCCCAAACGCAGCAGAGTTTATCTAGGTACTTACACAGCTCCTGTCATTAGGGGCACTTCACTGCCTTACAGCCTGGTGGCTGTCAGCTGGAAATCCCACTCCCTCGAGGAGGACATACCAGCAGGTACCAAACTTTTTTCACTCCTTGCAAACCTCAAATCCAGTTTGTCGTGAAAGCATCGCCCAAGAGACCGCACGAAATGCCACCTGATGTGACCCCTGGATCACTTAAGGAGCTTCAGCACCTATTCCAGCCTAACCACCTCCTCCTCCTCCAACAGTTTGTGTCTTGATACAGCCTTCGGGACCAAACCACACTCAGAGCAAGAGTAATACAACAGGAAAATGTGCAGTTATGAGGGGCCGTGCACCTCAGTCTGCAAGAGAGTAAGCTGGGAACATCCCATTCTTAATTAATGCAGGAGGAGCACAGAGCACTTGGGGTATTTGGGTCTTTTGCTTAACTCATACGTACCAGGAATTGTACCTGGAAGGCCTCTAAAACAAAGTTTGTAACCCAGAAGAGCTCAAAGGCAAGGAGTTGCTGTGGTTTACGCAGCCTGTTTGATCATGGAGTCCATCTTGAGCATTTTCCCTTACAGGACTCCATTCGCTCATCTCAAGCCAAAGAGTTTTGCCATTAATTTCCTGGATTAAAAGCCGGATGAGGCTTTCAGCCCAGACCTCTGCTGGCTGCTACCTGCTAGAAGAAAAGCCTTCAAACATCCCTCTTGCTGTTACACAATTAATTTCTTTTCCCTGCAGGCTTTTAGGATCTATTGAATTTTACTTTTTTTTTTTTTTTCCTTTTGCCTCTGCTGACTCTTCCACCCTTTCTCAAAAGTGTTGCTTAGAAGTTAGCAGGCAGAAAAGAATTAATGAGATGAACACAAAGAGACTCCAAATGGTTTCCTCATTCAGAGCAAACTTCATCCTGTACAGAGTTGCCCATTTCCTGTAGTCAAAATCAATTATTAATAAAAACATAGGCTTTGAAACCAGCAATTTCCTGCTATCTTCCCTTTTTTTTGTCAAAATATTTACTTTTTTTTTTTTCCTTCAGCACTGTCACCCCCTAATTCTGCTCTTCAAAACTCATCACACAGCGAGCTGCGAACACAGCACCAGGCACCGACGTTCCCAACATGTGCTTGCAGCGCTTTGGAAGCCCCACTTATCTAAAAAACTTCTAATTTTATCTGCAAGACATTTAATTCCATGTTTCAGGCCTTGCCCCCCGCTTTGTGAAACATGCAGCAATTTGCTGTGATTCTCTTATCTTTTATCTACTTCGATTATAAAGCTCCTGTGCTGAGGGATGTTGGTCAACGAGCATCTACGACACCAACACAGAGACGTTTCCTTGAAATAAGGGCTCAAAATTACAATCCAGCTGATTTTCAGAATAGAAATAGAAATAACTCAGCACAAATAACTCAACTTGGAACTGTGTTCAATATAGCAGTTACCCCAAGTTCCACCCTTACCTTCTCTCCTCACCTTGTCTTCCCAGAACGACTCTTCCCAGGAGGAGGGTGCAGCCCTGGCACCACTTCTCCTGGGCTTTCTTGGTTCCTTGCTTGCTTTCGTGGACATTTCCCAGCAAAGAGCTCCACCAGACTTCCCCTTCTGAAGATTGCTCTATGCACATTTTATCCTTGAACTTATTTTAAATCACATGCATCAGAACTACGTTCTAAATTTGTCCTTCAAACTAAGAAATCTATAATTTGGTGCTTGTTCAGAGAAAGATAAAGAGCATTAAAGCAGCTGGCAAGTACAAAAACTTGAGAACAAAACTAGTCCTGATACCAAAAACACATTTCAGTATAATGGACCATATAATTAATCCATGAACGAGATGACAAAGTCCCTAATCATAGAGAGAGTCAGCTGTTTCTTTGTCGATTTGGTTACTAACTCAACTGTTTCATTTAATACTCCGAGTTAATGAGGGGTCTCATATCCTAACAAGCTGAACATTAGTGAATTTCTAACACTGAATGGAAGAACCTCGGAAGGTTTAGTGGCAAGCTGAAGCAGTAATTAGTAAAATTAAAAGGTGACAAGGATGTTAGGAGTTTATATGAACTTCACAGTGGGTTCTAAACAGAAATCATTACCTTGGAAGGCAGTTTTACTTGGAGATTTATTTACTGAGAACATGAAACCTGTTAAAAACTGATTCCAATGCAGAGAAAGAAAACTCATGTGACTGTGAGACTGTGTGGGGAAAATACCTTCCCAGTAAATACTTCGTGCGAAACAAGGTTAACATCTGTAAACACCTTTCAGCAAAGGCCTTGGCATGCTCTTTTTCTTAGCCCATAATAATTCTTCTGATACAACTGACTCCCACAGATTAATGACCTGGCATTATTAAAACGTTGTTTAGCATTCCCAATTAAAAGCCCTTTCTGTAATATCAATTTGCATAATTACATTGGATATTACAGGGCCCAGTTCCCCTATACCCTGGAGTCTCTTTACATCATCTCGATAGCATTTAGCTTTACACCACAGCATTACACCTGAATTGCTTTTCCTTTTAACCACGGCCTTTGTTCCACGTTTTTAGCTGCCAGCCTTGAGCTGGGGGCAGCTCACGCTGCTCGTGACGCAGGAGATAATTTACACCAATATTTGCAAGAAAAAGAAACCAGCAACATGTGCAGCAGTGCAGAATGCAAACCCAAATAAAGGGTATGGACAGCTGTCCTTGAGATGTGGTGTTATTTAGGATGTTTTAAAACATCATTAGTTTAATTGAATATATATTTAAATGGAGTGTTTCAATGGTTATTCTGAATGTACAGCTAGTTGGAGAAAATTAACACAATCTATTTCCTTCAAAAGGCTTCGGAATGAGTAAATCAACATCATTTACAAATTATATTATAGCACTTCGAACAATTTATGTCATTGAATTCACGAGTGCTGTAGGGAGCAGTTTGGTTGCAAATGTTTTGGGAAAGAGCTGGCTTAGGACTTTGGGAGTTTAGAAAGTGCTGCATAAATTCTTTCAACAGCTAAAGCCGATGGCCTTCCCTTCTTCAAAACACATTGTTACTTAAGAGAGTTAAGTGGGCTTACACTTTAAATAACGATCCCTCTTTAGAAGGGAAAAGAACACTCAATATATCTCACACACACACCCTTCCATGAATGTGTATTTGCTCTAGTTTCCATTTTTTCAGCATATTCTGAATAACCTCGCATGAAAGAAGGAAAAATTCAGAGCTGCTACGTATCAGTGCTCTCCTGCTGCATCAGTGGGGCTGCCTGATTCCATCCCAGCCCCGAATCAAGCTGCAGAGCCTGAAGCAGAGCTTTGGCAGAGCTCTAAGGAATCGCTCAGGGCTCGAGTGCTGTAGGCAAAGCTGCTATGAAGAAGCATGCTCACACAGAGCTTGGGGAGAGCGAGGCAAAGACGATGCCCTTAACCCAAATTAGGCGAGGAGTAACGTGGGAGAGAGATTGCCGAGATGGTGTCTAAAGGCTTCTCAAAAAAAATACCTGGCACAGGAAATTCCTTTAGAGTTCTCCTTGTCTACGCTAAGGATAAGCACTTGAGTTTGTCCCTGACTTCTGGAGATACAGAAGCACTGCATCTCCTCCAGCCCCCAAATGCTTTGGTTATTTTGAGGCAATCGAAGAGTGAACTCACCTAATCGCATGAAATATGAAGATGAAAACACATCATTCCTTCATATGTCTGAACCCATCTCAATGCTTGGAATGTGGGGCTCGCCACTGCCTTATTTTCTGCCCATCTGTGGGATAAAACACAACTTCCAAGTGAAAAAGCTGCTTAAAACCACAAAGCTTAGCAGATACTGTTATTATGAATTAACTATTTCCATCTAGCTCACATTGTAGTTACTATCTGGTACTGTTATTTTTGCTTTCTGATGCACCTTTCCAAAAACAACCAAGAGAACCTCCATTTATATGTTCATTCACATATAAATTATCATGTTATGCTTTGAGGCCATCGCTTCGTATCAGAAGCTGCCAATTTTAGGCACCGAGGTTGAATTGGGTTTGTGTTCCAAGGTGGATACAGGGGATGCCACGAGAAGGCAGGAGGAACATGGATCAGTCCATAAGACTGGGTTGCCATTCAGAAGGACAAAGGACGTGTCCCTGGTCCCAGTCTATGCAGAGACCATCTTCAGCTCTCACACACCTGATCTCCGTGGGCTTCACAGACCAAGCACATCTCTTTATTTACAAGTGAGAAGCTGAAGTGTGGATTTTTGACAAGACCTGCCCAACACTGGATTGCACGGCAGTGTTGGTAATGGCAAAAAGCGCTGGTCCCTCCCAACAGCCTGCGGCAGGAGAGCAGAGCTCTATTAGCACAAAAAAAAGACTCTATTAGGACACCGATATCCTGTCACTGTGATCAGGACAAGACTACATCTGCAGCAAATGGCTCATAAGATTTAGCCTGATGGATATCTTATTTTACATCCTTGAGCATCCCTAATGGTTTGTGAAACAAGAGTAAACAACATAATGGATCAAAGCTGGGATAAGCTACCCTCCAGAGACTTGATTTAGATAATAAGATGAAATAAGCTATGACAATTTAAAAAACTGGTACAAGAGCAAGATAGCTCTTTGCCAAAAAGGGGCTGACAAAGACACTGCTAATACTTTCCCCTCCGGCACCCCACTGTCAATAGCGATCCCATCTCAGATTTTAATTCCCCTTGCATAGCTCAGGGGCCAACTGAAATCGATGGCGTTATTAGTTGGTTTGGAATGTAACCGCATCTTTCAAGGTGTTTTGTTGGACTGGATCTTTTCACAGAGGTAAACTGCATTGTTTACGCGTAGTTGCACAAAATAAGACATCTAGGAACACACTACACAGTGTCACCAAACTTCCACGTTAACTAAACACATAGCTTCTTGATCCTCCACACAACTTGATAATTGAAACTGGTTTGAATTCATTTAAATGGAAGAAAGACCTTCACAATAAAAGTTGTGATCTACGGGAACTGCACAAACAGATCATGACTTGGGTTCAAAATAGTTGCATGCTCCCATTATTTAATTCAAAAAGTTATCGATCCTTTGGAGTTCTTGAGAAGATTATGGGAAACAAGGTCTTTTGATATTAGTTTTAACACTGTCCTACAATGGCCATCCACTTACATGGCAATAAAATGTGTTATTTAATTATTTTTTTTCCCCATAATTTCAGGGAAAGTTTTTATTCTAATGAATAGACTTACCGTTACAGAAAGTACCGATATCATTAATAGATGTGTACTTAAGGGCTTGGGAGGGAAAAGAAGGGAGGAAAAATGGAGGAAAATCCTGATCCAAAGCCCAGTGGAACCACTGGAAAAAGATTTCTGGACTTTAACCACACCCCAAAACAGGGTGATTCTCTCATTTCTTGTATTGAATTGATGGTTGCATCCTACTTTAGCAGGTTGGATTGCAAGAAAGGGAGGAAATTTCTTTAAAACTCACTTGAATGAGACACTTTAAAGAAGAGGAAGCACGTAAAGCAGGTAAAGACATTTACTTAAAATACAAACGTGTAAAAAGTCATTCTTGTCAAAAAAAAAGCAGCAGAACCAGACCTAACTGGAGCAGCAAAACCATGCCTGTGTACGGACACCCTTCTATAATAGTCCATGGTCGTATTCCATTCATCCATCCCCTCCCTTCTGTACACCATGAATCACAATAAATCAATGAAACTGCATCCTGCTTTTAATAACAGAGTCCAGTTTTGTTTGAGGAATTGGACATGGTCTTCCCAACGGAAAAGCGATATATGCTAGTAAAAAAAAAAAAAAAATCCCCAATTAGTGAAAAATACAAAGCTCTACCATCCTCAGTGGAGATCCGCCAGTTGGCGGCTGCTAAGGAACCCATCCCTCTGCATTTGAGGGGAAGGGACTCTATACAGCGGAGTTAATATAGTGGCCATTAAAAGTCAGCATGTGCCAACTGTCACCATGCTGTGGTACCAGAGATAACCATAATCTGTCTCTGCATTAGCCTAAGAAATTGCAGTGACAGTTGTGTGATCTGTTGATTTGTATTCAAATAGCCCCTACTGCACCAGCATGAAAAGCAAATTATTCGTGTTTTTTTTTTTCAAGTAAAAAGCAAATGGGGGGGGGGGGGGGAGGGTAGAGAATTGATGATTATTATTATTTTTTAAAGCTGTTAAATGTCATCATATTAATTCTTACAGGGCTGAGAACACCCCGCAGGCTTAACCTTTAGGATTACTTAATTCCTGAAAGCAATAACAACCCTCTGCATTTGCCAGATAGCCCCTAGAATGACATCCTCATTTACACATTTAGCATCGAGACATATCTCTGAGGTTTGGTTGTACCATCGTGCCTTGAGATCCTTCACCAACACGTCCAAGAAGCGAGAGAAGTGGTCATGGCAACCTATGCCCCAAAGCAGGGCTGGATGAAACCCACATTCAGCGACATTCGTGGCCATTCAGCCGATGCAAGGATGGAGACCACAGAGCCCAGGTCTCCACCAAAGTAACAGTGCTGTGCACAGCTCCAAGAACATTGTGGTCCAGTACCCAGTTTCCAACATCCATCAGTGTCACCTTTCATCGCTCTGATCCCGGCTGATGAAGCCAAGATTCCTGCTTTACCTCTCCCTTCCAGGCCAATTCAACTGGACGCTTTGCGTCGTGCATCTCGTTTGCCAGAAAAGCTAGAAAAGCCTATGGCAACGAGCAGAATGAATTAACGTAAATTGCTCCCTAAAATTCGCTTGTTTAACAGTTTGCTCTGCAACAGGTTGCGGGGAGGAAATGAGCCAGATGCTCAACTAATGCTAAATTAGATCCCATTTATACAGCCAAGCAGCTGCATTATTACGCTTTAATATTTCTTCAGGTGGAATGTACTGAAAAAGGTCATTACTAATGTGAGCATCAAATCCTGTCCAAGTGTAAATCAACATTCAAGGTGTCTTTCTGCTTGCACAAGGCTGCGATGGTTAACACCAAACCAACAGCAGTTAATAAATACATGGAGAGTCATACAATATCCCTACCTCGCAGACCTCCAGCAAACATCAAGACCAAAGACACCTTTTTCCCTCTGAGTCTTGGATTATTCAACCCACAAGTCATTAGAGACATTGAGCAAAGCAGGTAACTAGTACAAATGATTTTTAGCTGTTCTTCGGACTGCTGTTTAATTTATTTTTTTCCCCTGCATCTCCATCTATAACATATGTTCATTTAAAATATCGTGAAGAAGTTTTACTCAAACTCAGCTGAAGTTATCAAACTCCCCTTACTGCAGCGGGGATTTGCTTCTTTAACTGTCCAATTTCTTTTATAGCAATCAGCATAGCCTAAATTTTTAAGTAGGCAGACAAGACTGCAGGTAAAAATTGCTTTGAGGGAAATTGTACCGGGTAACTGTTTCCCTATCTTTACCTTCTGTTCCTTCTTTACCTTCTTCATCCTTCTGTTTTCCCTGTCTTTACCACATCACGAAGCTGTCGGTATCATTAGAGCTCAACCGAAGGTTAGATAGGGACATCAGAGCAGTGGAAACCACGCCAATCAAGCTTTGCAATAACAAATACATCATGCCTACAGCACATACAGTTTAGGGAAAGTTTCATGTACAAAACCGCTGCCACCTGGAATGCTTTTGCCATCGCACCAGCACAGATCAGGGGCAGACCAAGGAGACCAGATCAGGAAAATGACCATACAGGGCTCTGGGCAGCAGCATTCTCATCTGGAAGCTGACAAATTTGGCCTCAATGAAGGGACTGTCAGATAGGTTGAAGACTGGCTGCAGCGCCAGGCTGAGAGTTGTGCCAGTTTTAAAATACGCATTTCCTACAAAGCATTTCAACCCTTGCAGCACTCCAAGAGCTCAATGTTTCACTTAACCCTTGCCTATATTCTCTCATTTGCATTATAGACACTTTAAGCCATGCTACTTTGATCCAAAACCAACATGCAACTCATGAAGCACAGATGAAATGCTAGCCCAGGTGACAGAAACCAAATAGCTACCTAAAAATTCTAAAATATTAGAGGATTCAAACAGTCTATCACCACACACCCCAAAACGTTATTAGAACAACCCAAAATCCTTCACCCAAACACCATAATGACATTCAACAAGGAGTTTACGGATGGCCTTGAATCCTAAAACTTGCAAATGGTCTCGCAGCAATCCGTGCAACCCCCATTTAACAGGGAGCAGGGGGAATGCTCTTCTTCGAGCTGGCACCTTGGGAAGGTACCCTGCAAAGGTACCCTGCTCTGCTGCACAACGAAGCAGTAAATGAGCACGGCCCAAAAGAAAATCACTACTAAAAATTAAAATATGGTATTTGCATTGGAACAATATTAATTAACAACAACAAAGTAGTTTTTGTACTAAATTTTCACCCACAAAATACCATCAGTTTTTATGCATTTTAAATAGAATAACAAAGGAAAGGGACAACCCAGAGCTTGACAGAGAACACCGGAACAGAGAAAGCTTCAGTTCAGTTACTACACTGTGTTGAGGGCCCTATCAGCCATATAATTCACTACCTGGTTGGTCCGAATAGGTCAGGAAAAGAGATTAGGCACATTTTTGCCTTTTTCCTAGTGACACTGAATTACCCCAGGGCAGAACAGATGAACAGCTGCTGTTACTCCACGAGTCTAAGCCATCAGAGCACTGCCCTAGAGCGAAGGCATGATTTATTACTGTTACTTGCTGGTATAATAGGAGCCTAGATTTAATCCTAAACTGAAATTACGAAGTGGTTGATCTCAGCCAGATGTCAGGCTGACAGTAAAACCGATACGCTCTAAAATATCACGCCTATTTTAGAAGAATATATATAGTAGCTTCGTGGGCAAGCCTCATCCCCCAGCCCCGTACCGAAGGAGCTGTGTGGGTGCAGCAGCACGTTCACTAACACACGGGATTTGCACGAGCATCTTGCTGCACAAGCAAAACTACACCTCTCCCCACCATTTTGTAGGGGGCTAGCCCATTCGTATACACCCAATAGCCACATAGCTAAGCCACACAATTTTTTCAAGAGTTATTTTGAAGTTATAAAAAGTTATTTTTTATAATACGTCAGTTATTTTTAAACCTCGGTGGGGGGAAAAAAACACCTGCACACCTACACCAATGTCGATCTGCTAGAAATAGGTGGTAAATGCCAGAAAAGCCTTTGGTTTTCAGTTAAATCTCAAAATAAGGGGGTTAATAATTGAGGTGTGGTGTTTGAGAAGTCCTTCCCACAACCAAAATGCCAGAAATCAATCTTCCTTCATCCGAAAGATGCAAACACACCCAAATTATTCCCTTCTGTGTTGTAGCAAAGCTCAATGGAAGCTGAGGAATGGCCTTCTCCACCTTCCCATAGAAATTACAACCCAAACAATGCTACCCCAGAGCAGGATGCGTCCCCCATCTGCACACATTTGAAGGGCCAGCAGCCCAACTCCACCTGGGCTGCAAGCATGGCAAAGAATCAGGGATGCATCCCTGGGCTGCACGTGGGATGCTAAAGTTGTAAGAACAACTGACTTGGGGGAGTGGAGTGGGTTTTTATATATTTTATTTTTAACTCATTCTGGTAATGCAGTCACTTGACTTCTTGAAAACAAAGTGCGGTATTAAGAGACCATTTTATAATTCCAGAGCTCCTTGCAGAGAAGCTGCTTCCACAATTTTGTTGATTACTGTTGTAAAATAGGAACATTTGATCTAATATGAATACCATACAGAAGACAGGTTTTTCTTTCACTTTTTTTTTTTTTTTTTTGCATGCTAAATGACTGAATCAGGGACTCCTCATGAAGGGGCTGCCTGTCCCATCTTCTTGATTTATTGCTCTTATACAACAAGATTGAAATCTCTAAATGTTTTCATGACTCAAAGATTCTCATTAGGAGTTATCGGCAGAAAACTTGAAAAGGTGGGTTATTTTGGTGCTCAGTGGTTGAAAGACAGACCGGTGTTTAGCAATGACTTTTTTCCAATTCTCTTTGGGGAAATGTGTTTCTTTTATCACAGACAGTGTATCTATATTCATTCATAACTGTTTGGAGAATCAGCATAATATTCCCTTCCCTCCATTATCTTTTCTTAATAACTTTTTTCTGCTTAGTGATTTTTTTTTCTTAGGCGGTAGTTTAATATTCTCTTTGGACGGTAAGAAATATTATCCCTGAATAACAAATGCGATTTAGTAACCTTGTGCCTTTCTCCTTGACTCAATTATTATTCCTCCTGGATTTTACTCCTGCTACTTTCACTGAACATTCATGTAGTTTGGGGAAAGTTTCCCCCACTCTGCCGTGGTTGCTGGCTTAACTCTGCATCTCCTTTTACCCAGGTGATTTCCAGGGAGATGAAATGGGGAAGAGCCAAACCCAGACTCAAACACTTAGATTTAGTTCTCTGTCCTGCATGTGACCTTGAGTAAGGTCTAATATCCCTGGGTTTTGTTTCCCTGCAATTAAAAGTGGGAATACCAACACTTGTTTTGCATTGTAAAGCACTGAAGGCTCTAAAAATTGTTTTTTATTAATAAATATACACAGGAATTTCTGTTATTACCCCTGTGTGTTAGTACCTCAGGCAGGGAAAACGTGCAGGGAGCTTCCCAATTTTAAGACCAGAGAAGAACATCTCTGAACTCCTGCATAGCACAAACCATCAACTTTCATCCTGTTGCTCCTCCCCTGGGAGCTTTTCAAGTTACATTCACAAGATCCAGGCTGGCACACACCCAGGCTGGCTCCTCCTTCTGAGGAAAAACTCTGACTGTATTCACGTTTGGGTTCTGCTGCGTGGAGCTGATATTTGTACAATACCTGGCACGGAATCCTTTCTGGAATAAAGGCCTCTACGTGTTCCCATGATTGAAGTAATAAATATGGAAGACTGTCTACAGGAAAAGCTGGCTGATGTTCTCATACAGTGATCAGTGAGAAATCAGATGATGGTTTAGCATAGAAGGGACTCTTCCGCAGGTAGGATAGCAAACAGAGGGATGAGACTGTAGGGCTGGGAAACCCCATCACTGTGCATCCCTGGATACACCCACCATGCTGGCCAATTCAAATGGAAAAGGGATGGCAGAGGGAGAAGCACGGCTGCATTGCTTTTTTCTACCCAGGCATGAATTTATCAGTCTTTTTGCAGCATGCAGAAGTGACTATTTGTCAGCCAAACAGCAGGCCACCCAGTTAAGAGGCGGAAGATACTGGTCCAGAAGCTCCAATATGCCATCAGCAGTAGACGTATGTTCAATTCCTACTCATGCCAGAGTCTCCTAGACTGATCACAGGTAAAGCAAATCGAGGACACTTTAAAAATTGGATGGCAACCTCCCAGCTTTACACCTTGGAAAGCTCTCTGCAGCTTCACTAATCTACAAAATGGAATCAGTATCCCATTTTCGGCTAGTGCTTTGTCTATTTAGACTGAAGATCTTTCAGGAAGGAACAGACTCACCTTTTTATGTACTGTAATGCAAATGTGAATTATCAGGTTTCGGCTGCCTGCTGCCATGAACCCAGGAGCAGTGAAGCAGCACCCTGGGAAGTAGTTAAGGGCATACTTGGGTATGCATGAGCTGCACATCAGCAAGTGTTATCAGCTGCAATTTTGCATCTTTTTCCCATTCAATTCAAGTAACTCTAGCCTCCCATATCCCAAATTTCTCTGGAGATTTAACCAGATATTTTTCAGATCTTAAAAATAAAAGTGTCTGCAGTTTTGAACACCTTCCTGGATGGGGCAAGCAAAAAGGAAGAAATTTTGTGTTCAAATACTAGAAGCAGTAGAGCTTTCCAAGCAATGAAAGACTGTGTGTGATCCTACCTGAATGCACCTTTCATTTGGCAAGGACCCTGCCTTGAGACAACCACCTTTCTTCTGTAAGACAGCAAGGTGAGACAACCCTGTAATGCTTAACCAGTTACAGAGAGAAAGACAACGGAAAGACTAGGAAAAAAATCTGCTGAAATAAATACATTCAGATGCACTCAGACCGTGGAGTTGTTTAAGCAGTGCTGGATGAGCCGTGACTTCAATAGGCATGGCAGTGGGGTTCTTCAGTGACCTGCCAGCTTTCTGACAAAAGCCCCGTGGACCCCACTTACAGCCACCAGCCAGATCCCGACAGAGAGCCGAAGGCCAGCCCCTGACCCGGCGGCTGAACACAAGCTGGGGACATCACACCAAGTGTCAGCATACAGCAGACTCAAGGAGTTGATGAGGAAATTAACTGGGATATGCTTCAAGGTCAGGCTAAGGAAAAAAAAAAAAAAAAACCTCTAGAGAAGTATGGGAACGCTTCCTGTCTCCCTGCTACGCTGGATATGGAAACAGCAGGTGGCAAATGAGATTTGTATCATTGAAAGAAGAAAAAAAAATTGTTTGTTTTTTTTTTTTTTTTTTTCCAGCATGCACTCCCTTATCTGAGCTAAGATAGGAGCTGAAGTGTATCCAGGCTGACTGTCCAGTGATGTCAGAGGCTGGAGCATATGAGAAAATAGCTGGTAGCCAAAACATTACAGCTCCAAAAGCAGATGTCAGAATAGCTAAAGACAAGCTGTAAGACTAAACAGAAGTAATGGCACAGAAGATATTTAAACATCTTCCTCGGATTGAGCACAATGTAATTCCCTCAGGCGGGGAAAAGTCCTTCTGTATTCACTGAAATCCTCTGAAAGGCACCAATTCTCAGGGAGAGGGTGTAATGGAAGGGATAAAAAATTAATGCATTAAGTAAGTCAGCAAAGAACAGCCCAGGCTACTTCGAATATTTATGATGAAGTCTTCTACGAAAGACTTGTTTAGAGGAGAACTGACGACTCCAGAGCACGAGGGGACAAACAACAGCACCCAGCTCCCATTAATCTCAGTGTAGTTACTGGGGTCCTTCAACTCCCAGTTTTAGCGGAGAGCAAGGAGAACACGCTAGCCAACCAAATTATTCTCATTAACTTCTGCTAATAGGCCTGATTAACCTTAAGGAAAAAGGTTAAACATCTCTTCAAACCGCAGCGCAGAAGCTATTTTTCCTGCATTCTGCAGCGATCTGACAAACGATAGCACAGCTAACTTCCAAGGCTTGGCGAAGAAGGTCATATGAACTAAAAGGCTTCGGAGCTGAGGCCCCACATCCCATAAACAAAAAAAAGCCAAAAAAAAAAAAAAAAAAAAAGCTGGCAATTGTTCCTCCCCACCTAACCACAGAACAGAGGTGTCTGCAACAGAAGCGGTCTCGAAACAGTTGTGTTCGTGCGTGCAATTCCCAATTAAGCCTGGATATTACAAATCCACATAAATCCACCCCCAATTCAGACCGTGCCTTCATCTGAATTAGTTTGGTTGTGTGCACAGCCTCAGCCAACCAGATGGCTATTTTGCAAGCATCACTTGGGCCCTGGAAAGGATGAAATACGCCACGTAGGTCAGTGCACTGAGCCAAGTATCAGAAGCAGCAAGAAAGACTCCAGTACATCTTCTTGTTACACGACATAAAGGTTTTTCCCCCAAAGGAAAATAAATAGCCGAGCAAAAATAAATGGCGTAGTCCAGAAGAAGCGATCAGTCCTCCACTCAGTAATGAAAGCAGAGTTTTGAGGAGACAGTAATGTAGGAGCCTTCACATCTGCAAGCAGTGAAATCAATATTAAGAACAAGGCTGTGGCCAAGAATATCCTTTACAGTTGCAGCATGGTTCATGGGATGAAAGAAAACAGACAAATTAGGAAGATATGATTTATCTGCTTTGAGGAAAAAAAAATTGTTAGATAGGAGCTTTCGAGTAATGGGGCTTCAATACTAATTAACCCAGAACACCAGCAACCGAAAACCAGAATAAGCTAAACAAAACAAAGATTTTTGTGCCTGCCCCACTATTAAATAAACTCAGTTCTTGTAAAAGCCAGATATGTTTATCAGCAGAAAACCTACATATTATTGCCACTTCTATCAGACACTGAGTAGATGTTTATGAACACTTCTGTCTATCTACAGAGCAACAGGATTGTGAAACTACTCTATTTTCTCAAGCATTTTAGCGTTATCTTTTGCCATTTTAATTGCATTTATTATTTATTAAAATCCCCAATTCTAAAGTCATGTGATGATGTCAGAAGCACCACATTTTTAAGCCTCCCAGCTATAAGGAATGAAAAGCATAAAAAATATCTCCTAAAGGGCTCCGCATTTATTTTTCATGATTTCTGGGGGACAGAGGAAAGGGAAAATGATTTATGATTTTTCAATGCTTAAGTTGTCACAGCTGCTTCACTCTCTTCTGTTATTTGGTAACAAAATAGAGCCATCCATTCTTAACGCATGGATAGAACAAGAATTTCCATGTTCTCCTGCGTAACACAAGGAGACGGGCTCAGAAAAGGAACCCAAACCTTCTCCCAGACACTCAGGGTGTCCTGACCTGATTGTCAGTATTCTTTTCGGTATGGGGAGGGGGACAAAAGGCAGCCCGTGGAAGCCAGGCACCACACTGCCACCATGCACAACACTCCAGAATAAAATTAGAGAGAAAAAGAAAGCAGCGAAGCCATTCCCCTTTCCTCCAGCTGAGCTCCTGGCCTCTGGTGGCAAAGCAGATCTGCCCTGCAAGGGGAACTCAGCTTCTCGTGTCACTTTGGTGAATTACATTTGCCTTGCACCTACTGATCCGAGCAGCCTGGGGAAGTAGCGACTGATCACAGCTCTCCTGCACGGCACTCGCTGACTTTCATGCTGTAAACCAAGGCGAGGTTCTTTGCAGCGCAGAGCCAAAGCGCTAAATTCACCCTCAATTTAAAGGTGCTTGGAGCCTGTTGGGAGTGGAGGAAAGGGGGAAAAATAGTATTGCACGGGAGCTTGGGTGTATAACAAGCATGCAAAGCACTGAATGCTTTTTCTGACCGAGTTGGCTCAGTAAAAAAGGAGATGTCCCCGGAGGCATCTTCCTTAGCACCAGGGCTTTTCGTGGACTGAACTCAGAGCCTACATCCACAGCTGCATTAAATCTGCTTGTCCACTTTGATACCGCCTGTTCTCTCTGGCAGGAATCAAGTCAGGTCTGAGCAATGACAAAGGGAAAAGTCCCCAGAAAGGCAGCAAGCCTACTGCATAGGGCACCTGCTCCTTGAGAATGCAAAGCAAGCCCGGTTAAAGAGCTGCAGAAGACAGCCAACGCTTTCCAATTGCTTTTGTAAGGTCAGTGGGGTAGCACCCTTAGGATTTCCTGTTGAAAAGCCTACGCCAGTGTACAACTTCAGGAGCAATCAGAAAAGGAATTAAGGACACGGTCCCTGCTGAGCTGGTGCACGGGTTTGGGCAGGAGAGCAACACGAGGAACAGGCATCTCAAGCTGTGGTTAACCTGCACCACAGCAATGCCACCGGTTTGTCCCCCAAACAGCCACGTTCTGCGTTCCCAACTAGTCCAGCAGGGCACATAATCCCCTGGCCCTAAACTGACAGGATTTGCGATACTCTTTTCCTAAATGGGTTTGTTCTCCAGAACTCAAAACCTGCAGGATCACAGAGAAATTTGAGGGTTTTTTTGTTTGTTTGGGTAAAATTAAACAGCATGGGTAACTGCTTGAAAAGCCCAATAAAAATGGGAGAAAAAAACAAACAAACAAACAAAAAAAAAACAAACACAGACCAGGTCTAGGTCACCAAGAGATTTCTAGCTTACATGAAAAGGTACCAAACAGCTCCTTTTTGAGAAGTTTCCGTTTCAAAAGCATCCGGTGCCTGTTGCTATTAGAAATAGGCTACCAGACCACGGTCCATCAACGTTCAGGTCCGAGTGCCATAGCAACCTGGCTGGTCCCGACCGTGGAAATTCAGGCATAGCATGGATCCAAAGCAGGGCTGAAAGAACGGTTTCCAATGCAATTTCACATAGTCTGCAGCACTGGCAATCTGCACAGACATCTTTTGGATCTGTAAGCAGAGAAAATTTGATCTGGGAGTCCTGGAGAGAGCAAGCAAAAATTTATGGCATTCCCCAGGTCATTTATTTTTCATAGCATCATTTTTCTGACCATAACTACGTTTTAAATGGCAACAGCAGAGAGCCAGTGAGGTTTCTAAATTAAAATGAAAAAGCCCCATGGTTTCTTTCTCCTTCACTGAATAAACATATTTAAAAGTAGAAGAACTGAAGTAGAAAGAAAGCACTAGTAACAAAGAATTTTTTTATCACAGCCTATCTGTGGTGGCCCCCAAACAATGTGACACCATCTGCACTTCCCTGATTTCAGAAAGCGGCGATGAGTAATAGCATCTGATTGTCTGTAGGAGTGGGGAGGGGGAGGAGGACTCAACACCATTCCAGCAGAAAATTGATTGTTTTATAAAGATCGGGAAGCATCATCCTGACCCTACTTGCATTCCAGTACAAACTGACTCTCAGTATAAGCCCTACTGGGAACGAAGCTGCTGCGGATGCATGAGAGCTAAGCAGCCGCCCCATTTGGCTCAGGGCTAACTTTTAGTCTCTGCTCCTCAGGAGAAAGAACCCAATGTAAGGGTTGGTCTGAGTTCTCCCCTCGAACAGACACCATTTTCCCCTAGCATGTCAGGTGTTCCCAGCTCAGGACTTGCAGAACCTCTAAAATTCAGCACCATGCACGTTATGAAAAATCCTCGTCAGCTGTGCTAGTAACTTATTTTCAAACATCTTGACTAACACTTGGAAGTGAAACATCTCCTGTTTCTATTACATTTCCTTCCACCAGATCCAAGGGCTCCTCTTGTGCATTCAGCTCGCGCTGCTTTCATTAATACCAGCTTTTTGTTCAGGAACTTTATCTTCAGCGATAGCTATCTAGCCCCAGAATTTGTTCTCAATCAGCTAATAAAGCATTCCTATTCCCTGCTCGCCCTCCCCTTTTGTCACCAAGCAGCATCAATCCCCATGAGGGAACCTGGAGCAGAGCCCGTACAGAACAGCAACAAAGCCACATAACGAAGCATCCCATTCTTTTGGGAGCACGCCACACGCAGACTGTAGCACGTGCATACATCAAATCCATGCAAATGGATAAAAAAAAAGGAGCTAGAAACGGATCGTCTTCTCAAGGAGCACTCAGGTTGATGCACACTCCTCGTGGCAGGCAAGGGCTGTTCCCACTTCACACCCAGCAGAGGCGAGGATGCTCCATGGTCACCAAATCATGGAGAGCTTCCCTACAAGCCCGTGTCCATACAATTAATTGCTGCTGTTCCCCCAACGCAGCCACCTACCTACAGATCTCACGATGCATTTAGGGGATGCAGACATTGTGAGCTAGGAAGGACACCATGAATTCAGCTCAAAGGAAGAGTTAAATTCACCAGGTGGCACAGAAGAGGCCGCTGCCACTTCGCCTATAAGCAAGGAAGCAACAGGAGAGCTAAGTGGACTTTAAATGGTCAGCGCTGAAACAAAGCACTGCAGCTGATTTAGAAGCGTATTCACTTACCTACCTAAAACCAGAGTCATTTGCCCTTCCTGTATAAATCAAGAAGTTAAAAGAAAGATAGGTACAGGCAAAGCAGCTACTGTAAATCAAGTGATTGAGTGAAGGAATCCAGGCGGAGCATGGAGTCCCTCAGCCAGACAAAAACACTGCATATGGAGTCTCTCTCTAGAGAGTTATGATCCCAGATCGCTACGTTGAGTAATAGCTCGCATTTATACATTGCCTTCCGTTCTGTAAAAACACAAAGTGCTTTGCTGATTATATATAGACAGAGGTCAGTCATCTCCAAATAAAACCAGCCACTGACGCAGCAGAACATGGCAGCAGCGCTCTGCAAAGCAAGCCAACGGTTTCTGAAAAGGCAAAACAAAGAATAAATCCTCTGAACATACATTTCTTCATGTTTCATAGATGCAGAGTAAAATCAGCTTGGCAAACATTTTAGCTAAGACAGTGTAATCGCTCCTCCTGAGGAGCAGTCAAGGTAGCTCAGGGTATACAGCATGGGGTCAGAGCGGGTGGAGGGTTTTACATCCCTCTTTTACAACGCCCCAACCTCAGCTTCATACAATATCAGACTGCTGTCTGAATTTTCCAAGTCACAGAAAAACAAGAATCAAATAAAAACAAAAAAAGAACACGAAGGAAAACAGATTTGTTTGATCTAAACCACTCAAAATGATTTGGAAAAGCTAACAGTCAAACCCAGCAGCAGATCTCTTAGCTGCAAGATGTCAGCCCTGGTATCTGGGAGGCAGATGTAAAATACCAAACCTTCAGAAGGAGTCCGTATTTCAAAGGTCCAGAAGGGGCTAAAAGAGAAGAGACCACAAGAGAGGTTACTTTATCACGTCATGTAGCCTGCTTCCCTGCTGCCGCTGCCACTTGTCACGCTTCTATGATGCATACTTTCCTTCCCCCAAACCAATTTCTACAGTAATAAAAAAAATAAAAACCTGCAAACAACGAAAGGAGTATCAAGGAAAAGGAAAAAAAAGCTGTTACAAGGTTGAGTGGCTCCTGGTATGGTCTGTGGCAGGAGTCATATATTTTGCCTAATTAAGATAAGGCTGTTGCTTCTTTGCAGATTTCACTAATACAGAATTTATTGATGCAGCATTACACAGCATTTTAAAGTGATAAAATACAGCTGACGCAGAAGCCAAAGGCACCCTGAACTGAAAACTGGAGAACACGCTAATTGAGACAGATCTCTAGGCTTTGGCTGAGCACGAGTGCTTGCCACTGAATCCAGTATCTGGTCCCAATTCAAGGAAGCAAGTACTTCAAGTGCCGATTTAAAAATCATCCCTGCCAGTTTTGACTTAGGCACAAGTGTTTGCACTTAGCCCAGGTGTTCGGGCAGATTCCTGTGCACCATTTCCAGCATTTCAGCATGCCACAGATCCAGACTTGATGCTTTTACAGCTCCCAGAGGCAGCACATTTGAAAACCATGCCCTAAATACGCACTGGATGATCCAGCCTCCCTCAGCTGTTGAATATTATGGTGTTTTGGGGTTCTGGTTCCTTCTGGCTCAGGCTACGAGCACCATGGCACAAGGACAATGAGCTTTTTGAGATACAAGTCCTCAGACAGCTGCAGAGCTGTGCACGCTACCAACACATTGTGGAGAGGTTTTGCTCCAAAGAACCTGGAACACAACGCACGGTTCCACAAATCTTATTCAAATTAGTGCAAAGGGGAACAACTTTCAGGCAGAAAGAGCCCTTTTTCAAGCTAAATCTGAAGTTTCCTGAGCAATGCTCGCTAATGGAAACCAGATGACATTTCTCTTGCAAAAGGCACTGATTGCTCCGTAATATACATGATAATGTCTGACCTGAATTAGAATCACCTGCAAGCAGCAGCTCACACCGGCATTCAGATGTCAAGGCAAGTGCCTATTTCCAGATTCAGCTCCTCGGTAGCCCAGGAGTGGAAGCAGATGCAAACACGCGTGCTGGCAGAGTTATTAGAAGACACCAAACTTCAAAACAGCCTCTCCTTCACCGTTTGATACGCTGCACCACACTGATTGAAGTCGTGTCGCTTCGCATTGCGCCCAGTTAAAGCCCGACGTGTTGTGATACAAGATAGAGTTGAACACAACAACCCGCTAGCTCATGTTTAATCCAGTCTCCATTTGCCATGGATGCTGATTATCTCTGAGATTTACGAAAACAACTGTGATAAATTACTTGACAAACAAGATTAAAATCCCTGAAGTTCTTTTATTGTTTCCACTAGCTTCCAGGCATCAGAAATGCTATGTCACATTAATCGAAATTCCCTTTAACTCTTTTAGACTTGCAACGTCAAGTCTGGCTTGTTCCAATTACTTTCAAATCAGAATATTATTCTATATATGCATATTGCACAATGTCTCAAAACCATTCTCAAGGGAAATAAATGCATTTGTTTCTAAGTTGACAAACCACCTTGCACCCCAGAATCTGCTCTGCACATTTACAGCATTAGAGGCAAATGGTAGGTAGGTAGGTCTGCAACCATGCACAAATAAAAGCTTAAAACAACCACAAACTGCTCCTGTCAATTCTGCAAGGAAAAAATTAAATCAAATCGAGCACGGTCCCACTTAATTATTTTAAACGGAGCATTCAGAGTAACGTTTTAACAACTGGCTGGCAGCTAAAATGCTGGCCCAACACAAATCCCTCTGCTGATGCCTGCTGCGTGCCATTGTTTCAAAACAAGCGCCCAAATCAGAATGCAAAATGCAGCACGAGAAGTGTCAGACTTTTTGGCCCTGTTCAGATGAATGCCCTGAAATGCCTACGCTTCCAACAGTGTTTTTATCTAAACAGACCTCCCGTTTCTGCCAACTGGACAGCAAAGCTTTATCAGCACAGGTTTTCCACATCTTCTGCCAGCGACCTTCTTGGTTTTCCATCATGCTGAAAATATTGCAGAAACATTTCTCCTCGCTGTCCTGCCTTCGTGTTAGGGCTGCTCCAGGTAGAAAATGGACAAAAAGTCACTGCAGTGAGATTACTGTTATTGCTACAGTAGCAGCTCTGAGTTATTATTCCAATTATGTACTAATTAGAAGAAGACGACACTGCTGATAGATTTTTAGGCAAAGTGTTATTTTATTTATTTTTTTTTTTAAGTAACATTATGCTGTTGACATAGGGTAGGGAAAAAAATAGGTCATTCCTTGGTCTTGTAAATAAGCTAATAGCTCAGGGAATTTGGGGAACAAGTGAGAAATCAGCTGAGGATTTCAACTCGAATACCATCCTGAATGAATTTATAACCCTCTATACAAAAATAGATACTTGTCATGCAAAGTGCATCTAACAATAAAATGAACCAAGATAATACTGCTTAAGATGCTCAGCATACACGTGCATGTATATATATTAGATTAACATATGGTATAAACGTAGACTTCTAATTAACACAATATATGGACGGCATTTGTCAGATCCCACTGGTAGGGCTAAGTCAGACTCTTGCCCCCTGTGAGCCATGGGGAGGAGGAAAAAAGGGGATATACACAAATCAGAAATGGGTTCCCAAGCATGTCCTGTTTGGAAATCCCTGACTTACTCAAAACTTCAAGAAATCAGTCCAAAAAACCCAGAGGCCATGTAGTCTACATGATTTTTATTATTATTACTATTATATATATATATATATATATATATATATATATATATATATTTTTTTTTTTTTTTAAGATCAGCATGTCTTTGAGTAGTTTTACCACTTTAAGCAGACTTGTCTTGAAAACAGTTTTCAGAGTTTTAACATTACCATACATCTCTCTCAATTTCTATCTTGATTTTGATCAAACCCAGAAAGCCAACCAACTAAAAAGCTATTCTTTATGATTGGGTCCTCACCTGTACTTACAAATTTCAATGGAAATCAAATCAATCTCTGCCAAGAGTGAACATCGGTTATTAGGAACAAAAGTTAAGCAGCATAATCAAGGTATTCTTTTTCACCTGACACTTTGGAACTAGTCTATTACAATCCAAACAAAGGAAAATGTATCGTGCCATCAGACATGGGACGTGGAAAATGCAAGTCACAGGATGAGATCAAGATATGCTATTACAAAACCTTCCTTATGATTAAAAACTGTCTAAAAATGGTTGTGAGGTTAGGAAGAGATGAGTTGTAAGCTTTCCTTCGCTGAGCCTGTTCCCCTTCCTGTGAGATTTAGACAAATCAGAAAGGTAAAATGTTGGATGTCATTACCAAGTAGCAGCCAAGGACATCAGGCAGCTCTGCCCTGCACCCACGAGCTCATCCTTTTTGTGGCTGCAGTCACAGAAACGTGGCTGCAGCATCAGCTGGGCAGCCTTTGGTCAACGCACAGCTCCTAAGGACATCGTCGCACTCTCTGAAAGCCCCCAAATGTTAATCTAATTGGAATACAATGGGTACAGTTCATGCAGCTAACTCTATTTTTTAAAAATCAGAAGAGAAAAAATAGATTTCTATGATTTTGTACAGGAGGGTTCATAGCTTTCGGTTCCTTCTGAAAGCTTTCTGGAACCTACTCACAAACAAACAAAAAAGGACAAAAGAGATTTATACAAATCCAAAGACAAGACAAATGTTTTCATTTTAAATAATTCATACTGTGTTTTTAACCTGACTTTGGCTACCGACTTCTTGTTTAACAGTATCACACATTGTCATACAAAAATATTTCTCGACTGTCCCAGTGGGACATAAGGAATCACAAAATACCCTGTTTTAAGGGGAGAAGCCATCACACAAAGTCCAAACTCAAAAGGGGAAGAAGAAAATGAAGCATTTGGCTGCCAGCTGCAGTCTGCTGGGAAGGCTGTGGATGGCTGATGTGTTTAGGTCTAGAAAAACAGAATAAAATAATTCCCACATATTTTAGAAAAGGAAGCAATGATGTTCAAGAATGGGCAACAAGGAGGCACCTGCTCATGCCTTCCTAACACGATTTGGGTGGCTGATCTTAGACCAGAAGCTTCCTTCTGCCCCACCACATGCCCAGCCCAGCCCCATCAGCTTTTACACCATGAGCTGCCAGGCTCTGTGACCAAATTTATGTTCATCAATGAACGTGTGCACGTGGAGCATTACAACATACCTTAGCTGCTCACGAATCTCCTTTGAGGAAACCTTCTCCTGGCCTTGTATGCTGACCCCAAAGCCTGGGCTGCCCTTTGTGCCATGTGGCACAGAGCAGTAGCTGAGTTTAGGAGTCACCTTCCCCACAAATTAGCTGCCCTGCCACTAATAATGCTTACAAAGTGCACCCTGCCCAGTGCTTTCACCATTGATTTGTGTTGGCTGGTTGGGCCCCCAAAGGGGAAAGAGGGCACAAATAGTGGAGATAACATGTAATCCTGTGTCCTCCCCCCTGCCATGACACCAGGTTTGCTGAGGATTATCCCCCAGCATGTCCCTAATTATGGGATCGAAGCCATGTATCAAAGGCTGGAGGTGCCGACAGCATCCAGGAAAACGAGGAGGGCCAGATCCAGTTTAGGAGAAGATGGGAGAAAAAAAGGAGGATGTTACAGGCCTACAGACTGCTGCACGTGGTCTTGAGGGATGCGACACACACAGGCTGGTTTGAAGGTGTTACTATCCTGCATCGTGCGAGAATTCCCCGGGCTGCATCCCTGCTCGTTTGCAGAGGATTCTGGCTTCTCTCGAAGAATTTATTTTTACCCAGAGAATTGGGCTTGCTGCACTTCTAATGGGCTGGATCCTCAGCAGATGGAAGCCGGTATTGCTCCACTGACGTCAATAGTCACAGCTTGCAAGGACTCGCGGAGACGACACTTTATCCTCTGCTTATCTCCATCTCCCCCCCTCCCGTCCCTATTTCTATTTACTCACATTGCAGAGCACAGCCCATGTCACAATAGCATGCTGAGTGATCCTCCCCTTAAACAAAATGCCTCCTGCACGCCCCAAAGAGCAAGGCACTGCCTTCACGGGGGAGAAACAGGGATTTGGACACCTGGCATGCCACACTAAGACTGGGTACCCAGGCAGATGTGCCTGCAAGGGGCTGCCCTATATCACCTGCCCGCAGGGTCCCTCTAACATATGCTCCTGTGTAGTAGCCAGACACATTACAACCCCAAAGCAGCGCTCGAAGTGTACTTAAGATTACTGGTAAACAATGTAAATTTTAAAGAAGAGCCTTGTCACGTTACAAGTTTGTCCTCTGAGGAAAACGGGAGCTTTGGAGTGCTTTTGATTTGTTTTCTGGTTATTAACACACCACGCCGAGTGGTTAAGCTCCCACAGGAGCGGTGTGCTCCAGTTCCAGAGCTGCAAGCTGAGGCCCTGCACGTTCACGGTGCTCCTGAAGGCTGAGCTGAAAGAAGAGAGGGAGTACAGGTACTGGGGCTGCCACTGAAGTTACCCTGGGTGACAAAACAGGGCAATAAAAAACAACAACACATTGCAATTAGGCTCCTGCCCTCCAGCATAATCACAGTCCCAGAGTTGCCTTTCAATAAATGGTCCCAAACCACTGAGAGTTGGCAAAAAGACTTACCGTGGCACCTGTAGTTGTAGTCACTGCTGACACGTTCAGGACGCTGCCAGCCCCAAAGACACCCTGGGTGCCTTGTGGCTGAGTTTCTCCCAGCCCAGAGCCTCAAAGCAGCCAGAATCACCTGCAGCTAATGGACTGCTCACAGCTAATCCTAAATTCAGAGGTCTGCAAGTGGGCCTCTTCAGATAAGCCATCAGCACACAGAAATGCTGCGTGTCAGCTCTTCAGCTGGGCTCAGAATTGCTCCTTTAAGAGATCATGGCACGAGCCAAGCTGCAGCATCATCGCACAATACTCACTCAGCGGGGAGCAAGATACACCAGGGGGCTTCAGGCTCATCGTTTCTGGGTGACTGCTGAATGACACGCCAACGACACGTCTCTGAATTATCATGATTCCAGGATGTGAATCCACTTCTATGTAATTAAGAATATTTAACAGCCTGGACAGCTGATGGTAAGAGGTGTGAAAATAATTCAGTTGCATTTCAGAGCAAAAAGCCCTGCCTACAATAGCTTGTGGTATTAACACTGTACGTTTAACTACCCTAGTGCAACTATCAAGGTGTCACTTAAAGAGTGAGTAATGGGGAGGGAAGGATTTTAAACGATTCCCAACAAGACCCTGACCCTCTTCTTTCTAGCCATTAGCAAGTTTCTGAAGCATTCAGAGCAGTTCCATTTGTTCTCAATCACCGGGAGTTTTAACTGTGGAATTTAAATGATTCTCCCTCGGACAGATCTAATTTTAGGAGCCATTCAAGTGACATCCCTCTGAGCTACAGCACATCGAGAAGACACTCCATGAGCATCCGCAGCACTGTTTGCTCCACTGGAGCAAAGCAGACAAATACGACTCATCACTTCAACGAAGTGGTACACGATCTAGTGGATAGGCCAGGTGGTGACAAGCAAAAGACAGTGCATTAAAAAGAAGGGGAAAAAAAACACCTCCAGCAAATTTGGCAGTCAAGTTTGCAGCCAGAAGTCTCAGTAGAAGCAGGCTGAGGTCCTGCAGCCCCTGATGACTCCAGGGGAATGAAGATCTTCAGCATTTCCCAAAGATCCATGAGATGAGGGACTGGCTAGAGGGAAATCTGAGCATTCATACAAACTGAAAACACCTATGAACCAGCATCCATCTCTACGGCCCAAGTCTTCCAATCCAACCCAAAATCTAGTTTGCAGAAGCCAAGATAGCCTTCCATAAAACTTTGTGTACACAAGACAGTGAAAAGCTTCTAAAAAAAGAAAATTAATAAAGTTAGCAGAGTTCAAAGTGTGCAAATTTGACACTAAGCATGTGAACTAGCCATCCTGATCAGGTTGCAGAAGCTGTTGCAAACTCCTAGTGGCAAGAAAGTGAAGGATCTTTAAAGTGCTGCCATGGCCCTATGCAGATATCTCCTATTTAACCTGTCTTTTTCTAAAAGGTTTGATCCCAGCCACAGAAGCGAATTACTTCAGATGTTGAAGCTGTCAAAAAGCGAACAAATAAAAGCCAACGAACAGGCTGGTAAGTGATCGCTTGCATGTTCAGAGGAAGCCTGAGGGCTTGCACCACCGCTGTCTCCCTGCAAGTGCTGTTCGAGATCACCGCTTCAGGAGGCTTAAACCATCGCGGAGCTGCTTTGACATCATGGTTTCAAGCAGATGTCAGAGCAGCACACGATCCTCTTGCTCTCGACTTGGCAACCGTCTCCTTCTGCTGTGTTTTACACACAGAACATATTTCAAACATCCGCAGCGAATACATCAGGGAAGCTTGCTGTCTCCATAGCGTCAGCCTGATTTACTCCCTAACCTACTTCTGAGCTCCCGAACACAAAGCAGAGCAGGGCGAGCAGGCTGGGCCTTTCCAAACTGGTCAAATGCTTTATCCAAGCCACTCCAGGAGGCTCAGAGCAAGTTCCTTGAGTAGTCCTTCACCCCGAGTCTGAATTTCAGCCAGTTCTGCAAGCATGGTCCAAGTCTAGTCCAAGACCTTAAGCTGCAAGAAAAATACCACCAGCTTTCTTGTAAATTTTACTCACTGAACATGCTGAGAAAGAGAGGTTTATGCAAGAACTTTGCTCTAAGAGGAACTTAAAGATGCATTTATAGCCCAGATAATACTATCACATTCTGATCTGCATGCAGCAGATAAGTTACTTCTGCTATGACTGAATACGGGAGCACAATACATGCATAATTCTCTGATAAGGAGTAAATCAAATGCTTTGAACAGAGTACAGCATGCCAGCTCCAGATGTTAAGAAAGAGAATATGCAGGAAGACTTACACAGGAGGCCAACAAATCTCTCAGCGCTGATAAAGACTGGGAGATGTTTACTAAACCCAAGATTTCTGATATGCACAAAGGAGAGCGTGAGTGAAGGAAGGCTGGAGGAGGAGGGCAGGGAGCAGCAGCGATGCTCTTCCTTCTGCACATTTCTGCTCTCCCCAACAGCTGCCCCTCGTAACAGCTGCGCCATCATAACGCCAGGTACTGCAGGCCTCCTTGGAGAATTCAGACCTGACCAAAGTGTTTTCCATATAAAAATCCAGTAACTGAGCTCCAAACTGCTTAGCATGAACAAAGCATAATCTTTTATAGATGCTGTGGTACTTGGCTCTGGACGTGAACTCCATATACAACAGCTTCTTGCTGCAGTCTTTAATCTTATTAGACTTGACTGCAGATACTTATTTGGCCCTTGTCATTATGCGTAATATTATATATTGCTTTCTCATTAGAGAGGGGGAAAAAGTTTCTTCTGTGCCCAAGTAGACTGGCTGCCAAAATCTGGCACGCCTCGCTTGCGGTGCCCACTTGAGTGAGTCACGCTTCCCTCCCCTCTGCTGGGAGACCTACACAGCATCACCCCCTCCTTGGAGGTAAACTGGTGGAGAAACAGCGTAGGAGATCTTCACCAAGCGTCCAAAATAAAATAAGCTATTTTAAATATCAGCTGATTACCACATCCCCAGCACATCCACCAGTACATAATGCTGGGTATTGATTTATGAAGTGGACTCTCCTCAAGCAGGTGCAGACTGGTGTAAGTGACCAAGACACAGAGGCAGGGATTTATTGGGGAGCTAAATGAACCCACCTGCATTGAAAATACCTTGTCTCTCCTCCTCTCTGCCTCAGAAAAAGCTAGGAACTGAAAATAAGGAGAGCACTGGTAGGGACAGAACGAGCATTGCCAACCTGCTAGGAGATGAAGCTCTTTTTCAGGCAGAACCTTGGATGGGAGCAACTCTGCAGAGACAGAAAATGATTTGATTTAGTTTGTGACTGGGAAGGGAGGATGTATTTTGTCCTCATGAGTTCACGATGTAGATACTTAACTTTTTAGATACTTAACTTTTGGGGGTAAGCTTGGTTTTTCTCTCCTAGCTGAACTCTGCTTTTGACACACAAACAAGAGAAGGCTCCCAGTTCTTCTGTGATTGGGTTTACCCCGTGGTGAGAGCCTCTTATTTTAAGGCAAACCTCTCTACTGTGCTGCCAATGTTGCTGACACAACCAAAGCAGTGTAAAGGAGGTGGTGTTTCCTCGTCTGAGTCCATATTCTGCCCACATGGGACCACAGCAGTAACCTATTTAGCACTTGCATTCATTACTATCACTGGAAATCACTAAACAGAGCACCTAAAGGAATTGTTAGGCAAACACCCACTGAGCAGAGGAGATCACCTCTTCAATTAGTCAACAAACCCAACCCTTATTTCAGGGGAAGGAGCATCGATCCAGAGTCACACCTATTTGCAGGTTCAATGATGCCAGCTAAGCTACAGCAGTTGAAACAAGGGACATACCACAAGGCAAGATTCTGGATTTTAATTTTTGGGGGTCATATTAATCCACATCCTTGCTAATTTTGCAAATTCAGTAGATTGCAATGGATCTTCAACAGCTATTACAAAACGCTTTTTATCACATTAGCAGTGAAAAGATGTTTGCAGTGTAACACTCCCTGTACAATTTCCCCTCCTTATCATCATTCTCTGAGCAGTGTTTCATAGCAAGAAGATATGCAGCATAAAATCTCCCTGAATATGAAATTTTCTGAGTAATTCTGTCACTAGTCTCCCAGGACATCCTAGTCAAGGATGAACAATTCAGTAAAAGCCCTACAGAACAGGAGAGAAATTAATCATGCATTTTAAAGTGTTTTGAACCTTCTTATAGGATTTAATGAAGAATTCTGTTGAGCTTTTAACACTTACAGGGGAAAAAAAAGCCTCACCTAGTCTACAAATCAAGCTCTAGGTGTATATTAAAGTTGATTAACATGAGAGAAGAGCTTGTTCTATCTAAATGCAATTCCAAGGTAACCCTAGACTTCTTAATGGACTTTGAGATTTTATTTATTTTATTTTTATCACCTACATGATTGCATCCATTTCCACAGAAGTCAACAGCAAAGATGTCATTAACTCTGGACCAAATCCCTTCCAAACACTCATTCAATTTTTAATGTTCCAAGAGTGGAAGTTATCCAGTGGCTACTACATAAGTTGGAAATTTTTAGCATCATTAAAAAATAAATGGTTTTCCTACAGAAAATGGTGAGGAGCTTGCTTCTGAAATAAACCCTTTCATTTTCTTTCATTTAACAGGCAAAATTGAAAGCAGGTATCAAACGTTTCCTACCTTCCCCAGCAAGTGCAGCTGGTCCAGACTGTTAAGGACTTTATGAAGTGGCTAAGAAATAGCCTTTACCCTTAGATGAATGTGATTTGTTTTAAAAGTACCCTTGGTACTTGCTGTAGCTTACTGTCATGTGCTAGTATCACCGCTTTAGGATATCATTTCAGGGTAAGAGTTTAGGCTAAGTCACAAAAGGAGCAGGCATTTATAGGGGGTAACAAAGCCACCCAGAACTGACGCACATTAAAAAGCAAAAGAGCAACCTAACAAGAACTTCAGAAATCATAAAACACCTTCAATACATCACAGAATAATCCAGCCTCAAGTTAATTCATGCCAAGAAGAAACCATCCCTCGAGAGCACGTTATCTTCTGACTGCATCCAAGGGGGTATTTTTGCTGGCACTGATTGCTGTCAAGAAGAGGATATCGCAGCAGCATCTGTGCTAAACGCATTCAGGAAGACCACCGTACAACAAGCTGCTACCAACAAGTACAGGTGAAAATTCTAGGTGTTGAATCATGATCTTAATTTTTTTTAATAGCATGCAAAGACTATGTCAGTAGCACTTTTCATTATCCACTTCACCAGTCCAGAACTACTTGGTAATTATGCCCATCCACTCTCCTTTGACAGAGCTAGCTAACAGAACAAGAGCTTCTGATAATACACAAGCTTCTTGTAAAGAATTCATGTCAGAAAGCAATAATCTAAATAGCAAAGCTGATGAGTTTGCACAGTGCCTTGCTTTAGGGAATAAGCATTTTCTCTAGTTTGGAGCAAGTATACTTGGGGAGCAAACAGAGAGGGACTAAGACATAACTACTTTAAAAGCTATTAAACAGCAGATCCTACAAGCCTTACCTTTGCCAACCAAAGAAGTAAACAGAATTAGAGAAATGCTGCAAAACAAACAATTTGTTTCTTGTCAACTCCAAACAATGCCTTTTGCCTGTATTTTTAGGCTCTCCAAAGAACAGGAAAAAAATGTTATGTTCATAGAGCACTAAAATTTAGACACAGAAATCGCATTTCATAATGAAATGCCAAATAAGTTCCCTGAACATACAACTAGGTGTAAATAAAAGCTCTGATACGAAAGCCTGATTTAACTTCAGTTGAGTTCAGCTAAACAAAAGCCTTCCCACTCCAGTACCTATTGGATTTGGTTTTTATATTTTGGTTCCCATGATCCTTTCTCTCCATTTTCAAGGTCACTGTGCCTTCAGAGGGGAGGAGGAAAGATCTTCCAGCATCTTGGCCACAGCACACTCTTAGCTCTGGAAATAACGTGCTGCAGTGGGGAGAAGGAAAGAGCAAATGCCATCATGATACCATTTGTTGTGTCAATTTAAGGAAATACTGTGCAGATACAGAGAGGGGAACCAAGGCTCATCTGCCTGTGTTGTACGTGGGCAGGTCAAGTGAAGCATCATCAGCAGCACCTCTCTTCTATAAGGGATGCTTTTCATGTTGCTGTACTTGAGGGAAATCAGCCAGATTTCAACAAGTTTATACACCTACATGCAGTTATGCATTTAATGCTCATTTACTCACACAGCCAGCAGAACAACATATGCTAATGCTGTATCAGACTGGGAAGTCAGCACAGGGTAACCCTTACACTTGCATGTAGTTCACGCTAATTTGCAGATGCTCAAACACCAAAAGAGGCTTGAGATGTGCAAATCAGTGCAGAGATCAGAGCGTTTTAGTGTCTGGACAAGGGAACGGCCTGGTGCCCAGGCAGGTACAAGCCTCACAGCCAAAGGGGTTTATAGGCAGAACTGACTGACTGCAATCTCCATGATTCCTTGAAGGATGCCTAAACGGTTCACTGAGTTGGCATCCCTGTCTCCCCTAACCCAACTCATGTGTGTTTTTAGTTTCCCTCCAATCTTCACCTTTACTCTTCAAACAACAGGACTCCAAGTCGCAATGACCCCTGCAGCATAAATCTCACTGATAGCAGCTCAAAACCTTATTTGCTCACCCTTCCCCAACCTATTAATATAGAAAACATGTTACAAGATGCAATTAAAAACATGTCAAGATAATCTTAAGAGAAAGTCCACAAAGTCTCAGACACTGTATTCCCCACTGGCAATGAAATACATTTGAAATCTGAAGAAAAAGACTCTTAAAGCCTTCATTTGTTTCCTCATAATCTAGGGCACTCCTTTAAGATTAGCAAAAAAAAATCTATAGCAATTTAAAACCATGTGCTGAATTTCTAGGATACAACTTCAATAAGTTAATTGAACTTACCAGCTCAGAGATCATCACCATAGTAGCCTGAAAGACAAGAGTTACAGCCAAAGTGATGTATCAATCGATTTCAGCCCTTGTAAGCTATCCGAAGATTAAGATTCTTGGCTAGATCAAATATGCTAGATTAACAGTAATGACATATTTTAGGCTTTTGCAACCTCTATTCACAGACCAATCTTCTCAATGCTGCAGATAAAGCTGCCTCATTAGACAGTTCTCCATGCAGAGGCTTATAGTATTTCAATTTGTCATCTTCCTCATAGCTTTAAGTCAAAAAAGAGATACACCTTATTAAAAAAAAAAAAAAAAAGTATTTCAGCCATTCTCTGTGACACTTGACAGGGTTTTGCACATACAACTTACAGAGAACAAAGAATTTTTAAGAACCAGCACTTGGCTAACAAGTCAGCCTCTTGAAAAGATTTTTTATGGGCACAATTTCGAGATCTAGTTTTTATATTGCTTCAGAAAACTTATTTCCTAATCCATTCAGCCACAAAGAAATAAAAAACAACTTTCACCCAAAGAACAATTTTTTGGGTTATCGATGTTTTGTCAGCATCTCTAAGAACGATACTTAGATGTTCCTTTATTTTACGCACATCAGTTAATCCCAAAGGTCTCCCTGACCCTTCATCATCACGGCAAAAGGCAGCGCTCTTGCCAAGTCTGTCAGGTTTTCCTCCTTGGTGTCGAGGCAAATTTGTAAGGTTCAAATTGCTCATTTCATTACGCAATGGTACTTTTCAGAGAGCTGGTGGCAGAGAACACGACACGTACTTTTTGTTTCACGCTCTGGACATCCGTCTCTCCCTGGGAAGCAGCCCCAAGATGAATGGGGAGAAAGAAGAGGAAATAATTAATGTTCCCAAAAGCCCAGAGCAGATCTGGTAGGGAAACTGGAGGGAATCAAAAGCTGAGACCAGCTGAGAGGCTGAGCACTGCTCTCAATTCCTTTCAGTGCTGTCCCCTGGAGAGCATCTTCCATCAGGTGAGAACATCCTTCTGATCAGCTTCCTTCATTTCAATTGTCATTTACCTCTGGGGATGCAGACTTCACTTAAAACTATATCCCATCGCCTTCTTGTTAGTCATCCAAGCAGTTATATCCCTCTTGTACTTTTTGATTCCATTAGGAGAGTTATAAAGAAATAAATTAGAACCACAACACATCTACAGCTTGCTCTGAAAGAGACTGTTAGCACTTGACTCACCTACTTAGATGTCAATTTAGCACTCTTAGCTGGATTTAAATTGAGTCAAGACTGATCTGTTTAAGGCAGAATCTGCACCTGTCCCCCCCACAACACTTTAAATAATTAGAATGAAACAAAAAAGTCAAATATTACTACAACCTGGGAGCGTGCAAGAACTCAGAGCGTGACAGGCTCACTCCCCTGCCTCATTCACATCTGAATGTTGCCCAAACAGCCGAGCCCAGCACAAGAGCTTCTCGGCAGCCTGTATGCTCCTCTCAACACACATCCTTGCCCAAGCTTCCACAGGAAAGGGGGAGCCCAAAGGCATTCCCCTAAATGTCCTGCTCCTTGATCATGGTCCACAGAAAGAAACCTAAATGTCTTAAAAAATACAAACGCTTTTAGCATTCCAGGATGCTATTTTCAAAACCATCTTTCTAAACTCAACCTGCCCAAGCTTTTCAATCAAATAGCAGCCAAGGAGTAGGAGGGATGTGACATCTTTTCACTTGCTGTCCCAGCCTGACAGCACAGCAGCTGCCACCAGGTATTACAGCAACAAAAAAATCTGCAAGGAGCAACTGAAAGCCGCATGAAGGGGCATTTTGTACTAACCTCAAGTTCCTCCTCTCCTCACCTTCCTTCCGTCATTGTCTTGGCATCTAACATCAGCCGCCATCAGCACTTTTGCATGTTATTTTCCACCTGTGAGCTCTTTAGGGCAGATCAAGATGCCCCCAAATTTGCAGCACTTAACAACTGCCCAGTCTGTAAGGGGATCACTGCAGTACTCCTAAGAACAGTGATTTTAGATCCCCTTCTTTTGATGCCAATGTGACCACTGGTATAGCCTCTGTATTTAGTCCACATTACCAGGCAGTAGAACCAGCATCCCTAAAATTAGGGGTGTCTGAAGTTCAGATAAGCATAAGAGTAGGAGCAAGGTTTTTCAAAAACAGACAATAATTGTGTTTTTTCATCCCTAATACACTGCAGAAGCTTTAAATATTTTTTTTTTTTTCAAGCACATCCACTAATCTCCTAAACCAGGCTCTTGCTTTAATTCTGATGCAGTCATTTCTGAAAGATGGTCTTAGATAGTTAATTATCTAGCAAAACAAACAAAAAAAAACTAACCAACAAATACTGGACAAATCCAGTTCCTCAGAATTTCACTACTGGTATTGTCACCTGCAAACACCCTCCCACGAATGACCAAAATAATAAGACTGCCAATCCTCCAGAGCATCTCTAAACCCTTCCCCATCCCTTTTAACCAGGTCTTCAAGCACATATGAGCTGACACCCAACTAACTACATTCAGAGCCTCAAAACCAGCCTTGGCTGGCCTCAGGATTACAGTGAAATTCCACAAAGTTTGTCACAGACTGCATTGCTTATTTCAGAGAGAACAGTCCTAATAGAGAGTTTTTCTTTTGTTTTTAATATCAAAGCAGAATCTTAATAAATCTTATAGCAAAGCAGACGGAAAAAAACATGCATGCAGCTACAAGCAGTTACCGTAAGCTCAGACATGTAACATCTGAAGCAAAGAGCCTGCTGCCCCATCTTCTTGGAATACATCAATCCAGTAATTAGGTGTATTAAGAGCTGTGTCTGTCGCATTTCACTCATTTCCACAGACAGAAGAAGTCACATTTATAAGTCATTAAGCTGAAATAAAATCTTTGCTGGGCTTAATTAATTTAAATATTCATGGCAACAGGATAGCAGGGGAAAGTGTTGTTCTTAATCAAAACAGACATTGCTGTTCTATAATGCAAATTGCAATTTCTTATGTGGACAATGCCAAGTACCTACAGTAAAAGGGAGCCGAACATCAGTGATAAACATATAGAAAAGGCAGCTAAAAAGGATTCACATTGTCCCCTACCTCTTGAACAGAAATGGGCATTTGCTGACCCAAACGTTTTTTTAATCATAAAGTCATGCCTAAAACAGCAGTTCCTTCCAGGGTAATTTATCACAATTTACTCAGACACAACACTCAAGGAAAAAAAAAGGAAAAAAAAGACTTTTGAGGTAGTTATTGAAGTTATTCACGTGTCTCTGAGCTGCAGTATGTTCACAGCTCTTCAGCCTAGAGCCCTGGGACTACCCTACACAGCCCTTAACAAACAATTCCCCACAAACCACACCGAGGGTTGAGTCACGAGCTTCACCCCAGACCTGTCACCCCCACACCCCTGAACTTGGCCATCAGCCTGGGTGACACCAGGTCCCCCCTGAACTCCAGCCACAACCAAGTTACCTGCTTCACTGCCCCACACCTTTTTCTCTGGCGGTGTTTAGGCCTCAGGTAGGCCCTCAGCGTCCCCAGGGGTTAATTCTCCATGTCCCACCAAAAAGGAGCCGAGCTTGAGGGTAGGCCAAGTGCTGCCCAACCTCATGGCACTTCTGACACATTCCTCCAGCGGTCCAACACCTCCTGCCCACTCCCTCCTCTCCTTACTCCAACGTTACTACGGGGTGGAAGCAGGATGGGGAGGGACCACAACAAACCCACATCCCCTGTGCAGCTCCTCCTCGGAGCACGCAATGCTCTCAGGTGGTTTCCAACCTCTCAGGCCCTCTGAATTGCTGTTCTGAGAGGGATCTTCAAATGTCAGCAAGGTTAAAATGGAAGCACTGTTCTTACAGCAAACCCACTGCGGATCTGTGGAGACGGGCTCCCTCCTTACAGCGCTGCAATGAACATAATTTTCTTTTAGAAATTTGGCAGAAGTGGCAATGATTGCTCCTCTTGGTCCAAACCTTTGTAGTAAGGGCACATGCCGAGGAGGTTAGAGAGCAAAGCTCCCCTTCCTCCTCTGCCTGAGGGAAATCCACAAAATGGAGCCCCTAGGGCTGACCTGTGCTGTTTGGCAGGAAAAATGATACAAGATTTGTTGGGCTGAAATGTGGCACAACAGATTGCTGAAAAATTACTTTAAAAAAAGTAGAGAATACAGTTTCCAATTTTTATCTGTTAATAGCAGCTTTGGTTTCATTATCTGCCATCCCCATATCACGCTCTGGATACAATTAGCATCACAGAAATAAAATACTTGATGGAAGTAGCAACATGTTTACTGGTAATGAAATGTTTATGGTTCAATTTGGTACACTAGTAAAGAGTGAATGCATTTACTTCAGGACGTGAGAAAACAAAGTGTAGATAAGCACAGAAAATCACTTTGACTCGAGACATTCACAAAATGTTGTTATTATTCCCCCCAGGAAAGATAATATTGATTGCTGAGAATCATTTGGACAACGACAACAATGTGTTCTCCTGATAGAAGTCAACAGCCCATCTAGCAGTCATCTGTACAGAAACAGCACTGACCGAAATAAAACTCCCCATCTCAAGTCTCCTTTGATAAAGGCCCAGAACAGAAAAAAAACCTTGGCACGACCTCCTCCCTCTGCTGCAGCTCTCCTCTCACCTAGGATTTGGGTCCGCCACAGTGCCTGAAGGACCAGGTGAAAACTTTGCCACAGCTTTTGCTTGACACGAGGCAAATCATTTCGTCTGCCGCTACTTCAATTTCCACTTTTAAGACGGGCAAAGCACTCTCTGCATATTTACGACCAAAAAATAAAAAAATAAAGTGAAGTTCCTAAGGGCAGGAACAGATTTAGACACTGCCTTGAATAACAAGAGCCTCAGCTGTGATGAAAGGCAAACCAAATACCTCCACTGCACCAAACGTTTAAAAGAAGTTCTGATCTAATGTAGTTTAATGCGTACTGTAAAGGGAGGAAAAAAAAAAGCCTGAGAGAGTTTTGTTGCTTTTAACAAAGATTAAATACTATTTATTCTGGGTTCAGCCACTATTAGGAACGGCATCATAGCAGGAATACAAAGATTGAGGTGGAATCAGTGGGATTTCCTCACTTCTGTTTTTACAGTGGCTGGTTGGCAAAAGAAGAAACAGATCTCACTCTAAAGTGATGGAAAACAAAGAGCTGCATGCAAATCAGCAGGGCAGACCCCAGGTTTTCCTTTGTTTAAATTTCTAGGTGATTCATAGCCTCATCCTTTCTGCACTCTTTCCCCTTTGCCTCGACTGTTCTGAGCACCCCAGCTTGTAACAAAGGTGCACGAGGGTTGTAGCTCAGAGAAGCCTCAGAGAGGGAGAAAAACAGGGCAAAGAAAGAAAGAAGAGAAAGGAAACGCGGTTTGAAACACAGGAGAGCTGGAGAAGCTTCATTCATCTCGACAGAACAAAGGCTGATGAATAGTAAGCGTCAGATCCTGAAGAGAACCCTGCACTGCATGAGGTCCCAAGTATTCCTGGAAATTGTCTGGACTGCCCCAGCCCAGCAGCTTTTGCAGAAGGCTTAAAGAAATGCATTTATCACACGTTACTTCTGTTGGCCAAGCTGGCAGGCTAACCCAAAGACAAGAGGTTTCATCCATCACATTTAATCCAAATCAGTGGTTCTCAGCCAGATTTGACTCTGGTTTGTGCTACAACTGATAAATGCCGAGAGCTTTACCCAGGCTTACAACAACCCCTGACATTTCTGTGTGATCTAAACGACACAGAACCACCTTGCTAAGATCTGCTCCTGCACCCGTAGAGTCATTTGGGTTTTCTTTCTGTTTCAAGCAACAGCAGGGTCAGGCCTCATTCACCAAATGGATTCCCTGACTTTTGAAGACAGACGCCTGACCTAGCAGCACACACAGACGCCGACCATCCTCCCCCAGCAGCACCTCTTGAAGAGCCAAATAAATCTGTATGCAGGTTCTGCTTTTTTCTCCCCTGAAGCATAATAAAGTTGAAAAGTCACGATTCGAACTAACCAGCGACACTTCAGTCTAAGAGCCAACTCCCCCAAGAATCCTGACAAGCAACAAATGAGCACGATATAAAATATGCAAGGAAAGACTCATCTTTGCCTAAGGACTGGAAGAGTTGCTGAATCCCAGCCCACACACCTAAAAGAAGGGCTTCTTTTTGTTGGATTTATTTATTTATTTTTTTGGAACTTAGTGCACTTGCTAAGAATCAATGCTCCAGTACTTCGACTACAAGGAATATGAACCAGGCTCCACAGAGATTAAAGCACACCAGCCAGGATCAGTCCATTAATTAAGCATTCCCCTAAAAGTTTAACTAACTTTCCTCTTTTGGGTTAACTTTCCAGAAGATCCCAGAAGCAGAAAACTTCAGGGGCCTCCCTGCTCAAGCACCCTATCGGGAAATGCTTTTATTATCCACAGTTATCCAGGACTTCCCTACCATTCCTGTTCTCGAACCAGACATCCTTTTTAAGGGGTTGTAAATTGACCTTACCAAGAAGCCCACTGCAAACAAATATATTGGACTACTGGTCCAATACATATACTTCAGTACTGCTAGCTGAATCACACGGTAACGCTTCAGTTCCTGACTGATTTTAAGCTGGAAAATAAGGTATAAAAATGTTTCAGGTTATAATTCATGAAATGTTTCTTTGCACACAACCTTTTGCTATGTTTTTTTTTCCCCCCCAAAGAAAAAAGCAAGCACACAATGCCAGTAAGAGCATTTGGCCATTCCTCCATCAAGTTTATAGCAGTCCAGAACACATTACTTCTTAAAAGTTCAGTATGATAGACTTCCACTGCTCGAGTATAAACGACATTCCCACAGAACTTGTTCCATGGATGAAAAAGAACACCTCATTTTGCCCACGTCACTTTCTCTGTTTTCAATTTATTTTCAATTTGTTCAATTGCCTTCAGGATAACAAGTTTGATCTTATGAAGAGCAGCGTACCTCTCAAAGAATTTATCAGTCTGTTTATTCACTACTCAATTGATTTGACCTTTACTGGGTCACCTGCCACTTGAAGTCATCTTAAGGAAATCTAATTAGCCACCACGCAGCAGAAAGTTCTTAAACCACGTTTCAACGCCATCCCCTAGCTTCCAGAAGTGCTACGCTTCCTCATTTCCCAATGATTATAGAAGAATTGTAAAGTACTCAACAGCTTCAAAACAATCCAGTTCAAGGTACGTTGCCGCTGCAAATTTCACCAGTAAAAACATTAAAAGAGAACATGCCAGAGAGACACAGACATAATGAAAAGACAAACGAAGGAATCACTGCTCAGAATCTCAAAGCCTCTTAAAATTTTGGTAGACTATTCTTAAAGGTTATTCCATCGGCATGTCAGAAGTGGCTTCTGAATGTCATGTACAAAGGGTTCCAAGATACATTAGTGGAATTTCAAAGAAGTACAGGTTGCATCAATTTGCTAGAAATCAAATATTTTTTTTCCTTCTTATTTTGTATTTCAAGCCCGATGCTATTCAGGGGACCAGAGGCAAAATGTGCTTAGACTTGATGAACCCTCCATAGCAGCTGAAATCTGGGTCATTTTTTGCAGTGGCAAGAACAGAAGTGTGTGCATATTTGCAGGGAAGGAAGAAAAGTAGGTGTGTATATTTGGGGAAGGCTTTTTTTTCCTTTTTAAAATCATTACTGGTTAGGGATACCTACCCACCGAGATGCTCTACCTGGGATCACAGTCCTATTTGCAGCCTCTTCAGCAGCAGGACTCTTCACACCTCAAAAGGAGGTCAGCAAACAACCACCCACGATCAACACCACAACTCACTTCTTGCTGGCGAGGCAGGTGGCTGCTTTCACAAGGATGCACCTCATCCTCACGAAACGCCTACAGCCAGAGCCACCATCCATCTCCCCCGTTGCCTGACACTGCCAGGGGAAACTATCTGTCCAGCAGACACGCTACACCACTTGAATTTCCACACCTAACCTCTTTTTGAGAGCTCACACCAGCTGCTCAGCTCCGATATCTGCTCCTTCCATAATAAATTCATTTAGCTTCCACAGCATCCCTTGCATTGTTGTGTGAGGTACTCACAGACACCAGCTTAGCAAGGTTAATCTACTCGTGCCATAGGAAATAAGAAAAAGCAACCCTTTCACAAGGGATATGGCCATTCCTGTCAAGACTTGATGATTCTTATGGGTCCCTTCCAACTCCAGATATTCTGATTCCATGTCACGTAGTTCCCATCGCCACCAAATATTGCAGTCAGTCCAAGCAGTTCTGCACCTCTGTAAAACCAATCCTGACCTATTCCACTGTGTTTTAAAGCCACAATAACACTGTGGAAGCCCACTAGTTAACAATAAACTAAGGCCATGCTGACTACCCCAAAGCAGCTCACCGATTTGTGCATTTTACACGCTGGGAAATTTTTGACAGGTCCATCTCAGACTTTCACATGCCACAAACGTGCGATGTTGACTGCGATGATTCCATCCGATCGCTTCCATACGCTCGCTTCCATCGTAAGCTAAAATTGGCTCGCTCTGAGCAGACTGCTTTGCTGAACGAGGAAACAGAACGCTCACGAGGATGTTGAAGCCTCACAAGCTGGTTCTATCCCATGTAATAAATGTTTCATCTACCCAACTCAGCTGAGCCTATTGGCAGGGATCCGCTTCCCATCAGACCCCACATGTTGAAAAATTCACTGGTTCCTCAAACAGACAGTAATTCTTAGACATAATTGCTTGCTCAACTATGACGATGAATAATTAGCTACGAGCCTCAGAAATAGGAGCAAGTCAACCACATCTCAGGTAAAATAATGTGGAGATGCTCTACTGGAATCGATAAAGCCGCAACATATTTATGCCAGCCAAGGATATGATTTCTTAATGAGGACCATAAATATAAGAAGAAAATCCCAATCAATTGCTCCCCCTGTCCTCCCCCAGCTCACAAAAGACTATAAAATCATCTCTTACATCACTGACATCTTGCCATTTGATCTGAAAAAAGACATCCTGGGCATTACTGTTTTGCTACTTTTGCTGCAGAGAGTTTATGAACTGAGAACACTGCAAGTACAAGCTTTGCCTCATCTGGAGAGACTCACAGATGATGGCAGCTGATGGAAGAAATGAAATACAGAACTGATAGGCCAACATACAAAGAATGCTTAGAGATTGTTCTGTGAAACCTCTAAATTCTGGTAAAATCTTGGTTTAAACATTCATCCTGCTCAGAAACCACACTAATGTTTCATTTCAACCTTCTCTCATTTTCAAGACCACAAAATTGACAAAATTATAACAAAACATTTTTATGTATTCTTACGTATTTCTCTACTTTGGATTCTCTAACTTGAAACAATTGCTGCAGACTTCAGCCTGCCTCCAACAGTCAATGGATTTCAGCATCAGAAAACAGCACTGGAAGTTACATGCGATATTTTGGGGATTGCTCAGAAACTGGAATGTAACAGAAGATTGGTCCCAGCCTACACAGTGCTGAGAAGCTTCCCCAGGAGGTGAGGGCACTCTGCAACTCACCAATTTTTCCATTTTCATTATTTATGAGTGAACCAGAAAGCTGTGTGGGGATGCAGCAACGAAAAGAGGGATGGAATAATGCAGATTAGAAGGGTGCCAAAGAGGTGCCCGTCCTGTGCTACCTGGTGTTACAGCAGTTTTGCTGATGATTTCTATAGCAGCAATCTAAAAAAATGGGAATTCATTTCCAGGGCAACATTGGTAGGAGGTGAAACATAAAAGTGAGTGATGGGTTAATGAAAATAAATGGTCTGAAATAACAGTGGTTCAGTAAGGCACATATTTATCGTGTTATCCAAGTTGACTACATGAGACTTATTAAGTTAAATCAGCCCTCATAGAAGCTGAATAAACGGAGACAATTCTGATGATCCCAATGCTTTAATCTCCCCATTCACACTATATTAGTCAGGGACAGAAAGAGCAAGAAATTGGCACAGTGAAATACCTTAATTTTTAATGTAAACCTTTTTGCAGAAAAGTCACTTTAAAACAGGCGTATCACTTCCATTTCTAATTATGAAACATTAACGTTATTATGAAAGGAGCCATTTCAAGCACCCAGAATCTACTTGTTAGCTTAAAAGACTATTCAATTGCACGGGCAAGGAGGCAAGGGCAGAACAGTACCTCCAGGAAAGTCTACAAAACAGCCTTTTGCTGTTTGCTTCTTACCTTCCAAGGACATGGATCCTCTGCTAACAACATTAAGTATAAAAAGACGCTAGCTTGGTCAGCAACAGTGAAAAGTTGATGGGTATACAAGGGAGCAGCTGCGAGAACTTTGGATCTTGAGAGATTAACCTCGTGACCCTCAGCAGAAGAAGGAAATCACATCTCCTCCTCAGCTCATGTTTTTAAGAAGGCAAGTTATAGTTATGCCCATCTTCTGATCCTCCTACAATATCCAGGCTGGGGGAAGACTGATGTTTGGAAAATCAGTCACCGTGCCTTCTCAAAAACAAACCTACCAACCCAAAACCACACACAAAAAAACCCTGCCCCTTTATCCCCTCTCCCAGTTAACTAAAAGCTCAAAGATTTATATATATTTAAAGTTTGTACTGAAAGTTTTGCAAAAAGACTAACGATGAGTCACCTCCACTCCCCAGATGAGATCATTTCAGTTCCATGATACCACCACATTTCACACGGTCACATCTAAACACTGACTTCAACAAAAACAAGCCTTTTTCAGATAACGTTAAGAACAACAAAAAAAACATTTCCTTGGACCTTTCCCCTTGCCTGAAAAACAAAACAAAACAAAACAAAAACATAGCCTTATCCAAACATGAATTTTACTCATTCCAACTCTTCTGTGTTTTATTAAACATTTCACTTACAGCTCACAGCAGCAAGACAGAAGAATGGACGTCCTGTGCCAGGCTGAAGGCCCAGAAAGCCCAAGATCTTTTCTCTGACCTCGGTGAATGCTTGGTAAAGGTATGTAGGAGCCAGCAAAACCTAACAATCCTTCTTTGCATTTCCTCTTCCAAATTTCTACAGAACCATCAATTTGGAGATATTCCAAGCCAGAACGTGCATTTTCATCTTTCTTTATCGATCCCGAGCTGCTGTTCTTTGTTTTATCATTTTTTTTTCTCTGTACTTATTTGTAATTTTGTCCTCTGAAACACCCTGCGGCAATGAGCTCCACCACTAGATAACATGATGTGGGAGAAAAAAAACAACACCTTCCATTTTATTTTTAAAGAAACCTTATGAGTTTAAAAAAAAGGACCACGGTGAAATAACCTGAAGATGCTTCTAAATTTGAAAAGAGAAATTAGTGGCAAATCACTTCTACCTGTAGGCTGAATTCAAGTCACTTCAGTTCAATCTTACCTTCTGCCAGCACCATCATGAAACAGCATCAGTGTATTTTTTTTTTTTTTTTTTCAAAGTATCATGGACACACAGAAGAGCTGATAATGGGCTGAGTCCATCAGAAAATTATCAAGATGGTTTTTGCTGTCTTACTGGCTCCTAACCCATTATTTTGAGAAGGCACCAATAAAAAAAATAGGTGAAAGACTACCTTACAAACCTGCTCCCATGGATCAAGTTTTTGGGCTAGAGTTTGTGCGATTTTGTACATTGTTACTGCCCAGATTTTAAGACACAGATACTTCCCTGCAGCTAAGTCCACTGCTGGTCTGTGGTCATCATTTTACAGTCTTGCAAAGGGCACAATATCAACTCTTAAGATAATAATGAAGCTAGAACAGAGAACCCTTGCTCCTCTAAATCAAAAAGAAATGTGTGAATAAGCCCCCAAGCACCTTTCATGCAGGAGAACTATAAAGCACCTATGAGGATCATCAGCCTTATTCATTTAAGAATTCATTGAGTCTATTTATATCCAAAAGACATCACTGGGGAGGTATGTTGGCTCTCAGACTTCAGAAGTCATTTTAGTGGCAATTCTGCCACGAATTATAACGACCATTACAGAGGTCATAAGAAGCATTTCTGTAAAGTGTGACCTTCTGCTGACATTGTCCTTCGTCAGTGCCTTGGTCAAGTGCTTGGGACTGATCTCAGCATTTCCTCCAAAGGCCCGCTCCTCCTATGGCTGTTTCTGTAGCGCCGTGCCGTAACAGCCTCGTAAAAATTCTAAAGGTCAGACTTGAGCTTCAATGAACACATCAGCAAGAAGTAAAACCTGAACTGCAACTGGCTGCACAAACACTAAATATAAAATTAATGCTTAACAGCTGCTTCCACCTAAACTCACAAAGCAAAACCACGTCAAGGTGAACCTGTCCTATGAAGAACACCTCAAGTCCTGCTCTCTTCCCCCCCAGGTCTTGCTCTCTTCCCCTCTCATTAAGGCAACGTGATGGCCTCTTTCTGGAGAGGATGCTGTTGCAATTAAAAGTAATAATCAATACCTACAAGATAATTAAGCCTTACTAATTCTATATTATTTGAACTAGAGGATGCTGCTAGTCCCCTTTTGATCTGAAATTCGGTCCTAATGCAGGTTTCAGTAAAATCTGCAGTTTGTTGGATAGAAGACAAGCAACCAAAGCGTTTTACCTAGTTTTGCAGCAAGTTGCTTCCAAGACATTTGATCCAACACTCAGCCTCCACTGTATCACAAAGCTTCAAGCTCACTGTACGACTGTAGATGAAGGGGGGAAAAAAAAAGTCCTACAAGTTTACAACAATATCCCCACCTTTGCTCTGCTACTACCTGATCTTTAGTCATCAGCCCCATGAGCACATGCCGCCTGCTGTTGATGAGAGGACTGTGACAATAGGGTGAGTCTCATTATTGCACCTCCACGTGCATCTTCTGCCCTCCAAGGCTCCCAAGGTCAGCCAGGTTCTCCTTGTTGTGGCTCTCCACAGTTTATCCGGATACTCCTGGGGATGAGCACAAAGCCACGGAAAGCCTACCCATGGGTGTGTCGCTCGCTTGCTCTCTGAAGCACTGACTTCTGAGCTGTGGCTACCTTTCATGACGGTGACTTTCAGGTTCTCTCTGTAGTGGCCTCTTCAAGGCCCCTCGCCAAGCCTTTTCATCCAAGGCAGACAGTCGTGTCTTCTTTCTTGGGTAGCTCTGAGTGCACTGTTGTAACAGAAGGAAAAGCTCAGCTGTTCCAGACCTCCGCTCCGTTTCATTTATTGTGGCTTTCACAGCTGCACAGCACCCAGTTTTGTGAGGCAGGTCAGGAGGTGAAGAAAAAGGTGCAAGAAAAGAAAACTAGCGTACTCAAGAAAGAAATTAGCGCTTGCAAAGATGCACGGGGGAAAAAGAAGTATCACAGAAGTGGCTCCATTTATTCCAGGGGATGCAGTACAACCTATTGCCACTATCTCTGCAATTGAATTAGCACTGTGACCAGAAAAGGCTAAGCTTTGTCATGCAAACAGTGAAAGTTAGGACTAGAAGTCAGCGCAACCCATAAATACAACATCCAACAATGCAGCTTTGTGCAAAAAATTATAAAGAACTGTGTCAACAAACCCAAAGATGTTGTAATGCAAGGACATGGCAAAAGGCACATCACCTCGGATTGCAGTCCACTGCTGTAATTGAATGAACATTGCCCCAGAAGCCAAACTTATCCTTTAACTTCTCTCTTTCATATTGGCATGCTATTAATCCAGGCACCTAAAAATCACTAAAAGCCAAGAGCAGAAACTTATTTCCTATTAGTCCATGCTAGCAGCTTGCTGCTTGGTGCTTTCTTTAAGCTCCATCTTATTTCTCAAGGCTTTTCTGAAGCCCAGGACCCTGTCACTTGGAAAAGGATCAGGCAGAATTTAGATTGTCTGAACACGGCCTTCGAGGCACTGGCTGTCCCATCCTTCTGTTAAACCCCAGCAGCATTGCAAATGGGCAGCATTTATGGAAACAGGGTCACAGGAATGTCAAACACGGGAAGACTGAAAATGCAGAAGATGTTATGCAGTGAGGGGACCACTGCTGGAGGGTTCAAGCATCGAGATGAATTCATTTCCTCCAGCAAGCCAGAGCTTTTCCATGTTGGGACTGGTTTTATTGCCCCAAAAGGATCCCCTCTTTGTGGGAGGGACCCTGAATTAAAAGAGCTGTTTTGGAAGGAACAAGGAACCCGGGTTGACACAGCAGGGATTACAACACAAGGCACTTACACATATTTCTCATGTGGAGAACTGCTCATGTTTGCAACACGATACTCAGATGAGAAGCGTGACAGAAGAAGAAATTTCAAGGCTTGCTCGATAAAAGCAAAAGAGAGGAATGAGTACATAAGGGGGCAGGAGGGAAATGATCTGTACAAGTAGATTTCACAAAAAAGATCCCACACACAGACTTTAGTCTTGGCCCTAGTGAAGCATTTGATTCCCTCCCCATGGCCCAGAGACAGGGCAAGCAGGGAGGCAGAACACAGGTCCTTTCCTAAACAGGTTTTCCAGTCAGTCCATCCTCTGCTGTCCACATCCTAACAGGAGTGCTCTCCATGACTGGCACAGGGGGACATCAAAAATGCTCATTTCTAGCACCATCCAGGAGTGAAACCATCTACAGCAGGAGCCAGGCCACAGCAGCATTTTTAACATTACAGGTGCTCAAACCAAGGGTCACTGGGAGACAGTAGGGCCAGGCCAACTGACCACCCCAGAACTGGCACGTATGTGGCAAGCCTGAAAAACACTAAGGGTTTGGTAAAGGGTGCAGCACGAGAAGGAATAGAGATGTATAACATCAGCAGATCCTCCCCTGAAAGAGACAAACCTTAGAAGGCTGAATTATGCCATAAGGATTCTGAGATGAGCCAGGAGTGAGGATTAGCCAGGCTCCAGCACATGTTGACTCTAAAGATCCTGGATGGACCCAACTGTTATCCACGGAGCACCTGAACATCTCTACCTGCTACACACCTGGATGATTCCTACCTGTCAGATGCATGAGATGACAACACCTAAAGCCAAAATTACTGCATAGCGTGGGGGTGAGGGACACCCACAGAGGCAGCAGAGTAGGTGACATGAGTTTGCGAGATTTCAGGTTACAGAAGGTTGAAGAGTTACAGAACTTGATTTAACCAGAGTTAAAGATGAATAAACTTCAGCTCAGCTCTCTTCGCTATTCAGAATAGCAGCCACTCACATGCTAACACAAGAGCATGTTGCCTGATATTTAATTTAGTTAATTACGGGTGGAGACACTCAAAAGTACTCTGAATTTGGATAAATCTAAAATGGACCCGAAACTAGAGGAAACTATTCCTAATTTACAAGGCCACTGACGTCAACCAACTTGCGTATCAAAAACGAACATGGTCCTTGGAGTTAAATTTAGATGATATGTTAACAGGCACCTATTTTCCATACTGTGTATTAATTGATCCGTTCTGCCTGCTTACTGAAGCGTTCCCGTGGGTGGAGGCAGCTAGATGACAGAAGTGAACTCGACGTTACCAACATTGTTTGAGCCCATGCAGTTACTTTTTGTGGGCTTGCTTTACCTCTAAGAGCACAGCGTGAGGCAGTCAAAAGCATGCTGGCTGGAGCAGCAAGATAAACTTTCTGTAACAATGACAGAAGTCAGAAAGACAAAAACAACGAAGCAAAACAATTTAAGCAGAGAAGGAAATAAGCACGGCACTGCTGTCACCAGCTGCAACTTTAGAAGTCAGTTTCTCTGTAAGGATAAAACTAATCCATCACAAAGCATTACTGATCAGTACTGGGTACAGATTTGTAGCTTATTTGGGAAGCCACACAAAGCAAATTTCCTCTTGGAGCAAGAAGAAAACACTCTGGTTGTATAGCAGGTGAGTGACCTAAGTTTGAAAACCCCAGGTCTTTTTTCTATAAGATGTGGAGACCTCTTTACCTGCCCCCCAAACAAAACTAAAGTAGTTAGCAGACTCCTGAGGCAGCTCCCATTTTGGCAACAGAGACTTCTGTGTCTAACAAAAGATGCCAGACTCAAAACACTCCTGGAAATTGGGAATATTTATATCTACTCTCACCCAGGAGTAGCCCAGGTCTCTCCCTCTGGCATAGGAGATGATCACAGTCTCAGCACTGTACCACTCACCACATTCGTTTCCTCCATTTCTTTTTTTATACCCATAATTAGGTATTAATCATAGATTGGGCACCCCATGAAACAGTTCACTTCTGTAGTCACTGTGCCCTGCTTTTTATGCAGGTTACACCTCCCAACCCTGCCAACTTGGGAGCTGCTGGCAGCGTATGCAGGAGATAGGGTGACAAACCTACACAACACGGGAGGAGTTCGCTCCAGAAATAGCAGGGCAGCACCGAACATGGAAACAACACGGACTTGTGTGCAATTCCCATGACTGCAGAAAAGTCTCTTGATCTTCCAAGGCAGGGTTTCCATATGAAGAAAGGAAGAAAAGGCTTGCAGGCCCTCACTGGCAGCAGCTTCATGGGAGCTTGCAAAGCTTCCCCTAGGATCAGGGGGAAAGGCACTGCTGTCGGCAGCAGTGACTTCAGTGAGCACCTCGTGGCAAGCAGCCTCTCACGTATGGATATGTGCACATCAGCTCCTCAGACCCCCCGCTCTGCCATTTCTCAGGATACCAGTGAAAAGGCACCCGTGCAGAGCCTTCTGTGACAACTGTTGATCTTCCTGCACCCCCCTCCACATGCTTCCTACAGAAATAGAACAAGAGAAACATTTTCAAGTGCTTTCAGTCTTTTAAGTAAAGGCAGGGAAGCAGAGGAAAAAAAAAAAAAAAATAATGTAGAGAAGGTTTCCAACAAAATGCTTCACGCATTTTGGGGAAGCCAAGGCCTATTTGTTAGTTCCACTGGAAAACAAAAATTGACTTTTAGCTGGTGCCATTCCAGAGCATTGGCTTTCGGTGTGCGCTGTCTTTTCACATTAGTGGATCCGCTGCTGCATCCCAGACTGACAGCTGTAGGGAGGGAGCACAAATGCAAGAAGGGCTCTGTACTCACAGAAGAGGCACGGAGGCGATGCAGCAGCTTCTCCCAACACGCCTGTTCTGCAGGCACTCATCCCGAGGGCAATTCCCCGTGACACATTCATTTCTTTTCTGCCTGGAATACCAATAAGAGCGCCAATTAGGAGGAGGTGACTTAGATGGGTGATTTCGAGCCCAGCGTAGGTCAGCCCTCAGATGTTTGCAGCAGGCACAAAGGTGAGTTCTCCCCCGAGCACCAGCACAAGGCTGAAGTGACAACTTCAATTAGATGGGAAGGGTGTGCAGGTCTCCAGCTGCACCTCTGGAAGAGCAGGAGTTGCTTTCCTTCCTTTTTTTTTTTTTTTTTTGGAAGGATCACGGAGTCCATGGTGAAGGACTCCAGCAAAATTTAACTTCAATCTTTTTGGGCGCAGAAGGTGTAGGGGAAGGGGAGCCAAACAACAAAACCCAACGACAGATTGCAGCTGTGAAAGCAACCCGGATTCAGTAACGTGATTTCCATAACGGGGTAGGTTCAAAGAAGCAAAAAATAAAGATCACCTAATTTTGACATTTCAAAGTCATGCACTGCAACGTCCATTATTCAAATCATTTTTGTTGTAGAGTAAAATAGAGGGTTAAGAAATCTCAAAACATTTTGATCTCCATGAAAATAGAATAAAAGATAAAGCTTTGGAATTAAAGCAACTGCATGCCTCTTCCTGAAACTACTTGCAGACAAAAAGAGGGGTGTGTTACAGGTGTTCACTCGTACATTTCTACTACTGATTAATATCTTACTGACTTCAGATATGATTTTGGAGACCAATCTAAAATAGAAGCTGTGAGCAAGTTGATTTGAGGTTTTAATCTGCATTATTTGGGTTATACAGCAGATTTCCCTAAACCAAGTATGTATTTATTGTTCAGCATGCTTTTCAAAACTATTAGATTGTCTACGTATTTCCCAAGTTTCCTCCCAAAATGCGTTGCACAAATATTTCCCAGTCCTGCAGCAGAGATTCTAGACAAGCTCTGAGGAAGCCCAAAGGAGAACTGGGCACCCGTCCCCAGCTTTATGAACCTTTCGGTCTCAAATGAGTCCTAGAAATCAAAACATTTTATAGATCTGGCATCTTCACTTTGAGACTTCCTATACGCTTTCAAAACAGATTCCCACCCTTCCCCCCAAAGGGCACAAAACCAAGCAGCCAAGCATTTCAGCTGTATTTTTTCTCCCTACCCATGAAACCAAGTTCAGATCTGCTCGCTGCTCCTCCATCAAGACCTGTTAGCACACGGGGAGAAAAATCTCCTGTTTTAAAATGGAGAATCATCACATTTACCCGGACAAATCTGAACTCCGCTTACTAAGTGCTAAAGAGAAGCTATTCGAGTTCTCCATATGCTCGGCAGGGCTTGCTAATCTTGGGAGCACCCACATCACACATGCTCTACCCAACTCCTCTTCCCCACCCTGCCTTCAGCAGATGCCAGTAACATCGATGCATCTGTTGCTGCCTCACAAGTTGCTTTTATGTGCATTGGGATTTGAAGGGCACTTTCTGGAAAATAAACCTGTCACGGCAGCTGGAGAGCACATAGGCAGATGAAGATGATGATGTGAACCTCCGAACAAAATCAAAATTGTTTGCTCCAAGCTCCCCTCTGATTTCTTAGAGCCTGACTCTGAACCCCATCCCAATTTTAGCCTGCACCACAGACCTGAGTGCTTAAATTGAACCACAATTAAGCACAAAACCCTGTGCTGCTAGCAGCACCAGCCAGCAGGAGCTCGGAGGGCTGAGCCACTCCACTTCCCTGCTCCTTCAGAAGGGTCCAGCATCAGGGGGGCTTCACCTCCAGTGTGCTTCAGGTGCCCGTGACAAGCAAATCAAGTGCCAAGCCCCTTCGCTGTTGTTGTCTGTTTTGTCAATTAAAATTCTTTCCTGGTTTTGCAGTGAAAGCAGACGTTGGCTCTGCCCACGGTCTGGTGAACCGATTCTCTTTCGCAGGCTCCAAGGTCTCTGTGCCCTGGTGCTCCAACTAGGGGTGCAAGCTAACAGCACAGCACTAAACAAAGGTCCTGCCATACTTCTTCAGGCTTTTTTTTTTTTTTTTTTTTTCCAAACTCAGCGACCTTTTGGAAAAAATAATTCAATACATAAAATGTTATTAATGCTTGCATTTATGTACTGATATGCTTTAAAACCTCTGGCTCCCCTGCTCCATCTGTTCTACCTACAAATCATAAATTCCTAAGCGTTACCTACATACTTGGATTCTCACCCAACCTCTATTAAACTCAGCAAGAAAATCTGCTGGTTTCAGTGGCAATTGCGATGAAGGCTATTTTTTTTCTCCTCCCAACAAATACCATAATCAGCTGTTGTGGCAAGGCTCATCACTTCTGCTGATTCCATCTCTCTGACCATTTTCATAAGCCTTCAAAGAGTTTTCTTGCTTGTTCATTGGCGACTTTTACCCCCAAAGGCTACAAAGAGCATTTGGAGAAAGGTACTAAGTACGAAATGAAAAACTCTACACAGAGTTACTTGCTCAAGTGTATTGCTCAGAGGCAGAAACAAATCTTGTTGTCAAAACTAGAAACAAACTAGATGGGAACGTGCCCGTGACCAGATGGTGACCTTGTACACCAGATAGCCAAGCCCTGATTGCACTCAGCACTGGACGATACCAGGTCAGCAGTGTTTAAAATAACCCACGTAGCACTGATGTCACTCACTAGCTAGCAGAAAAAGCAACAAAAGACTGGAGCCTTACTTTACTTTTCTGGAGCCACCAAATTGCCAAGATACAACATCAGCAAGCAGAAGATACCCTCCAGCTGATGCTCTAATCAACGTGCTGTATCACCATGTGGCACTGGATTAAATCAGATTTTAAAAACTCAGCCTTAAGCTCCACTCAAAGAGCAGGGGCACCTCATCTCCTCCTCAATCAGTTCCCAAACAGCTGGTTTTCAGCCCAGTGCAGTAAAGAAAGCAAGCACTGGCAGACAGGTTAGAGATGGCTGGGGACCGTAACATCTTGATGTTATGCTGGGATACAGAAGTCCCAAATTAGCTAAGGGATACTTGCAGTAGCAAATCAGTAGTAAGAAAAGCTTTTTTTTTTGTGCCTCTATCATTCAACACAAGTTTCTCAGGGCCATCAGTGATGGCATATGGCTAGTGAGACTAGATGAGGCTGCTCTAAGGCTGTGGTGAGATGCACGGCAAGGGCTGCGTTAGCAAAGCTGTGTTCGAGGGCAGTTTCTCCTGGCCTGTCCAGGACTGTTTATTGTCACCATTGCCCTCCCAAGATCTTCCAGCTCCACAGCAAATGCAGTCACTCCCTAACACAGGGGAGTGCGCCAAAGTAAAATAAACAGCAAGACCCTTACGAAATAGATTGTCTAACTGTTTAAAATACTTAAAGTAACCTAATTCATCAGCAAGGAAAACAGCATGTGTGATTACAGAGTGGAACAACTATTTTTCCTACCAAGGGCATGTCTTCATAGCGAGCTTTGAATATCATCTTTCACCTACCTGCATCCACACACAAAGGCTTCAATCGGGTGACACTTTCTCCCTAGGATAGTCACTCATCCTTGGAGAGAGGCTCAAATGCGAAACAAAGCTGTCACTTAAACTGATAGCCTGCCTTCCTGGCAGGGAGGATGCCAGTTTGCTCTTAGGGGTGTTGAATATCTTCCCTAACGGGCTGGCTGGAAAGTAAAAAGTTGCATTTCATCAAACAAGTCAGGTTTGGAGCTTGTTTTTTACAGCAAAGCAAGACCTTATGGAAAGTTTGTTAGAAGCAAACAAACAAGCTCAGAGAAAGCCACATGAAATGATAGCTTTAAGTTCAAGTTCTCTTCTCCTTGATGCGGAGCTAGAAGGAGATGCTGAATCACTCCTATCCCAAGGGAACATCCCGATCCTAAAGCTGCAGGGCCTGCCTTTGTAAGCTAATCCATATACAGCACGGAACAAACTTCAGGAGAACAGCTCAGTATGTGATTTGACAGTTTGGTACTTAAAATGCTTCTCTGGGACAGGGAGAGTCAGCAGAGCAGGAACCAGATACCCAGCTCCTCCGCAGCCCAGGGATTACTCCACCTACCAGCCCTTCTGCAGCGACTCTGCTCGCCAGCCTCCCGCATCAGACTGTAAATTTTGCCTAGAAAAGTTTCCAAGTCATAAACAAGATGCTTCCCCGAAAAGCTCTGGGTTTGAAATACACTGCGACCAGCAGATTTTCCTACAGAAACTGCCCCCTTGGGTGTCCAAGCGCGAGACATGCAGCATACACATGCACAGGAGACACAGAAATACCCTCTCCAAATGCTGGAAAAGGCTCAGAGAACAGCACACGGCGAAACACCTACAGCTCCTAGCAAATATATCACAAGTGCGAAAGGAAAATCTGAAAGTGCTTTGCAGGGTGGCAATTTATAGCCGGGCTGAGGCCACAGCTCCACGTTACACCCCGAGTTTAACACGCTGGCAACACCCCAGGCGCTCGCTCCCCTTCCCCACCTGAGGAATGCTGTCTACCAAGTCCCACGCAGGCGGCAGGCAAGCAGCCACGCTGCGATGCAAGCGTCACCCAGCCTCTTGTGTAACACAGACATGCCCTAAGCAAAGCAGGTGAGGCCCTGAGCAGACACTGCTGAGCTCCCTGCAACACACCCAAGGCAGTTTAGGATGCTCCTACCCCCAAGACCCCGGCATTTCCAAGGCAGCATTACCCACAAGCAAACACCCACTTCTGCACCGAGGTATCCAAGTTCCTGTGCTCTCATTAGGCCCACTCTCTATTTGCCATCAGTTCTGCAAACCTACAGCATCTCCTCCCTGCACCCACACACATCTGGTCACAATCCTTCTCCTCCCTAAACAAACTTTGCTTTCCTCTCTGCAGTTCCTAGGGATTGGGCTTATTTATTTTTCTATCAGCTCTGAGCTTCAGCTGCCTGTATCCCATTAAGCGTGGCTGTTCCCCAGCTGGATGTGCCCTCTCAGGTGCACCAAATGCTACAGAAGAGATAAGCAGCATTCGACCCCTCTGTTTTGCACCAAGGGATGCACACAACAAGCCCCAGGCAGCAAACATCAACTCAAATATGAGTCAGTGCTCCGGCTCCAGCAGCAGCTCTCGTGTACGCAGCCCTTATGGGGTCAGAGCTTTCCCCACACACCCAGAAAGGAAGTTTGGCAGCTACGTACCTAAGCCTGTTTTCCACTTAACCCCTCACCTTGACACAAGAGCCTCCCTGCCTCAGAGATTCAGCCCAGAAGTGCAAACCCCCAGATTTCACAGCTCAAACTTTCACTTCCAGCAGGAGCAAGTTGCCAACGCAGGGCCCGGATCACGTCAAGCACCGCTGGCTGCAAGCAGCCCCTAAAAGCAGCCCCAAGGGCTCAGGCAACTCCTTTCCAAGCAGAGATGGTCAGTCGTGCTCAGGAGGCACCCAAGTCTGTTCAAGCTCACCCCGCTGTGTTAATTGACAGCTTTAAACGAGCCTGCTCATTATGCCATCGGGAAACAACCCAGCAGCACACCACATAGCTCATCCCCTGCAGACAAAACCCAGGGCCCTGCTAACTCAATTAACCTGACAGGTGTTTCTGGGCTAGGTGAGGCTTTGCTCACTGCAAAGCATGCAGGAAGGTGAAGGCGAGGAGTCTTCTGGGGGAGAACGTAGCCAGATTAAACAGCAGTAAGGGCACGCAAGTCAGATAGAGCACGCATCTGCATGAGCAAGCAGGTTGGGGAAGGAGCCAGAGGCAGGGCTTTGGCAAACTCCTCTGCTGCTCAGGAGGGCAAGGGGGGAGAGGAAAACTTGTGTTAGAGGAGACTGAAGAGGAGTCAGTAACTTTGCAGAAGTCAGCAAGGATTGTTTCCTGCACTTGTACAAATAAGAACCCTTAGACATTTCCCTTGGTTTCAGTAGGTTTGCTGCGTTCCTACACAAACCTGTCCTGGAGGGCCACAGGCCTACGTCCCATCGCAGCTGCAGCTCACCCAAGTAAAACTAAAACTGCAGCAGGTTGTACATCACAGAAGGGGGTAGGACAACAAGTAAGGAGCTACATCAACAGCCTCTAAGTCCCAGAGCTATGGGGAGAGATGAATATTTTAATAGTTTTTCTCTTTTTTTTTCCCCCCCCAGCAAATGATAGCAGCAGTTTAGAATGTATTGCACCACAGTAAATCCCCAACTTCTGCGGGGAGCCTTGTTTCAAAACCACAGCAGTCTGCCATGTACAACTGGCAAGACTCTGAGAGCTAACAGGCACACACAGCCATTTGGAACATTACCTACAATCACAGGGCTCGTCCTTACAGAAACTGGCAAAGCAAAAATAAATAAATGTGATAGGACACTGAAAAAGTAAATGGATTTTGGGTAGATCTGAAGTTCACAAAAAACATTATTAAGCCCCAGCTTTCAGAAGTTCAGCTGTTCTGAAGCTGGCTGCAGAGAGCCCTGCTGTGTGGGATGGATTATTTCATCTCATTCACCTGCTTCAGGTTTGTGCCTTGGCCCTGGTCACCACCAAAGATCCCAGCAGATGCAGCGCTTTGCAAATGTGGGCCCGTCGCGCTTAGCCAACAAACACCCTGAGCTGCTTAAACAGCACAAGCCAGCAGGAACCCTTCCTCCTTCAAGTTCCAGCACCAAGCACATCACTACACAAACTTTAAAAAGAAGAAGCAGGGCTCGGATGAAGCCAAGGCAGGACACACTCAACAGCCTCGTGCCCGTTCCAGATTTCCAAGCCATCGGCAGCGCAGCAAGCTCCGTGCTCATCATGGGGCACCCTTCTGCTCTCCACACCCATCTTCATCAATCTCTAGGACTTCCAAAGCTTCCAGGATTCTTCTCGTATCTGACTGAAACCGGTCACCAGGCTCCACACAGGCACGAGCATGCGGATGTCTCATTTCCTTAGGAAAGCAAGAAGCCACGGCTTTTTTTTTTATGCTTCCTCTCAGTGCATGGCTTCAGGCAAGCCATTCTTCTTCTGTTTCTCCATCTGTGAGTGTGAGAGAGCATCTACCTTCCCCACAGTCACAGATGCTTAATTAATTCAAAGGGTGAGATTCAGCCCTTTGCAGACAGCCAGCGCAGGACCCACTTGCTCCCCGCTCCCAGGATTTCGGAGGAGTGCGAGCAGCACTCACGTAGCAGCACACGGAGAGGTCACCACAGCAAAATCCTCGTCTTCTCCTCACGTCAACTGAAGCAGATGCACCCATTACCGAGCCGCTAGAGGAGCATTCCCATCGCTTGGGGGCTAGGGCTGAAGCACCGCCACCGTTTCTAATGTTTAACAGAGCTGGTGCTTCATTTCCCTGGGCTGACCGCTTGTGCTTGCTTGCAATCGCCTGCTGGCATCTGTCACACCTCCTCAAAACCAAAGCTCCAAGATTTCTAGGTGTGTGTAACACCAAATACAATCCATCCCACGTCAGTGCCCCAGAACTCTTTTCTTACAGCACTGATGCCAAAAGCACTAGCTCGAGCTCTGTGTTAAGCCAGGTGTATGCTTTGTGGATAATAATCCAAGTTTGTTTTATAAGAACACAATATTCACAGGCAAATGCTTCTCTACACATCAACCACTATTTGCTATACTCTACAGGACTATTCAAACATTTTCCTCCAGAGAGCAGATGCCATATGGGTATGTAGGCTCAATTAGCACATGCTGACAGATAGCAAGACACAAAAAAAATTCAAAGTCTTGGCAAGCTCCAAAAGTTACTGCATCGATTATGTCATATCGCATCTTGTGGTGCCTTAACTTTTGAGGTTTCTGTGCTGCGAGAGGGAAAAAATAATCCAAAAAGCAACAAGAGATTAAAAGGCAAAGATGGAAGGGGCTCCTCACGGCGGCACCAGGCTGGGAGCGATCAACGTGGCGCAGACCATCCGGCCAGCTTCCCTTGCCAAGGGTGGGCAAAGGCCTTTTGTGGAGCAGACGTTTTATTACTCACAGATCCCTGATTGCCCAAACTGATCTTAAAGCACTTTGGCATGTCCCAGGGGTCATTAGAGATGACTTCCTCCCCGCATTAATAACGAAACGGCTCTTAACCAAAATTAAACTGGAGAGGCTTAATAGCATTTTAAAATTGACAAATCTTAGATAGTTAATTTCTTATTCCCCTCTTGCCCATACAATTAGCAATGGGAGAAAACCTCAAGGTTTTCTCTCTTAAGTGCTCAAGAATCCTCAAAATTTCTACAGGAGGTGGAAATGTGTAGCCACCCCCTCTGATTAAAGACTTTAACACCTCCTTTGGCGCCTGTGCAGGGACTGCACAAGAACAGACAAAATACACCTAATCAAAACCAGAAATAATGCCTGGTTTTCCAATTAAAAAAAAACAATGGGACTGTGAGATGGATGTTCATCCTCTGCTGTTATCACAGATGGACGACTTGCTGAATTCTTTCAGGCTGGGTACGCGGGTGCATGTCTGCCTACCTGCCACCACATCATGCAACTTCAGCGCACATCTTGCAGCGAGCACCAGCTGGACACGGCACATGACCCTTCGCCTCCTGGTAAACGACCATCTGTACCTGCAGACACTGCTAGAGACTTGAATAAAGAAAACAAAACAGAAGAGCAGTACTTTCCAAGCCCACCTATGTGGCTGAGAAGCCAGTTTTGATTTTCAAATAAGAGCAGTTGTTTCGATGTCTGTAGCTCTCAGGTAAAGCTCTGAGTTCTGCGAAGGCTGCCGAGAAAAGATTTTTGATGAGAGATTTATACTTTTCAGTCAGTTGGGGTAATACCGTCACAACATTCACAGCTGAGTTTGCTGACAGAGCCTTAAACCCTGCTTCTCTGCCCGTGAATTTACAGGGTGGCAGGGGGCAGCCACCAGCTGAACACGGAGCAGGTGATGGATGCCCTCTGCAAGCCAGAGCTTTCCATTTCTGTTTGACTCATCCAGCAGGAGCAAGTCACAGGAAGCAAAAATACAGGGTGAGAACAGGCTCGGTGTGCAAAACCCAAATCTGAGGAGGGCAAAAAAAAATCCTGCCTGGTCATCCCATGCTGCTCTTGCAGCAGGTGAACAACGTGAATATGCACATCAACTCGAGGGAAAGGATTTGAAGATCAGGGAACAGTCTCACATCTGAGGATGGGGACAAATGACCTTTTCCAGCTTTGAAGAAATATGCATTTGGAGTTGCTAATCACCTCGTAATGAGAGCAAGGTAGGAGTCTGGGGGTGGGGAAAGGCACAAACAGCCCTGCCTTACAGGCAACACTGCTTGAGCAGCCATCACATTCATCTCTGCTCCAGGCAGATGTAGCACCCTTAATTCACCCTGGGTGTATACAACCTCAGTGCTGGGTTTACACAGAGAACCATCCTCTGAGGGACACCAGTCCCCAAGGGCTCAGCAGAGGCCATTTTAGACGGTGTCGGACCCTTCTCAGTTTCATTTCCCTGGCTATATCTGGACTACAGGTCCAGAGAGAAGCACTTCAAAGCTCCAACAAAGTTCAGCGTCCCTGGGCAAAAGGTTTTCAAACTACAAAGCCTCAACTGCTTGTTGACCCAATACTTAAGGGAAATAGGTGGAGCCTCGCTGATCAAACAGCACCAGGGAGCAATTCACTGCTCTGCTCTTAAAAATCACGCTGCGAACCTCTCTCGTACACCTTTATGCACATCAACTCGAGGGAAAGGATTTGAAGATCAGGAAACAGTCTCACATCTGAGGATGGGGACAAATGACCTTTTCCAGCTTTGAAGAAATAGCAAAGGGGAAACATCCTTGGCTGTTTTGAAGGGGGAAAAAAAAAAAAAAACATGCTCACAAAGAGAGATAGATTTCTTAGATTAGACAAGCAGAAAAGCATGTTGCAGAGCAGATTTCCAGAGTGTTTTCAGAAACCTGCTGCAAAGCCTGTGGCAAGAACTTCAGCCTTCAGTAACGTGCCGGCTGGCAGCCTGCAAGCAAACTTCTGCCGCAGTCCTGTTGCTCTCAGAGACGCTGCTTTCGCCAGCACGTCCCACCACCTGATGCTCAGCTCACTCGCATCCCTCCTCCACCGCTGACCCTGCTGCTTCGCTCGCTCGGATGGAGAAAGGGACATAAAAAGGGGCATGAGAAGGAGCAGTTGTTTATCCCCGAGCGGCGCCTCCACCTTGATTCGCTGCCAGCTCCTTTCCCCCTTCCCACCTCGCCGTGTGTGCCGCACAGATGTTTGATGCCGATGCCTGCTTACTTTCTCCAGAGCCTTCCTGCAGCAGCTGGTCCCCTGAGACAGCCTCGCTTCCCCTGGCTCTCCCTTCTGTTACAGGCAGAAGGATGGCTCGCTGCTCTCCTGCAGGAGCCCTCCAGCTCCCATGTTAACCACAAAACCCTTAAAAAAGGACAGATCTTCTCCCCTTTTCTGCCTCTTTTCACCCAAGCCTCAGCTTCTCCCCAACAATATCGTTGGGGAGATAATGTCCACCCATGCGGCAGGCCTGGGACAACACTTTTGGCAGATTTCGGTGGCTTCACACCAAATAAAATTGAATCCAGGCTGAAATTAGCACCAGTTTACTTCCGTGAAACAAAAGCTTGGGGGCACTTGGCAAGGAATAAAAGGAGAAACAACAGAGTGGTGAATTACCTCTTGTCTTGCTATACTACGTAGACACCTCGCTGTGTGAGGCCCAGTCAGAAAGGCCTTCAAGCCATGGTATGCCAGCAATAACATATGTTGATGGGATAATTTTTCTCCCTTCCCCAAGAGAATAGCAACTAAGATGCAGAGAAGGAATGTTGATTTAAGTAGCTCTGCAAAAACACCCTTCTGTTCTTCTGAATTAATGGCTTCTGGATAAATGGAACTTCTCCACCAGGTTAAGTTAAATTTAAGCCATGTTCCAAAAATATAAAGTTTCTTCAATTTCATTAACATTGAAAAGCAGTCTATCAGAGATGCATTTTCATGACATACAATTCTCAGGCACTATATTTTATATGGATGTAATTATTCCATCTATTCATCACGGAACTACAAAAATCCAACCTTCAAAAAGTATCATAATGCGAGATTCACTGAATCCAGCTGATATTAAATATCAACAGGGCTCCATTATCAGTTTTTGTATCTGAACACAGTAATATCAGCCATTACTCTCTTATATTAAAGTTGTATCTTTGCAAGAGAATTACTTCCCTCAGCAACAATGGTAAATGTTAACTACCTTGAATATTTCAGTCACATATACATTATGTATAAGATTGTGATCTGCTAAACAATAATGGAGAAAAACAGAAAGCGACAAAAAGATTTGCTTTGTGAAAGATTTCTTTCTGTTCTCGGAGAAAAAGCGCATGCTATACAAGAGAGAAATATTTGGAATAACGTGTCAAGTCTTTTTTTCCACTGGGACACAGAAATCCGATTTAGTATTTCTGAAGAACAGAGTTGTGCATAGCAAAACAAAGCATTAAAATAAAATAGTTAATGTTATTTGTATGACAGCAATGCCTAAAGACTCCAAGCAACATCGTGGTGAATTATGTAAGGCACTGTGCATGCAAACCAGAAGAGGTCCTTGTCTTTCTGGTGGATTTGAATTGTAAACTCTTCACAGCACAGAGCAGAAACAGTTGGCGTACACAGATCAAAGCAGAGCAAGAAGAGAACCCAGGTTTTCCCAGCTCTTGTTTAAAGCCCTATCCCAAAGGTTACACTGCCTCAATCCAGTTGCTTTCAAACAACATGCTGATGTACCATCCCCATTCCCACATCCAGGATCACACTAGTCCATAGGATTCAGCTTTGCAGAACCCGACAATCTGAAGCCTCCAACTCTGTTGCGGACACCTGTGACAAGACCTCACTTTGAAGATGGATGCAAATTATAAATCTCATCGCTTTCCCAGAAAGCAATGTAAACCCGCGTTAGGATCAGGTTTAAATTACTGTTTACATTGATAACTAAATTGAAAATTACACTGCTTGCATGCATTACACAGGCTAATTCCACATCCCGACGTGCAAATATTTACAAAGCTCTAACTCAGTCATTAAACTAGATACTTACAGATCATTTGGAAACCACCAGTTTATGTCAACTTCATTTTTCAGGGAGTGAAATGAGGCATTAATGGGTAGCAAAGCAGCTGAAACTCCCCATCATTTCTTGTTCAGATGCACAGGGCAGGAAGGTGGTTATCGATAGCAAGGCTCAACAGCCTCAACTGTGGTGCCAAAGATGGCAGGTTATGCTGTTTTCTGCTCTCCTTCCCATTCCTGACCATTTTTCCAACCACTTGATCCATTCATAGCCGAGTGTACCACCTGGCCAACCTAACAGGTACACTGAGGCAACAAAATGAGAAGCAAGGGGGCTACTATAATCAATCCTGCCACCAAGATGCTGTCACCCTATGCCCAAACACGTGAGCCCTTAGCTGTCTTTATTAGCTTTTATACTTCAGCTGGTCTAATTCAAGCAAGATACTGCTTCTGAAATTGGAAGGTCTGTCTTAATCATCCCGATGCCAGAGGGAAGCAATTTGAGGCACCAACAACGCTGCAGAAGAGCCCACAGAGATGTTGCTTTCAGGTATGCCGTATCTTTTCCCTCCTGGAGAAGGATTAGATGTCCTCGCTCACCACAAGTAGTGCTTGACTTTTTACGTACTCCATCTAATTTCACCAAGAGCACTCATACTATTCAGCACCAGTATCTGCACTGCAATCTAAAACTCGATAGCTATCATGTAAAACTTTTAAGAATATAGATATACTTCAATGTATATTATAGATAGTCACAGACATTAACACTTGCTCGTCTATAAACTGATTTTATAAAAGCTATATACATCTATTATGGATTATTGAGATGTTACAGGGGCTCTTAAAGCCCAAAAGATCAGGGGGTCTTTCAGAAGATTGTAGAATTGAACAGATTGAGTAACAATCACCATTAGCTATTCCTTCTGCCATAACCTCTTTTTTTTTTTTTTTTTTTTTAAGATAAAAAGCACCTATAATCATTGTAATTTGGTGCCAAAAATAAATTGTCCTACTCATGTCACCAAAGGCTGTGCCACCCCGCAGCCTAAACTTTTACTAGTTGTCTTTAATTGAATTGCTGTAGGCTTGTACAAAGGTGAGTTTTTGAACCCATTTGAACACTTTCCTTAATTTTTGGCCACCTTTTGATAGAAGGGCATGAAGTTAGAGACTGGCAAGCCATACATACTACTCTGCCTGCACACACTAGTACCCCCATGGCGTCTACATGAGTTCTGTTTCTACTTGTACAAGAAAGGAGCATTTTTGTTCTGAAACAACAATAATAATGCAAATAGGAGACAGACTGCATGAGGACATCCACCCAAACAGTAATTCCTAATCGTCTGGGGAAACATATGGCCCTTGACACAGGCATTTATAGGAAACCAGCATCCCTAGTTCGAATAAGGACAACACGAGCGAACAGTTGAGATTTCTGTTGCATGAAGAGGGCAATGCATTTCATTACCCATCACTTCATTGACATTTTTCCAAGAAATGCTTAAAAGTCTCTGTAAACTCATTTCTGAGGATAAAAACATGAATTTAGGCTCCTCCAAGAATGGTCAGCATAAAACTTACCACAATGTAAAAGCCAATATTGAAAAATCATTTCAAAAGAGAACCCAAGCCATTTGATGGGCACAATAGAAATAGCACAGAAAAGAACTGTTGACATTTCCTTAGGATTCATGCAGAGCTAAACTTGCAATAGCTATTGATTTTTTTGTTTTCTTCACAAGTACATATACATTATTTAATACCACTGAATAGTTTGTAAACCAACTTTCTTGTGCTTTTGAAATATTGATGCCTTTCAGAAGGTTGAAACCTCTACTGTAAATCTCAATTCCATGTAAAAATCTAAAATAGTGCACCTTAATCTAAACAAAAGCAAAAACCAAGTGTTTTTTCATAATTGTCAGGATACCCTTTATGGTTTTTTAAAAGCCAGTATTCAATTGTACTCCACTTCTCCCTACAAATTTATTTTTCTTTTCCTTGTTCAGAAAGGACTTGTTCTGAAACTTCCTTTCTTGCAAGTTCAAAAGTTTTCACAGTAGGCCAGCAGCCTTTTTAATTTAGCAACATCCCTCCTACTACGGCCAAAAAATCAATTGCTTCAAAGTACAGACCAAGAAAACTCCATATAAACAAGTATCAAATAATCTTCACAGATAAGTAGTCAGCTTACCCTGCAAAGACTAAAAGCCTTTCTTCTGTTCACGCATCCTAACAGAACTACAGATAATTTTGTTGGGAAGAATTCAATGACATTTTTGTTGTTTACACTAAAACAACCACTAATACTTCAATATGCATATTCATAGCCACCGTGCCAGTCTTCCTTCCCCTCCCAGCTGAACACCAAATTATTATTCAGTTGAGATTCACAAGGGACACAACAAATAAAGATCAGAGAGCCAGGGTGAGGATCTCACAAGCTCTCCAGGGGGTTCACTGTGCAATCAGGCTCAGGAGCCCCCGAACAGCAGGCTCAGTGCTCGAATGTAAGCATTCAAATGTAAAGACAATCTCTGCCCGCTGATACTACAGATCAGCATTTCTCGAGTCTTTTCTTTATGTGGTTTGAGAACGGGACACAGTGGTAAGTCTTGCTTAGTTTCTACAAGATATTCAGCAGCTCTTCTCTTTGTCAAGTCCTTTTTCTCTATGCAGCATCCACTCCTGCTATTTAAACACTGATAACCCAGGATCAGAGAGGTAGGCAGCAAAAATATTATGTTAGCGTGCACAGGTTTTGTCACACCTGCAGAAACAGTAGGACTGGGTGCAATCCTGTTAGTCCTAGAAGCATAAGTCACCTTGATTTCCAGCTTCCACATCCTTCAGAAAACTGTCTCAGTGCTGAAAACACACTAAAATTCTGTGTGCTCTGCTAACACAAACAAAAGAGAAAAGCTTTTGATGTTTTCCACATGTGCTTCCCACAGGGATTTAACTCAGGTAGGCAGCTACCTATGGGCAAGCTGAGGCACAGAGCGCTGAAAAGCAGAACTCAGAGGAAAATGGTTACGTACCTTTACTTAGAGGGATCTTAGGAACTTGAGGGATTCGGTCTTCAGCAGAAGAAAAATGGCCAACAAGATTTAGTTTACCACAGTTTACCAAATAGCACCCATCAGGGTTGCTTTCTACCTCTTCATGTTACTCCAGCCTGCCCAGACAGCAGTAAATTGGGGTATTTGGGGCACTGGAAAGACAGGATCAAAGTTCAAGGTCCCACTTGCCCACCTCCAACAAGGTGAAGCACCAAAGATGGTCCTGGACTGAAGTCTCGCATCCTCCCTTTGACTTTACTCCCCTAACATAGGCAGAGGCCCTGCCATGAGGGAGCTGAGGAGACATTTCTTCTAGGGCACAAGCAGGCCGCTGCTGTTAGGCCTCACCCAACTTTCCTCTCCATAAGACATAAAATAAGCACAGGCCAGGCATGGCACACATCAACTTAGGTTTTCATATGCTTATTAAGGTGTCTAGGGTGATACAGATTGAAGGTTATGTATAGGGAGCCTGAACACAGGTCTCTAAACTGCACAACTGAAACCTTACCAGAAGTTGACACAAACTATAATCCGTGCAGCTTTAACAAACATCCCTTTCTTATCATACATCATCAGTTAATTTAACTCTGGACTTCCAGACATCACAGTGCAGCCTTCTACTAGTATCTCTACATCTCTGTTGACCTGTCTTAACCATCTGTTATTTGCATTATTTATCAAATTGACACCATGCACAGTGCTCCACCAAAAACATACGGAAAGACAGCCAGGAAAAACTTGCCCAGATGAACTTAGCATCTAAAAACTATAAGGCACGACACGAGAGGAAAGCCAAGTGTGCCACAGAACATCTTTCAAAAGGCACTGGACAAGACAGAAATTCACTGCCTCTCAATCGATACGCCTAACTGCATTACATGGATAATCTAAGACCTGAAGAGAGGTCAGCGATGCTCACAACGAAGGGATGGCTCCCAGTGGTGATTCCTGCAGCTTTACCAGTTACTACGTCCAGGTTTTGTTCTTGTTTCCTTGCCTGCAATACCTGACCTTTCTCAGGTTTACTGTCTGGGGCTATCAGTCAACATTTTCTTTTGATGGTTACTGCCAGCAGGAGTCTAGTAATGCACACCGATCTCACACATGCCTTGCCTGTTGCCATCCCCACTTCACCCAGATGCCTAAAGGTTGTTTTTAGCAGTAAGGCAGATAAGGAAGTCCGAGCACAATAAGCTGTAATGCATTTAGATAGCCCCATTTGGCTTAAAGGCACTTTTACCTCTCTATAGAGCTGCTCTCCAGAAGTCTATTTCCAAAGGGAAAGTCAGAGCAAAACAAAGCCACACAAAGCCCATCCGAAATTTCCACAGATCGCAATTAGGATGCTTCTGCTCAGAGATATTTTGTTGTGCTGCAATTCCTCACCAAAAATGTTATTGACCGTGAATAAAACATATAAATTAACTGCTACCAAGAGATACTAAAATATCTATTTATGTAGCTACATACTTCAGTATCTTCTCATTGATAGCAGTTAATCAATACGTTTTATTTTATCTATTCTATCTTCACTACAACATTAACACTTATCTAAATGTTTCACCCAACTCAAAGAGGTAATTCATCCGAAAAGCTAATTCTACACTTATTTAAGAACAACTTCATAGAGCTTAAGGCTGACTTATCTGTGTAAACAAGCACATAGATAGATAGGGATGCACACTTTAAAAACACTATATTAGTATACGTTATTTTAATTTCTGCAACTCTAAAACCAACTATGTTTTTAAACTCTGTGCATGTAGCCAAAATGACTGCATGCTGATCTACTGGACCGGGCTGAGTTTCAAGCACTACTTCAACACTTATTTGCATGGATAAATACAAACTGCTACCTGTTTGCATCACAACAGGTATAATTCCAGTTCTTTAAAGAAAAATAATTCCTTATTTTGGCATATTTTAAGCATTATGTGCTCCAGGTACTTACTTGTAAGTGTGTGGAAGTAGACTCATTGCTGGGATCTGCTCTTTCAAAGCCCCACAAGGCAACTGCACCAGACTACAGAAGCCCAAACCTCTGCACAGAGCCAAGAGCTTGTGACCACCTCCATGTGAAGCAATTCAACCATCAGAGCTAAGCTGCCCCTCTTCCCCAGTTATGCCTTGTCTGCCAGCTGCTGTAAATGTGTTTAATTAATGTGAAAACTCTTTGCTAGGCAACAGACAAGCTGCAGGCTTTGTTTCTTTTAAATTCACTAATAATCCATTATTTTTACAGAATTGTTCCTTTCTTAGGTGCTCTAGAAAGTACAGGACGGGCTTAAATACAGGCGATGGTTTTCAGAAGTCTTAACACCTCTTTTATTTTAATCTTTACGGTGGAGTTTTTTATTTTATTTTTATTTTTTAATCTAAGTGTTTTCAGGTCTTCTGAGTCATTTAATGCTTTACTGGGAGAGCAGAGGGGGAGACAAGTCATCGTGGCTGCTAGAACCTTGTAGCAAAATAAGAATCTCAGTTCCTATTACAATTCCTATTATTTCTTTTCTGGGTGAAGGAAAACAGAAAACTGTAGATCTCTAAGGTCTCAAACTCCAGCCAAAAAAAAAGTCTCATTGCAACAGAGTCTGTAGGAAGCCAGTCCTTATGGAAACAGAGACTTACAACAAAAGGATGGCAAGAAGAGAAAGGTGTCCTGCATGTGGAAGTGGAGAACGTGAGAGATTCAACCAGCCCAGAAAAAAGATTACGGGGAGGCAGGACTGGTCACTGCTGTAAGCAGACCACTACTTAAGCTAATTGTTGATGAAGGTGCTCACCCTGAGTTTCCTGCCTCAGCATCTCCAGCTGATTCCACTTGCTGTTGGTTCTCAAACCTCTGACAACAGATTTGCAACAGTGATGCACAGAACAGGGACAGATTTGTTTGTTCTTGAAGTACGCCAACACTGAGCAGGTCTAGAAGATAATCTGAGCCACGCTTTGAGCCCCTTGTTAGTTGGGCTATTGAGACAGTGAACTGCGTATTATTCCCAAAGCACTTGCAGATAAACTGTAAAGTAATTAATATCAGAATTATTGATGCACAGCAAATATTTTGCGAAGAATTTATCTGAAACTCTGTCACCACTTTACACTTTGCTGCATTGATTTATAAATCATTGAACAAACAGTGGCATGTCCAATAAATATTTTATGAATGTTTGCCAACAATTTATCTTACATAATATGATATAAATACACTGCAAATACGGAGCATGCTATTTATAAATTACAACCTGCATATCATTAGCTACGGTTTAGAGAACCCGTTCATTCTTTTGCCTAATAAAAGGAACTTAAAAATGAATTTAGTCCCACAGTTGGGGTGCTGCAATGTGAAACACAAATCTCTCATGTGTAGGCTCCTTTACCTAAGTTTAAGAGGAAAAAAGCTCCCTGACATTGCTCAAAGTGTTTCGGGGATGGCACTGTTTTCTTTTTAACACAATAGTAGCTACTGAAATTCCTATTTCCAATGTTTCTTATAGCCCATACTCTGTTCATGTGCTCTTTTGTACATCTGCACCCATCTGCTTTTCCTGGAGTGATCCCCAGAGAAAAAGTTCTTTGGGCAAGGAGTTTTTCTTCTGTTTTTTACAGTAGCCGGGATTACAGACCCTGCATCCAGCACTGGGGTCACGTGTGGGGTAAACACAACTATTAACTCAAACAGGTCACTGAAACCCCTGGCACCTTACTCAAGTAAGGTGCCAGGCAGCCAGAAAAGGAAAGCTGTGAGCAACCAGATGTAACTTGGAAGTTACCTGTAGTCACCAGGAGGCTGACCCAGATGACCTCCAGAGGACCTTTCCATCCCACATTTTCCTACTGTTCTGTGAATTAATTTGCCCAATCCTCTTGCTTTTAATAAATAAAATGTCCATATGCAGTCAAGTCCTATTTTTCCCTGAAAATTCAGCCTGAATAAACAAGCAAGTCACAAGATGGTGACATAAAATCTATTTTGTTCTAAACTATTGGGGTATGCTATTTTTTTTTTTCTTCCCCAGCAAAACTCTACCGCTGCTGCTTATGATAGCTGCCTTCTGTTTCAACTCTAAATCCCAAGAGGACTTTGGAAGAAAATGCTTTCTTTTTCCTGCTTCATCAGCCTATCAAGATACTCTAGTTCCTGCTGTTCTGAGAACACACTTTTAGCAAATAAGAGTGCTTCAGATCACTGGGGAGTCCGAAGTGCTGATTGAAAGTCACGAGCAACCATAGTTTTTACGTTATCACATTGATTTTGCTTGCCTTTTAAATACGCAAAATATCACTGGGGGGTATTGCTGGCAGGGAAGGGGGGGAGACATGAAGGGATTTTGAGGCTTTATTATTTATTTCTGTTTCAGTTGCACCAGAAGTTGTCACTGAGAACATGGCTGCACTAGTGCAAAATGCTGGGCATGAGAGGCAGGCTCTGTACCAAAAAGCCTGCGATTGAAATGAGACACGCTAACATCTAGGAAGAGGGGGAAAAAAAAAGGAAATTGGTATTCTCAAGGTCATGTGGCAAAGCAGTAGCAGAGTCAGCATCGCCTGACCCCACATGGTTAAGGCAGTAAAGGCAGCAGCCCCCCTGGAGCTCCTGCAGCCGCTGATGCAATGAGCTGTCTTAAAAGCCATTGCTTCACCAAGGGCAAGGCCAATTGTTCTCTCCATAGTGTCCACAGGAATGCAACAGGAATAAGATCTACTACCTGGCCAGCTGGCAGCTGATCATCTGCATCTTGCCTCCGTGAGAGGCAGTAACTCCTCACTTACTCAAGGCTGCCTTGCAGATGCACAATGGTTCAGCTACTACTGAGTTTGGAATGACTCTCTTCCTTTTCTGCCCAATTTTGGATACTTCCTAGGAAAAAAAAAAAAAGCAGAAATTAGAGAAGCAAGAATGCATTTAACAGCTTATTTGTACCTACTTCAGAAAGCTTGTCTTACCTGTAGATCAACCATGCAACAAAAATAAGAAATAAACATGTACATAGCTTGCTGGATTTTTAAAGTTGCCTAAATAATTGGCTAGGGCGATGTATCTTCAAGTCACTGAAGCTCATCGTGTCTTTGAAGTGAGCAGATCATGTTCACACCCATCTCTGCAGTTCATTGAAGACCTCCGAAGTGCTGAGTTAGCACTGGGGGCTGCTTGGGGCTGACGTTGTGGGAGAGAAACCTGGGATCTGCCTCCCTCAAATGTAGTTTTATTTTTGCCTCACTAGAATGTGTCTTAGCACAGTAATGACAAAGGTGTAATGTATCCCCTGACTCCAGTAATGACTGACATAATTCTCTTCTGTAGACTAATTGACTCTAACCTGCCTACATATTATTAAAATGCCAGCCACCAGGGCATCAAAGCAAACAATGGGCATTAAGCACCAGTGAAATAACTGCACTAGAAGCAAATGAGGGAACATTTGCTTCTGCAACTCCGCCAGTGACCCCAGACCTTGGTGGCAGAAGCGCTGTGTTTGTGGCTTTCCTCGTTTTGCATTTGTCCTCTCTATATTTCTATTTTAACTTTTCTACCTGTACGGAGTTAGGGTGGCTGGAGGTTTAAAGAAATGGTTGGGTTATTCTTATTTGTTAATTACACTTGCTACAGTAATCAAATCTCATCTTTCCAGTGATGAGCAGAACCCTATGGTGATCAGGAAGAACATTTGCTGCTCTCGTAGGGCACTGGGGAACACCTGGAAACCTGCAGTTTCTGGGGAGCAAGATTAAAACCTCTCCTCTAACAAGCCCAAACTCCACAAAGTCTTCATTGCTATTACTGCTATGTGGAAGGCATTCCAATGCTTGTGTGTGGGCAATAATATCAGACAGGTCATTTCTTTTTCTAAATTAAAGGCAAGATTCCAGCTTGACCGACCTATGGCCTTATCAACCCCCTTCTCCTCTGTACAGGTTTAAAAAAGTGCATTTAAAGGAACCCAATTGCTGGAACCTCCTAAAAATTATTTCCCTTCACTCTAATACTTTAGAAACTCAAACCATCATGATGCTTAAAAATATCTATAAAAGCACTAGATTTCCCACGTGCAAGATCCTTCAGGGACTTTTTCCAATGGGGAGTCACAACAAAATTGTGTGTATCAATCTTCAGAACATTTCCAATTCATTATGGGAAACAGCAGCTTATTCAAAAAGATTTCTAAATCTCAGGGCAAATATTGGCGGCCTTGGAAATTGTTCCAAACAGCAGATTGCCTTTATAGGCTCTTCTTCCTTGGTTGCAGCTCCTACCCACAGCATTACCAGCACGGTGTAATTTCAGTGCCCTGCTGACATTTGCAAGGCAATTATTAGCAGGAGAGACAGGTAGCAGTCAATTTTTTCCCAAAGCCTTCCAGAACCTGTTATTTGGTCGCATCAGTTGTTGTCTTTTGCAAAGCACAAAGTTCAACTGCTTTGGTCTGAAGGTCAGGCTGATTTTTTTTCTAGCTTGCCTGGATATTGCACAGCCGTGAGCTCTCGCAGCAAGCCTGCAGCTTTCTTTGGGAGCTCTGCAACTCTCAGCACTCAGACACAGAGCAATGAGTGTAAAGATGCCATCATAAGCAAACATTCGGTAACGAGATCTCTTCAGTAAGACTATCTGGTGCTTGCTAGGAGAGGAATCATTAGGGATACTGCAAAAGATTATTATTTCTTGGGCCTTACCTGGGTGTCTGGTGAGCTGCTCCATCCTCCCTTTCAGAGCGCAGCCACTTCTCTCCAGCAGCTGGATGAAGAGGAGTGGAAAGGCCTTCCCTAAGAAGAGTGCAGGTATATTTTTAAGCTGAAGGTGTAATATAATCGTGATTCCAGGAACTGACACTTGAAAAACAAAAAACAATATGAAACTCGTAACAAAAGGCTAGAGCTGAACATGTTACAATTCTGGCTTTTTTCAAACCTAGGTTTTATCAAATTTCTTTGGTTGTAATTGCAGCCGTGGTAGACTCAATTTCTGTTACATTTGAGTCCCAGATAGGTTTGTATAGAGCCCTTTTAGTTTGATCACTACAACCACCTAATTAACACTAGTTCAGGTAGCTCGGTACATGCTGCCATGACATTGTGCTTCGATCCAAAGCAACCCACCGCATGAATATTCAGCTCTTCGTGACCTTTAGCACTTAGGTAAGGCATAGCTTTATGCCTCCAACACATTCCTAGAACACGACCTCCTTAATCGTCAAGAATACCAAAGAAAGTTGTAGGTCTCTTGCCCAAATTGGCATCAGTTTTTAAACAGCAGAAAACATTTACAGGCAGAAAAGCATTAATTCAGCCAGGAGCCTGTGCTCGCAGTGATGAACCTTGTAACAAAACCACGACGGTTCTCATCTCCTAGGAGCATGGGAATGCCACTAGGCTTTTGATGCTCACTGAAATGTATTCTACTGCTGATCCAGAGCCCACAGGAATCAATGGGAGAGAGAGCAGGCGCTTCCATTTTCAGCTTAATAGGCTGTGGGTCAATGTTTTAAACTCAATTTGAAGAAGCCTAGTGTTTCAAGCGTCTTTTGCCCTGTCTGTAGCAGTGCTAAAGCTGACAGATATCACAATGGCTAATGCAGCTGGTTGTAAACTCATCACCTAGCCTTTCACTCCATTTTCTTTTCATTTCCTGTCTAACACTTAATTCTAAATACATTACCTTCGATGCAGCCAGTTGACTTTGCACTTCCATGTTTCCCTGCAAGCTGCCTAGCATACAGAATGCATACATCCATACATATTCTTCCTTTCCTTTCAGAGAAAAATATGTAAGTTTTTCAGGTGAGAAATGCAGAAGACAATATCAAGTTGTGAACGTGATACAAGGAGCAGCACTTCCAGAAATTCATGCATCGAACCCTTACCTTGTAGCCAAGCGTACACACCCAATACAAGTACCTGAAACAATCAAGGAATTCTAACACCCGTTGTTGTATTATTCACCCTCCACTTAAAAGCATTATCTTCTAGTTTAGCTTTATCACAGGGTTTATATCTGAAAAACCTGCCTTAGAAGAAAAAATGTTTAGTAAAACCAGAAGGCTTGTCCCTCTCCCTTTTCCCCTCCCGCAGGATCATACACGTTTTTATAAAATCACCTCGAAACCTTTTCTTAGACAGGCCCAAGACACTGAGCTTCTTTGGCGTCAACTTTTCCAAACTTCAAACAATTCCTTTAGCTGTAAGAAGAGGTGAAACAGGACCGAGCCTTGTTCCCTTCGGCCACTGAGTCACCGTGTCACACAACCACAGAAATCATTCAAACAGTAGCTTGGCTGTGGTGTCCCAACCACAAAATAATATGTTTATTTTTTTTCCACCACTTTTTGTTGTTGTTGTTGTTGTCATTTTATTGATAAAAACTACACAAAAACTAACTGATCATAATAATTAATTAAAAAAACAAAAAACAATGTTACACATTCTCCTGTGTTTTAGAAATTGTGTCAGCCAGTGAGTTTCACCAAAACACTCTTGCTTTTAAAGATTTTCCTTCTGATCCACTTCAAGCACATCACTTCCATTTTGGTTCCCAAATGTCCATTAATTTTTGCTTACGGCACCGCTGGACTGTAAATATGAGAGTCGATACACCATTTGCATGTTTTTCCCTTTTTTTAGAGCCCGAAAAGTAATTATAGTGTCAACAATGAAGCACAATGAAGATAGTAAAAATCAAAAGCACCCTCCATAGTGTACAGCCTGTCTCTTAAATGTACATGCACCCAAGTTTCTTTGTTTCTGCTGCATCAATTGCCAATGTCCTTTTGGTTCAACATAAGCTTTAATGCCCATGTCTGGTTTGAAATATTAGCGCTCGACCACTAAAAAAAAAAAAAAAAAAAGAAAAAAGAAAAGAAAAAAAGAAAATATATATCTTTCATTTGTTTAAAAAGAACAAAAATATTAAACAAATCTTTGAAGAGTAATAAACACTTAATAAGGAATCATGGCTGACCCATCCCTCCCAGCCCCTTTCCCACCCCAACCCCTTTATTTTTTACCTGTGGTTCTCCTTCCCTGGAACCGTGCAATGTAGAAAAATCAAATATACAAACAAAACTCTTAATCCATCCCTTTATGTAGCTAGAGTGAAATCTATTTTTTTTTTTTAATAAGAACTCAACAATCTCTCTTTAATATTTACATTGAGGAATTTGTTTGAAAGTTTAAAGCAAAGAAAATCCTGAAGTTCTCAGTGTGTACTGCACGACAGCATTTCCACAGTCTGCGGAGTTCGCTTTATCCCCTTCCCTTTGTCTGTGTTGGAACATTTGTAACTGGAATGGTAGATTTTAGCTTCTTGCCCTGGTCTCTTCTGAGATGAAAGGTCCCTCAAAAGAACTCCCCACTCCGCCCCCTGAAGAAGTCGCCTCCGTCATTAGTTTGGTATTCTCTCAATGTAAATGGCTGGAGCAGCCGAACGCGCGATCGTGGCTATGAAGCTGTGGTCTCGACTGAGTTCCAGGTTGGTCGTCTCAGCCTGCTCCCGGGACATGGTGTCGTACCCCTTATTTACATGGAGAGGCTTGTGGGCTTGGCAGTATCCGATCACCGGTTGGTCGTAACTGTAATAGGGTAAAGTCTTCATGTGGTGAGGAACCTGCACGAGAGAAGAGACCGAGAAAGAGAAATGTGTCAGCAATGCGTTCAGCCATGCATTTCTTCAGCTCTTATCACAGCACAGCCTCAAACACCCTCGCAGGAAGACAAACCTTTGATGCTTCTAGCTTGTATGGAGCACCTGCAGTTCTCTCTTCAACAGGACTACTTAAATTTGGCTTAGTTGGTGGGTCCCCGCTTGTACAAAGATGTTACATCTGTTGAAAGCCTATGCAACGCACCATCTGGCTAGGAAGGGTAAACTGGAAGCTGCTGGTAAGACAAACCTTTAAAAAACTGGCCCTTCTTCCACTGCCTTGAAAGGGGCTGAGCATTTCTGCAACAGCCAGCCCAGTGTGAGCATGTCAAAGGACTTGAAATGCTGACTGCCAGCACATGTAGCTGAAGGATGTCAGGAAAAGGTTCTTCACGAGGAGAGTGGGGCACTGGGACAGCAGTGGGTCCCATCCATCTCAGGGTATTCTATCATTCCAGCTTTCAGCACGGCTGGACCACACGTTTATTCCTCCTGCAACAAATCTGCTTGCCCAAGGTCATGATTTCGTGGGTCCCTTATCTTGCCAACCTCGCCAAGAGCCTCAAAGAGCCTTTATGGATGCTTGCTGGAGCTAAGCAGATCCAAACCTTGTAAAAATGTACTGGAAAAGTCTACAAGAACTATCCTGATTTATTTATTTTTAATGTAAATACAAAAATTCCAAATTTCTCCCCCTTTCCTATTTTTCATAAATGTCCTATGTTTGCAAATGTTAATCCTACAAGTAAGTATGATTTATGGCACAACATCAGACACAAATCTTTGCAGATAATTTTATCATCTGCAAGAGATGAGCTGATCGAGTAGAAGGAAATGTGTTCTTAGGAAAAAAAATCACACACTGCAGGAGATACAGGCAAGAGTTTATTCTGACACAGCTAGAAAACCTGAGCTCATTATAGCAGGAGGTTGCCTACATATAATTCAATCTTGTAACAAATGCCTCTTTATTTTCCACGCTGAACTTTAAGTGGAGACTACAGCACTAATTTATCACAAATTTTCATTGCAAGGTGCACATCATTCTAACGGGTACAAAAAAAGCAAAAGGCATTAAGAACAATTATGAGTTCTGCAGGGCGAGAGCTCCTCTTGCATTTGGATCTGATAAGCAGCAAGAATCCTCCCCCCATTTCTCTGCAGAACGCTGGAGAGCTTCCAAAACTCTTCCACTAGCTGGAGCTCGGCTGAAAACGTCATTTTCCGTGACAGTTGAATGGCAAGCATGCAGAAGACAAGCTGCTCGGCAGAATTTGATGGGACAACTGTATTCACTTGTGGATCAAATTCAGCCCTAGCGCAAGAAACTCTTACCTCCCTTCGGATACAGTAATATCTGTGCCAATTTGTATCAGGGCTGGAATTTGTCCTCAGCCTTTAAGGCAGCTCTTTATGGTTCTATAAAAGCCAAGGACTGTTTGTGTTCTGGAGAGTTGAGAGATTGAGGTCTTGGCTTTACAGCAATAATACACAGTACATTAACCACCTGAGTCCTGCGTGCAGCGCTGCTTGCTTGTTTTCTCCCCTTCTCCACACAGGAGTCAGAGGGATCAGGATCTCAACAGCATCCCTGAACAGTGGATAAAGTCGTTTCCTTTCCAGCTGGGTTGGTTCAAGAGAACCTCTCAGTTGTTTTCACTTAAAAAGTCAGCTTTGTGTATGTCTGAGGTCACATTAATAGAGGTTGGTGTGCCTCATATATGTAGGAAAGGTGGATAGTCTTATTATTAGTGTAAAAAAAAATAATAATTAGGTGTATCAGGCTATTCTCAAGCTTAAAGAGTTGCAGGTTTATCTGGAGAAAGTGTTTCAAGATGAAGGAAGCCCAGCTATGGATGTGCACCTCCCTGTTCTCAGGCATGGCCCTTCTACTGCCCTTTTTCTCCTTCTTTTGGGTCCTAGATCTCATCAAGGGAATTTAAGAGAATCATGCCAAAATCCTGCCAGAAGCATTATCCTTGAGCTACCTCCAGTGAAGACCACATGAAAAAAGTTTTTGGGATGCCTCTTGAATTGAGGTGGCAAGCCCAGGAACCGTCCTCTCAAAGGGAAAGCCCCAGAGGGCTGAGGCCCCAGAACCTGACAGTGCTTCCACAAAGACACGATTGTCATGATCAGTTCTCATTTACAATGAAACAGCAGAGCATGAACACTGAGCTCACAAAAGCTTTTTCAGGACATGGCTGCAACTACACCAACTATTGCAGAGGTGGACAGATGCACCGCTGCTCATTCGGATGTAAGTAAAAAGGATGGAGAAACACCAAGGACATCACTTGCAAGGCCATTCTGCTTTTCATTCAATATATATATATATATATTAAAAGCATCTAAGTTGCTGAAAATTTATTTTATTTTATTTTTTCTCCAGGATCTAAAGTAACTTTTATTTTGCTTCATTATTGCTACAGAACTAGTGCCTGAAATGCTAAGAGATACGACCTTCGACAAGTCGTTTTATGAGCTGGAAAATGAGAAGATGATGTCCTGCCCCTGCTCGCCCTCGGAGACCGGAGGTCTTTGAGGCAAGGGTGTTTGTGCAGGGACTGAAGCAAGCCTGCTCTGACCTAAGCTGGGGCCTTTTCGCTGCCACGGCCTCCGAGAGAGGAAATAAAAAGCAGATGACCAGAATGAAGAACACCAAACAGGTTACCAAATACCTCCCCCAAACTAAACGCAGACCCTGGGATTCTGCCATCACTATCTTACGGCCTCTCCCCTGGAAGACACAGTTTTCATTGGGGAGAAAAGGGAAGGAAGGGTGAGAATTTACCTGCCAGCAAACCAAAGGCAGAGGCAGGAACAGACCTGGGATGCTCTGGCACGGTGTCGTTTGCTGTCTCCTCCGTGCCACCCGCCACAGCCATTTGTGCTACAAAACTCTTTAAATTTGTTTGTTTTTTTTTTTGGTGATCTTTAGGTTCCCTTCCAACCCAAACCATTCAATGATTACCAAGGGGATGCACTCCAAAGCCACGACGTACACGTGCTGGACACAGCGGTGCCGTACGAGGGCTAAAAGCAAGCAGGATGCCATCCTCTGCTCGAACGCCTTGCCATAAGGGAGCGCACGGCCTCTCCAGCGCTGCACACAGTTGATTAAGTCGATGAATGAATGAATCTCTTCTCCAAAGAAAGCACTGACTCTATTAAACAACAAGCTTTATAAGCACTTCAAGTGTTCAGCAAGGGTTTTCGGCTAATGGGCTGGATTAGTTAGCTCGCATTAACTTCTGAAGCCTGCACCTCTGCAGATCTTCACTGGAAATGTAATAAACATTGCATCTCAGGAGCCACGCACTTGAAACAAATGCTCTATTACAAGTAAAATTTGCATAAACCCCCAGCTACAGGAGCAAGATAAAAGATTTAGTGGTGGAAATTCAGGAATGTAAATCTTCCCTTTTGAAGCTGAATTGACATTGGAGAGGTTAACGGCTCAAGAGCATTGCTGCCAAATAACAACTCCCTTCAAAACAAGCCGGACTAACTCCAGTTTCCCTGAGATTCAGTGAAATCCCACATCTGCATTCAAAATATTCCTCAACATTCCCTGTCCAGTTATCCCTTGACATTCAACAATGATGTTTCGTTAAACACCAAGTCATTTCAACATGTAAATGCATGTATCCGCGTTTCAGTTCAGGCATTTTTTATTTTTAAACGCCACACTGATTTTTATCAGCAGCTTTAGTTACTTGCATCAGAAACACTGGGATGTAACTGACTTACTCTTCAAAATTCTGATGTTTAATATGCAAGAAAGTTCACTTTAAAAGTATCAGTGATAAGAGTTCGGTTTCAAGTTCTGCTTCACATGGATGCAGCCATTAGTACCTAGATTTTTAAAGAAAACAGCAATAAAAATCCTTATTCTGGAACTTTAAAAAGTACATGAGCAAAGATGAAACCATAGCTAAATATCCACTGAACTTGAGGAGCTTTAACGAATATTGGCTTGGGTCCTAAATGAATACCAAGTGACCTTGCTTCTGCAATATTTTTCTCTTCCTACCACCTTTGATAGCATGCTGAATGCCCTCATACACCCTTAATTGCTTGCACTGCCTCGCACCAGGAGACTTGAGCCAACCTGAAATTCATCCCTGCTATGAACTTGAAGCTACGACACCTTACATCAAGTAACACCAGGAGAGTTTAACACAACACCAAGTTCTTCTTGCTGACTGCAACTCCTGCTTAAGTATTTTCTTTGTTCACAGCACCAGACTTACTGGAGGGAAGACTAGTTGGGGATCAGACAGAGATTAACGCTCTGTCTCGCACAGAATCACTTGCAGTTCTGCAAGATCTAATCACTAGCAGTCCCAGGTTGAAATAATTTCCTGGTAAACTGTTAAATCAAATTTGGGAAACACAGCTTTTCAGAACAGATCTATTTCATGTTGGAAATATTACGAGTCTTTCCTTTCAGCTTGGTTTTGAAGAAAGATCTCCAACCATTTGTTATCCCACAGAGAAGGAAAAGGAAGGAAAATCTTTCTTGAGAAACAAGAATGGCCATGGATGTCTGAATGCTCGTGTTCCCGGTGAGAAAGAACACTCCATTTTAAAAACTAAGCACAAGCTGTTTTTGTCCTAATGGAAAATGGAACAGGACAACCACCACTGCCTTGCATTGGACACATTTCTAAAAAAACAAACAAACAAACAAAAACAAACAAACAAACAAAAAAAAAAAAAACGAAGCATGAGTATCTTCTGGCAGTTAAACATTATCCGGTTTCAGATTTGCTGGTATTCTATAATCCAGGTAAACTGAATTATGTATAAATACTTGCCCAGTTAGTGATTACATGATTAAATTACACACAAATTCCAAAGTTGTCCATATGTAGTGGAAACTCGGCGTTACAAAATGTGGAAGCTATGCTTTCTCATTAGTGCTAATATTTAGTAACAGAACACCATGACTTCATTGCGGAAATAACACCATAGATGTTGATAAATCAAATTCAGAGTTCATTTAAAACCCTATCATAATTTAGAGTAAAAATAAGCAAGACATACTATCACAGCTTTACAATTAGCGAAGCATACTGCTTCACCTTCGAGATAGATTGATTAGGTACATTAGGCAGATATAGCTGGTATAAACAATTTCAGGGGATTTCATGCTGCTGAAAAATGACAGCTAACAACCCTGGAACATCCCTTTGGAGTCAGTTCAGAAAAACATTCCTCTTCAGGAAAACACACAGTCAGATACTTCCTGATAAACCCATTAAAATGGACAAAATACGGCCTTTAAAGGGAGTTCTGAAATACCGATGGCTGTTTTATTCGGTTTCCAATTGGAATAAACACAAGAGTGGCTGGCTGTTGTTTTTGTAAATAAACCTTTTGTTCTGAAATTTGTGTTGCCTAAGGTAAATCTCATTTTGGCAAAAAAAAATAAAAATCAAAATCGCATTTATTAAAAAAAAAAACAAACATACCCCGATAGTCTGAGCACTCCGTTACGGGGTGGTGTGAGGTTTTTAGGAGAACTGCTTTTACTGAAGTTGGCTGTGCAACATCCAAGTGTTTCAGGAGAACTGTCAACTTGATTTTTATGTGAAGGTCTTCAATATCTGTAATTAGCCCAGGTTTTCTAAGAGTTACAGATCCCGCTGGGAACCGCCTGAGGTTGGCATGCCTACATTAGGCACGAAGCATTAAGCAGGATTCCTTCAGTAGCCTGAATTGTAGGTGCAATTCCCTCAATCAATTCCCTGCAATTTCATGTTCAATTTCCTCCCCACTCCAGACAGAAGCCACTTGGGTGCCTCCTCCATCTATTTCCTCCCAAATCAGATTAACGGTCTGTGCAGCTCCCTCTGGGAGCCAGGCACAAGAAGGAAGCCTCAGGGTGTAGCCAGGGAGCCCAAGCCCTGGTGCTGAGCCCACTGCTGCCCTGAAATTGTTCCTATCATGAGGGGATCCCTCACCAGGTCTGCAGCTCCTGGTTTGCACCAAGAAATTGAGAACGTGCAGCCACAGACGGGTGGTGTTGGGATGTGTAATGCCAGCTCCTGGTCTCCTGCACAAACACACACATGTATGGTCTTAAGTGCTGGATGAAGAAGGTTTTTTTGTCCTAGACAGTGTTTCCTTAGCTTATTCCTACCATGATAGTCCTACAAACAGCTCTCTTCTTTAGCTCTCTGCATGATGCCTTGCTGCTGATAGAGGCACACATCTGCCACAAAGAATATGGGGCAGAGGGAAGAGGATCAGTGATCCCCTGGGATCTCAGTGAGATCTCTGGAGCTGTGGCTAAGGCAGAGCCCTGCTACTCACTAAAAGGCAGCTGCTGGATATGTCGTGGCCCAAACCTGACCGTGCCTTCAGCAGACTGCAGTTTCCAAACGCCCATCAAAGCAAGCAGCGAGCATCCAGGATAGGGACTGCTCGGACCAGACCTGGGGATGAAATCAAGATCTTCAGAGCCAAGCCTGAGCTCTCATCAAGCGTTCAGGGGTTGGAACAGGGCAGGGGCATCTTCATCTAGCTATGGGTTAGGAACCTTTTCTGTATTTGAACTTAACCTGCAGAGAAAATCAGTGGAAGGTTGTGGATGGCAGGTCTCGGGTCGTGTCCTAGTAAAAATAAAATTGCTATCAGTGGGAATTTGGAGCCTAAATATTACAAATGACTGACAGGGGGGACATTACTCTCACTCAATTCTTGTATTTCTAGCTGGGAAAATGAGATCCCAGAATTGACATAAACTATCAGGAGAGAGTTCCTACTAGGACAAATGTAGAGGAAGAGCAGGCAGGAGGCACAGGGCAGAAGAGAGTGCAGCCCGCAGGTACTTCTCATGGCCTCTTACATTTCCATTTATAGTTTATAACAAAGTAAACTCATCATTTACAGGCATAATAAATAACCACAGGAATTAAACAACAGTGTATTAAAAATGATTATAAGCATATTAACCTAATAAATTATATGTCATGGTAGTAAGAAAATTATGGATCTATGGGACCATATAATACCATAAAATTGATTCCATTAAAAAAAAAAAGTTGATTAAAACACATCTATTAATTTTTCATATGGCATTAAAAATTTCATCAACTTTTAAAATGTCTGTAAGCTACACAGGGCTTACCATAAAGGCAGAATTTCATGATTTATTCCGTCCTTGCACAGTGTATTTCATGTCTTAAACCCCTACATAATATCACGCTGTCAGTTTTGCTGCTATCATGAACTAGATTTTAAGTTTCCCTTTCCTTCCCTACAGATAGCTCCCTAATCCTTCCAGCCCATCACCCAAGTGCCTTTCCCTTTAAAACCAAACCTCTCCACGGATTGCTTAACTAAGTGTGTTTCTCCAAAGATCAGGAGGAAAATCATGCACACCGCACTGCTCCCTCTACGGGCCGATTTCATCTTTCAATCAGTAAATGAAAAGGTTTCCCTGAAGAGAACTCCCAGAAAGGAGAAAGCCTTCTAAGCCTTGTTATTGTTCCTTGGGCAAAATATTTCTTCTAAATAGCTTTATCTGTATTTCATGGAGTATCTGCTCGTGACAAAAAGGCTCGCTGATGAAAAGCCTGAAGTGAGATTCCCAGTAACCTTCGATTTTCCGCCTTGGAGGGCCAATAAAATAAACAAACTATCCAGATATTCTAATTGGAAAGCCATTAATATTGCTTTCAGTGCTATTAGGATAATCTCCTACAGAATTCAACGGGATGGGGAGGTTGGGGTTACAAAAAAGCTTTCACATTACTTAAGGACAGAAGCTCAGCTTTGCAGCAGCCCCGCAGTGCCTTGCAGCAGTTCCCTACCTCGAGTCCCTCGGGGACATTTGGGTGCCGAAGCACACAGACATCCAGAGCTTGAGTTTCTTTTAAGGCACCTCAGTTTTCATTTAGATACTTTAAAAAGCCAGGTTCTCCAGAGGAATTCCCGCTCCCTAAGTATCGCATTAAGAGCTGCTAAGCGTAGATCATTTGTACTTAACCTCTGAGGACAAGGCAAAGGTCCATCGAGCCAAGTCTCCAAGGGATCAAGAAGAAAGAGCAGAGCACAGGTCAGCAGTGTGGTAATAATGTCCACAGAGCATTCTCCTGACCTCCAACGCTCCCAGCTTCACTTAGCTTTCTAAATTGCTGGCGTTTCAGGCCTGAAATACCACGGGGCTGGATCTTCCCACATATTTAAGAACCTGAGGCACCCTCCCAGGCCCAGGGATGGCTCCGCACCCTTCGGAAGATGGTTGAATTTGCAGCTGGCATTAAGACAATCAGGTAATGCAGAGCAGTAAGGAAAGGACGTTCCTAACTGAGAGCCTTCCTCCAGCCCCAGTACTTGCTGTTCCCTCCTATTTGCACATGAGAATGAACTGGAACCTTTGGTTCTCCTGTGCCCCTGATTTTGCCCCAGTTATGCCAATTTCCCCCTTCCCGTCCCAGACAGGAGGACCAACTCCACAGCATCTGCCCTTGAAAGGCAAGGCTGACCTACGTGAGCTTTGAATCACCAAAATAAAACCTGAACCAGCTTCTGATACCTCGCTGGGGTCACAGGATATCCTGCAGCAACAGGGTGGATGGAGGGAGAAAAAAAAAAAGCCCAAGAGACATCACCTCGGTGCCAGCTCCTTCTGGTTGAGTCCTACGTGGAGCAGAGGAGAGGAGCCAGGAGAACAGAGCAGATGGAGATGGATGCTCTGAGTAGGAAAGGCTGCAAATTGTCCCGTTGTTTCCCTTTTCCAGCACGGCATGCTGCTCTCAGCCAGCGAGGCCAAACACCGTGCCTGTTTACCTGATCCTGGGGAAGCTCCTCCCTGGCTTTCAGCACAGCAGGTGCCACAGCCACCTACGTCCATGCTGGAAATGCCAGGAAAAGGCAGCTGGGAGGTGAAGCAGAGCCTCTGCGAAAGGTCCAGCAGCCAGTTTGGGAAGCAGAGCACTCTGCTTCTGTCAAAAAAAGAATGACAGCAATAGAGGGAAAGGTAGAGTTGTTTTTCCATGCAGCAATCAGGAAGATGGCAACCTGCTCCACCCGTTACCCACGATAAATAAGTGCAGTCTTTAACGTGAACATCTGATAACGTGGCTGCCACAGTGACAAATGAAGGCACTGGAGAATGATTGAAACAAGCCTCTGTCGCATATTAAAATACTGCCTTCTCATTAGATCTGCACAGAACTTACAGTGTGCAAAAGAGCTATCCAGAAATTGATGGCTTTTCCAAGAGTTTTAAATACTATTTAAAGTCGTACGTGAAAGCTGAACATGAAGACACCATTAACATACTCCTGAAAGCACATTACTCAAATTGCACAGGATTTCCTTAAGGCATAAGCAGTTATAAACAATGCAACATGAGGGCTTGTGATTAAAAACTACTGGTGCTAGAAGAAAGGGGATACCGGGTCCCTTATCAGACTGATAAAAAGTAGGAAGCTTTTCCTCCCCCGTTATCTAGTTATGCTATACCCAAAAGGTTTTGGTTGGAGTCAGATGACAGTCTCAAGCCGTTTCTGGTTGAAAACAAATGCTTAATTAAAGCCATATCTACAACTGGCACTAATTCTGTTTAATGAGGTAATGTTAAATATAGAGACAGCATCCACACCCTGCATCCCCAGCAAGCTGTAGGGTGGCAGAGCCCTTCTCCCCCATCAGTGTATAAAACTCAATGCTCAACATTACGGCATTGTCCTAAGGTGAGCAGATCATCGGTTTCATTTATCAATCACCCTGAGATGATTTGAAGGAGCAGGAAATGGGCACCGAGAGAAAAACAAATGGCAGAAAAAGGAAAAAAAGCTACAGGAGCTCATATGCCTGTTGTTTCACCCAGTCTGGGCATCAGATGGTCTATGCCAAACCATCGACGTCCAGACCTGTAGACCAGAAAGGTCTTAAGAAACCAAAAGCAGAGGAGCGAGCAAAGCATCATGACTGTGGCTGAGCACAAATTCAAGGCGTTATTATTTCTCCTGAGAAGCCAGTGCGATACCCATTTCCTTCGGGATAAATTTGCTCCGGTGGGATAGATGAAACCGCTGGCACTACAGACCTTCTTGGACACGGGAGGGAGCTCCTATTAGGCTGAATGTCTCAGCAGGATTCTCTTCATGAGAAATTACAACGTTTTAATTGCCTCCACTGTCTCCTAGCAGAGGAATCAGTGTGCGCAGTGGAACAAACACACTGGCAAGAACATTAATCCAGCAGCAGAACGGACAGCTTCTCCTCCTGATGTATGTCACTTCCATTAGTGCTGATGGGAGCAGCGTGCCCACGCCGAGAGGCGACCGCAACCCCCCAGTTTCCAAAAGGTACTGCTGGATGACTCATTTTGGGGTGAGGATTTATGTAACCTCATCTCCACTGAAAGGCTGAGGAACAGCCTCAGGATCTTGCAGCGCCGTAAGGGAAGAAGAGTAGGGCACAGCTGGAGGGAAATGTCTATTTTGGGTTCAGAGAGAGAAATTAATTTAGGGGTGAGGGTGAAGCGTTGGCAGGATGCCGCTGAGCTGCGGGTGACACGCTGCTTAGGACAGGGGCTGGAGGACTGGGGGCGGCAGCTCTGTGCTGGCAGAGCCAAGAAGCTGGAGTTGAACTTTCTGAGTTTGTGCCCTGACGCTGTGAGACAGCCCAGCTTTGCAGGGATGGGGAGAAAACACTCGGCTCTTTCCCCAGCTCCTCTGCCAAGCCTGTGGAGCACACGGGCTGCGATGGGAGAGTGAGGTCAAGTCCTTAGCAGGGTGCTGAAGGATGATGCTCTTCAGCCCAGCAGCTCCGAGAAAAACCCCTCTGCCTGAACCTCGGAGTCTGCCCTAGCTATAAATACACGACCAGGGGCTCCACCTGCAGAGTTCACTCCACGTACCAAACAGGATACCACAGAGGAATATTATGGCTGAAATTAAATTAAATATCAGAAAAAGCTTGGGAACACTTGGATATGAACTGCTACAGGAACTCACTGCATTACAAAGGCCTCTCTTGATCCTGGATAGGGCAAACACATTCTGCCCCTGCTGATCTATGAGCATGCGACTTGCAAAGGAAGGCTGCAACAGCAGCTCCGTTAGCTGCTCTCTGAAGAGACCCCTGAAATGGCAAACAGGAGAACCAGAAAAGGCAGGGTAAGGACTCGCACAGTAGACAGCATTAGAAAATTAATAACAAACTTGGGTTCATGCTTCAGTCATGTTCTATAGAATCTTTGTATATCAGAGATCAAGCAAGCAGAAAATTAATGCAAGACTGTCCAGCATTGCAGGCAAGGGCATTTCACAATGATAGCATTATTTTTTAATACTCTACAGGAAACAAATGACTTTTTCATTCCTCTGGGCAAGTTTTGTAATATGCAGGAAAATCATCAGTAAAGACATTCAGAATCCCTGAGAAAACTGGAAGAAAGATGGGTTAGGAAATATTCTTGGCGTAGCAATCTTTGCTGCCACAAAACCAAGCGGATCAATTCAATTACTCCATGAGAGCAAAACCAACGGAAATAGTTATTGTGCAGCAGCGGCTTAGTGACACTTTTAAAGCAGAAAGGGAGGTCTGGATGACATTCAAAACAAAATGCATGCTAAATCCCAAAAACAGGCATTGTATAACAGAAGAGGGGAGTGCAGCAACTACAAACACGCTGAAATATTAAGAAATTGAGGTGTGGTGGTTGTCCTGATGAGAACTGGCACGGAAACAACATGGTTGAGATGGCTTAGCAGCAGATGAAGGGTTTTACGGTCCCTGCAGAGATGGCAGGCAGCAAGTTGTCTTAATTTTGTCCCATTTCTGAATACCAGCAGAGCTGCTCCAGACGCAAGTTGAGGCTGGAACAGCCTTGGGACTGCTCCGTGTCAAGATCACCGCTGTCCCCTTTCCACCAGCTGCCAGCTGGCAAGAGCCAAAGCTGTCATTATTGGCGAACAGATCGTGAGGTGGAAATCTGACCGGAAGCCTGAGCCTAGCTCTGAAAAACAAGAAACGTTCGGAGTCATTCAGACAAGCAGAAATAAAGCGCCTTGCCTGTGCAGCTGAGCACTGATGAGCGTAGCCAGGAGGGGGCTGCAGAGCTCGCCGGCTGGCAGCTGTGCTGCTCGAGCTGGCGTTTGGGGAAAAACCAAACAAAGCAGGCTCGGACCTATTCTGACGCAACCAACATTAATAAGCAAAAATAGTTGTTGCCGACTTAGACCCTTTCTGTGCTTGAGCTCAGCAGTAGTGATGGAGTGTAAATGAAAAGAGGCAGGTTCAAAGAACCCCGCTGGAAAATAAAATCTGCCCTGCGAGCTACATTTTGGAAACCGAAGGAGCTGCTGTTAGAAATATCTGCAGCTCACGTCAACAGGACACAGCATGCTCGAACAATCTCTCAAGCAGCCAAGCATGAGCCTAACAGTTTCCAGCGACTCCGGTGTTTTTTGAACTTGTTCTGTTTGGGAAAGGTAACTCCGGTGTGTCAGAAGGGATCAGCACAGAGGGAAGCAATTCAGCTCTGGCAGCGTGGAGCATTTCAGCAGCGCGTTGCTGGAGTGCTGGAACACGAGGCTGCGACCGCCGACAGCCTCCTGCCCGGGATCTTTTCTCATTGCAGCCACCTAGAACAAATAGCCAACATACCTGGAAGATCAAGGCAATATCATGAGCTGATCCCTAACCACCCAAGAGAGAAACAGACTGCAAGAAGCAGGTTAAGGAGATGAATAAGCCTCTCATAATCCAAAAGCTGTTGTTTATTTGCAGTGCCTGGAGGCCTCGACCAAAACTGAAACTGCGCGGCAGCAACCAGTGCTCATGTGCTGAGTGAGAGCCCTTGCCCCGAAGAGCTTGTACTCCAGACAGGCGTGACAGATGAAGGGTGGGAGAGAGAAAACAGCAAACAAGCAAAAGATCTCAAAACTGATGCACAGATTGAGGGACAGATTTTTCCACGAGCTAAATAGATGAATACAGATCTTTTATCCCTAAATGACTCCCCGTATCATGTGGCCACTGTGCCTGTGTATATATTTGTAAGCGGTACAGCCCTGTACGAGCACAAGAGCTGGTGCTGAGTACTCACAGGGTCCACAACATCCACGTTTCAGAGGATTTTCAGCAAACTAGCTCCAGTCTGGTCCCATAAACACACAGAGCAGATCTGGCTTAGCAAAGGGATTTGGTCTCTGCTCTCTACGGCTGCTCTGGGACATTAACTGAAGCACAGTAAGTGAGGACGACCTCAAGATCCACATCAAGAGTGGGATCTGAATTAAAACACCAACATTAAACGCATCCTTTGCGAGCCAGGGATGGGATTCAGCTCTCTAGAGTCCCAAGACAGTGCAACATTACTCAAACCTCCCAGTTTAAAGGTGTTTTTGACTTTGACAACTGTAGGTTCAGGTGATGCTACAAACCTCCACACGAGGGGTTTGCCTACACCTACTTTAAGAGCCCTGTTTACTTTCTCATAATTAATCCAAGATAAACAAAGCCATCACAGAACTGAGCAGACAGATGCTGAAGCAGGTCAGTTTGGTCTTCCTTCCAAAGACAGAACACAGCACTCTCATCTCACCCCACAACAACACAGGAAAAGCACCAAAGAGCAGCTCTTTGGCAGAGCTCCTCTGAAGCAGAGTTGGAGACCCAGAAGTGGCTCTGTGCTGACAGCAACCTGCACAAACCTGAGTCTCTGCACATCTCTGACCACGCACTGCAGCTGCCATCGCCCTGCAGGTTGCACAGACCCCTCTGCTCCTTTCCAGCCTCTCCTCTCCAAATAAGAGAACAAAGGTGCCAGCGGGACTCCAGGCCACAGTCTGTGCGCTGCTGTGGCAAAGGGGCAGAAAGAGGAAGGCTGAAAGAAACAATCCCACGGTAACTGCAGCATGAGACAGACAAAAGATCGTGGAAAAGACATTGGATTTCTATTGCACTGAGGCTTCTCTCCAGGGAGCACAGAGCACGCTCCTGAGAACACCGCATCGAGGGTCTTCACCGCCAGCACTGAGCAGCGAGAGAACCTGGAGTAAACAGAAAGGGTCAGATCGAACTCCTCCCGCCCACACAGAGGGGCCCTGGGAAGCAAAACAAATCAACTTATCTCCAAAACTGCTTTCCTTCTCACCAGGGACTGGACAGGCTTCCTAAAACACAGAGCATGCTGTTCAGAGATGACACAGCTTAAAGGCAATGCTCTTTTTTTTTTTTGTCTGTCCCCAAACAAGGATGGAGCAAATGAGGGACAGCTTTAGGTATACGAAGATGAATAGGGAATGGAAGGCAGAAGATTTATCTTGTTGATAAATCAGTTCTGTAAGAAGAGCAGAAAGCACTGGCCATTTCTCTGTATCTTTTAACATCATACATAAGGATGTTTTTCAATCGGTTACAATGGGCTCGTGAGATTACTGGGGATTTCAGGAGCTAAATGAATGGCGTACATTTGGCACCTGGAAATAATTCACACTTGCACAATACAAAAACCATTGCATCTGTACCTTCCGCAACGCCAAACGTGGATAATCATACGAGCAGACATGACTCACAGCAAGCGTACTCCAGTCCGTAAGTTTTCACACATCAATTCTTTGCAAAATTTTAGAAAGAAAAGAAACCTGTTTTCAGCCTGCCACATTTGTAAGTCAGATCATGGCAGCTACAGGAATAAACAACAGTTGTTTGCCCTTGTGCTGCACCTTTCATCCAAGGGCTCTGCAGTCATTATTCAGATAAGTCTTGTGTTGCTGCTTTGAGACAAGCAGATATCATTATCCTCGCTTTATAGATAAATAAACAGAGGTCAAAGAAATCCCCCAAGGCAATCTAGAGAGTTAAATACCTACATCAAAGGGTTTAACAAAGACTGATATCACTATTCCTACCAAAAAGGCAAGGAAACAGAGAAAGACAAGTTGAAGCTGTGAGCCCAGCATCAGATAACTGGGCCTGGGTCTTCAGTCTCTAAGAAAACCTCACCTGAGAGCTGTCTGCCCATATCAGCTTCACCTAGAAACAAACAATCGTATAATGCACCTGAACACACCCCTGGGTTTGCTCACTGTGACCTTCAAACAAAGCGAGCGCTTGCTACAGAAATTAAATATTTACATGGAGTTTCCAGTCATCGTCTCCCTGCTGGTGCGGTTTGCCCAGTGCCTCGCTTCTGGGTGCGTGTCCCTCCAGGCCTTGTTCTGGACTCAAGGATCCTTGTGGGTCCCTTCTGACGTGGGATATTCTATGATTCTGCTCCGCTGCACCTTCCCCAGGGCCTTGACTGTGAAGGGATGGGTCAGGATGGGTTGGGACGGATCACGACACTGTGAGTCGTGAGCTCCAGCCCCAGCTGGGCCCTCAGCCATTTGTGCCTGACCAGGCCTGACTGGAACCGTCCCTGCTGCTCACCCAGAATTTCTTCTAGAGATGTCAGACCGTTCCTGAATAATTCTTTTGGATATTCAGTACTCGTTTATTTGCCTAATTTCATCATTTTTCAGCTGGACTTTTGGCTAGGGGTAATGCTCATTTAGTACTTAGGTGCACAGCTCTGTGGTGCGATACGGCCCTACTACCGTCGGCCGTAAAGACCATGCTGACAAAAGGCTTTTGGAGGAGGCATTAAAAGGGGCTTTAGAAGCCTCAGAATCTTAAACATTAAACCCAATGATTCAGATCAAGGGCTATTAAATCAATTAGAGATGGTCTGCAATTCAGGTCAGTGAAACTCATACTCTGCTTCTGTGGCAATATGCACAGTCTTTTACTGCGGTCAAATTCAGCTGGTTTTACCCTTTATGAAATCAATAGGACTCTCCCAGAGGGCACGGCCCATGCCGTGGCGACTGCCCTTCTTCACCACAGCTCTGCCCAGGGCGTACAGCAGCTGCTCCAGCTCACTGACGGTCCCACTACTTACCACAAGGGCCTCAAACAATGGCTAAAATGGAGTCCTCTGGGCGCCACCTCAGTTTAAATAATAAACAGAGGTGGTGAGACACTGGAACAGGTTGCCTTGAGAAGTTGTAGATGCCCCATCCCTGAAGGTGTTCAAGGCCAAGGTGGATGGGGCATTGGCCAACCTGACCTAGTGGGTGACATCCCTGCCCATGGCAGGGGGTTGGAGTTAGATGATCTTTAGGGTCCCTTCCAACCCGAGCCATTCTATGATGACAAGGCCCTTCTGTCCTCCCTGGGGGTTCTCTCACTCATATAAACAAAAACACGGGAAGGTTATTCAAGTGTCCGTTAATTTCCTAGTAATTACGGTGCTCCTCCTCTTTACTCCAAACAATGCACATGAGCTTGTACCAAAACAGAAGCCATCAGAGCAGCTTCAGAGTTGAGCACCTACAGCCAGCCCCTTGCTACCTTGACATGGTGCTGAGGATGGGCCTCGGAGCCCTCGTTCCCTCGTTAGGAACAAGCCACCGAGTCAAGGCAAACGACGGTAGCACAGTTGCCAGCTGGACAATGGTTGACATGGTTACCCTTTTCCTTTTTGTGCTACAGGTATGTAGTAAGTTCAGCTTCAAAACCTCACTACAATGTGTAACACAATGCCATGCAGTCTCTTCCTATTACCATGGAAGAAAAGAATGTGCCATTGACAGACTTCGGTGCCCTTTTAAAGGAGAACAGCTCTGACATCAAAGCTCACAGCACTCCTCTGCAATAGTTATTCACTGTGTCTTTGTGGTCAGGAACTAAAACATTTTTATGAAGTTCTAAGGGAAAAAATTATCTCCTGAAAATGAGTCTCTTGTAGTAAGTGCTGCAAATAATGAACAGCTGCACTGTTTCCTTTGGAAGGTGAAACGAAGGAAATGCAGCCTTAATGTGCATTTAGGCAGGAACGGTCAGTCTCCAAGACATTTATTGGGCATAATGGAAACATTCAGTTGTCAAAGGGAACATTCAAAAAAATTGACAGAGTTAGGCAGGATGCATTATTTAAACACATATTTATCTATCAGAAGGAAAACAGCTGCAGATTAGGAGGGAGTGTGATCAACCATGGCTCAATTGTAGCTTCCACCATATGGTTTTTGTCTGACGGATTAGGGGACTACCTTAAATCCATTTTTCCCCCTGTTTGCAACTGGGGCCTGTGTACTGCAATACAAAAGGAAAATAAAAAAGCGCATCTATCTTCACAAGATGTCCTTTCTTTGAGGGCTCTGCTGCTACTCCGTGACAAAAATGACAGCTCCCTCAGCACACCCGATGCGGTGTGAATTTGTACGCTAACGCCGCGATGGCAGTTCTCGCACTCACCCTCTGCTGCAAGACTTGCATTCGGTCCCCTTACCCATCCTGTGATCCTTCAAGCTTCTTTCACCCATTCCTTCAGTCCAAAGCTGGTGGGTATTTCACTGCAAGGAGCCTGGTCTCCAGGTCAGTTCTACAGCTTTCTGTAGCAGCACACTCAACCTGCCCTGCTCCACATACATCAGTGCTCCAACAGTTTTTCTACGTGCATCCCAAAATAGCCCGGGAAAAAAAAGCAATCACCCAAACCATGTTGCAGCCTAAATCCATTTCTTGAAACAAAATTACCAGGGAATCATTAAGGTTGGAAAAGACCTCCAACCATCCCCCTGCCACCAATATTGCCCACTAAGCCATGTCCCCTAAGTACCACATCCAACCTTTCCTTAAATACCCCATGTTTGGTCCATTTTGGGCTGTACACCAAGGGTGGGAAGGGACAGTTAGCAACTAACTACTGCTTATTCATGTATGCTGGTTGAATTGCATTACTTGTTGGAGTCATGGTCATGTTCGCATGAAACGCTGCTTGGCCCAAGCTCAGAAAATCCCCTGAATAATCCCCTGCGCATCGCATGGAAGCTGCCACGCTGGAGCTCTGATCCTAGCCCAAGACCCGGAGGGGCTCGTGTAATACAGAACAATTAATTCTGGCCCTGTTGAAGACAAATAGGACCTTGGCAGTTGATGTGCCTGGCTGCAGGATGCCCTCTCAGGCAGGAAAGGAAGGTGAATTACTTTTCCTTTCCACCCAAGTCAGACCTTTCCAATAGTGATAAATGCAATTATCAAAGCACAGTATCTTTTCTGTCCTGACAAGGTGCACTTTACCTAGCCCAGATGTGAGGCAAGGTCCTCTCTCTGCAACACCGTGACCTGCCTGCTTTCCTGATCGTAAACCCTCGGTAAGGACAGGACGCTGCAGAAGCTCCTTTGCCCGCCAGCTCATACATGCCCTCCAAAGCACATATAAATTGCAAATCCATTTTGTGTAAAAGCAATGGCCACAAAACACATGCAGTGGAAGCCTTGTCACACTCAGCACTCACTGGGGGAACAAACTTGTGTAAATCTCCCTGACTTTCCCATTGTGCCTGTGCTTGCCCTAGCTCCGATACGCCACTGTACTTGGCACAGTTGGGGAACCACTGTTGGGATGTCCAGCAAACTAACAATTTGAGCTTCTACTGGATTATTGCGACCAAATAAAGAGTTAGCTCAATCTAAGCAATGTGCAAAGTCCATAGCAAGATTGTAAGTCGACTTTCTTAAATGAGGCTCTGCGGCTGATCGACCTTGTATAAGAACTTAGGTCTGACCCTATATCAACTTTTCATTTTTTTTCCAGCAGCTCCAGGCAGCTTGGGGCTCTGGCTAGCCATTTCCAGCCAGGTCAGCACCCATTTCCAGCAAAGAGAGAGAGCACTCTCGCATTGAGGCACTCCAAAAGGGTTTACTTATTCCAACCTACACAGCAGCAGAGAATTCTTGGTGTAGCATAATGAGTGGCATTTGTCTTCTCCTAAACACTTACCAAGATGAGGGAAACAAGGACTTTTTGCACTTTTCCTTCCCCTTTTAAAAAAAACATTGCTTTACATTTGTCCCTACCTTTGGCTTTACAATATTTTTCTGAGTAAAGGTGAATTTCTTTTTTATTCCCCCCCCCCCCCCCAGTTCCCTATTTTCAAACCATACAAAAAGCTTGGAAAGCTTACACCTACTGCAAAATTTTGATAGCAAGATTATATACTTTTTTTCTTTTTAATTTGAAGGCTCAGTGTAAAGGAGTAACAAACTCCAGAAAGTTTTCTTCTTTGTTGGTTTGATTATCTGTGGTTTTATTTATTTCTTTTAAAAACTACGTTAACTCTATAATTGAATTTTATATCACAGTACTTCCAGGATGTGTCAACTTCAAGATCAGAGAGCAAAAATATTTTATGCATTTGCAGTTACGGGTCCCTTGTATAAATCCTACCAATTTTAACTTTTTCATACTTAATATTTCAAGGAGAAAGCACTTGAAAACTGCTTTACAGGCCTGCAACAGACTTTGCTGCTGGCAGATTATAATGGAAAAAGCGCTATCAAGAAACAACATTATTTCAGGCTCTGTTTCCAGAGGTTGGTTGTTCTTTCTTATACTGAACTTTTTAAGCGCCGCAAATAAGGGATGAAGAATCAGGATATTTAGCTGTCTAAAGATGGAAATAGATTTCTCTAGTGACTTTCAAAACTATTTTCCGAGATGAAAATTGTTGAAAATCAGGCAAGTTGGGTCCTAACCTTCTGAAACATTTCAGTAAATCCCATAAAACACCTTCCTAATATCTTTAAGCTACCTGAGAGCCTCTGGAAATCTGGCTCCAATGTTTCACGTGCTTACAGAAGGGAGGAAGCTTAGATTAGTTTTTAAAAACTTCTTATGAGATTCAGCCCCGCTGCTCTTCAAATCTGTAGAGTGGCACAGTCTGCTGCAGGAGGAGAAGCTGGACCCTTTCTGGGTAGAAAGATGGCTCCTGTTGTTTCTGACAGAACCAAATGAGAAACCAAACGTAACAAGAAGCAGACTTCTTCACAAAAGGGGGGCACTGACAACCAGCGGCTGTAAGGGACCTAAATCCTGTAGGGTCAGGCTTGCTTTTGTGGCTATAAACTCGATGACTGCAACCGCGCCAAACCCTGCTCTAACACCGGCCTGAAGTTAACTGCAGCTCTCTGACGTTTCCCCAGAGATGTTTGCTTAACAGGAATTTCCTTGAACACGAAGCGTCTTTAATGATTCTATCAAATCCAAGTTAACAGCTTGGGGATGTACAGCCATTTGCTCTAGCATCAGAAATGTCTGTTTTAGAGCTTCAGCACAAACATTTTCTCTCTCTTTTTTTTTTTTTTTTTAAATTCTCAACAAGGTTGTTCTATTTAGCTTGGATCTGATCACAACTCATCGGTACTTAATTGCATTAGAAACAGCAACAGCAGCCTAAAATCCTTTCACCTCTACTGAATCTATGAAGCTGGAAACAAATAACTAAGCCTGTTTCCATATAAATATGCAAAATCCATGCATATTGCTCTCGCAACACACAGGTAGAGGTAAGGATATGAGGCTTATCCTCTGTTTAGTTATGCTAATTCCCTTGATGCCAGTAGATTTACTCCCTATTTATTTGGGTATAACTAATGAGAGGTCCATGCTATTTATTTTCATGTGTGCAGGCAAAACTGTGAACAATACTACATTTCCAACACAAAAATGTGATGTCTAAAAATCCAGTATTAAAGGTAAGAAAAAATGTAAGCAACAAAGAAAGAAAAAAAAAGGGGTCCAGCAAGTTCCCCACTTCTCTACAATCTCTTTTTACTAACTACAACCAGCCTCATTTCATTTCTTTGTTCTTTGCCATGGTAACATGATATTGGTTTCACAGAGCTGATTTTCAACGCTGTTTATTAAATGCACAAGCCCATTGAAAGGTTGCTCATCCTAAAAACAGTTTTCTATGTCAGAATGCCATATACTTCTCCTTATAATTTGTGTGTTAACATAGGAAGTTCTCTGAGTAATGAAGAGATCGGTGTGTACTAGCAGCATTATCACTATACCCAAGTTTTTGTACACAGAATCCCGCTGTTGAATACCCAATGTGTAAGTTTGAACCTTAAACTATTTTTAACTGCTGCATATCACTGAATCGAACAGCAAACTGATGTTTGAGGGGGGGCTGGGGCACAGTTGCAAGTAACCAAGCTATTATCTTCAAAAGCAAGTTTGACCCTAATGAGTTTAGCTCATTTCCACCAACTCCTTGCCTCCTACAAGAATCTGTTCCCCATTAACTTGTGTTCTTTTGATGTTATCAAATCACACGCTGAACCCACAGCGCTCAGCTGTCCTTAATTATCTTCAGCCTCTACGTCCCCATGACCATCTTGGAGCCCCTTCCCACGTCTGTTCCCCCAAATTAACATTGTCTTTTGGCCCACCGTTGTCTCCTGGCAGGCCCTGAGTCCAGAATTTGGGAGCAAGACTTCTACTTCTCCTCTAACCTGGCAACAGCAGCTCACAGCTGAACAACGCTCAGGGAAAAGACAGTCCTCAATGTCCTGTGAAGCAACGGGGAGGGAGGGAATCACACAGATTGCAGCTACTCAGACTCAGTTTGATGGAGATACAACCTACAGCACCTTAGTGAGGTGAGAAAAGCTCACTCCACACAAAGCTTTGGCTGGAGATTATGCTGTGTAAATGAGGGAGGCAAAACCCTACTGATCTGGTAGTGCACGCCTGCAAGTATCTCCAGTTTTAGTTCATTTTAACATATAGATGGGAAATTTTAGTTATTATTTCCTGGAAAACACAATCACCTGTTACGGCCTACGGAAAAATTACAGATGCCATCAGTAACTCACTGTGCCTTCAGTGTGAATATGACAAGTACAGAGACCCTCAGGATCTCTCAAGGAAATTACATGAAAATTAAAAGGCATTTTGAATCAGATTTTCTGCTCAAAGCCATTGGCTTTGGAATTCCTGCCTAAATCTGCAACTCTCTTAGACTTGGTCTTCGCCCGGTCCCAGCCTGGCACAATGAGCTGCCCTGAGCATCAGGGACAGGAAAGGTCCCTGGGGCTGTCTTACAGAGGTCAGGGCCACCCCACAGAGACTGAGGGCAGGGGGAAGAGACCACAACCTTCCCCCATCACCTAGGAGTTGTTCCCTTGGGTATATTCACAACTAGGACAGTAAGCTCCCGTCTCCACTTGAGGGCTGCCCCGTTTGTACAGCATCCTACGTGCAGGTGCTCCTCTATAAGCAAAATCTCTGCCTGAGATTATCCCATTTGTGATTGTGTTCTTGAAAGCAGAGTGATGGGAAGACTCTTCTTTACACCCCGCTAGGAATACTCTGTAGTGCATAAACAGCCGGATAAAGACGAAAGCTGTTATCTTCAACTCTTCTGCATCTTTGATTCTTTCAGTAGCTGAGTCAAAGTACGACATTTCTACTAAAAGGAGTCATCAAATTTTTGATGCCTGTTTAACAACTGTCGGATCAGTGATGTTACAAAGGCAACAAATGTAAAAAATGCTGCTCCTCCCCAGACCAACTCCCGAGGAAAGCATTTCTCCATTCAGGTTTACGCTGATACGAGCGAATAACACGCTCGCAGAGACACGGCGAAGACGTGCCCGAGAAGAACAAAACCCGAGTACAATTAGAGAAAGCAGCATGAGCTCTGAACTTATGGGGAGCACTGCCAAGTGAAACAGCAGCCGCCGAAGAGCAGCGCGGCGCAGAGCGCAAGGAGAAGCGTCGGACAATCTGTTACGGAGCTCATTTCATTCTGTTCGCAGGAAGGCACGAGGCTCCTGCCCTGCGAGGCGCGGGTGGCTCCGGGGAGAGATAAATCCCTTCTGCTCCCAGGCTCCACAGGAGCCGAGGAAGTCAAACAGGGACCGTGGGGACACGTTTTCCCTTGCTGTTGCAGGCTGCTGCCACTCTCTGCTGCACCGGCCCCGCAGTCGGCTCTGCAGGCTGCTGTCGGGGATGCTGCAGCATGTGGAAGGAGAGGGCTGCTCCCAGCGGACCTCGGCTCCATCTGTGTCACTCCATCCGTGCTCGCTGCTGCGTCTGGCTGAACGGCACTTAAAGGAATGAAGGCACAGCTCTCGCTATTAAGTGAACCCTCTTACCTTCATCTGCTCCCTAGTACTCCAAGGGCCCTCGCGAACTAGAAGATGCATAAAATTAAAGACCAGTAAAAGCATAAAATTAAAGACCAGGAAAAATAAAGACCAACATCCTCTGCAGGAACTGAGAACGTTTTTTAAAGGGGCTGAAACATTTAGAAAAGTTGAGACGTTTATGAAAGACATTTATAAATTTTCAGAAAACAGGGTTTTTTTTCATCCAATCTTCCGCTTACCAGTAACTGAAGACCCCAATTCACTTTCCACTGCCAAAAAATTAACCCATGAATTTTTTATTTGCTGGTAAGAAGCAGCTCTCCAGCAACTTCAGTATGTCCTTGGCAGACTTGTGTAGACTGGGAAAGGAAAATGTTTCAAGAATAAAATAACCTTGAAAGTTTAAAAAGGGATACTGGTCTTAGTTTCTTCCTTAAAATACACCAGTCTGAAATACGGATTTCCTTAAATAAATATGTTTTAAGGCTGCTATTTAAATGTCTCTGCTTCCCTGCTGGGCTTTGAGGAAGCGGTTTCCAACAGCACCGCTAGCTAGGATTCCTGCCTGGGACTCGGGAGACCTGGCTCGGGTCCCAGCTCGCCGGGTTCATTCATCGCTTCTGCTCCAAGATTCCCAGAACAGCCAAGTTTTTGCAAAGTGCTTTGGGATACGCTAATGAGAAGAGCTAGAATTGTGATTCTACACCCTTAGTCATCATCCCACGTACTCATTATTTACCTCCATGTTTTTTTTCTACAGGATGGAGAGAGGAAAGCTTTACAGTTTGCTCACAGCATCCTTTTGAGGTTTCTGTGCAGGCACCAAGTGGAGAAGCCTGACCTGCAAAAAGAGCTCGGAGGAGGCAAATGAGCTCATTCATGGAAAGCCCAAGCACCAGTTGTTGCAAAATCTGGCAAGGTTGGGTGACGAGCCAAGCTGTCCATACACTACCCAGTCACATGCATTCATGAAATGCAACTTTCTGTTTTAAAGTGCACTGTTTAAAGCAACCGAGACCTGAATTTCAGGTCTATCCAAGTGACAGCAACCCCAGCAGTACGGTGGTGGCTGGCAACAGGCTCCAGCTCAGGGCAAGTAACCGCTGAATGCCTGTAAAGCTTTTGGAAGAGGAGCGGTCTAGGCACGGAGCCGTACGCATCAACTCGAACAACTCTGCTGTTCATGAGGAGTCCCTGCTAGCAGCAAAGGCTTCCTGGAGACTGCTATTCATGCAACAGGCGTATCCTTCTATACAACAATGGCTTTTCAATGAACAATCTACCAACAACAACCACTTCGAGTATAATTAAGTAATTAATTATATTTTCTAATCTATTAAGCCTTGATTGCTTATCAAAGCATTCAGCTGGATCATTTTCCTCTTGTCATTTCCAATTAATTTTGCCTTTATTTTTTTTAAACAAAGGAAAAAGTCTCTCAAACTTCATGGGGAATCGGGGCTTCAGTGGAGCAGAAAGAGCAGTTGATATTTTTCTTGAAACCACAGTTTACCAACAGATGATGTAAACATGACTCCACAGAAGTAGAGCACCTGATTGCTCCGGAGTAGGAAGTGCTTATCGTTTGCATTAGCGAAAAACTCATAAAGGCAGTAATGCTTTTATGGCTCTAATAATCCCCGAAGCTATGCAGTCGCATTCACCGCGGTGCAGGATTAAACACAGCAGCACGGGGTAATCAAGAATTAAACTCATCTGGCTTCACATCTGCAAATCGATACAGACTGATATCTACTGTGCAAAATTGCCAGCTAACCCAGCCAAGAACACGAGGACGTTCGTAGATGGCTGAAGCTTGCACAGCTCCAAAGTCCACAGAATTACCCTTGTTCAACAGAACTGGAAATCCAACCCACATTTCAGTCTTAGTTGTTAAAAATGAGTATGCACCCTACAGTTTTATCACAAAATAACCTGATTTTTGCCTCCAATTTGTCCTGGGACTTTAGGTGAGCAGAGGAAAGCTGCAAGTATCCAACATGGGGAAGGAAAATCTTGGCTGTTGCAGGTCCCCTGTTATATTCGGAAAGGAATTTTTGGAGAGAAAAACCAACTTTTGTACCCTATGTTATGTGTCCTAGTGCATTAAAAAATTCCCTTATTAAAGAGGGAATTTATTTGGTCTAACAATGCATCCTGATCTGCTACGTTTGACCTCACAGAGGAAAAAAAAATCAATAACCAGAGACGAAACGCATCAGTGTTATTCATGGCACAGGTAATTAAACCAACTCAAATTGTGCCCTTTGAAATTTCACAATTAAAAAAAAAAAAAAAAAAAAAGCAACCCTAAAACACGTCAAGGGCAGGATCTAACCTCTGGGAAGCACTCGGAAGCTTACCAAGGCAGGCGGGTCTCCTGGGAAGGGTTTGAAGCACAGCTTCAGATTCTCTTACATCCCCTTTGTCTGCATTAGCAGCAAATTACAAGCCTCTTTGCATGTAGTCATCTATTAAACTATTAAAAGGCAAATGAGCCAGGTTTTCTCCTTCTTACTCCTTGTCCAGCTGGGCCAGGAATGTTTTTGCATTGTATACAATGCATGCATGAAGATAATTGATTGCTTAATCCCTCGAGGGCATATAATCCAGCTGGAATTAATTGCAGAGCCACAAATGAGTGCTGTGGTATTAAGAAAAAGTGGTATAAAGAAATATATACAGTGGTATACAGAAATATATACTATGTGCTATATGTCCATATATCGTATATAGTCCATACGATATGGAAATTTCAATATAAATACAACTTATAAATACCTGGCTGTGATTACAGCGAAAGAAAGATCGATCCCTATATGAAATGAGATGCAAAACACTGGGACGAGAGGAAAAGTTCTCTCATGGGACAGCAGGGGATAACCTACTAATAACAGTCGTTGGGATGCAAAGCTCCACTACAGACTGTGCTACAAAAGCAGATGTGCTTTGGCTGTTCCTTTTCCCTCGGGATGCCAGGATTTCTAGGGTGCACCTAGGAGCTGGGATGATGCCACTTTTCCTCCCTGCCGTGGAGCTCTTACAATTGCTTCTTTTTCACTCTGCGGGGTTGTGTGGTCTTGGCACAGCTCTGGGATCTTTTCCTCGGGCACTGCAGCCCTGCATCCTTCCTCGCAAGCATCGAAGCCTCTGCAAATCTAACACAATGCGTTGGAGCACATAAAATTTCCTTATCAGGCAAGGTGGTTTTAGTTATTCTGAAGCTGGGAGAGCAGGACTGGAAAATTACCCAGCTGGGTACTGATACATCACACATAAAGTACAGTCAAATGGAACAAACCACACAAAATTAACTGCATTCGCTTCTGAGGATAATGATTGGAAAAGATGCTTCATAAAATAAAATATAATGCTAATTATGCTTTTATGGAACATGATTATTTAGCCTTCCTCGCTACAGGGAGGCGCCCATCAAAGCTAATATTCACCGAGGTCCCGAGCTAAATTCCAGAACAGGGCTTTTCAAACTTTTTCAACTTGGCTGCCATCGACCCTGAGGCACCATCACCCAGCACAACATCTCCGCTGACTCGGTGAACTTTGCTGCTCGCACCATCCCACAGCTCAGCCGTTTTGGGAGCTGCACGTTTTCTACTCTGAGTACAGAGACTGACCACTGCTACTGCAGGGCTCTGAACCTCGAGCACCCAGTAAAAAAAAAATAATAATCTCAGAAAACATCAAGGAGAGAATTTCAACATTTTGCCAGGATCATTTTCTATTGGAAAAGCACCATTTTTGCAAAATCGAAGGTGTTCACAGGAGTGTATCAGTTTTGATTAATTTCTTCATTGATAAAATTCAGAGATCTTGTTTCTATTATATTGTTTCACAGTAGGTTTGAAGAAAAATATACTTCTATTTGCTTTGCCAATAGCACAATAAAAAATTCAAAGAAATCTTATAAAAACATTAGCTACCTGAAAAAGATTCAGCAGTCCCAAAAAAGTTTCTCATGTCTTAAAACTGTGACTTTTTCATTGTGCCTGAATGTTATCCTCAGCTTAAACTTTTCCCTGAACACATCTGCTGTTCCTCGTTAGCTCATGGAAAAGGTTGTGGCATATTTTAGGCTGACAAGAACCCAGAACACTTTTAGCTTGCACTAAGAGTAGCTGTGAAAGGACTGGAAATGCAAATTGAAAAGGGTCTCGGGAAAGGAACTGCTGTCCCCCAGGCATCAGCTGTGTCCGAGAGGCAGGAACCCATATGTTTCCAGCCCCAAGACCAAAAGTCTGTCTTTCTTCAAGGAGCTGAGTTTTACCTCAGCTGTGTGAGAAAATGCCAGGATCAACAGAAGCTAAAATTGTGTCCGGAGGCATTTGGAGTGGGTTCAGGGTTCACCGGTGTTCCCCTGAGCAATGCTTTCTGCACCTGTTTCAAATCAAAATCTGTCTTGTCTTCTCCAGCAGCCTCTTGTTTGTATTCTTCATCATTTTGGGCACCTGCCACACCAATAATGTTTCCTTTCCAAATGCAATAAAAAGGATGCTGCTCAAGCTGAAAAACTTACCTGCTGCTTGGCTTTTATTGGAGCCACTGCCCACGTGTAGACATGGCTGGGCTTGCTGCAAATACAATTTGAGCCTTTCCTTCCCAGATATTTATCTGTGTTTTACCACGGTGATTCACATCGACCCCAAGCTGGTTATTTAAAGGAAAGATTTCTGCAGCTGGATATCAATGGAAGGATTTGACGTTGTTATCATTAAGGTGCGACAACGAAGGCTTGTCAGGTGAGGAGTTTTGCTCAGAGATTTGGCATTTGGCCCTCCGTACTTGCCCATACTCAGAAATATTTGGCCCCCCATGCTTGCCAAGGCTCAGAAATGCTGGTACTGGGTGTGGAAGAGGGGAAGGAGGGCAGGATGGGATGGGATGACAACGTATGCGGTAGAAATTGCCTGTATACTGAAGGAATTGCCTTCCTTTCACTGTCCTTTGTCTTTGTTTCTATTTCAGAAATCAAAGTGAACTATCAGCTCCGAACACTAGTTGAAATGAGACTCGGTATCTATTGTCTCCACATCACACACACACAGATAGCTGACTGCAAGGCAAAGCACCAACAGCTCTAGGCAAAGCTCCCAATGAGACCCATTTTCTGCTCTAACTACCCCATTGCGCTTAATTAATTAACCCATTTATTTTTATGCATTAAACTATATTTTTTATATATTAATTAATACGGTATTCACACTGCTGTAAGATCTAAAACCCTTCAGTTAAGACTTCAGCCCCAGCATGGCAGGCAGCAATATGGTTAGGACTGTACTTGAGGAGCCCCGAAATAGGATGCTGCCAGACGGGTGAAAAAAGCGATGAAATGGAGTCAGCAAGGTGACAGATTTGGAACTGGGTTTCAGAGAAAGTCAGTGTTGTGTCTCACAGGGACACTCGAAGCAAAGTTGTGGGAGTGCGAGGAGCGTGAGCGCGTTGGTCTCCGAGCCACAGCCAAGTTGTGAACAGGACCGCAACGGGCTGGAGGGATGAAGCACGTGGAGGAACTAATTCCAGGCCACGGCTTCTCCAGAAGCTCTACCCACCTGGCAGGGAGAAAGGAAAGGAAGGAGAGCCCCCACTTTGCACAAAATGATTTTCTCATTTCAAGTCTCTGATGAGTCTAGCGGGTGCCGCTGCATCCAGAGCGATGAAGTGGGATGAAGGCGCTCATCAGGACATGGTTTAGTGGGTGACACTGGCAGTAGGGTGGGCGATGGTTGGACCAGATGATCTTGAAGGCCTTTTCCAACCTTCATGACTCTCTGATTCTATGATCAGGTCAGTGTGCCTGCAAAAAGAGCGCCACAGCAAACCCAGAGCTGCGCTAGCGAGCAGAAGGGCTCCTCCTTCCCCCTCTCTGTGAGCCCCGTTATCCCATCGGGACATCTACTAACTGCTCAGCCCCTCCTCGTCTTCCCCCAGGAATGGATTTCCTCTCAGAAACTTCACATCTTGCACGTGGGAACAACCTTTCCCATTAAGGGGCAGTGATATTTGGGCTACTAATTACTGAGAATGGCCCTACACAACGCTCATGCTAACAGGAGGCATAGAGAGCATTTAATTCTTTCACATTTCTTCTTCCAGGACACACAGCAGACAGGTAACAATCACACCAGAAAACTTCTTCGAGAAAAATAATCGAATCTATGTCAGGGACTCAACTTGGTGAGGAAATTCATTTCTCTGTCAATACCAGAGGAAAAAGGGTTTCTCATCCTTCTCCTTGGGTATTGAAAGTCATTCATTTAAAAATAGATATATAGATGTATTGCCATTTTTGACTGCTGAAACAATGCACTAGCACGACAGTTAACTGCCTCTGGATAGTAAATAAATTTCCTGCCTTACTGAGTGAGGTGAATACAAAAAGATGAAGCACTAAATCCTGCCCATGGCATGCCATCTCTATCTTAGGTTGTCATGCCAGCAAAAATTATATTGAACTCAGTCCAAGTAAATTCTATCCCAGAAACATTCCGATTAAATACATTGGGGAAGATTTGTCTCCCAGTTACATCGGTGTGAATCTGCAAACAGGTCTGTACCCGGAGTTTCAGACGCTGACAGCCCTGCTCTAGACAAGAGGATTTCATCTGAGGCCCTGAGCAGCTTTCAACAGATGCTTCAGTGCTGGAGAAGGAGAATCTGTCCGAGCAGCTTATGCTGTGCCATTTGAACTCTCCTAGGTCACAGCAAAAGCAGTTTTAAAAGTGCCGTTTCAGAGAGTTGCAATCCCACGTGCATTAAATAAACCATAATCCCCTCAATAGCTGGTAGGTCCCTCTGCAGATCCATCCCACTGCTCCTTTCCATCCTCAACGACTCTGATGTATCGCAGCCCTGCTTGCTGCCAGGCACGAGACTCACAGCTCCACAAGCATAAAAGAAACCCTGAAAACAGCAATAAATTAAGTGATCAGTTGGGGCATTTTAGGTAGCTGCAACCCTGACATGCCATTGTGCATCCGTACCCGCGTGCACCCAGATACAACCAAGCAATTTCCTTTCCTCCTCACCTTAGCCCACGTTCCTTACTGGTGTTCCCGCGCAGCATTACGAAGTGCAACCTGATATATACACACATTTTCTTTTTTATTACACAGAAAGAGAGAGCACCATTTTGGAGTGACTGGACCTGCTCCTGGAAGAACAGTGTAAGCCTTTAGCACTCGGTATTTGGATTTGTGTCACGAAATGCCAGAGTTTTTCAATCACATCAGCTAAGAGCTAGAGATAAGATAAGGCCAGAAAGGGAATTACATGGGATATACCCTGGTATAATTTGGCTTTATGGCTGGGGAGGAAAAAAAAAATAAAAAAATCAGAGGCAGCCACAGAAAGCCCTAGTGATCGTTAAGATTTCATCTTAAAAACAACTTATTTACTGGGAGCCAAAATTGGGATAACGTTTCAAGAAGTGTCTCTGTGGCTTAAAAGCTTCAACCTGGTTGTCACACCTGACTTAAGCACTCCAGCATCAGTTTAAATTCTGAGTGCCTAGGTGCAGGAAAGCCCCTGAGATTGTTCAGGCTGGGGGGGGGAGGTTTTTAAAAAATATTATTATTTGGTTGATTTTCAAGGGAGAGGCTACTAACTGCCTACAGCACGTTTGAAGAGGGACCTTTGTATTCCTGAACACTTGGAAAACTTACATTCGAATTTCTCAGGCACATTAAGAGATACTAGTCCACGTAAATCTGGCTTTTCTAAAAGCTCAAGAGCTTTTTTCACAAAAGCTTTGACTTCTCTAAAATAGGCACCTAAGAATACTCCAGGAGAACAATGAAGGACATTGGAACAACCGCCTGAATTACACCTCGGGTTAACTACTGTTCTGGAGGTGTTTCCATAGTACCTGGCACAATGAACCCTGATGCTAATTGGGGTCTCGGGTCGAGTGCTGAGGACTGAGTGGCCGTGACCCACTTGGACCCGTGGCAAACCGGGGGCAGCTGCCTCAGCCCTCCTTTCCCCAAGTCCCCTCCTCTAACCATGGCTGTGACGGCTGCCCCCGGCCGAGTGATGTTCCAGGGGTTGGAAGCAAAGAGCAAGTTATCCCCAGCCACAGAAAACACCACTCACGGTATCAGCTGCTACAGGCCCGCGGTGCTCCAGGGGAAGGCTTTTTTCTCCCTCCTGGCCTTCCCCGCTTCTGCTGCTTGCAGCAGGGCAGCAGATTGCCGGACCGCAATCGGATGGAAAGCAGCAGCAGCACCTGTTACAAGTTAATTAGTTCGTCTTGGCTCCCAGCAGCTGTTCATTTTGGTGTAGGCTTTATCTTTATTCTTTTTTTTTTTTTTTTTTTTTTTTTTTAATGTATGTTCAGCAGAGCAGGAGACAGGGGGAGCCCTGAGCATTTGGTGTTACGTGATGTCAGGCTGGAGTGTGCGAGGTCAGCTCTGAACCATATTCTCTGCTCCACGAAGCGGTCCCAGGCAGGACGGTGTCTGAGCAGTAAAAAGAGAAACGCCAAGGCTGGGCTTGTCACTGTGGCGAAGACAAAATGATTTAATGTGTACTGAATCTGCTTGCAGTTCCCAGTTTTCTTTGGGTGTTTTGAAGAGCATGTCTCCCTCTCTTCAACTCCCATCCAACCTCACCTTCATAACCCTGATTTTTTCTTTTTCTGGAGATATTTCATTCCTCACCCTATCTGCAAAGTGTCCAAGAGGGAAAAGGAGGGAGTTTGTGCACATGTAGTATAAATGCCTTTTTCATTGGAGCTATGCTGGGACCAGGAAACTGGAAATAATGCACGAGTACAGTGGATGGTTCACGTGTCCCTCCCTGCCCTTATCAAATGGAGCCAGACCCTTCCTGCACAAATAGCATCAAGCACTGGATCAGATGAATTTTGGCCAAGGTTATTACCAAGCTCTGAGGCTGTACAGCTTGGCACTACAGTGAGCTGGGTCCTCCTGCTAGTAAGTACCTGTTGTGTGCAGTAAGGCATCAGAGGTGGTGGTTTGTGTTTGTACAGTGACTTGCAAAATGAACTGTGCCAGAGTCCTAGGGACTTCTTCCCGCACAGTCATAATTACAGCTGATCAAGAGCAAACTCCCAATATAACATCGTGCCTCTGGTCCCTTTAAAAAATAAATAAATAAAATGTACAGACATCTTCCGAGGAAGCACACGCTCAGAAAACCAACTGAATTAAATCAACCTGATGATTTCAGCTGCCTTGGCAATCTGATTATACTGATAGACTGATACAGTTATGTGTTGTCCCCGAGATGAGTTGAATGATGAAACTGGTAATGAGTACATGACCATCTACAATTAAAAAAAAGAGCTTAGTAGAAATAGCAAACCAATCAGCAGATGGCAAACAGATGGATACAAGATTCAGAGATGTGTACATACAAAACTTAATTGAAATGAAAATTATTATTCATTGCAATAAATTCAGCTTGGGTGGATGAAAGGCAACATCCTTAAGTAAGTAATGGGAAAAACGGTTTTAAATAATTAAAGCTCTACTTATGAATGTCTCCTGAAGTATTCATGAGAATCTCTTCATAGGGATAATAAAGAATATATTGCTTCCAAACGACAAGCAAAGGTATTCACTGAGCTATAACCCCTGCAGATGGGAGCAGCACCGCCCAGTTGCAGGAGGCTAGAGGAATCCCAGCACCTGGGGTGGGATGTCAGGTTGAAAGCATTTAGGTGGATTATAACATCATTTTCAAGGATAACAAACAGTTCCGAGCAGTAGTAATAAAATTCATTCTCACATTATGTAATTTTCCCAGACAATACATTAGGCCACAATTTAACAAAAAAAAAAGTGCACTGCAGCAAGAAGGGAGATGAAATGCCTTAAGCTCCTCTGCAAACTCCCCACCAATTACAACACCTGACCTTGTGACTCAGCTCCCGAACAGGCACAACATCTGGAGGAAAGGAAATGAGCAGGTTCCCTCCCACGCTCAAACGAGCATTTGAAATAAAGGCTCTTCTCCCATCATTACAAAGAACCCTTGAGATACTATTTTTCAGAAATGTATGCCTCAGTCAAATAGAATATATTTGCCTTCAGACACCCCCCCACTTTTCTCGTGCCTCGTTACAAAGCTTATTCCTTACATCTCCTTCTCCTGAATTTGAAATAAAATAATCATTCATTTCTCCTGCCTGTGGCTTAGGTACTTTTAAGTGATGCTTTGCCTCTTCTCCAGAGTTGGTCTGTAGGAACACTTAATAAACGGGCAAACGTCCATATGCTTGGAGATAAAATCTAAAGAGTTGGCAGAATCGTGCAGCTTGTGAGAAAAATGGGAAAAAAAAAAAAAAAAAAAGACAAAATGAAACAACAACAAAAGAAAACCACAAAAATGTATTTTAAAGAAAGGGCATGGATTCCATATTACAGACAGAGAGGGATCCTATATCTTTGTAAAAACCACGCTATAACTGTGCACTCACTGAGGCCTAGAATCAAGATTTTTCAACTCCCCCTGTTCATTTGCTTTGCCATGCTTTAAAGAAGTCACACAATACATATTTCTAACCATCAATCTAGCCACTCTTTGCGAGTGTTTAATGCTCTGTAAACAATTCTTTTCTGCACTGTAACAGAGAGCTGATTCAGGTAGTTGAGGTGCTGAGCCACATTTTCCTTTCCCAAAGACTGCCAAGCCAAAGGACTCAAACTTGCTCCCAGGAACTCGCCAGCACGGGATGACACCTTGCAATGGCACACAAACTGCTTCCTGACACAATGCTGAGCACAATCTCCTAAACTCACTTTGATCCCAGCAGAAGCAGTGGGATGCTGGCAACTCAAACAGCATCCTTCAGCAGCGTTCAGGATTGTAGGGTCCACAGGGTCTGACCTGGAGGATCCTGAATACCTGCAGACCCCTGGGAAGGCAGCGGAGCCTCCTGCTGCTCCAGTTGTATAGCTGCAGAACTAAGCAGTGAACATCAGAGAGAGCAGGAAAAACTTCAAAATCCTGTCACTCATATATATTATAACACAGCGAGAAGACAGGAGGATTTACTGTCCATTCTCCTCCTCCTTCTAGGGCATCAACAACCAGCGTGCTCTGCAGGGAGAGAGAGATGTGAGCTGTTTAGTTCCTTGCTGCAGCCCTGGTGCAATCCCTTAATAAAGTCAGTGCACCGTGGCTGACCATGGGCTGAAGATGGGCTGTAACGGCCGGGGTTACAATGGATAGCAGAGGTCTGCCACATTTGTAAGATTTCCTATTCCTGGCTAAGGTGCTGCTGCTCTGCCGGCCTTCCACCCACGCACGATGAGCTAAGATTTGCTGTTAGCTCGGTCCTGGAGCTGTCTGGGAGCTGGTTTTCTTTTTGCAGAGGAGGGGGACAGGCACCACATGCAGCCGTGCCCCAGCACAAAGCCCTCCTCTCCGGCAGAAAATACCGCAGCTCTCACTCGAGCAGCTGAAAGCACACAATGAGGTTTTCTTTTCCAATTGAAACTGCAAGCAGAGGAGAGGGAGGCAGAATATTATTATTACCTGGGTTGAAATATGCCCACATGCAGCCCCCCCACTTCTCTTTAAAGGAAGAAAGGAATAAACCAGGTGCTCGCTTCTGAGCAGGGGATAATAGAGCAAAACTAAATTAGAAAGAATTTGAATACAATGTTCATCTCCTGCCTCTTTAGAAAGATACAACAGGTCTCAAACAGCACCCAGGCAGATATTTTCCCTACTGCAGGTGGCTGTTGCTGTTGTTTCGACAGAGGAATGGCATTCCAGTCTGCTGCCTAGACGCTGTCTAATTTTAATGAATTGATACCAGAAATTCCCTTGCCTGCAAGTGCAGTTCAGCCCTCAGAGAAACAAGCCCACGCTCAGGCTGCTATTTGGGGCAAGTCACTCCTCCAGCTTCTCCTGGAAGCCACAGAGCTGCCCGAGGAGGATGCTCGGGGTCAGATCACCCAAAGACCCCGACAGAGGCTGTGCCAGCCCCTTCTTCCCACATTTTCAGCTGGGTTTGGCACCAGGCCCTTTGCCCCAGGGGCTCCCGGGTACTGCAGACACTTCCCTAAGAGCACATTTTCTCTTTCTGCACCCACCTGCTTTTCCTGGCTCCAAGCTCTGACGGTGAGGCAAGCCAAGCCTTCCCTGCTCGTGGAGACCCCAGACACGGGACGTGGGCCTGACCTGCCACCTTTAGGTTTTAACAGCCTGATGACTTCCAGAAAGAGGCAAATTCATTTGCAGAAGCATAAAGAGATGGTGTTTACGTGTTTGACTCCATCGTGCTGTGCAGGGGGTGCTCCTCGGGTCGCTGAACGTCACCACCTGCGGCCTAGCGGTGCCGGGCACTCGGCCCAGCAGGCCTGCCGGCTGCCTCCCTTCCTCTCCTTCTTCCCCTTCCTATAATTAAAAAAATGGACAACCTCCACGCAGGCTTCTGAGCGTGCCTGCCATCTCCAAACCCAATTTCACAGGATGACAGCCTAATTAATCTTCTTCTTTTGTTTCAATAGCATACGGTCTCCGCTCAACTGTGGAATATGGTGGAATCTTGCTGGGAACACATCTGTCAGGACTGCAGTTTGAATAAAGGAATACAGCAGGCTTTTGTGTGATTATATCCGTATTTATATAGATGTGTGCCTATCGAGTGCTCCATACACGTGTAAAACGGAACAACCTATACAGTAATGTCCCGAATTTTGAGAAACACTTCTGATCCCAGACACTTCAGCATCAAAATGCAACAGGAAAGCCGTCCTTCTGCCCAGGGAGATAGCGTTACTCCCACACACAGCACGCAGGTAAAGGAAGATTACACAGCTTGCCCAAGGTCACATAGAAAACCTGTGACAGAGCTGGGAACTAAGCCAACGTCTCAGACCACAGACTTAGCTCCTAAGTCACGCTTCCCCCTTGTTTGCGAGGGTCTGCCTCTACTCTCGTAGCAGGACTGTAATTACAACTACTGTCCCATCATTAGCACCTCTTACGGCTGTGAAACTGCAAGCCCTCGTTCTGAAAAACTCCTGCTGACAGCAAAATGTCAAACTGAGTTGCTTGGTCACAACAAAATCCCACTGGCCTGACTCAAGCTGAAAACAATCTTTTACTCACTCTTTACTCACGCGTTACGAGCCTCTTAAGGCAGCGGATACCCAGGACCCATGGTAGCTGTCTACCCTCTAACCAGCGGCAACTTTTTACAGTCTGTGATAAAAAACTGACCAAAATATCTGTAGTTGGACACTTCTGGGAGTAACAGCATCCCTACCTGTGCCAAACCTTGGTCTGCTTCCAATGCTTTTGTTGTGTCTTACGGTATTTGTGGATGTTCTTAACGCTTCAGTTTCTGGTGTCATGAAATTACGAGATCACCACAACCGCCCACCTGAATCTTCCACCTAAAATGTGCCCACGAAGCAAACCCTCAAGAGCTCCGAAAGCTCAAAAGAAATCAGTGTATTGCGGAATTCTGATTGCGGTCAGAGGCTGTTGTTTGAATGTCCGGGGCTGTCAGTGCTGCACTTAAATTACTTCACCGCAAACTAATGAAAGGTCGCAGGACTTCAATCAAGGTACCCGGCCATATATAAACCTTGTCTCTCCATGGAAGCACTCAGCGCTGCATAGACTTACATCTGCTAAAGTCAGGCTCAATTTACAGTTTCAATATCAATCAATAAAATTTGGTGTCTGGGTTTTAAATACAAGAGCTAAATTTGTCTCTGCCTCAAAGGAGTGCAGCTACATTACCTTCAGTGCACTTCCTTACAATTACAAACAACTTGACCTGCACATGGGAATTTTCTAAAGGCAAAAGCTTTGCTTCTTACTACAATCCTTTTTGTTTTCAGATTGACTGCCTACATTTCTAATTGCTAATGAAATTATTTTCGTTAATGAGCAGTGGTACCAGCCATTTTCATTGGGAGCCACAGTGATAATTAGGAAGACAAATAAGGGCCCCAAGGGGGTGGGGGCAGAAAGAACTTCCAGGTGCTTTAGGGTAGTTCTAATTTGCATCTGATAAGACAAATATTTCAGTTTCTGGGCAACAGGTACCTTAGGAATAAGTGTGGGCTGTTTTTGTCACAACATGTCACGGGAAGTAGTCTGATCCGATATTTGCAGTCATGCAATTAAGCCTGGCATGTAATAATTAGGAAGGCAGGTGTACTCAATGCTTACTACAATGTTTCTGCTCGCTGTTGTCTTACATTAGTCCATCCTCGGTTAAGTGATCCTGGAGATAGAAGGTAGCTTCTGACAAATGCCCAAAGGAGACAAAATAGAGGTTGGAGAAAAATTATTTATGGTGGGTGTGATCGTGAGCAATGCGAAGTGACTAGAAGGAACTGGAAGTGAGTGTATAGGGAAAGTCTCCCTGCCAAAGAGTGTGAGACTGGAAGACATGCTCCCAGTGGAGAAGAGGAGGATAGCTCTGAGGGAGATCGCGGAGCAGCTTTCTGAAATATAATAGAGAATTATCCAAGGTATTTTTCAAATGCCTAATTAGGCACCCAGTTTGCATAAATGATCAAAAAAAAACAAAAGCAAACAAACAAAAACCCCACAACCCTGAACGTTTAATGCTGTGTCTGTCCCTTGGCAAAATCTCTTCTTAGATCCCTCTGAAACATGAATTATTCTCATTCTCTGTCAGTGGGCTTTATCTGCTTGTACAGAAAGAGCACATCTACGCCATGCAGAACTTCCTGAGCTGGTACAGCCCAAAACTGCCCAGTCCATCTGGCACAGAACAACAAATATCACCAGCTCATTTCTGATGGTGGTAATACCAACATACTACACTACTGCTTTCAGGTACATCCTGCCTTGCACACGCTTAGCTTGACACTGCTAAGCCATTAGCATACGGCTCAGCCCATGCCCCAAGCCCAGCAACATGAACTGATCACAACAAAAAACCTTTCCAGACTGCCTACACTGTGCAATTGAATTTCTCTCTCTATTACAGTCAGTATAAAAAGTCCAAACCAAGAAAGAGCACACACTACTGTGAAATGCAGCCTATACCTATGAAAACTTTATGTGGTGCTTCCCCTGCCCCGCCACCAGAGCAGCTGAATCTCCAAAACTGGACCGATTTGTGAATTTTAACACTCCTTTGACATAGGGAAGTACCTGAAAAGCAGAGCAAGGTCTATAGAAGAGCTATTATGATGCACTGGATGTAGCTTATCCTAATACTTTTCCAAAATGTCACTGTCTTACAAGTTATTTTTGCAGAGAGCTAAGTATTTTTTAAAAAATCTTACACCTTTATATTTTAAATCTTTTTGCCTCGGAATGGAAAATCCTGAATACGAGGAGCACATCTACCTGTGAAGTCTCTTGTAAGGATTATCAGGCATTTCAAAAACAAGAGTCAAGGAACAGCTGGTAATAACCACAACGAGCATCACACAGTACTGCCATCCTGGAGAAAATCCATCCCTCTGTTAAACGAGTTCCACTCTCAGCAAAAGCTGGTACTAATGAGAACTGCAGTTCACATGTCAGCGCGCACTGAAACAATTAGGAGTTTTGTACTACTTCATAAATACCAATATTGATGAAGTAGTAGAAGCTAAAATACCATTTGGCGTTTTTATGGTTCCCAAGAACTTCCTGTGCTATATTAAGTGGGCTAACGAGTTAAGAAGGAATATAAACTCCCAAGCTTCAAGCCAACAGCGAAGGGCTTAGAGTCAAGAAGAAAATGTCACCTCCAGAGCACGTCATTATGTGACCGTCTACAATGGGGATTTTTTAACCTCTTCTTCTAAACTATCTACCACTAACAAACTACATACACAATTTAACTAATTCTAAATGGATGCTTTTATTCCTCCCATTAAAACAGGAGATTTTACAAAGCTACCCCAGACATTTAGATGCTAAGTTCTCATAAAAATTAATGGGAACCAAGCTTCCTAATTCCCTAAGCATCTTTAAAAAGTCTCAGACCACATACAAACAAGTTCTATTCATTCTGAAGGCTCCTAACTCACTTTACAAGCATAACCGGCTTCATACTGAACACATTTCACTGAAATGCACCTACCTCTGTGATGAAACATGGCACAGGAGCAGTACATAAAAATTTTAAGACTGGAAGTGAAGAATACCCAGGGGGACGCGGGTGAAACTTAATGGCCTGTGATATACTGAGGTTCAGAGCAGGTGATCTAATGGGCCCTTCTGGCCTTAGATGCTCTGAAATGAAAGCCATGCAGCCAACGAGAAGTTCAGGAAGACTCAGATGGGCTCAGGAACCTGCCGGCTGCACGGGGCAGCACGGTGCAGGGCAGGAGTGTGCTGCCGGCCTTAGCATCCTCTGAGCAAACCTGGCTCAGGATCCAGCTGGAAATGCCAGAGCATCAGGATTAACTACACGGCTTCCCAGAAGTGGTCGAGTGATGCATGAAGGCTCCGCAGAGGCCAGGAGCTCGGCTCTTGGACTTCATCGGATGCCAACGCCTGCCTGGGAGATTGACTGGCACCAGCACAGGGCAGGCGGCTGCCCCACGAACAAACATCTGTACAGCCACCACCTGCAAATCTGATCTGGTGTAACTGAAAAGCACGTGTAAGAACACGACGAGTTTCAAGAAAGCAAATAATGTTTCATCCGAACAGCCAGGAATCAGCTGTCCTCTTTATACCTCTCCCCATTCTGCATCACTTTCACAAAAGAGCACGGTGCACGTCATGAACGGGTCTCTTCTTTTCTGCTGATACCGACACAAAGCAAATAAAGTACTGCCCAGCAAAGTCTGAGCATGTACAATTAGACAGGAATACATTGTTTGGCGCATACTTAAAAGGATTATCGTTTCATGACACCCAAAATTACAATAATTATATCCACAATTTTTCATACTTACTTATTTTCAGACTATTATGGGTCCTCTTTGGAGAAGTGAAATTGGTGCTTGCTGCCTTGACAGCAAAGGACAAATGCCTTGACAGGACATAATGCTTCTCTAAGAATAATTAAATCAAAGTACGGTGTAAATCCCAATGGTGCCTCTCCATTGGTAGTATTTCTATCAGGAATCTTCAAAACCTTAAATCCAATATTTAAAATTTATGTGTTTCACCTATGATTTCAAGGTGAGAGGCAGCTGTAGCCTTTTCCTCCAGTGCAATAAAATAAATAGCAGAACAAAACTCTCACCTATACGGTGTACATAATTTCCATCTGCACAAACACAGAGAAATGGATTCTGATATATAAAAACCCCATAGCCCTGGTGGGTAAACACAAACGCAACATAAATGTAATTGTTTAGACTGCAATATGAACATTAGATATATACAGAGAAACCCTGACAAGGTCAGCAACAGCTATTAGGAGACATCACAAATAGGTAGGAGAACAGAGCTCTCATTATGTTTGCTTAAAAATAGGTAACAGAAAGTTTCAGTAAATTACCCTGAAATATTCAGCAGGTTTCTGTCAGAGAACTGGCTGAGCACTGTAACTAAACGCTCTCCTTTCAGACTCAAGCCAAATACAATTCAGATTAAAAAGGAGAGAAAATAGAGAAACTTATCTTCCCAGCTACATCAACAAGTAGGACAAGAGCATTCTGACCTGCAGCAAAAAGGAGGAAAAATAAAAAGCTATTTTGATGGAGAATCTCACAAGGTTCCTTCAACTGTTCTGTGAGCCACCACAGCGATGGTGAACAGATAACAGCAGGACTGTGGATGTCACAGTACTTCACCAGAACTGAGACTTTATCTCCAACTCGGAAGGCATTTGGGACCTGAGTTTTTGGTTTAGTCCAGAGTAACGATGGCTATCGCAGCAGTATGAATCCTTTCAACAGCCTACATTCAGGCCTGGGGGTTGTTTTGTCATCAGACATCTGGATGAGTTCTGAACCTCTTTGGGTTCAGCCGTTAATAGCACTCTGAGAAGAAATCTTGTATTAGGATAAGTGGTGGATCTAAGGAACACGAAGGATTGTTTTTGTGTTTTCGCAGCCGCTGCTAACAAAGGCATTACTCTATTAACCTCTCCCACTTGGATTTCCCTTAATCTGTACATGCAACTTGAAACCCTTTAAAATGTTTCCTCTGTCCCTCCTGTGGTTTTAAAAGCTCAAGTTGTGCTATGATCTTTGCTTAAGAGAAGTTACTGAAGCGACGGATTCTAAATGTTATAATCCAAGCGGTCATGGCTGGATGAAAATCCAGTTTATTCAGTAATGCTGCCACCCCGGCATGCAATCGTATTCATTTATGAAACCACTGCTGCCTGATGGGTTGAATAATGAAACTGCAGTAACATCAACTTTGAAGATGAAGAACACTGGGGCACAAGTTTTACGAGTTTTAATAAAATATCTGTTACATCGTTTAGGAGAAAAACAGCTCCTTTAAGGCCGTCTAGACTGACATGCTGAACTTGATTTTCACCTTCAAAGATCAACTCTGGTAGCGTGCCAAGACAGTAATTGCTTTTAGACCTTGTCCACGTTGGGATTTTGTCCCAGTTCTCCCAAACGATGGCCAGCTCCCAAAGCAAAGCCCCCATGGATGAATGATGCCCCCACTTCAAGCAAGGAAGGCAGAGCTGCTGGTTTACGATGCCTGGCCCCAGATTTGGGCCAGGGAAGCGGTGATTTGCAGCACTGGAGATGCTTCTCTGGGGACCATTTGAAGCCTGCTGTAGATTGCCTGGCTGGCTTTCCAGGCTTACCCAGGTCCAGCTATCTCAACTGGTCAGTGTAAGCTGCAGGAGCTGGGATTGAGACTCAGAGAACAAATCCTTTGTATGTGCCCATGTGCAGGAACATGGCCTGTAAACTGCAAACCTACAGACACGGGGAGTGAGAATCTGCATGCTGGAACAGACCAGAGAGCCTCGGAGAACTTCATTCCTCGCTGGGAGCTGGATGCCTCATTCCAGGAAGCTTTTCTGCTAACCCAAGGCATTATAAAAGCAAGGCCTAAGCTAAAACAGCGATCTATCACATCAGTTAGGCAGTATGCAAAAGGCAAAGATTTGATTAGGAAGGCAGGATACCGTTCTGATTTCATCTAAGTGACACATGACACAAGCTCGCTGCCATTCTCCAGCTACCCAGGGATCGCAGCCAAGCTCCACGACTCTCCTTTCAGCCTCGCTGAAGTAAATGGAGAAAACGCAGGAGCAGAAATCATGCAAATAGCACAAGGGAAGAAATAACAAAAAGAAATCTCTCTTCTCCACAAGTTTCTACGCCAGCTTTGCTGAGGCTCTGTCCTTGTTCGTGGCGTTACCTTGCGGTGTGAGCTCTGCCAGCGCTCTCCAGCCAAGCGGAGGCAGCGCTGTCGGGACCGAAGCGCCGTGCTCGAAGCACCCAGGGAGGGATCGGATGGTAGCAATTGGAGTAAATTAAATCCTAGCGCGCTCACCGCTACGAAACGCCGAACGAGCTGCAAGTAATGAATGAGGTATAATATTTGTAGCTATTTAGCAGACACACTAAGACAATAACAGTGATGAAAGCTGCAGAGGCAGGACTGTACATCAGCCTTATTTTGCAGAAGTCCATAAATACATAATTTGACTTGGTAAAGCACTCTGGGATGGCTTGGGGTTTGGAAAGTGATATTGAAAAGAGAACCCACACGCACACACGCTGCTTATTATACTGTAGCACAAGCAATTTTATACTTTCCTCAACGTATTTACACTGTGCAGCAATAAGAAGGCTGAAAATGAATAGTTGATGCCCCCTACCATTTAGGTTTTTTGAATAGAGAACACTGCAATCATCTAAGCAAAAAGATCTGCGTTCAGATGGAGCGTGTTCCCAGATATTCTGAGAACCGTGGGCTCACTTCTGCAACCATTTTCAAGAGGTCTCACGGAGGCAGACGAGCAGCCTGCTAAGCAATGTAATATATAAAATGTAGAAATGTCAGATTTAAAATAAACTTCCCCAAGTCTTTCCACAGGGGATGCAGAACAAGGGAGCTGAAAATAAAAACTGATGCGCCACGGCATGAAAATCAGGCAAGATTTAAAAAGTCCACTGAAAAAATTGCTAAAATACACTAAAATGCACATCACGGGGGAGGGCAGAGAGTATCTTAAAGAAAATCTCAATGTCATTAGGAGGTGCTGAACAAAACTACTGAAGGGACATACAGCTTTTGAGCATCACTTTGATTACTGACCTGTTGAATGCTATGTCTGCCTCAAGTATGGACTTGCCTTTACTGAAAACTTCTAATGACCACAGGCTGATCTTTTATAATCTACCAATGATTAATCTTTAAAGAGCATGAGTCAAAAACCTACGTAAGATAAGGAGAGTCTAACACAACTGTGACTCTTCAGCTGCCTGTTATTCTTATTGCTCAAGCTCATTTCTCACTCCTCATATCCCAAATACTGTATTAAAAAAAAAAAAAAAAAAAAAAAAGGCTTGAAAGGGCTTGATCCTGAGTTCACTGAAGAAATATCAAGGGATTATTTTTCTCTTCTCAGTGGGCCCACAAGGGTTGAAGGGAAAACTGATAGCACTGTCATGCCCGGAGATGGCAGAGGCATTCTGCTGCTCACATCTCTCTTTCCAAGGACGGTGCTAACCCCGTGACAGGGTTATCAGTTGATCAGGTTGCTCAGTTGTTGCTGCACTTGACTCAAATCTGAGGACTCGCGTGGAAGGAGCGGTCTGAGGGGAGGCAGCCCTGGTGACCGCAGCAGATTTTAAGCACCACGTAGTTACCTCCTGCCCCCAGCAGCCCCTCAGTGCTTGATCTCTGCAGCAGCCTGCATCGTACAATCTTCCTACATCCCAGATCTACGATTTCTGTCTCTCAGCCACATGTAGTGCTCTTCCACATCCTCACCGCCCTCCAAGAGCCTGGCACCATCCTGTTAACACCGGTGTACAGTGAGCATTATTCTCCCCAAGACTCCAGCCCATGTGTCTTTGCTGCCTTTATAATTACAATTTCATTCCAAGCTTTAGCCTAATTAATTCGTTACACATCATTAATTTTCCCTGTAAACTTTTTTTTTTTTTTCCCCCAACACCTCCCTTCCCCAGATATTTTAAAGTCCAGCAATTAACTTCTCTCATCTCCTTTATCACACTGCCATCTCTATGTGCTCAGTTTGGTTATTTAGATTTTAAAATTACATTTGTTACTTACTGACAGCCAGTGTCACCGTGTGAAAATAGACTCCCATTAATTAACATTTTTACATTAAGAAAAAGAGCATTGAGCATGTAGAGGGAAACCAGAGTACAAGGGCTAAAAATACTGTCTGTCTAGCTCTGTCTAACTGTCTATTATGGTATAACAATATATTGCTCTTAGTAGACAGTTAATTGAAAATGTGAGCTTGGAATGGATTAAATTATCAGCCGCTCTGTGTTTTCTTGGATATCAAACCCAAAGTGGCCTGTGCTACCCGCCTGGATCACCATAAATTCATGGGGACCGTACCTCACTGCAGAGCGCATGGGTGGAGTCGGGGGGGAGGATGAGGCTGAGAAAATTGCTGGTTGCTCGGAAAACACCTCACAGCAGCAATGCCAACAACAAATTGAATTACGTTTTGAAAAAAGAATATTTCAGGGCTGCTAATAAGCTCTGTCAGGGAACTGTCAGGGTGCTAGGCTTTGTTTTTGGCATATTTTGACTACCTGAATGCTCTATGCTGTGCAAGAGGTGAAATGAAGACGAAGTGGTACCTCTGGCCTCTGGACCTGTGGTATCAAGTCTGGGCCCTTTCCCTGTGATTCTCCCAGCTGAAAAACCCCAACACGCCTTTATCAGCTCGCCTCGGTTTCATTTCAAAGCAGCTGATTGTTCTTTGAAGGACAAGCGACAGTGGAAAAGCGACCTAAATTTTACACGGCACCATACTGAATTTGTGACGCTTCAGTAAACAAAGATACCAGCAAATTCAGAAATGTACATGAATAAATATAGGGATAGAAGAAGTCTGGTGAGAGAGGCAGCAATGCCCTGTTTCATACGAGGGCCTGGCTGCACAACTGAAGGTTAGGAGAGGCTCCAGCTCTGTGTTGGGCAAGTCACAACAGCAGCTCAGCTTTGGCACGCGTTCTGCCTCGTGCCAGGATTTCTATTCTGCATTAAAAAAAAATAAATAAATCACAATAACAGGGTTTGTTAAAATAGCTGTAGTACAACCTCTGCATCTGCATTCTACAAATTCGTGGTGTTAGTACTTAATGCACAGATCAAAGCTACCAAAACCTGCACTGACTTAACAGATGCGCGCAGCTCCTTTGGAGGAACCTCTGAGTCAGCCAGTAATCCATGGATTAGGAGTCCCCAATGCAACGTTTTGGTACAACAGACTTCGTCTAAAAGCACGTCTACATGTCACTTAGAAAACAAGGTCCAAAGTTATTTCAGAGAGAAATTAATTAACAGAAGCTACATTAAAATAAAACTGAGATGCTGTGTTCAACTCTGGTTTACAAGGACATAAAATGATAAATTAACTAAGTTTGAAAAGGAAATTGCAGATGGTAATTACACGATTTGTATTAAATAAATAATGAATTAACATTAATTCATTCCAGAGATCTGATTTCCATTCTCAGCTTGCACAGTTCCTATGCAAGAAAGGCCTTCCTCTTTCCATCTCAGCTCTGTTAACAGAAAGCAACATTTGTTCTTTTACTGATTTTCTTACCATGACTATTGTAAACTGTAAAAGCCCAAAATGTTTTTTTTTTTTTCCCCCAATTATTGTTTAGAAAGCACCTGGACACGATCTCAATAGAACGGATGCTACAATGAGTAGATGCTGGCCCTGCAAGATCCAGGCTGAAGCGCAGCGCACCCCACTGTAATGAAAGGGACAGAGACAACATTTTCCAAATTACCGCTCTTCTCTTTGCTAGAAAATTAAGTCCAGCCTAATGTATGTTTATTAGTGCTAGGCACTTGCTCAGGGCACTGCAGAAATTCACTGGGGAAATGTTATGCCATGGTACCACGCTTGGTTTCAGCGGAGTGGATGCAGATCCACATGAGCAAAGTAACACCAGGGAGGAAAAAGGAGAGAGGGGAGATCAGGACAAGAGAGAAACCCGGGGTATCAAATGCCTGGTGTGACTGGGACCAGGTGACAGTGATTTATAATGCAGAATTAAAGTGTCAGAGTGGAACTGTCACTCTCAGCATTTTGCGAGCTAAACCATGTTAGCTGCAGACAGAGCTCTGACAACAGAACAGGGCGCTGCAGAAAGGTAATGGGATCTGACACTTTTTGTTCCTCTCCAAATTAGTGCAATTCAGAAATGAAATTTTCCGTGACACTGCTGCTGTAATTTGGAAGAAAATTTTGTCGGGTATGGGCGCGGTACAGTTGGGTTTCAGGTTTTCTGTACCAAGTCAGTACGGGGAGCAGGTTTAGGATGAGGCACGTGAAAGGCGGTCAGCAACACACGAGCAGTTGGCAATTCTAGCAGAAAAAAAATAATAAAATAAATCAGAAACAATTTGATAGCCCTTTTTTGCTTTCATAGCCACTAAGCAGAACCAAAGTTTCTGAGCTTCCCATCGTTTTGGGGGGGGTATTAGAGGAAGCCCTAATGCTGCCACTGCTAACCTCTGTCCTGGCAGAAGGGCACTGATGCGGTGCTGCTGAAATCCCACGATGGAGAACAGAGGCACAGCCCCTTGCGCTTCCTTGGCTTCTCTCGAAAGCAATGTGCAAGGAGAAGCAGACTCTTGGAGTCCCCTTCTTCAGAGAACTGAGGAAAACAGCAAGGAACCTGTGACCCCAGAGCCTGCAGGGACCTGTGTCACAGCCCACCGTACCGTGCCGTGCCTCCTGCCCTCGCCCCGATCGCTCTCCTGGAAAATTGCACAGCGCTGCCTTGCATCCAGAGCTTCCCTCGACATGAGTTTTTAGATGGAAAGCACTAATTACCTTTATAAAAAAATTAACGGTCAATGGTTTCAACAGCTCCTAATGAATTTCAGTCTGTAAGTTCAGTTGCATTAGAAAATAACAACGGGCCTGAAGTTATTCTCATAAACCCAGAGGAGGCTGAGAGAGAAATCAAAAAGCTACAGAATATATACATTCCCTTCTGTATTTAAAATGTAATGCCAGCTTCTCGTGACATTTAGAGTATTTTAATAAAGACTACAAAAGAATATTTGTGTGTACTATGGCCCTGAAATTTGGGGAACTTCAGTCTAGGCAGACTGGGGTTATTCCAGTTCAAATGTTCAATAAAACAGATGAAAAAAGCTTAAATGCAATTGTGGTGGTGAAGAATCCTTCAAAACCCAGAGTAACCACTGTAAAGTTAATTCTCTCATTGAAAAGCTTTGATTTTGAATGCCTTTTTTTTTCCTTTTGTAGGATTTTCAACATACAGATATGTGCTCAGGTATAACCAAGGGATAGGTTTACAGATTGAAAACAGAAAACCACACTGTGAGTTCTTGCGGGAAGGCTATTTTGCTAAGGAAGAATGTAAATTTGGCAGAGAAAAGCAAAACCAAGATGATGCTGATAGCTGTCTGAACAAACATTGATGGAAACTGATTTTACCACTGGAAGCAGACACTAGCAGCGAGGTTAAAAACAGAAAAAAAAAAAAAAAAAAAAACAATTTTCCATTAAAAACAGTTTCATGAGACAGTTTTCAACTGTCTGAAAGACAGCTCCGCACACACACACCTTCATAAATCAAGTACGTTCAGACAAACATGTACAAAATTAAATCCAGACCCATTTTACACGCACAGCAGCGTATATTGATAAATACACACCAGCTTTACAGTCCTGTAACAACTTGAGAAAAATATTACATGGCAACTGTGTGAAGCAAGTAAGGGTATGGGCAGGTACTTCGCAAACCAGAAACTCATCCTACCTACAGAGCTGGCCACAACATCGAGCTGCAGGAAAATGCAACCTTCCTTTACCCAAAGCAACTATTGTGGGCAGGCACGGACCTTACACCATGAATTTTGTATTCATCTTCACTCACCACATCACGTCAGCTGGCTAAACAACGCTGAGACTAAGGAATGCCAAAAGGAGCAAAGTCCCTTGAGCTTCTCATCTCCTTCTGGGCACTGGGAGCAGCAAGTTCCTCCCGGATGGGAAGGCACCGAGGGTTTCACCCTCCTGTTGTCCCCTCTTCCCCACATGCCCCTCTCTTTTCCCCAACCCTACACACTTCTGGGAAAGGGAAGAAAAAGCTGTTCCCATTTTACAGCTTTACATTATTCAGCATGTCTGTTTCATGTCGAGGCTTACGCTCCTGTGAGTAAGATGAGCAATCCTGATTTTGTTCCCCCACACTGCTTTCAAGTTTGGATGCCTTTGATTTAAAAGAGAAGAAAGCAACGAAGGTAAATCCATCATCGAGAAGGATAGCATGAAGTAAGATGTAATACATATGCCATACATGATTTAGAGGATTCTGGCCTAAGAACTAAATAGCAAGGCTCTGCATGCAGATTCATCGATAACGCGGTAATTTATGGGACAATATTTAAGAAAAAAAATTATGAAGGACGAATACGCAAAAATAAATTTCCTCCAACACAGCCTAAATTCAAAAAAGCAATCTAGCTACTGCCAATGAATACCAAAACTCCGGAGGGATTAAATAAATAGGAGCATAAATTACACAACGCGGCTCATCAGCGCACACGCTTTGGCCAAGCTTTGCAGAGCAAAGTGCCCATCGCACCGTGAGGTGTGCATGGTGCTGGCGTGGCAGCAGCCCTGGCACATGCAAAGCAGTCGCCAGAAGAGCTCCCAGCTCCCCAGGTCCACTTTTTGAGCTCAGACCTGAGGAGGCTGCTCTCCCCTTTGCAGCACTGCAAGTCCTGGGGACGGACTCGCGGTTACGCTGCAGGGAGCAGCGGGGTAGGGCAGGCTCTGTCGGATGCATTTATTTTAATGTACAAAGAAGGATTTCCTTCCCCCGCCCACTTCTTTTGAAAGATTAAGGCTAATCTGAACAGTGCCCCAGTGGAAATCAAGGATTTATTTTCCATACTGACTTTTTCCACTCAAAACGCTGGCTTGGACTCACGACGCATTTATCCCCGCGTTTGGCACCACCGACTGCTTCTATTAAAAGCCTTCCCCATTTCTAATGTTAACATAAGTTTCTTTACGTGTACACACGCACACATTTCTTCTTTCCGGTTTTAAAGGAATAAGTTAATGCTTGCAATTTCAAATGCATTTAAATGGCATCTCAGGGCGACAAATGGCTCCATCGCTCCTTCTCCCACCCGAGACGCGAGAGACTGAGGCTGATTTCGGAGCCTGTCCAAAACTTTGATGTAAGGGCTCACGTAGGCCCTCCTGTTCACACTTATTTCTGTTATTTCTTGTAAAAGAAGCAGGGCTTACATAACGATAATCCTTCGAACATCCGAGCCCGCAACTTTCTTTTCTTCTGTACCTTACTTTCGACGGCTTTAAAACCCGTATCAGCGAGTCCTAAATTCAAGCTAATGAAGGATGTGCACAATCAGGAGGTGTTGGGATAAATTTAGTCTAGCTGAGACTGACAACTGTCAGGCGCCTTTGAAAATCACAGGCTTAAAAATAAAGTCTGCATTATTAACAATTCTGGGTGCGAGGAACTGGAGCGTTATAAACAAAGACTTCTCTTTCTATAAATTGATCTGGTGCTGCTGCCACTAACACGAACGGGATTCAAATGCCTTTTATACAAAACTGGCATCAATTTGTAAATCCTTGATTCATTGATTTTGTGGATTCTCACTTCTTTACTTCAGTCCCAAACACCTCAACTGATTGAATCATTCATTCCCTAAAACCCTCAGCAACTCTCCTTAGTGTCTCGCAGGGTTTTCTTCAACGTGGATTCACCACCTTAAACTTAATGCAATGCAGAATACTCTGGGGAAAACATAATCTAATACATTAATATCAGCAGAAGTGGGCATTAGAGGAGACTCAATCTGACACCTTTCTCCTGAAGGGTGTTATAAATAAATTCAAGAGTTAGCATGTGAAAAAGTGATTGAGGGGCATGATGAGTAACTGCAGTTGGTGGCACCGCAGGGCGACCGGACATCTCATTAGGAGTGAGGAGTCAGACAATATCCATCACCTGCATGGGAATCAAGGCTTAAGCTAGAGAATGAAAAGAAAAAAAAAAATCAAGTATAATCTTTGTTTCTTCGGAGGTGGGTGGGGGATTTGGATATCCAACAACACCAGAAAGCATTTAAATCCATTTTCATCTTCTCTTCAGTTTGCCAAAGCTACAAACAAGTCAAGACCTCCCCAACTTCAAGGTGACATTGGAGCTATCACTTTGCAGCTGTCCATATCTTTGGCTTTTTTACATTAATTGAATTCACTCTGACAGCAAGTGGACTGGAATGATACCAGTGCAGCCCTCTATCAGGTTGCAGGAACATCTGAATAGTACCTGAGGTGCATTTTGGTTCGTTTTGCTTATTTACCTGGCACAGATTTCTCTCCGCACTGCCCCCCGTGCAATGTTACTGCTCAAGATGCCCAAAGGCAACACAGGCTGCACATCTGCCTTAGCTACCTAAAAGCCTTTCCTCACATTTCTTATTTTGTATATACCAAGCAAACTGTTCTAAAACATCAGGACGTCTGTGTGAATTTATTCTTTAACTTCTGCTGCATGACCAAAGCACTGGACATGGGGGAACCTTGTGATAGGTTCACAAATTGCCTGAAATAATCTAAGAAGTTGGATCTGTAGTGAAATTTCTGCACATTTCTGCCGCAGAAATAATTATAACACACAAGGTGTCTCTCTGCCAAGAACGTAGAAAACATTGGCTGTGGATTAAACCAAGAGTCCGTGGCTAAGACATCCAGGATAAATCTTTTGGTTCAATCCGTTTAAATGGCTGTTTAACCCCTTCCTTCTGCAGTGACATTTCACAGTGACAGCAGAGATAAGGTGGCTTGAAAATCCCAATCCGTGCAGGTTTTACACCAAACAAGCAGTTTCTAATCTCCTCTTTCCTGTCGCAGTCTGCACCCGCCCGTCCCTCCTCCTGTCCCATTGCCTACAGAGCTCAAGAGCTGCTGAGCACAAGGACTGCCTTCAAATGGGCACATGCAGCCCAACATACTCACCTTGTAATTAAATTACTAATTTATCTTAAATTAGAACTAAATCAGCAACAACTCAGCAGCCACATCTGGCCGTGCTTTACACAACTTTACTGTTGTAACTCTGTTGATCTCATTTCTCCTGTCTCAGCAGTGGTGTAGTAACAAAGTTTAAAACCAGGACTACTCAGGCTAGTGGGAAAAGGGAAAACTACATCCATACTAAAAAGATGTGAAGGACAAACTTAATTTCAGATGTAACTGTAAGAAAGTACCTCATCTTTCTCCAGTTTTGAAAAAAAAAAAAAAAAAAAAAAAAAGAAAAGAAAAAAGTCTCTTGCAGCTCTGGCCAAGTCCTAGTTTACGGTCTTCCAATCTTTCTATTATGATTTCATAATCATGCAACATGCACAAGCAAAAGCCACTTTGCACCCAGGACCACTTTGGAATTTATCTGCGTGACCTTGAGCGATGATTAACCAGACCTGCTGTTAATGAGGGCTGATTTAACTCCGGTCACCTTCCAAGACCGTGCAGTCTATGAAGTTTTCCAGGGAAGTGTTTTACAAGAAGTGTTTCCCCCTGCTCAGCACATACCAGGGTGTGTGTGCCATCTGTCTGTCCTGGCACCAGGCAGACCTGGAGAAGAGAAGGCTTGGGGAAGATGCTACCGATGGCTTCGCTTACCTGAGGGGAGTGGGGAGGAGGAGGAGGGAGAGAAGAGGTCTGGAGCCAGACTCTGGTATGCAGCGAAAGGACAAGAGTTCATGGCTGTGAACTGAAATAAAGAATATTTCATGAGATCCCAAGAAAAACCCTTCTCACAGTGAGGGGGGCCAAGCACTGGGGCAGGCTGCCCCGAGAGCCTCTGGAGAGGGTGCTGGGCCCTCAGCTGGTGGAAGTGAAGCCCCTGCTTTGCTTTTACCTTTCCCTGCCCAAATTCGGAGCCACGGCATAGTTGCAGCTTTGCTTTATGCTCTCGCTCTTGCTCAGCATCCCAGAAAGATGCGTGTAAGTCTCGCAGGCAGTTCCTATACACTTCGCAAAGCAATCTTCCTAATCATGATCTGAAGCAAAATCCAATTACAGGCCCACTCTTCTGTCCATTAGATTACTATTAGCAAAGATAAAAGCTATTGCTCGTAGCGCTGCCCTCCCTCTCTGCTATCCTAAAACCTCCCACTCAGGCAGCTCGAGAAATAATAGCAGCACACCCTGCTCTGGAATATCTTCCTTTCCCGTTAGCAGCAATGAAGGAACCAGCTGCTTTCGCAACCGACGGTGCGAGTGAATCATGCTCATTACAAGGCAGATTCGAGAGGAGCTCGATACCCCCTGACTGTCTCTTTTAGGCACCCACCAGGGTAGGAAAGCTTTTCAAAACCGCTCTGAACTCCACGGCTCCCACAGAAGGCTGTTGGGGTTCAATGCTGAGCGCGGAGGCTTTTGATTTCAAAAAAAAATCCTGCCAATGACTACAGCTTGTGCGATGGCCAAGCATTAACGAGAGACACAGGACCACCCTTTTCTTCTTTTTCTGCAAATTGCAGTCCTTGACTGCTGTAAAGAGACACTGAAATGGACTCACTGGGCCAAGACCAAAGGGATTGCTGAAAAAGAAGCAAAAGAGCACAGCGTCGCCCTACATGAAGCTGGAAACCCCTGGCCCCCCAAGACAGGGGGACAGCAGAGGGAAAGCAGATGCTCAGGAGGCATCTGTACACAAACCAGGCCCTGGAAGGTTTGGGAGAAAACTTACAGGCTTGCTGCAGGAAGCACTCATGTCTTCGTGCTCTTCCTCCTAAGCACAGCTTAATGTTGCTCTCTTTCAGCTACACCCCAAAACACAGGGTTGGACATAATCTTGCTGAAGCAATGCAGACAAGAGGACAGGGCAGCTAATTAAAAGTGGCTTTGTAACTGATTTCTGGTGGTTCTCTCACCCACTTGGTCGGTCTGGACCATCCCCTCTTCATCCAGCCTGCCTGCACAGAGCAGGGACCGCGTTTCTCCTTCGGTGCCCGCACATCACCAAGCACAACGGGGCCCTAATGCAGGCCGTGTGAGCACTCCTCCCCTACACATGACAATGTGCCTAACTGCACATGCTGCTAGGGTGAAAAGATCAGATAAACACGTTTTGCAGAACCCTAGCAGGGAACCTGCTGCTCCAAGGGCTCAGAGCTCTGTTTGAGCAACTCCAGCAGAGAACGGGATCCTTTGGATACAGATTCCCTTTGAAGTCTTCTGAATACTGCTACCTGTGCAGAACACTTCTTTCTGATTTCTATCCCAGGGCTAAATGGAGCAGCCTAAGTTGTTTCATGTAATTTTTCATCTCTTTAACTATACCCACATGCCTCAGATGTATCCACAGAAAACCCTTTAGGTCACTAAGGTCTTTCTTCACCCTTACAAAGTGAACATACACATTAGGAAAGTCTAACATGCCTTATGTCCAAAGCAGATAAAGATCCAACTTCCTGAGACCCCATTAAACTTGTGGAGATGATCCTGGCTTCGGGACCTCAAATGATTTTCCGTGACAAAGACTGTCTAGGCTGATGCTCATCCTCAACAGGCATGTTAAGATCATCCCATGAAAAAGAAATGAAGGAAAAGAGGTGCAAGTCCAAGACGAATCATGAACAGTTATTGGATTTTCAAGTTGCTCACAGATACGCCACGTGAATCCAGGCTCACTTGGTTTTAAGTGTTTACTACCACGAGCACAATGAGATGTGACATTGCTTCGCACTGCTTTTTGCACCTCCCAAAGCGAAGTGCTGGATCCTCCCTGCTTGTAACCTTGGTAGTCCTCAGCAGAGTTGTGCTAAATTGCACTTGTTTAGGAAATGCCTGGTTCTTTATTTTTTTCCACTTGCCTATAGCACTTCTAATATACGTATTGCTCCAGTTTTACATACCCAAGGACATCTGTACAGCGGTCAGATTGGAGAAACCACTCTTGTGTGGGCTCAGGGAAAAGACAGTGCTTCCAAATCGCTTCTTTTATAGGGCACCGGTGCTTTGCATCACCTCACTTGGGTATCTTCCTGGTTGTGTTTTTATGCAAGTGTCCATATGCTTTGACAGAACATGGATTGATGAATTATTTTTCAGCAAAAGTTTAATGAATGTGTTTGTATCTATTTGTAGTACACACATGGAAACTTCGTAACACAGAAGAAATTGCAAAGGGTTCTCAACATGCTGTAGGAGCTAATCAAGATTTTAAAGCCCTGTCTTAGAGTAACTCAGCTGAGCAGCTCATTCCATTCAATGGGGATGGCAGAGAATTTTTCAATGAAAAATAAAGCTAATTAGTTAAAACAAAGTCTTTTTTATATGAAGGAACGCTGAGAATTTATCGTCTCAAAAGATGGTATGCAAAGCTCAGACTACTTTTAATTAATTTCAAGGGTAAGACTCACTTCATTTATAATATACACACATACATGTATTTGTCATCAAGTGTCTAAAATCAGCCTTTGCAAATAGTCACTAATATAATTTTGGAAAATCCAGTGAGGATTTTCATAGTGATGGACCATGGCCTTTGGCTGCCCAAACCTTTCCAGTGTTGGCTAAATGATTCCCCCACCCCATCCCCTTCCAGTGAAAAATAACCGTAGGGTTAGACTTCACAAGGATCTTCTCCAGAAGTCAGGAAACGAGAGGTTTTTTTTTTTTTTCCTTTTTTTTTCAGTCCAAATGCATTCAAAACAGTAGGTTGCTCTTTTATGCTAACTATGTCTGGGAGAGAATGGAAATACTTGCTGAGAGAGAGGCATAAATAGCTTTGATATCAAAGGCATTGAAAAGCTTTATTTACATTCACTCTGTGTGAATACCAGCTTCCATATGGACATACCCATGGATTACAGCTCTGTGGGGGGAAGGTGAATAGGTTATCTAGAGCTTCTTGTACAAATTGTAGTCTTCCCGCAAATAACACCGTCCTCAGCTGCTTCTGTTTTAATAGGTCCATCTGAACCACTTTATCATTCAAATCGGTTGTGACCCGAAGTTGTGGGGCTAAGAATAAAACTGGGAAAGAAAAAAAAAGCATAGGGGATTGTGTTCTCTTGGAGATCATTATAACAAGTGTGCTTTCTCTCCAGTGGGGATTAATGGAGAGGACTATTAGAAACAAGTAGTAGGAAAACACTTCATAGTCCTCTCTTACAACCTTTCCTAATGCTGCTGTAGTACTAAAGAGCAAGACCGACGGTAATATTGAAGACTGATTGACTATGAGTAATCATCAGTGGCTTGTGCCACTCTTCAGGTTTAAGAATATTTGGGTTTAAGGATAGCTGCACCAGCAGAGATGCGGCGTTGGATCGCGTGCCAGGTAAAACGGCTTTTCTGCTAGAGTTGTAACAGCATTAAATTCACTGGGAAAATTCGCTAATCTGTGTATGGTCTGACACTCCAAATCTCTGTCCTGGAGCAACTCTTAAAGCAGATCTTTTAGCAAACTGCTAATTGGTTACTGGGGGGAGGCAAATTAATGCACAGCAAACGAGTTGGCCCGCTCCCTGCAGAAGATGGAGCCCGGCTCATGTCAGGGATATACAGAGAGAAGACAAGGAAAGGACAGTCACAAGTTGCAAGGAGGGAAATTCTGATTATAGGTTTAAAAAAAAATAAATATATCTTTACCATGAGAGCTGTTGAAGACTGGAAGATGGCCCAGAAAGGTTGCTGAACCTTCACCCTTGCACGTCTTCAGACCCAGACTGGTCGAGGCTCTGTACAACCCAAGGCAGCTTTGGAACTGCGTGATGAGCAGGGAGCTTGGGCTAAGTGATTATCCACAGGGGTTGCTTCCAAGAGAAATTTTGCTTTGATTCTATGTCTCTGAGTGCTTCCATCCTGTTAAATCCTACTGTTGCCATGAAAAAATGCCGGAGAAATGCCATATCCCATGGCAACATAAACAAGTTAACACAGTACCAAGATAGAAAAAGTAAGAGGATTCCTAACAACGGGTGCCTGCAGACTGTTAGTGCCTTTGGAAAAATGAGAAGCTGCCAATATAAATGGGGAATATCTCAACAGCCTCAAGAAATGCACTGATATGGCAAAAACAAACATGAAAGCCTCTGTACTTTCCTTTAGATTCACATATAATTCTTATAATTCGCTGATCTCGCAGATATTACAGCTAGCTAATGATAACCCTTCATTCTATTCTTCCATCAGAATCCTTAAAGTATTATTTACAGACAGAAAGTGCTTTGCTTTGATTGCTGCCTATTTGAACCACTGGATATCAGGCAAAAATCAAAAACAATTATTTCAGTGCCTGTACAGCTTCCCACATCTGATGCCTTTGAAAGACCGAAGCAGCTAACGGCGCAGAATTTACACTTTTACTTTGTGCAGCAAAACAATTAGCGCTCAGCTCGTTAAGGATAGATGCCACTAAGTGTCATTTCAAAGACTGCCTTGCTTGCTATGGATCATCTATGCAACAAAATGCACGTATCGGCAGCACGGTACTAATTAACCTTAGGCCAAGAGAAAAAAAAACCAACAACTTTTGAGTGGAACTGGGCAGAGCTGGCCACGCAGACCTGTGTGCTGGCTGAGCACAGCATCGTGCTTACAGCCTGCAAAAGATTTGGACCTGGAGCATGAAGGTTACTGCATGAACATGAACGGGGAGAGGACTTGGATTTGTTTCCCTCTGCTCCCAACCTGGGAGCTCAACTTGCATCATCCCAGGGCACGTTCAAGACAGCAAATCTGAGATATTCCCCGAAAATCTATTAAGGCTGGAGTGGCTGCACCCTTCACATTAAGCCTTTCACAAAGAAAAGATCCTGAGTTTCATTAAACCCCTAACATTTAGCTCATCCTGCAGCTACGAGCAACCCTTTGCAACTCTAAGACAAACAGCAAATACACAAAGTTTTGTGCTGTGTTTTTTTTTTTTTTTCTTTTAACTCACCATTTTTCAGTCAATCCAATAACAATTATTACAGGCCCGAGATTGGCACCACTGGTAAAAGGATGTTTTTCTGTGCTCTCCAAAATACTTCAGCAGCAATTGTCTGTTAACCCGGGGACTTCTCTAACGAGCCAGCCCAGCGCTTGTGCCAAACAGCTGATTTCCATGCAGCTGCATGATTTCACACGAAAATATTCACAGCTTGATGATGGAGAAGATAATAAACATATGGAATGAAATGGTGTGGAGTTGGGAAAAAAGAGGGCATAAATAAAAATTCAAAAAAATGCCAGCTGGGGAAAGATGAGACTAAGTAGGTGTGAATGAGGATGAAAGAGACGAGGCTAACATTGTCGATTTTCTGAAGGGAAATCCCTCTACAATGAAGAAAATTAATGAAAGAGCTACAAACTCCAGGTGGAGGCAACATTTTCAAAGAACACTAGTGTAAGTTAACAGCTGAAGCCTCATTTTCAGAGACTTCTGATTGCCAGTCCAGAAGATAAAGCTCAATGAAAGCACAGGTGATGTTCCCAAGTCACCTACAACAAGGAGTTTTCAGCTATCCTGTTCCCTTCTGCTGGATAAATACGTTTGGAAGCTGAGCTTCCAGAATTAGGAATGAATTAATAGTTAAGAATTACTATTAGTTAGAATTAATATTAAGAATTAATATTAAGAATTAAAAGTTAATTAAAAGTTATTAAGAATTAAAAGTTAAGTTAGAATTAATATTAAGAATTAAAAGTTAAGAATTAACTGAAATAAGCCTGTAATATAACACAGACCACATGAAGAGTGAAGCTTGTAATATAACACAGACCACATGAATATATTCTGCCAATATATTGGCAGAATATATTTAAGAGAGAAAGAGAGACTGAGCTACACATATAAAATCTAGTCATCCATACATACGATTCTTTTAGTTGTTTTAATACCTGACATTCACAGGAGAAAAGAGCAAAACCCAGGCAGTGAGGCCTCATCAGTGAGAGAAACACGTTCTGCCTCTCGTTCCCCATGAAACCTGCTGCAAGTGCACCGAGGTTTGAATTGCTAAAGGGCAAGCAAGGACAGAACCAAAGGGGCGGACAGATTAACGGGGAAATGGATAATGGAGGGAATTACAAAGTCAGCCCGGCACTGGGGCTCTCAAGCAAGCCAGTCCCTTGCGACCCAGGTGGGCAATTTGGACTACAACTTTCACAGCAAAGCCTAGCTAGGAAAAAAAAAAAAAAAAACAGCATTCCAAAAAATTTGGCTCAAAGAAGGAGCTGACAATTACCCTGGGTTTTTTTTGAATGTCAGGACAGAGTAAGCAAAATATTACATCTCTCCTGACACCACGGGAGATATCCAGTTCCATTCATAACCACACCATCTGGGCCGCCTGCCTTCTGTTGTACCAACTTCCCACTTCTGTAAACAGTTACTCTTGCTGGAGGCAGTTCTGTTTCCTAGAAATGCCAGCGTAACGTGGTCCTTGGCACAAGGAGGCACCGATCTAAATGATGAATGTACACGCTGGAGTCTTTATTCCTGTGCACTGCACACACGAAGAACACAGCTTGCATTCTCCGAGTGTTTACTGCGTCCCTGCATAGGCCATCCCGGCAAATTAGAAACCGTGCTAATTTTCATTTGTATCAGCGAGACGGCGTAAGCAAGGCGGCATAAAGCAAAACAGAGCAGGCATCCGCACCAGCCTCCCCCCAAACAGCTTTAAGATATGTTCCAATTAAACCGCTGCTGCAGCTCTCGAAATATTTGTTCAAGTTGGATTTCTGCTCAAGATCGCGCTTCTCAGAGCCAGTTGTCCCAAATCAGCTACAGCAGTGCAGGAATTCAGGATTATTTCTCCGCTACCCTACTGCATGCCCTTGAGGCAGCATTTTAGCCCAGATTTGCATCCATAATAGGGAATTTTCTCCTTTTCTTCGTAAACCACAGAGCTGGAATCCCACCTGCTCTGGGCACAGTCAGAAACGGGAGATGGGGACCCTGGCATTAGGCTACGCCGGGAAGCGAGCTGTGGTTAATGTGGGGCTTGGGGGATTAAGACCTGGTAATACTCTAAACCACTCCTGCTGAGTAGCTCCCAGACTAACCACACGCTAAGTAACCAGCAAATCTTCTCACCATCCGCCCCTCAATCCTGGTTTAAAACAACCGAATGAGAGATTACAGCACGACTGGGGGATTTTGTGTTGCATGCTCATCATCCCCAGACAGGACAGAGAGAGGGACGATATGGGAAATAGCACTCTCCAGGCATCACAAAGCCTGTTTTACAAACTTAACTGTTTAATTAGTTAAAAAATAATAATTAATTAATGGCTATATCATCACTCACTTCTGTTTTAATTTGAAACTTTCCCAGGTTTGAAAACAAACACTGTTTTCTGATTATATGTCCCCTGGGGTAGCACCACCCCGTATTCTGGGCACTTTGGGAAAACCAGCACTCTGCTCCATGCCTTTCTAGTAGAAAAGCGTGATGAATCACAAATGCTCAGGACAAATAAACACTCCCAGATGTCATCTTGCTTCCTCTACGCGGCGTAAACCACCACCGCAACACTGAAGGCATTCTTTTAGGTTCGGGAAATCCCCGTTCCCTGCCTCCCCCCAGTCTCAGCAGTGCTGTTCTCATTCTCGGCAGACGCCAGACGTCTACCCAAGCCTGGCCGCCTCCCCTGCTCTGCTCCTTTCGCAGTAAGCCTCTCCGTAAATCACTGGAGCCACCTGCTTGAGCTTCATTTACAGTTTCTACTGATGCTGAAGAGGCAAGACCCCAACGTGGCTTTTTAATCACTAGCTGGAGTTTTCACGGTAATACTGATGGAATTCAGAAAATTTCTCTGATTTAAGTGCTCCTGGTTTGTCTTTGCTAATTTGGAAGCACTATATGGAAAAGCAGTTATGAATTTACGAGCAGCTATGTGTCTCACTGCTACTGGTTCCCAGAAGGGGTGGAAGGTGCCTCTTCTTCGCCATTTCAGATGGGTTTGGAAGTTTTGCCCTCAACTAAACCAAGTAAGCCAAATCCCAAGACACAACACCACTGAGGCCAGTGGAGTCATGTCAATACAGACCAGCTGCTGCTCTCAGTTCCCCTCACCTGTATGATTGATTTTTACACGATTAAAATGGGCTTTGCATTGCTCAGAGAGGTGACATCCATGAAGTACGATGGTCTCCAGCATGGCCAGTGTGACAGCTGGTGATCCTATGCATTCAGATGCTTTTGGGATGACGCAGAGCAGCAGGTAAAGGCAGATGAAGGCACGTTACAAAAACACATCTCACTATGAACATCTTCGTGCCAGGTCCATCACACAGGACAGCTCTACTGACTTCCTCACAACTCTCTGCACCTACCCCCAAACAACACTGGTATAACTAACATTTATTTTCTGCAGGTAGATCAACTCCTGTCACGCACTACACATTTTAATATCAAATGCATTAAGCATTGCTGAAAACCCACATCACTATATTTCACATTATCTGCTGCTTTCTTAAGTACATTTTTCTTTCCTTTAATTCATTAAACTCAGAAGCAAACAGAGAAGCTCCCTATGTATTTCAAAGGGTTTAGGAAGCAGATCCCAAATGAAAGCCTTAATTCAGCCGTTAAATCACACTATTGATTTAATATACATGAACATTCCCCTCACCTTGCTTGCTCTAGCTGGATCAGGTCGGATCAGATTATTCAAGATGATAAGGTGGAAGTGTCACTTGAAGGCAAAGAGAGATAAAGGATTAGCTGAACATTCTGACTGGGAAGTGGATCATATTTTACCCTCTGTCAGCTCAAATGTCTGACAATTCACAGCGGCACCCTGCGCTTCATCTGCACCGCTCGGCTGATGCGGATGGAGGGAGAAGCTCGTGCTGGAGAACCCTCTTCTGCTGGAGAGGCCAACAGGTAAGGAACACAAAACGATCTTCCAAGATTTCTCAGGTGCAAAGTACTCATGAAATGCTGCATTCGTCTCTGCCCCGAGTTTACTTTCTGGTCCTTTTCTTTATGACCAGGAGCAGAGGTGAGGCGTCTGTCCGCACCCCTGCGCCGTGCCAGCACTAAGGCAGAGACATGATGGAAATAAATGGGGCTGCTTTCAGCTCCTCTCCCCTGATTCCAAGCCTCTTAGTCTGCTATTGATTTGTGCTACGTACAGCACAGCACCAGAAATCCCAGCCTGAGTTTCACAATTAAATTTAGGAATTCAGCACTGCCGTGGGCCAGCCGGTATTACAATAATACTTTCATTAGCGCTAACAAAACAAGGAGGGAGAGAACAAAAATTCCAGCACTGACTTATTTTGAAGCTCCTTTAAAGGACAAAATTAGGGCAGAGAGGGTGATTCTGAGCAAAGACTCCCTGAGAGCACTTTTTAAAGAGGAACTGAGATTTGTCAGGCACCGATTTAAAAGCAGGCCTGCAGACAGACGTGCAAAAGTGTTATGGAAAGTGCTTTGGGAGTGTGGCTGGTGCACATGTACAAAGTGAACTTTCTACAAATGCTTCCTTCCTTGTGTCAAATGCAACAGTCTGTATAGGAACGCTATTTTCCCCTATTTATCATGGAACAACACACCGTGCTGCTGGAAAACCATGCTCTGCCTTGCGTACTGCAGCCTTGCAAGTGGCTTATGGACCCAGCACTTTCTTTTTCTTCGGTGAAGTAATACAAATATAATAAAATAAAATAAAATAAAAATATAATTAAAATATAATTAAAATTTAAAGTAGGAAGGTCAAGCATTGTCTTCTCTTACAGAAGTGATGGCAGCGGAAAGGACCAAGCACAGTTAACAGCATTACCCCTTTCCTTTCAGCACAACAGCAGTGAGGAATTGAGCTACCTGGAACGATTTGGGCCTCTTTCCCTGCACCTCCGTGTTTCACTGCCAGCAGCAGCCCATCCCCTGTTCGTTTTAATAACGCTGGGATTCCATCCTTACGCGTCCATTTGCGTGACTAATGCTCAGCCAAATGCCTAAATCCTCGACTGAAACCATCAGCGTTCTGCTCATTTCTGTTCTTCAAGCCTCACTTCCCTTCACTAGAGACCCACAACCGCGTCCCATTGCTTGCTATCAGGGACAACAAAGTTACACGAGGCTTTTCAAGCTGGTCTGGCTCATTTGCTACTCTGGAAATGAGCGATTTTCTTCTGCCTCTAATTTTCTAACCACAACGCTCGTATGCAAACGTCCGTGGCCCTTCTCTCCCGGAGCGAGAGAAATATGGTCAACTGCAATTATTAATTCTGTATTGTTGTTATGACTTTAAACTGTTCTTTAAAGCCACTGTGGTCCCTTTCAAGCAGTGGAGAAAAAGAGCACTTTAATCACTAAAAGCGCATTAAAAATTCAACACTTGAAGCCTGCCTAATAGATTGATATTTCCCATGAGCTGTCAGGGTAAGATTAGCTATTAAAAATTCACTTGTCCAGAGGCATGTTAAATCTACCTGAAATTGGGCTCTGCTTGTTTTCGTGCTTGTTTGTATGTTTAAAGAGATGCTTAAATTTCGATCTCTTCACAATTTAAATAAATCAGAGAAATGTGTGTCTTTTTACAATGTTTTAAGATCAACTTTTAGTTCAAACGCCGGCAGACACTTGATCCTGCTTGCCCTTTCCCAAATGCCACGGCTGCCTTGATGTCTGTAGCAAACCCTAGATAAGGAGCACCGTGCAATCATTCTTGCTCTGAATTTGACGCCTTGTGTCTTCAAGTCCCCAAACTCTGCTTTGTCACCACAAACTTTTCCATTAGCTGGGATGAGGGCTAAATTACCGGAGAGACACCTCCAGCTGCAGAGAACCAGGCAGGTCAGTTAAAGGTGATGCTGAGCCTCTGGAAGCGCACAGCCTTCTCCAGACAGAGCCGAGGGAAGGCACACGATGGCAGGAGTCTGGCCATGGGATAAAACTTACCAGAAGCCACCTTCCTCGGTTCTTCAGCCCTTCCAAAGGAACCCCATCACCAGCCAGGATGCTAACGTGCAATATGAACACAGAATTAAAGGATTCCCCATCCTCAGCAGGCTTGCACACTAAGTGCAAGAGACCTCAGACAGGATGGAAAAGCAAAGACTGAAGTAGCATCGATCAGCATCGCAAGCTCATCACGACGTCTCAGCAGATCAGTCATTGTCAACCTTTCTTTTTGGTCTAGTTCCCCCATAAAAAGAGAAAGAACCTGCCTGCCTCGAAGCCTGGCAGTGTTGGACACCTTGTAGCTTTCTGATCGTAAACAAGTAACACACACAATTTAATTTAGAGGAAAATCTGAACTGTGTTTGCCAGTCTAAGTGAATTCTCCTATGACGAAGATTCTATAGATAGCTTTCTATTGCATTTCATGGTATTTCTTCCACTGTGATGTTACAAGCAGAAACCACACTGGGAACAATTTAGGACTGAATAGAAAATGATAGTGTCTAGACAGCAACTATGCCTGAAGTATTTTCGAGGAATATGAAAACAAGAATTCCCATCAGTTCTGGGCCGCTAATAGCTCGAAGCTAATAATGACAATGTTAATTTTGATTTAAACAGATTCAAGGCAGGTATTTTCAAAACAAACTCAATGACCTGGAATAGGAATTCTAATTTTCAAAGCTGGACAATTATTAATCATTTATATTATTCAATTAGCACCGACATTCCTAATGACTAACATTCTTTATGCTTCCATCTGGTACTCAGACGCATCACTTAATTTTATTCTTAAGAAATAAACGGAGCTGCAAAAGGTTTTTTGATGCACATCCAAAGGAAGGAGAGTGCTATTTGTCACTGGTTTCCCTTTTTTGTTCTAGAAAAAACATTCCCTTAGGAAAAAAAAAAAAAAAAAAAAAAAAGGATTTAATGTCTTCTATTCCCTCTCAAAACTTTGTCAGTTTCATTAAAAATAAGTTTGTTCGCTGATTATTTTACTGGTCTTTCTTTTGTGCTATAAGGCCAGTCAGGCTCAGATGTTCAGACAGAGGTCTTCATGCAAGCATTTACACAGCAAACTACCCAGACTAAAACTCATTGCTTCAGCTAGTCAAAAACATTCCTATAAAACCTTTCTCCTTGTATCAAAACAGGCTGCTCTGACTCATTAAAAACACCTTACAGAAACACGTCGTGTCAAAATACTTGCAGGAGAATTTCAAAGCATTTGGTTCTACTCAGGTCAAATAAAGTCAAATTTGCAGCATTTCATAATTACCTCCGTTTCATGAAAAGAAAAAAAAAAAAAAAGCTCTGATTTTTTAAACAACTATGGATTTTGAAGTTTAAGGATTTCTGTGTACCTGTCAGAAATACATATCTGAATCCATTCCTGTATGCCCACAACAAGAGATTCATTATTAAACGCACAATTCAGAGCTCAGCTAAGTATGGCAGCTCTGCTCCCAGAACTGCTCCTAGCTTCTTGGCTTTATCCTGAGTGAGCAAGAAAAATGAGAAGAGGAAACCCACTTTTTTCACCAGTAGAGAGGCTCCGAACCAAATCAGCCCCTCCTGAACATGGCAGAACCCTTCCCATTAGCGAAGCAGCCTGCAGCCTCGGCCAAACGCTATGACTTCAAGGGAACAACAGAAGCAGTCTTTAGGGTCTCTAACCCAAGTGGCTCCTTCAGCTGGTACCCTGCCCATAATAACACCATTTTATTCTATTGGCGGAGTCTCTGCACGACTGCCCGGATAATGAAGTCCATAAACGATGCCGTCTGCCTTCTGCAGAGAGATGGGAGCAGCCACTGCCTGGCAGGGAAGGAAATCAATGACTCCAGTGTGAGCACCCTGTTGGCTACAGTGTGGAGTTATCAATTTTCTTCCCAGCTAGACAGCAGCTGCTTCAGTCATTCCACTTTTTTTTTTTTTTTTTTTTTAAGAACAAAAAAGGAAGCAGAACACCAAAAAACAAAACACCAAAAACCCAGACTCACACACACACACACAAAAAAAAAATAAAAAAAAAAAATCACCAAATCAAACCCATCCTCCAAGCCAGCAAGTTGGCCATGGCATCGTAAATCAGCTTGGAAAGCTGATGTCAAGCTGAAGGTCCGGGTCCTTCCAGTAAGATTTCGGTTTTTACCCAGCAGAATATGCAAGCCTTCAGCCTTAAACACCAGGGCACGTGCTCAGTGCCATACACAGACCTGACTCGGAAAGCAGATCACCTCGGCTGCCCTAGAGCTGAACCTAGAGCTGCAGAAGGCTCTCCCAGCAGGGCAGGGTCTGGCTCACTGTCTTCCACTAAATATATTCAGCTCAGCATTGGTAAAATGAGTCATGTCTTCAGAGCCCGATTTTCCTATTAAGGGAAAATAATAAAAAAGGATATCCGTAACTAGGCAATGAGCAACCAGCTCAGCTCCCCTGAACGCACTGCTCGTGCTGCTCCCTGCTCTGCTGGCTTCCAGCACCGGGCCAGCCTTCACCTGGATGAAATAACCGCTGAAGGGAGCGGTGCTCTGCTGGTGGTGGTTGCTCCAGTGCTCACTGCGCACGCATCCCGACTGTCTTAAGGAAGGGCAAAGAGAGACAGATCAAGATTTCGGCTGCATAAGTTGTTCCAAGAATTCTGGGAGAGTTAAATCAGCACTTTCCAGAACACGCACAGCTTTAGAGTATGAGAATGCTCTTTAATCTGTTCTCCTTTAAAAAAAAAAAAAAAAAAGGTAGAATAAAACTATTTGAAGTGCCACTGCAATGAGAAAAACGATGAAATAAACACAAAGTCATCCGTTAAAAGCTCACAGACCTACCCAGTTTTCCCGTAGTGACTTTGGAAAGTCATTTGCAGAGCAACGAATTCATGAATGCTAATGACAAATCAAGTTTTAAACTTCTTGTACATAATGGTAATCACCTGTGCATGTGAATTTATCATATGGTAGATGCGTCCTACGTGGTAACTCCTTGGAGAGGGGAGTGTCATCATGCTTGAGACAGATGGGGATGGTGGCATGGACAAGACCCATGCCCTACAGCACATACACACCTTGGTCACCTCCTGGGTGGTGGCTTCCTTCCCTGACCATGTGCCCACCTCTTTCCTGGCACATTCACAGCATCTCAACACCCTCACAGGTTCTGTATTAAATTGTTGGTGCTTTTCGATTTTAGCTAGACTTTTACATTAATAAAACCGCTTTCCCCTTGGATGGCACACAACGGATGAGTACAATCGTCATGAATCCATAAAATATTCCAGGACACTCAATAAACTTGATACAGTGCATGCAAGCCCATAATTAGTACGGCAAAAGGAGCAGGTATTTCATATTTAACCAACTGCTAGTGTCAGCTCTGCGTACATGCATCACTGAAAGACTAAGTGAAGAAGGAAAAATAAGGAACCACTACATATATTTATTTCCAACAAACAGAACACCAGACATTCACGTAGACAACACTAGCTTAACGTAGTAATTTAAAGCTCGGGCTCCTATGGTAGCATTACTGAACAAAGTTATTTTATACGACAGAATGTGATTTCACACCATTTATTTTATTATTCTGCCAATTGCCTACATCAGATCTGAACAGGGCCAAGTGGAAACCTGAACACAAACACTAAAATAATGAGCCTGTGCAAATTCTCATCCTCATCACCTCCTTCCACCATTCCTGGACCGCTACCAACTTAACTCGCTGCTTTTCCTTGCACTCAGGTCAAGACCTGCTGACTCCGAGCCCCTGCCTGCTTGGCTCCTTTGGGGCAGGAGGATGCTCGCCCCGGCAGCCTCCAGGTGAAGCACACCCCCCGCATGCCACAACAGGTTTTGACTTTCAAATGGAAGCCTCCAGGATCGAGACAAATCCATCATTCTAATGCTCAAAACTGAGCTGTTGAAACCAAAGGAAATGAATCCGTACAGTGGATCACCAGCCATGTGTAGAACGTCGCTCCCGGAATTAATAGGTACTCTGTCATGCCTTCGGACGGCTTTCAGCCCGTTCCTACTCAGCTAAAAAGGACAGCAGGAAATTTCTGCCCTCTTTCCCCCTGCTCTCTCTCCCTGCCTGCTCCCTTTTAAAATCCACAGTGGTGAAAACTGAGTGATTCATGATCTAATTCTAGCAAAATAAATACTGCTAAGCACAAACCCAAAGATTAATTAACGAAACAGCTGAATAATGAGGAGCCATTTGCAGATGTGGGACTGTCCTGGACTGCCTGGAAGCCCCCTTGGATCAGGGCTCCAAAGCACCACGCCTTCTGCAGCAGCAAGCAACAAAAATAAAGCGTGATCTTACTGCTCCGACTTCCCCACACTTCAGTGCCTTTTCTGGGTTTGGGCTGGCCGTGAAATCGAGGAGTGCTGCTTTTCTTTCAGTTATACAGCAATAATAAAATCCAGGTAAAACTCCACAGCCGCTAATTAATAATGAACTTATGGTTCCTTTTACCCTAAGTTTCATGGTGCTTTCTGAGCCTTGGGATGCATCCCAGTGATCCACGCAGAGAACAGCTCCCTTACGATTGCTAAACTCAGCTACAGAACAGGGCAACAAAACCCACGAACCATCAGCTTGTGTGGAATAACAGGTCCCAAAACTTAGTTCTGTCCTGAAATAACACACAAAATTTAGAGTGTCCCTATTTCTCTCCACTTTAACCCCAGGCTCAAGTCCTAGAGGAACCACCGAGTTATCTCCGTACTTTTTCAGTATCTCACATTTTCCCCTAACACAGCCAAGGGGCTGTGCAGCCTTCCCCATATTTTCTCAGCTCAGAGCAATGAATAACAGCACGTTCCCTGTCAGGTCTGCAGCTCTTGACATATAGCGGCACAAAGCTACAGCCAGGGATTTTTTCTGGCAGTGTTCTCGGTCATTCAGCCTGTCTTTCCAGTGAGGAAGATTTTCCAGTTTTCTGAAATAAGCAGGTCTGGTTTGGCCTCTACTTCAGACAGAGAAGGGGGAAAATATCCCCAAATCTTCATTCCAGCAGTCTTTGAAACCGTGTCAACCAGAGAGCGAACGTTTGAAGCTGGAGTGACCATGAATAAAGTGGGCAAAACAGGGGGCGAGGGAAGAAAAAAGGAGGATGGCAACACGTACTGCTAAACATACTTACAGAAAAAAGCCTAAAAGGGCTGCTTCCCCAAATGTTGCTTTGCGGTGACACAGTTGGATATCTCAAAAAAGTAGTATTTTTACTTGCTGCATCACTCTCATACGTGAACTGAGGGATGGCTTCCAATGTGAAGTGCACACCCAGAATGATTTCAGGTGGTTCCATCTACCCCATCTGTCTGTACAGAAAAAGACCTCAAATTGCTTTAAAAGTCTCCATTAGACAGTATTAGAAGAAAATGACTAAAGTTCTTAATAATCACGTTAATTCTAGCCCACTTCTTGTTTTCTGAAAACAGAAAAGACTCCCAAGATCTCCCTTCAAAATGTTACGGCTGACGGGTATTCACCAGCCTTGATGGTTTCAATAATTACCGTTACTGAATTAATATATTGACCTGTAGCTCCCAGTGATGACCAATTTCCTTGTTGAGCTGTTACAACTGATAAATTACCCTCAGCTGTGTATATATATGAACAGACTCAGCAGCAAGTATTGAGGAAGAAGGATTCTGGTTTTAAAACCATGTCAGGGAAGCCACGGGAGCGTGATGTGCCAGATAACCCCAGCACACAAAGCACTTCTCTTGCTCTGAGATTCACACTTTGCACCTGAAGTAAAGCCATCAGCAGTTGTCTTTTAAAGAAGCCCTTCACTGCTGAAGACATTTCAATGCTAGGTTACACCGGCTATCTGTTCGCCGAAGCAGTTTTACAGGAAGCCCAGCAGACACTTTCTGTTCCAGGTCACCTAAAGCATGCAATTCTGCTTGTTTCTACAAATAAAACCAGAAAAAGTACGAAGCTCAGTTGTATATTCTAGGGAAATCACTCTTGGCACTGGAAAATAAGCGAGCCGCCAAAAGATTTTCCAATGTGCTCACTGCTGTAACAAAAGCACTCCCCTGAACTGGAACCGAAATGGTGCAAGACACTGCTTCATTTGAAATGAAGGGGAGAACTCACCAACACGTCTGCTCAAGGAGCAGCACAGTTGATCCCCACTGGTAACTTATGCAGATTTCACTCCTAACGTATGCAGACATTTATTTACAGCTCTACTGTCCTAGGAACTCAGATGACAGCGGTAGCCATAACGTCAGTAGTTCTGAACTGGAAGTGAACTGATTTTCAGACACGTTGGGGACAGACACCTTTAAAACTAAAGAAAGAAACAAAAAGAACAAGCTGTTGGAAGGGCAACAGATGCAAATTCAAGATCTCTTGATTTTATTCCAGGCTTTTGCCAGTGACTTTATGAACAATCACAGACAAGCTACTTCATGTTGTTTCTCAATACATTAATTAGGAATAGCAATACGCATCTCACACACAGTTCTGCAGCTGAAAGGTGCTATGTGCAAAGAGTTTTATTTATTTAAAAAACAAAAAAGGAGATAAAAACAATTTGCCAGAATTCTCCAAATCAAAACAAACAGCAACTTCCCAAGAAAGCCAAGCACAACACCAAGCAGCTCTCTGTACACCGCAAGGCACTGTGCAGATCAGGATTCATTTGTCACGAAGAGCTACACACGTAGGGCTACGTTCTCCTAAATAAGAAGGAAAAACACTCGGAAATTTTAGCAGCACAAATCTTTCCACATCTAACCACCACATTTGAAAGAATGCATTCTGTATGTAAAATGTTCTCCAAGTGCCCACAGGCAGAACTCTTGCTGAAGGCAAGCAAAAAACCCCAACCAACATCAAAACTATGGTTTCAAAATCCCACTGTACTAGAACAAAGCACACAGCAGTTGCTCCTTGTCCACAAATGCTCAAGTTTTCATCTTAAATATCAATTAGCACGTCTTAGGGGTCATTGTCACGCAGATGATCTTCACTGTGGTGGCACTACCTATCCGGATGTTTATGCAGACCTTGAAGTCTGAGGGTTTAATATCCAAGTCTAAAGGTTGGGAGAAGGAAGGGTTCTCCCTGGGTTTTACAGGGAAGACGACAAGCGCAGAAGGATGGCTTAACTTGTCACAGTGGACCTGCAACAGATCTCAAGCTTTAGCATTTGATGTGCTTTGAAGACAAAGCAAAAAGAGCTTTCATCCACCAGCAGAGTTTTGTACATTCAGTTGCTGACACTCTCTGTTGATGAAATAAGGAATGCAACAGCGACAATTTAATTGTCTTGGCATCAAAAAAAATCCTGCTAAACCTCCATCTACAATCACATCCTTAATTAAAAAAACATTGCCTATTTTTTAGCTATCAGAACTTTAAGTACACATAGCCTCAAAACTATGTTCTGAAAGTGTTCTTTGTTTTAATTAAAGCCCATCTCATTTTTCTCATCAGCTCCAAAAGAATCAGGCAGGGTGATGCCACATTTTACTTAGTGGAAAATCTTAGAGACACCAACCGATGCTGTAAGCGGCAGACTCTCCTAAAACAGAGCTGCAGAGGGACTCTGTCCCATAGCCACAGAAATAAACCCAAACATCCTGCACTTCCATTAGCAGCTTGCTGAATGTTGAGACAACCACTCACCTGTGATGGATGAAGAAAAGCAGGAGCAGGGAGCTCAAAGCCCTTGGGTAAAGCCTCACCAGTGCTTGGTTCCTCGTCTCCAAACACTCAACCAGACTCTGCCCTGGATTAAGTGATTTTAACTTTACCAAAAAAAAAAAAAAAAAAAAAAAAAAAAGCAGGAATTGCCCCTACAGTTACTCTGTTAAATCAAGTTGCTGTTGCTTTGAGTTCCTTCTTTTAGCTGGTTCCACGAACAGCTGTACTAATTGCCAGATCACAGGTGGCTTTAGTATCAGAGGCCTGGCTATCACTAAAACACACATGGTATCACAGGTGTGTAAAATTATATGGAAACATAAAAGATAAAATGAATATGTTATTAAAGTGTCTTGAAGACATAATGAAAAGAAATCACTGTTTAATCATGGGAAGTCATCGTTTTTCTAATTTTAAGAACTCTTTAACACACCAATGTTATACCTGCAATCGGGAATTCATGGCAGAGAGCCCCATTAACCTCTGGAATTCATTGCTGCGGTGACTGTCGTGGTTAGGTACTTTCTAGACATTTGACTAAAAGAAGAACTGTTAGGGAAATAAACTGACCTAATTTGCTATTATTCGCAGAAATTACCTTATTCAGTGGGAATTAATCAAAACACAGCCAGGCCCAGGTATGTAGCCTTGCTTTCTGCTACAAATACCGTCCCTAAACTTGAAAATAAAAAGTGCCAAACAAGGAAAATCAAGCAGTGAAGGAGCTTTTTCATTGCGTATGCGTAACTGGAACTGGTAAAAGGTCACTGAATCTGATCCACTCTGTTGCAAGGAAATAGAAAACCTGAAATTGAGGGGGAAAAAAAATCCACTCCTCTAACCCTGGAGTTCATTTAACAGAGAAAAAAAAAAATGTGGCCCTTGGAGCAACAAAACTAATTAGAAGCAAATATTTGTGAAATGCATAGAGACCAGTTAATGATGTTGTAATGGCTCAATATAAAATGTGGCATCTCCCACACACCGTCTTGGAGGTGGCAGGATGCTGGTGAGTACCTGCTGTCCTGATGCTTCAGTACCAAAGCTTTTCAGTATGCAGCGCCTGCAGTTCTCATTGGTTTTCAGTCTGTTGTGGTGGTTGCATTCTTTAACAGAGAGAAAGCAAAAATCTTTCTTCAGCCCTATTTCTTAGCCTTAAATCTTTTAGTGAGCAAGAATGAGCTGCTCTCTTGATTAAACATGGGACTCTGTTTTACTCCATCATTTCCAGCATTAGCACCAAGAAGAAACACATAAAAGCCTCACTGTAAATGAGCAAAGTTAATGAAAAAGAGCCATGTGAGGCTTGTAAACCATCTCAGTGTTTCAGATCTCACTAGAACCTATAGCTCTAGCATGGCATCTTGCTTAGAGAAAAAGTACTGTGTTGTAAAAGGGTCTGTAAATTATCTAGGGTTAATACAGGTAATTGGGAACGGTCAGGATGAAGAAAGCTGGAACGATCTCCAAGGCAGAAGAGAGAAAAGGCATTGAGAGGAGGAATTTGTGCCTGGATTTAAATTTTTCAGGGCTCAGTTCTCACCGCAGCCTGGCCTGATGCAAAGCTTACTGACACCAGCCGACAGGGCTGGTCTGATTTCAGGAGGTTTTAGATCAGGCTCCCAAACCAAACACCTGTGTGCACTGGAGAGACGCGTGCTTTCTCATAACTGAATATTCATTAAAGGAAAACAGCCAACAGACACAAAAAGAAGAATACAATGAAACAGTACATGACTCAACAATAAATCATCATCGATTTCACTAAGCCCTCCTGAACCTGTTTAAATGATGGAGAGCAAGCCCAAAAAGAAGCCACGCACAGTCTGCAACATTGCATGCAAACTGCTGCAAAAGGCCCAGCAAACCAAGTGCACTTACCTGGCTGTGCTAATTACTCTGTTAGATTATTCAAAGATGATTTATAAATTGCATGGAAAAAAAAGCCCATGTCTTTCTGTACTTCCTTTTCTTTATTTTAATTCAGTCTCACAATTACCAGGGCTTAATATGCAATGTCCTGATGAAAATTAATTATTAAAGTCCAGATATTTGTTATTAATTCAATCTGACCTCAGGTTTTATTTTTTGTTCGGTTGCTGTTGTTTTCTTTTGAATCGGGAACATTGAGGAGACACTTGTTTATGGCATAAACAGACTGGCTTGTTCTTAACAAGACAAATATTATACCAAGTTAATTTGAAGGTAGTATACATAATGCAGCATATCAATTTTGTATGCCATATGGGATTGTGCCTGCATAATAACAACTTAAAAACAACACTGCTTTGCCAGTGACAATTACTATACTGTAAACCATTTTGGTGGGGCATACACATTAATTTAATTCATTGCAGCAGGCAGGTAGGCATGCACACAGAAAAACCACTGCGAAATGACAAATGCTTTACAATTTACAACATAAATAGCTCCTTCAAGACTACAACCCCCTGTCATGTCAGAAGCACCTTCTGGCACTGCTCCAATTCATTAAGTCAGCCCCACTACGACAAAAAAATGTACCTGCAAACATACATTACAATCATTGCTAGCTCCATTTTCCTCTCCGCTTCATATGGATGCAATACCAGGGAATGCATTTTGGAGTTTTCATCTGAAACTCCTGAGGAGTGCTATGAAATATATACCTAGAAGCAATTCTCTCCTTTTCTCTTACAGACAAGAAGTTTCTTGTAAACAAGCCCTCAACATCCATGACTCAAGAACTGCTTCACATGATGCTGTGGGCAGCATGCTTAATTGGGGATCTCAAAAAAGCTGGATTCATTTTAGGCTGACTGATACAGGCTTTAATCCCATCAACCCGTCTTGTCAAGTCTCCCAGCGATGCTAGGACAAATTATGGAGAATTCTGCTCATTTCAGTGGAGCTAAATCCTGTACTGGAGAACTTGTACATATATTTATCAGTAATACCATTTATTCATCAAGGATCCTGGAAGGCTGCCCAACCATTCCACTTGAAGAGCACTGAGACTGCCTGCTTAATTTATATAGGAGCTTCTGAGGTGCATACGTACAGAACATGAACATAGCGGGACTATACTTACTTTTTTTGCACTAATTTAACCCAACTAGCATGCATGAGAGAAGCAGGGAAAAGGTTCACATGGGCTCGCAAGTACAGAAGAGGTTGAAGGCGCTTAGCATTTCTATTCAGGTTCCTAGTAGGGCCCATGAGTCCTCACTTATCTCGTTACGTCTCTTCCCGTCATTTAAAACCTGCAAGAATATCTCTGGCTGTTCTACGATCACAGGGTGTACTTTCCGAAGTACAAAAATTCTCACAACTTATCACAACAGTTTTTTTCCTCTCATTGAGAAAAATTAAGGTGCCAGTTTCCAAGCCCAAAATAGCTGCGTGCCTGATCGCCTTTTATTCAAGGATCCTTAAGTCAAGGCCTAAGACGGGCAGAGTTCTGTGTTCCCCAGCTGCTCAGCAGTCAGGCTTTCACGCTCACTCTAACACGAAGGAAATCAACTCACTTTGTGACCAACGCCACTTCTGAGTGCTGAAAAGCAATCCTTTTACTTCAGACACTACGGCCTTGCTTAGTATTTGAAAGTGACAGGAAAATTCCCCCCTGCCTCCCAGAAACAACAAAACAAAAAAACAGTACATCAGAGAAAAACAAGCACATCAGAGGGTCTTAAGCCAAAACACCTAAAAAAAAGAAGAAAGTAAGATTGCCCAGTGTTAAAAATCAGTTGTAAATGCAAAGAAACTTTCTACAAGCTCTGTACAAGCTATTGTCTTTTCAGTCCTTTCTATTGACTATTTTAATCTGTTTTATCTGCACTGGCGTCATTTGTTGCTAACCAGAGTAATCTCCTTGCACATAAAAAAATGAAAAGGCTTCATGAGATTATGTAAAATCAACCAAGAATAGAAATTAATATAAATACTGAGGAATATATGGGCTGTTAGTGTGCGAGTCAAGATTTAATCTTTGGGAAGCAAACATTCAGACGTCTTTAGAAGACATTCATCCGTTTGTATAAGAAATTACCACGTCTTGAACTGATTTATTCTGACAGACTTGGACAGGTTTGCAGGAGCAGCTGGTGTGGCAGCACCGGCTTTACAGGGAACGTGGTCAGTAGTGTCACGCTCAGGACGATCACTTCGGCACTCTGGGGCATTCCAGAAGATTAAAAAAGGTAAATTTTAATGTTTCTGGGAAATTAGACATATTTCTGCACATCTGTAACAATGTTTTCCCACTTATCCAGAAGAAGAAGAGCTTAAATAAAAAGGATGCCAGAACTGACAGCCCCTTTCACTACCCTCCAAAACTACAGAAATGGAGCAGTCAGTAATTGTGTCTGACAAATGGTTTCAGGGAAGTGAATGATTAACATTAACCCTATGTAACGTGAGCAGGGCACAGAAATGCCTTCCTACTACACATTATAACAAAAATTGCAATTAAACTGTTCACAGTAACTTGTTTTTTCTTAAATTTTGTGTTTCAGAGTACACCAACTTCTCCATAAGCTTCCCTAATAATATTCCTTAGCATGCAGAGGTCACACCACTGTCCTCAAGGTGTGGCTTTTTTTTCTGTGACAAAACATCTCAAACCCTGGCCATTACCTAGCAAGGTATAAAACAGAAGAGGAACAAAGCAATGCAGTAGATTAAGCAAAATACAGTTAAGTGCTGCTTTGAACAGAACGTGCATAAGCACTTTCCTGAGCGATGGCCTTAGCTCCAAATCTCGTTAAATCACAGACAAAACTGCTGAAAGGACTTACCTGGCTTTAGCTCCTGAAAGTCATTGTAAAAAAAAAAACATTTTAGGCACTTATGAGCTCCACATCTTGTCAATTTGATTACTGAGTCTTACCTGCAAGCCAGCAGAAGCGCTCTGCAGCAACAGCTCCTGCCCTCCCCCAAAGGCCACCTCAGCGTGGCAGCTCTCCTCGGCCACCAGAGCTCAGGAGCAAACAAACATTCAGGCACAGCGCTGCCATTTCCAGCCCCATCAGCAGGCCAGGGAGGAGGCCCAGCAGGCACAATACCTCCCCAGAGAAGACGTGAGGGCAGCCTGACGGCTGGGGCTTGCCTCTGCGAGAGGCCTGTGAGGCCTGAGGAGCGCCAGGCCACCAGCGCCCTGCTGGGCCTGAACCTTCAGCGTGCAGTGTGGTGGAAACGTGGCCACATCAGGCCCAGATCTAAATATGAAATTCGCAATACTGAACATCAAAAATGATGTTGAAATGCCAATGCTAACCCAGTAACCAAAACTGGGGGGGCCTCAAACACAGAAGAAACCGATGCCCAAGTTTGAAAGGTTTCGAGTCACCACGATTACAAAAGCTGCCACAGTGCCCTCCTTGAACGTCAAAAGCCCAAGACACACTCCCTTTTTAATTCACTTTGCTAGTTACAAACAATAGAGATGCTTCAGAACAGTGAATTACGCTCTCTCACACACACTGAGCACTGCAGTAAGAATGAACAATGAGATGTGACTATGATGGAGAGCCAGCCTTTACATCTAAATTTTAACCGAGAAGTCTTTCTGCATACCTTCCCTCACTTATACCATTGCAAACTGCGAGTACTACAATGCTATCTGCAAAGTAATTAATCTTCTTACTTATTTCAATCCCTCGTCTGCCAAACTATTATGAAAAATTCTCATGCATCCTGTTTCTGTAGTAAGATACTGCTCCTGAATTATCTGCACATTGAACATTAATGATGAGATGCCTTGTACCTCTGTAGGATAAGATGTCTCCAGGTTTAAAGATCCTAATGATTTCCTTGGTGAAATAAATCAGTATGCCTGATAAAAGCACTCCTCCATCCCTGACAGACTGCATCTGTATTATCATGCCCAGCACAGATGACTTATCTGTGTTCTCAGAAAAGTGGGGTTATAGCCTTCTGCTTTGTACTACTGTAACCACGTAACAAAGCGTTAAAAACTGCCAACAGCAGCAAGGCTGCCCCCTTCCCACATGTAACCCTACCTACTGAGGTAAACACACTCACTTAGTATAAAGAGAGTAAATATTTTTACGGCGTGGGTTAGACAAAAGGTGCGCAACAGACACATTTGGCTTCCCTGCTGGCAGGCAGCAGCAGGTGGGCGCACAGAGCTGACCCAGCACCGCGGCTGGGGAAGCTGATACCCTGCAGCATCACAGCTCCATGCTGAGACTGGAGCAGGGGACACGGCGAGGAAAACCTGGCTTGGAAAGAAGCATCCCAGGAGAGCTCCCACATCACCAAAAGCAGTGCTGGATGTGAAGGATCCCACAGCGCCAGGAGCCGACCTATACCATAGCACAGCAATAAGCATGCATTACTCGTCTTACCCATCGGCAAGAAGATATTCTTGGAGGCAGGCTGGATCCTTGGGAGCCATTATCTACCTCATGGAGCATTGCTCTCTTTGGCTGACTTGGTACCTCCTCTTCATTCTTTCTCGGTTTTGATCCACAGCCAGGGATCAAGCCTTGCAAAAGAGAAACTCAGCTATTGTAGTTTCCAATTACTCTCCCCTCCCCTTTTCAAATGATCCCAGCTAATTACCCTGAGTGGACAAAACAAACGCTGCTTGCCAGATGAAACAACATGGTAATCAGCAGCACTGTGCCAAACAGATAGTCCTCAATTAAAAACAAAACAACAAAAAAAAAGCAACAAAACCACAAAAAACAAATACCACGCTATTGAGTTCAATGTCTTTTTTGCCACGTCTGGAATTGATTCATGGTCCTTCAATGATTTCACCACGAAGCTGAAATAGACATATCTGAAATTTGGATGCGTCTATATTATACAGAGTAACTCATTTAAATCAGAGGGGCTTTCAAGTCTTTTTTATTAAGAAAGCAAAGATAATGACTCAAAGAAAATGCTAATTTTATTTGGTGGTTCTCTCCCCATTCAACTTCACTGATCAGAGAGACAAATTAAGAAAGATAGTGTGCTTACCCAGAAGTAATTTGTTAGACATCTTCAAAAATCGATGCTTGACACAACTGAGTATCTTTTTGCAATAGAATTTTATTTGTCATGTTGGGCTAGGAGCATCAGTTAATAATTCACTCCACAGTTCCATAAACCTCCGTTGCTATCTTTCACACAACCTTGCAGTTTCACAGGCTGTTGTTAGGAGTAGCTTAAAATAGTCTGTTATCAGTGCTGACCCTCACTGTTATAACTCAAACAGATGCACTATCTGTGATCATTCTGACAAGGAAACAAAATAAACAACCCAGTAACTTTGAAAAGGACATATACACACTGAATACATACACATATAATGGCTAGCCACTCAAAAGCTCCTACCGTAAGCAATGGAAAGGTCAAAGCAGCAACTCAGAACTGCTCTCCCAAACCCCACCATTACGAACTGGCGATGGGGCAGAGCCGCTAAGCTTTGACTCAGACTGGGATTTTCCATTTTCTCAACTTATTGGATGTTTGCATGTATGCCTGTGCCTTGAACAGTAAATTAAGAGTCCAGAACAGCCAAACTGCAGAGGTCAAGGTACCTGGACTTATTGTGGTTTGAGTTCACATATTCAATGCAGCCAGGATGTGGGCTTAGGATCTACAATGGAACCCACAGAAATCTCAAAAACACAGATTAAAATTATTAAGTAGGCAAACCAGCTTGGAAATGGCATCTCCTTTGAGTCAAACACACTGTTCATCATTCTGAAAGTGTCACCTTTAGTGGCAAAAACCATCACACCTGATTTAATTCATCATCCTGATTTTCAAACTCATGAAATAGTGTGTCAGCATGAATTCATTGTACTCTAAAGGCTACAAGTCTTTGGTCCAACAAGTAACATTTTTTGTTCAGTGACTGCAAATCACACACACAGAGGCAGAATTCCTTCTCTCACATGGCTGAGCTGCCACCAGAGAGGTGCAGCATGCCCTAGCCCTTCACAGAGGTGCTAAATCTGGTCACTTTTCCCCTGCTGTTGATGCTCCACATGTGGGGTTAAGACTGCAGCATGTAAGCACCAAGACCAATAAAGAAGTCCCCACATACCTGTTCTACTACAATTATCTATTCCCTTAAGTCTTCACACGACAGTTGGCCACAGCAGCAGCACTGTTGACCCCAGAGCTGAAGGAAATTCCGAAGTTTCTGGCTGAAATCTCACTTCTCCTGGTTATTACACGCGTTCGGTTCAGTTTATTCCCGTGGTAGTGATGGAACCTGTGATTGCTACAACTTTTTCTGACAGCACAGTAAACTCTCCATAGACTCCCATTATCTCTCTTCCACTTAGCACATCTCGGTAATGTAATGTTGTCTCCACAGGCTTGCGCATTCAAATGGGCAAACAATTGCAGAAACAATTCCACACTCGACGCTAGGAAATGGGGAATTATTGCTACTGGAAATCAGAACAGAAATAACTGTGGGGTAATGCACAGCAGTCATTTTTAAATGCAGAATGTAGGATGCTGTTAATGCAATTTAACTTTTAACACAATAGGAGTTCCCGAAATACCCAACTTTGATGGATTCTGTATGAGCAAATGAATACACCTGTAGATTTGACTGCACGACGCCAGCAAGGAGACTATTTTGGTGCTCTGTTGTTTACAGTCGAAAGAAACAAAACCTGGCAGAGTGAAGAAACACTGGGAAAACAGACAAGCCAACCCAAATTCATTTTCTCACTATTGTAAACTCTTCCTTTAAAATGCAGGATACGCAGACAGATGGGCGTTAGGAGCAAAATCCATATGCTTTCTTTAAAAAAGTCTCGCAGCAAACTCGCTGAACTGTGTTTGTGGAATTAATCAGAGCAGTGGCAAACATTTTGGATTTGTAATGTGCATAACCAGTGTTGCTATAGCTAAGGCTGAATTGTTCCATTACAAACTCTGATGTTATGAGCTTAATATTCCTAGCTGTGAGAAAAACAGTTTGGGCTAAATGCGGAGGGAACGGTTCTGAAAAAATACCTACCTAAATTCAGACTTTCTGGCAGTAACACAAAATATATTTACTACTGAGCTAAAAATCAATAGGTAAAGTAACAGGGGAAAATACCTTCCTGATCTCTGCAATAAGTAAGCACATTCGTTCCCATTAGTTTATAAGGATATCATTAAAAAGCCTACACTGTGAACAATCTGCAGACAGCGCAAGCAAGACTGGACAGAGAATTAATTATAATTGTCAGGAACACTACCAAAAAAAAAAAAAAAAGTTATATTTCTAGTTTTAAAGCTTTGCATATTTGTAACTAACCAAATATTCTCCAAGAAGGGAAGGTTAATAGCATAATTCTGAGAACTACCAGCAGACAGTTGTTACTGTGGTTCAGACAGAAATTCTAAAAGAATAGGTTGAGAACTTTTTTCCCATGATAATTGAGATGTTGTTACTCAAGGGCATCCAAAAAATCTTTCTGCAGTTTCAGTGTAAGCTCCCAGGGATAAGTTAATGGTGGGTGAACCATAGGTGTCGGATCCTACACTTAGCAATATAAATGTCTGCATGTTCTTCACTACTTAAGCCCCAGGACAGACATGGCTCCCAATTTTTTGTTTTTAAAGGGGGAAGGAAAGCAACTCCGGCAGTTTATTTTTACATACATCTTTATCTGTTGCAATCTACCTGGGTCTGGAATACCAGTATCACAGCAGTTCCTTGTTACTGTTGACTCATTTTCTCTTCCATTGCCCAAAGCAGGTTACAGCCAGAGATGCTTCTGAAGTGGAAATAACACATGATTTCCTTGGTTAGGAAATTATCACAAAATTAGCCCTGGGAAAGGATGGAGCAACACACTACCAATCTGCCAACAGGCTCTATTTAATCTTCATACATTATAAAAGATGTTTGCTGCAACAAATATTTTATTATCTTAGCAATCAACAATTCTTTATATTGATCACCGCGGTGATTCATAAATGAGCTCTATCGCAGGAGAACAGTGGCTGCAGTTTGATGGTGCTGCCTATGGAGAGAGGCTTCAGCGAGACTCTGATCTTCCACTGCAAGCACAGCACTGCTTATAAACCTTGTATGACAAATAAAACACTTTGTAAAGAATATACAGAAGAGCTTTGTGCTAAACTACTTCTCATTACATAAAAGCTTTTAATGTATTACCAGTCTTAAACAAATCTGCTGGGGGGATATTGTCTCTGCATAACAGTAATGGATTTAGATTACACCATCATCAGGAATATCTGTTTTTGTGGCTGAACATGGGCCGGAGGCTTAATGCTTGAAAACAGGGCTGGCCTCCCTGATTTATGAGGCCTGAATGTAATTAAGCATCTTCCCAATTCCTGTGAAACTCACAACTTAAAATGCACCCAATACACCCCTCGCATAACCCCTCCTCTAAACGCATGGGTATTACAGTGAACATCTAAGTGGAGAGGAGAACCAGCAAATATGTAATTGCTCCTACGACACATTTGAGTGCTTAGACCCAAGAGGACTCATCATTTTGCTGGTTGTTAACTAGCTGCTAATAACAGAATTAGCCTGATATTGCAGTGGCACGCCAAGGATCTGCTAGGCTAGAGAGGCTCCCCCCAGGACATGCTTGGTGTAACACGCAGGGGCTTCAGATGTTAGCAAAGAGCCTGATATGGGACAGTACCATCATCAGGGGGAAATAAAGTTCAAAGTCTGCTCTGCCTTCAGTGCACAAGCAAGTGAGAAACCCTGACCCTGCCTCCTCGTTCAAGCAGGATCAGAGCCCTCTTTGGTGCCACATGGGCGTAAGTCTGAGGCTGTTCCTGCAAAGTGGATTTTTAAAAAATGAGAAATAATAAGGCAAGACATTTGCCTTTACAGTCTATACATTAAACAAATAGCGAAGAACAGGTGTGGCATGCTAGTTAAATTGGTTTGTTGGTTTAAGTTTAATTAATGCCATTATTCCCAGCTGCACAGTATATCAGATTTGCAACTAAGCAAATACTCTCACCTGATTAACCAAAGAGTTATTGTAAGTGAAGTTTTAAACAAACTATAGTTGACAACATTGTCAGATGGTTCTCAGCCTTTACCCCAGTTCTGAGTAGACATTAACGCCAGTATCCCAGTCCATAAGTGGGCCACATTTCCCCTAAAAGAATATTTATTTGTCGGGTGTTGCAATTTAGATTCCTGGTTTAAAACTGAATGCCCTGTAAAGTCCACAGGCTGTAATTTCGCTCCCTTTATCGTGGGAAGGGTTTGTATCCATCCCTCAGCCATCATCAGATTTAGCCTGAAAACCAGAGTTCAGCAGACTGCGTTGTAGCACGTAATATTTTTTTTACTGCTGTTGTATTATTTTATTTTAAAAAGGAACAAGGTCAAGCCTAGCAGAAACCATTTTAATCTTCATCCCTTTTATGCTGGAGTAGTTTGATCACCTTAAGGGGATTGAGAATCAAGGTCCGCAAGCCATATGGGACAACCCCAACATTAATCTAGTTTGCCTTCTATGCCCTCCCCATCTCCCACCCCCCCGGCTACCCGCTGAACACCCTCGATTTGTCGTGTTCAGAACCAGCTCTGGGCTGCGGTCAGACAGCAGGCAGGACGTGGCTGCTTCCCTCTCTTACCGTGCCCGGGATTATCCCGAATGCTGAGATTAGAGCCGTGCAGGCAGCTGGGAACCCCCCGCTCCCAACCCTGCGTGGGAGGGTGGAAGCTGCACACAAAGGGCTCGTGCACGTAAGCGAGCTGCTGGAGGGGGTCATAACGGGGCCGTTTCACGTCCTGCCTCCAGCCTTGGCTCCTTTGGAAGAGATGAGAAAGAACTCACCCGATCCTCAGGTGCTACAAGGCAGGATCAGCTGGAAAAAAAAGATCTCTGGGCTCCGTTTAGGGCTAACCAAGGGAAATATTGCAGTTAGAGAGGAGACTCAACTGGATTATCTAAAGGTTCCTTCTGGCTTTCAAAAATGCGTACAGAAATCTGTCAGAGACAGCTGATTATCTGGCTCAGTATCCTAAGCCTGAACACCAGGCTACTGGAGAAGGAATTTCAGAACACCAGCTTATGAAAGAAAAAACCCAAAGTAGAACAGTATGTGAAAGGTTCCTAATTATTTTTCACCACTGACACACAAATTCTGGCCTCAGGCAGGCCATACATTCCCACTCACTCTCTATCCCAAAGCACACCGCACGGCAGTGAAATCAAGTCCCACGCATTTCTTTTTTTATATAAAAAAGAGCAGAATCCATCACGTGCCCAGGATGGCCCAGTCTCTTTCACTTCCACGACTGGCGGGATCAGTTCCACTGAATATTCTCTAAATAAAAACCCTTTCTGCATATCCATCTAGCATTTCAGGTTCCTGGGAAGGCTGAGTTTTAGTGTAGCCCTCTGTTGTTTCTATGCTATGCAGAATGAGTGCCAGTATTTGTGAGAATCCTCCTAGTGCTCGTTTGTCAGGGAATCCAGGAAACAAAGACACAGGCCTTCCAAAATGAAAATACAAAGCACAAGCAGGTTTTGAGAATTTCCTTATTAGCTTTAAAAAACTACGGCATGTTAGAAAAAACTCAGCTTATTTCATTCTTTCAGCCCAGGAAAGGAACCGATTGACGCTCTGCCGTTTGTTCATTTACAGCAAATATTAGCACGTGCCGCAATTTTCTGCCTGACACAATCATTTTAATTTGTACCAAGACAAACGTTTTGAGTGGCGAAGAATAATTAAATCATTTTCTATTCCAAAAGAAGCCTCATGGTCTCATCGTGTGTTTTCCCCGTTTTGTAAATCATTTAATGATTTTCTGCTAGTTTAAATATTACCTCCCCATACCAAACTGATTAGCCAACGGGAAATATTCACGACAGAGGCTGTCTCAGTAGGCAGCAAGTTCCTAAATCATCCAAAGATTTCCTGCTACTGGGGCTGCTGCCCTCTGAAGCAGGTTGGAGTAACACAAAAGCAGCGGGGTCAAGCTCTTGCCTGTGATATTTCCAGTCCGATTCAAAACCAATAATCTGCTACAAAGGGAGAAAGGAATTTCATTTGGAAGTCCGCATCTTCAAATTAACTCTTCAGTCACTGAGAAGAAAAATACCTCTCAGTTTGGTCAAGGTATTCTCAATCTCTTCAAAACAAAAGCTTTCCGTCAGCTGTAATACCATTTCATCAAGATACACAGAAAAGTCTACGTGTAGACATAAATCAGCATTTTAAATATAATTCAAATCTGATATACAAGGGTCATAAACCAGTTAAGAGTTGTCACTCTCTCTTTTAAGAATGGTTTGGGTGAGCAATGAGTAGCTATTTTCTTATTAGAGAATATGGTCTATAATTCACGTTAAGTGCAGTGCGCAGGAATAATTTTACCTACTCGATTTACAGATCAGGCCTCTTATTTGTCATTTTGCTCAAAAAGGGGGAAGCAACTGGCTCACCTCGAGTATCAGAGAGCTGACATAAAAGCATCTGATGCTTTGTGCACCGCATGAACCTGTACCAAGGTGGCTCCATTAAGTGGATAGAGATATCTACTGCCACTTACACCCCAAAATGCCTAGTAATAAAGCTGTCTCCAGCCTCCCTAGCATTCAGATAGAAGCTCTGACAGCAGGACTTTAAGAAATGTTGAGCCCTGCACAGCTCCTATTGATTTAAAATGAAGCTGAACTATTCATCCCCATCAATATTATAAAAACCTACTTGCCTTTATGCCACCTTTAAGAATATTACCCTGACGGAGTGACTTTCATCTCTCTCAGCTACTTGGCACTTGTGAAGCAGCTCTGGTTGTAGTGAAGGCGTTAGAGATGCCTGGGAGCAGCCCAGGTTGGTGCATCCAGCCACCACGGTGACCCCACCACCACATCAGTGTCCTCTGATTTTAGACACTCATGTTCCTAATGCTTGGGCTCTGCTCCTGCCTCATCCCGTGCAGCCACATTCAGAGTCCTGAAGCTTCATCGAGCTTCTGCACGGAGCGGTGCAGATCACCGGCGTGATCCACTCGAAGAGCAAGCTCTCAAAGCTTCACGCAGAGCCAACCTGGCATCCTAATGAAGTACTGCTCTGTTTTGCAAGTGTGAAAACCCAATAAACTAAATGAATTTCTCAAGGTCACGGGAGGAGTCGATAGCAATTTCAAGCAGAGCCCAGCTGACTGACACCTTAATGACAGATTGACCGTTCCTCTGCACTTTGACTCGCTCGCAGCAGGGGGAAAGGCAGACTGGGGCTTGAAAGTCAAACAGCTACATTTTAATTTTGCTGTGTGCTAGGAGAAACGGGGCCAGCGCTATGTGACGACGCTTAATCCAGTTTCTAAAGACTAAATTACTAGATGGAAGCACGGGGTATGTGTGTGTGTTCTCCTTAAATCATACGTGCCTGCGTAGCTCTCGGTTCTGCTGGGCTGCATCGGTGGAGTGAGAGAGCTCTGAATTCTCTGCTGGTCACAGGTCAGGTGGCCAGACAGCCACGGTGGTGGCAGCAGTAGAAAAGCAGACTAGAACAAGAAACGCAGTTGTCACTCTGAAAGAATGGGACTGGAGAAAGTAGATTTATACCTTGAATTACAAGCTAAGTGAATTTCTGATAGGAACCACAGAGCAGGATCAGAGTTTCCTTTAAAACACTTCAAAGGTTTATTTTTCTGCCATAACGCACCTGGAATTCATTTGCTAACTGATAAAAAATTAGGATTTTAAAATCCAGAGTCTAATACACATACACTGAATTTTTAAAGCACTTTTTTTTTTGCTGGGGGGGGGGGGGGGGGGAATATGACAAGTTAACAATTGTTGCAAATTATATGGAAGTCTTACTGAAAAGAAAGGAGAACTTGCTTGCATTTACATGCAGCAAAACGGTAACCTCTTCTGCCCACACACCTCCAAAAGCATCATTATTCTGCTGTTAAAATGACAAAAAAATAACCCTCCGCCCCGAGAGATAATGCAATTTATTAGTATTTCAGCGCTGAATGCACTTGTCAAATATTTAATCATCCGATTCTTTACATTAAAACCTGTGCAGAGGGAGGGTGCCACTGGGGAATAGCAACAATCCACAGAAGTGGGAAGGCTTCTGGAGGATCCGTATGGAGAAGTGGTGGCGAGAGATCTATAGCAAAGATGGTACCGCTGGTATTGTGTGCCGAGGAAAATGCGAGAGGTGGCTGGGGAATAGGATATATGAGAACAGCAGGGCTCATCCATGCCTTGATTTGCTAAATGCACACTTGAGAAAACTGGTTAGGGAAGATTTGCACGCTGCGATCTAGGCACGCCTAGGAAAAGGGAGATTTAAAGGGGCACAAAACCAACCATCTGTTTGGCGATGCTGCCCCCTTCAAGTCTGCTTGTGGAGACTTCCAGGACAGTTGAGATTTTTGTTCGAAGAGGGGGACGAAGCAGAAACACGAACTGTGCAGACCCTGCTGCAAATGCCTCAGGCCTGGCACTGCAGCAAAGGGTAATGTGGTGGAGGCTGGGAGCCGAGTGACAGAGCAGGACACAAGAGTCTCAGTCACACCTACAGGTCTCCTGCAGTCCCCTGAGCTGATGTAATGGACCACAAGTGGGCATAACACAGAATTTTGACACTGCTGACCCAACTTCTTCAACTTTTATGTCATCTGCCTTCTCTTTCCTTCCTAATTCTTTCATTCCCTTTTTCTTACTGCTTCGTCCCAGCCCACCAGTCTGACCATTCCTAGCTTCCTACCTTCACAAGTACACAGAAAATGAGAGTGAGCAGTTATTTCTCAGTCAAGAATATAAAATCCTGACCTTTGTATCAAACTTGATGCATGAACTGTGAAGAATTTCAAGTCCAACCCGTACGAGGAAGTTAGCTGCTTTACATCCACAGAGGTCTATGCCTACAGATTTCACATTTATCTCATAAACAATCCGCCTGCTGTTCTGCCTCACCATGCAATGGGCCACGTGGAGCAATCAACATTTTAGAGTGAAGTCTTTCTTCAGCTAGAGGCAAGTCAAATGTGTTTGCATCCGTCATTTCACGCGAGTCGAGCTCGGCACATACATCACACACCTTCACTGCCGATTTAGCAGCTACATTTCGGTGATGTCTCAGCCCCCATCTGCACGTCAGGATCCATGGATGTTATACGGGCAGATCTGAAAGCTGACTCCTTGACCCAGAACAGCTCTATTCAAGATACAAAGCATGAGTCTGGAGGAAAAAAGCAAACACAAACCACACACAAAAACCCAACAGACCAGAGAATATAGAGAAAAACATACCGGCCAGCATTAGAGCGGCCCCCAGAAGGTGAAATTTCCCTCCCAGGGAAATTCTGCTGTTTCGGATTTAATTTTCCTCTAACCAAGGAACAAGAAAACACCTGCTTTCTTTCTGCAAAAAAAGGTCTGAACTGGTTTCAACCCTTGCAGTCAAAAGGTTTTCAATGTTTCTAAAAACTAGTAATACGAAAATAACACCATGCCTTTCTAGTTTTAAATACCTAACAACCTGCTATTCACAAATCATATGTAAATCTGAGCAATTTATATTGATTCATTTGCAGCCTGCATCAAGGCAAACTATGAACAACATTGTTTTTCTCCTGAAGGCCTTTACATTCCAGCAGGTATCGAGACTATATGGCTAATTGCAAATCACATCTTTCCTCCCCACAAAACGGCAGCATCAGAACCGCGGAACTGGTAAGGATTTATCTGGAATTCCCAGAAAAACGCACACATCATTTGCTTCACACTCCGTATTATGAATTCCTCTTCAGGACAAGAAATTAGTGCTCATCTCAGCTCATTCAGTGGTATTCCACAAAGCAACCTGATGAGAGCAGAGCCACAAGGGGGTTTGGAAGACTTACTTGCACTCACCTAAGAAACTCAGCACACTGTGTCAAACCTGCACCTCCTCTCCTGGAGTCGAAATGCTATTCCATAGGAGAGAGGCAGCATTTTGACCAACCTTTTTGAAATGGAAAGCAGGGAGAACTCCTGGAAAGAGAAGCCTCAAATTATAGATTCCAGACAGAAATAGCTATTAGGAGCACAGTGTTCTTTTCAGTGCTGCTTTGACACCAAAAATGAGAACTCACACTGCTTGCTTTTAATCCCTCTTCTTGCTTTTTAGGTTAGCTAAGAGTTTTTGACCACTGCCTGCTCAGAGTCTTGTGGGACTGGAATTTAGCCAACAGTGTGAGAACTTCCCTGTGCTGGAATTCCTCATTGCTGTGGACAATTTGTTATTATCACTGAGACTTACTCCTCGTGGACTCCTTCTCCTGTTGGAACTCCAGCAACCTTCAAACAGCAGGACTCTGGAATTCCTGGTATCACCACCAGCCCCAGCAGAAACAGCAGCCAAATTCCAGAGGAAAGAGGCCAGAAAGCCACAGTGCTCACAACCTTTTCTTTCTCATCATCACATGCATGTACGTTTCCTTTAATTAGAAATGTATGAGCCAAGTCAGCTCGACTGGGACGACTCATCCATTACTAAGAGAAGAAAGCACATGACCCCCGATCGTACTGTACCTTGCTGTGCACATACTGAGTCATTCTACCCACTCTGGAGACATTCTTAGCAACACACGATGGAAGCACCAAGGCTCAACTACTCTTTCAAAACAGTTTTCTTTCATCTGTTAGTTTGCTGATAAGTTCCAGAGTCCCTCGATGAAAACAGAGCTTCTTGCTACGCACTGACCATGGCATGCAATGTGTTTCTTTAAAAACCTGAGAGGTTAAACAGCCCCAGCCTTAGAACAAAAATATAAAGGAATAAATAAAAGCAGGGTATGCAATCGACGTATGTAAAGTGCCCTAGGTAGTAAAACTGCAATATTAATATGAAATTAACCTGATTCATTTTGTTACGATGACTACAGTCATGAGTTATCAGTGCATGGGGGAGGGAGGAAAGGTAATGAAAACTGACAATAAAGGCAGAGATAATTCAGAGGTATTAACTAATGAAATTCAAGGAGAGAAATCCTACATTTCTCTTCCATATTTACTTTACAATAATCATGGTTTTGATCTATGTTACTGACATTTACCACACTGAAAAGGCCATTAAAATTCACCTGGCAAATTACGGGAAGCCATTCCAAGCATGACCCTCAAGTACCCTTTGTGCAGGACTGCACAGGTATGAAATAAAAGAACACCACCGCCACTTGGCGATAATTAATTTCTATCTAATTTGCCTCATGCCAGCCCATCAAATCCTCCCTCAGAGCAAAACTTCTTCCAAACAGTTACAAAGAAAATGTCACAGAGGTAATACATGGTTCGGCGATAACAGTGTTCCCAAACTCAAATATTGGAACACCAAGAGCCACTTCAAGAGACATGGAAACAGCAGCCCTCTGGAGAAAGGACGTAAATGACGTTAACCAGTTAGTAGCTGCATATTTGGGGTGCTGTGTGGTGATATCAGGACAGCGTGTGCTGAGCCAGGAGTTTAAGGTTTGCTGCACAAGAAGGCTTAATTTTAGAATTCGAACCACTGGTATGCTAAGTGCTCCTCGGATATGAGGTCTTCATTTGAGACCACAGATAAATCATAATAGCTGCTCCTTAACGGCACTCAATTGCATTTTTAATGTGCAGAAGAAGGCAGCAGTTACGTTCTAGTGACTTTTGGCTTTGTTTAGACTTACAAATTCTGCCTGGCAATTGTGAGCATCAATTCTCAGATTTCAAAAGTGGGCACCTTTAGCAGAAGGGAGATAAGTGACACAATTACACAGCGAGTCCATGATCAAAGCCCTGATTCTGTTTGACAATTCTAGTCGCTGGCCTGCTTTAGCTCCCTCAGCGATGCTCTCAGATCAGAAAAGCCCTGCCTTGACAAAGGCCCACGTGCACAGTGATGCCATGTCTATAAACAGTTAGATGTGGCCCTAAGTGCTTGGCACAGGTGACAGAATGCTGACTTGTGTGGGTTTACAGCAGTTCAGCTACGGCAAGAGCTGTTACAGATACCCATCCATGCCAACAAACAGCACTGCACCTGCCTGAGGCCGCTTACCATAAATCTTCAGCATTTCTCCAATGCAAGAGCACGTCAGTGGCCAGCATCCAGACGGTACTAGCACGGCTCAACAGAAAAATCCTGTCTCTATACCGACCTTTCAGGATGCACACGCATGCTGTAAAATATCTGTAATTAAAAAGATCATTTACTTCACTGACCCACGACATCCTCCTGCCCTCTCCCATGAATCTCCCTTTACTGATGCAGGCCGCAGATGACATTGCGTATGTCCACAGAGCACTTGCCATATCTACAGCTGATGTCACCGTGTCACATCTCGTGTCTGTAACTAAAACACTCACCCAGTTGTATTCAGAACTCATATGCTTCTTTCCTAAAAAACAAAGCTAGAATTACAGTGAGTGCTGCGGGAAGGCAGCACTGGAATCAGATTTCTGTAGAAACCAGTTCTCCTCCTTCTGGTATTTTCTGTAAAACTCAAAGTTTCTACCCCACACAAGTTCCTATTTTATTTTAACGTCCTCATCATTTTTTCATTGAACTTCTGCATTGCATATTTTGACATGCTTTTTTTTTTGTTTCTGAAAAACTGTTGTCATATGTTTAATGAATAATGAAACATAAAAATAACAATTAATTTTGCAGCGAGATTTTTCCCCACCTAAATTAAACAACCTAATTACTCTCTACCCTCATTAAATAAGTCACTTTTATTACACAGTTTTACAATATCCTTAATGTAACTTGGCTCCCAACTATTCTGAACCCAATTACAAAAAACAGTACCATCTTTATTGCTTCCATCCCCTATTATGCCATTTAAACTCCTGGCTCCTGAGAATAGTTTTATAATGAGATAGGCTGTAACAGTGGAAATCAAAATGGATATTCAACCAGTAAGTCTGGCTAAACAGTCCCTGACCTTTAACAGAGTAATGGGTAAACTGAGCCAGAGGGTGATCCACCAACCACATACTTTTGACCTTTTCTAAATAGATATATTTTGCACACAGAAGGTAAGTCATTTCCTCAAAGCAAGCACAGAAGGGCAACGGCAGAACCAGAAACAAAACTTTCAGATTCCTCAGTCTCAATTTTCACATAATTTATCAGGCTCAAGTGAGCCGTGTGTTTGGCTCAGTCCAGGACACAACAGAAGCATGCAGCCGAAACAACCCCAGGGCCACATTTTCTGCTGATACACACCAGGACACCTTCCTTGCCTTTCCAGCTAACCCCAAAAGCAGGCCTGTACTCGAGAACCATGTCTTACAGGGCTGGGCAGCTTGCCCGAGGAATGCTCCAAGGAACCGTCTCTGAAGACTTGCTATCACGGGAAAGTTCTTGCTCTTTACTGCTGGAAAGAGAAGAGACATGAGCTACAACAAAAAGCCATCCCGTGTATGGAGATGGGGAGCCAAGGCCCAGCTCTGGGGTTTCTGTCCAGGGCCTTCATTTCTCCCACTGCTTCTACCTCCAGACTTTGTCATCATGGTATCCGAAACATCGTGCAGTCTCCTTGGCCTCAGAAATTAAAGAAAATACAGGGCCTTGAACAACACAGTGCCTTTATGTGTGAGGAGCAGCTGCGGGAACTGGGGTTGTTCAGTCTGGAGAAGAAGAGGTTGCTCAGAGTAGACCTTATTGCTCTCTGCAACTCCCTGAAAGGCAGCTGTGGGGAACTGGGGGTCAGCCTCTGCTCACAGGTAACTGTGACAGGACCAGAGGGAATGGCCTCAAGTTGTGCCAGGGGAGGTTCAGGTTGGAAATGAGGAGACATTTCTTCTCAGAAAGAGCAGTCAGGCATTGGGACGGGTTGCCCAGGGAGGTGGTGGCATCACTGTCACTGGGGGTGTTCAAGGAAAGGCTGGGCCTGGTGCTTGGGGACATGGCTTAGACATTGGTGGTAGGATGACAGTGTGACCAGGTATCTTGGAGGGCATATCCAACCTTAATGATTCTATGATTTTGCAACTCTACACACAGAGCAGATATAAGGAAGTACATTCAGAAACTCTGGGAGCATTGACAGAGCAGTCTCCAAGGCTGCATTACACCCTCAACTCCTCTCATCTCCTGGAATTAGGGGGCTCGGTGCCCCACAACACCACAGCTCAACACGGCCACAACTCAACACTTGTCACGTGGGGGTGGCAGAAGGCAAACACAAGCTGTCAAAGTCGTATATACGAGGGCCAAAATCTCCATCGAGCATTCTGAAAGCTTGTCAGGAAAATTAATTACCCTCTTGATTTAAGGAGTTCCTTTTTGTCCCAACAGACAAAGGCAGCATTTAACTACTATAAGCTTATATTGGTTGACAAATGACATCCCATTCATAACGTATCCAAAGGCAATATACAGCATATTCAAAACAGAGATTCCCCAGGCACCCACTTCTTTAGGCCTCCTGTGCACCGTTTGATTTTTGTAAAAATTTCCCTACCAGTAAAGGCTATGCTTATGCGAAAAGATTTGTCAAGAAGTTCTGCAATGCATCATTTTATTTCCTTGGAGGATTTGTAACCTTAATTTCTGTGAAGACACCTCAAAAATTAACAAAAATGCCCACATTTTATAGAAAGTGCTTAAATGGCCCCAGAACACATAGATATTGCCCTGGCTCAGAAGTTAGCCCTCTGTCTTGGTGGCTAAACTCTAAACAGGAAGAATATCTGGGTTTACTTCCTTCCAAGCTATTCATTTGTGTCCTTTAAGTACAGCATGAAAAGGAAGCCCAAGGAGTAACAACCTCTAATGCAAGACACTGAACAGGCAGAAACTGAGTCTGCAAACATGTGATGAAACAGAGCCCCTGAAATTAAATGTCCTTTTTTAATGAGAGAAGTGGGTCACAGTCTGTTTTGGAATGGCTTTTTTTTTTTTTTTTTTCCCTCCAGAGGAAAGACAGAGCCAAAGCAAACCTGGAGCCACGTGTACTCTGAGAGAGAAGATAAACACGAAGCACTCACAGGCTCACCCTCTTCAAGTACATGCAAGGCAGACTGAAAAGAAAGAGAACCCTATTCTTCAATAACCAATGGCACCAGGCAGCAATCACAAAAGAGGAGGAACTGAGAAGTATGTATAGGAGAAGCTGTAAAAAAAAGCCCACGACATTATTTGGCAAACTTAGATCAAAAGCATATAATAACAACAGAAATTTTCAAAGCACTGCAAAAGCTTTGACCGTTTGAGAACAGAAATAAAGGAAAATTCATGAGGATCTCTCTTCTACCTTCCTCTGTAAGCGACACCACTCTTCAGCAGCACTGTCCATAACTGAATGAAGCCTCAGGTTTGCTGTATGGAGTAGGTAAAAATTATCACCTATGTTTTAAGTGAGCAGAAGAATTTCTCAATGTCAGCAGATGAGTCAGTGGTGAAGTGAGGCCGTCACACAACTTACTGCAGCCCATAAATCATACCAGGCTGAAGAAATGCATCCAACTTCATACCCACTCAGTAAAGGGAGGGCTGCCAATACCATCCAGGGAAAAGCAGCCCACTAACATTCCTTTCCTTTTCAGATCTTTAAAAGTCCTCATCTAACAAGCTGTTACACCACTGTTCTGCTTTATCTGCACGAGTCTGACTTCCACTGCAGGGCAGCACTCCTACAGCAGAGCCAACCCAGCATCAGACTCCCCGCTGTAAAACCCCTTGAGCCCATTCACAGTGCAGAAGTCATCAAGTGAATTCATTTCGGTATCACACAAGGCACGTGGAATTAAGACCAACAACAGAAATCACCCATCAGTCTTCTGATTGCTTGTAATTTGTCAGCATTTCACAATGGTCAGATGCTGAGAAAACCATTCGAGGTTTCAGGGATTTATGTTTGATACCCCCCTGCATGAATAATGCTGATTTACACTCCATTAAAAAAATAAGGCTGTGGGTGACATGGTCTTCAGTTGTGCAAAAGAGTAAGCAAAAGACCTGGCTAATTTTATTACTAAGGTTGGTTTCTAGTCACCTGATTAGCCGTCAAGACATCCAAGTGTGTACCACCACATATCTGGGCTTACCCCATCAGCCAAGCAGAAGCAGGAATTTCAGCAACTGGAGCCAGCTTTACCAGACAACAACAGCTGAAAAATAATATGAATTTGGGCTGTGGCTGGAGAGGGGAGGAACAGAAAGAGGGTGACAGGGGAAATCGTATTTCTGGGGCACCAAACATGACTTGATTTAAAAATAATAACTCACAACACACACACAGAGAAAGTAAAAACCCAGAAGAAGCCCAATTTCAACAGCTTGGGGTTATCTCCAGCAAAACACCAGAGGCTGGGCTTCACAAGGATTCAGCACCCAGCACTAAGCTAGCGGTGCTAGATGACTGCTGGTCCCCAAAGCTCCTTTCTGGCCTCATCAAGGTGTGAATTGTTTGAAACTCTGAACCCAAGATTTTTTTTTTGCATCCTACATTTTCATTTTAGTCACGCTCACCATTTCCTCCCCAACCTCCCCTCTCCCTCCAGACCAACATGGACCAATACTACAATAAACGTACGGAGGGCAGGCAATTACCAACTTGCCAAAATGAAATTCACGGATACCTTGTGTGCTGCAGGGACTCTGCAGCACAAAATAGAATGAATCATGTGTGTCCACTGAAATTAAACCAAATACAATACCATCTAAGTAGAGCCATTCATCACTCAGAGGGCCAAGGGGGCTGTCATATCGTATAACGCTCGGGGAGCCTTCTGAAGAGAACATTTGCTGTGTGACTCAGGATGAAGGTGGAGGTTGCAATGCAGGTGTTACAGCAGCAAGAGAGGGTGTGATGGTTGCCTGACCTAACCTACAGAAAGTTGGGCGATTATTTACATCTCAATGTCAACCATTTTGCAGCATTCAGCAGATGACCACTTATACTGTAGGAGCAGTTAGAAGCTGACCATTTAGACCATTTAGGTACCTCTTGGTACTGCACCACCATCAAGGAACGTTCCTGAGAAAGATTTTTCGTGCTAATGATTAGACTGGAGACAACCAAGACCAGGAATACTGACGAAGCAGCCATCGTCCGCACGAACTGTGAGCTCCAAGAGCTGCTCAAATGTCATTTTAGACTTTTTTTTTTTTTCAGACAGCATGTTGAAAGGACTTCTGAAAGAACAATCAGGGTTATTTTGCAAATTACCATGGAAAATTTTCAAACACATGGGGAGAAGGCATAAAACTGCTCGTAAATTTAACATAAAGAAACAAACACAATTATCTAAGATAGAGCCATTCAGATTGCTACAATACTGCTAAAATCCCTAACATGATCTTGATCACTTTAAGTCCAGTGCAGTTGGATAATGAAGACCTCCTGCAATGCACTGAGCACACTCGTCACCTCATGATGGCAACAGGAATCGTTGCTAACAGCTGCCAATTTGCAGTGTTGGTACCAAGCATGTGTTACCTGCTTCTGATTTTGTCCATCCTAGTTGCTGTGTTGGAAACATGCTGTCCCCAGCCAGACTTCCAGCTCTTCTGCACTCTGGTCAGTCCAAACACTAACATGAAACCATCTTTTCTGGGTGGGATAAAACCCAATTAGACAGGACAACCAAAAAAATTCTTCCTCAAAGATCTTCAGGAAGGTGACACCACCTTTCTATCTCTCTAAGGGGATGCTTTTACAGGATCTGTAACTGTTGTTACATGATGCTTATCACCTGACTGTCATAGGAGGGATCGCTTTGGCTCTCATCGATGTTGTACCCGAGCATCAGATATCAGCATCTGCTACTCCCTTAACGCCTTCACAACAGGAAAATGTTATTACCAGTTTATAGAGAGCGAAACAGGAGAAAATTAAATTATTTGTTGAAGCAAAACCTAACCTGAGCTGGGAATACGAATGGGAGCTGCCGCGTGTGCCAATTCTGTGCCCTAGCCCCTGGGTCAAACATCAGCTACAGTGAGACTACCTAAATCCTGGGGGGTTCAGTCCCCTTACAGCTTTGCCTGTTTGTCACGAGTCACCCCATTACTGGCATCTGTAAGGCTGGGGAGCCAGGACGGGGACAGCACAACAAACCTGAGCACCCTCAGCAGGATGTTCTGCTCAGCTCAATTCTCTTTTCAACTTCTCTTAAAGGAAAGGAAGCCAAATAGCATTGCTGATTTTATAACTCGTGCAAATGGCCTGAGTAATTGGCGGGGTTTGCACTTTATAGAACCATTTTGTATTGCATATGGATGTTTTTTTTTTCAAAAGAAGTGAGAAAAGGAGTTGGTACATGAATAAGATTTCGGAGGATGAGAAACCTTCCTCGCCCATTCACCCCAGTGAGATGAATGCTGCTGGTTATGGGAAGCAGCCATGATATGATCAGGCAGTTTCTTCTGTCTCATGGGAAAAAGGTAACTATGGAGATAGTCAGCAAAATCATCAGCATAACTGGTTTCATTAGTGCCTGATACAGAGCATGCAGACTGCAGGCGGATTCACTAACCTTTTTCCTTCTCTTAATTATTGAAAGGACATTGCTTTTATCTGGAACTGCTAAACTGAAGGTGGCAGGTTGGGTTTTATACTATGCACTTGAAAGAAAAATATTAAAATCCTCCCATTCCTGGCTCTTGAGAGCTTTCACTATTGAGGGAGGACGAGCACACTCATTTCAGGGAACAGTTATCTGTCAGCATGTACAATTTCATTAAAATTGAAAACATTTCATAGAAACATGTCTATACTGACAGAGCTACTTTATAAGTCAGAATGTTTTGTTTGAGCTTTTTCATTCCATTCCGAGACTATTTGGACATTTGGCTTTGCTGAGATGAAATTATGTGGTTTTAGCATTTATAGTCCATTCATTTCAGTATTTATGAGACTATCAGTCTGATTAGTTGTTGGGGTTTTTTTTCTGAATATTTGCTCCACAGAAGTATTTTTTCCCTGTTCTGTTTAAAGGGATGAATTTATTTCACAAGTGAAGCAAACAAAACACCTAATTCTAACCAGTCCTTGTATAACAAATGCTCGCAGCCCGCAGGGAACGCCAACTAATGGACCACGTGTTTGTAGCTCTTGCGGATGGAGCAGAGGATTCAGTTCAGTCTGTGGCATGCTAGGTACAGAACAAAACAGAATTAGCAGAGTCTTGCACAAACAGGACAAAGCAGAGCCAACGCCTTTGTCTCTTTCCATCCTGGCAGTAGAAAGCACTTTGACTTCCCCTCCTAAAATGCCAGTTCCTGCAAACGAAGTGGTATGGGGAGTATTTTAGCCAGCTGTGAATACGTGGGAGCAGCTGAGTTGCAATGGCATTTCGAGTTTCCAGGTGTATATACCACTTCCTGCTGACTGCTTTACCTGAAATCAGAAAATGACACAGCTGCTTGTTGGTGCCTTTTGCCATGAAACATGTGGGGATCTCAAAATGAGACCAAGTACACCTCTCAGCACAGGCCCAATGGACACTGCTTGTACAGTGGATGTTATGCTCTTAAATACGGCTCGTATCCCTTAGAACTTGAATGCTCACTTGTTTTTTTTCCATTCAGGTCTGTAATAACAAAAAGGGAATCCAACAGGAAACGTCCTTAACATTAACGTCCCTTCATGATTTCACTGCAGAGTCTGAGCAGGATGATCCAGAGCATGCAATAAGACAATGAGAAGCAGTACTGGATTTATTAGAAAGAGAATTACTACTGGAACACTGCACAACTAGTTGCCAGATTACTAAATGGCAGTCCCTTCATCCCCCAGCATGAGCACGGTCAGAAGTTTTTTTTTGATGTGATTTTCAACACTGAGCAGCCCCAACAGCCAAGTACTTCTGCTGGTCAGCAAGGAAAGCAAGGCTAGAAAGCCTGAAAGAAACAAGATGACACACTAAAGGATAAACTTTAAAGATGCTGCCAAGAATGCTACGTCAGTCTGTGCCCCTTACCTTTGATTGCCCTACAGTCCTCAGCTGAGGCCATGTTTTGTATCTTAGACTGGAAGACACAAGAACAGCAGGACGAGGAAACCTTGCACGGTTTGTGGTCCTCCTTCCCACCCCACCCTCACCATGGACATCAACAACCAGCTTGGTAAAGTCAGCTAAATCAACAAACCCTCAGAGAGAAGAGCATTCGTGGGGCTAAACTCACCCAAAGTGGGAAACAAGCAAAGAAAAAGCAGCTCCACCAGGGCAGCTAGGCACTGCGGTCACACAGAGACCTCACTTTCTGTGAGCCTGTTCCCAGCATCAGGCACTTTGAAAATGCCAGACGTACCTCAGCCATGTGCCACCATTAATCCTCAACGTCAAAACAGCAGGGACTAATGAATATGAAAGGACACAACTTCTTCCACTAAAGGAGCCTTAAAACCCGAGAAACATTCTCTTGCAGAAAGACAGCAGCAATCTCCGGATGATTAAGAACTGTGGATATTTAGCCCACACATGAGGAATTAATTATAAACATCTAGCCATGCACACCGAGCATCCTTCAATCTGTGAAGTGCTTACCAAATTTTTAACAATCTTTTTTTTTTTTTCATTACACCATTTTCCCCTCTTCCCCCTGCCCCTCTCCGAGATATTATTGTTGCAGGATGTCATCAGTGCTGTTTCAGATCTGTCAGATATAATCTTCTAATCTGCCAACTTTTCACAAGGAAGGGATGAGCTCATGTACTGACTGACAAGATGTGCTGAAAAGTCTGGGCTTTCTCGAAGCCTGTTAAAAGTTTAAGTTCCCCCATTGTGTGAATACTGTCAAACTTGGCCCTGCAATTTTCATAATGACAGCTGCTGTCAGTTTAAAAGGGTAAATTATTCAGTTCAGCTGGGAATGCTGACAGTAACTGTAAAAAGGGCCTTAGCAATGAAGAAAAAGGTTCCAGGTATCTAAGCAAAGATGTAGTAAATTCACTAAGACACCTCAGGAATGCTCAACTTGAGCTATTTTCCAGCCTCCCTCCAAGAGCCTGAGAAGCTATTCACTTTGGCACGAAAAGAACAGCATAAAATTAAACCACATGACCAAATAAAGCTTAGGAAGTCTATAGCCAAGTCTACAAAGATATTCAGGCGCCTGTAATTACGTACCTGTAGCCTATTTACAAGGACGCCACGCAATTTAAATTGTCCAACTGCTATGTATGGGAGATCTGAGGCAATATGAAGTGTTTTAAAAGTCATCTGAAAACCACCATTAGGTACCTGTCTGCATTTTTGGAATCTCACTTCCACTATTTGCTGTTATGAAGGAGACTTACCACAGATACTGTGAAGTTTCTTATCCTCTGTCCCATGGCAGAGCTAAAGGTCCGCCTCTGCAAAACACATCTGCAGATCAATCCACTTTGGAGATGGACAGAGAGAAATAAATTGCCATTTCATCACTCTACTGAATGGAAACGAGGAAAACAAACAGAGCAACACGACTTGTCAGCATTGCAACGTGCGTCATTTATGCTTTGCAAACGCCTACTATTCCCATTCAAGATTTTCCATCTGCTCCTTCCACACACTGTGCAGGTATAAAGGATGACAAGGAGGAGCACAGAGTGGAGGACTTGCTCTTCAGCATCTGATGTTGTATCTTCAGCTTCCTTCTGGAACAGGTGAACACGATGAGGGTTTCAATGACTCCTTTCTGCTCTGCTTGGAGACACAGCAATACTCCAAGCCTGAGGCTTGCAAGTCCATTTCAAATGGGAAATGTTTCCTGTACAAGATGCACAGCATGTTCCACATGCTACTAATATATTTGTGATTCCAAGCAGGGAAAAAAATGTATTCAGAAATCCAGGGGGATTTGGCTCTTTGAAAAACTGGGGCTTATTTAAACCGAAACGCACTACATCACCCCAGAAAGAGACAAAATATCACAACTATCTACTACCTAAATCCATTATAACTTGCACCATCTATTCTCAATTACACTAGACACTGTGGTAGTAGTACGAGCTATCAGAAATATTAAATTAACTATGAAGTGATACAATCTCCCTCAGTAATCGCAGTCATCAACTTTCTGCTCTCTGAAGGAACTGGTATTGCTGGCTGTAATTGCTCGAGAGTTCTGAGCATCCCCGCTCACCTGTGTTCTGCTAATTCCATGCTCTGTTATCCACGTCTCAGCAGCCACATCTACTTATTTGGAAACGGGATTTCAGCCTTTATAAGAAAGTAAATTCTATGCTCCGCACATACTTGCAGAAGGTACTCGTTACTCATTTCCTAAGGGGGCACGAGAGGCTAATCAATGCTTCAGTTCTTGGGGCTAAGGGGAGGCTGAATATTTGCAGCCTTATGTAGGTTCATCTTCATCTCTCCCTCATACAGCCATATTTTAAATTTTGATTGCTGCAACTGTAGATAGGCTCAGAGAGTTATGTGGATTCAATTCCAAAAGAAATGCATCACCCAATCTATGAAAGCAAAATGGTTAATGAATACCCTAAAGTTGTCTGCAGCCTTTCTCTATTGCCTAGGTCAAATGAGCACTCACTCTGTCGAGAGATTTGTTACAAGCTCTTAGCCATTCGCTTAAGATATCTGCAGCACATTCTCCTTCTGAAACTGCAACTCTCATAAATCTTCTCAAAACGATTCTGAGTTCAGAAAACTTTGCGAGCTGGCTTGAATTTAAGTTTTGTTTCTCCCTATAGCTAGTTGTGAGCAGGCCCATAATTTACGGAGGCTTACGTGGCTCCCAGACTCACTTTAAGACTGAGGCTTATCAGTAAAGTTGGGCCTCATCTACAACATCATTTTAGCAAGTAAATCAAGCCTCCTCTTCACCTCTTCATAATGTGCCTTCTTAATTGTCACTTGACTGATGGATTTGAACTCACCACAAACTTCTGTCTACAAACACATGCAAGCTACGAGAGGCAGCAAGAATAACCCAGCAGTCCCTGGACACCAAAGCAGAAAATGAAGTTACTGCATTAACCATCTGTCTTAAGGCAACTCCGAGGTTGCATCCCTGTTGCAAACAGGACCTGAGCTACCGTAACGGTGCTGTGAGGAAACAAATCAGTCTGTACAAGTTAAGCAGGACCCAAAGGGATTTAAGAAACACTCTCAACCCTGAAATCAGTGACAGCACGCCCTCACTGCCACCGCTGTGTGAGCTCCATCAGGGCAGGTCCCCCAGGGATGCCACCCAGCTTCGGTGGAAGCCAGCAGTGGGTTTTGTACCTGCCGTGTCCCTCTCCCTGACGGCTCACATCCAGTGCAGCTCTCCTAAGGGGAAGGAAAACGAAAACAAAAAACAAAGCTAATTCTGAATGCATCTTCTAAGGAATGGATTCAAAATGTTGCAAATGGGAAACCCTTTCCCCAAACGTGGGAGAAGCCTCTAACAGATCCCAGGCTAGCAGCTTAAGTGAAGGAACTCCTATTTATTATGCAATAGTGCCCTAAAGACAGACCTTAGGGATCCATATGACCCAAAAGTTCTGAGAATTTTTGCCTCCTGAAGTGCCTTCCCATTGTTCACTTCTAAATAACACCAGAACAGCCTTCTGCTGTAGTTTTCTTCCCTTCTAGCTCTGGGGTGCAGAAGAAGATGAATAAAGAAAATAGGGGAAGAGGAAGAGACAATCAGGAACAGCCAAAACAAACAAAACCCCTCCAAATGATGCTTGGTTCTTACTCTTGCCTTTGGTTGAGGGGCTTTGGATTTTATTCAGATGATTAGTCAGTTTCCACTGTCAAAAAGATTATGAGATTGATCTTTGACTAGGATTAGAATAAGGCTTTTAGTCTTTCTAAGCATGGTGCACATTTTTAGTAGAAAGCTTCCCCTTCTGGACCCCAATTTTGCATTATTAAGAACAATCTTGTTCCTTTTCTTCTTCCACAATCCTTAGTCACTCCTCTTACAAACGATCAGGTGACAGTGCTATTACAGCAGATGCTTGTGTAGTGATGTTAAGAAAATATTTAAGATGAGCACAGTTCCATGTATGCAGTTTAGTTGCTGGAAATAAGGAGGAGGAGCTGATCCTAAGGAACAGCTAGCTTCCCATGAAACACCAGTGCCCTACAAATCACAACCTAGGAAGTTCTGTGTTGTAAGAGTACAAAAAGGGGGAATCAGCTTGCATTTTGTCCATAATGATGCTGTTAACTAGGGATGGCAGCAGCAGCAGATTCGTCTAGAGCGCAGACAGAACTGGAGACTGTGAGCAGTCTGCCCTGTAAATACAGCGAGGCTTACGGATGGTCCAAGAACCCATTATTGCTACTGGTCTTCTAATGGTATCAGTATGAGAACGAGTCATTCTGGGTGGGGGAAACCAAATGAAAAACCCCTCTGTGCAAACACTGCTACTGCAGATTATTTCAAAACTCCTGGAAGCTGAAAACCTCCCTACGGAGAAAACTAAAGGGAAATGAACCCCCTCTGCTTTATCTAGCTTTATTTCATAGCAGGGTTCAAGTAGTCCCTGCCCTTATCCAGTACTCCTAATCTACTATTTTCTGAACAAGAACAGATCTGATCTCCACAGAGCACCACCTCCCTTCTGGTGCTCCACCGGCAGGCAACACAGACCTGCTGCACACCTTAAATGAAGAAAAACACTGCAGTAGGCACACAGGACCACTGATACGCATCATACCCGCTCCTTCACAATTGAATTTCCCCCAAACAGAGATTTGGTTCCCCGGTTGTATCTTTGTGTCCTTATATCTAAGCATGATCAGCTTGCCCTCCATCCTGCTTTCTCCAATTTTGCAATATTCTCTCTGCAATGAGGTCACCAAGACCATCGGGTTTCAAATAGAGCCTCCTGGAGCAGTTCTGCAAACCAGGCTAGAGTACATTAGCTATTCTAACATAGCTTTGATGCTTCTTCTCTTAATTTTATTTCGGTATCGTTTCCTTTATTGCTTTTAAGCACTGTAACCGTACTTAGCATTTCATTCTCCAGCACTGCAGCATTTCATAGCAGCAACTTCATTTAAATGCAATTTTGAAACTGTCTTCGGCATAATTTTAGTTATATTTCTATCCAGTTGGAAGTACAAAACAAACTGTCTTATTTTCATGGGACACCCAGCACCCGATACAAAGAAATGCCAAACGCCAAAAGCACCAAAGTACAGCTGGCTCAGAACCTTAAGAAAAGTCCCCAACTCTACCATTTGATCACGGACCAAAATGTAGTGATCTACGCTTAAAATCTGACAGACTCTAAGAGTGGACTCAGGCAAATCATTTGTGTTTTTTCCCCTCTATCTCCTAGCTGTCCAAGTTCATTTTATTAGCACCCAAGTTGATTTCAGCACTTATCTGAAAATCATTGATGCTGTAAAGCTATTTACCACGGAATGCTTATAGGACCATTTACTTCCAGCTGAGAAAAAAAAAAATCACAGATGATGCTATAGGTACATCACTTCAGAGTTCATACTTCTTGTCCTGCAAACAACAACGAAATCCATGCAGCTTTATCCTCAGCTAACTAGTTAATCCAAACCCATCTCCCTTACTACAACAACAGCCTCTACTCCTTGTGTGCTCGCCTCTTAAAAATGGTTAAAACAGACCATGAAGAACTTAATTTTCTTGTTCGAAAACCATCACCTGAGGAAAAGATTGCATTTAGGGTAAGGTTTCCAAAAACATTCTGTTTTGACTTTCATCTGCTCTAATTCACGTCACTGAGAATGCTAATTGTTGACTCCAGTCAGAGGAGAGCTAGATCAACAAAGTGGGATTTTGGAAATCCCATATTCAATATATTCACAATCATGCCTTGCCATCTTATGGAGGTGTTGAGAACATTTAATTAAAGCTGATACAACACTGAGGTCCCAGTTGTGAAAGGTAATAGATTGAGGCAAAAAAATTGTTAATTAAAGGCTTTCTATTCAGGTAGCTTTCAAAAACTAGAGGACAATAAACAAAAAAGTTGCAAAAATCATTTTGAAACATTTTATCGCTTAACTAATATAAAATTCTTTACTGGCACTTGTTTTTTCCATTTTCTGTTTTTTTCTAAAATACATTTGACTATTAGATTCTCACATCTACCCAGGTAAACACTTTGTAAAGGCTCTATGAACAGTCAAAGCAGGAACAAACAAATTAACAGCGGTAAAATTTTGTATGCAGTGGTGAAAGGAGAGAGACGTTTCCGATACCATTATTTTTAACAGCAATTAGTGTGGTCTGAGTTTGATGACAGTGGCCAGGTCCCCTGCAGTGTGCTGTGAGTACCTGTGTTTCCCTTGAAACATGAAGACTCTTAGATGGATATTGAAAAAGGCTGCGTTGCAGACATTGATGCCAAAAGGAAAGTTTCGAAGTTTTACTCTTGTTCCATAGGGGCAGAGCTGCGGGGAGTAGCAATGCTTGACAAGACCTGGAAAGACATTTCTAAGACACAGAAGACATTTCCTTGACAAGGAAAGGTTCAAAGTCATCAATTGATTCCAAATGGTTCTTTCTGAGGTATCAAAATTTAAACGCTTCAGTATTTCCAAAGAGGAACCTTTCCCAAACAGAAACCTGTAGACGTTTGTGGAATTTGCAAGACAAGATGACAAAGCTGCACGGCGAAGCACTTGCTGTAGGCAGTTTGGAGGCAAGTCCCCAGCTCTCAGAAACCCTCACTAGCAGAAAGGGAGAAAATGGGAGCAAAACCATACAAATAAACAAAAAACAAAACAAAAGAGAACAAACCGCACCAGGAAAAAATCTCCGTTTCATTAACTAAATTAAAGGAAACAGTGACACGTATTATCTAACACTGGAACCAGAACTGTTTCTGCTCTGGGGCACTGCAAGGACATATACAAAACTGTTGTTAGAATTTGTAGTAAATATCTACCCTTTTGTATTTCGCTTAAAGAAACTGAATAGAAATGGCTCGTCTAGCAGAGTTTACCAGCAAGAAAAAATAAATAAATCACAGTTCATACCCTGTGTCGTGGCATTACAAAACACGTAATTTGGAGCGTTGAATGATTTCATGCAGATGCACAAGGTTTTGCAAACTGTCTGCTGAAGCACTCTTATGGTCTGAGCATCCCAGCAGTAAGTGCTCTAGAAAGTAAAAAATAAAATATTTAGGAAGAAACTACATCAGACCAACAGACCTTAGATCAAGTGCTGAAGTTGCAGAAAGCCTGCGGCTATGGTGGTAGCTGCTCCTAGTGAAGCAGGAGGGGATACAGGGCTCAACTCTTTTCTGTTCATACGCCCAAGCACACACTCCTGCTCCACTCAATGTACTCCTTTTTGATGGCAGCAGGCTCCTGTGGTGCTCTGCAGCTCTGGTCTTGTCGCCTTCCTGTATCTAAATCCTTCGTACGCTGACTTTCAGAAGGAAATGCACAATGCTTTGGAGAGGCTGAGCTTTTGTACAAGATAATTCTCAGCCTACAGAGGACTGAGAACTCCCAGCACAAATGCCATGCTGCACACTTCACTTTTTACACACAAATTAATTGAAGCCCGGTGTATACAGAAGAACAATCCAGTTTTTGTTTGTTTGTTTGTTTCAATAAAGTGCAGTGTTCCCGCAAATTGTTTCCACTTATCCTTTAGACAGCTGAAAAGCATACATGCAAAATGCATTTAGGATGTGTGCACACACTGGAAGCCTTGTAAGCATCCTCCTTTCCGCGGTGAGAACAAAGCAAGTCTGATTTAAGCTGCAACTTTGATAAAAAGGAAAAAAAATAAAAAAGCAATGTTATTACAGTTAGCAGGATGAAACCCTCCACAAGGATGTGACAGCTGAGAGAAATAACACACATTAGCTCGGAGTAGAAATTAAAATTAAAGGAGGAAAACAATAGAAGACAGCACTGATGTAAGAAAAACTGCGTGGATATGTAAGCTACTGCGTATGTCCAAAAGCTCATACCCAGGCCTAGCTCAGGGCTCACAGAGGTGATATAATGAGGAGATTAAAACATATTCCAAGTAATTTAAGACTCTTTACCACAGCGTAAAGGTCTGCGGTATGTTATACATCATTATCAAGGTCAGGGGCCTAAAGAAAAGCAGATATACACACAGTACACGACTTGTGAAGAAAGCAACTGGTGCGCCAGTCAGTAAGGCCTGGCACGGCTGCGGGGTCACAGAAAGGGATGCAGGAGCCATAGCCTCAGCTTGTCCTGCCACACGTGGTGTGAAGCGATGCCAAGACATGCCAAGTGGCACTGGAAGGGCAGTCAAAGGATTCGAGAAAGGGAAGGAAAGGGAAGAACCAAATGCTCTCCTCTAGCCCTCTGCTCTTTCTGCCTCCTCTCCAGACCCTGCTGATCACAGAGATACTATAAGAGACGGCATTCCCAAACTGAGAAACCTGGAGATGAGCAAAACTGAAGAAGATACAATTTCCCAACTAATGTTGGATGTTTCACGAAGGTTTCTGGCCAAAGAACCAATATTAAGTGATTTTTTTCCCTCACGGAAAGGTTGACTAGAGCATGCTTAAGTGACACTTCCAAGTGGGACTGAATTGTTGTTCAATAAGATGTGACACGGAGAACACCAAGGGTTGCTGTTGTACTCAGTTACTGTGATTAACAATGTTGTCCACAAAGACTGAAACTTAATTAACATTTTTAAATTGTGCTTTGACATTTTTAGCTCTTCCTATAAAAGCACTTGTGCAGCTGTGTCGTTAAAACAGAGGCGCTTCACAGCTTTAACTGTTTAAACTCCTCACCCGCCGGAGGCGGATTGGGGTTTTGGGTTTCTGACAACACAGAAATATTGGAGTCCAGATGGACGTTTATGAACACGAGCAATGTTCGCCAGCATTTAAAGAGCTTGCTACAAGCTACTCAGGTAATTCAGTGACCGGTATTGGTCTCCTCTTTCTCAGACAGGACTTGGATCACACACAAAATGTGAGCAGTAAGTATTGTTCAGATAGTATCTCTCAGCACCAGAGTACTCTAAGTTTGACATCAGCGCACTGATAACACGTACCTTTTGGTAAAAAAAAACAGCAAGAAAAAGGAATTTAAATTTCTCCTAGAATTCATGTGTCGTCCAAATTCCATTTCAAAGGAAAGCTTCCCAAGTAAAGCAGGAGTACCAAGGAAAAGGAAAGACTGGGAATGGGAAAAGGAGAACTTTCTTCCTACTGACTCAGGAGCTCCCTCACAGCACCCAAACCACGCAGTCTTTGACCTAAGTTTAGGCATCTGCAGCAGAGCTTTGCTACCACTTCTCTCTTTTCTACAAATGGACAAATGCAATGGAAAAGAGGGAAAGTTCATTTTCAGAAGAGGGAATTATGATTCTGTTGGAACAGTAAAGGAAAAGATAAAACTGTTTTGTATCATATGTGGAAATGCATGGGGGGAAGGGAAAGAAAAAGCTGGAGAAAGATTTTTTCCAAATTTTGCCGGAAATTTACAGTCCCTTAAAGCCTCTCACATGGAACAGAAATTGTGTCTCGTCTCCTTTACAGTGGGAACTCAGTGCAATTTAGTAAAATTCACTCTTCTGGGCAGAGGAATTTTAAATAGCTGCAGTTCTATGTACTGCAATAGGTACACACTGCAATGTGTACACACACCAACTAAGACAAGCTACAGTAAACAACTGTCATTTGTTTTACTGAATATTTAACAGCTTCATTTGGAAAGCAGAGTGATTCTACTTTTCATATGTGCACTAGGTGTCAAGACACAATCACATATAAATCTGTTCAAATCAAACCTAAACCAGAGCCTCTTATATAAATACACAATGCAATTAGAAGGAAATGGTCATCTCAATATTGCCACGCTAATGAGAACTGCCTCTATGAAATGACTATATTCATTTAATTAAAAAGCCCATTATGGATCCCATTCAAAATGCTGTTCATTGAACTCTTTCATATAAATCTAATTTGCTTCTGTATAATGTTAGGAGTATTATGTTTATTTGAAAAACAGGTTCTGAAGAACAAAGTCTTAGGAAAATGCAGTCAGTCCCTCACAAACAGGGTTTAAGAGAGCTAGCTATGAGCATGAGCACTAACGAATATTTTCTATAACACTCAGGACTCAGAGTAATATAGACGTAGTAGTCTGCAACCAGCTCCTTTTCCACTTCTGCTCCATTCCTACTGCAGGGACAGCTCAAGTGCATGTCCAGCAGTTGCTGAATTACCACAAACTTCAGTCAGGCCTCATTATCAGACAGTTTTAGGAAGAGCTGTGCCGTCCTGTCACAGAATAATGAACCTCAGAGAGAGCACCTGCAAACCACTGTGTTATGCCATCCCTTGTCCTCAGCTCATAGGAGCAAAGCCACATTTGTCATAACAAGTTACAAACATACAAAACAGAATTGATGAAAAATGCATCAGGACAGAAGAATTAAGGATGGACACCACAGGAATTGCCATTTTTTCAATGAACAAACAGTCGGAAGTTAAAGCTGAAAGAAGCCATCCCTCTAGGAAAATGTGTAAGGAAAGCACCATGCTTTTTGTTTGTTTGTTTGCAGTTTTACAGTAAGGTAAAAAGCTACTACCAGCCAGACCTACGTCTTTTGCTCTGAAAATGCACTGCAGGGGTGTGCAGTTATTTTGTTTCTTCTCTCTCTTACTTCAAAGGCATAGGTAATGGGGAATAAGACCTTCACTATGCAGAGCAATCATTCTAAGGGATCAGTAAGTTCCAGAAAGGTAACCCCAGCACAGTGCTAACTGCAAGATAGGTGCCCCTGCTAAAAGAAGGGACAGCTTCAGCTCAGCACCATACCTGAGCTGACCTGGCTTTAAGAAATGCACTGCAACACACAGACTTACATGCTCCCCCAGGAACTACAGCCTGAGATTTTGCACTGTGCTGCATTGCATAATCCAGGCACATTCCTGTGTACTCTATAATCAATCTCTCTATTTCCTTCACCCACCAGGCCCCTACTACCACCAGCTGAGCAGGAATGGCAAAGCTTGAGTGGGGAAAGAAAAATTGCTATCTGACATGCATGTCTGGCTGATCCACATAGCTTTTCAAGGCTTTGGGATCAAGCACTGCCCATGAAGTGTGTGTCTAAACCTGCTGGCACTCTTGTTTTGGATAGTGTCTCCAAGTTCTACAGGAACACAGGAAAGTTATGACCTACACGTTAAAGATGTCCTCAGTTCCAGGGCTGAGCTTCAGTTTCAAACATTAAACTTCGGCCCAGACATCACAACACTTGAATTATTTATGTGATTGCTAATGGTAAGACACAGCATTTAAAACAAACGCCTTGTGCCCCAGACTTTGGCACATACATTTAGTCCTAATGAAAGCATGTAATGCCAGTGACCTTCATTCCAGATTTCAGCCACGCTCAAAATTTAGCACTCCAGAGACTGAGAATCACGGGCTGCCTGCATTTATATCCCATGCAATCCTCTCGAAATTAATAGAGCTTTGTAGCATACATAGCAGGCAATTTGGCCCATGATAAGCAGAAGGCACACTTTCAGTTTTTACTGCGGATTACAGCACATTTTGTTAAGCTGTCAGACATGTCCAGTAAAAGCAGGCAAAAAAGAAAGACGAGCCAGCACTGTTTCCCTTTAGTACTTTATATTTTGCAGCATTATTAATTTGCACAGCCCCTCAGAAAATAGGATTTTAGGAGGGCCTTATTAGTCATAATATCTATTTCTTGTTAATGTAATTGTGTTCTACCAGACGCTGCCAGGTGTCCTGTGTGGTCTTCTCTAACCTACGAGGCTGTATTGTTGGCTGTCACCACACCAGCTCAGGACCTTATGGTATATCACATACGGATCTATGAGGTTAATGTGGGGTCTCAGGGATCTTTCTGTTTGGTCATCGATACCAGAAATTGCTACTTTTTTGAAAGTAAAGAGGAGAGAATCCAGAACAGTGATATAAAGGGTCACTTCAAATGGAAACCTTTGAACCACGAACCACTGACCACCATCAACAAATGCTGCCATGCTCTACATACCTCCAGGTTCTTCTGGAAGCTCATTTTCTGAACTCTCAATGAAGAATATTTTGTTCTCCGTAATATATTAAATATGAAAGCTTGGGAACAACAGCGTAATTGTTTTCTTAAAAGAAATGGATAACTTCATTTTGAACTCATGCAGCTTTTGCATTACCAACATTATATGCTGAACATCTTTGGTACATGTCCACAGTGCTAATTTAATCTAGACAAGAGCAAGGGGGAAAATATCAGACTGCAATTCAGTAAATAGCATCAGGTCATAGTTTTCCTCGAGTCTCTAGCACACAAGTGATCACTACATGCAAATCATCTCCCCTCTTACTGACAGAGAGCTGGAAGTGGGCGGAATACTGTATTTGACCTGCCTAACCAGCTTGTAAGGAAGGGAAAGCCGAGACATAAATGCAGCTTTTCTCTCTGCTTTACTGTACTGCAAGAATGAAAACTTCCAGCCTGAGGAAGAGAACGAGGATAAGAACAGACCTACTGCATCAAGCCAAAAGCCAATTCAGTCAATATCCTGTCTCTGTTAGAACTACATGCTATCAAGGAGTAAGAACATGGCAAGCATACGCTGTCTTCTTGTGGCGATGTGACTTCCCGAACCAGAGCTGTTATTTTTGTGCTCAGACAGGATCCAGCCCCACGTCAGAGATGTGCTACATAGGAACCCTTGCAATTCTACAATAACAATCGTGTAGCACCCACAGGCATCTTTCTCTGTAAGTTAACAGAGTAGGCAAAGGAAAAAGAGAAAAAAAGACCAATTTTTAAGAAGCTGTTAAAGATTATATTCTTACCTATAGCAAGCCCTAGCAGATGGATCTCAAAAGACTTCCTCTAACTGCGACAACATTAAACTGGGCAACAAGTTAAACTATGAAAGATTTTTTTTTCCTATCGCTCTTTAGGTTATCATCAAGACTGAACAATTCCCGTAGCCCCAAGAGCTCAGCTTAGGTAGTCTTTATCTGTTATCCTGTAGTGAATGCTTAGGGAAGATGAAGCATTAAGTTTTGCCTGATCTCTAACGACTTTCACGGGAACCTGAGTGCTGTGACAGCCTTTCTGCAATTGGTAATCTTTCTTTGTGGACCCATTTTCAATAGGATAAAAAACAAATTGTTTAAAATTGTATTAAATCTTCTAAGGGAGCTATTCAGAGGTAAAGAAGTGTTGAATTCAAAGTTGCACTTATTAGCTATCATAATTTAATTCCAAGATCAGCTTTCACTCAAGTAGTTGCCAGTACCAACACTAAATGGCCTCTACTTCCCACTCAGTACAGCTCTGATTGAATGTTTCTCAAAAAGAAGGTAAAACCTAAGAATTATTTAACAAAGCTAGATGGTAAACAGCTTTGGGCAATTCCTATTTGCCTGGAAACTGCAACCTGGCTGCAGGCAGTGTGGTAATGCAAGCAGAAACAAAAGCTAATACTGACCATGATTTCTTCTTGCTTTCTTTAACTTATAACAACCCAGCAGTCAAACATGGTCAGGACACAGCCATCTCTGTGTCTGTCTGTACGCTAACACCATTGGTGATTGCATACAAATATTTCACATGAGCTCAAAGCTTCAAACGTGATGCTGAATGACTTGTTCTGACTTACAGATTGTTTGCAAGGAAGTTCAAGCCTGGAATTTAAAAAGTCAATCAGGAGCTTCGACATGACGCTAATAAGTCAAAATTAAGGTGTGTCAATAGGTTTTGACAGGAAAGTTATTACCACATTACATAAAACACAGGATTTCATATGACTATTATTTGGCATATCATTAAAATACATTGACATTTCGATTTAAACCATCTTGGATATTGCTGTGAATACCCTTTAAACTACTACTTGTCTTAATAGGCAGTATACAGTGAAAGAAACGGCAATGAGCTGCTAAAGAACCATGTATCTGTCAGCTGCAATACCTTCCACCCAAAGATCACAGCTCCCAGCAAACCAGGGGAAGAATTTGCTCCTGTACAGCAGAAAGCTCTCTCCTCTGGAGACAGGAGGTGGCAGCAAAGAGGCACAGGGCAGGTAAGAGCCATCCCATCAGGGTCCCAGCCTGTGGTGAGGGGCATCAGCTCGCCCACTGTGAACAACTTTCCTCCCTCAACTGCTCCCATAGGGGTGGCCTTCCATAAGCTCACCTGTGAGCATTTAAGCATTTTTCCAGTGCATTTCTCACTTGGTTCATACCTGCTTCTCCTCCCTCGTGTGAGCATGGGAAGGAGGAACAGTGGCGAGAGTGAGATTGGAAGGCATGGGGAGGAACTTTGTAGCATCTCCACTTTTTGGACACCATACTTTGTTGCATGTCTAGATCCAACAAGGTGTGGTGGTGGTGGATTTGAGGGCCCTGAGGCTTGAGGGGAAGATGGAGATCAGAAAAATCTTATATTAAGAGGCCTGTGCAAGGAAAACAATCACAGTGGGCTGACGGCTGCGGAAAGAGTGAGGAGAAGCACCTAGGGAACCTTCCAGGCAGCCGCCATTTTGTAGCCCCCAGCCGCCACCAGTGGCAGGAGCTGCTGTGAGGCAGGGCCAGGTGCTGGCTTCATGCCATGAGGGACAAGACTCACGACAGACTTCCAGAAAGCCATAATTTCCCACCTCAGACCACCAACATGCCCATGACGATGAGTTAGAGGGATGCGGCTCACTTAAGTAAATAAGAGAAATTCTCCTGCTCTCGGTTGTGAGGTCCCCTTGCATCTGTTACTCTGCAAAAATAAAAATTGCTTAGACGTGACATCTGCTCCTGGATTATGTTAAAGCCCCATCTCTGGAAGGAAAACTCTGACCTGAAGCAGCCAAGGCCCATGCAGCGCTGCCAGAGGACGGTCATTGGCAAACTTCATGTCTGCAGCTGGTAAATGCTGGTTATTCCTGCTCAGAACAGCTCAACAGCAACAGTAATTACACGATAGGACCCGTCACCTTAATCAGCCTAAGAACAGGACAATTTATTTTCAGTGGAACATTAATTTCAGACAAGCTAGTGAAACCTTTTAGCAGAGTAATGTAAAAAAGGAGGGGAAAATTGTGGATGTCCCACTAAATTCAGGGAGTTAAGGATAAAAGGTAAAATAAGAGCTTTCGTGGAAAGTACTGGAGATGAAATTCATCCCCCCCATAACAGAATGATTAGTAAGATACAGGATGCACAGTCAGGAAAAAAAAAAAAAAAAGATAAAAAAAAAAAAAAAAAAAAAAGATGTGTCAGGGCTTGTCTTCTACTGGAAATTAAATCCATGTCTTATAAATAACTATGTACTTTTGTTACGGTTCAGTTTCTGTACACATAAATACACAAGTATTTACACATACAGCTCTCAATTTGTCGTGAAGCTCGGTGATTTATAGTGACAAAGAGATGTATATGCTCATGTGCATGACAGGAGCACGGTCAGATAGCTAGACTGGAGAGCAGACTGCATGCATTTTAAGCCTTTTTCTTTTGTAAATGTGCCCTGGAATACACAGACCATTACACAAAATATTCTTCTGGACAAGTTTTTCACAGAATTTAAGGAATTTTGTTGGCCAAGTCCCACTAAACATAAATAGGAGACTAAGATTTTCCAGAATCCTAAAGAATAATCCTTATCATACATGACTGTTAAGTGTCCTGTATCATGGACAGTTAATCCCTATTACCATATGCAGTAGACAAAGCACTCTTTGGGAGAGGTTCCCTGCTACGGAAGAAATAACTTCTATAAAGTAACATTATGTTTACAGAATCCAATACAATTTTAGAAGTTTTTTTCATTATTGTTACTACCTCTGTCATGATGCACAATTTAAAATTACTGTCATGATGGTTCACTTGCAGCTATCAATGGTGCCTTTGTGTCTGCAACATCTCAAACATACCGAGTGAATATGTATTTTCTGTACTCACCTAAAGCAATCCAAAGTCCTCAGAAGAAATCAACAGTACATATATTACTGCTTGTGTCACTAGGTCATGCAAAATCTATTTCTAATTAGTTGCCTCACTTTACATCTTCTACCTCTACTCAATTACTAGTACTACAAGAAGGAGAACTACAGCTATAGATCATCTGCTGGCAGACGGTGAAATTGGCATCAGGAAAAGCACATGCAAGATTTGCCCTTGTTGGGCCCAGGTTCACTGGTGCTGAGTGACCTTGCCTGTGCCGACTTGAAAGAGCGGACAGTCTGCTCAACCGACACGAACTAAGCCATGCTTCGCTCCTTCTGAAATAAAGCAGAACAGAGAATCGTGCTGTAGGGAAGGAATATTTATCCTGTGGGTGAGATGGGATGCAGCCAGCACATGCTGTGCTCTCTGAATATCTGGATGTGCTAGTTTGTCTTCAGGGGACAGGCAGACAAATTTAGAGCAACCCCTAAGCAGCCCTTGAAGCACAAAGCAACCATGGAGGTTATTTCAGGCATTTCCTAAGAGCAGAGCCGCGCTCTGTCTTCTCCTTAAGTACAAAAGACTAAAGAACAATATAATTATGATTACGAATCAGCAATACTTAGTTCTTGAAAGCATGACAGACTAAAGCAAGTAGCTCCTTTCTGTGTAACTTCTGCTTAATGCAGCTTTGTAGTTAACACTGAGATACTAGAATTTATATTAAAGGTTGCTGCTTTACCCTTCATCTCTATAGCCATTACACATTATCCAGCAGATAATATAAACAGCCAGCTTTCACTTAACACACAAAGGAGAAGAAATGACAAGGTCTGGCATTATATTAATGCATTGGAAAGCACAATATTATTTTGTTCAAATATGTTTTTGGAAAATAGTTATTGAAGTCTGACGATATAGCTCAAAAAACCATCGTTCTCTGGACAAAAGCAATAGCTGCTCAAAAGCCTTATATGAACATCTGTCACATTGTCCTCCCTGCCTGAAATGTTCTATTATTTAAATCCAGCAATATTTCATGTTTACACAAGGAAGAAAAATTCTGTGTTCTCCAACATTATCAGGGGAAATTCAGGGGTGAGAGATAATGGTGGTATAAATCTCATGTCAAGGACTTGGAAATGCAGGCATGTAAGAAGTGGACAGCTAGAAAGAGCTGGAGTTTACATCAACATGAGTTGGCCACAGAGAAATTTAAAGATGATCTGAGGCTTCTGAGACATGATTGCAAGCTTCCTGTGCAACTCTGAACATATAATTCTGTCTATCAGTCTCAGTTCCTCTCTGTAAATAGCAAATAGGAGTGATATAAGGAGTAGTGTCCCAGTTTCAGTTAGGACAGAGTTAATTTTCCTCTCAGTAGCTGCTAGGGTGCTATGTTTTGGATTAGGATGAGAAGAGTGCTGATAACATGCTGATGTTTTCATTGTCGCAGAGCAGTGCTTACACCAAGCCAAGGACATTTCAACATAATTTTGGTCATTAGGAGGTTAAACACACTTGTGATGCTGTTGTGAAGGCTCTGTTTCTTTATATAAATGAAGTGACATTGGATTCTAACATTACATTCACATCAAATTTAAATATGAGCTGCAATACATACATTAATAGTTACACTTGCTAATACCGGTTCTTAATTTGTTATCTGTGTGCTTGATTAAGATTACTTTTATTCCCCACAGATTCCTGGAGCTTAATGCCAGAAAGAACTATTTCATCCACGTGGCCTGATGACGTATCTCTTGTAACCAGAAACTGATTCTGAGCATGTACAATCAGAACCCAGCAAAGAGTTAAAACAAAAATCCCCAACTCCTGGGAAAAAATACATTCCACTTTTTACCAAGCTCTCCCAGAAATAAAGCAAAAGGCAACACTGAAAATGTACTGAGTCTAAACCTCCATAAATCAAACTGTTGTTAACGAGATACATACACGTATACAGCCAGTTAATAAATCCATCCCTGACCATATAAAAGGTGTTGTTCAAAACCAACATTTTACAATGCTCCAGAATATAAATGTATCTCCCTAACAACACCATACCCCCAAACCATGATCCTGACAGTAAGTAGCTCATTATCAGCCTTTTCCTTACGCGTCGTTAACTTTTTTAAGAAGGGGGGAAAAGAAATGGAGAAAACACTTAAGACACCTCAGTGGGGTCTGATGTATATTAAAGCAAACAATGGTTCCTACTGTTCAGTGTCTCTGGCTTGTCCTTCATACTCCAACCTCTCAGCATTATTCCTATCATGGGGAAGGATTCGAGACTCATAAAACAAGACAAGCAATAAACTATGATTTGACTTAGCTGAATTACTTTTTTTTTAAAAAAAAAAAAAAAGAAACATCTAAGAGAATTTTGTGTTCAAAGAAAGGACTAAGAGTATTAAAAATGAGCTGTGAGAATAGGAAGGAGATTTACATTTGCCAAAGTGAGAACAATGCACCCTGATTTTTATGTACAGAGGTGAGCTCCTCCAGGCTGCCTCTAAAATCCTGTCTCGCTTCTTAGATAACTCCAGAACAAAACGCTTTACAAAGAAAGACTTTTCAAAGATGTCAAACGTTTTCAGTCCACTTCCATTAACTATACAGTTTTCTAGACACTTACTTCCATAGGATTAAAGCTATTACATCAGCAATTTCTGGATACTTCATCCCGAATGGACAGAAGAGGTTGGCATGACCGGGTGTTCTTCCCAGTGGAAATGTCAGAATGGCTGTGGCTCAGCATCTGCCCCCAACAGCTACAGGCCCCCCCCAGACACTGGAGCTGCTCTTCCCTCCTGACAGGCACAGGATTCAGTCTCTGGGGGCTGCCACTGGTGAGTTCCTAGTGCTTCTTATATTATTGCCCAGCCCAAACGAGTGAAAATGTTCACATATACTTCAGAGAAGTACCAGAAAATGTGTGTATTTATATAAACAACTGAAATCATGTCCTTTGTCTTCTAAAACTGCATCACCCTGGAGCTGAAAGCATGTTAGAGCCTCTGCTGAATCAAGCTTCCCTAACAGCGATTGCCACTGATCTATCTGGGATTTCTAAAATTCAGGCTAGCACAAAAGTTCAGAGCTGCTGAGCAAAAAGCAAGAGATCTGAGCGTTGTGTATCCTGGCTATACCCTGGCAAAATAGTTTAATCACTTGAAACCTTAGGGATTAAACTGTTTCCTCTCTTCCCAGAATCTACCTTGGTGAAATGTATCTTCTGAGTGGACAGTACAAGACACATTAATGGACAACTAGTGAGATGCTATTCTTGCGCTACATGTACCAAAGCTCAAATGTGATCTGAATGACTCCCTAGTGTTTGAATTTATATGCAACTTGGGGACACTGGATATTGTGTGTTGCTACACAGAGCTAAAACATTGCAATCTCTGTTGATAAATCTTTGAGAAAAATGCATTTTCCTGAGCTGCAGCTATGGCAACAAGCAACCCAATATTGAGCTGGATTGCATAGTGTAATATACAAAGGATCTTTTTGTTAACTTCTGAAATAATTTATTGGAAAATCTGGGGCAATTAGACTGCTGCCCATGTATTTTTTCAATATAGATGGCCTTCATATTCAAGAATGTTATCTAGTAAAAATTGAAGAATTTTTCTTTGTTCCTATGAGCTGCTTTGTGTCACCAAAAAAGAAGAAAAAAAAAAAAGACCCAAATCAAACACCCCAAACTTCAAAATTCTGATTTTTTATGAAAATCTGTGACTACACAATTGGCTATAGAGGTTCCAGGTGTATTGCCACTACACCACTTTGATGATAGAACACCTTTGGCATATGGATGCAGCAGTTTCTGAATTATAGCAAGGATGGGTATAAAGACCTAGGCCTTAAGCCCATGTGTTTAATAAATACAGCTCTGCGATAAGGCTATTTTTGTTCCAAGGTATTTGAAATATTCAACTTTTGGCACTAATGTTTCAATTAACAGTGCCCTTGGTATCACCTGCTTACAAATTCTCAGGATGTTGTCATCTGAAGTTATCACTTCACAGGGGAAAACAGTCATTCTCGTGCTACTTTGAAAAGACAAAATAAAACAACCTCCACAAATTATTAATTTGCCCAAGTGAGTGATGTTCTATGTTCACAGGCAAGGCATGGTTACGTCTGATACCTTTTTTTCTTGGCTATTTGACCTCCGGTTCTCTGGAACACACAAAGCACTGCAGGTACAGCTCTCTGAGTCACAGCTTCACCTCTGCACTGCTACATAAGTGTATGTCTGCAAGGCAAAGAGGGGTGGCTACGCACTGAAGATAACAGCACATGTTAGAAATTTCAGGTATGAGCAGGGTTTGAAAGGACCTTTTCCATTCTACCTGAGCAGAAGGACTCGCTCTTAACGCTAGGTGTAAGAGCGGATGACTGGAAAAGTCACAAAGGGAAATGCACGATGTACACCACAACCGTGAAGGAAGGGCAGAGTCCTTCTGGAATAAACATGGCTTTAAAAGCAGCTGGGACCCTGCAGCCCTGAATTCTTCTCCTAGCTCTGCCCTGAGTTTTTAGTTAACAAATCAATACATGCCTCTGTATCTCAATTTCCCCTTTTGTAAAATGAGCATAACAATACCGGTTTCCTTTGTAAAATACCTCGAGATCTATCAGAAAAGGTTAGGTATTATTGACAATATCCAGTTGGAACATGAAATCCCTAAGTGTGGCTCCTGCAGTCCCAGGCAGTCATAAAGTAATTGAGAAACCATCCGCATACAAATTACTAAATAATGGACTCCAAACGCTTGTATTTTCTTTTATTTACTCCTAACACTGCTGCAAAAAGTGCAACCTTTCCTAACTGCTTCTGATGTCAAGTACTTGCATTTGCCTTTACCCTGTGTTTACCCAGAATGTTATTTTCACAGCTGCCGAGAACATCATTATCAAAGAAACAGCCAGTCTAAATTATTAAGAAAACGGAACAATTGATGTTTCTATAATACACAGTATTCCCCATCTGAGCCTTGAAATCAATTATGGAAAACATTAGGCCCCTCTGTCTTCCCTTGGATCAAATTCAAGATCCAGTATTTTATCATCATTTGTTCCAACATTATAATTGTCCATTGACTTTGATTAAGCTCTTTTTAGCCTAAGCTCTTGAGCATGAAGACTCTTTCTTGCCTCTGAATGCATAAAGCAGCTTGCTTTGTAGCATTTCCACCCTCCCCCTTACTCTTTATTTCGTCGTGCAGCTGAATTTGTTATTCTCAAGCTATCTTCTGCAAACTTCTCTCCCATAAACCACTTTTTACTTGTTATTCTCAGTCTTTATAAACAGAGGTAGGTGCTATTCTTCCTCACGTTTCCTTTCCTAGCTACAAAGTCTTCAGAGTTGGAAGCACATCAAAACAAGGAGATGCTCATCTGCTTGCCACCTGCTTTTTAAATTTCAGGCAGGACTCCACATTACTTAACCAAATTACAGCACTTACCGAAATTCACTGCAGAGTTACCACTTCTCTGGAATTCTGGGGTGTCCAAGTTTGGTGCAAATTCAATATATTAAAAGCAAAGCACCCCAGGTGCCAACTGATCACTAACAGGCCAAGTGCTCATTCTACATAGTTAAGATGAAAGTTGTTTCAGCTGAGAACCAGGTTCTGAGACTCAAGAGATCACCTGTGAAATTGTTGGTCTATCTGGTTTCAGTGAAGTGCTAGACAAAATTGACATTTTTGTGCCATAGGGGCATTCTGCTTTAAAGGCTCTCATGTTACAAAACTAAAAATGCCGTAACATTCCTAAATGTTACTGCATGTCCCAAATCTCACTGTTTCCATGACAAGATGAAGAGAAGAAATCATCAGGGATCAGGCAAGAGCAAGTCCTCTGCTTAAGTGTCAATAGCTGCTAGAGAAGGTTAGCAAGCACTGAGCATGAGAAGCTAACACTGTTCTCTGACATCCTAATGTACTCAGCGGGGCCTTTCCCGACTGTCGTCTTTGATGTCTGTCTCCAGGAGAAGTGAATCACCCCCGTCCAGCTCCAGCGACCACCTAACCTTCATTTCCATTCAGATCTGCTTTCTCAGATTTCTCTCCCCTCCGTCTGAGGTTCTGTCACCTCGCTCCTCCAGCTGAAAACCTGCAGACCAGAGCAATCAGAGGCAAAAGTAACACTCATTTTTAATAAAGACAACAACGTGGACGAATTTCTGAACCTTGACAGGCCCCTGGGTGTTTTCCTGTTATAACATAGCCACTTGCCCTGCAAAACCTTTCTTTTAGCATGAATACAAAGAAAGAAAAAGGTGCCTGTTTCCCACAAACGTGTAACCTATCTCCCTCATCCGCCAAGATATTTAAGCATGCACCTTACTCGAAGCAAACCCTTCTGGGACTATCTGCACATGCTGAGGAACTTCACGTCCACTGCCCTTATCACAGTGCAATTCCCCACTCCAAACAAATTAAGCCCAGAAAGCTTCATTTTGCAGGGCTGAATTTCACCACGAAGTGAGAAGGGAAAAAAGACAGAAGGAAGGAGAAGGTTAAGAGGTTTTGTCAGGTCTGCAGGCCTCACGGGAGCGCTTTGGATTAGAGCCCAAATCCGGACTCTCAAGGTGCTGACTTTAAAGCTGCTGGAGTTTGGAGTGAATATTGTTTAGCTGCTTTAAAAGCAGCTGTTGTGCTGGCTGCTGCTGCTAAAAGAATCCAGCCACGTGGGGCACGGACAGTTAAAAATCCTTATCACTCAAGCAGAAAGTCTGTTATCCATTCAGACATTCAGCCTATCCCCCCCACACACTTTTTTTTTCCCCTTTCTCCCTTCTTAATACTACTACGCATCAGATGATTGTATTGACTCATCCTCCCACAGAAATGAACGTTCTGGGATGTTGAGAGCATATTTGAAATCAATGTTTTCCTTGACTCACTGCTGTAAATACCCAGTTCTTCGGGCTCATTTGGGTCCTCTCTAAACTGAAAAGCAAAGCTCTCATTAGAGACAAATTGGCTCCAGAATAATACAGATCCTTAAGCCCTTGTGAGGTTCTGCAGAACTTCCTTCTGCAATGCCAAGCAAAGCAATGGGCAGGAAAGGTTACTAGTAGGTTTTTCATCAGTAATTTACATGCCAGCTTTCTGAGAAAGCAGAGAGGACGTGAGGTGGCACCAACAGAAGCAGGATATATATGTTTGTACCAGGAGAAAGGTGTAACTGAAATCTACATCTCGAGTTTCCCCTCTCTTGCTTTATTCCTGTAAGGAGATACACACACAACTCCAGCTGCATGGCTTTCACAGTTTGACTCACATGTTCAAGCCAATTAAATAGGTGGTTTCACTCAGTCCTCACCGCCCAGAGTGCAGATTCCTCTGAGATGCATGAAGCTGCACATCCCTTCCCTTACTTGTTGCTTCCTATGCTGTGCTTGCATGCTTGGCAAATAAAGCTGGGATCACTGGGATCCTAGAATATGTCAGAAATGCATTGAACAAATCTGGAATTACATGGCAGCGATGTCCAGCTCGGTACTGCAATTTTCAGAGGATTTTGAAAAATTGGAAAAGTACAACAAGAAAGGCAAATATGATTGGTAGGCCTGCGAAAATGGCCTTCAGCAAAGGACCTTAAGACCTCAATCTATTTATCCCATTAAAAAGGAAGAGAGACTAGCTTATCATGTATACATACCTTTTGAAAAAGCAAATAGGAAGTACCAAGGAGATTCATAAAATCTAGTACAGAAAGATATCAAAAGAAACAGTAGCTGGACATGAAATGCCAGACTCATACAAACCAGAAGTCAGGATTTATTCAGTTATTTATACAGTGAAGGTGGGTAACCACCGGAACAAACTGCCAAGGGAAATGGAGGCATCTCTGTCTTTTGAAGTGTTCACATCAAGACTGAATGACTGCCTGGGCAGTATGCATTAATCGGACATAAGTTACTGGGCTCAGTAACCCCAGGTGAAATTGGCAGCCTGTGTGTTCAGGAAGCTGGACGAGATGTTCTAATGGTCCCTTTTGGCCTTAAAATGTATTAATTGAGTGCACTGCATTAATCATTTTAACAATATGTTGTGCTTTCCGGCCTTTGCGCATTTTAATGAATGATTCCAAATTTAGTTTAGCTCCCCCCACCTCTGAAAAATGGTTTCATTTTGAAAAAAGCTCAATTATGATACGATTGATAAAATACAGTGGTCCCTCACTAAAGATTTCTCTACCATACGGTAAGAACTGCTAGCTATTATGGCAATGGTTTCACTCAGAAATTCTCAGAGTATCTTGGCTTTGCAAGACTTTTGGTGGCAGAAGTTTTAAAACTTTGAAAAGTCCAAGGAAATTTTGTATGACCAGGATACAAACAATTCTTGAATAGACATGTATATATAATATGCGTATGTTCAGAACAAACCTGTCTTTCCCCACACAGACAAAACCTGCGTTCTCTACAAATGATCCTGCCTGAACAGTACCTTGGATTGTACTTCTGGATCCCAACCAAAAAGATGACTTTTAAGATAACAAAGCTTCCTGCCCTCCTTTTCTTGTGCCTACATGTTCACACTGAAAAAACAGTAATTTCCTTAAAAATTAAAAATATAGTTTTAGTTCCTCTAAGGAGCCAAATTCCTCTTTAAAAGATGCTTTGCTGCTCTGATCGGAATCAGTACATTCACTTCAAAAACTGCTAATATGGAAGCAACACTGGAAATATATCCCATATCAAGACATCTCTTTCCTTTTGTTTTATATTAGAATCTCATTTCTTAAAAAAAAAAGTCTCACTGGGAGTTGCAGTCTCCTAGGGACAGTATTCTCTCTTCTTATCTGTACAGGTTTTAGCATATAATGTGTAGACTTTTAAAGCTCAGATTCAGCTGAATTGAGTTCATGAGAAGAGACAATATCTTAGAGAAAGTAAAAGGTAGATGAAGAGTATCTTCCACATCTTAAAGGGCACGGGGGCATCTACCTGCTCCTATTTTCCTACATGGCAAAATACTGCCTATTTACAAGTATCAAGATTCAAAAGTCAAGTTCAGGAGGAGAAATGTGAACGCGTAAACACAGGTCTAAACAGAGAGTCATGCTAGTAAATGAGAATGTAAGCCTTTATAATAAAATAATAATAATAATAATAATAATTTGAGATTATGTGACTAAGCAGAAAGGTACACTCCAAAAACTTATTGTCTTTAAAATGCTGTCATTTTCATGCCTACCTTATGATCCTTTCTTCTGCCACCATCCAGTTGTCCTCCACTCAGACATGTTCCCTATCACACAGCCCAGTACAGGGGGTCTGCCACCGACACAGTAAATCCCCCAAAACACAGATCCTACAAGGTACCATTGCTGTTTACCTCGATGAGAGTTGGGAGGCACATGATAAGAATTCCGGTCTCTTTGGGGAGGGGTGTGTGCTTCTAATGAGCTGTGTCTAATTTACAACATAGCATGTACTGATGCAGCAGCTTTCCAGAAAGTACCACTGCAGTTACACTGGAGAATTGAACAATTTTATCCAGCTAGCTCACTATCTCTGTATGTCTCTATATCCCTCTACTGAAGAGAGATGTTGGAAAGGAAAAAAATCCTTTCTTGACCTTTTTCTTCTGGGTACCGTACGTGTTACAAAACCAAATCGAACACATGCTCCGAAGGTGGCAGGTAGGAACCAAGGCTGGAAGAATTAGATTGTTAATAGCTGCAAAAAATAGCTACACTTCTAACCACTGCAAACCAGCACTGTTGACAGAGTGATGGAAGGCTGACAATACCTTGCCAAGCAGGGTGAGGCTATCATAACCGAGCAGATGATTAGTTTTAAAACTTTTAATGGATCTCTGTCCACTGCAGTCTGATGGAGTGAACAGTGCTGATACCCGAGGGATATGTGAAACTATTTTATATCTCATTTGCAGCAACGAACACCCAGGAGGTACTTTCTTTTGACAGAATACATAAGACCTACCTGAATGCATTGCATTAGCTTTCTGTGCTGCTCCATACAGCAGATGCTAATATTTTTTTTATCCTGGGCTGGCCTCATTAAGCAGCCTAACATAACAGGGAAAAGTAAACCTAATAGAAAATCTTAGTTCTGTTTTGTGTACAAAATGCATTGGCTATGTAGGGGGGAAGCATTAGCAAACAGCAGCAAATAATAACCTGGATTTAAGATAAGGGGCAAAGACAGAGCTAAAAATGAGCTTACACAGAAATGCACTGGGAATGGAGAAAAGTACAGACAGGCTTCGTACTGACAGCACAGAGCAGCCCACTTTGTCCCACTACGGGAGGAGGCTGATGTCTCTTAGACACACAGGGAGCACGGTTTGGAGCTAAGTCAGCTGAGAGAACAGTAACTTATTACCAGTTGCTCACTGGATAGTGGCTCTTCTTCAGCTGCCCAACAACTGTATCCCTACAGGGCAGGCTCTCCAGCTAAGGAAGCAGAGCACAGAACATGAGATCCCACAACAGATGAACCAGAGAGGCTTCAAAGTGTGGGCTGAGCTGAGCCAAGCAACAAATAATTGATTTACTTGGACACAGCTGGAACACCGTATTTGTTGCTTGTTCTCAAATCAGACGTTTGGTGGTTCTTACTGCTTTTGGACTCTCGAATGTTCTCACAGTCACTAAGTGACCTCTAAAACAGCTGAAAAAGTGACCCAAGTCCCTAAATCAGTCACTTCTCTGCTGAAGCTCACAGTAACTGCATCCTCGCTCTGTTCCTGCCACAGGTTGAGTATTAACACCGCACGGGGCGTGCAGACCATGGCTAACAATAAGCTAAAACTTACCTTCAGCTCAAGGTCTACAAACAATTCAACAATTAGCCATGTAGGCAGTGAACCGTGAATTCTGCTGTTTAGCCAAGCTCTGCTGCTTCTGTTGTTACCTCCTCAAGAGTTTCATCTGCTTGCAGCAATCTCTCCGGTGAGCAGACGGTTGGGTCCCTAGGGAAGGGGCTATCTGCTTGCTACAAAGCAAGGGCAACGGGTACATGGGGGCCCAGATTCTTGATGGAGGCCAGAGCACAAATTTTACATTTGCATTAACCCAAAATGAACCTCCTTTGTATAGCTAACGAGCTTCTCAAAGGAATCCCGCAGATCTCGTAACGTGTTCCCACAAACAAAGATCCTCCACTGGTACCATGTCTTCAGAGTATTGCACATAAATATTTTAGCAAACAAGATTAAAATTCCAGAATGCACTTTCTCAGCCCAGAGGTATCATCTTCACCTAGATAACAAAAATTACAGAAACATTCAGAAACGTAAAAGTTTCATTAGTTTGCGAAGTGAGTGTCAAGTCACAATTATTCCAAGGAAAATGTAATATTGCAAAAATTACCAGAGCCATCCTTTTTATTAACATTACTTGATAAAACGTGAGCAGGATCATGTTAAAACTATTACATTAATATTCCTCAGAGAGTTATACTATAATTTTAGCTTCTCTTTCTCACTCTCACTCATTTTGCCCTGTGAGTCAACATAGGAGGATGGTTGGCAATCAGCTCCTGCAATTATCTTTCTCCCTAGATTTGAATTGTTAACCGTAGCTTCCACTAATAGAACTGCAAATGAATAGTATCCTTTTCACTTGTATTTACTGGATGAACATTATGCTCAATGACTCTTGTGCTCGAGGCAGGATGCTAAACAGAGGGCAAAAAGGACAAGTTTTATTTCTATTAGCTTGCTTAATGGCTGCAGTGAAAATAAAGACAGGAGCAAAGACCAAAGGGCCAGACTCGCACATCCAAGGTGACTGGATGGCTCAGAAAGAATGCAAATGGGTGTCAGGGATATTTCCTCCTTTGGGGAATTCTTGCACAAACACAGGATAACATTCCCTTGTTCTAGCCTTGTATCCTGGCTAACTTCTGGTGAGTCTCTGGCTCCTCCAGGCCAGATTCAACAGAGAACTTCTCAATGTCCTTGATAATAAAAGCAAGCATGAAGACTAACTTGAGAAATTTTAAGACTGCACTTCACAACACTCAAGTAATGCTGTGAACACGTTTTACAAAGAATGAAAGAAGTCCACAGAAACAACTTGATAATAATTGGCTTTTCCTGCCTGCCAAGTACACAGCTGCTCTCCTAGACTGCAAGCCACAAGCCCATCGATTCGTCTGTTCTTGGAACTGCTTACATGGATCAAGAAATTCCAGTCTGAAATGAACACTCTGGGGTTTGTGCCCATATTTTGTTTCGTATGACAACAGTAATTACATGATCATATGGTTGGGGCATATTTCTATGCAGTGAAACGTACAGGTAAATTCTTGGTAGCAATGCTCTTTGCTGGCTTTTGGAATTCACACACAACCCAAGACAAACATTGCAGAGAAGCAATTTTAGGCTCACAAAAAGGTGAAACTGGCTTTCAAACTAGAGGTAGCTACAGTAAAAAGAACAAGGGATAGGCAACCATCAGGTTACTTGGCTGTTCAATGTATTTGATGATGGCACATTGCTTTCAGAACTTACATAATCGCCTAGCTCTGGAAAATGCTCCCCTGAGGAAGGACGTGAGCCACTGGGTTTTTAGACCCAGGAATTTCAGGTGTTACAGATCTCAGCATTTTTCAAAATGAAGAGCGTTATTCGAAAAACATACTTACACAGCTGTGTCTTGCTCCATGGCTACGGTGCTCTAAGGTCAAGCAATTGCACCATGTTGTAGCTGCACACCCAGAATACGAAAGCCTACTGGTTCGGGCTAACTTCCCTGCTTTTCAAAAATGCATTCCTTCTAATGTCTGGAGCTTTTTATATTGCTCGTACATCATTATTCCTCTTCCTAAAAAAAAACCTGTTCCTTCCTGTGTTTCCTAAATTTAAGCAAATCAAATCTGAAAGCAAAATGCTTTTCATTTTCATCAAAACTTTCAGCAGAGGAAAATAATTTCCTTTCTCCCACCTCCTTTCATTTTCGGGTAGGCTCTAATCAACATCCCACATGCTAAACTCTTTTGAAAATCCAAAGTGGAATCATGCGATTCAAAATACTCAAGTCCCATTCACTTTCAACAGTCTTTATCCAGAAGATACTTTTCTCTATGGAAAGGCTGCCACATAATGACTAAACATTATGTCCCCTTTCTGCTGCTCGAGTCTTTAATACTCAGGTCTTTCTATCCTTCTGCCTGCTCCCTTTCAAGACTCTGCAAAATTGCATCTATTTTATGCTATTCTCCTCTTACTCTTTCAGTTTCTTCCACCAGAACATACATGGACTTCTGTATTCATAAAAAGGAACCAGTATTTCCCAGACCCACTCATTACTCCTTAAAATGTAATTAGTTCTTCTAGCACTGAGTGTTGGTTGCGAAGGCAATGTCTCTTTGATCTCTACAGCACAGATAGAAGCCACAGGAGCCAAAAACTAACCTACTGAATCAGTGCCAAAATTGTCACTGGCTTCAGCTGAAAGAGAAACAAGACACATCAGTTCCCACTGGGGACTGCTGCCATGACTTGAACTGATCTGTACTGCAGCCTAAAAAAGTATCACATAAAATCAAGAGGTACATCATTATCATTCACTTGTAATACATTAAACCCCTTCAAGGATGCACAGCAGAAATGGTGGTATCCTTCAGTACTTAACTAGTCACAGTAACCACGTTTGTCAAAGCACATACAAGAAAGCTAGCTGCTAAAATTTAATCTAGAAAGATTATATGCATTGGAACACATCATTCCTATCTATAAAGCATTACATGCAGCAGAATTTGCTGTTCATTCAACCAAAAAGCAATTATATAAGCAGAGCAATGGGGATGCATCTTCACATCTTCATAGAACCAACAGGACAGAGGATAGATCAAACCATGAGAAATGGAGGTCAGGACTTGTATTTCAAGGTCACTGAGTTTAAAGCTGGTTTTGTTATGGTGATTTTTGTTTTGTTTTAAACAGAAAGTTGGCAGAATCTACAACACTCACCGCTACCCAGAATCCATAAAACAGATGTATACGTGACACTTAGGTTAGAGAAAACGTTAAATGAAATTAGAAAGAAGAAAAAAGAAGACATCTGCACTATCTAGAAAGTCTTAAAGATCTTTCCCTGCACTTATGTACTTACAGTCTTCAGTATTCCTTACATAGAAGATGAGATGGTAATCAGAGGGATGTTTCACTGTCAGGAAGCAACAAATTGAGTTCAAGTTCTACAACCATAAAAGCATGGCAAAGCAGAACGGGATCACTGCTAGAAATGTATGGACATCACGTAAATTAAACTACTGAAATAACAAAATCTTCCATGCCAGATTACATACTATGTCTAAAAAAAGTTATTTCTTCTACATAGAAGCAGTGGCTTGGGTTTACTGATCAAAATCTAAGGATACCAACAAAATTATACTGCTTAGAAATTTAACTTAGTGTAAACCTCTTTTTCATATTCTGCTCCGCGGTAAAGACTTCAGTATACAAAACTATAGGCACAGTTTTAAAAGAAGTCAGTTCCTGTTTACATATCTGAACAAAGTGATGAAATGTAATCACAGTGTTTGTTTTTTCTACATGTGCTTGAATGCTGAGTAGTTTTGAAATTCTGATTGCTTATTTACAAGGCAAATTTTCAAAGCACTTGACTGCTTTCTGAAAATCTGACCATTGTCACCATCTCTGCTTTAGCAGCTCACAGGAAAGCTCAGCTCTTTTGAGCTCCCTGTGTGCATTCACTATCCAGAAATTTAGGCACAAGTGCTTTTGGATCTCTCTACCAACATGTCTGCATAGGAGTTCCTGGGCTTCTTCTCAAAATAAGGTGGACTCACACAAATAATGATGTCTGTTATACAAGTAATATTCTCTTTTCTATAGCTGTATACACTTACTATACTTTTGTCTGTTTAGAATGTGCTTCAACAAATCTTCATAGTTGAGGAACACATAGAAACTCTATTACTGAAAGCTCCATCTACTGGTTATGAGAGAGTACTTAACTCAGCAACATCAATGTCCATCTTGCCAGCAGTTCATAAATGATGTCAGAACATGATTTAATTCCTGTTCCTTTACTTCACATTTCCTTCAATGTGTCCCCAGGCTCCCTGTAAGCTACTCTCAGTGGTAAAACATTTTGTATGTAGTTTGTAAATCATCGAGGGAAAACCTGAGTTGTAAATTATATACACACATGCCTCATGACAACATACAGAAAAACAGGTTAAAAAAAAAAAAAAAAAAGTAAATGTTTAGGACTGTAAGATTATTCTGTATAGCTGTCTCCACCGGGTTTCAAACATGCACACTATATAAACTCCTGTTTAAATTCCAAACTACAGAGACGAGGGCACAGAGAGCTTTACACCACAAATGACACCAGGATACATCAGATGTAAAACTAATGTCTTATCAAAGTTTTGAATAACAGCTCACAATTTTGAGGCAGAACACACACATTCACTTTGGAATACTCATCTCATTATTCTTACTGCCTTTTCATCGTAGTAATTCTTGTCTTGCTTTGTTTATTTTTCCATATGTTACTTAGGCACTAAATATATTCAATGCCTAGGCATTCACGGGGTGAAAACCTTGAAGAAAAGAGAGACAAAGGTACAACTCAAGCAGGGAAAAGTATCTTGTGTGAGGTGACTACTTAAATACATGTGTTTTTTTCCAGAACTAGTTTGATTCAATAAATTGCTACCTACCAGGCACAGCACTTGTCTGATGACTTTGCTCATAATAATTTTATTATTTTAGACTTTTAGACTTTGCTCATAATAATTGATTTCCAGGAGTGACCTCACGTGGGGATTCAATGAGAAAATGGAATCAGAGCACTCCAACAAGACTCTAGGTTTCCCTGTGCTGCTTTAGGAGCCATTTTGACACTCACCGAAAACTTCTAGAGCCAAAGGGTTCAGTGTAGGCCTGGGGATTAGATGACCTTGGACTTGAGCAGCATATGGCAGCCATCACCTCCAGGTGAAGCCGGCCGTCACCACAGGCCTCAGTCCCGGCCTGCTCTGCCTGGTCCCTGCCTCCTCGGAGGACATTTTGGAAGTCCCCTCAGCCATCACTTGGACTGGCAGAAGGCACCGAGCAGTTTGTTCGTGCTTCTTCAGCACCTCTCTGCACCACTGACGTGCATGTTAGTAGCAGTAATTAAACTGTCACCCTTTCTGCCTTCTATTTACACTTTAAAAATGCAGCTACTGAGACACAGATGTGCCAGGTGATGTATTCAAGGTCACACAGGGAGCCATTGACCAAGTCCAAAACTAAAAAACCTGCCAGATCAATCCACACGCTCTTTTTAAGTCAACACACTTGTTTTTACAACACATTGTGCCGGCTTTCAAAGCCCCATTAACACAACTCAACCATTTTTCTGCTTTCCAGCCAGTCTCACAGGTTGTCATCTAGCCCCAGAATGATCAACACTCTGCTAAGGCTTCCATGGAAAGTCAGCAGTCACAGGAATATAATACCAGAAGCCAATGAGGCATCTTGAAAAACATCTGCATTTTAAGGAATAATTAATAAAGAATGGCATTATTCATTTGCAGCGTTGGGAAATCAAGGTATAGGACTGCTGAAGCGAACTGCAGGATCCATCATTACGCAGATGCCACATAAATCAGAGATTACTTCTTACTCATTTTTGTAATACAAGGAGGAAAAACAATATTCATTGAAACAAATGCAGCAAACTGTAGAAAATATCATTTTCATTTATTATTTATAAATAATACTAATATCTAAAGAGCAAAACCCCATACATCATGAGAGCTACTGTACAAGTAGTAAGGGAGAATTTTCCCCAGACAGTTTGTAATCTAAACAGAATCAGATGAACATGTTTCTGAAGGGATTTTTCCAGGCACATGCAACAGATCAGCAGTAGTGCTGAGTTCAACCTCATTTTCTTGTACTATCCACTAGATTTCCTTAGTGCTTGTATTTATTTTTTTTTAAAGTCCTGAATGGATACATATTTATTTGACCAGCATAAAATGCCACAGGCTTCCAAAGTCTTTTTAGAGTCACTGGATATTCCTGCCATAAAAGTAACATATAATCAAATTAAAACTGAACTTTGGAAGGTTGTACCTATAATTTCACAGGATGCAATAAGGACCAGCATTTATTCCGAAAATAAAATAAATATTGAAAGCAGGAAAATTAGTGTAATCTCAGTGCTTAGTAGAAGAGAAGTTAAAACACTAGTTTTTAAACCTGTATTTCATCTGAAAAAAAAAAGCACACGTAGCTGCAGTGAAACCAATGACAGCTACTATGTGTGATGGAAATAAAGCACAACAACTAAACATTTGCTAAATTAGCATTTCCAAATTAGTCCATAAATGATTTTTTTTTTACTCTGAAACTGTCAGTCTACAGCAATAGGCAATGAATATGGGGTATCATAAAAAGGAGAGGGAAAGAGAGAGAGAAAAAGAAAGAAGGTTTATTACAAATACTGAATACGTGTGAATTATCTTTTACAACGCTGTAGACATCATCAATTTGAATGAACTAAAGAGGCAGTTTGTAAGAGGTTGATAATGGCTGCAATGCTCAAGTTGTAATCTCATTAATTATTTTCCTGCATTCTTTTCACCCTTCTAAAACTTCTCAAACATCTCTCCTCTCAAACTCCCACTCTTTCTCTGTATTTCTCTCTCTTTTCCAGACTGCTAAAATCATGTGTGCTTTCTCTTGGGCAACATAAATAGTCTTACAGGACCTGTAGGAGATAATCTGTGGTTTGGTAGAGAAATGAAACGGCCTGACATGAAGGCCACAGTTCAATGATACAGCAAATCTAGCTGTAGGGCTTCAAGAAGCAGATGAAAACCACCATGGCCATATGATGCAAAGCACTGATTCGGTAGAAATGCAGTCTTGTGAGCATAATTAGATTACAAAAAACTGAGGTTTTAACCATGCAAGTCTAACAGGCTTTATGCTAGATCAGATACTATTTGTCTTTCCTATCCATGCCACTCCAGCTTTAGGCCAGATCAGCGACTGCCCATTCCTTCCACACCCAGCAAACAATCTGCATCAACTGGCAAGGCTGGAATAAACTCAGGCTTTATCTCTAACTTGAAAGAATTGTGATCTTATACCCGCATCTGAACAAGATTAAATTGGTACAACCAGTACTGCCAATGAAGTATAAATGACTGCAGAACTACACACTGGCTTTGTAGACCTAAAAGGTTGAAGAATCTTTCTGATTTACTCAACTTCATCCATGCACTGCCCTTGAGTAGATAAAAGGAACATTCAAAGCATTGTTATTGTAGCACAACAGTGATTTTGAGTTTGATAAAGCCACACATCTGGACTGTCCGAACATCTGCTATTCTACAACTAGTCCAGACTTTCTTGACTCTCTATAGCTGTTTCTATTAAATTTCCTGGAGTGACTTCTCACCCATATTCAGAGCATCATGGAATAGTCGAGGTTGGCAAGGCCGTCTGTGTCTTCACAAACACAAAACACTTATTTGCTCAAACTCGGAGCAGGATTCGTGGTTTTAGGTAGCATAAGAGAGTATTGCTGCTTGATCCGGTTCATATGTTACAGTGAAATGATAACCTGAAGATGTAACTTTACAGCATGAAGTGAGTAACCGTATAGTTAGGTCAGTCACACTGCTATTTTCTCACTCCTGGCCCAGAAGTCAAAACGCATCCACAATTTTCAAGCTCAGCTCAAACCCCACAACCCATAAAAGCCTATTATGTAGAGATTGTTTACGTCCACCACAGATGTTGTAGATCTCTATTATTCATTAAAAAAGGCAGAAAAAGAACCATACTGAATTTTTAAAAATTAAAGAGCCTCTGACAAAACAATTCAGAAATGGATTCTCAGGAGATGCAGGAAGGTGGAATCCTACTTCCTTCCACTGATACGTTTTTTTTTGTTTATGCCAGAACTTGAAAGCCTGCTTGCTATGTGGATTTCAGAGCTTCAAAAAACACCCATGGCTGAGAAACCATTGAAACAGGAAAGGAAAAGAAAATCTTTCAGACACTAAAATCACCTGCTCATCTATACAGTTAGGAGTGTTCCACCAGCACCTGGCAATGTGCTGGGATAGCCATTCAGTGGTATATTACCTCTTTCCTGCATAATGAATATATCATACCTACCAAGAAAACAAATAAAAGGTTTCCTTTTCAATGTCAAAATTTAGCAATCTAATTTTTATTATATATATATTTTTTAATTTATTTTAGTAAGTAGGGGCAAACGTTGAAGACCTTATATATATAAGGAATTTTGCCAGAATTGTAACTTTTCTGTGTTTTCACAGAGAAAGGTGCAGGCAGATGGCTGAAGCACTGGCTTGTAACTCAGAAAACAAACAGCATTAATGACATTTCTACATTTCAGTCAGTTTGTCTGCCTCCAAGTCCTTTGCAAAGGGACTCTGTAACACTAATGCCATTCACAGATGGGGAAATGGAGGCTGAGCAGACTCAATCAAAGTAGCGATGGGCTGAAAACACGCTGTGCAAGTCCTGGTGTAGGCCTCAGGTATGTTCAAGTCCTAGGCCAGACAGACACATATATTTGGTGCAAATCAAATTATTTTCTCTGTAAAATGTGTTATTATTTTCTTATCATTTATGAGGTGATCCAACACAATTTTGAATGTTATAGAGATATCTGCATTTCATACCAATTCTATTTGGCTATTTTCCACAACTCTATCACCTGTGCAAGAAATACATCTATCTAGCAGGGAAAAATCAGTCAGAAAATAATGAAAATGACTTTTCAGCCTCCCTGAGTTACAATATTCTAGTCAGAAGCTAATAGAAGTTGCCCGAGGAAGCCATCTGCCACAATTTATGGAAGTCTTACAAAATGCAAAAACCTTGCTACGCTTTTAGCACTGTCTACAGACACCTCACGCATTACAGCCATCTCTGCGACAATCATCACTTCTTGTGGGGACAGAAATCAGAAACGTGGCTTCAGAAATTTGTTTGCTTTTATGCATTATGCTGAAGGCCCTAGGTCTGGTTCAACTTAATAAGCATTGTTCATTAAGTGATTGCTTATGTGAGTGTCCTTCATCCTCACTCAAAATGCAGATTTACCTTTGGTACCAAAATTAATATTTATATTATTTTTATGAAAGTTTCATCTGTTGAGCTGACTGTTTCTCTCATAGCTCTGTATTTCGGTCACTCACATCTCCTTCTCGTTTAAGCATTAAACTCAAATCCCTACCAAATTGTATTTTTCTGTCTACATTGTTTCTTCAGGTTCATCTTGAAGTGCTCCATGCTGCTTTTCTGCTCTGCTAAAAGCTACTGCTCCTTTCCAGAATAAGATGCAATTCAGTCAGACATCAGCAAAAAGAAAACCACAGAATTCCTTCAGTACATGCCCAAAGTTTACCATCAATTAAACATTGCTTTAGAGAGGAAAATTTCCTTCAGGTGACACCTACAAGCCCAAGCCTTCCAACAGAAATTTATCTATTTGGTAAGACTTCACAAAACATTTTGTGTGGCAAGCACTTCGAACTCCCTAGAAGAAAGCTCATATAAGTATTATTACATTCCTATCACCTACAAGAAGCTGATTACATGACATTAATACCTTGCAAAGAATCTTCATACCCCTCAAGAAAATTAAAATTAAAAAAAATAGCTTTCTTCAAAGCATCTTACTTCACACTAATAAAGCCTCTCTACTATGACTTAAAAATAAAATACCATTCTGGTTAGCGCTTTTTGAATTTCAGTCCTCCCATCATTCTTCTAGTTCTAATTTGTGAAGTGGGAACAAAACAAAAACAAAACCGAGTCACCTTGAGAACATATTTGAAATATATGAGAGTGCAAATTAAAATGACTGATGAGAGGCTGAGGTGCTGTGAATGTGTCATATTTTTAGTGACGTCCATTGAATCAATCAGCAATCAAGCAAGATTAAATCATTGCCGGGTAAAGCATCTTTGTTCTACTTACATTTCAAGGGATCGGACCTGGTGTCCTTTTGATACTGTACCTATTCTTCTCTTGAGATTTGTACCTGCTTGAGGCTATTTGTTTAGGTGTGGTGGTTTTACCATGCGAGGCAGCTAAACACCACAACGACTCTCTCACTCCCCCTCCTTAGATGAGGAGGGGACAAAGTAAATAAAGAACGATTCATGGGTTGAGATAAGGATAATTTAATTAAAGGGGAAAAAATAATAATTATTATTAAGGAAAGATTATTGTTAACTAAACGATTTAACTAAAGGGGAAAAAAGGGAGGGGGGATGGGGAAAGGGAGGGGGAAAAGAAAAAATAAAAATAAAAAATACAAATACAAATAAAGGCTATGTGGAAGTGCAGATGAAAGAAATTACTCTCTATTTCCCACAAATGAGCGATGCTTGACCATGTCCTTGAAGCAGGGCCTCAATGCATGTAGCCATCATTCAGGAGGAGGACTGACGTTTTCATGAGAGCCCACCCCTCCCCTCTTCTTCCTTTTTCCACCTTTTATTGCTGAGTGTGACATCATATGGTAGGGAATATCCCTTTGGTCAGTTTAGGTCAGCAGCCCTGACCTAAACACTGGTGGTGTTTCTTTTCTCATTTTTTTGCCCACTCACTAGAAGGGTTAGAGAGAGCCCCGATGCTGTGCCAGCACTGCTCAGCAGCAGACACAACCCTTGTGTGATACTGCAGAGCACAGCACTGTATGGGCTGCTGCAGGGAAAGCTAACATCCCAGCCAGACCCAGTACAACCTCCACCCCTTATTCCATACCATTTGTGTCACTCTCAGATCCCCCATACTTTGCCAGATATATCTATGCCAGATAGATTCCAATACTTGACTGCAGTGAAGAGTAAATTTAAGATTTCCCTCAATGACCTAACACAGAGGAGAGAGATTACTGTGGCAATTACTGTATGATCTCTGTCACCCCTACAGCATTTCGTAAAACCACTGGAAATGCAATTAGTTTTCTGCATGACCCACCTTATTTACAAAGTGCACTGTTGTGTTAAATTATTTGGCAAAGGACAGTGATTTTCCAAAGCAATGGCAGTTCCAGGTGTTTGCATCTAACGTCGATGTAACAAGATATGGTAGGTGCTGAGCACAGGTCATGACTTGGATGAGTGAGGTCAGGCCAACTTGTGCTCTCCTTGCATACAGCCCAACCGTCCCAAGCTGCTGCTCCTTTCAAGGCTGGCATTACAACTTGAGCTCATAATTGTATTACTTTATGTTGACATTACTGATGTTATTGCATTTAATAAACTTGCGATCTTATTAAAGTGATGTATTGGTTTAATAAGACCAATAGGTATGGTTCAGGCTCCACGGTAGAGAGCAGGTGGTGCTGTGAATCACTGTTGGGTGTTCATTAATGACTAGGGGGACAGATTGTGAGACCCCACCGCTCCTTTCAGCTCTATGCTCCTGGGTTCACCAGCACATACCACCTGCTTGTTGGGAAGCTTCTAATAACAGCAATATCCTGTCTGCAGCAATATTAGTAAAAGAGAGAGAAAAGGAAAGTGGTTTACACAAGGCCACATATATGTGTCAGAGTTTTCTATTGCTGTAGTAAAAATTACCCTAAAGCTAGATAAGCACTAGCTTTTTTTTATAATACCTTGCATTTCTGAGGCAGTGTGTCCAGTCCACAGGTCACCAGACAGAGATTTTAAAGATCTCCTCCTTTTAGCACTAATCATCTTCATGATTTGGAAAATCCAACTCTCCTCTTTGTTTCTCCTCCCATTTGAAGTTTGTTTTCACCACTAGGATTCGTAAACTTCTTGGTACCTGCCATACTACTTACTACATGCTTGTAGAGTCCATAACAATACACACCTTTGGAATTACGGTCATACAAATAACAGCTACTGTTGGTGTTTCAGCTGATAGCAGCATCTAAGTTAAGCCTGCATTTCAGCTGCTATGTCAGCGTTCTCATTTCAGTTCACAAATGTTTGCTGTATCCAACTGATTCAAAAATAAAACATTTCAAAGCAACAGAAGAACAACACATAGCCTATTAATTAAACATTCAAAAGTCACTCATTTGCTAGGAAAACAGATTCCTAGTGAATGCTTCAGCTGCTCTGCTCTCAGGTTGCTGATCGAGTGGCTTTCCATCAGAATTGCCAGTGCCATCCTACGACTCTGTGTTGGTGTCGTTTTTTCTCTTCCAAGGCAACCCGTATTTCTCAGACATACAAAAGGAAATCAAGAGGAACTTGGGTCTCCACAGAAACAACTTTATGCTAGAGGCAGAGAAAACATTTTTCCTTACATGTGCACGAGCATGGACACAACCCAATTCACACGGCAATCTTCAAGCTGCCCCGTGTGGGACAACATTAGCTGGACTGATACAATCACAAACTGTGAACCAGAAAATAGCTTTTAATTTTGCAACTCAAAACGGCTCTTCGCTAGTGGAGCTTTCTCATTTCACCAATCTACACCATGCAAGTATCTTAATAGAAACCTATTTCATGGCTATGGAGGTTGCTATTCTGTTGCAACATCAGTGAACACGGTATTGCTTATAGCCAACCAGTAACTCATAGTTTCTTTCATTAAAATACTTTCAAGATGAAAAAGTATTTTCATTATTAGGTATCAAGGTATCTTTTAAAGTAACAACAAAACCGGAAGCTGTACTTCGAGGGAGTCAAATTAACAAAGGAATACTTAAATTATAAAGCGGTTATGTAAGTGATGAACACTGCAGGATGCATATAAAAATGGTTTTCTGAAAATATTCTGTGGTACTTCCCTTTTCCATGGGAGTTGGCTGATTTATAACACTGTATTATGTCAACAGACAAAAATCTAGAGGGTATTGGGTTTCGGTTTTAATAATATCTAGTGAAGTAAAGGGCAAGTTTTGCTGGAAAGCTTCCCCTGCCCTGACAGCTCCAAAACCGAATGAATGAAGGCAATTTGCAATACCCAGAAAGTCCCAGTGAAGTTACAGTCCTGTCCAGCAGGCTACTACCCACACAGGAAAGATCAGTCCACAGCAATGGATTTCTTTTAGGGGGAACTTACGCTAAGCTCTGTTGCATCACCCCAACCGGAGCAACTTGGGGGCTTAGCTCACTGGTCACCCTGGCACCTTATACATTACGAGTCAATCAGGAGTTGAATGATGCTTCTTTTCCCAAGTCTTCCATCCTCTGTTTGGGTAAAAATCTGTTAAGTTTGTCATCCTTCACTGTGCCCAATGTCACCAAAATTACCTCCTGCACTACCTGCCTCAGAACATGGGGATGCTGAGAGGTTCCCCCCTCTGTAACATCTCCTCTCCATCCCTCGTGGGCCCTGCTAGGAAATCCTCCATGATCTGTTTCCAAATATATCTGAGGTAGCCATTGCTTTATCCTTAGTTTGTTTCTCTGTAGATGTGTTTGTTCATACTCGTCCTGGCTGGGCATGGTAACCTGACAGAAAAGGTCGAGTCAGGTAGGTATTTGTGCAAAGGTACACAAAGTATGTCAACTGTGAGCTTCTGGGGCCAAGGTCATCTCTTTGACCTCTGCTTGTACTGCTTCTACCACAGCGGGCTCCTGATCCGATGCTACCTTTGAGTGCTAGCACAGTAAGAAAAAAGGAACAATAAACCAGCGCCTTTCCAAACAACAAGCTGGGAGTTGCTCTACGACCGCAGTGGTTTTGATCAGCAACAGCATATTTCTTCCATGTTTTCAATCTCCAATGGACCTTCCTAATTTACTTATACAGCCTCCATTACCATGGTAACTGAATATGTCAGCCTTCAATGTACTTATCCTCACGACACCCTTGCATGGAAGCTCGGTAATTCTGTGGGTAGACACTCAGATTACTGGCTCATGCTCCAATTCCTGTCCCCGTGTATTCACTACTGTAATCCTCCCTGCTAACTACATTAAAACCAGCACAAATATGGCTCCTATAAACAGATTTCCCCCATTTGCTCCGAAGTCAGTATCTGAGGTGCATACCCAGGGATCCCACCAAGCTCATCCTATCAAGACCAAAGTCCACGTGGGAGAATCCTCTCTTCAAAATGCCATCTGACACTACCTAGAGGATGAATGCACACATGACTACCTGCATTCCAACCACATTTTAATTTGTTGTGCAGAAATACCTAGAGAAAAATGAAATTAGCTTTCATTTTCTCTCCTCGGCCAATGTACCTATCTGTCCCATGTCATGAAGTATCCTGAGACATTCCAGCAGTGAGGCAGAACAGCGTGCATTAATGTCAAGCCAGCGATTCCAGCCTAACTCTGAGCTGCGACAAGAATAGTAAATGACTAATGAACCCTTCTCCAAAACACTCTCTCATTAGCAGTGTGTCCTCATTAAAAGGGGCAAATTTACCATAAACAATTGCATCCCTTGTGCCCAGACCTCAGCAGCAGCTGACAACAACATACAACATTTACCCCCTGCCATCCAGTAGGCAGGAACACCAAATTTAACTGAACGCACTACGCGGCTGGCTCTCCTCCCCAGCACAGCCAAAGCCCTAGGGAAGGAGAACCAAATACAACAGGCTTTAATGTATTTCTGTTTAACCTTCGTTTGGTATACACAGCGTATCATCCCATACCTCTCTCATTGACAGACACGAACTCCTCCACATGATGAGATCGGGGTGCTGCGGTACTTTTGGAAATCCCATCAGGCAAATGAGTCTTCTAGCATTTCGGATACCTTTGAGCAATGAGGCTTCCTAATAAATTTTTGAAGATAAGTCTTAGGCCCTTAAGTCTACACTGTGTGCCTGAAATCACCAGAAAGACCTTTTCCTCTCTGTATGAACTCGTAGCATGGCCTACACATGGACTGACACGCAAGTCAATGCAACTACACTGAATTGAGACTAACAGAATAACAACTCTGCTCTGAGAGGCAGTTGCCTTTTGGGAGCAATTGATTTATTGTATACGACTATAACAAGGCTTTCAATTATACTCAGTCTTTAAAGAAAAATTAGGCTTAAGAGTCAAGCTTAGGCAAATTACTAGAAGATGGACACGTATCCAACCTAGTTCCCCAACCCCTTCAAATGAAGAAAATACTCTCGATCCACATGACGGCCTTTTTACAATCCACAGTAATATAAAGGGGTTTTTCTATAAACAAGATTTGGATCCAGAGATTTTCATCCCAGTTCTACACATATTTGCAAATAACTCATTTGCTGGACAATGAGCATATAATGAGAACATTACAAACCAGATGATTGGAGGGAACCTTCATCTGCTGAAAAGCCACAGAAGTTTCAAGGGCTAATCTGCAGCATAATGTTTTAAATCAAACTAATAACAGTCAGTCAGCTCTGCTCAGACAATCGGTATAGAAGACAATCTTATAATTATCAACAGTGGAATTAACGTGCAGCATTTATTCGTGTGGTTGCGCTAAGAAACCAATTGTTGGCCCGCTGGAGATGGGACCTGACGACCTCATTCTGCTCCATCTGTAAGTTCTCATCTCGCAATAAACAGCTCTGTAGACACCATTTCCTGAAGACACAGAGGTTTTTTTAGCTACAGCCCCAGTGACACTTGGTTATGCTCTATTCCCAAATGCTCTAAAAGCATCACAATCCTTTTGTTCATTTAATCCCTTAAAAATCCACGCAGAAATGCTTTTGGGGTACCCAGTGGCTTGCATTTGGGTCAGGTATTAGGCTTCCTTTTATGATTAAAAGGGGATATGAGGCAGCTGGGGTCATGGCCATAAACCAGGACATGCTCCCAGGTACAGACCACGTGCTTCCAACACCTCCCCACTGCACCCCAGCAGAGTTTCCAGTAATAGGGTCGATGGGGAGTCCTGGCATTGGTTCTAGGACAGCTGGGTGAACATGCTCCTGCACGGTGCTCTTCTCAGGGGGCCATCTCTGCTCCCCGTAAGCTTTGAAACTGGCAGCGTGGCACAGACTGACTCCAGCAGAAATGAAAACGTGAAGCTAGAGCTGAAAAATACATTTCTCATACCAAAAAGCACACACTATTAAAAACCTGTCACATACTGACGAAGTCTTAATGCTCTCGGGAGACTTGTGATAAAAGGTGTTGCTAACTACACATGCATACATACACACATATACGTCCTTTCATATGCATGCCTATGGGCAGAGAGTTAGGATATAGGAATATTTGGCAAAAAGTGTGCAGACCTCGAAGTTAATTTTGCATATTGTCTCCCAGACAACTGATGCAAGTTTAGGAGGCATTTCCCACACATTTTTTTTTTCTTTTTCTTTCTTTTTTAAAAAATTCCCAGATTAAAAAAAAAAAAAAAAAGTCAATTTGTATAAATCTTAAAATCGTTTAATTAAAAACCATAAATCACAGAGCCATTTCAGTCTAGCTGCCTGTACATCTCCCTCTCTGAATGCAGGTTTTTCTTCTAACATTTCTACTGACCTGGAAGACAGATAAGATGCAAATGATATTCAAACCTTTTAATTGCTTCCACTAAGCATCCCTTTACTGCTCTTACAGAGCAAATGGTGTCACCTCCTTTGCAAATGTAATGCTGTGCTTCTGGCCAGATCTCTGCTCACCTCCTTCCAAACCACATGTTCAGAGAGAGTTATGCTAAATGGATGTGTCCTTTTAGGCCTGTGACAGATTACTTCTGCTTGATCTGACCGAAGTATTTCTTTTTTTTTAACCCTTGCTTTCTCTTCTCAATGCCCCCTCAGATGTGGCAGTTCATTCTGGAGCTCTTAAGAGCTTCTGTTTTTAAGGAACCCAAATAGAGAATCCCCCTTTGTTTAACCCTTTATCACCCCCATGGCCTCACCAGGACCTGATTCTCTGCACCTCCAGCAGAGAACAGCAGTAATGCTGATTTACAAGCTCATGCCTAAGCATATGCAAAAGGCCACTCCTGCCTCGTTACTTGAACTTGGGCACTCGTTTTCTCCAGCATGCTCAGAGCATCCTTAGAGCAAACACGCAAAAACCCCACCGTGGAATATGCAGCTAGATCTCACAAAATTTGAAAATTTGGTGCTAGTGAAAGGAGTTGACTAAAAAAATCAAACCCAATCATCTTTGCTTTCCACTAGAAAAAATTAGCAGGATGTTTTTTTTTTTCTCCTCTGCCTTACAAAGACTATTTTTCTGAGAATTAGGAACGTAAATAGGTGGGTAAAAGAAGTAAAAAAAAAGTACGCATCAGAAAAATCTAAAAGTCTTCCCTGTAATTTTTCTTGCAGAAAGAAAAAAAAAAAAAAAAAAAAAAAAAAAAAAAACATTTCCTGACTGGCTGCAATTACAAATCCGCACAAACAAGGACTCTCGTTGTGTACAGGATATAATTCCAGGAGTTCTCATTCTCTGGCTGGAGAATCAAAGTGTCCAACTAGTAACAACAGCAGATTAATGAGAAACTTTAACATTCAAAGCAGCCTGAAATAATACAGCAGCTGTTGAGGTGGATTAGCACCACTATAACAGCTGCCAACAGGTGAGGAAAACTAAGAGAGATACTTAGTATAACGTCAGTTTCTTTACAATAATCCACCTAGAAATTAAAAAATAAAATAAAATAAAATAAAATAAAATAAGAAAAAGAAATTAACATGAGAAAAGACTGCAGGAATCATTTGTGCCACCTGATCTGATGTTAATTCTTGGACAAGAAAGTTATATGGCATTTTGAGTTGTTCTCAGACATAATGGTGCATAAAAATAACTCAGTTTATTCTTTTTCTTCCCTCGTTTCTTTTCCTTTAAACGCACATCATCAGATACAACAGCTCAAAGCTGGTTCGTTTCCGGCTTCACCTTTAGGGTACATTATCTGGTTTCTTTTTCTGACGTTTCCATAAGTAAAAAAAAAAAAAAAAAAAGTGACTCAGAAAAAGTAAAAATGGCTCTATACCACCCTACTGTACAAAATAATTACAGCATTCCCTGCTGAGTGATGGGCTCAGATGAAAGCCTCACAGCCTGGATATTTCATCCCATTCATTTCCAGCAGCTTTCCAACAACAGGTGCTGCTGTGTCCAGTTTCAGCACCCCGAGCACCTCCGTGCCCACGCTGCCATGCTTTCCATGGCCTGGAAGGATGCTGCTAATTTGTTTCATCAGAGAGGGCTATGAGCATTAAAAGCTTAACGATGCAGCTCATTTAAATACTGAAGTCAATGAGGCTACTCACATGAGTAAATGCTCACCAGCACCAGTAAAATGCCTCTAATTTGGTGCCCAGTAGTTATCGCTTTTGTTTTTCATGAGCAAACAGAAAGCAACAGACAAAGGCCAATGTTTTTTACTGGGGCTTCCATTCTCCAGCTTTCATTATTTCCTCACAAAACAGGGCATGGTGCAAGCCAGGACTGAGTGGCCAGGAGCATCCCACGTCCTCGTAAAAGCTGATGGACCTCAACCATGCTGGCAGATCCCGAAACTGCACAAATTGCCCATTTCCCAGCCCTGTGTTGCCCGTTCTGGCTGCTGGGTACAACCAACGTGGCCGTATGGGCCAAGCAGTCTTCAATCACCTACCCCAAATCTCACCGCATACCATTTTTTAAGTGGAGAGATTCCAAGGCTTCCATCCTCTTTTACTCCCTCATTTTGTTATTTATCACTCGACATCACAGCACCACGTTCCCTTGGCAGGAGAGCAAGCTTGGGCCTGCTCTCGTAGGTATGAGACACCCAGGCTGCAGTACAGCCTGAATAAGCTCAGGCAGAGGCTCCAGCACAACGTAGGCCCTGTTTTGGGGCTAAAAACAGAGTGGTTGGAACTTTAACCTCTTTAAGGGAGTCCAGATTTTTTGGACCTTCTCCCACTTGTCATAATCATATTCATTCTGCATATGCCTGAGTGATGAATTTGCAGAGAGAGGAATAAAACAGGTTTTTATGCAAGTTTTATGCATATCTAAATTTTCTCCCCCAAAAAGCCTTCATTCTTCTTCTCCTGAAAGCTCTGCCAAACTTAGGTGCTATTTCTGGTTAGCAATTAGCAAAAGAATCAGTCCCAAAAATACTGCCGTTACCAAGCAGCAGGGTTTAGGAAAGAGGGAAAAAAAAAAAAGAAAGAAAGAAAAGAAAGAAAAAAAAAAAGAACACATGTTATAGCCCACTGGCATATGATATTCTTTTAGAGTATGAACAGGATTTCACATCACATGCTGGGCTTTGATTTGAGAATCCACTCCTAATTGTGTGCTCTTTTTTCCTCTGCGCCACAATTATATCTTATCCTGTCCTCAGATCTGTCTGATTTCCCGATCCCTGGCACATCTAGCTAATTGACCACCTGCATCTGCCGTCATCTGACATGTGGGGCGATGAAATGTCTCTCTTCTCAAAGTTCAGCTGCCGCTACGCCTGTGTTCTGCCTGCTGCAGAGTAACCCCCACGCTGCCCTTGACGAGCTGGGTGGGAAGCCTTTCAGCCCCCAAGCCACGAGGACAGCACACGCTTCTGGACAGAGTCGGCGTTAGCAGGTCTCAAGCACTCTGTGGTGAAAATCATTTTTATCATCCCCACGAAACAGGTATCTGCAGGAATATAATTACTTGTTCAAGGTCGGTGGGCCAGTTGCAGGGACAGATGAAGCCTTGAGATCCCGTCGTATGTTCATCGGGGCTTCCTGACGATGCAACGTCAAAAAAGATGAGGCACGGTGCAAATCCACAAGTCACTACTGATTGCATTTACCGCTGATTCCAGGAGACATTGCATCTGTCATCTTGTCAATAAACATATTCCCTACTTCCTTGGAGAACCAGGCTTTGCCTCTGGGAGCTAGGTGGAAAAACAAGGTACTATGAGCAAGATGCGCTATGCCAGAGATAACAGAAACTCAGGAGCACTTTCTGTCAGTGACAACTTTGTGTAGCTCGTCCCTGTTAGCTTATACCAGCAGTAGATTGCTCTCCAGCCTGATCCTGGCAAACAACAATGGAAATGGAGCCCAGGAACTGTCTAGTTCATGCCTCGGTTGTGCCAGGGAGAGAAAGAGCACAGGCAGATGGCCCTACCTCCTTCTTCGCATCACTCATTAGCACAGGGAACAGGTATTCATTCACAGGTATTCATACACATAGGGTTCGATGGCCTTACAACCTGGGCTGCATTCTCCCTCAAGTTACTTAATTACAAGCCAGAGCATGCCATCTTGCTTGGGTGCAGTTCTACTTTTCAGCCCGCAGATTTCTAGAGGAAAAAACAAACAAAAAGCCTTTCTAAAGATCCTACAAAATTGTGCTGCATTTATGACCGATTCAGATGCATTTCCTTACTGGAATAATAAGCACACAGGAAATGTTCAGGACATGGGAGGAAAGGAAAGTCCATCCATGAGTGAAATCGAGAGACAACAATCTGAGAAACGCTTAATGAGGTTTAGCCCGGCTGTCTCGCCCTGTGGACTGGAAGAGAGATGCGTGATTTGCTGCGTGCTTTTCCTGTTGACAAGTAAAGCATGTAGTGAAACAGAGGGCTCCTGCCTCCATTTAGCAGTGGGCATAAAGAAGTTGTCCGAACACTTGGTGATTAATTGTTCTTTCCTCACCATTTCTGATAGCAGGTAGCAGGGCTCATCTTTGGAGAACTGCGTGAGGAGCGTGGTCGTGCTCTACCAACCAGCAGTCGTGTCATTCGCCAAGTCCTGTTTGTGAGGTGCAGCAAATTGGGCCTGACTTATTATGCTACTGAACATGAACAAACTGGTTTTACCCGAAGTCTCAGGTTTTTATCACTGTGTCACATCTTGCTTCAGATACACCTCACGAAGCCTTACACCAGTGTCCGCAGAAGCGCAGCGAGATCGCAGCAGCAGTTTGGCAAATGTCCTTTTAACCACTCCTGGAAACCTTGCCATGAGCCTCTTCGCTCCTTTCGGAACCCAAAAACTTCTGAAATTAATCCTCAGCTTCTATGCCAAAGACCTACTGTTAATACTGCAAAATGGGAGGACATTTAACAGGACGTTAAATGCAGCCACTCCCAGCCCCTCCAGAATATCTCCCCGTTTGGACGTCTCCTGTTTTCACTGCTGTTAACTGATTGCCTGTCACAGTACCTGTAGAAATAGTTATGTATTTGAAAAAGGAAGATAAACAGAGAAATGAAGGATATAAATTGACTTCTCTTGAGTAAACACATCGGTGACAGACACCCTGCAGTATCAGAGCAACTCCGTAAGCAAACCACTGCTGACATCTTAATACATAGAAACACTCCTAGCACCTCAAGGGGAAAAACTGTGGGCAAGAGCAAGTGAAGGACATGAATCGTGTCTCAAACCATTGGTCTCTCAGTAAACCAGGCTGCCAAAGGAAAGGCAATCACTATTAGAAGATGCATTCTCATTTCAGGGTGCCCAGTTTGTCAGTGTTCGCAAAGCTCTTAGCGAGCAGCCTTTCAGAATAACCTACAGGTAGGAAGTATTACAGCCAACACACTTGTCAAGGATGTGCTCTTGAAAAGTGCAGCAATTAGTAGGTAGATGGATGGCTAAGTAACTTTTTCTGCAAGAATTAATTACTTGAGAGTGGATGCACACAGGGACGTAAATACTCAATTTAAATGCACACGGACAGTAAATATGACATGGAGGAGAGGGGGAGATGGGAGCAGGTTCATCAGAACCACTAACTGCTGACTGAATAGCCAAGGAAAACAATAAAGTGCCTTCTTTTCAAGCTGTCTTGTGGGCAGTTGGAGATGCTGGTTACTTCTTAGACTGAAAAGCAAAAAGATGATTCCCTACTGACCTGAGATTTTGATCAGCAGATCTCTTCAGGAGACAAGATCAAATCTCGGAATGCTCTCATCTCAGAAGGATCTGAGTGCCCAGCAAATCTTTCACTGCAGATGTTCTCGCTGCCTTTTCCTTTACGGCTGTACTTTCCCTGTTGTCATCACCCACCACAAATGCATGCTGCTTATCAGGGACCATCAAATCAGTCAAGAATGAAAGACAGAAAAACGGGATAATGACAGCTAGCCAAGCAAGGTGTTAAATGATCGGTGATTATGCTCTGAGACAAAGAAATGATGGCTAGTGGGCTGTTACTGAATAGCAAAAACAGTAATAGGGGAGAAACTAATGTGATGTAATATGATAAAAGATGGTTTAATATGTAAAAAAATCCTGCACTGAAATGGGGAGAGGAAGGCACATGGGAAGAGGCAAGGCAGAATCTCCTCAGATCAGGCCATGAGTTTAGCTGGACAACTTCTGAAAGTGAGCCTGTGATCTGAGCAGGGAACCAGTTGCACCTGCCCGTGCAAACAGAGACAAACTACAGGAACTCAGGTGATGTCAAAGGTGATGGCAAAGCAATAATCCCCACTTGATGAGTACCTGGATGCCTTTCAAGATCTGAGAATCCTGCTGGTGCTACACGGTGCACTTGACTACCTCAGAGTATAAGGTTTGTGTTGCAGCCACAGCTAGAAAAACACCGGACAAAAGATTTGTTACAGTTTTATATGTAAGTGCAGAAGTGAGATGATACAGCTAAGAAAAATGCTCCCGGGACACACAGTGTCTCCTCTAAAGTTGTTCTTTCAGACATGTTCCGAGGTTAAGTACTTTGTTTTGCTGCTACCAGGTTGGGAGCACAGAGCGTTTTGCAGCATACAAATCAATTCAGAAAAAATTAGACTGTCCTTTCATACTCGCTCAGTGCTCAAGAGACTGAAGTCAGAGCAGTTGGAAACTGAACACGACTGTAAAATAAATTAAGAGCTGTAACAATTAATAATATTTCAGCTGCTGAAAACCATATGCTGATAATCTTGTCCTTTTAAAAGTTCTTAGTTTCACAGGTCAAAATGTAACCATAATTTGCATTACTAATAACTGCTTTAGCATCACATCTAACAATTTATTTCAACTTTAAGGGACTCGAGATTGTTCCCAAAGAACAGCATAAGCAAACAATGCTCATGGGTCTCCCAGACCCCAAAGATGCCAGCATGCAAAGGTCTGCCCAGAGCTCCCTGCAGAGTCCACCTGCTCCTGCTGGAGCCCTCAGGAGCTCCGTGCCAGTCTGACACTTGTGGTTCTGTCTTTCCAGAGAGCTGAACCACTTCAGATACTCCTCACGTCTCCAGCAGTTCATCTAGAGGAATTATTCTAAAACTTGAAAGCGCAGTATAAATGAGAGCTACAAAAGCATTTTTCAACACCATTAACTAGAATTAGCCCAGCCAAGCCATTGCACGTTGACTGCATATATTTTTCATAGAGGAAAAGTGGAGGGTGGGTAGAAGCAATGCTTGGGATATGCCATGCAATATAATTTTAGTTGTTTTGATGTGGAAGGAAAAAAATAGAATTAATTAAAAGGAGGGTATTTTAGGCTGTGTTGCTGTGCATGAATCCAAGTGCAGCAAGTTCCTCTAAAAATAAGTCTATGCAGAAGAAATTAAAAGAACAAAAAAGAAAGGTTGGAGGTGTGATGAAATGACTAATGGTTCTATAATAAGTGAGCAGCTTACTGCTTAGCTCCATCGTATATGTGGCTGTTATTTTTGTTAGGGGATTTTATGCAACCAGCATTACAGTCGATAAGCCAGTGCTGACTATTCAGTTGTTTTAGGTATTTTAATTACTACATTTCTTATTACTAGAATTATGATGAGTACAAATTATTACTGCATTACCATATAAACATCAAAGAATCTTGACCCACAGTCCCTGAAAACGAATGAATACGCTTAACAGAACTCGAGTCTGGATACAACTCCATGCCCATGCCGAGCTGGTTTTTAGCCCTCAAGGCACATGCATCAGAAGTGTGTTACTCCAGCATCTTTGATCTCCAGAAAACAGTTCAGTGATTCCTAAAGATCTGAATTGCCACTAAAGGTGCGTGTGTCTCTGATGACTACAGAGCATATTTACAGAAGTGATATTAATGGGCCTCGGTTAAGTGCCTAGCATTGCCTGGAGTGAGTACTTGCCCAAAGAAACCCAAGGGAGGACTGACTTCAAGCTCTTGGATCATGAATTCAAGGTCTTGGATCAGATCCTTAAAAGGGATACTGCATACAAACGATAGAGGAACACAAGAACGCCGCAGCAGTGCAGGTATAAATGACAAAAGATAGGCATTACTAATGAGGGAGCGAACAAGAGCAGTGCCCAAGATTTCCAGGCAGTAGCTCTGTTTAGTTACACCTTCTCACCGCCTTTTCAAGACGTTCACAACAAATTTTCCATTTGCGTTTCAAAACACGGTCACCCTGCAGTAGCCTTTTGGATTAACTTAAATCATGTTCTTTCAGACAGAGCTACATTGCTACTGATGCAAAACAGCCATCGCCGTGCCGCTGATGTACGAAGATGCACAGAGATTAATTCAGCCACTGCAAGAGCAGAGAAAACCCAAGGGTTGATTTCTGTTGCATTCATCCTTTATCTTCCCACACTTCTGCCAAGGGTAGAATTGGTTTTAACATCCAAAATCCACATATCAAAAACTAAGTACTTTAAAATGTAATTAATTGGCTATTCAGCAAGCTGGTAAGATCAGTGTTTGAACATCTAACTTGCAACAGTAATAATCTAGTTTTCAGAGGTTCTGGTTTTGTCAACTTTGAAGTTATCTAAGACAGCTTCTTGGCAACCTGAAGAATCTCATTCTCAAATTTTCAATATACATCAGTGGCCACCGGGCCATTTTTAAATACATACGATGTTTAGACTTTGAAAAGAGCTCCAAAAAAGTACCCCTATTTTTTTCAAAAAATAAACCCAGTCGTTTCCTTGAGTGCTGTAAGCAGAAACAAACTCTTTAAATATTCCAGTTGCTGCTCTCTTACAACTAGAAACACAATCAAATTTTGGCCATAACCTTTCTGTGCCTTGGACTGTTCTTCACAGAATGAGAATAAAATCTAATTCTCCTCTGCAAAGTACTCTGAGATTAACCACCACTAATAATTATTCCGATCAAGTGCTTTGAAATCTGCAGCTAAAACAGTTGCAAGCAGCACAATTTGTTTTCTTATTAGATGAACATCACACGAGGAAGGATGTTTTTGTTTTTATGTAGACTTTTCTATCTCACCCTAGGCTCAAGCCTTCCGCAGAAAGAGATGGGATCTAGCACTGGGATGGAAAACAACATTGTCATTGCATTGCCTGGTACGTAGCAAGGTGCTCAATTATGCTGGAAGCCCCCTGTTATGTCACGCACAGACGTAATGATGAATATGTAACCCAGCCATATCAAGCTTTTAAAACTCCTTTCTCTCCCAATCACCTCTGTGACTTTTCAGATGAGGCCGGGCGTCTGTTTCCTTCAGAGCAGGACACGCTCCCTGCCAACACATCCTCATTACTGTCACAGAGCAACGCAGCCTGTTCCTATATTCAAGCACTTCAAGGAAAACTTTACATTTTTGCAGTAATTGCCTTCAGATTCCCAGTTTATTAGAAAGAAAGAAAACTTGTCTTTCTCTTTATGGCCTGGTTCAAAGTGATACACTCACCACTATTGCATTTCCTAACACTTCTTAAATCAGGCGTAGCATCAGCAAGAACACTCACATGCCGAAGTGCTTCCCTTCTATAAGGTCCTTCCACTTCTCCTCTAGTCTTTGAGCTTCTTCCAGCAGATATTAAACTATTTTAACAATAGCCAACACGGGTAGCTCTGTCTCCCTGTAATACCAATAACACAAATGCTCCGATTTATGCTCTCATTCGAATCTATTGCCTTGCCGTGGCAATATATTTTGAATTTAAGCTCTGTGAGGCCGTAGTTCTTCTGTATGTGCAAAATGCCTACTGCAGTGCATCTACCTGACACACAATTATAAATAAATCAAAGAAAATCAAAGAATTGTCTCCAGCATCTTGAGAGGAAAAGGGCCAGATCTGTGAGAGGGCCCCACAGGGCCTTCTGTGACCTGGCCTCGTTTCCCCAGAGGAATCGATGCTCCACACGGTGGAACTGGCCCTCACGACAGGTTTGCCTTCGTATTGATGAACTTCATACAGAAGCATTTTAGAATAGAGAGAAGAGTCCTTAGTACTTTGCTAGGATCAAGTGTTCGTAGCCAATTAGCCTCAGTGAAAATTGATACTAATGTAGAGGACACTGTGCATTCTGGGGCACAGTTTTGGCAGCTCCTCGGCTTCAGTGGAATTGCAATGCCAGGGTTTTCACTAGTTCACAGCAAAACTGATAAAAAACCACCACAAAAACCTGCAGAGGTTGCCATGTGCCACTTACCTGCAGAAATTAAACAATAGATTCAGCTGACACCGATGTGTACAGGTCTGACTGAAGGGTGGTGTGCTACACAGAGCACTCCAAATCAGACATCATCGATGTCTGCAGAGCAATGGAAGGGAAATAAGGAACCGAGGGAAGCCGAGGTACTCGTTAGTGGGCTGCAGAAGCGGAAACAAAAGGGGAGGGACAACAGAATGGGAAGGTGGGAATTAAAAGAGCTCTGGGAATTCAAAGAGCTGCTCCTCTGGGGGTCAACTTTTGTGAACTGGCAAGATTGAAGAGAAAACTATTGTCTCCCAAGCATCTGTGGGGAAGTCAGGTTGGGAAAGACATAGGAGAAGGACTGGTTTCCCCATTCCTACCCGCTAAACAGCCACACCAGCACCAGTACTCTCAAGAATTAAGGCCAATAGCAGATAAAAGCTCCGCTCTCAAGGCTGAAAGCTACTTGCTCTGTTGGCTGCTACTCTTCCCAAGACCATCAGCAGAGCCTCCCGGCCAAGAATTAAAAGCCAACAGTATCATGCCTGAAAGATTCAGGCACCACAAAGTAAGTCAGTGCTTAGGCATTAATTTTGACTGTAAATTTTCTGCCAGTCTAAGGCTCCTGTCCACTCAGATCAAATAAAAGGTTAATAGCAAAACCAGCTGGAATACTGCCCTCTGGTCAAAATGGCTTAGTCCGTCCTGAGTTTTGATTAAAATTTTACTGAAAATCTCCTGTTATGTTTCAAAAATGGTAATAAATAGGAAGGGTAAGAGGAATACAATCTGCCTTGTACAGTACTTGCCTCCTGGCTCCATCCAGCACTGGGTGATGTGGTGGAAGAAGCACTGACAACTTCAATGAAGAACAACGAGACCACCTCCTCATCATTTCCACCGCTCCTCAGCTTCAGACCGAGGCTTTTTGCCTGGTTTAGCAGCGTACAGGATAGGAGGAGGCAGCGAGCAGAACTGCAGCTCCCTGAAATGTCTGACACGTTACCTGTCTGCCCGCAGACGCGTGAAGCACTGTGCTGGTACCTTGAAGGACAGAGCACACTTCATGCTAACTTGGGACTCCCTCATTATTTTAGGACAAGCCTGTTATAGGGAGAAGCATTGCTCAGGCCAGATTAGTTTGCAATGGACATGATGAAACCTAGAAAGGATGAGAGGTTAAAAGTGGCAGCTAGAGTTGTATGTATTTCCAAACCAATGCAAGCATGTAGAAATAGGAGTCTACATGATTATAAAACCAGAACTCTTGATAAAAAAACAGAACTCAGAGGAAAACAAAAAAAAATGAAGAAAAAAAAAAAAAGAAAAAAAAAAAAAAAGAAAAAGAACTTATAAACCAAACTCTAAGCAAAGGTTCTCTTAGCAAAGCTTAGAAACTGTGCATGATTTCATGGCACAGAAAAGATTTGGGGCCACAAATTGTCCAACCCTCTGTCTCACCCCCCAAAAAATAAGGTTTTGTGGACCCTCCAAACAAAAGTAAGTGATGTGCACCAGGCCAGAGCTTAGTGCACAAAGGACCAAGACTCAACACTCGAAGGCCAAATGCCTCGGCATCATTTAGTGCTCAGAACACAATCCTTGGAGACTGCATTCTGGGGCTATTTCTGGTTTCAAGATGGACTAATCTAACAATCAAAGCAGACTGATTAGTAGTCAAAATTTCTGGGGAAAGCAAATTATTTTAGATGCCACAATATGTGGAACAGTTTAGTCAGCTGAATTATTTTTTGTACTGCAAAAAGAGACAAAAATTTCTAGCAAAGGGGGCTTTTGGGGACTGATCCTGACAAAGTGCCTGTAAGCTGCTGTTCTGCTCTCTTCCAGACCTGCACTTATGGGTCCAGACACTGCCATTACGTGCAGGAAAGGAAAAGGATGGTTTGGGGCTTGAGGAAATGCAGCGGGCCGGCCACAGATCCATCAAGATGATCCTCTTCTTTCCATGCCTCACTTCTCAACCTGTAAAATGAGGATAAGAATGGCCTTTTCTGTCTTGCCCCTATTAGTTTGAAGCTCTGTATAGGTGGGTCTTTTACCCCCAAATCCTACCCACTCGTTTCCAGTTGGACACTATTCTCCTACAGGTACAGCCACCTTACTTCTCAGCCTTGTTCTGCAGCCCAAAGCAAGCCCACGTCCTCTCCTCGCCAACACTTTTATCTACTGTGCTATCCAAGTTGAGCCTTTTCTTTATGACAGAATTGTCATAAACAACTAAAACTGCAAAAATGTACTAATTTTATTCCACACACAATGCCGCACAATTATCATCAAAAGCTCTTTGATTTACTGGCAGGGAAGAGGAAGATTGTGCTCAGCCCCAGCCAAACTGGGTTTTGGGTCTTTTTTTCCTTCGATATCTGGCTTGCCCACCTACCCTATGGCACAATCTGTTCTAGGCAGTTGAATACCACTGCTGCTTCACGGGAGATGGGAAGGATTGCAGGCCTTTCTTTTTTGGGAGCAAACTCAGCGCTGTGCAAGGATGGAGAGAAGGCTGGTTCGGTTTGGATTGTAGCTCCCAGATAGGGAGAAAGCAGCCAGAGGTGTTTACGGGGAGGCTGAGAACTAAAACCTGTGTCCCAGTTAGATGATTGTTTGAGTGGCTCATTCTGGCGACCTTGCTGTTTGAAGCCCATGCGTTTGCATGACGACTCTTTTACTCTTTTTGTCTTCATCTGGGAGCTATTCAGGGTTAAATTGACAGTGGCTGCGTCTCAGTGTTTCCTCCTGTTTATACCAGGAGAAAAAACCTGCTCACCCAGCTTATGGAGGAGCAGGAAGCTTAAGAGTTAACCAAGCAAAGCCAATGCTACTTTGTCCAAACACACTCAGAGAAACTCTGCTCTGAGGCTGACATGAGGTCAGGAAGAGCTGAAGTCCCTGCAAGAAGGACATCAGCCCAACGATGGGTACGTCTGTGGTCTGGCCAGGTGCTAGTTTGCTCCTGGGACTGGTTAAGCTTTGCTAACCCTCAAATGACTTCCTTACCACTGTTCCAGTAATCAGTGCATCATCACCAACACGAGGATCTCAAAACGTTTTGGGCTCAGCTCCCATTTCAGCTCCCCACTGTCAGTGAGAGAACAAAGATCTGGTGGTAAATGGAAGAGAAAACTCAGGCTGAGGTTGCACTTCTCCAAAGCACAGCTGATAAACAGAATTTAGCACAGAACACGTTGCCTATCATGAATTAGGTTGGAACTGGAGCAGGTTAAAATTTACTGGCTATTATTCTTTTATCAAACACCTATAAAAAAATGTAAGTGACCTCCCAGATTCCAGCCCTTACCGTTTATTCTCCATCCTTGAACACTGGATTTGGCATTCCTTCCAACAACCATGGCTTCTTCAAACAATAATTTCAATTCTGAATATTCTCATTAATCACACACACGCCTCTTGAAAACACATTATTTTTACACCTTATTTCTTTCTTGATTTGAAAGCCATCTCACAGTCATGAGTTCCAAAGAATGACTTTATGTTACATAACATGAAAAAAATACACTGAAAAGCTTTTGTTTTAAATGCTTCTTGTCAGCTTCTCAAAATGTTCCATTATTCTTTGGGCTTTTAAGTGAAATTCAAGCACTACACAGTGCTTTAACTGCCCTCCTTGATGAGCAGAGACTTACCCTTAATTCAGAGCATCACAAATGATATGTCATATCTCGAGCTGATGTGCATTTTCATCAGTAAGATCTGGAATCGTGCTAAACCTTTAGACAGTCTCTCTGCATTTTATACCCTTTGTAGGCTATTTTAGAAATGATTTCTCCTAACTAACATATGGTATTTGTTAAATATGCAGGGTCTTTTCATGTGCAGTAAGCCTAAGTGACAGATGAAGGTATAGCCAAACTTCATATTTTATTTAGCGTTGAATAGGAACGAATGTGTGCTGAACTGTAAATGATCAAATTAGGTAATTTCAAACACACCTCTGAACTCAAGTCACACAGAATAGCTTCCAGTTTTTCAGCAGCAATGGCTGATCTTCACCTACAGACATTTTCTGTTCCTCGCCTCCTGATTTTTGTGTACAATATGCAACCCAGCACTTCCACGCAGATGATAAGAGATCATTTGCAGCCTTCCCTGAAGTGACTAATGGATTCAAGCCATTCAGCACAGATAGAACTGAAAATAAACTGGATCAATGGACTAGAAATAATGGAGTTCTATAATCAGATTATTTGACCCCAGGCATAACGGAGAGCCTACCTCTCTCTTAAACCAGCCTGAGCCTTGGTCACAATGCATCCAAGAAGCTGAGCAAAAGTACCCAGATAGTTGAAGTAATTTAATTAATGAAAATAATGGCTTTGATGAAGGAGTTTTAAGAAGCCAAAAAGATTTACATGCTCCCATTCCACGCTCATTCAAGGCAAATTACATCCGTCGCTCCTTTAGCTGCCTCTGAGAAATTAGCGCTGTTGCAAGCAATTCCTTCACAGCTCCCTTTCCCCGTGCCCCACCAAAACCAGCGGGCACCCTTCACACTTCAAGGTCTTCTGTGATACACAGAGCTCACTTAACCACTGTCGAATGCAAGAAGAACTGTTTTAAATGCAGGTCCTCGAGTATACACTGCAACTGCTTTGATTTCTCCCAGCAGAAAGTGGTGTTGTATGCATAACCTATGTACACATGCACTTTCAGAAGCAAGCTCACATAACAATACCATTACTGTCATTTTGCACGTAAGTGCTAACTGCAAGTAATTGGTCTAGTGCCTTCTGCCCTATTCCCATTAACCTCGCTGGGTATTTTCCCTGAGAAAGACCTCTACTCAGTGAACTCTGTACCCAAGCGTCTGTCACTAGAAACACTCTCAATAGCCTTTAAGAGGTAAACTTTAAAATGAAGTTGGTTTTGGTTCCCTCTCTCTCCCTTCAAACACTGACATGTTTATATAGGGTTTCTTTTATATATATATATATTATTTTACATTATACACACACATATATATTATTTTTTTGTGTGTGTGTATATATATATATATTGTTTTACCAAAGGCTACATCACTCCAGCTGGAGTTTGGAGCTAAAAAGATGAAAATATCTCATGAAGGGCTCTTAAGATATTTCTGTTTGCACTCAAAAGCAAGGAAGAGCTTGAAGCCTTCTACAGGAAAACTGTAGGAAGTTTTCCTGCAGGAAAACTTATTCTGAGGTTTTTCAGCCCGGCTGTGGTTGATTGGAACAGCTGCTAAATTCCAAACTTCAGGGTTTCATCTCCTAACACCTCGCATGAACTTGATGGAACAGGACCAGCAAAAGCTGTCTTCAAAGTCACACGTTTGCAGTCCTGCATCTGGACCCTGTATTTCCTACCTAGCCATGCAGCAAGAGGATACAACACTTGAAAAGGAAAACAGAAGCAAAGAAAGACAGTGAAAATGCAGTTACTAATTTTTCAAAAGGCTGGGCAGCAGAGCAGAGCAGACGCAAAGAACTCACCCAGACGTCCCGGACACTTGTCCCACCTCTGCGCTGCCCCCATCACCATGCTGGCACTGGGGACTGTGCAGCTGCATGGTGCACTGCAGCAGGGAACTGCTTCAGCTCAACCATTTTCGACTTATTTTGCAGAAATAAGTACCATTGTCATCAAATGGGAAATCACAGACTCATCTAGACTATCTGCAAATGGATGAAAACATTGTTTCTAAAAATTATGTTGCTTTTAAATAAAAGCAACTTATTTGCCCTTAAAAAAATGTAGAAGCTGACATTGAAAAATACTAACGCAAACGGTACCCACGAAACAATCTTTTTCACTGTATCACTCAGATAAATCAGTTATCAGATTGCATCAGATCCAAGCTCGGGCCAAGCAGCAATATTCCAATTTGGATCAGAATGTCTTGCTGCAGTTCCATAAATGCAAATTACACGATATCTACCTCAAAGCTTTTTAAAATGGCTCTAGCAGCTGTATTTTCATAGACATATTAAATTATATTTTAAATAGGAGGGAAGATGAGATTTTCTTTTATTTCTTTTTTCTGCAGTTGAGCCCGCAACCAGCCTAGCTCAACCTGCACAGCACTGCTGTAACTGTACTTTTTGAGGTTTCTTGCTTTTTTTTTCCCCTAGAATACCGGCCACCGTGACCCCGGCGTTCACCCTGCTGTGATTCTGGCAGCACATACAGCTTATGCTGGACCTTGCAATTCATTAACCTGATCCACCACGGAAGGTAATGAAGAGACCCTGGTAAAAATGATGTGTTTGTCTACAGAAGTCAACAGATGAGGCCTTAATGCAGTGCCAACTAGGATATATGTAGGATATACCAGCTTGGGATCAGCTGACACTGTGTAAGTTGTGCTGTTCGACTGACATCAACCCTATCTTTTATTCTCTCTTTTCTTTTCCCATATAAGAAGTAAATTGTATTAATTTGGTTTTAATTAGCTTGAGGTTGATAAATCTAAGCTTTCAACTCTAACATCTGTGGCACCAGAGTGTTTGTAACAGAGCTTTTTAAATTCATTATGAGAATAATATAAATCAAGTTTACACCTGCTATGTACTGAAACTCATCTCATTTCTGCTTAGCCAATTTAATTCAAAAGTCACGGTAGCAATATTGCTTTCAAAGAAAACTGCAGACTTTTTTTTTTTTTTTTTTTTTTGCTCAGCTTGGAAACTGCATGTTCAAAGCAGGGAAACGTTTGGCAGCAAATTTATACTATGGAAGAAACCAGTTAAGAATAGATCAGCTTGCAAATCTACCATCAGAGCCTCCTTTAGCAAATTCAGAGCCAGGACAGACCTTGGTTTTGTGTGATAGACCTTGTCTTGGTCATCCTAGGAATATAAATGGAGAAACCTCCGAATGCTCAAACCATGAAAACCAACGGTGGCATCCTCAGACTCAGGACCACACGCTTCTGAGTCCTGCAGATTTAAAACCTTTGGGATTAGACGTTTCATACGCTTAAACCCATGAAATCTGAATGAGGGGATGGGGGATTAATGATATTTATCTTCACTCTTTTCCTAGCCTGGCAGAGCCTGCACGCCACGCTCACGCACGCAGCTCGGACTGGCTGCACCACTTCCACTCCGTGCTCAGCCTCCGGATTAGGACCATTGCAGGTCTGCTTCCGACCTTTCCATCCATTTCATTTAGCAGTGCTGGAACGTAAAACATTCATCTAAAACACGCTGTTCTTTAGAGATTACATCAGCGTTTGTAAAAAGACACGAGTCAAATACTCCCTGTAGTAAATTAATGGATCACTTATGTAACGCTTAAGTACTGTGCTTTTATTAAGCGACGTCTCTAATCTGGGATGGATGTGCTGAGTTAAGCACACTTGTTGACAGTATGCAATGAAATTCCCTACAACACAATTCTCTTATGAAATCTAAGAGCCATTGTTACTAGTAAAATTGTAGTGAATGACTGGATTTGCACAGTAAATAAAATTTGGAAAAGGAACATGATATAAATGACTTCTACTTTGGGTAAAAACAATTCAAGTAGTAAGGTGGGTTAAGAGCCTAACTCCCATTGATTCTTGGTGATGAAAACCTCTGAAAACAGCTGGGCTTTTTTTGGAAGTGCAACTCACTGCCACTGAAAACTACTTCCTGGCCACACAACCTCAGTTCGTCTTAGCTGAGCCCACTTACTTTCAGGTTGTGCCATCACCATGTCCTTCTTTGCTTGAGCTGGGTGTTTTGGACAGAGCCTGGACCAGGCACGGATTGGGCACGATGGCACCGTCAGCCTCGATCCACCCAGATGTGGCTGGCTGCAGCAGGACGCTGCCCTGACCCGAACATTTGAGAAGCTGAGATTATAGATATTAAAATCTCCGCTATTAAAAAAGGCGGTACGCATTGTTCTTCGCAAGAAAGACTCTTTTCAACCATGATTAATTTGTAAAGCAGCTGTGTTCTGCCCATGCATTGTTTCTGACCTAATTATGGTAATGTGCATGGAATAGATTTGATTCAAGCGTCGCAAACCATGGCACTGTTAATCATGTACAGTAGTGTGAATATCCAGATGAACACGTTCTGGCTCTAGGCCACCTGGTAGAAAAGAAGTATCTGTGCCCTGACCACAGACCACCGCTCACTTGTGGATCTTTGATCAAAACCTTCCAGCTCACCTCAGATATCCCATAGATATTGGTGGCTTTCTGCTCTTTTTATTCACATGGGATGATCAGATCTCAACACTCCCCAAAAGCAGTGGTAGCAAAGAGTGAAACAAATCACCAAATTCCAACAAAATTGGACACGTGTCACCCTCGCAAGTCTGGCAAGTGCTAAATTTACCTGTTAATTCCGCGTTAAGTGATGCTGCTATTCCCCAAAGGTTGTTTAGATGCATTGGGATGTGTTTTTTTTTTCCCCTGAATATCATTAGAAACCATCATTAGAACAAGGTACTGAGATAATGGCCCATTTTTTAAATAGTGTCTTTAATGGCCCCAAACATTAACTCACAAACAAATCACACAATGAGTGGATACTGTGATGAACACACCGTTAGTAGGGAAAAGATTAAAGCAGGTGAAGATAGAAAATTGAGTCCAAATGTCTCGATTCTAAGTAGAATTAACTTGCGAATTATTTTTTCCTTTATGGGATTTGTTTTTACATAATTATTCTCTATTCCAATATCGGAATAGCAATTGCAAAAATTTATGAAGAAAAAATCTTTAAACAGTAAATGCTAGGCTGGTTTTTTAAATCAAAACATTTGCATAAAATAATAAACATCCTTTCAAGTGAAAAAAAAATATTTTTAACTGCAGATTAAAACCTGGATTTGTGTGGAATTTGTGTTCGTTTTGATTGCCTGGTTAATGGTGTAGATGTTAACTACAGGATTTTGTATCAAAGTTTTGCTTACGACAGTTCTTTCCTAACAAAAACCAAGTTGCTTGATTAGTTTTTGTTTTTTTTGTTTGTTTGTTTGTTTGTTTGATTAGTTATATTAGTTCTGATTATTATTATGTTTTAATTAGTTTTTCTCAACCCTCTTTTTCAGATTCACAAAAAATTTCAGATCTGGGGGACGTGCCCACAATTCAGGTATAGCAACACTGTCTTCTTCTGAGCTCCTGGATGCAATCCAGGAAAAAGAGATGCCAAGAGATTAAAGGCATGGGGTTCTGCTCATTTCTTCGCTGTCTTACAGTAACTTTGCCTGTGAGCAGGAAAGTCGTGAAGGCTGCAGAAGGTAAATGGGGGCTATGAAAAGACGTTCAAGTTGAATCTGCTCGTTCAGCCACCTGCACACCCACCACATCGTGCCTGTGCTTTCACAAGAGGGTTAATGGCTGCCATTAATCACCAGCCTAGTTAAAGCACATAGGTAAATGATGCTGCTGTAATTCAAGTTCAATCATGGGCTCATTAAATAAATTGGTGACGTGAGAGCCAAAATCCTAGAAGCCGCTGTCAGGATGGCAAAGGCTAACGAGAAGCAAAGCTGCATGAAAGGGATCTCCTCAGGGACTGACCACAAACACGGGTATCGATGCCAAGAAGCTAAGTGAGCATCATCAGCGTGCAAGAATGTGGCCTGGTGGGAAGCAAGGACAACGCTGCTGGATGAGCAAATGGAGCCTTGAAAGCAGCGAGCATCAAAACTGTCTCCTGTTTTCTAGAGAACAGCATTACAACATTACAACAGCAAACTGTACAGCACTTCATCGATTTCTCTTTCACCTGAAATCCTGAACTTTTCAGACCAGGAGATCCCGTGGTCCTGTACCCAGCTTGGTCAGCAGCCCCCTGGGTCACCTCCACCATTACCTCCTGCTCTGTGCCAGCCCCTTTAGCACTGCTTTAGAGCAAGTCTGCAACCAGATTTAGAAAGTGATCCAGTTTAAAAAGTGTCCCTCCTTCAAAAAAAGGAATAATAAGCACAGAGGACCATAAAACATTAAGAAAAAGAGGTTGCCTCCCTCATTTTGCAGCCCATCTGAGAGTGGTGTGTTGCAGAAAGATGATGTGGTTTAAGCCAGCACTGCTGGTTTTGTTTCTTCCAACCAAAAACTTCAGTAGATGCTTGGGTTAAAACGCATTAAAACCCAAATCAAGCCTATACCTATGGGATGTATTAGCACAAGGCCTCTATCGCTTTATAGCAAACTGCTGAAAAACATCCTTGAAAGCCTTGCCCATATTGCTGATCAGCGATAAGGTCTCCATTAATAAATGATGCACAAGTCCCACCATCCTTCAAAACAGCTTGTTCTTTCCTACTTGCGCACGCACACAACCCCTTAAAACCCAAACCACCCTTTCTTCCAACGTCGGGGCATTTCACACCATTTCATCTCGTTGCTGATGTCGCCTGCCACCTTACAATCCCCAAAAAGAGCAGTGAGCACGGAAAGCCACCAGGCTCCCTGAATTACAGCAGTGAACTCCCCCATTTTGGTGGGTTCCCTCCTTCCCTACCCCCCAACACACCCTCAGCAACACCTCAATGAGCCAGCATTATGCAAAAGAGCTGTCACTGCAAAGCGTTTTATTATGCTTTGCCTGATTATGCTAATTCTAACTCTGGGAAGCCACTTGGCTTTCTCTCTTCCCTTCCCTCCTCCCCTTGCTTCTCTGTGCTGCTAGCAAAGGGTTTTTTATTGAAACGGGGAACATGAACGCCGTTATGAAACAGAACAAATTAAACAGAACAGTCGCGATTACTTGTCTTTCACAAGGCATTGCATGTGTTGCAGGAGCAGGGCTATAGCGAGCGGCAGCCTGAACTGATGCGTTATCTGCTTCATTTTTCAACTATTAACATGATACATGAAGGAATGACTGCCAGAGAAAAGGGCCAGGTTTTCAAGAAAGTCCAAAAGCCTAAGGCCACGCGCCTCTGTGCCCATCGCTGGCGTGCACGGATTGCTGAGCCATGTCCAAAGCATGGGGAGAGTAAACTGAATTTGGGACTCTGAGTCTAAATGGAAGTAATGTTTGTGAGTGCAAGACACGGAGAAGTTTCCAGTTCTGGATGCCCAGTGGTAGAAATGCACAAGTTAATGCACATGGGTTTTCTGAGTCGTCATAATACTGATAGACCTGATTTTAGGCCTGAATCCCAAAGACACTTCGAGGTAGAGATGCTCATCCCAGCAATGTGAAACTGGATCTGTACTCCGAGATCCCTGTCCTCCGAGGCAAACCAGCCGAGAGAAGTTGGGAGCAGACAAAAGCTCAGCACCATTCTGCTCCGGGCAACACTGCTCCTGAAACAAAGCCTGCTTTCTGTAATAAGAGAAAGAACTGCAGAAGGGACTGAAAGCATCAAGAACTTGGTGCTTTGGATCCTTGTGAGAGCAGGGGTTCTGCTGATGGGGAAGAAGGTGCTCCAGCCTTGCTCCATCTATGGAAGGAGCCCAGCAACTGACCCTCAAGAAGATTCCTCCTTGGCTCCACGTACACCAGCTGGCTTAATCCCAAGCCCAGGTACAACGTGCACCAAGCAGGCACCTAAGAAATGTCACCTGAAATTCAATTTGTAGTCCTGGCTGCTCATAAGCACTTCAGAGGAAGGAAATCAAACTCCCTGCAGAAGCTGCCACACATCAAGGACAGGGGGAAGGGATTTTCTTCCTGCTCTCTGCAGGCAACCAACAAACCCCCTGAAGGATGGGATTAGCGCAACGCAAGCATGGTGCAAACAGGCAGAAGCCTAGTTCCCTGACAAAGTATCTTGTAATACCAATGCATTAGGTATTTAAGCGCTTCTATCGGAAGCTTAATTATTTCTCTCCAGGAATTCTTCTGCTCTGGAAGAAAAAAAAATCTTTTATACAATTGCTGATCTTAACAAACCTCAGGATCCTCGTGCCTACCGTCCTCCTCCAGCCCCTTCCACAACTCAGCTCCTCGCAGAGCTCCTTCGCCGTCTGATTTCTAGCCCAAAGAGACAGGAGAATGTGATGCAAGTCTCATCCTGAAGTACCAACACCAGACTGGGGATGTGGGAGAAACAAAAAATCCTCCCTAACTCGTGGTAGGAGCCTCTCCGAGTCGCGTGCCTGCCCCACGAGTGGCTGTAGCAGCGATGAACGCGCCCTGCAGGTACCAGCACGGCACTCCCAGCAAACTCAACTTTCTCATTTAGTTGTGGAGAACATTTATCTCGTGTTGCCCTCTTGCAGGCTTTCAAGTCATGGCTGCAAAATTAATGATAAACAGACAGCACCTAAGTAAATGTTCGGCTCCCCGAGAGCCTCCACAATTAGCAAGGCTGATGTCATCCCGGAGCAAACCTTCATTAATGCTGCATTTTGGGGTCACTGCCCGATACGTCTGTCAAGCTGGGTGCCCGGCACTCCTGTAATTGGGAAGCTAACAAATTTATCACTTTCCTTTTAAAAGGCACCGTTGTTTAATGCACGCATACAGATCATAAATGCGGTACCTGTTACAAAAATCACATCAGCCTTCGTATTGAAACGCGGTGACAAAAAAAGAGGGATGACTGGAAAGTGTTTTCTCTCATGAATGGTGCGTGAATTCATTGTTCAGCAGATCTGTTTTCGTGCTCGCACTGCAACGGCCCGACTACTTGCAAAAACTACCCGGTCTGAGCCCAGGATTTCTGCCAGATTCTGAACAGCTCAAAGACAGCGACGCAGAGAACGAATGGCAGGAGCTCATACCACGAGAGCTGACATGGTGAGGGGTAAGAGTTAGCATCTGGAGAACTCCGGGTTATTCTTTTCCTTGGGACTGTGTATCAGGAGCCTCTATACCCCATTACCCACTTCCTTTCCAGGGTTAGAAATAAAGCCAAGCCCTTGCACTGACCACAAAAGGACTGATGTTTAACAGTCGCTTGCTGCTTCAGAAGCCAGAAATTCTTTCCACTCTAAGCCCTCAAATTCTCCCTAGACAAATGTTTTATGGCCAACGGTGACATTATTTTGCCACCTGCCTAGTTCCCCACTTAGTTTGGAAAATATGAGCTTCTGACCTGAGGGAAGAGGGGACGTCCTCCTCCTCCCGAATATCCAGCAGCTAATTCCCAACTCCACGGAGCATACACCTCTAGGGAAGCTGACAGTACAAGGATCTCAGCAAGCCTTTAGTGGGCTTCAGCATCTTTAGGACTTCTGAATTGCTCCCTTACCACCACCACTCTCAGCTCTGTTTGCTTGTACTTTACTGCTGACCCACCAGGTGTCTCGATCCTGTCTCAGAATGGAAACCTCTGAACCTGCACATTTCATGTTGGATGTTCATTGAAATTCCAGGTTTGCTTTGCTAGCCTGGTTTTGGACTGCTCTAGAAGAAGAATAAGCCTCTGCAATCCAGAACTCCAGCAGTGGGAAAAACATTTTGTCTGTAGCTTTGGCTTAACTGTTTCCTCTTGCTTAACTGCATCTCCCATCCCGTGCTTTATCTCAATCATGAAGGACCACTTAAAATCCAAATCTATACCATACGGTCAAGTCTTCCTTCTACTTATAATCATGTTGATAATTTCTATGATCCTCCAGTGTACCAGCACCATGGGATACCAATGTTAATAGGGAACAACTCTGAACTTCAGACCTTTCTCCTCCCATGAGCCAGGAGACAGCGATGTGTTGGGACAGAAATCTGCTTTTCTGCTATTCAGCTGCATTTCTCTAGGTATGAAGAGGAAAAGGTATTTCTGAAAGCTCATTTAATACACTTAATATTGCAAAAGTACCTAAAGACCCTATGGAAAAATATTTTTTTGTAATCCCAGCACCAGTAAATATCATTACAGTGACCACTCTTGTAATAGCGATGCCTCCTTCAGAGCATTTACTGCCACAAAAGAACCTACTGCACTATATTGAACCTGAAGCAAATTAACAAGCAATATCCCAAATTTCCAGTGTTTTACGATAAAGTTTGATATTCCTCATTAACGGTGATAAATCCCCTCTAACATTTTCTTCCCATTTCCAAAGCCTGCCTGAGTCAGAACATATGGAAATCCCATCCTGCCTAACTGGAGGATGGTACTTAACAGGGTTTTTCAAAAACCTGGCGGAGGGTTGCCATTTTTCCTGTCACTACTATAACTGAAGGGAAAGTAGAAAAAAAAATAAATACAACAGCGGTGATGATTACAGTGCTTCCAATGCCATCCCGAGGCACGAAACGCTACATCTGCATCTTCGGGATTGCATCTCGCAACATCCATCAGATTTACAGAGTCCCTTTCCATTGCTATTGCTTAAAGAGGAAAGGAATTGTAAATGTTCTTTGCGGGAATTTACAATTCATATTCTTTTAACAGCTGTCCTCCCATCCCTGGAAAAGTAACTAAATCCAGAGAGTCGGAATTTATGCATGCAAGCTTTCCAACACTTTCTGCCTTTTCTTTCATTTGTTTGAATTTCGTTCTACTTGCCTGCTCGTACAGACCGTGCACTGTAATTTTACAGTCTCCCTCACCTAGGTGTCTTACCATATTGACAGCACCCCCTTCTGGATTAGCATGCCATGATCTCCGTATTTTAAAGACGGAGCACTGAGGCACAGTGTGCCCTTGCAAGGTTCTCAGAGGCGCAAAGGATCCCGAGATGACTATTATCATCTTCATTGTTATTATTATTGTTGTTATTATTATTTTATTTTATTTGAAACCACAACAGTCCTTTTGGCATCCAACGTGGGGCACGAAGGGCTGAGATAACAACAGATCTGACCAGAGTGTGTTAAACTACAATTGGTGTACGTATTAGACCTGCTTAATAGTTGCTAGTCACAATGCTGATTGCTTTAATCTCAAGTCTGCTGCGCCTGTTTTCCAAATTGAGTTTTGTAGCACGTTCCTTTCTGTATGTGCCCCCTGTCGTGCTGTTTATCCTTTCTGGGCCCTGGTTTAAGATCGTTATGGCACTGTGCTGTGTAACAGTGGCTTATGAGACGATGAAATTTCTGGTCATGACTCCAACCTGGTATTTGTACTCAGCACTATCATCAATTTTATACTTTGGAAACCATATCTTGGAAGCTATTAACTACACCTATTGCCGTTTTTTGTCAGGGAGCCAATCTGTGGAGGGGCAAGGGGAAGATATTTTTTCCTACTTGTTCACTCTCCCTTTCTCCTTCACCACCCTCCCATCCTCCGAGCTTGTTCCAATAGTCCTCCAAGATACTGAATATCCTTGGGATACTCAGACCAGCATGTTCTTGTTGTTATGTCTCCTGAATGCACTTCAGGTTTTGTTTAAGGTTAAACGACTACTTCAGAATCTCATCCAGAGATCTGTCCTGAGGCAGGGTAGTTTTGAGTGGCAGGGAGTTTGGGAGGATATGGGCAGGTTTCTAGAGCAGTGGGCACCTCCAGTGTTTTGGAAATTCACCCCTGAACAACTGCAAAATTCTAAAAAACTGGTAGAATGCTTGGAAAAAAGGGTGTCATGACTCTGGCAGTTCCAAAGGGACACAAATCACTGTAACGTGCTAGGGTCTGGCCCATGCCTATCGAGATGCAATTGATGCTACTATCAACCTAGACCCTGCGGCCGCTCCAACCCCTACGATGGACCCTGCAAGCTACTCCAGCTCCTGCAGCTGCTCCAGTTCCAGCCAACGTGGGGCTCAAACCCATGAACCCTAAGATTAAGGGTCTCATACTCGACCAACTGAGCTAGCCAGGCTACCAAAGGACTGTTGTGATTTAACCCAGCCAGCAGCTAAACACCACACTGCATTCACTCACCCTCCTCCCTCCCTCTCTGGGATGGGGGAGAGAAACGAGAAAGTGAAGCCTGTGGGTTGAGATAAAGACAGTTTCTTAAGACAGGAAAATAATAATAACAACAATAATAACAACAATAATGATGATAATAGTACTACTACATGTAATGTGTACAAAACAAGTGAGTACAATGCAATTGCTCACCACCCGCTGACCGATACCCAGCCTAACCCCGAGCAGCCGCCCCTCTCCCACCCCTGCTAGCCACCCCTATATATTGTTCAGCATGACCCCATATGGGATGGAACACCCCTTGAGCCAGTTGGGGTCAGCTGTCCTGGCTCTGTCCCCTCCCAGCTCCTGCTGCACCCCCAGCCTGCCCGCTGGCAGGACAGAGCAAGAAGCTGAAACGTCCTTGGCTAGGTGTAAGCACTGCTCTGCAACAATTAAAACATCAGTGTGTTCTCAGCACTCTTCTCATCTTAAGCCAAAACATAGCACCCTACCCTACTAGGCGGAAAATTAACTCTATCCTAACTGAAACCAGGACGTGGTGGTTTGGTTTTTTGTTTTTTTGAAACCTGGCTGGTGTAACCCAAGTCTAACTTAAAGCCAAACTATCAGCAACACTAACCCAGGTCCCAAAACGGCACATCCAGAACTCCAGGACTGAAAAGAAATGTGGCTTATTTTTTAATTAGCAACTGAAAGAGTTAAAATATCTGTGATACTCTACCTAAATCCTACTGTCTCTCCCACCAAATACCCAAGGATTTTGGCCTCTGCACTCCACTGCAAGATAACACATTGGCTGTAGTCTCTTCTGCCATGGAACATCAGCTGAGATAATATCTTATTTATTTTATTCATGTTATTCATTGCCCCTAGACCCCAAGCTCTGTTTTAGAGCTGTGAAAACAAGATGTTAATCATTACCTTTTTGACAGAACACAAATTTCACACTTTTTTTTTTTGTCCTGTATAAAGAACTTCACATCAAGCGAGGGAAAGCAGAGCGCGTCCTCTCCTAGGAAGGGGCTTTGACTACAAGGTGGCCAACAGAGCTGCTGGAGTTGATTCCTGTACCACAAAGAGCTGGAAGAGGGATGACAAATTATAAAGGAAGAAAAGACAAAAGAAGGGAAGAGGCAGGAATTAGACCTTTATTGCTACTTTTTTTCCTGCAGCCCCACATCCTTGTTGAACCGAAATAAATCACTTCAAGTTCTGAACCGTGTTCTGTTTTTGATGAGGATTAACGAGAAATGTGAGTCGAGAGCTAGTCCTAGTTACAATGAAAAGGAAATGGGTACATAAATAATGGACCGACTGGCAAGGAGGAACACTTGTATCTCACTGACTACCCAGCTACAATTGCTGCCCAGGAGCAGAGAAATTACACTCGTTTAAGGACCAATTACCAGCTCCCCTAATCTTTGCTGAAGCAACTTTTAGAAGTCTTGCCTGGGCTCTCTCTGTCTGCTCAAATCCCCCAATTTCTGCTGTTGGTAAGCAGGATAGGTGCACAGGTTGTTTTTGTGTTCTGTGATTCAATCTGAGGTAGAACCTTGAAATGCTAATGTAATACAAGCAATAATTTCACATACACATACACCAATAAATGCTAACCAGCCCAGGTTTCGGTACAATAAATCTAATTTTTTGTTGTTGTCATACATATTATTCTACTGAAGATAGATGTTTTTGTGTTGTTTCGTAGTCTGATTTTGCACATGTTCATCCTTTTAGTGATATTTTCCTGATAAAGGAGTGACAGAACAAAAGAGAATATGAATGAAGTTAATAGAATATGAGGTTTAAGAGATACATCTAGGCGCAGAAATGATAGCCTAACTAATGCCTACAGTCAGCCATAAAGGATTATATCCATAACGCATTCTAGTTGGTAAGCACGTTAACTTGCTCCTCGCCCTCCTGAAATGTAACTTATCATTTGAGCAGCGTAGGAGTTTTCTCATTCATACCCCTGGGACACTACATGCAAATGGTGATGTGCATCAGCCGGGCCGAGCTGCTACACCACACAAGTGCCAGTTTAAGCGCAGCTACTAGGGAAATGAAGGAAACTGTGCATTTCTTCATCAAAGGAGGCAAATTTGGCTAAAAACGTCCAAGCAATATTGGCTCCAGTTTCAAAATGAGCTAGCGCTGTCTCTGAAGCAGGTAATCTACTCCTTTCCACATGAATTCCTTTCACGGAATTCCTGCTGGACTCTTCGTGTTCCTCTGCTCACTTCAAATGGGATGGAGGTTCCACTAAAACCAACAACAAAACTTCCTGGACCCATGATTTCACTTTGGCTTTTACATACCCAGGAATCACAGGCAGATAATGCTACTTCTCTTTGGTACCCTGCCATGAGAGTGGGAAGAAAGCATGAGGGGGGAGGTAAATAATGGCTGCAGAAAAGAAATGGGTGCACCAAGAAGCAGAAATTCAGCAATGCCATAATAAGAGAGGGCAGGGTAGGCAAGGTATCGAGGTGCTCAGCAGCACAACCTCACTGTCAGCATCACCTGCGCACAGATCCAGCTTTCCTCTAACGAGGTTAGTATTATTGCACTCATCAATCTAGACAAATCAGCTGCCTGATGTCAGCAAACAACACAGAAATAGCCGAGTGCCTCCTGGAGCGATCCTCCTGCTCAGGAAGGGTCAGCTGGAGCATCCACAAGGCGAGTGCCTGTCCCAACCCACCCAGTCCTTGTCCTGGAGGTATTTACAAGAGGTGGGGACGCAGCACTAAGGGACATGGTGTAGTGATGGGCCTCAGTAGGTCAGGTTGATGACTTGAAGGTCTTTTCCAACCTAATTCCACGAGTTTACCCAGAATTAAGACCACCAAGAACAGTTTTGCGGCAAAAGGATTTAGCCTTGCTCCTGCCCCTCTATCTCCACAAGCAAAATAAATAGATCTTACAGTGTATTCCAATACTTAATAAACTCTGCCTGCCTTAGATCAAGACAGAATGGATTCTAACAATAATTGTCTCTCCGAAAAAATATGCCTTTGCCAGCAGCTTCCTCCTATTTACATCAAGAGGGTTCAAGCTTGAGTTCCTCTATTGATTGCAGCTGTGGGAGAGAGGTGATGTCTCAGCCAAATTTCAAGCCTGTCAAGCCTTCAGAGGTCAAAATCAACACCTTACGTTTAACTGCAAATAAGGCAAGCATTTCTGATCACAGAACCCCAACGCTGTACAGCACCAGCACCATACGGCACGTCAGGGGCAGGACTGTCACCAGGTGAGCCACGACTGAATAATTCTGCATAGAGAAAAGAGAGGAGCAAGGAGGAGCACACAGCACCAGGCAGAGAAGCAAAAACTTCCAGGTCATGTTCTCAGATGAATAGGACATCTCCAGAAAAGTAAATCCAGCCTTGTCAAACTACCCCATCTATGGAAATTATTATTATTTTTTAATGATAGAAAGGAGTATTTATTTTGAACATACCTCAGTGTTCTTTAGAGACACTTACAGAAAGGAATGGCTTAACATAAAATAAAATATTCAGGTTCTGAAATTGAAGTCCAGCTCACCAGATAGAATAGTGTTAATCCACCACAGCTTTACATAGGATGCACCCCCTGCTTTGCCTCCCGCTTCTCCCTATCACAGTATTCAGCTTATATCAGTAAAACTTCAAACTGTACCACCCTTAAGCACCAGTTAAAATTAAAATCTATTGTAATTATGGCTGATTGAAAAATAGATTTTTTGCTGTGTAGAGCTCTTTGGTTGTGGTTGTCGCATTTGGTATTGATCCAGACCAAAGAAAGAAAATATTTGACAGAACGAGAAGTTCTGTAAAAATCTACTAAAATGTCAGAAATTCTTCAGTTCAAGTCGGTAGAGGTAGATAGGGTCGGCAGCTCTGGAAACCCTGCATCTGCACTTTTTCTGATGGCACAGAGGGACTTCATCACAACCACGACCATGCTCACCCCACCGACTGCGAGAAGTCCCAGGAGACTCCAACAAATTACCCCCTTGACAGGCAGCAGGTCTCGAGAACTTTGTTCTGAGAAATTAGTGACTGAAACATTTTCATTTATACCCCCAAACTTTCATATCCCTCAGAGGGATAAAAGGGATTTTTTTTGGATGTGCTTCAGATGAACTTTCTACACCTTTGTACTCGCACACTGTAAAGCGGATTCTCTATTTTATAATTAGCAAATGGGTCAGTAATAAAAAAAATACAGCTTTTCTTTGTCTTTAGCTACCCTGTGTCCCCCTACAGTATGTTTTATGTCGCTAGCCATTCATATTAGGAAGAGACCACAGCGGAGACACACACAGAAATTTGAGGGTTCCTGAGCACTGTGCTTACTCTAAATGTATCCCAATTATGCAAAGACCTGGGCTAAATAACTCCGTGCTCATATACTGGGAGGCTTCAGTGCTTAATAACACTCCAAATTTCTCCTTTCTGTGAGGCAGGGTGGGTTTGTGCCCCCACACTGTGCCACAACGCACTCTGCTCGTCCAAGGGAGGATTTTCTCACACCGTCTTGGACTCACGTTCGCTTTCCTACGTGTCCCTTCCTGGTTTTATCCTCTTGCATTTCATCGCCCAAACCTCTTTCAGAGGGGACGGGAAGAAAACAGCTTTAACCCTGCTGCTTTAAAGGAGAATATACAGGAACTGACCTGTCATCTGGAACTGAGATCCCGATGCAACCATCCACGTAGACACCCAACAGCAAGGCTACCGAATCCTACGGTTAATAAGTACGTGGGAGTCTTGCTTCACTCTTAATTCTTGGCTGCCTTATTTGCTACCAAACTGCTGACAAACCAAATTAAAAAGTGCTAAAAAGTTGTGATGATTATAATAAAAGGACTGATACTCCAAAGGCACATAAACTTTTGGGAAGATCTTGTCATAGTATCCTGAAAATGTGCGTTCGCCTCCAATTAAGACAACCTGACAAATACTTCTTAAGCCCAAAGGTGTCATCTAATTTCCATATATATGAGCCTAATAAAAAAAAATGAAAATACAACTCTGATGCTTGTGTTTACTTTCCCATTTTCGGCAAAGCTAATAAACTTTCTTTATGCAGAAAAGCTGGTGAGCTTTGCTACACCTGGTCATCACAGAAAAAAAAGGTCATGCAGCCCAGTGCCCATGGATTTCTTGGCCAAGAAAGTGAGAAAATAAGATGAGACCCAGTACAAGCTTCTCCCTAGCTAGAATTATTTTTCCATGTAAAAATAAAATATTACATTAGAAGAAAAACACTGACTCAATTTTAGACTATTACCAAATTAGGCTATGAAAGTCAATTAAATCTTGCAGTCTTGGAGCTTGAGTTCCGAGTTCTTGGCGCCCTGCATACAGAACAGGGTGGGGGTTTTGTTTGTTTTTTAAGTGCTCAACATGAAATTTGTTAACATTTGTAAAGCTGTCCCAAACAAATCCCCAATCATGATCTGCAATAAGATAACAAAACAAAATAAACAAGCAAAAAAATCAGGTTATTTTCATAACTCAGTGTTGAAACCTTCCACAGATGATAACTTGCTACCAAAAAAAAAAACGATCTATGCCTTTATCTGTTATGACATTGACTCTATTAGCTTGAAATGGTTTAAGACATCTCTGCCGAGTTCCATCCCCTAATTAATATGACCTTTCCGTGCTGCTGTTCACTTGCATTTCCACTTGGCCAGCACAGACCACTTTTATGAACTTTTGATCAACTAAAATCTTTAGGGTAGTTAAAGAAATCAAAACACATCAAATGAAAGTTTAAACGCCAGAAGAGGCGAGTCGATTAAATATGCCCTTCAAAGTACAGCAGAATGGTTGTGCTCTGCCTTGTTTTGCCTTACATAGTTGGATTTTCTTGTACATTTCTTCAGCATACCTAATGAAAGCTATCTGTTGACTCATGCGAGGGAAGGTGACTCTATTCTCTCAGCGATGCTGAATTTTGTGCCAGGTGTTAAAGCAGCTTGACCCAATATATGGAACGGAACAATAACATCAATAGCACGGTGCTCTCAGGAAAAATACAATCTTTCTTTGTGCCAAAGCATTCTGCTACAAAAAGATGATGTACCTGCTAAAAGGAACATAAAATTACAGATCTTCCTCCTTTCGCCTGCCTATCCCCTGTCTTCTACTGTATTAAGGTTTTTTTTATATATATTCTTTATTATAGGAGTGCCTTGAAAGGGGGATGACCCACCCCTTTGGCAACAAGCTGCAACTTAAAAAGATTGCTGCTGCTGAATTTGGTGCTGTACCCCAGAAAAGCTGCTACTTTGGGCAAATAACCCCCGTTTCCTCGCCTCTCACCTTCCGATTGAAATCAATCAGAACTTGGATACTGAGGCACTTCTCCAGATCCCCTCCTTGTTTTTCCTATCAGTTAGTCAGAACCACGCCAACAAAAGAAAGAAGCCCAATGGGCAAGGATTACTCAAGCCTCATTTTAAGCAATCCCAGTGATTTAAATCATGGAACAAGACTGGTCCCCTCTGGTGTCCCTTACAGAGCAAGAGTTTCTCTGTTTGCAAGTAACCAACAAGCTAATAATCAAAACAAGGCAGGGAAAAGAAACAAGGACAAAGTCAGTTGGCATTTTGTTGTTGCTTGGCTTATTTCTTTTCAGCCATGAGACTCAAATAATTAAAAGAGAACTAGACTCAAAGGACCTTTCGTAAATCCAGAAATTGCAGGCATCCCAAATTTTCATCTCGTTTTAACTTAATATTTGTGTAGGACAGGGTAGGAAAGAATGCACAAACCTCTGCCCATTGTTTTTCCACGAAATTCATTGTATCATCAGAAGTTTTCATCAAAAGCACAAGTTTTTAACTGGCCCTTATTGGTATTTGTGGCACATGCATATCAGAGTGAATTTCCATATGCAGAGAAGGAAATAAACACGATCACTTTCAACTCATGACCAGGGGAACTGAAAATCATTCACCTCATTAAAATTGCCAGAATAAGCCCTTTGTAACATTACCATGTTCATTTTGGCACTACTTCTCTGAGTGGAAAAAACAAAGTGTGCCTACGCATATATGTGAACATAAGAACACTTTTGGTTGTTGTTCCTAATTAGAAGGCGCTGGGATTTGAGAGCTACAGGACCCGGCAAGGGGTTCAAAACGAAGACAAAGCAGTTTTAGATTCAGACAAGTCTGGAGCGTCTGTGCAAAAGCCCAAGCCCCAGATCAGATGTTCTCAAATATCCCATTCCCTGGGCAATTTGGCAACAGGCTATAAATTGTGCTTAATCCTAAAAATATTCATCAGTTAGTCTTTGGTTGTCAAGGAGACCGGCCTGGAGGATTCTCTCTCTCAGACACACCACGGCAAACCCAGAGGGACCCACGGCCCGGGGAGCTGCCAGCCAGGTCCCTCGGCATCTGCAGCAGCGACGCGGTGACTTTCGTTACTGCACCACCTCTTGCTCCCTAAAGGTATCAGCTCCATATCAACACGTGGTTGCTGTAGCTGTAAGGTACAGTTTGGCCACTGACCACCACGTTTTCCACCCAAAACCTCAGAGAACTTGCTGGTAGCCAGAAGATGCCCTGGTTTCTACTTACGAGACTCCAGGAGTCGATCCTTTAAGGCAGCGACCGGGACACTCCTGGCCCACAGCCACTTCACAGAGCAGTGGATTTCTTGACAAGTCTCATGCTTCCTACAGCTATTTTGAGGATTAATTAATGTCTCCTCCTTTGAAATTCTTTGAAGATCCGACCGCTAGCTACACCTGCATGGAGCGAACATGAGCTCTGCAATCAGATCAGACACATTCGTTTCCGAGGGATGTGTGCCCTTGCTTTTATTTTCCCAGTAAAATCTTTTTTTATACATTTTTTAATGGAGCACCATTAAAATCAGTCAGTGTCAAACTACAAGGAACAATCCCGGAAACTCTGTTCCAGGCAGATATTTATAAATTCATTGCATTTGACAAGAAAGTGGCGTTTTCCAATGCTCACTGCTAGGAATGCAGCAAACACCTAGTTGCTGTGGTTACCCTAACGATGCTGAGCCCACCACAGTTTTCTCTGGAGCTTTCACAGAGTAATATACTGCACTTGGACCAGATTTGGATTTTCACTTCCTTTTCTTTCAAGAGGAGACGAAATGTCAAGAACGAGAAGCGCGAGGCTTCCTCGCAGCTTTATTACCCTTTGCGTTCTGCTCCATCTGCACTCAACGCACAAATTAAAGGAGTAAATTTGTGTGGATGGCTTTGAACAGCCACCAAAATCAGAGCAACTGCTAAAAAAAAAAAAAAAAAAAAAAAAAAAAAAAAAAAGTGTGTATATGGTAGCGATGACAGGCAGTCCTACGAGCAATGCATAGACATATGCAGGAGGAAATTTCCAAAAAAGGTACATCCGTGCTTGGCACAAAAAACTATTGTGGTATTTAGGAGCCAGGACCTTTCAGCTCCACCTTACAAATGCAGATGCTTTGGCTCTACAGCAAGACAATGAAAAACACCTTACCAAACAACGTCATCTTCTCCCTCATGATCCAGGACTGGCATAAAGGTGAAGAATGCAATCTTATATCTCTTTTTAAAGCATTAAGTATAACACTTGTATGCTTGTTAACTTTGTAGAAACTCAGTCCTCTTAAAAGCCGAGGGAATTTATCTATGGACATCTTATGACCATGACTTTCAAAGACCACTTTCTGTGAAAAGAAGTACTTTTTATTTTGTTAGTTTCCTACCTTTCAGTTTCTTCTAATTTTTAAGTAATGAAACATAGGAGAAGCTCCAACTAACTGTTCTCCAAATTGGTCATTATCGAGAAGACTTTAACCGTGCCTCATCTTAGTCATCTCTTTTTCAAGACTGAACACTTCCAGTCTCACTCATGCCTTGCTCAGTGCTGGGAAAGCAACAATTAAATAGCAAATACGAATACAGAGATACCTGCAGAAGTACTGGCAGACTACCTTTCGCTCCTGGTGTGTATCCACACGCTCATCCCTGCACACAGCTAGCGGTGAGGCTTCACGAGGAAACACTCCAAAAACAGGTACACAGAACTGCTCTGGGCCGCCCAGGCTTGTTGCCACATCGCTCTTTGCAAACAGCTTGTGAAAGCAGAGGCACGATATCTCAGCACCTAACAGCACCATAGGGCCTGGAGAAGGCAGAAGCCCTGTGTGAGCAGTTCTGCTCCAAGACAGATGGGCTTTCGGCGCGAGTTCCGCCACCGCCTAACACCCTGTGCCAGGCCAGTAAGCACTGACCTATTTCAGAGAGGCAAAACTGTGATTTTGGGGGACTTCAGCAGATGCCGTGACATTGAGATATGCTGTTATGATCTCATTAGGACAAAACGCATTGTCTAAGGGAATGGATTTCAAGAAACCTGCATTTAATTCCAAAGCAATCCCATAGGACGGATTTACTCAACACACTCCACGGCACAGGCCAACCTTTACACCTTCCCTCCATATCCATCTCCCTTCTCACCGTTTTGTTCCATCTCTTCAGAGCAATTCACATCCAGGCCAAGGAACCCAACCGCACAGCACCTAGCACTGCAAGTCTTGCACTCCCCTGGGCCTGGAGGTGCTGCTTACATTGCAAGGTGAGCAGCAGTAACAAAACAGCATAAAAGGATGAAAAGAATCGATTATATAGAATATAAAAGATACTATTTACCATCCTTATGGCAAATATGAGATCGAATACATCCACAACACCTGGAAGTATTTTGCAAACAAATTCACAACAGTAAGGGAAAAAAAGCAAACTTTGCTGGATAATTTATTCACAACGAATAATTCTTCCAGTTCTAATAGTAATACATAATTACATACCATGATGGAGTATTATGTATTAGTTGGGGGTATTAATTAGTTAATGTTTGTACAGCTTGTTGAAGATGTAATGTGCTTAAGCATTATTATTAACCAACTGGAGCATTCAGTTTTAAATTATTTTTACCATAACTCAGAGCAATATCACCTACACTCTTTCAAAGAGCTGTGATCAGCTGAACATGGTATCTGCTGATCCTTTGTCAGGAAGCAAAATTCACAGCACAAATTAGGTACTAGGAGGAAGTATTAACAGCTCCCTCGTTGCCGAGCAGATTAAAAGTGAGATGATTTATTGCCATTTTAAAGGACCCTTCCTTGAAATGGAGGCGTTGCTTTATCTGGCACACACCAGATCACGCCAGCTCAAGCTCACCAGGTGAAATTAGACAAAAACTTAATATGACAGAATACCAGAAGCTTCTATGGGCTTCAGAGTAATATTGTAGATGTTTGGTACCTCTGATAACCAGTCCACTAAAGTAAGCCACGTAGGTGCTTGATATTGTTATTAGCTAGATTAGAAATGTCAAAGCCAACACACAAGATGAATCTGTCCTTGCTCAAGCCTGATCAATTTACTGCTCAATTACTATAAAAAGGATGAAAAAAAAAAAAGACAATTTGATATCAAAAGCTTTAAGATCTGCTTGTGGGACTCAGAAAGACCGAACTCTGAGGAAGCACAGCATTATCATTACGAAAGGTTTTTAATTTAATAAAATCTCCACTATACACAAGACAAATGCAACTTCTCCATAAACATCCCAGGTTAATATGCTCCAAGCAACCACGCCAGACAGCGCGCTGCTTTTATTCTTCCTCCAGCTACAGAGACGAGATGTAAAGCTAGCGGAAATTTTCCCTGTCAGAGTGGCCTGCTGTCACTCGGAAGGCAGCATATTGGTATTTATAGCTGTCAAACCCAGACCTAAGGCCACTAATGCAAAGAAACACGCTTGCATTTTTATGCTAAAAGAAAGAAGGGCTGTTTTTCACGAGGAGCTTCATCAAGAATCATCTAGCTTTCTTTCAAAACTTTCAACATTTGCATTTTTTAATAGTTCTGGGCCCTAGGTAAATGATCCATGAAAGAGAATATAGCGCACATCCATTTTATGCAAGATCCACAGAAAACGCCTGTCAGTTTGCATCTGCAAAGGCCGAGCACCTCAACTTTTGCTTCTGGAACCTGTCCAGGAGCATCCCACACCGAAAACCTCTGGGACCAAGCAGCCAGGATCCCAGAGGTACCTTTGCCACGTGTGAGTAACTATTCATGGCTCGAGGAAATGGATAATGAAGACAATTGTTACATTTAGCTCGTTTCCCGAAACTACCTAGCGCCATTTCATAAAGGGTTTTGGCCTCCGTTGATGAAGTCAGAGAGGAGATTCATTACACAACTTGCAATCACATTCAGTTCCTGACAGTCTATTTGTGTACATACATTACTCCTGACAGATGCTAAAATGAATGTCTCCTAAATCAAGTGCAGTGTGAAAATGAAAATCAAATATTTTATGTTTAGATGAGTCACTGCTATTAATGTCCTGTATCTGGATTCTTCTGGGAGTCTGACTCCACAATCTCATCCCAGTGTATTTTCTTAATTGTGTGTGAAGCTAACATAACTGGGTGGCAAATGATGCTATTTTACATCCCCCCTTTCTGAGGCCAAGTTTAGCTACCAACATGCAAGCACATGCAAGTTTGGTCCAAGTGACAGCTAATGGATGCATTAGCGCTCTTAGTGTGGAGCTGCTCCGCTTAAACTATGCAAAGAATGAATAATGGCTAGGGAGCTCTTGCTTTGAGAAAGAGATGAGCTGGCACATTTTCAAGGCCAAATTAAGAATTTTGAAAATTGGGCTCGCATTTGTTTGCAGCAAACGCATTCCTTTTTCCCCAAGATTTTTCATCAATTTGTTACAGCCACTGATGCGGCTTCTATTAATTCAACAGCACCACGGCTATTAAACGCTTATGCTGGCGGCGTAGCACCTTAGCTGAGCTTAAATTTACTGATGAGCAGAAAACAGCACTTTAATGATCCAACTTACATCGCATTCTTATCGGGACATAATCAACAGAAAACCCGTGCATGCCCAACTCACCGGGCTCTCCCATACAGACCTTATGCTGCAGGGCGGTTTTGGGCCTCTCAGCACCAGAAGGACATCGAGGCCCTGGAACATGTCCAGAGGAGGGCTATGAAGCTGGTAAAGGCCCTAGGACACAAGTCCTGTTATGGCTGCATCTGAGGGAACTGGGGGTGTTCAGTCTAGAGAAGAGAAAGGTCAAGGGAGACCTCATTGCTCTCTGCAACTGCCTGAAAGGAAGCTGCGGGGTTGGCCTCTTCTCACAGATAACTCTGACAGGACCAGAGGGAATGGCCCCAATTTGCACCATGGGAGGTTTAGGTTGGAAATAAGGAGACATTGCTGCTCTGAAAGAGCAGTCAGGCACTGGGACGGGTTGCCCAGGGAGGTGGTGGAGTCACCGTCCCTGGGGGTGTTCAAGGAAAGGCTGGGCCTGGTGCCTGGGGACGTGGTTTAGTGGGTGACGTTGGTGGAAGGGGGTGGTTGGACCAGACGATCTTGGAGGGCTTTTCCAACCTTAATGATTCTAGGATTCAAAAGATATCTAATTCCAGCCCAGCTGCCAACCTTAAGGATTCTGTGATTCTGTGCTTTGCTCGAGTTGGGGCAGGAGCCCCAAAACAAAGCACCGCGCTGTGCTCCGGGACCAGGGCTATTAACTGTGACTTTTGGCAGGCCTACGAGAGCAACTCATTTGAGAACTGGAATGCTTTAGTCAGAGGTTGCCCTGTACCACTTTCTTGCATTATTTTATTTGTCAAACCGGTTAAAATTAAGGCCAGATCATGCCAATAGTTGCTAAAAGACACATATGCAGATGCTGTGACAGCAGCATACATCAGCACCCACATTCTCTTGGTGACAGAACCAGCACAAGTGGCTTAAAGACTTCTCAGCAGCCAGGCCTAACTCCAGCACATCAGGTAGAGCCCACGTGCATGATTGTCTCTGAGTATATCGCCTTTCTTTTGTCAAGACATTTCTCATTAAAGCTTTAGTAGCACAGTCTTCCACATAGAAATAACTGATTTTTTAATTTTTTTTTTAAATCCTTGGTTAAAAGTTGATGCCCTCTAGCCAAGAATCAAGTACAGCATGTCACTTCTGATAGTATCTATTAGTAGTATGAATACTTTTGTGGTTTCCTAGTAGCACTTGTTCACACTCGGCTAAATCAATAAGCAATTTCCCCATATGTATGTAATATACAGTAGCTGTGACAGGAACCAGATGGCTTATTCTATCTGCAATTGAGTTTAGTATTTTACAAAAATAATAATAATAAGCAGAATGAATTTTATATGGAGGCAAAACATAGCCTTCACTTGATTCTCCATGTACTACCTACCGCGGCAAAACTAAAAACAAAGGCAACATCAGTGTAACAAGGCAGGGGTGAGCCAGAGACTCAGGATGCAATGAGTAGAAATATATTCACCTATTTAGTTGTACACAAAATGAAACAAAACCAACAGAAAACTACACAAATTATATCCAAGCAGACTGCTGGACCAAGTGTCTAGTGCTCAGCCAGCACCCCAAGGAGAAGGAACGACTTGCCACGCAAACCCTAGGTTAAGCCCTGGCAACTCCAAGCAAGGCTCAAGACATGCTGAAAACCAGATCCAACATCCTTCTAGGTATGCACTGCAACTCCTGAAACACTCAAGGGAGTCTATTATTTAAAATCAACGTAAACACAAGCTTTATTTTTGGTTTACCTTTAAATTGTTTTATTAAGCATTAAGGAAAATGAGAAATGGTCACTGCTTAGAAGAAGAAAGGTCAAAGCCCATCATACAGTATAAAAAAATGGAAGAACCAGCTCAAGCACTTAAAAGTCATTGAGGGACAGAAAATAAAAAAAGGAGAATATTGATAAGGAAACCTTTTAAAGGGTCTCCTTTTCTCCTTCATTTTCCTTTAAACAACTCTGCCAGGCCCCATGTTCAAGAGCTTGTAACTCAGTTTGCTCAGCTTGCCTCGTGCCTTTTTCGAATGCTGTTCAGGCAGACCCAGCATATGAGAGCTAAATGATTCCTACTACTTAGCTATGTTACTAAATAGCATCTCATGAAACCGCAGTGAGCACTGGAGAGGTAAATGCTCGCAAATGACATTTTCCTACATTTATGTGCTGCCTGCTCTTCCAAATGGCAACAAAAGCTACAGACGAATGTGAAAGGGGCAGATTTATTCTTATTTTTATAACGGCAACCTCAAGAGCCCCCGGTGGAGACCCAGTCTCACAGATCCAGGACCAGAAGTTTACACATAGCCCCCACAGCCCCGTCCCAAGGACATTTAGCATCCAAGCTGACAAGAGGTGATGGGGGATGCTGAACTGCAAGGAAACAACTTGTTGAGGGCAGTTAGCTGCTAACAGAGATGTCAGAGTGGGAGCCATGCACGTGGCTCCTGTGGCCGTGCTCTTCTTACCTTTCCTCTTCACACACAAATGGAAAACTTCTTGCTATCGGAGATAAACCAAACCACTCAATTTTTAGGTGTGAAGGAAGGGGTGAGACACCTCAGTGAGAGTACAGACAGACTTGGGAACATGATTTTCTCACAACTTTCTTGGTGGCATAAGGGGTATGCAAGAGTAAACAGCTATCATCTGTGTGTATATATCGAAATCAGCATCAACAGCTTGGGACAGGCTGTATTATTTTGTTTACTCATTTGCATATAGTTTAGGAGAGATGGAAACAAACTGCAGAGACAGTTGGGATGTGCATTGCTGGAGCAGATGGGCTCTTTGTGTGGGGGAATTCAGCGATCCAGATCACCAGCTCTAGAGCCAGGAGTCCTCTCTCCAGCCACCAGACAGGTACAACAGCTGTGCCATCCCCTCTGCAGCGCGCTTCAAAGCCAAGGTGGAGGAAACAACGAGTCCCTGATCCCTCCTGTGTCTGTCAAAGCTGCTGAAGTGTTTCTTCTGCACTGCACTATTCCTGCAAGTGTTGTTTCTTTTTGTTGCTGTGTTCCTGTGGATCAGGAACCCAGGGTTCTAGGTGCAATGCAAATGCAAAACGTTTCCATTCATCTCAAGAATCAGCAAGTGCTTTCTACACAGGCCAGGCTCAGTACTGAGACCGAATCTTTTCATCTGTAGTTGATGTAGCTGGATTCGAACTGACAAATCCGAGCTGAGATCTGATGCTGACTGCCCAGTGGCAGAGTTTCCTGTCTTTCAGGATTACTTTCACAGAGAGACATTCAGCACCTATCCCTCCCTGCTCCATTCCCATGTTCACCTAGTCCAGAGCACTGCAGTGCCATGCACCAAAGGGTGCCAGAGTGGTAGCGAGATGCTCCAGCTGGGCTAAAGAAGCTGTTGATAAACAATTTTGTCCAGCTGTACCCAAACCTGTGCACTCATCTGTATAGACACCTGTAATTGCATCCGCAAGGCAGTCTTTGGTAGCAGTGGCTTTCCCTGACACGCTCCTCAGTTATGAGAGGCCCCGAGTGTTTCCCGGCAAACTCTGAGTTCTCTCAAGCCTACAGTTTTCACGAGGATGCGGGGATGACTCAGCCTATTGCAGGAGGTCATTCCCAATTAAAGCTGGAAACAATCCTCTCTACCCGACACCGTTCCTGTTCAGCTATTTTCCTGGTCCCCGATGACCTTTCCACGAGCTGATCGCACAACACTCAGCACCACACAAACAGCGTGGCAAGAATGAGTCAGCCCAGGCTAGTGTTCCCTGCTAGCATCATAAAGAGGTTTTTAAGGTCTTTCTGTCATTTTGAAATGCAGGAGTGGCGCACCCCAGTTTTCATTTCCATAATTACCTCTTGCGTCCCATTTCTGCTATTGCACATGTATGTAGAATTACATTTTTATAATAAGCCTGGTCTAAATGAAGGGGAAGAGTGGCTCTCTTCTGAACAGCTCATTCCTCAGATCTTGGGAGGATGCAGATAATCCCCTAATTGGCATGTTTCTCTTGCCACCGTGGTGTGCTCATTAAGAGGATTCTCCCGCACACCCCGCTGCACGGGGGCACCTGAAGGAACGGCTGGGCAGGCGGCGCAAGGAGAACCCTGGCTTTACACCGAAGGCAATGGTCAGCAAAGCCCTAGGAACATTCATGTGTGTTAATTAAAGGCAATCGGGGGTGGTCTGAAGCCCTCAGTCCTTCCCGTGGTTAGCAGAATAGCCAAAGGCTGCTGGACAGACACAATGGCATTTCACACCTACCCTGGACACCTACCGGACTCTGTGCTCGTAACACTCCCAGGCATCATCTCAACTGGCTCCTAAGTGGACCCCTGGTGGCAAAGGTGGACACCGTACTGTTCAGGTAATGAGCACAAACGGCGTGCTAAACTGAGCAGAGGGAAATCTGAATTTCTCAAACGCTTCTGAAGGAAGACAGCAGCACTCCTCAGCCTCCTGGAAGAGAATATATTCAAAAGAATTCTCCACAAAACATAGACGCCCACTGAAGGATGCTATTTTCTGGTAAATTTGGGGTGATGTGGGTTCCAAAATGGAAATCAGATGAGAGATAATAAGCATCTGGGTGGCTGGAAAAGAAAGCTTAGCTTAAACCCAATAGGTTCTGATCCTGTCAATTACGCACATGGTTAAAGCCATTAGACATATTTTGGCTTCCCTAGGATTCTGTGCATGTGTAAGGAGATTAGGAAAACCAATTTATAGGCCAAAGGTCTGGTTAATAGCACAAGAGAGGAAACAGTTGCAGCAAGAAAGAGAAACCTTACAGCCTAGTCTCCAAGCTAAGCTATGAAGGCAGGGACCAGCCTTTGGCTAGAGTTGAGACAAACACTGCAGGAGGACAGGGGGACAAAGCCCCCACGCTGCTGTGCCAAAGCAATGCGCTGCATTTGGCGTAGAAGCTGGAGCTGTAAGCGAAAGCAGGGAGAGAGCAAACAGCAGTGAGAATGAACAGTTCTTGCCATTGTACCCCGGGGATGCGGGAAGGCATCCGAGCCCAGGGCACGCTGCTCCGGAGCTCAGCTGCAAGGTCACGCCAACACCGCGCTGCTTTTGTTGTTCCAGAGCTGCCCCGTGTCATCCCAGCTTGCAGCATGCCAAACGAGCACAGCTTTGCCTGCACTTGCCTCTGCAGCCCTGCACTTAATAAAACCGAGGGACAACTTGATTACAATTTATCAGTATTTTTACAGGCTGTTTAGACAGGCAATTCACTGTAGCAGGCAGTCTAAAAGTATATACAGCATCAGGAATAGGGGGGTCAGACTCGGCAGGGCCTCTGCAACGCTCCCCTGCAATAAATATAAATTACTGCCATGAAAAGCAGAAAGGGGAAGAAAATCATCATCAAACTTTTTTTATGAATAAAGTGAATTTTTTGCTAGAAAATTTAATGTAGCCTTGTAAAGCACAAGGAGAGTGAAATATCACTTCAAGCTGCCTTTAAAAAAAGATAAAAATGGACAGCAATACGGCAGCATCAGTCTCTTCTAAGGATCCTTACTGTAAAGAAAACTGGCAAGTTCAAGGACCTTCCTTGAAGGAATCAGCTGAGGCTCACAGGTAGGCAAAAAGACATGCCAAATGAGAAGGGGGGAAGGGGGGAAAGAAATGCTTCAGATGATAAAACATCAAATGGATGAAGAAGTGGAATAAAAAAAATCAGAACTGACTCATTGGAAAGGAGACAGGTGGCAAGCAGAGCTCCTAACAGCTCTCTGTTTGATATTCAGGCTGTTGTCTGATTCAAAGATGATGATGAAATAGTCCCAAGCAAATGCTCTCAAAAGGAAACAAAGCAAACCTTGCATCCACATAATTAGCAATCAACACAGGGAGAGAAGAAAAATATTTAAGTGCCTACCTGAAAGGGAATGAATATTGCAGCGTTGTGAAACAAAGCCACAGCCTGATGCACAGGGAAAAGTAGCCATAAACACCGGCTTTCAATGAGATCACAAGGTATAAATATTGATTCAGTAAACACAAACAGAGAGAAAAGCTGATTTTTTCTTTCCTCCTCCTGAAAGGTCTGTAAAGACTCTGGAGTTCAGTGAACACACTGTGTACGTTATCTGTAAGTACCATACCCGTAGGTAACCCCTACACAACAACAGGTCCTTCGCTTTTTTATAGACACGGCTACTCACAAGTGGGGCATTTTTGGCAACAGCTACTTCATGTGAATAAGTTCTGTCACCGCGGTTTCTTCTCTTTTTGCAGAGGAAGGATGGTCTTGCAGGTGCCCTGGGTTTGTGGTTTCAAATTTTCGCTCCTCCAGGCTTTCCTGGCTGCGCAGACGTGAAGTCCCTCTTGCCGCTGCGGCGGGTATTCAGAGCACGAATCCTCCAGTGAGAAATCTAAGCAGTAAGCGTTCCTGAAAATCTGACCCTAAATTCGTCTGCTACTAATTAAATGAAACACTTAAACACAAACTCAACCAATCATTAAGGAAATGCTTGAAAATAAATGTTCAATCTCTCCCATGCTAAGGGGTAATGTAGCGAGACTCGCGACTACAATAAATTAAACCCGCACAACCCCTGTGTGTAAAAAGTCCTGGATGATGCAGGATATCCAAAATGAGACCTCTAAAAGGGTGCTGCCTTTTTAAAACACCTTTTTCCCCCCAGAAACTGGCTGACTGATGGGTCTCTGCTTCAAACCTCAGCATCAAACGTGAACATCACTTATGGTTTGTTCACCAGTTTTCTAGTTTTAGTATTTGCTTTACGGCTCCAGCTCCTTTGGAGTGTGTTTCAGATCTGGCATGCATTTGTAAATAGTTTATCGAGAGTTAATAAATTATTAATACACGCTTTAAGGAATTATCCGAAATCATACGCAACCTCTTATTTATGTGCTTGTCTTGTTTTAAAATTCATCAATGATTAACCAGCAGTTCTTAAACCTCTTACCAAATGTATCTTTAACACACCCTGTGACAAATTAATTACTATATTCGGTTTGAAATCTGGCTACACCATACCAGAGGTGAACAGTAAAAACAATGCTAAAGGAAAAAAAACAACTAAAGGGAAAAGGTATTTTCAGTTGAAACATGTTTCTCTTTGTATTTATTACTCCTCTTGCATGTAAGGGTTTTGTTTGCAAGTCTCAAACGTTTGCAATTAGATAGGGAGAACTTTGTAATTTTGGCCTGAGCTGCTACGAAACCCCCTTCAGGTGACAGTAGGGCCTTTGTTTGAGGAACGCAACGGGACTTTCCCCCGGTGATATATTGCATGTAAACAGCAGAATTAGCACCCGGGATGACTCTCAGCAGAGTTGTAGACCTGACACAGCTTATCAGACAGCAGCACACGGTTAAAACAAAAGCTCAGGCACTTAATTGGACAGAAGTAAAAATAACCCCACTCCTGCAGAAGTCGAGGAAGGAAGAAGAGAACCCTTAGATGATGTCCTTGGTACGTCAGGATCAAACTCTCCTTTGTTGCCACCAACCTTTCAGGAATCTGGGAAGCTTTTTAGCACCGCACGTAGGGTTTTGAGCCTTTGCTGGCAACGACGCCTTGATGTAACTGAAGAGGAATTCCGCAGCGTGATTTAAAGTATGTCAGTGAAAGAACATGTCCGTGTGCTAATTTAACTTCACATCCTTGATAAGCACACACCAAAACTTAAATATTACTGTTCTGATGCTGCTACAAGACGTGGTTTGGAGGCTGGAGAGGCAGGCAGGAAGCCTGCTGGTTTCAGTGCTGAAGTGCAGCACACTTAAAATATCCCAGTTGACCATCAGACATCCGTCCTTTTAAAAGGTGGCAAAAGACTGCACCCAAGTTGTGAATTACTGTTGCAACAAGGTGTTAAGAAGTGTCTGTACTTGTACCACCATAGTCAAGATCCATCAAGCTTCTACAGAATGATGCTACTGACAATTTCGCCAGTGGGGCAAGGCAAACAAATGAAAGAAATCTGCACCTGAACAGAGACAAAAGTTAGATTTTGCCACACGTTTACTGACTGGTTCACAAGCCTGCGGAAATCTCTCAAGGTTGGTGCAAGGCCTCTCTGGCCATCTCCCCTCTGCCTGCTTACAATCCCGGTGTTTTCAGCCCATTTTGGTACAGCCGTTCTCGTTTCTAAGCCTCTGGCCCCGAGACCCTGTGGCCTATCCCATGGTCAGTACGGTCGTCTTGGCCAAGCACAGATTTTACCTCCTCACCTTCTTTGCTTACGATGCTTTCTTTACGATTCATGCTGCATCCCAACCCTGCCAGAGTCCCCAGGCAACATTATTTCTTGAATTACGAGGTAATAGAGCCGGGCCTGTGACCCAACGGCATTCTTTTCACTGCTTCCTCCAGACTTGTAAAAAATTTCAGTGAACATCACTTCGGTTTTTGCCTATTTCATCCATCTGGGAAGGCAGCTTTGCTGTTCCCATCACCAGAATATCAGATTGCTGGATCAACAGCTGAAGGCCAGAGCAGTATTTGTGAAGTCACTGGGATCTCTTCTTGATTAAGAAGGGGCTTTATGTGTGCAAAATAATAAACCTCAGCACTAGATTTGTCACCCTGATGAACTGTTTGCCTTAAAGAACTGCCTTTATTGCATTCCCCATCTCGAATTCAGAATAACCACATATTTAAGGAGCTTTCGGTTCTGCTGCTTTTTGTTAAGACACACACAAGGAACCCCCCTGTATTTTACCACATAAAATATCTCCCCCTGCTAACACCCTCTTTAACCACAGCATTAAGATTTATCAGCGATGCTTTCAAAGCCCGGGTCTGTGCCTTTACTAATCAGGCACCAGAAGCCCTGCAGTGCTTGAGAAAGGTGCTTTACCACAGCAAGCTGAGCCATTTGCCTAACCCTGCTTTTCCCATCCATCTCTCTTTTTCTTCCCTTTCCCTTCCCACTGGTGGCCTGCCGTCTGAGCTGCTGCCAGCAGAGAAGGACGGCTGCTGTTGTGCAGGGACTGCGGGGGGCAAAGCTCGTGCACGGACACAGCAGCTGATGCCCTCCCTGCTCAGGAGGGGTGGGAGAAGGAAACAGCTCATGTTCATCGACTAAAAGAAGAGCTTTCTTCAAAAAGCAAGTTGAAAGGGAGCAGGGAGGATCTGAAGAGGAGGAGAAATCGGAGCTGAATGTCAGTACCAGGAAACTGGGATACCTAGAATAGGAAGCTTGGTTGCAGTGAAAGTAATTCCATTAAATGAAATGGCCCAATTCTGAATTAGAAATGAAGATGTTGTTATTATTTTATGCATACACACACATACATGTATGTATATGTATGACTGAGGGAAGAGCCTGTTTCCTTCCAGCTAGGTTCAGCTGCACGCCACAAGCGTTGACTCACATTTACCATGAGAGGCTGGACCAGATGATCTCCGAGGTCCCTTCCAACCTGGATTTTTACATGAATTCTGTGATTTAAGACAGTGGAAATGAAATAGTTAAATGATTCACAAGCTTTCTTTATTTTTTTAAACAGTCAGGATTAAAACACTTCTGCAAATCCCCCTGATGAAGGAAGGGAGTTACTGCTTGCTACGGATGAAGAGAAATCATTTCCATTTGTTCACCTGATGCATTTTCAAAGGGAATAAGATTTTCCCCTTTCAAGTGCTGATAATTCTGCCCAGTGATGCTGCTGTATCTCAAACTGAAAGACTGTAAGTCCTTTCAGGTAAGGATTTATTTTAAAGCAATGTCCTGGGTCTGTAAGGCACCTCACAAAGTAGGACCTTGACCACAAAGAGAATTTTAAATACTGCTCTAGCGAAAAGAGGTGGGAAGAAGCCAGCGTACCTAACTCCTACCTTTGGCTGCCCTGACGGAAATTGCCACTGATAGTTTTGAAGTGAGAAAAGAAGTATTTTCTATTCAGAAATGAAAGCATCCATAGGAAACATCCATTCATGATAAAACTTTAGAGATAAGTATTAAAAAACAAAGCGGAAGCTCTTGAGTTAGGGATATGGCCAGCTAGTTATTTTTTTTCCTGAAAACAAATTTTGCAGGGTAAAGTTTTATTTATTTATTTTTAAGATATTTATTGGAAAGAAAACACTCTTTCAAACTGTGTTTTTGATGTCCTGCAATAACTTCCCCTCAGCTCCTCTGTCCAGGGTACAACCTGCAATTAAACTCAAAATGAAAATTCAAGAAAATCAAGCTTGGAATACAAGTCTCAACTTCTGCAAAGGTCTGCAAGCACCTAGGAAGTGAGCATAAGCCTTATTCCTCCCATCCTACAGATGGAGAAATGGAAACATGGGAGACCTGAGTTTGTATACCCCAAATTAATCAGCGACAAAGGCTGAATGAAATGCACCTCTATAGAACTGGAGGGAATGGTTAACAGAGAGACAAAATAACAGAGAACTGTATGAAGATTGTAGCACTTGTAACTAGTAATAATAATAATAATAATAATAATAAAGCTTAAAAAAACACACACAAGGAAGCTGAGTGCTAAGCCTGACTTTCTAAATCAAGCCAGAAAGATACCCCCGAGAAGTACCTCCCAATACTTCAGATATAATTCAGGCAATGCTGAAAGCGAGGTAGGAGGTGGGAAGACGTGTGCTTGAAGGAGAGCACAGTGTGATGAACTGAGGCAAGGAGAAAGATCTGGGCACAGGGACAGCTCCCAAGTACAACAGGATGGCTTTACCCATGGCTGGATCCTGCATGGCATTTCGGTTATTCTCGGCTGCGGAAATACCCGAGAGCTGAGCTAGCTCCAGTAAGCCTTCTGCAAATTCTTCCAACATCACTGTGAATCTACCTTCAGCAGTTTATCATGCCAAATTAATAGTGGAGAGTGAAAACTCCTGCCATTAAACTCCTGATAAAAAAATTCTTGGACTCCTGGACTCATTAATGATTTTTAATTAATTACCTGTAAGCGGAACATTTGTTACTTTTGCAGAACAGGACAGACTTGGAATCATTGACAAATGCCTTCATTTTTGCTGCAGCTCAATTACCAAAATCCTTTAACTACAGAAGCTTTTGATGACAGTCATTCTGGAATGAGATCTATCCGGCACAAGCCTGTCTCATGGGGACGAAGCTACCTGCACAGATCAGCAGCGATCATATCCCCATTGAAGCATGGCTTATCAAAACCACAACAGCAATATTCCACGGATTCAAGGCTAGCACCACACAACCCTTGGGGAAAAATAAATAAATAAATAAATAAATAAAGCAAACAAGTTTAAAAGGCCCAACTTCAGAGTATGACAACAGATCCACAGTCATTACACTGGGTAATAAAGGAACCAACGTCCAGAAGTCAGCCTTAAACCAGAGCAACGTGATGGTGAGCTCCATGACTTCCAAGTGAATGCAAACTTACGTCTTTGCTCTCACGATGCACCTTAAAAGATACCTCACAGCACGATAAACTACAATTTTAATGCCATTACCTCGAGGTTTGTATCATTTTTTCCTGGAAATAAATAGGGACATCGTCACGGAGTTTCTGCTAGCAGGTCCCTGCAGGTTGAGGCACAGGGGAACTGTGAGTCCCTTTGCAAAGCGCCCCCGGAGAGCTCCAGCAGAGCACGACAGGATCAGGAGTTAGAGATAGAGATGAGCAGCTGGAGATCTCATGAAAACTGTAGTGAAGGCAAGAGGAGATGGAATTGCCATGTGGTTTTTTTGTACGTTTTTGTTTGTAGCCTCTCTTCAGTAGGCTGGATGTTGTATTCGAACATCCTGAGTGACATTTTAAATATCAGATACTTCTTCCTCTCAGATGAGCTTAATCTCTTTGAGGAGGAAAGGAATCATTTTAACAGCTGAGCAGCTATTTTTCACTGCGAAGGTTATTAACATTTGGAACGAAGTCTTAGAGAAGAGGAGCCTTCTCTCTAACTAAGTCTCCAAGCGACTTTTGTGGAGGCACTTTTTAGTCGAAACAAGCTCCTGGTTTTACAGCCACTTCAGTTTCCCGATGGTTCTTTGGCCCTTGATATACAAAAAGGCAAATCATGTGGCTAACAGCCTCTCTGACCCTAATTTTTTTGATGTGCATCGGCATATAACACCTCCCCTTCCACCTTCATCAGATATGGAAAATAGCAAATCAGCTAGCTATGCTTTTTATTTGAAACCTACACGGAAAACTCACTGAAGCAGTGTTAACTGTAGTCCTTTGTCTGCTAGAGACCTAAACAAAGAAGTCCAGACCTTGTTTCTAAAAGCTAATCTAATAAATGTTTGGGAGGCAATCATAAATAGAAAAAGGTTAATCAATTCCTCAAATTGCCGAGGCTTCATACACACTGGGACTCTTAATATATTCCACAAATAAAGGTAGGCAAAGAGAGTACCCATAGATTTTGTTTTCAAATAAAAACTTCAAATAATTCCAAATTGCCCGTAGGTCATTTCCTTTTCTGATTTGTGCGATTCGTGTTCCAAATGCAAAACCCCACAAACTGCCTTCATTTCCCTCTGCCACCTCGCCTGTGACATTGATGTGGCTTTTTAAGCCAGAAGCCTAACGTATGATTTAGACAGGGAAAAGAAAATGATAATGCTGGGAAAAGAAATGGATCAGAAATTTACATTAAAATCATGCAATTTCACTGCGCTGCAGAAAACTACCGGGACAAGGGAGCACCTGAGTAGCTGTGAGTAAGTCTCTGTTGCATCTGAATATAGTATAGACGTTTTAAAAGAACTAAATAGGCATGTGCTAATACCACACCAACACAAAGCAGACCACTTCAGACAGGCTTTTATAGCAGGAACAAAACAGACTCAGTAGGAGTCCCTTAAGGCTCCCGACAATACCTTTCTTCTTTCCAGCTGAAGTAGCAGCTCAAGCCCCAGCCCTGCTCCGTGAGCCACCGAACAGGGAGAGAGCAAGAGGCGATCCTCCCCTGCCGACCTCGGTGGAAGCAGACGGGAGGGCAAAGCCTATGAGACAAGCAGGCGAAATTTTCAAAGATTTAAGGATTGGTTTCAGTGCTTAAATTCTAATGAAAGTCAACGTGACCTTGCTTTCCTGGTTTTTTGATCGTTTGCAACGCTCACACGATAAATTACCGGCGGAGCTGAGAATGGTCCCTGATTCCTGCGGCACCTGGTCATGCTGGTGGATCTCACCTCGCCTGCCAAGCTTGTGAGGGCATCCTCCAGCCTTGGACGGCAAAGCTGAGCTCTCCCCTTTGTATTCTCACATCTTATTTCACTCTGAATCATGCCAGTCAGCACGACACGTGTCTGTACTCCACAGTTCAAGTAATGAAGTGGAAGGTTTCGTTGTGTAATTGGAAGAGCAGGAAGGATCCAGAGGAGCAGACAAAGATTTAGCCCGAGGTTCTTCCATGAATTAGAGCTATAAACAGAGTAAATTTCAGCGTGCAGAGCTATATTAAACGGGAGCAATGCATAATTGCATAATTGGACTGTGCAGAATGCAGACCTGAGGATGTTCCCACTCCCATCGCTTCTCCCTCGTTCGCACACACCTGGGAGAGCTGAGCTCAGACCAGGGGAGAGCAAAGGCTGAGGAAACAGCTTTGCACGAATTCGTGCTCCACGACTCTACTTGTGGCTCTCCTTCCTTTTTAGGAACGAGGATGAGAAGGACTGCAAGCTGAATTTGTTTGCAAACAATCTGTAATATTATTAAGTTGGTCTGTCTGTTGGCAGTTACAGCACGGCAATTACGGCCCTCCTCAAGGGAAGGGCTACCACAGGGGAGCAATAGAGGAAACTATGCTGAGAACACAGAGACCTCTATTTCCCCAAAATCTTTGATGAAACATAATACATGGAAATGAGATTGTGATTAAAACGTCTTAGGACTTGCTCTTTATGTACGTACGTTTGTCCATGTGTGTCTGCATACAGGCACCGAACATCTGTCCCGACCTCCAGTCCTCCTTAATAATGTTCTGTTAAATTAAATGGATAATGATGACCCAGAAAAATCATTTCTCTCATCTCCACGTAATGTGAAAAGTACATGGTAATTAACTAGCCTTTAAGAATGACACTGTCGATTATTTCAGGACAATCAAATAATAGCAAAGAAATGGAGTCTGAATGGGAAGGCCAGTGTCAGATGTACAGTTTGAACAATAGTGGTTTTTGCCTGTCATTCATACCAAATTACCACAGGAGGGGGGAAAGAAAAACTATTTATAACCTGTCAGTCTCAAGAAACCACAATTATGATGATTTAATTAACACATGGAGAGGCTTCAGGCAATCACATCGTTCTAAATTTAAGAAGTAGCACATTTCAGGCCCAAGATGATTTAGAACATTAACAAATGCTAGTTGAACCAGGGCAAGAATTTGATGGCCTTGTTGGTTCCCTTTAAAGCATCCATCATGACACAAAGATAATCCAAATGGATGTGTTAGCGGAAGATGAGAGCAGTGAAGAATCATCTGGGGTTTCAGAGGCCATCACACAGAAGGAGAGCTGATTTTTTATACGAGGACTGAGTTTGAAAATGAGCAAAGCCACACAACTCAAGTCCATTCATCAAAGACACCGTACGCATTAGAGAAGTTTGAAAAAAAAGTGGAATTAGGATGCACGAGGGTGCAAGGCACTAAGAGTGAGGCTGACCTTCCCACGGAGACCTTGACGCTTTCTCTCAGTGACAAGTGGATCCTTCCCTGGCCTGACGACCAGGGGAGAGTTTTATCTGGAGCAGAACGGCCTCTTTCCTACACAAGACTGAGAGCTGGAGTCATCTACTGGACAGGATATTTTCTGAGGTTTCTTAAAGCCAGGATCTCAGTCCTCACTGGTCCACTCATCTCCTGAAAGTAAACTGCTCCTCAGGTCTCCGTTTCCACTTTCTGTGCCGTACTGACCTGGATCACCCGCTGTGTCCTGTTCTTCCCAGCATGGATTGACTCCTTCACTGTTTTCATACGGTGACTGAACTTGAGGATCACCAGCTGCTACTCAAACACCAACAGTCATACTAATAATACCAGCACCACACTGAGATTACCATCTTTCACTTTGTTACCGCTTCCTTCTTACCTGAATTAAACTACAAGGAACATACAGGAAAATCCTACTTCTTCCATACAAGAAAAGCAATATGCCAGCGTATTTGTTTATGAAGGAAACTAGAGTTTACATGGAACAAAAATAATGAAGCTTCTGCCTTAAAACAGGTTCTTTCACTGTCTGTCAAAAACTGGAGATCATGATTGCTTTTTGCACAATGTGTTTTTATACCTGTATGCAATAGGAAGCACTGCGCACACCCCCAGTGCTGAATGTATCAAAAGATCTTTGCACACTACATAATTTCCAAGCGCTGCCTGTTGCAATGAAGGACATGCCACGTTCCCACAATAGATTTAATGCACGCTGACTTCTCAAAACCATGTAATTTTTCTCCTGATATAGCACTTTTGCAATGCAGTTGAAATGTTCAGACACAAAATACTGAATGTTGTTAAATCACAAAAGAACTTAGAAATTTCAGTATCGGAATCAAAACTCATGTGTTACGGTCAGTCTTCCCTGCTCAGGTGTCTACACAAACCAAATACATACAACACACAAGAGCAACACCCCACCTCTGATCGTGTTACTCTTCCCCTTGGGTTAAGAACAGGAACATTATTTTTGCGTCTGTTTTTCTGTATTTCAAAGGAAATCAAATAATACAGTGAGAAGGAAAGAAGAGGAAAAGAATGGAACTTGAAGAGCAAAAAGCTGTTTCATAAGATCTGTGTGGTGCAGAAACTAAACATTAGAAAAATGTTACTTATCTGATGAGTTTTGAGATCTCCAAATTAAAAATATCATGCAAAGCGTCTTTTTTTTTTTTTTTCCATAAGTATAGGAAACAAAAAAGATAAGTCCAAGCATCCTCCCAATGCCATAGGACGTTACCCACTGACACAGACTGCCTTGGAGCACAGAGCTTCTAAGGAAAGACTTTCTGGCTTGCCAGCATCTATGAATTTCTTATGCTGTAGCCAACAATATTTAGCTTTATCTCAGGAACCCCTTAAAATAATAAACTAAAATACTTGAACTAAGAAACAATGAACCTTGCGGGTCCCTTCCAACTCAGATATTCTCTGATTTTGCTGCAGCTACAACGTGCCATGGAGGGTAAGAGCTTACAGATGGTCACTGTCATGTGGCCTTTCACCTCTCCTACATTCTCCAGTCTTGCAGGCAGAAGGATTTCCATCCAAGCACCCATGGCAGCTCTCTGGCTGCTACACCTACTAGCAAGAGCTTTCTATTTCCTTTGCACTTTTACATGACTTAAAAGAGCAGAGATGAAACCAATTCATCAGGCCAAGAAGGCAACGTCCCCATAATTAACCCCCTCCTGCCCCATCCTGTCCACAGCATCCTCGGGCTTCTAACAGAGCTGGAGTCTGCAGCCCGGTGCAGAGGCAACAACCCCGAGGAAATCCCTGCTGCTGATCCACTCATCACCTTTTTTTTTTTTTTTTTGTAGGCAGAGGAATCTACAAGCAATCTAAGCTTATTTGGCCATACGTGTCCAGAAGCATCCCTGCCAAAAAGCGGAGTAAAGCGGCGCGAGTGGAGCGTGGAGCAGCTCCGTGTGGTCCCCAGCAGGATCTGTGAGGTGACAGGCTTAATACCAAGAATCAGGTCAACCCTATTGTTCTGGAGGAGAGTTGGAGGAACCTTTCCAGCAGCGGGGTACTTACTAATAAGGTTGTTTGCCTCCTTTAACATGAGATTTTTGTGTGCGCGCGCGTTTAAAAGAAGAAACAAATGAATAGGTTTGACAGATTTCTCCCAATTTCTGTTACCGTTCTCCCTCCTGAACCGAAGCACATAATGGGCTAAAATTGATTTTTTTTCCCCTCCTTAAAATACTGGCAGCACATCACAGAGCTGGAGCAGAAGCAGGGGTGAGAGAAAAGGAGGAGAGAGATGGAGAGGGCAAACTGCATCTGTCACAATCCCAGCAACGCAGGAATCCTTCACGGGGCCTGAGCAATGGTTATAAAAGGAATACAAATATTTTCTGCTCTCCTACAAAGCTTCCACAGCGCAGCATCCTCTCCGTTCCACCAGTCCTTGCTGTATGTAATGCAAATGGCAAAGTTTCCAGCGTATGGATAAAGAAAGGGGAGTAGAAGAGGTGGGGAGAGGCAGGAGGATGCTGTCCTCCTGGGTACCGTCCCAGGACTGCTGTAACGAGCCCTCAGTGAAATTTTGGAGCTCAGTCTTTAGCTGCCAGCCTCTGGCTGAGCCGTAGTGGAGCAAATGCCACGGCTGAAACCTGCTCTGGAAGCCCCACACCTGTGAAAAGCTGGGAGATGGGGGTTCATCTTCTTCTGCCACTGATTTCTTGCACTGCATCAGAGCACATCACTTCCAGCAGCTCAGCAGCACGCGTCTTGCGAGACCCAACGCCAGCTCAGCTCAGCTCCCAGCCCAGGCACCTGAACGAGGATTGTGTAAGACTTCCCGAAGCGCTCAGCATCCTCCTGCAGCTCCCTTTTCAAATTTACAGCCAGCGTCTCAATTGCTGCTGATGCGCAGCTGGCTGAGCTCTCCCGGAAATACGGCCAGTCATTTCGGTAATATCTTTGGGAAATCTCACGCTCTGCAAGTGCTGAGCCCTGGAAAATTTGCCCCCGTGCATTTATGACTACATTACCAGTGCTTCTGTAGCACAGCCTTCTCTATCCTGACACGAGGCTTGCAATGCTAAGTAGAATAGCAGGATATTGAAGGCTCTGAATGTTAACGAAGTCTTTGAGGGTAACAAACACAATTTTCTATCTTTGGTCCTAATCCTGGAGACATTTCGAAAATTTACTTCCTCCTCCAACCTCTTACTGGTCCTGCGCCTAAAAGATTTCACCTCTGAGCCACTCCAGCTGTATTTCTTTCAGATATATTGCACCGAGGAGAAGCCCTAGCAGCTTAGCCTCCGCTTGCTCTCCAAACACAAACAGAGCTTATGACAAAGTTCCTTCAGACTGATTCCCCCTTCGGTTTACATCTGCAGCAGGACTTTAAGGCCCACTTAAAATCACAGAGAGGCGCAAAAGAGGAGGAGGAGGAGCCGTAGCACCAAAGGAAAAGCTGAATGAACAACAGCCATCCAACAGCCCTCTGAAACAGTCACTGGAAACATGACTGAGCCTCTTTGGCCCTAAAATGAGGGCAGAAGGATGTTCCCACCTCCTGAAGTCTTCCCCTTGCAATGCACTGCCTGGGCAATCGCCTTCCTTCTCCGTTACCCCAAACCGTCCAAAACTCAAGCCTCTGCCATGGAGAGGCTTTGCTAAACACGCTTTATAAAAACATAAGGCTAAAGGAATGTTGTCACCGTTCTTAAAAAAAAAAAAAAAAAAAAAAGAAATCTGCCAAACCACAGAGGGATTTCTCTCCCAGTGTCCCACAAGCTCCTGCTCGGCCCCTGGGCATCCCTTCCAGAGCTGAGTCACAGAACCACAAAAGCCTCTGCAGAGCTGGAACCTTGCACCAAAGAGCATCTGGGCAACGGAGACGATTTGCTTTCTTTCCTTTTTGCATCTTGTTCAAAACAAGCCAGTATGGCATTTAATGCATGTATAATAAACACCAATGGCGTGTCAACATTTCCTTTTCAATTAGGCTCAAAAGGAGGAGGTCAACAGCAGCCCGAAATGTTTGCATACGTTATACTCCTTTCCCCATCTATTTCTTCCCACTGGCAAGAGGGAAGCATGCCGAATTCAAAGCAAACATAATTTTGTGCGACTGATTTAGCGGGGATGAATACAAGTGACAACTGCCCTGGTTTTCACTCCCATGAAAAACACGGGAGCGTCACAGCAGCCACAGACTTGTACGTGACCAGGTGGGTTTGTTTGTCAAATGCTGGGGTACGGCTGGACCTCGAGAAGTGGAAGTGTAAAGAGGAACATCACAAGGGCTGTGGCAGCTGTCTCTCAAAGGGTTTTGCATCCACTGTGCTCAGTTAACAAGCAAAAGATGCTCACTTGGTTGGTTGGGTGGTTGTTGCTTTGTCGCTGCCAGCCTGAGGAACTGGAGATGAATAACCCAGCAGAGGGAAGGGAACGTTTCTGTAGCAATGTTCCTGCTCCCCACGTAACCTCCGCGTGCTATAAGCAGATGTTTTGCACGGGCTATGTATGGAATACATAATGTTACAGCTTGCTTTATACAATTGCTTTCTGTGCTCCCAGAAGTTTAGCAAATGTACAAATAAATATGAGAGAGAGGGGGAGCAAGATGCACTTGCACAAAGCAAAGTAACAAAACGAGATAGCAGCAGTCTGCTAACTGGATGCTGAGAGCCAAAATCGTAAGCATCCAGTTATTTTAGAAAGCTTTGCCAATAGACTAAATAGAATACCACGGGCCAGGTGTCAGTGATTATAATCCCACTGATGCCAAGAGAGTTGCTCCCATTTACAGCAAGCCTGACTTTGGCTCTCCCTGCGCAGCGCAAGAAATAATTCATAAAGCACGGGCTCAGGAGGCAGCCTCGCAAAGCGCACCTGCGTGGAAGGCTCCGAGGCAGGGCAGCCCTGGCACACCTGGGAGGCTTTGGTGCAGCCCAGAAGCTGTGCTGAACTTACCACCACGAGCACCTGCTCACACGTGTAGCTGCTTTTTTTAAAAAAAGCTGATGTATAAATGCCTCAGCATCTTGTTTCAGCGCCAGTTCTGCCATGGAAAGCAGGCGGGTTGTGCATGAGATGAGCTGGACGTGCCCAAAACCAAAATCAGCAGTGTGAAAGTAATGAGCATGCCCACACAACCCTAGGCCACACTCACAAGCTATTCATTATCACCAACTTCCAACAAAAGAGCATCCTCAGGCATCTTTCCCAGGTTAAAACGGAATTAACCTGTTATTTCTTTCCCCAGAGACACGGGTTTTGGATGCCTAAGGTGCTTACAGGTGCGTGGGGAGGTAAGCATATGAAAGCAGACAACTGCTTGGAAAATATTAATAAAAGAGTAAAAGCAATAAAAATTTAAGCACTGAATTCTGCAAAAGGCTCTGCTTTCGTGTTGTAAGCAGGTACTCGTTTCCCTCTAAGCAGTCCTTTTTCTGGGGGAAACCTCAGGCTGAGCCCAATGAATGAGCAAGTCGGACCCACGATGGGGTGGGCCCGTGCTAGGACTCACTCGTCCCAAGAAATAGCTTTTCCCCAAGTACCTACATCTGGCTAAATTAACTATTGATAACGAGATGTTCCATTTTCTCTTTTTTATTCCCCCCTCCCAGCAATAAAGCCTTCCCACTGCTGAAGATACTACTGGGATTTTTTTCTCACCATTTCTAAGTTCTGAGCCGCGCATCTCTGTCCTTTCACAAGTGGAACCTTGTAGCTATGGAGACGAAGGATGTTAAATCCAAGCTGAAGATAGTATTTGGGGGGGGGGGATCGTGGTTGCTACATGCATCTTCAGTGATCTGCTGCTTTCTGCCTCCTGAAGTCTTCCTACTAATAGCCAACAAGTAATAAATCACCAGGCAAACACAGAGGGCACACGCTCCCACTCACAGCCTGGGCCAGCACGACTGCATTCAGTACAGGCTCCTGAATTTCCACCACAAGTAAGAATCCCAAGGAAAATGGGATAAAACACGCTGAGTCCTGCAAACTTGTGCACCAGCTGAACTTAACCTGAACAGAGCAGCTGGGTAGAAGTGCTGCGGCACTGCGCTAGCACCTGGAAACCAGGTGAGCTGGGGTCCCCTTGTGTTTAAAGCTGTGTGTAACACTCGACAGCAGCAGGAAGAAATGTACGCCATACCGACCTGTTACTGGACCTGCTAGGACTCTTTGCCCTTTTATTTATCAGCCATAATGCAAATTAGCTGAATTTCAGTCTCCCAAACAGCATCCCTTGGCTTTTGTGCACTGAAATCATGATCCAAATCTTGTTACAAGTTGGGGTTTTGCTACAGGGGCTTTCAGTTAGGGCACAGGGATTCAGCTGTCCTCCAAACCATCTTGTAAATCACACCGAGCAGTACTGAAGCTAATGAAACTTCCGTGGCATTAAATAATGCGAGCAAGAAGAAAAGACAGCCTTTCGGGTAAAATTAATGCTCCTGCTGACCGCCAGAGAGAATTCCAAGTAACTTTGTTTGCATCCGTTACTTTCTACTTGTGTTGTTAACAGGAAAAATAAACCAAAAACCAAAATCCCACACCTTCAATGACACAATACTAGCCAACGTGACAGGGGTATGACAGGTGCTCTTCCCTTTGTGAAGACAAAACCACTCCAGAGACAGCAGCCCCACACACTTCTGCTTTCTTCCTTCCCCTTAGCTCTGTGGTCCAAAATCTGCTAGGGACATCAGGTGCCCAACACAAGGCGCCTTGCAGAAGCCCTATTTTCTCCAAGTGCAAAACATCCACTTTTCAAAACTCAGGATCCCGAAACTGCAGCTGCTGAACGCTGCTCGGTGTTTGCATCATTCATTCTACCAGGCTGTCAAGCTGCTTAAAATCTACCGTCTACCACAGTCCGTGCAATTTGTAAAAATAAAAGTCATGAATAAAAGTCAACAAGCACATTGAGAAGGTATTCGGGTAGGATGCCCACAACCAGGGTGGACAAACCCACCGTGGTCCCCTAAAACCACATCACGTGCAGGGTTGGGTAACGAGAACTGAGATGGGACCGCGCAAACCCTCCTCATCGGGTGTTTTTAAGCAACTGTATTCACAAGTGAAAACATTTCCTCCATACACGTTAATAGTGCCAGTGACAATACAGCAATAAAAAATAACAGTATTTTCTTCCAAAACAACAGACAAAAGAAGCACCAGGAACTTTTCCTATTTGGATTTCCCATGCACTTGCTAAGTCAAAATAATATTGCGTGCCTAGGACATGAAATTATTGACTCCAGTAGAGTTGGGTCTCAAGGTAAGCCTTCAGTTTCAACAAAAATATATGAAACAAGTAAGAAATCTCTCTCAACCCAGAAATTTGTAGCTGTATCATTCAACTTTGGGCCTTTGCAAGGCTCATGTTCAGAAAAAGCTAATGAGGAAGCACGGATGTTTGTGCTTATCCAGCAAAACAAGCACACGCTCAACGCCAAGGCTGTGCTGCAGTCCTGTTGCCCCCAGGTTTATTCCTGAACCACACAGAAAATGCAGAAAAGCTTAGGCATTAGTGCTAAACACATCAGAAAACCCTCAAAATTTGACTTGGGGTCTGGAGTAGAGAGGTTTCCGTGCTTATTTTTCAAACAGAAAAGGTTAACTCCTCTGTTTCTAGTAATTCACCAATACGGGACTCTTGTGGTCACTGATAATAAAATGGGAGCAATTGAGAAGAGCAACACTCCTGATACCTTAATCATAGCTGTTTGCTTCAACTTCATCTAATTCTTTCAGTCTGAATTGTTCAAAAATCATCGCCGCCACTTCCCTGATTGTTATAATTTAATGAGATAACCTCTCATAACGAGCAAACCCAATAGCAAAAACAACTCATTCATCTTTCTAGCATTTAGAGACACCTCAAGAGCTTCAAACATTTACCTCTCCTTCCCAGCAGCTGAAATGGTTTTAGGAGGATCATGGTTCATACCTCGCATTCCCTGGAGCCAGAGATGGTATACGTGCAGGGCCCAGATCCATTAACGGATACATCCATGGTCTCAGAGTTTGTTGGCTTGTAGTCCACGTAATACTCCTGTAAAGGGGAGTTCATTTGCCTTTCAGACTCTCTGGCCTTTTTCCTGCGCCTCTTCATGAGAGAGTGCTGCTGGAGCTGTTTCATGCTGGCTGGGTAGCGCTTCCACGACACGTAGATAACCAACAAAATCATGGCCACGGAAAGAAAGAGGGCCACGCTCCCCGCGATTATTTTGTGAAAGGAAACGTGCTCGTACTCTGGCTCCACTGCAGGCGTCGGGAGGTCTGCAGAAGGGCTCGGCATCACGGATGTTGGCTGATTGCTTTCAAGTTTGGAAACGGTGGGTTTAGGGATAAAGACAGGTCTCTGAGGGGTTTTGGGCGCCTGATAGGATCTCTCGGTAACCACCACCTGGATTTCAGCACAGATATTATATGTTTCCACGGCATCGCTCACTTTTTCGCCCTGGATATGTTTAGGGCCTGCACATATCATAGTGCTCTCTTTATTTCCCTTGAAATTCTTAAGCCAAGTGAACAGAGGGCAAATGCTTCGAGTACATTCCCACATATTTCCGGACAGAGTGATGGAGATGAGCGAGATCCACGTGTTGATGGTCTCCTGAGAGATGTTGGTGAGTTTGTTGGAATCCAGGTTCAGCTTTTGGAGGTTGGGGAGGCACTGGAACGTCCCGGGCTCTATCCCTGTAATGTCATTTCCTGATAAATCCAAGTTGTGCAAGGAACTCCAAGTCCACGTTAACCCTTGGCTGATAGACCGGATCCTATTCCACTGCAAGTAAATCGAGCGAAGGTTGAAGAGGCGGGGGAAGTGGGCAAAATTGATCTTAGAAAACTGGTTGTGCTCCAAATGGAGCTCCGTCAACTTCAAAAGGCCAGCGAAAGCATTACGGGATAAGCTCCGCAGGCGGTTGTAGCCCAAATCCAGAAAATCGAGGTTTCGGCAATCTTGGAAAACTCGGATGGGCACGGTCTTCAGCGAGTTAGACCGCAAATGCAAGATCAAGAGTTTACGGAGGCCCTTGAACTGCTCGGACTGCAACACCTGCAGCTTGTTGTACGAGAGGTCCAGGTTGCGGAGGTTGGGGACCGGGTGAAACGTTTTGTTGTGCAGATGGGTAATTTTGTTGGAGCTCAGAATTAATTCCTTCAGCCTGCGGATCCCCTGAAATGCATCCTCATCCACGGAGCTGATGTAATTATGGTCAAGATAAAGCCATATGAGCTGATTCAGGCCCGCAAACTGATTTGATTTCAGCTTCTGAATGCTGTTGTACCGTAACGATAAGCCTTGAGACCCTCCAGAAATATTCTGAGGGATGTCTCTGAATGCGTGAGATTCGCAGTACACAATCTTGCCATCGCATCTGCAGTTCTTGGGGCAAGCTCGCTGAGCCCCCGCAAGCATAACAAACAGCACCATAGGAAGTAGCACTAACACCACACTCATGCCTCTCAGCTGCTTAATTAAATGGAAACCTACAATATTAAAAAGAAAACAAATGTGCATTGTAAAGCTATTAAAATAAATCACCAGCAGATTACTAACGTCAATGGGGTTTCTAATAAAGCTTTAGCGAAGCGGTGGATTTGGAGGACAACCTGTTTGCATCCAGTCTTGCACTTTTTGTTGTATAAATGCCTGTCCTTTGAGTTTCTGGCTTGCCATCTCTCCTACCTGCACCATCACCAGTCCTGCTCGTGTTATTCAATTACTTTTGTGTGATTTATGATCCCTTAGAAGGACCAAGAGCCTGTTTTCTATTCGCTTTTCTCCTGTACATCATCTCTCAATGTTGCTGCTATATCCTTATCACTAGATGCTGAGGTTTTAACAATAAACATATTTGTCAAGTCACTGTGCTGAATGCTCCATAGTGCTGGAAAGGAAATGAGCCAAAGCTTCTGCTATTTACGTGGTGCTAAATATGTTCCTCAATAAAAGCAATTGCAAGTTCAATTCCTCCAAAAATTTCTGCAAGGAGTCAGAAATCTACTTATAATAAAGTTCAATCCATCTTTAAAATAGGTATTTATTGGAAAATTAAAAAGTAAAGGCTCTACTTTTTGCACTAAGTCATTTTTTTAAGACTAGGTTTAAGTTGCTCATTATTTTCACATACCTAAAATATATAGAGATGTACAGAAAAAGTTCAAGCATAGAGGGAAGTATGCTATATAATGCTAGCATGGGACCTGAATACCAAGCTAACGTTAGACGACATTTCTTTAAAATGAGTCTTAGCCTTAACACATATTGATTTGAAGTTATCTACATGTAGCTGCAAATACCTACACATTTCCTGCTCTGGGTATACATTTATTGCATATCCTCTCTGCAAATATACATGCAAATACTTGCATATAAACACTGCCTTAAGAGCAGCAAAACACAGAAAGTTTAAAGGGGTATATTTGGATTTCAGCTCTTCCACAGCTCTATTGATTTTAAGATTTTTGCATGTCAAAATTCTCACAGAGCACCAACGCTGTTGCATGACCACGGTGGTATTTTCTACATTCCTTGAATAATTACGAAAGGGGTTGCAGGGGGCTGTCAGAAAATCCAACACACACGCACGCTTTCCTTAGCCTGCAGTGATTTGAGGGCTGATGCCTCTGTCCAGAGTTGCAATCTTGCTGGGAATTAAGATGCATTTTCCCAACAGGAAATATTTTAAGGGCTGGGATCTCCTTGATAAATAATTACTTTATTATTTGTTGCAAAACCATCCTGCTTTTTTGCTGCAGTTATTTAATCCGATTTTAAACCAATGGGCAATCTACGAAATAATTCCTAATCTAAAATGTCCCTGACTATGTGTCTCTGCCATTCACTTTAATGGTTAGATTTTTTATTTAAATCCTCATTTTTTTGCTACTGCCTATGTGCCAGCAGCAGCAGCCAGCTAGAAATATGTTCTTGCTGTTACAGACTTGGGGGCTGGGGGGAAGGAGGGAGGGAAATAAACCTGTCACACTTGAAAAAATAAGACTGGCAAATGACTGCTGGAAATCCAGCAGCAATATTAGGGGTATCTTTTCAAAGACCAAACAAGCCTTTTCAGAACCACCTATACAACAAAATCCCCCCCTCCCTTTCTGCTTCCCACATACCGCAAAGTGTTAACAGCCCTTTCTGACAGCCTGAATAATGCCGCTACAGGCTCATCGAATATGAATATAAAGCCAGGAGGAATTTGGTGTGAGCCTGCCTCATGCATGTATGCACTTCTCTGTGTGTCTGCAGGTGTGTGGGTGGGTTGCACAGACAGCCAACGTGCTCCCCACAGCCCTGAACTCCGTGCATGCGTTTACAGATTAATCACATATAAAACCACTGCAGGAGGAAAGGTGTGTTGGGAGGGTGGGGGGGGGAATACATGATCTAAAAATACAATAGCAAGTACAGTGAGTCACCTGGCAAAGGAATGCACTGCTGCTGTTTAGGCTGTTTTCCTCTCTTGAAGAGCTAATAATCCAACTGAAAAATATACCATACAGCTGCAGCTGTGCTAGCAAACAAACAAGAAAAGTTCACTTACCCATCCTTTTGTCATCAACAAATGCCCTCCTTTTCCTCTCTCCAGCTGTTTTCTTCTCTCTCTTCCCTTTTTTGCCTTCCCTTTGCCTCTCTCTTTTTCAAACCGGTCTCTTTTGCCTTAAACCAGCAGCATCTTCATGTCACAGCACGGTTGCCACTCACATCACCGCCATCCAGCGTGCATGCCAGTAACCCACACAAAGTTCCCTAGAGAGGACAAGCAAGAATTTGGGGGATGAGGAAGGGAAAGGAGAGGGAAGGGGCTGGGGGTGGGGAAGACAGGACGAAGGATGGGGGGGAGTCTGGGAGGGGGGGTAGGGAGGGACTCTAAGCTCTGAGAGCCATTGTGTAAGTCATCAGAGGAGCAGCAGCATTAAGTGGCAATCTGCAAGTCAAAGCTAAGGCTCACCGCGAAGGTAAAGCAACTTCTGGGGGAGAAAGCACAAAATCTTTGCCGGTACCTAGCATCTCTCATTCTGCTGCCTTTTGCCATCGCCAGCCACAGCGATCCATCCTCCAGCTCCCCAGCTCCCGGAGCAGGCAGGCCTCCCGTGCTGGGGGAGAGCCCAGGTTTAAAAGCTCCGCAGGCAAGGTTTCTCCATTTAGCTGGTCAGGTTTAAAGTGTTTTGTAGCTGTGCTGAGAGGCAGCTCTTGTCTAATTCAGAAGGCTTTCCAGAGAGTGATGATGCTTTGGAGCTTGTTGGTGCTAATGTTCTAGTTTGTGATACACTGAGTGCCCTCCACTGGAGAAAACAGATCACACATTAAAGGCATGAACAAGTGCTCCTGTCATTGCTATGCAGACTTTCTCCCTTCAGAAAAGAAAATTAAAGACACAGCATTGCCTTGCCCACAGCCATCCCCCCCCGGACCCCTTCGCCTTCCCCCAGATTATGAAATGTTTAGCTGGGGGATTTTCTCATGACGGGTGTAAAACACTAAATAAAACACCTGGTCCCTGGGTAGCTGGCAACCTGATCTTTCCCTAATCCACCTGACCTGAATATTTGTCTTCGGCAAATTCTGAACTGATTTTGTTTTCCTGCATTCAGGGGGTGAGGACAGGAACGGGGACGTCTGCAGATTAAAAGTGAAAGTCATGTCAAAGGAGGGGAGGGTCAGGAAATGCCCAAACTGACCCTTCACAGCAAAGAAACTTAATGGCACGCACCACATCTGACTGTGAGCATACCGAAAGCAGCTTGCTTTTCCTTTTTCAATCCAAGTGCTTTTTTTTTTTTTTTTTTTTTTCTTGGTCAGAAAAACAACCAAGTTTGTGAGCACTGCAGAGCTGAGGAGGCAGAACTGTGACACCTTTTTTTCTTATAAATCCCCCTTCTCGCCAGCCCCCCCCGGCTCCCAGGCAGGGACTCCTGACGCCCGTCTGGGTTTCGGCAGGCTTCAGCCCCAGCCCTTGCGGTGAGATCCGGGCTGTGCCACTTCCACGGCGTTTCACCTTCTGCTGTGCGTCTGGCAGGCTTACCAGGGCTTGAATTCATTCTCCCTCGCTTCGACAGGAAGATGTCAGAGGGATTTGGAGCCAGAGCAGCACCACGGAGCCTCTCATTACCCCGTTAACCAGCAGCAGCAGTGAATATTCGCCCCGACAGAGGCCCCGCAAACGCACACGTGCTGTTTGGGGTTTCCAAGGCAGCTCGAGCATCCCAAGGCAGCTCTGTGCTGTGCCCTAACACTTGTAACCTGGGCTCCTAAAGCTTATTTCCTCGTGCAGTCTGCTCCCTCTGTCCTGGAGTTTAGATGCCAAAATGGTGGATTTATTTATTTATTTTTAATGAAGTCTGTTACGAACTGACAGTGCATTATTCATTTTTAAAAAATTGCCCCCAGCATCATGCCCACTTTTTTAGAGCCCGTATCGCTTGAGGTTTCTGTGCCCTTCTACTGGTTATTCCACGTTAACACAACAAAAATGAAATCCTACAAAATTCAAGGGCAGACGAGGAGCTCCTCTGTTCAGTTCCATGCAACCCTATTGCCATTATCCCAACTCACCACTGCCCAGCCCCAGCACCTTGCCCCCCGCGGGAGCAAACAGGCTGGGACACAGAATGGGCAAAGTAGTCAAACTCCATTTAAAAAATAAAAAAATAATTAAAAAAAAAATAGAAGCCAACTCTTTTTCCCCTCTGTCTGTATCCCAACTGTAACATATCAAAACTTCCGAATGAAAAATGTTTTTTGTTTGTCCTACTATGAAAATTTGTTGCTATCTACAGATCAGAGCCAGATTTGAATAAGAAAAATCTATTAATCCCTGCTTTTACTCTGAAATGGCCAGCTCTGCTCACACCTTCCTCAAACAAGGTTCGGAACTTCATTACCATAAATGATCTGAAAGGACTTTCTCCAGATCTGTATTAACTGCATCTGCATTACGGTCAGTACCACTTCAGCTAACATTCATATTTATTCATGATACAATTTCCTAATAAAGGTAAAAGCTGAAGTGTGCAGCTATTATACCTCGCGTTGATAATTCTCCAGGAAGAGTCCATTTGAAACTCTGCCAGATCTCAGACCGACCTGAGGAGTGATGTCTAAAGCAACTGAGCAGATTTCCAGGGGATGTCTTTTCCTGGATTCCTGGACCCTTTGATCTCGCATGAAGCTGAAGCAGCGTTGTCATAATCTGTCCTGCTGCCATGCACTTATCGAGGCTCAAAAAAAAATCATATTTCTACAAAAAAAATTAAATAATTTTAGTTTCGCAGAAGTCTTCTGATACTGTAACTGAAAATATGAATTCTGAAACAGGAAGCTTTGATACAGTAGGTAATAAAAAAAAAACACGTGAGCTTTCACTCAACAACATAAGGGGGGTTGGTTGGTTGGTTGTGGGATTTTGTTTGGTTGGTTGGTTGGTTGGGTTTGGTTTTTAAATCTTCTGACAAAAAAAAAAAAAAAAACATTTGACAAAGAAGAAAAAAGATGGGAAACTTGGAATCAATCTAAATAGATGGTTCTGGGGAAAAAAAAAAAAACAAACCTCATCAAGGAAAGGAGGATGAAAATGCCCGTTTGTGGTTTTGTTCTGTTTCTTTGGAGCAGTGAGTGGAACAAGACACAATCTCAGAGAAACCTGAAATGTTCTAAGTGCTTGGCTGATCCTCGTCCAGCTGGCAAAGCCTCCTGCCACCTGACCAGGAGTTACCTAGAGAAATTATCCATACTAATAAGTTCGTGTGCCATGGGATCTATAGTTTCTCTTCCATGATAATGAACCTGTATTTGTCTAGTTAAGTTGGTGATCAATACTAACAGTTGTAATTTTATATACATATTTGTTAAGTGTGCTTGGAATTTTGGCCTTGAGCCTTCCAGCTTACCAACTTGTTTCCATGTACAAAGGCTTAAAAATTCATAGCAACAATAGATTGTATTTACATAAAGGAGCCTACGAGGTCTTTTGGCCTCTCCACGGCATCGCCAGATCCACGTCTGCAAAGCTCCCGACTCGCTCAGGCTGCAAATAGTACTTTTTACTTCCCCTTGATCTACTAAGCCATTAGGGTGCATTCAAGTTGCATTTTCAAGGCTTTACAAATTCATTTAGACTTCTTGGACAGATTTAGAGATTTCAGGCAAAGAAAGAACAATTACAGTCATCCAGCCTGGCCTCCTATAAAATAGAGGACAAGAATCCTCCCAAAATACTTCTACCCCAGACCCATAATGTCTGCGACGATGTCTGTTCCATAAAGATGAGTGGCCTTTCTCTGAAAATCACAAAATACTGCAAGAACTGCCCAATTCCAATGCAGGTTGTTGCTGTGTATAACAATCCTCACTGGTGAAGCGTTTAAGAGCCAGAGCTTTTTGGAGAAATCTCTATTCAGCCCGGTCTATATTCAGGGTCTTCCCCTTACCTCTGTCTGGTGTTTACTCCGAGGGCAGGCACAGAAGCACGGCTCGCCAACTGCACTCTTACATCAGCCACAGCAGGAAAGTCTTGCAGACGCCTTTGCTCCCAACACGTCCTTTTTATCAGGTGCTCGTGTACCCTGACGCACGTGACGTGCAGCCAAAGACACAACCCCAATACCTCCAACCAAAGAATTTTTGCTCTCTGGGCCACCCACACCAGCTGATGTGAAGCACAGACTCAGTCTCAGCTGTGGTGGTTCCAGCTTTGTCTCTGCATCTCACCCAGGAGAGCAGAGCGTGCTCCAAGCCAAGACAGCCCCTAACACCAGCCCCTCTGTTGGATGCTCTTAAGTTTATTTTCCAAGCAGACATTCTCACAGGCACACCAACTTCAGCAGGATGCATTTCCTCTTCATTTAATTAAGGTTTTATTTGTCTTTCCTCAGACATCTAATAACTACTTTATTTATAAATTTATCTGATTAATGACAAATGTCTAATCTCAGCTTTAATTACTTTTGAAGCAGTCAAGAGCCTTAGGAAACCCAATCCAGCCATAAAGAGGCAGCCAGCAATACCCAACTTTCATACTCTACAATTAACTACAACATAACTCCTCAAACGGAAGCCCTGCTTTGCTATCCAAATGCCAATCCCTTAGTTTACACCTCTAATAAATAGTTTATAGGGTCACAAATCGGAACGGGATTTATGGGCAGGATGATAAAGCCAGAAGATACTGAAGATGCTTCCTGCTGCCAGCACTTGGGAGACCTAAAGGCAGTTGAAGCTACAGCAGTCTGACCACCATCCACATTAGCTGGGATGTAGCACGCTGAACAAAGCAGAAAGGAAAAATGCTGACGGTGCTAAGAGAGGTAGAAGCCTGTTCTTGGAAGAGAGCAGGAAACTAGAACATGAAACCTTCCCAACGGTCTGATTCCAGAGAAGAAAAGGAACCGAAGTAGATGTACAGTCTCACCTCCTTCCTTCTGAGAGGAATTATCACGATGACTTAATATGCTGTAATATCTTGGCTGGAGGACGCATCCTGCCCAGCGTGACCCCAGCACACAGGATCAGCACATCCCAGTGGTACGCAGCGTGGGGTTCTGCCCCTTTGGTTGCCCTCTGGTTAAATGTCATTTCACGTTGCAAAAGCTTTTTTTCTTTCTTTTTTTTTTTTTCACCTTGCTGTTATTTGCCAAATCACAATACATCAAGGAATTGATTGAGCAGCGAGGAGATAATCAGCGAGGAGCATCCGAGGCACGACAGCAACTCGCACGGCACCTTTGCAACTGTCTGCAAAGGAACAGCTCGCCTAGGAAAGAATTAACATGCACACACACACCAAACAGAGCAACTAAATGCGACACAAAACCATGCTGATGAGCTCCTCAAGATTAAACTACTTCTGCTTCTCCCTTTGTTGGACGTGGTTGCAATAAACTGGGTCCCCCCAGCCCTGTGCTGGTCATTAACATGTATTTAATGCTCCAAGCCAGAGCAGTGGGGTTTTTGCCCTTGGAAAAGAGTCAGATTAAGGCAAAATCTACAGTAGGGGCAGGCTAACCTGTTAATGGTGATGCATCCTAAAGCTGTAACAGGGTTTTATGGCATTACATAGGGCACAATAGTGAATTTGCTCACAGAACACTTTTTCTGCCATCAAGGTGGCTGCGATCAAAAGGTCTCCCAGAGCTTTGCATTTTAGGACTTATTCTAGGTCAAGAGCACTCAACAGAATGATTTTATAATTGGCATCTTCTATTTTATTAAAGAGAGTGTTTTTTTTCCAGTGCTCATTATCCCTTCCTGTCCTTTTGGAATATTTACATTTGAAATTTCTGCTCCAAAAAACAAGACAATGGCTTTGTCTTTTATCAGTATTTCTACGCATTTTTGTCTTCCTTCAACAGTCATTTAAAATATTGCCCTTGTACAAGGGAAGATTTACAGTCAAAGTTTTGAAGGCATAATCAAAGAAGAAAAAAGAATCTCTCTTCGATCTGTGCTGGAGAGCAGCCTAGAAAACCTAGAAGATCTACTTAGGTGAACCCTTATATGAATATTTTGTAGAAGTTTTATTTAACAAACAAACACAAATTTAATCTGCCTCTGAAACTGTGTGTATTGCTAGGGACTTTGGAATATACAGCCTTTAATATCTGCCTTCTCTCACTGATAGACAAGGCTATAATCACATACTAAGAGATGCATTTTTTTCTTCAGTAAGCTATTAGAAAATAAATTAAATAAAATACCCTACCCCTCAACTGTATCAATTTGATTAGGAGTCTATGAAGCCTTCTTTGAAAACTCCTACAGCTTCTAAAAATACTACAGTGGCTGAAAGAATTAATCACTAAATACAGCCAAGAAACAAAGCCTCTGCTTTTGAGCAGCACTCGTCAGAGCAGTCTGGGATCTTCATATGGTTTTGAAGCCCAGGCCACCTGGGAGAGCTTCGTGCTTCCCTCCTGTGCTACCAGCACAAGCTGGACAGTTTTCCCTGTTCCAGTGCAACAAATACGTACGTGGAATTGAAAAGACAGTTTCCTGGTGATAAATGTTCACCAGAGGGATACCTGACCTCTTTTCGTCAACTGAGAAAAATGGCTAAGGCATTACCAATGGGAAAAACAATAAATAAATAAAAACAACCACCTAACAAAGACCACAAGTAATTCAGCAAGAGAAATCCTAGTTTTGAAAAAAAATAATTCTTACTTTGCTTGGAAAATGTCCACAGCCCCAGATGTCCAAAACTTTCAGACAGTTCTCTTTCATTTTAGTCCTTCGCTGAAAAGCAATTATGCTTTTTAAACTAGCCAGGTTTTGGTCTATGGGACATAATAAACGATCAATAGAAAATAGACAGCATTTTAAGATTATAAAAAAAGAAGATTTTCTTTAAAAATACTTCCCATTAACTTCCTGTGATGGACAGCAAGGGTCCCACTGTTCTTGTTGCTGTACCACTGTAATTTTGGTATAAGGATCCAGGAATAATCTCACACATGAAAATCAACTTTTAATCATATTTCTCTATTTCTCCATAATATACTGCACCACGCTGGTAAGCACATTTAAGATTTTCCTGCAGTTTCTCATAACTGCAGCCAATTGAGTAAAATTAAACTCTACTTAGGATTAGCCAGATAAAATGCTCGGGAGCTGCAGAAAACAGCGGCGTTGGTGCAAGGGAGGAACATGCAGCTGCTGAGCTCTTGTCTACTAAAGACGATAGCAAAGCACCGGTCCACCACTGCTGAATGCTTTGAGCACTTTTGGTGGACCACTCTTGTCAAGCAGCTGGGTTTTGGCAGCAATTGGAGTGGGCATTTAAGTCAGGTTTCATTCCAGCTTTTTCAAAGTGTTTCATTAAAACAGATAGGATTTAAATAAATGAATTCATCCCAAAGGACATCTGGACATCTGTTAGTACCAAAGTAAATTTCTGTTTAGCTAAATCCTCAGGCTTTATCTATCAGATGGATAATCTTCGACATTTATATTCCCTCGCCATTCCCAGCCCCCCATCGTTTGGCACCTGCCAATCTTGGATGTAGGTTCTGGAAAGAGCCCTGCCCATCGCAGGACTATTTATCTGGACCTTGAAAGAGAATAACGGCCCAAATCCTGGAAGGTAACCTTCTAAACCCCAAAAAGTCAGCAATTTTTAAATGCAAGCAGATCCCTCAGAGCTGACTTGTACCACGCCTGGCCCAGCCACTGCAGAAGCCACCAAACTGCCTCAGACTAGTATATTTATCAGAGAAGCAGTAAATATTCAGTCTGAAAGGTATCAAAAATATAAAATTGTTAGTGGAACATTTCTCTCCCCCACTTAGATGGCACTTACTAAATTCAAGATGATGCTGGAGCATGTAATAATATGTCATTTACCCACATCTCATTCCTCTTTTCCACGCTGTGTTTAAGGTCATCATTTCTACTGAAAATGATCCTTGAGTTAGTTAATTGAATAAAAGTAATTCAGATCTGGCAATTGTTAATAAATTTGAAGTCCTGTGATTTGGTTAATCTTTGGGACCATCAAGAGGCTAAGAAGTCACTTGTCTTTATCTCTAATGTTATTAAAGATGGAAACATCTACACTTTGCAGTATGAGGTTGCTGCATTAATGTGCAGTCATTTATGTTTCAAAGTGCAAAATGAGAGTGTTGGCATTCAGGAACGGCAGACGTGACGATTTTTAAATCAAGACAAGATTTACTAAACATGTCCATAACATTGTAACTGAGCCCATTTCAGGCCACAGAGGGGACATTTCACACTCCTCTGGAAGACTTACCCAAGCACGTTAATCAATGGCCATTCATGCAACCGCCTTTCAGTGGGATTTTTTTTGCTTCTTTGTTCCAATGGGGTAGAAGAGGAGGGTTGGAGCTGATGACAAGAAATCTGCAAAGACAAGGGCCCAATGGATAAACACAGTCAACCTCAGAACAAGGTTAATAAAAATAGGGGGAGCAAGGAGGAGAGCGCAAGTTCAAAGCCTTTAAGTCAGCCATGCACTCCAAACGAGATTTCTTTGCAATTAAATGATCAGTCTCAGAGTCTACTCCCCTGCAGTCTTAATCTATGGGTTTTCTTTCTGATGACCTAATATTTGTTTGTTTGTTTAATCTAATTGAATGAAATCATTTATCATCTGTGGAATAAACATCTCACTAAAACTCTTCACTGCAATCCAAATAAACTTCCCTCCTTTGTCTAATTTTACCAGGTACTTTATTTCTAAGCTCAGGCTAAAAATGAGTATCCTTTACAGCAACACTATTTGGGAAGTTTATAAAGAGTTAATATGATGTTACTACATATGTTAATACTCTTAATTGGCAGTTGCAGTCCTACCTATGATTTATAATGATGTTTTAACCATCTCTAACACCTACAAACCATGCATGCAATTGCTATTAAGCATTTGTTAGCCCTGCATAAATTACATACAACTACAGTCTTAATATGAAATATGATCAGTTTCCCTCTAAAGGTGCAATTTTCATTCTACATTCTTCTTCTATACACGGCACATGGAAAGTGCTTAAGTGCAGCAAAGTGCTGTTGTGTAGCGGGAGAAACAACACTATGAATCTGAAGAAGTGCAAATTCCAAGAAACAGCTCAGTGACAAGCACAGAGCGGGGAGTGGGAAAGACAGAAATAGGGAAAGGTTTCTTGATAACATCTCTGCAGTTTTCCTAAGGCTAAGAAGAGACCGTAAGAAAATACCACGTCATTACTTTTTGTCATCCTCTTCTATTTTAAAAGCCCCAAATTATCCAGGCAAAATAAATACATAAATAAATAAAATTCTCCAGCCAGCAGCACCACAACTGGCTAGCTGCAATACAGACTTCCATGTTGTCCTACCAGCATCCTTTACTTCAGGAAATGAGCGCTGGGAAGATCATTCCACCTCCAATGCACAAATCAAACTGTTGGCAGAGCTCGTGAAGAGGTCAATGAGACTGCTTACAGCAGAGCCAGGTGTGATGGTGCTTCAGCAACACGTGCGTTTGTCCAGGAGACGCTGAAGGAGGATGACCAACTGATTTCCATACTAAGCATCAGACTGCCACTAGCCAAGCCTGGCTGGAATCAGAGCAGCCTGGACCCAAACCAATGACCTCCTTTAAACGACTATGTCGATGCAATCCCCAAGTGCTATTGAGGCAGAGAGATATTTAATTAAAATATCAAGAATAAGAGACTCTTCCAGCTGGTCAATTATTCTACACAGGACTGACTGTGCACTTCATTAAGAGATTGTTACCGGGATGAGACACGTCCATGTTATTGGAAATTGCACCTTTAGCAAATTTCTTCCCAGCTCTGGGATTTGGTGAGAAGTGGTTGCTAGAACTGCCCACTGAAGGGAACCTCGCTCCACGTTTGGAGTCCAACGAAGCTCCTGAATGGAGGATTTTGTCATGGGTGCATCGTTTGCTTCCAAATATACAAAGTATTTTGCATACTAAGATGTTTACATTTCCCAGCACAGAGCAGAAAAGGAAAATGCTGTTGATGCTCTCAGCATGGAACACCAGTGCACAAAGCCTGCTCCAATAACATCTTGCACAGACACCTGGAATCTTGTACTTTTCCTAAAATGCCACATTTTACTCTCTTTGGTCCCAACTACACCACCACCCCATCAGACACGCTTTCAACCTACTTAGCATTATCCCCGATGGAAGTTATTGACACCTTCAATTAGCCTGTCTGGATTTCATGTAAATATCTTCAAGTCATTTCTCTTCAGATGAGCCTGGAAATTCTACAGGCTACAAATGTGTACAAATGCTCTAAGCTAATCTGGCGCATTTTGAAAGAGACAGATGTGTTCACACTCGATGCAGACTAGGTGACGTACGCACACAGATAAACAGGAGTCTATGTATGGAAACGGGCACGTGTATTTTATGAACTAGATTGCACATCGAATTTTGCTCAACATACTTTGCACGATGCCACTGAAATGAGCATGACTGCAGACATCTGTATGAAGTTAATTGGCAAGTCTTTCAAAACATGACTTTACAAGCAAAAACAGTAATTATGGGGGCCTGATTTAGTGATTTCTAAGGTACCTATATTGAGTTTTAACATGAGTCTTAAATGAGTGCCATTTAAGAACATGATGGAAATTGGACCCTTCTTGCCTAAAATATTTTAGGCGAGTTTCCTGGAAAGCAGAGCATTGGGGTGGGTACAGTGGCAGGTGCAGGAGGACAGACATTGAGGGGGTTTGCATGCATGCATTTCAGTTCTCCAAAGGAATCAACCTGTCTCTTTACTACATTTTAACTCATGGTGGGCATTTTTGTAGGGCTAAGTCTTCAGTACAGAGATACGTGACCCAGCCAATAGTAACAATTCAAATCACAGGATAAAACACTATGAACTCAGAGGAGGTTTTTAGGCAAATGAGAACATGTTTCACTATATCAGCTTGGACAGGACTGCCTTACTTCTTATAGTTTTCAAGTCCAGAGGAATAATTTGGTGGTAAGGCCTACTTTGAATTGGAATAGCCAGGCTGCTTTCAATTCCCTTCTTTTAATCTGGCCTCATCCACAATGGCTGATACAGAGACAGGAATCAGAAATCAAATGCTGCTAATAAAGCTAGCATGAATCTTTGTTTCAAGGGCTACTGAACTCAGACCTTGGCTTTTCCTTCCCCCCTCTCTCCCCACTGCTAGTAAACTATGAATAAATTAGCAATTGGAGTGTAATGGCTGGAGCAACTTCATTAATATACTGTCATCCTGCGCAGAGGTACAACTTCTGACATTGAGACTCTAATGTCCTGTGAATTATTGATGGAAATACATACATTCAAGTTCCCATCTTCAACTCTTCATATGTGAAGCATTTGATCGTCAACATTTGGCTGGTACATTAAAACCAGCATGCAATAAAACCCTTTCTGGATTCCTCAATGTTCTTCCACGCTTGTCTCAGTTTACCATGAACTTATTTATTTTAGCATAGCACATGCAACCAGCAACACTGTTCCCCGAGCTGTATGCACGGAGCCACATACACAGGTAAGAAAAAAGAGAACTTAACCAAGCAAAGGTGCAGAGGGAAGATGACTGTCTCCCCATTTAACAGATCAAGAACTGAGACTTCAAAGGACTGACATGCCCAAAGCCTCACAAAATGTCTCTTTGATGCATAAAATGACTTTGAACAGAATCTGCACCTTTTCATATTCCACCCATGGCTTACCCATGACCACCTTTCTTGTCAGCCAGGCAAGCGCCCAAGTATAAAAACCCTCCAGGATGCAGTCAAGTTCCCTAATCGTGGACCACATTAAATACTGTGGATTTAAGAGCCATGTTAACCATGAGCCACTGAAAATAAAAAAAATAAAAAGAGGCACATAGTGATAAGAGAAGAGGCAACAAACACAAGTCAAGACGCAGGAAATATCTTCATGGGATGATTGCTCACAGAGTTTGTGGAATCTCCACCATCAGAAATACTCAAAATGGGACTGGATGCGGGCTAAAGGAACCTGACCTAGTTGAATTGCTTCAAACAGAAGCGGTTGGAATATGGATGGCCAGAGGTCCCTTCCCACATCAATTACTCAATGAAAGGAAAATAAGCACCTGGAACTTTAAGGGTGAATTAGATACATACCTTAATGCTTTCATATAACTCTATCAGGCACCACTCTGTGTTTTCAGTGAGGAAACAAATCTGTAAATCACGACCGAATTTCTCCATGTGACGCCCTCATATGAAAGGATAGGTTTTCAGATGTGGAGTACCTCAAACTGGAACCTGAAATGCAAAAAGAAAGCTCTCAGCACTCAATAAGCTTAATTCGTCCAGAAATCTGAATGACGGGAGAGGCAAATAAACAGCAGATGAACTCTTCAGAAACAATACACAGCTAATTCTCAGTTAAATGAAAGATTCCAACTGATTTTAATTGAATATTTTATTGGATTTCTATTTGAGTGTATTCAAAATAAGAAGTCTCCCCAAATTGGATTTTTTCTTTGATCAGCCTTGATTCCATCTGACATACACAACCTGGAATACCCAATCCATTAATCCTCGCTACAGTTTCCAGTTCTTGAGGAGCTCACAAAGGCTTTCTCTCCCTTGCTGCCCTTTTTTATACTCTTCGAACCCTGTTCACAGGGAGTTTCCAATCTACAGAGAAGATTCATGACTTAGATGACCAAACTCCACTGACATTAGCATCTTTTTTTTTTTTTCCCCCACAATACGACTAATAGTGGGAAAAGACTGGCCTCCATCTAACTGTATATTGAAATTCTACACAGGCCACAGGAGTACACCCGCATCACTGACAGTGTGTGGGACTGCCCTTAAAAGACAAGAGAGATGGGCAGGTGACGAGGGAAGATTTGCAGAAGGCCTCGCTCCTACAAGCCCACCCTAACCCCCTGCTCAGGTCCTGCTGTGGGTGCAGGGACCCGAGTGGAGGCATCTGTCACAGCTTTCTCCCACAGCTGCACTTCTAAATGCCAGCTGTAGTACCAAATCTGTTTCTTCTCAGCATTTGGAATCTGAGCAAAGGTAATTTCCTTTCTTAGCCCTCAATTAAGGCATGAAAGACTGAGAATGGCAGCCTGTAGCTGTTCCCCTTCTGAAAACTTTAGTAGAAGGCACTGGGATCCTGCAGCTGCTGCTGGTCATTTTCCCTGCATCATTAACTTCTCTTCCCCTCTCATGCGGTGGAGTGGGATCACAGCTGAAGGGTTCAGTCAGATCAGAACTTTCTGATCTTGCTCTCTCTGTCCCTATTGATGTCACCATGGCAGGTACACCTGCTGATCAAAGTTAACAAGCGCGTGGCTCCAACATCACCAATTTGCTCCCATTCACAGCACTCAGAGGTGTCCTACTGGAGGCTTTCCTGGCTAGGAAGAACGATGTTATTCATTTTACTCACAGACTACAGCACAGCCTTGAGGTTTCAACCCAATGCAAAGCCTCCCTGAGGATACCCAAGCTCCACAGTACCTTCTCTGTGCTTTGCTATTTATCTGATTGAAGTACAGTGTTATTTACTGTTTGCATTGCGATGGCATTTAGAAGTCACTGTGATGGGCATGGGTACAAATTGCTGTCCAGACAGATGAAAAGACAGCATCGTCCAAGGAGCTAAACTGCAAACAAAACGCTGAGGGGGATGGGAACAGACAACTGTGTTCTGACCACATAAAAGCAGGAAACAGAACTGATTGGCACAATGGCAAGAGAAAAATATCATCTATTTGTGCTTTTTGTGGGAAGGAAAAAAAAATGAAAGGAATTTCAGGACAAACAAGGAATCATTCTTAAAAAAAATACAAATCTCAACTCAGGGATTCACTTGGAAGAACATCATTCAGCAGGTTGTGGAAATGTATCTTTCATGTTCTGCCTTATTTAACAGTACTAACTACTGCAACTTATTGCCACAGGATCTCATTAACCTATGAATCAAGATTTTATTTTTTTAAAAACACAACTTTATAGTGATTACCCATGCCTTCAAATTAATAAGGAGAAAAGCAATATTCAAGTATTTCAAAAGAGGGCTAAATCTTCTTATGTACATCAACCTTTTATTAATGGGTGCTGGAGGGAATATTTCCTGGTGGAGAAATCATCCTTTACCTACTGCAGCACCGAGTACACCTTGTCCTGAAGGAGGAGTTGGGAAGAAGAATATGGGAACAACTGGATCATTTGTGTCAGGCACAGGGGACATAGTGTTTGACACCCTTCCAGGGCATTATGTTACAGAGGCAAAACATTCTGGCATCAGTAGTCTTCCTCTGAGACTGCTCCAAGCAAAGCTAGAGCACACAGCTTGTACGTGGGTGGCCCCAGCACCATGCTCTGGGTGTCCCGGCTTCAGCAGGGGCTCAGACCAGGCGGCCCCAGAGCTGCCTCCCAGCCCTAACCATGCAAGTTGTACAAGACAAAGCTTCTTGCAAATTTCCTTCTGAAAAACTTGCTTTACTCAAAGCCTTAAGTCACTGTGAATGGGGAGGTGAAAAAAAGGCCTGGAAGCTCTGAGGGCAGGCATGAAGTGGGGAAGACATACCGAGTGCACCAACAGGAAAACTTTACCTTGTTGCTCCTCACTACCACAGCTCTTACCAGCGAGGTTAAAGCCTTGTCCACAGCACATTCTCCAGCCGCTGAGCATCCTTAAACATGACGGACACCAAGGGCACTCAGCACATCTCACGACCAAGCCTTTCTTCCCCGGAGCAGTTACCAAAGGAGCTTCTTGCACAAGCACCGATTACCCTTGAAATAAACAAGCAAACACATTACCAAAGAGACTTAATGTCGCAGTTTTAGAGCTTAGAGACGATTTACAGTCCTGCAGTAGCACACGGATGTTTTCAGAACAAAACTGAAATTAAACCTTAAGGTTGATTTATGGAACCAGGAAGCTGAATTTCTGAATGCTGCTGTCACGCATGAGACAACTCAGGCCACGTTCAGGCTTGAGTTATACAGGAGTAAATCTGAGCAGCAGACAATCCTCCCCACTCCATGTCTGCAAAAAAAGCTGTGGAAAACCTCTCTCTGTTTAGTAATAACTCCACCTCTATCACCACAGGCCTTCCAGCATCTCTCCCTCTCATTGCTAAGGGCAGTGGCACAAAGATGGGATCTTCTGAGCTTAGCTGCTCATTCCCACCTGGAATTCTGTGGGTTTGCCATCGAAGCCACGGCGGCATCAAGCACTGCGTCACACATGGGATTATTCTTCTGGGGAGCCCTGTGGCTCTCATCTGTTTTATTTACGACGTTTCTGGTAAAGCCTTCTTAGAGATCCGGAACTGTATGAAACAAATAACAGGGTATGTGCTCTAAGCTGTTATCTGGAGCTCGCAGCAAGGCTACCTACTGATTTGACCCTACCATTTTTTTCCTGAGTTAGGCAATTTGGGCTTTGTACAGCTGCTTGGACACGCGACCCATTTCAACCATCAGCGGCTGCTGGCAGGCTTTCAGTAGGTGACACGTTTTTAATACATCTGCTATTCTGTTAGCAGAAACCCAAACCACTTACAAAGCTAACAAGTACAGACAAACGGGGATGAAGCTACTTGAAAAGTAAAACATTAGCCAAAAAAAAAAAAAAAGGAGTCTTAGAGCACCAGCAATGCACACCCCCTTTATCTACATGGTTGTCAAAGGAAATGCTGTTATTCAAAGTGGCGGGTAATTGTCTGAATGTTTTCATCCTCCAGGACTTAAGACTGCACTGAACCACAAAGCCTTGCTTGTAGAGAAATGTATTGTAGTTGAAAAATACCGTCCCTTTAGTATTCTGCTGCGTGTACTCGTTTTGAGTAAAAGCAAGCAATCACGCAGTCTAGGAGACTGTCACTGATGAACCCTGAAATAGCCATTTAGCAGAAACCACAAGCAAAAGCAAAAATAAAGGTCATTTATTTAATTCTGAAATTTACCTCACTCCTTGCATTGTACTAAATACGCTATTAAGGATGGAAATTAATTGAAGTGGATGCACATCCAGCCAACCAGGGAAAAAAAAAAAAAAAAACACCTTTTATTTGCTTCTAACCTTTCTTATTTTCATGACAATGTCTGCATTTTCTCTCTTTAAAACACAAACAAGTCAATGTAAGCATGGCTGGAAGGCTAAGATGATTATGGGATAATTCGTGTTTGCAAGACCAAACAAAATCAATTGCAATTGTTTAGGAACCAAGCACATTAAATGGTGGTGAAAAGATATTTGCTGGACTCTGACAACATGGCTTTTTTAAATCCCAACAATGAGAAGGGATAGACTGACAAAAACCCTTAGGAACTGGTTCAGAAATGTGCTCGCTATCCTATCTGCAGCGGTAATGCAGGGAGTCATCTGTATCTGCTGCAGCTGAAATACAAGTGGATCTTGACAATATTTAAACAAAAAAGTCCCAATCCCTCCCCAAAAAATTGTATGAGAGATTGCCTGACTCAGGACGTCTATTTAATTCTCTGGTATACCAGATTAAACACAGAATTACTCAATTAACTTCGGATTAATTATGCCTCTCGGGTAAACATGCTACCTGTCATCTGGGCTAGCACAAGGCGTTGAGTCACAGGGTATCAGATCGAACCCCTCTCACCCTGACCAGAAGACCTCTTGTCGCTGATCAAACCCTTTATCTGCATTTTTAACCAAATTCCTCTGCTGATGGGGTGCTCATGAACTGGGGTCACACATGTCCTAGGAGAAAAACTCCCCTCGGGTACTTCGTTATTTATTTTATGTTCCCAGGGGTTTCTGCTGCATGTACAGAAAACACTGACTCTGCCCTCAAGTTTGTAAAGCAAACAGATACAAACTTGCTGCTGCACTTTATTTTTTTTTTTTTAAATAAGAGCTGCTGGTTCTTAATGGGCTCTCAAGTAATGTGTCTTGGTTTAATTATTTATGACGATGCTTGATGGTCTCATTACTAGGTCATACATGACCTCTGGGTAGTGTCTTCATCCTTCCAGATTAATAAGTTATTGTGACACAAATAACTTTGGCAATTACTTCTTCTTTAGTGCCAGAGAGATATGTATTTTTTGCTCAGGAAAAAGGTCGATTTTAACAAACACAAATGTCCTTTAAAAACAGACAGTACCTTCACACTCGAGAGGCCAATTATTCATTCTTTATTCATTTTTTTTTTTAATCCCAGCTCCTGCTTTCTATGACTTGGGCGAGTTGTGAGGGTTATCTTGAGCAAGATCCTTTAGATAATCTGCATGAAAAGCCTAAGGAATCCTTTAACTCTTTGTCAAACTGTTGTAAACTCTGTGCAGTGTCAGGAAGCACCCCTTTTTAAGGTGCTGATTTTTAGTCAAACTTAAAAATTAGTATCTTCCAGTAATTATCTTCAGAACTCCTTCATAGTATTGAATTACCCACTCTTTAAGGACAGCTAGATTACAGAATATCTGCAGTGACAAACTGGAAATGACAAACTACTGCAGGAAAAGAAAAAACAACCACTCAAAACACAAATTAAGAAAAGTCAAAGTGTAGATCCAACTCTGCTTTAATGCAGATCAAACTCTGCATTATTTCAGTGCAGAAACACTGAACAATATTACATACGTATGTAAGTATTTAGTTCCTCCAGTAGTTATCTAAATAATGCAAGGTGGGTTTCTACTGAAGCTGAACGGAGACAGTAGAGTGGAGGATTCCAAAATTAGCTCCTGAAACAAACCATTTTTTATTTTTTTTTTTTTCCCTGGTGGTAAGACCATGTTTTGAATTGAGATTTTTCACTTGACAATTTTCAGCTGACACAACCGCTGCCCCTCGGCAAAGGAAAGGATACTCCTGGCCGTGTCCTCTGAAGAGCAGAGACGTCTCCCTGGGGTGCTGCATTATTTAGGCACGGGGCATATTCATCAGAGGGCTGACAAAGAGGGATATTCTCTGTGAATTATTTTCAGAGATTACTTTCAGCATCTGATCATCCCCTTTTGTGTCTTTGATTTTCCTTCTCAGAAGCAAACTGCAATTGGCAGGTTTCATGTTCAACAGTGATGAGTTCCTTCATCCTCTGAGCCTGACTTTGCAGGGCTGTCTCATCTGTCCCCTGCAGGACTGAATTTCAGGGCGATCCTTTTCAGGCAGGGCAAGCTCTTGATGCATCAAGCAACAATGTTCAAGATCATTCTAAGAAAAGCATTCACGGAAAGGAAGCGGAGCTGCATTCCCAGGCAGCCGGCAAAACTTCTCATCTACTCAAAGGACAGAGGTCAAGGGAAAAAAAAAATAATCTTTAAAAACACGTCTTTAGTCTGACTTTTCCCATCTCTGGCCAAGAGCTCTAAGGCAGGAAGGAGGTGGTTATTTAGCTGGAGTGCTTGAGGCTTCACCTACCCCAGGCACCTCTGAAAATCTCACTCATCGCTTTCCTTTGGTGCTAGTTCCCATTCCTGTGGTTGTTTGTCAATCTATAGAAGCCCATCATTTGGAGTTAAATTCTCACCTAGCATGAGATTACACTCAGCAAAAAATGCCTTCAGGGGGGAAAAAAAGCACAAATCCACTAGAAGAAAGACGCTCCATAACCGAGTCAACATTCAATTGTGATTATGAATGTGCTAAAATGCTGACCACCCACACTGGTCTGGGAAAAAAACAACAATAACGATGAAAAAACATCAAACCACCACCACCACTACACAAACCAGCTTGGGAAAACCCACCAAAAGCATTCAGCAGATTGGGGTGAGCCTAGAAATGTGGTTTCTATTTCTGTCCGCATTTTGCCAAGTTCCCTCCCCTACCTGTTCTCACCTTTCGTCCTACTGGAGCAAGGCTTTTCTCAACCAGTTATGCTAATTTATGCTGTGCCAGCAGCTAAGCACATGGAGCACAAATCACATCCAGAGAATCCCCAGGAGATGTTCCCTATTGAAAAGGAACTGGCACGAGACACCCATGATGCGTGCTGACTTCTGTTGAGGCTGGTTTATCAATAACAACCTTTGAATTTTAGGGAAAGCACACGCAGAAGTATGCTGAGAAGTGTTTAACACGGCTCTTCTCACCAGTGCTTACTCGGTAATGGCATGTTCCTTGGGGAGCTGAGCACAAAACCCCACAGGAATCCCCGCAAGCTCTTCCATGGTGAGCAGCATCTAGGAAGTTAATAAGGTTGTCTCACATTTATAAAAATAGGCATTTACCAATTGTGAAATACTTCTGAAAAGGCTGCCTTGGTCTATTATTTAAGATTACAGATGCTGCAAAACCAACAACACGTCAGGAAATATATTTTGTTAATGTGTTTATTTACCTGAGAGACTGGAAGTGCCCCCTCAAGACCATGTCAGGTCTTAAAAGTTTTTATTAAAATCAAACATAAAACCTTGTCGTTATACTCATCATCTAGTCAAGCACTTAAATGGCTCCTGGGGGGGGGTCTGCTCTAGCCTGTCCTACACTTCATACCATAAATTCAGCAGAAATGGTCCAGAGACTTGCTTTTTTCTCCACTTTTAATTAACAGGGGGTGGGTGAGTGGGTGAGTGTTGCACTCGGTTTACACAGCTGCCCAAAATACATGCCAACATTGCAGCTAAAATTAACCAGTTGTCAAAACTAGTTATTGTCTTGAAGAAGAATAAAAACAAGAGTGAGATTCTAGAAGAAAAAAGGAAAAAGAGCATGAAACAACAAAGCTCTTCTCCTCCCCTTTCCAAACTAATTTAAAAAGCTGATCTCAAGCACAAGACCCTGGCATTGGAGTCCCTCCTCTCCCTGATTTTCACAAGGCAAATGTGATGACAGGGGTGGGTGGCACAGCACCAGTCGTTTCCAGGGTTTCCTTGCTCCCATCCCATTGAGCAGTTAAAAAAAAAAATCAGCGCACGTCTTGGATGAGGACTCAGGAGCAAAAGTAAGTTCAACTGGGGAATAACTATTAGATGAAAACCCCTGGTTTGGAGGTCTGGGGAACTGGAACAACCTCTGTAACGTTCTCCATATTATCTCCAAATCACAAGTGTTTTTGCAAAATGTGCTTCAGCTCTTTAATTTTCCAACAGTAATGATGAAAAATTCCTTTCAGACTTTCAACTTGACGATCGCAGATCAATCCCTCAAAACTCCAAGGCTATGACTTGCATCCCTTCAGACATGTTTCCATTAAAATGTAGTTTCCTGAAGGATTAACAACACGTACAGCTCATCTAACAGCTACATCACCTCATACATACCAGAGAGAGAGATGCGAAGAAAATGGATACCTGGGTTCCAACTCCATCAAAGATTAGTAGGACTTGCCAAACTGAGTCCCTGCTCACTTCTGTCTTAGCTATATCAAAAAGGGATATATGCATTTGAAATGTGCTTCTCATTTGAAAAGATACTGTAAAAACATACCTGGGTTCGTCTTGTTACTGCCACTGACATAAAACTTGTCAAAAGGGCCATCCTGCACAGGCAGCTTGGGGCCTTCTCTCAGGAGCACGTCACAACAACCAGATGACGCCGTGATTTACTTGACACGCAGTCTGCCTCCCTGTAGATTTTCAACTCGTAATAACGGCCCGCTTGCATTCAGAAAAATCCGGTGTTTGTCGAAAGGTTCTGCATATCGCTTCCATTTAGACCTCGATTCAGCAAAGCGTTTCAAATACGCTTACCTTTAACATACGGCTAAACCCCACTGAAGCCCTTCATACACACTGAAGTGCTTTACTGAAGAGGACTTTTGAGTACATTTGCAAAGCAGAGATACAAGGTGGGCACTAAATGGGTCTAACTTTCTCCAACACCGCAGAATTATTCAGTCTGCTGTTGTAAGCACAGCCAATTCCTCATTACACCACGACACAGAGGAAGTCTGGCTTCCAAAACCAAACCCACACCAACCCAACTATTTTCTCGAGCTCTGGGGGAAGCCTCTGCTCGTTGGTAAAATACAAGAGACAACACACAGCCAAGGGATATTTTCTTCCCATCCTGCCCAACTGCTGGTGTAAGTTTTCTCAGGGCACAGCTGACACCCCCCCAAGAAAAACAGAGCAGGGAGACACTCGAGCCACATCAGCCACAAACTAATCCCTGCCAGAACTCAAAGCAACAGAGTCGTGTCAGCACAACACTGTGTCTAGATTAATTAGCTTTGCTGAGAGGCTGAGCTAATTAGCCCGCGCACTGCCCTACTACCCACTATATTGCTTTTAGACAAATCAGCCTGCTCTAACCTGCTTTCCACGACGCGGATACAACCTAGAAGACATATCCCCTAGCAGAGTTTGAAGCTAACATGGTAAGAAAATTGTACGAGGGGCTTCGCGGAGTGACCTTTTCCATGCTTACAGGACAATGATTACTACATCCCAATCAGCAGGGACAAACAGGAACAAAATGTCCTTGCAATAACAAATGCAGCGGATAATAACAGCATTGATTCCAGCAGGAAATATTAATTCAGGACATTCAGATTTCAGCCATTTTTAGCACACCCTCCTCTCTCACCCTCACCTCTGCTATCTCCCTGACTGTTCGTGCTGCTTAGCCCGGGTGTTCTTTGCAAGTCTCAGCGCTGCTTTGCAGGACAGATGAAAGGTTCATTTACATGCCTGTAGCAGCTGTAGTGGAATTAATATTGGTCTCATTATCTTAGCTTAGGATGTACAAGCCACCGGTTTTGCAATGCATACTGATGCAATAAAGAGGGGAAGAAGGAAAAGAAGGCTGGCTATTTTCACTACAAATGATTTTGTAAGATAAAGCAAAGAGTCGAGGAAATCCTAGAAAGGAGAGAGTTAATATGGAGTAAAACCCCAAATGCTAACAGCACCTAATGCAATTAATTCAAAAAAAAAAAAAAAAAAAGTTACTTGTGAAAGTATGCAGTCTGTGCCGTGGTGTTTTTAATTAAAGGTAGAAGAAAAGTGAAATCATTTCATCCCTCATAAAGGTAGGGCCTGGTTTTGAAATACCCTTTTCCATCCATCTACAACACGGGCATTACCAACGCCAAGACTTAAAAATTCAGGAGACTATTAAAGAAGAGATTTTTCAAGAAGAGATTTATCAGTTGCCACTGTTTAATGAGTCTGTAGGGTTTGCTTAGGTCAGCTTCTTCCAACTTTTCTCCTAACATCACACAGGAAAAAATCACTGCCTTGGGAGGGGGAAGTGTCCACGAACATCAAGTAGTGTGGACATTAAGAAAACGAGTGAGTATCATGGCCCTGCTCCTTAAATAGCTGCCAGCACTCAACTACTGGAGGAGAGGGAAGGGAACGGGGTGTTTTAGTGGACTTCAGTAGCAACACCTTACCTCTGCAATCCTTTGCAAATCATCTGCAGCCAGCACTGCATGCAGCAACATTGCCTTCCAACACAGCCCCTACGACTGGGGAGAAAACAGCATTTTCCTGTGCTTTATGCAGACGAACATCTCAAGGAAAACATCACAAAGCAAAGCGTTTCAGCTAAAATGAACTGCGATTTTCCTCATTCCCTAATTATGATGCTACCTTTGGAGATCATAAATAAGGCCTGATTCACAGCACGTTCAAGTCAACCTCCTCATTGATTTCAGTGGATCTGGAGCAATCCCATCAGTATGCTGTGGAACACCTAACTAAATAGGATTTAAAGCTGACTGCACAATGAAGAAATGTACCAATTGTTTAATGATTGATGAGGGAAAATGTCAGATGAATTATCTGCCAAATGATACTGGGTATCTGTCCATCTGTTACAGAATTTTTCCAGGTAACAACAGAAAGAAATTAATTACATCGAGTTCATATATAGCAGTATTCTAAATTGGGAAGCTCAGCTCTTTTCATAAATGAGTCCAGCATCATTATCCAAGTACAAAAACTGAAGTGGTAGAGGAAAGGTTGTCACAAGCCCTAACTTTAGAGTCACCTGGTGCATATGTTGGCAGGCTGGTCAAAAGCACAGACAGAGAAAGTCACGATGGGCTCCCGAAGCAGTTCAAAAACCAGTTCTTCTGCAGAGGCTGTGAATTACAGAGAAAGTTCCCTATCTCCCATTGATGGTACCCAAAATGAAGTGAGGCGAGTGCTTTCTCAAGTCATCCAGCAGTACCCTGTAGCTGTGCACATCCCCAGAACTGATTCGTGTCTTTCTCAGGTCCTGATTTTTCATGCAACTCCAGTTGCCTCAGCTCCGAACACACCAGTGTGTTAGATCAAAGTGAGCCTGAATTTAATACCATTCCGATTTCACTAACACTGGAACCACATCACTTATTACTTTTTTCTTCAATATACTTTTTGCCTCCAAGTTAACTGTTCCCTCTCTACCCTGCTTTTAAAGAAAAAGCATGTCTTTTCCACTACATTCCCACTCTACTTTCTCTAGAAGTTCCACTTACCACACACATCTTCCATCAAAAACCTTTGACTCCCTCATCCATTGGGATTCCTCACAATGAGAAAAGATGACGACAAATTAAGCAATGCAGCCTGAAGACAATGAAGTTCATGAGATTTGGAATGCCTCCCACCATGCCCCCAGTGACACTCCGTCAAATCAGCAGAACGTTTTTCTGAGCAGTGACTGGGTTGAAGCTAAACCACCCTGAGCACAACCCTGCCCTGATTTACTCTTGGCTTTCGTTATGGCATTTTACCTCAGCCATTTCATATGGCAGAGACAGCCTCATCTCTGTGCGACACTAGGATTTTGAAATGTTCAGGTCCAGGGGGATTTCTCCCGTTTGTCTCCAGCCAAATACTCTTGGTGTTTTTCATAGCCAACAACATTTCTCCAAAAGAAACCAAAGTGGTAATTCGACCTATCATAACCTACTACAGTTGCTCCTCATTTTTAATTTATCCTTCTCCTTTGACTCCAGAAGACAATCCTTTACAGACAATGAATCATTCATGGGATATGGAAAGGAGAGGTAGAAAGCAACACAGTGAAGAACGATTAGGCAAAACCAGAACCGACTATATGTCACTGGGCAGGTTCACTCCTGCTGGGTAAGGGACGTCCAAATCACTCAGGGAAGATTTCAGACAGCAGATTTTCGGCTTATGGCAGAGGGCAAGGGCAGCTTAAGTTAAATTTGTAGGGTACCCATGCTAATAGGAAGTGCCGAGATGGATACCTTGAAAGACACAAATCATTCTGATCATCTCTCTTCCAATACTGGTATTGTCTCTTTGATGGACCTTCTCTCAGAGGCCTCTACCAAAGAACCACACCAGATACTCAACTGTGTCTGCATCAGGGCAAAGATAATCCTAAATCAAGCAAAGACAATCCTAAAGGAGGTAAACAGCTCAAAACCCTGGCTGCTGTGGAGTACCAGTCCTCTGTGAACTAACCCTAAATTATGTACATAAGGAAAGACCACAGATTTCAAAGGACAAGCCAGAGATTGTAATGCCAAGTAAATCCTAATGGATTTAGCATGGCATTTCTGTACCAGAACGCAGCTTCCATGGCAGTTTGTGACATATATGTTTTTCTACAGCAAATTCTGTGTCCGCATGCTGAGTTTCTGTCAGTGGTTAGCAGAGCTAGCAGTGAGCTTAAAATGCTGCTTAGCTGCTGCTTTAAGCCTGCTCACACGCCTAATGCTGGGAATGCCTTGGGCTTTGGGTAAGTCTCTTCCAAGCATCTTTCCAGAATATGATGCACCTAAGGAACACCGTGTAATACCTGTTTTGTGTAAGGGGATAATGATTACCAGAAGACACAAACCCATACGTTGAAGATGAACTCATTTCATAAAAAAGGTGATTGGAGAATTTACAGGTGAAGGAGACTGAAAAGATTCCTGCTGACATTGCTTGCCATTGGATTAAACCAAGAGCAAGGATGAAGTCTGAAGTACTCAAAATAAATACTGGAAGTCCTTAAGTTTTTTCCTTTGTTCGTAATAACATAGTCCCTGTCTGCCAGCGTATCGTTCTAACACACACAAATAGTCACATACTAACAATGCTGCTAAAAAGGAAAAAAACACACCCGTAAGACCAAGGACATGTCAGTAACTGTCTGTAGGCACCATCTGCCACCAAGCTCTTTTCATAAATCCATCTGCTGTTAATGTTTTTCTTCCCCAGACCTGTCCGGTCAAGTCAGGTGCACTGAGAATCCAAAGGCTGAAAAGGTCAAGGGACAGCTTTTGCTCTCTTTAGGTGAGGTGTTTCTCTCTTTCCTGTTTCAAAAGCAAAGATCACCACTGTTAAAATCTGGATTATATGCGGAAGCAACATGGGCCAAACAAGCTGCATAAAACGATAAAAGATTTGTGCTTTTTATTCACAGTTGAAATTCAGGATCTGCAGTGAGTACTGCTGGTGTTGTTGCACTGGGAAGGGTTTGGGTTGGATTTTTGTGTTGTTTTCCCTCTTCAGAGAAGAAAACGATGGGGAAAGACAACAGGTGAGGAGAGAGAGAAGAGCAAGGAAGGAGGTGAGGGAGAAAAAATATATACTGCCTGGTCCTGCCATGCCAAATCCAAGAGATGCAGCATCACTGACGAAATACGGCTTTTGTCAACTCAGTTCACATCATCTGAGGAACTCGCGTAGCAATGCCAACAGAAAAAGTTTTGCTGGCATATGCTGCACGCTGCATGGAGAACCTGCCAACAGAGTTTTACAGGAATAATTACAAAAACATCTATGTCTTTGTTACCCTTCAGCTCCTGAATCTCAGAACTCACACATTTTACCTCTACGGCTTTCCTTGTTACCTCCAGACACAACCGAGGAACACAGAAAGTGAACGATGACAAATTCAAGGGAGTTTAGTTTTCTCATCTGATTATTGAATCCCTATTCCTGTAAGATTTCGCAGCAAGGCACGGGAAGTCTATAGCAGTAAAATAACTGCAACCACCTCCCAGTCTCCTGTAGCAATTCACCATCTTCACAGCCATTTTCGGATGAGTAACTTGAGGTATATGGAAGCTAGATGCCCTTTCAACACGCTTGTCCCCACGGCGAGGCAGTGGCACACAGAAGAGCAGTACCCTCATACCAGAATGATGACCAGTGAATAATTAAGAGCCTCATAAAAGGTGGTTCTAAAAAACTAAAGTTACACAAGAGAGGATAATTTCCAATTAAGGTAGCACAGCCTGACTTCGGTTACAAGATTAACTTAGTTATGAACAATTATTTATTTTGAAATAAATTCTGGCATTTCGTTTAGCAATGTGTAGCCCTTAAAACCTAACAAGGTATGACGATTTATACATTTTAAATAGAGTTTTCCAGAAGTGATACAAATGTACACCTCAGTAGGCTGGATCTCAGCAGCTGCCAGCTCTGGGTGCAATGCTACGTGTAAGAGCAGAGAAGTGCTGTAGTTATTGTGAGCTCTGCTACGTTTTCATAGCAGTGCATGTGGAATAGACTAGTACAGCCTTCTTGTTTATGAACTAATCCTGTTGCTAGTAATAGGATTAGCATCAAGAACAGATGCAGAGTAATTCATGGTGCATTTTTTCCAGATACAAAACTCTGCAGAACAGCTCCTCTAACAGTAACAGGAAAGATAAATTCATGCCTAGAGTTATCTGAAGGACAATGAAAACAGGCATCCTTCCTGTGTGCACTTAGTCTTAAAGCATTTACACGAGGCAGAACACCAGGATGGGGACAAAGTGGATACAGTCATTGTTACGCTACAATGGCAGGTGCCAGAAGACTAAAATGTGCCACAGAAAAATGCTTCTTTCTTAAAAGAAGTACTTTGTTAAGGTATTTTGGGATGCCTTTGATATTGACTATCTTCAGGCTGCTTAAAAAACACATCTTGAAACAGCATTTCTATTAAAGTATGTGCACCTATAATACCTGTATGTAACTCTCACTTGCAGTCTGCTCTCTGAAATTTCTTCTGTCCTCTGCTTTGAGAAACTGTTGACCAGTAGGCCTATGTCATGTATTTCGTGGTTTCACACAAAAGACAGAAATCACAGTTTTCAAAGACTTAAATTTTTACCTAGTATACACATGAAAACTTCTCAGATTTCACCTTAAAAGCTTAGATTTCTCATCTCCCTCCTTTTCTACATGTTATCAAAAATCCATGAGCCCAATTGTCTATTCAACGGGCTATGAATTGCTTCATCTGCTAAAACAGATTGATAGACCTCCACTAGTGGAGAAAATCTAGTTCACAAATTTATTCCTAAGTGCAGAGGCATGCTGTAATTACCTTTACATGCAGCGAGTAAAGCCCAGCAGTGCCAGGCTTATGTTTTCTACAAGAACAATAAAATCCTACAGACCAAGACATGGGTATGGTGGTGTGAGGGGCTGACACGAAATTAGAAATAAACAAATAGAAATAATAATTCATCCCTTTTTCGTTTGCCTCCCAAGTTTTACCAACGCATCCTAAAACTTTTGTCTGAGGATCATGCAAACAACAAGTAGCATTTTTTTGGTTTTAACTGCAAAATAACTTTGTCATGGTATTACTGCTTCCACTGTGGCTCCAAGGAAACGCCACTGAACAGAGGTTTGGCTTAATAATGATTATAATTTTAAGAAAAATGATTACAAATTTAAGCAAAATGAAAGTTGATTTTAATATGTCATTTGGGTACTAAGAAAACCAATAAAAGAAGGGAGCATAAAGCTGGAGAAGGTATTGCTTTTGGATGAGCCACATTCTAATATAAAACATCCCTTCAGTTTTGTTATAAACCAGGTACAGCATACAGGAAGAGGCAATCATTTTGATTCTTTAATTTAATCTCCGATTTCACACCACAATGCCTAAGGACGGTGAGCCAGCCAGGCACACTGTCAATAAATGGAAATTGAGGTCAAGTTATCTCTTAGGGAATTTGGGTTCAGATACAAACCCTGTAGATTGGAACCACAATCTCATGTTATTATGCACATTTTTGCTAAAGAAGTAATAAATAATACTTGGTATTTCCAGCATGCTCCTCATTGAGCAAGGTCTGTGATACATTAAGTGAATTTTAATTAATTAAGCCTTCTGTGAGCAGAGAATTACAAATATTTTATGACTTAAATCAGATTGACCATTGATAATTACATTAAAGAACCTCAGAGAGGACCTATCTGAAATTCAAGTCCGTTGGGGTAAAGACTGCACATATGGTAGTAAAGGACAAAGCTCTGAAGAACCAGAAATTTAAATGTAGCAGATAGAGAGAGGAGAAATAATACATTACCCTTACTTACAGATGAAGAACTGATATGCAGAGACAGAAGGCAAGATTGTAGGGGGAAAAAATTATGCAAGGAGCACAAATTTCTAACTTAGCGTTTCAAGTTTCTGACTTAGTGTTTAGGAATGTGATAAGTAAGATTCACAAAAGTGCTGCGCAAACACGAAATGTAATAAATGCTAAGCACTTACCAATTCTGAAAAATCAGACCATGTATTTCAGGCTTTCTGTGCAAGCTTCTATTTTTCCATCCGCTCCAGCCAAGTGCCATGTCAGAAGCCAGGCAGTCTGCCTATCATGAAGTTTTCCTGAGTGACAGATAATGACTTCTCGACATCACCTTCCATTATAGACTGGCTTCAAAGACGAATGCCTCGTAGTTTCGGGCCTTTCAGGAGTCTGAAACTATTCACAGGTAGCATCTGCGAATAAGGAATGACCCACTTCAAATTTACTTACCACACAAAATGAAGAATAGCACAATACTCAATAGAGTTGTCATTTATAAAAATATTGGTGAGACCTGGTCATTCAGCTCCTTTTTATTTTTATATTATGTATTCTTAGCATATACTCCTTTTTTTAAATTCTAAGCATTTTGTTTAAAAGGACTAGCTTTGTGAGAAGTTGGCCTCTCAAGCTTTGAGATTCTTTGATTCAAAGATATATTTTATTCTCTGGAGGGATGCCACATGTGTTCATTTTTCAGTTATTAATTTTTGCTAACAGTTCAATCTCTGCAAGATCAAAGATAGTTTTTCTATTTAGGTCAGTCATATTTTTCCCAAAATGAGCCAAATGAAAGTTTATGCATAGTGCTATTAAAATAAAAAGTCTTTCAAGACATTTGCATGCTCTGTACAAAAAAATGAGTGGAAAGAAGTGTATTATAGAATTTGTACATTTGTTCCAGTAAGACCCATCCAAATAAGGAATAACCCCAAACCAAAAGGTTTGTACCATCCTGCTTATACAATCTAGTGTTGGTCTAGACTCGTCTGCTCATTGAGGAGGAAATACTATGTGATGATCCTTCCCTGAGCCCCCCTTCACACCTCTACTCATCATGTTTTACCGATCTTTTCCCCAAAAAGCCTCTAGAAGAATTCCACAGAACAATGAATCGTTTGCCTCCCCATCTCAGTAGGTACCACAACTCTAATTCTAATAGTAGCAATGCCAATAACAGTAGCATCCCAAAAGTGTGAAAGATTTCAAAGAGTTCAACTGCAGTATTGCCCCCAGAGCTGTCCTAACTCCACATCAAATCCAGCAAAATGGTTATTTATTTATTTTCCAATTTTACACCCAGCCCTTGTCAATATGCAGTTACCTCAACCTTTAACCATATTTTTTCTTTATTTTTTTTTCAGGAGCAGTAAATGCACTAATTATTCACATAAAAGTTATGCTGGGTAGTCTTTCTGATGTTGTAATGCTGTAATGCTGTCAATTTATTAGGTTGTAAACTTAAAGGGAGCTCAATATTACAGACTTTTTAAGGTAAAAAACGAGCATGTGCTATTCCAGTAATTTTACACTCTGCATACACACTACAGAATGAAAAAAAAAAAAAAAAAAAAAAAAAAAGAAAAGGTATTTAATCCTGTACTTCATAAGAGATGAGCACAGAAAACTGTCTCCTCTTTGGGGTGCAGTGCTACCTAAAATTTTCTAGGCACGCTTTCTATCTGGCAATGTAAACCTTAAAAAGAGCAGCAGAAGTGAGAGTTGGCATAGCACAGAAAGCAATTTAGTAGATTATCATAGCGCTAAATTGTACCTCCAGAAAAGCATATGTGGACGTTCCAAAAATAATCTGACAGTTTATCAAAAGTGGCAGGCACTGCCCTGGGTCATCAGCATAATGGCTAGGAAGATATAAACCATACATCACTGATAGAAGTGGATGGTCGAATTGGAAAGCAAAGGGGAAGGGAAGAGATGGGGGGGAGGAAGAGAAAAAAAGAGGGACAGGACTAATTAGCATGCCGAGCTGACGATGACCGGGCTGGTGTGGGCACAGAATACTAATGCAGGCAGTACACAAGGAGGATCAATACAAGTGTCGCTCCCCTTAAAGCCTTACGAAGGAGCAAGACTGCTGTCCACACGCCTATTCCCAAATATTTCCTTACAGCATATGCAAGATGATGGGGCTTTTTCTTCCCCTATTATTTATTCTCCCCCTCTCCAACTATCTACTCTCTTCTGAATCTTTTTCTTTGCAGAGCAGAATCAGATTTATTTTTTTCCCTTGCTTTGCATCACTTCAATTAAATGCAATTCTCCCTATTGTCACTGCAGGAGAAAAACGGTAACATGAGTTAACAATGTTAGAAAAGGAAGGGGCTTTGATTGTTTGTTTGTTTTTAATAAACATCAACAGCCAAGTGATTATGCTTAGTGAACAGCACTACAGCAATGCTCTTAGGAGTGGAAAAGAATCCAGACATAATGAAAATATTTAATCTCCAAACCCAGATGATAACATCACAGTCATTACTTACACTAAGCTCGAGATAAGGCAAAGTGCTCTAAATATCACAGGTTCATGTTCCAGCACAGTTCAGAAGTTTTTTTTTTTCCCCTCTTTTTTGGTAGAAAAGGGTTCTGGGAAGTACCAGGAAAATCTGTGCCTGGCCTGTTATGAAAATCCAGAGCCAGCAACGGGCATTATGCAGGCTGTGTTTATTATCCATATGTATATATATAAAGCAGAAGCAGCAATTTACTCGCCCAAGGCTACAAACTGTAGAAAAGCCAGAAACTGCTGCCAGTTTTACTGCATCTTTTTCCATTGCCACATGGCCCCTCTCCTTACAAAGCCAACTGGAGTTATTAAAGAAAAGAGGAAGGGAGGAGTCCGGCCTTTAAAAACACTTGCAAGATGAATTATGTTATAGAGAAGGAACTCTTCACGGATGCTTGCTGAATTGGGTTGGTTTCCCATAAGGAGACACCGGTGCATTTCAGGCATCTTCCAGAATTTCAGCATGAGCCTATTTGTTTACATTTTTGAACAGCAAAGGGTAATTCCTTTCAGCAGCAAGAGATGCTAACATCGGTTCAGGCACTCTTTCCCACAGCTGGCGAGTCAGGGTGCATTGCAGAAGCTGAAACGTGGAGCAGCTGACTTGTTTGCTCAAACACTGGGCAACCTGTGGCACCAGCAGAACAGAACCCAGCAAACATGGCCAACACCAGAGCCAGGAGAAGCTCCCAGCTGGTACCAGCGAGGCAGTGGAAAGAGATCAGAGATACTGCGTGACATTTTCCAAAGAACCTGACTCACTTTGAAACTGGTGCCCCAACAGATTTTGGAGTGAGTGGGGCTCCTGAAAAGTTGAATGTACACACTGAACTCCAGCACAGATGACTTTTAAACAGCTGACGATTGCTTCAACAACACACTCTGATGTTATGCAAAGCAAAACCTGCCATAGATGTCCTCAGTGTATCTTAGAAAGAACCACGGGGACAGACTAGTGGAAGGTGCACTCACACAAAACACACCTGTGTGTAGATTTAATCAGCAGTCTTCAATCTGCAGCTGAATCCCACTCACAGCTTCTTTTCCACCACCTTGCCTGCTGTGCAGTAGTACCCAGCTCAACCAGGGCAATATTGTCTCCTCCAGTTCCAGGTGTGCAAAGAGCCTCGCTGGTTAGATCCTCTTCGTTTCGTTCTCACTAAGAGTTAAAAGCCCTATGGGAGAAAAAAGAAATTGTGAAGTCGGGACCTCGCAGAAGCCAGAGCAGCTCCAGCTCCTGGCTCGCCCGTGGGTTTCTGCGGCTTTAAGATGTTTGGCACCCAGACAGAGCTCAGCCTGCCGAGCCAAATCTCACACAAGCTCCTTTTATTTAGTTTGCTACTCACTGAGGGGGGAAGGAGAGCAACTGTGGCAGAAACAACGTGTGACATGAACACAAAACAAATGCCTGAATTTCAACTAAATTCCCCAAATTCACCGAACTTTGCTGCAGAATATAGGATGAGGGAAAAGCAAAGGACAAGAAGGATTTGTGTCCTTTGCAGTTGGGATAAAAGGAACTAAGAGATCAGCTCCAGTATTTGCAGCAGCAATTTTTGTTGTGAATCCAGTCCAGAGTTCGCTTCCATAAATGCGTATCCAGAGTAAAGCTACTGACAGGGCAATTGTGAGTGTCAGACCAGAAACAGACCCAAAAAAAAACAAACAGGCGAGTCTGCATTAGTGAACAGCACATACACAAAAACAGGAAAAAATAATGTGAACCATTACCCACCAAAAAGGGCTAAAGATTACCTAATCCTGAAAGCGTCGCTAGCATTTACATGCCTGATACGTATGAAAACTCCAACCAGCTGATTACAAATTGCTTTGGTACATGCTAGCATTTTATTATTACTAAACATTTTGCAGTATCAGATTGTTCCAGGCTCTCAGCAGTTCAAAAACCAAAACTAGGCAGAGTTCACCAAAGCAATGTCTCACAATATTGTGCCACAACTGATGAGAAACTCTGTTTTCAGGTTTGGATGTGTAATGTGCCCCACATCTGCTCCCTTAGCAAGGAGAGGAAGCTTTGATTTGCACAGAGCCACTAACGTGAGTGAACATGAAAAGGAAATCTGAGGAGCCTGGGATTTGCAGAGCCAGATGTCCCGAGTTTGGGAAGCTGCCTTAATTGAGACACTTCAATAGATCATTTCCTCAGCAAGGATGATGACGCTAAAGGTTGCCTAACTTCAGAAGATGAATTTTCTGCAGCGTCCTGAACGAGTTGGGTGGTGCTCAGTCAGGGAAGAGCTATCGCCACTGCATTTATCGCATCCAACAAACACAAAATTCATCTCAGCTACTAAACGTGCTTGCTGGTACGTATTATTTCATGCGCCTAAAAAGGGCAGAGTTATTTCCAACAATTTTAATGATGGCTGCTCTTGTCCATCGCTAACGAGGACTAGGTAACATGTGTTATTGTCCTCCTGGCAGGAATGAGCTTGCTCTGCAGAAAAAGCCATCCACGGAGCAGTTAAGGGCACCCAGTGGCTCAGTGACTGAGTCAGGACTGAAACTTACAGTAGTTTTCTAATTTCTGCATCATATCACACTGCTACAGATTTCTTAATAGCTTGAACACCTTCAATGGAACAAGCCTCTTCTCCTTGTAGCAGTTTGCGTTAGTCCCGAATCGTTTTCATCTCAGTATCCCTACAGCAAACAAAATCCTGGAGAACAGCTGATGTATGAAGTGTCGCTTCATCTTGGTGCCGTTCTTAATGTGCACGGTTATTTTTAAACAGCTCCTTTTTCACACTCCTGCCCATTAAGCCCCAGGGTAAACAAGTGCCTGGTGGGACCTGCTTGCAGTCTGGTAAAAATAAAACATTCTTCGACAGCTCCGCATTTCTTGCTGTTATATTTCTTCAAAAGGCACGTAACCGTTTTAGTGAGCACACTGTTAATGAAAGAAGTTTCAGTACTGGCTTCAGCCAGCGTTGTGCTCGATTCCTTTATGCCAGGCTCTCGGGAAGTCTCTCCCATTCTTTCTGTCCTGTGTACTGCTGGAAACCATTTGTAGTGTGGCCCTTCTCCAGCATGCAAAGTTCTGTCCTGGGTTTTTCCTTCCACCAGGAAAAAAAAAAAGTATACGACGACCTTAAAAAATGAAAATATCTTAGAAGATATTAAATCTGCAGTTCTGTTTGCTTTACTTAGTGAAATTTAAAGGACTGCAGTCTCAAGGATTTCTCCTCAACCACAAGAAACCTATTTTAGAAAGCTAAATCTCATATGAAAACACGATGCCTGCAGTCAGTGGTTTAGGAACCCAAACACAGCCTTATGAATAGTTCAGACAGATTTCATAAGTGGCTGTTCAAAACCAATCGCTGTTATGATCAGTTAACTTGATTCTGCTGAAGTCAACGAGAATATTCCGTCTCATTTCATTACAAAGAATCTTGGTAAAAGAAGCGTGTCAGGGATTAGCTTCGAGAGCAAGTTCAAGACCACTTTTAAATCATTTAAACTGTACAGGAAGCACATCAATAAAACGTTAGATGCTGATGTGGTTTACTCTCCATGTACAGACCATTAATTCCTTTTTCCATTCACAAGATTTGAGCCCTAATTTCAAACCCTATGGGCCAGCTGCCCAAGAAATTTCTCTCCTTGACCTTTCTCCCTTTTGACCAGTTGCTACATCCTCTTAGAAGCTACCCTGACACGTTCAAACAAAGCCAGCATGGTGAGAGACAGCATCTCCAGTCATCCTCCTCCTACTCAGTCATTTAAAATGAAAACAAGGGACAGAAGAGAAATTTTCCTGAGGTTGGAGCTGCCTCATTTCAAGGGCCCATAGATCACCCTGACCTGACCACATACACGTTCAGAATAAGCTCGTGGTATCACATTAATCTTGTCTATAACGTTATATTTCAGCAGCTTTGCTGGAACTGGGAAGCTTTGGTATTTCCGTTTCGTATCAGCTTCAGGATTCATGCTGAGACAATTCAAGGTATGTATCCCTTCATAAATGCTGCTGTTTCAAAAATGAATGGTGAAAAGCTGTGCTTCTGGGAGCACGAGTTTGGCAGCTCACACAGGTTATTTAGGCTAAATAACCTTTGACAGATTTTCCTCTTCCTCCCCACCAATATTGTCTGATTGCTTTTTTTTCTTTTTTTTTTTTCTTTTTTTTTTCTTTTTTTTTTTTTTTTAACTCTTGTAGAAGTTTGGCAGCCACAATATCCCATGGCAGAGAAATCCACAGTTAAATCACGCAAGGAGGAAAAACAGTTCTGCACTTTCCCCATTCAACTCCCCCTTGAGCACCTTTATGTTGTAAGTAGGACTGAACTCGTTTGCTATTCGATTTCTCCATGCTATTCATGATTTTACAGGTCTTTGTCATACCCTGTAAGTCATCTCTTTCTCAGTGTCCTCATCTGTTTAGCGCTACCTGTACAGAAACCATTTCATGACTTCACTGAACCCGTTGTTTTTTCTCAGACTGCAGTTTACTTACATGGCTGTGACCAAGTCACATCAGCCTCTCCATGCCTCAGTGCTTGTTGTAAAATGAAATTTTTACTTACCTTTCAAGAATATTACAAAAATTCTCACAAGGCAGTGATGCTAAAATGTCCCATCTATCAACCTAAAACAAATTGCCTTGCATACTGCCCAACCTCTGCAAAACAAACACATGAACCACGAAGGATCAGGCAAGCTGGCTGAAGTGAAGCAGGCTCCTGACCCGTTTGGGTTTGATAAGAGTATTTCATACTGCTAGTTTTTTCAGTCAAACACAGAAGAATTTAGAACAGAGATGCGACACTGTTTTAATGGCACATCTAGCTTTTCCCTTATCTTTCTCAAGAACAGATTTTGAGAGGAAAAGCTATCAAGGTGCTCAAAACAGCTGGAGAAAGATATTGACATAACGTCAGAAAAGTGAAAAGTGCTTTTCTTTAATCTCTGAAAATAGCGATCATTACAAACTTGTCATCTTATTACAAAAGCAAATCAATGATGCTTGTTTTCTTGCTTTTACAGCATAATCTGTGCTGAGGAAGAATTATACTGATTACTTTGCCAATGCTTAGAAATCCTGAGACAGAGCTGGACAGGCTGCTCATTTGAACTCTCTCTGCCGTCCCTCCCTTCCTGTGTCTTCAGGACACGCGGATCTGTGAGTTAAATTCTTTGACACCAGGCTCCCTGGCTGGCAAGCACAGGATCAAAGAGCAACTTTGGAACAAAAGCACTCTTTTGGGGTTTAATATGAAGCTAATTGGGATCTTTCTAGTGATTTCCATGAAAGGCTGCATACCTTCAGCCTACAGAAATTAGCTCAGTTATGCTCATGTCAATGATCTCTCTGAGTTGGGTAGAAAAATGCCTTAAGAACTAAATCTGAAAATCATTTTGTTGCTGCAGCAGTGTCCCTTCGTTCTAGATCTGTTTCAGTCAGTACAAGCCACAGGCAGCAACCCACAGAATTCACCACCAAAGCTGATATTTTTCAAAGAGCCTCTACGAATACATGTAAGTTGAATCAGAAGTTAGAGCTCTGCTCCTGCTTATCAGGATTCTCACTTCTTTTGTTAGAACTTCAGGGAGAAAGCATGCATAAAGATATCTACTGGCTGAATAAAAAGAATAAATAGCATATTATCATTGCAAGGAAGTGAAAACACTGATTTAAAAGATCAGGTCTTTGCTGAGGTAACATTCCAGCCCCTCACCTTCCCTTCAAATCTCTGAGATTCACAGGGACAACCACGCTTGTCAGTTTGACTCCAGGGACAGAGGATCGATTCTCAGAAGAAGCTGTGCAGTTTGGAATACAGGGTGAACTCATTTTCAATTTCTAATGAAAAATAAAAAATATTTAGAAAAAATAAACACTTTGGGTTCTATAGGTTAGATCCTACATGACAGACAGACAGCAAAGATGACAAAACTCTAGCTTCACGTTCAGATGTTGTGAAAAAACACCGCTAACCTCCTGCAATGTCACCACAACAAAATCATTCTTTAGGTACAGTGACATCCCTGGGGTTGATATAAATACACCAGTCAGAAAGTATCATAATTATTGCTGTATTTTAATGATTTTAATAAGCTAAGAAAATGAAAGATAGGTTAACTATTCATATGCAGCTGACAGATTTCATTAAAACCACACAGCATCTCCATGCTGAAAGGTCTCATTTGACATATTTTATCTCCAGGTCAAAACACAGCGCTTAGATCTTTTCCAAATGCAATCATATTGCATTTACAGGCTCTGTTCCTCTCTGTAACAAAGGAAGATTTTAAGAGGGTAGCACATAGGAAAATACTGTTTGACAAATTAGGTTTAAAAACAGTAATTATCACTAGCATTGCTTAGGTCATTTGTTTCTCCCTCTGCTGATAGCGTTATTAATTACTTGTGATGTGCATTCTCACCACTGTGCTGGGTACTGCACACTCTCAGAATATTCCAAAAGAAATCTTTTGACAATAGAACTATTACTCAATTATATTGATAGAGAGGAACAGTATAAAATGACTGCAACAAGATGGAATAAAAGATCCATGAAGAAAAACAAACAATTTTTAAAAATTTAAGGAAAAAAAATAATATTTGGCTTTAATAAAAGCTTAACCTCTTATGTAAGAATTTATTTTTATTTTTTTTAAACTCTTTTGCATTGTGTACATCGAGGAGCTCCAGGCACAGACTGGGATGTGAGACCTTTCTACCATAAGGGAAGCATAAGGGCTGTTAGAAATCCAGAAGATAAAGAAAATCAACCTCTCGCTTTGTGTCTGCAGTAAAGTCAACCACTGAACTTGTAAATAAAACGCTGGTGATTTTATTTCATTGCTGGTAGCAAGAAAAATAAAAAGATTCTTATCCCAAAGGAAGAACAAACAAACAAACAAACAACACTTTCTGCTAATCTATCACTCCTCTCAGAAGTTTGGAGAGAAAGTTAGATTTCAGTAATCTTTTTTTTCCCTGAAAAAAAAAAAATAAAACTGTTTAAAGACCATTATTTGCTTCCCTCCTTCCTGTAATATTCCAGATTTTGCATAGCCAAAAGTTTCTGGCCTGAAAACAGCAATTCTTACAAGAAAAAGGAACACATGCAGACAACCTATAATAAGCAGCCAAGGGAAGGGACAACAATTTTATGTACTTTTAAAAAGTTTCCTTCAGACAACAGCTCTTTCTGAACAGATGTAGAAGCAAAGTTCTAAATATTTTAGATAAAACGTTTAAGCATGTCTTTATTTTAAGAACAAAAGATTCAGCTTTAAGAGCTGTACATCTAAGAAACATAACTTTTGTTTACTAGGAAGAATGAAGTGTACCTTTAATAAATAATACAGTAAATAATTTCCCAGTGCCCTTTTAGTTTGGGAAGCTTTTTAAGCATTCTATTTCATCTCCACGAGCACTCAGCCCTGCTTACCTTGCCTAAATTCTTTGGACCTAGGGGATCCATTTAATGCCTCACCCTTTGGGAAAGATAAATTATTCACAAGGACTGGGTGTTTGATAAGGAGGAGTTCTAGAGATTTTTGTTCACTTGGTCTGGAAGAAAAAAAAAGAGCCAGACTAGTTAACATGAAAGCAATTCCAGCCACTCAGTTGTGCATGGGCCAGCAGCTTCCACAGGTATAACGTGAAGGTTAAAGCCGAGATGCAACGCAGAATACTTACATTCAGTTGGAGACTCCCCGCGTGGCATCAAACTCATTGTGTAGACTTTCTGTGCTTTTAAATGAGAAAAGTAAAGCCTTCAACATGTTTGACATATTTAAATTGAGAGCTCTTCAAGGATCCGAGCAGAGACGTGTAAGATCCTGGGCTCAGCCAGGCTCTCTCAGACACAGGCCTACTAAATCCAAGGACAAAATAGTGGTGAGGCCAGAAAATTTCATAGAAAAGCTTCAAGTAGTAAGTTAGCTTCATAAAGTCACTCCTCCATTCGTAGCACAGAATTTAATCTCTCTCATATTCTTCCTAAAGAATACTTAAAAGACCTGAAGAAAGAACTGCAATCTGGAGGCCTTTGTCGAGCAGCTCTGAGCAGCTGCCTAGCGCTGCTGTCTGGCCACACTCCCCAGCCATGCACCACCTTTAGACGGACAGAAATGTTAGTCAGAACGTCTGCAAAAACGTTAGATAAGGGCTGCTGTGTGCAAATACAATTTGAAGGAACTGGGGTTGTTTGGTCTGGAGAAGAGGAGGCTCAGGGGAGACCTCATTGCTCTCTGCAACTGCCTGAAAGGAAGCTGTGGGGAGCTGGGGGTCAGCCTCTTCTCACGGGTAACTGTGACAGGACCAGAGGGAATGGCCTCAAGTTGTGCCAGGGGAGGTTTAGGTTGGAAATGAGGAGACATTTCTGCTCAGAAAGAGCAGTCAGGCACTGGGACGGGTTGCCCAGGCAGGTGGTGGCATCACCGTCCCTGGGGGTGTTCAAGGAAAGGCTGGGCCTGGTGCCTGGGAACGTGGTTTAGTGGGTGATGGTGGTGGTAGAGAGATGGTTGGACCAGATGATCTTGGAGGGCTTTTCCAAATTTAATGATTCTACAATAAAGATCTCTTATTATTAAATAAAATGACTACAACCAGATTTGTTTCTACTGTTGCCCCGGTCACACACAAGGTCCGTGTGGAACTGGGGCCCAAGATGGAAGCAAGTGGTTATGTGCTGGCCTGAAGGCTGTGCTCATGATCTGAAGGAGCGGAGGTGCTGCAACGGGTGACCTCGCATCCACATCACCTGAACAGCAACCAAAGCCTAGGAACACATTCCATCCATGCTGGCAGATCACCTTACTTCTCTATCGCAGTATCTCTTTGTCTTCTTTAGCCATCCAAGGTAAGCAGTTTGCCAACAAGGCTGCTTGTTAATATTCACTGAGGCAACAGAAGGCAGCTTCTGCATGGAAGCCCGAGATGAATTTCATAAACACACAAAATACTGTAGCTCATAAGAGCTGCTGTTAACAGCAAAAGGTTTTATTTAGGAGACACACTTTCTTAGCCCTACCAGTGATCCCTTTTCTTTACAAGGGCATTGACACCGACCAGGCAGACTTTTTCCTACAGGAAACTCAAGAGATACTCCAAGCTATTCACTAATATTAAGATAGTAGAAGAACACCATAAGGGAAATTGGCAGCCAAATAAAGATAATGGTAAGAAATTAGTACCACGAAAGAGGATTAGCTCTACTGAGCTTAATAGGATCACATATCACCTAAGCCAGAAGATGGAAGCAAACGTGGGCAGCAAACACCACTCTCCCTTCCTCCCCTCCCACAGGCAGATGCTGCAGCTGGTGCAGCCATACCCCTGGCATCTCTTTAGAATAAATGTGGCCATTTGAGGTTTCTAGGAAATAATGACTTGCGCTAATTACTCTAATGAGGATTGTACTTTGCACTCCCTGGACTTTCCTCTTGCTCAGTTTTTATTTTCTTTTTCATACGAAAACACAATGTTCGAGACTTAAGTCTAATGAGCTTGGTGGTGTCAGTCCAGTTTCTCTTGGAGCAACCTCCATAACCAGCAAACCCAAACACTAATTAGGCCCCTTGTTGCTAATGTCTGCAGTAAAGCCAAGGACAGAGGGGATATTAACCTACCTCCTTTACTGGTGTAATCTTAAAGCGATCCCTGCAGATTTAAACTGAATTACAATTGCAAAGGGTCAGGAGGGAAAAAAAATGCTTTCAGAGTCCTCACCTCAGCTTGAGGACAAATCAAATATTCTGAGGTTTGATGTATCCCTGACTTATACCAATGTAATTATAGCTTCAGAGAAGGTCGTTATATTGATTTGAAACAGGTGAGAAGAGGAGCCCTCCCCACCGCCCTCTGCGATTACTGAGGCAGTCCAGCACAGCGCCTGAACATGAATTTGAGGGGAAAGGAAGAAGAAGCCCACAAGCAATTTAGAAGTGAATTTTGGTGGTACAACCTTTTTTTAAACTACAGAATAGAAAGTTTCTATTGTGTCCAAGAATTTTCCTCAGGTAGAATTTGTGCCAGGTGTCACAATGTTTCCTTTCCCAGGTGATACTGAGAATTAGCCTAACACGTCAAATCCTCCAGGTGTCCTTTCAAGACTTCTGTGGTTGAAGAAGTGGTGGCAGCACTGACAGTATGCCTCCAACCCAGTTCATAGCCACAGAGGTAGCCACTTAACACTGGCAGGCATAAATTGTGGTGCTGAGGAGCAGATAACGCTGCCCATTCCGCTGCCTCCCTCTGCTATCAGCACAGCAGTCTTCAGCAGAGGGATGGGGCAGATAAGGTAAGGGATAAATCACCTTGGCAGAAATCCTTAGCTTGGAATCTGAGGCTGCTGAAGGCATTCTCACTCATACTTGGCTGCCTCCTCTTGCTGGCCCCGAGTCAGCAAAGCATGCGATGGAAAGGAGAGAGCACAATGTTAGAATACCTGGTTAGCTGGAGAGATCTTTTCTGGAGGGACAGGGAGACAATTTACAGAGCTCCAAGTATACACCATATGTAGAAAGTGAGAACAGCTCAAAGTTTTAAAGTCAGTCTCTTTTGAATTATTCCAAACTGGGTTTCCCAAAAATAAAAGAAAATGAAGAGCTTATGCCCAATGGGTCCTGCTGAAGCCTCCCGCACACCTTAACTAAGTATTGCAAACAACACAAAATCGACAGGACCATGACAGGGAGTCTTGGCACACGCTGTGACGTCTACTCTTAGTGCTAGAAATCTCTAGGAGTTCCCTAAAACTAATCTTTTTATTTATTTTTGCTATGACTTTTACAGTAATAGCATTTACAAAAATAAAGGACAAAGGGGTTATACTGGTTGAAAGATTGTTTTCGAAAATGTTGGCTTTTCTGAGGTCACCAAGGAGCCTTTGGAGAATATGCAATAGGAGTGTTACAGCAGAAACGGGTGGGGTCTTGGAAGACAAACTGCTAGCAGAGACTGGAACATTTGCATTAATTAATAGCCAGTGTTCTGTTGGCTCTTTGTTTTTTCTTCTCTAAACAGCCATCAGAAATTGCCAGCTAGCCAGAACCAGATGGTAGTCCTCACTAGGCACCGCAGCCATATTCTGCATTCATTATTCATGCACAGCTCCTACCGAAGTCACTGAGAACACTGAGCACACAACAAACGTCTGCTACAAAACCCAAAAACTTCAGCAGGAATTCCACTGCGTTGCAGGGCCTGTTGTTCGCTTCTCCTATAGCTCCTTTGCCCCAGGAATACAGAGTGGGTATCAATTTAAGTCTAACAGAATTCAGGCCAAAGGGTAGAAAATAGCAATTGATGTCTTCTCTGATACAAAGCCCACTGAAGTCAATACGGATTTTGTAACAAAACCGAAGGCACAATATAGCTGTAAATACCAGGACGAAGAGAGCAGTAAGCATCTGATACAAAAGCAGCTGTAGATGTTAGGAGCTGCTTAGAATGAAGAAGAAAATAGCCTGCTGGAGATGGGCTGCATTTTGAATCTTCCTTTGAAGAGGCAGATTAAGCTCAGGATGTTTCTGTCTGTGGTGCAGTGGGGGAAAGAAGGGGTTGGAAGGGGAACCTCCACATTGGTTTCTTCTCTTCTGGCTCTCTTCTGAAAGGAGATTGTGAACTGGTAGATTTAACTGGGTTTATATGGCTGGAAGAAGAATGGGGTGCAACGGGTACCACAGGAGTGGGGAGGAAAGCAAAATCTTTGAATTGCCATCCATCATCAGAGCAGCCACAAGCTACAGCTGACGGCTGCAGGTTGGGATTTGTTTCCAGTCTGTGCTAGGAGCAACCGCTTGCTCCTGGGGATCAGCAAGGGGACACGGAGCCCTTTACCCTTTAGGACACCAGTTCAAATCCAGGTCATTCCTGGCTTTAAGCACTAATGGGAGCTGACTGGGAACAGATTTCCCCTGCTAATCTAAAAGGAAAGTGAGTTCTGCTTCAGGCGGCTGCAGTGTGGAGCCCCCGGTGCCCTCCCCTCCAGGCGCACTGCGAGCTCCCCCTTCTGTTCTGCTTCCACCACCGAGGGGATGCTGCAAGGACTGGGGGCTCTCCACAAGCACCAAACCACCCCAACAGCACTGTCCGTTCAGCAGAAGTCAGAGTTCCCCTTGGTACCAACAACTGTGTGTTCATCTCCAGGCAGGTACGGTCATAACACTTCTTTTTAATTTTTATTTTTTTTTAAATGACAGACTCAGCCCCAAAGCCGGCATCCTGCTGCGCCTTCACATCGCTCACAATCCCCTGTTTGGATAGAAGCTCAGCAAACAAAAGCCCTAGCTATTTGCAAGGGCATGAAGAATATGCATTTCACTCACTGAAAAGGAGCCCGTGATCTCAGAGCAGGCACTGAACCGCTGTTTAATATTTTTTTTTCCACTATTTCCACTGAGAAAAAAACTTCGAGCTGTGCTGCAATCTGCCTTAGAATGCTAAAACAACAGGAAAATTCGAACATTTCACTTATGAAACTTTGCCATCAATTTCAGGGAATGGCTGGGCAAGTGTTTTAGGCCTACCACAATTGTTTAAGGACATTTAATTTTCACTGTGCACACCCTGTAGTTCCTCTGGTTTTCTTCCCCATGCCACTTTGAAGAGAATCAGAATTATAGAACCATAGGAGGGTTTGGGTTGGAAGGGACCTAAGTCACTGAAATCCAACTCCAAGCCCCAATTCTGATTATTCGATTATCATCTGGGTCAAGAAATACTTCAAAATATCAGTTTCCAGTGGAATGGATATCCTGAACTTCATCTATGCTCAATATGCCCAATTTAGAGGCAAGGCAAAGATAAAGGAAGGAGTAGGTCCACAAAGGAATAAATAAATAACAATAAAAAACCTTATGGCCTTGTATCTTACCCACATTCCCATGTATTTACTACCGCAGTTTAGGTCCTTCAGCCTTCTCCCAGCTGCAGGACATCCCAGAAGCTGTTCCAGCCCCCAGGCAGTGGTGGTTCTTCCCTTTTGTAACAGCAACTTTTCCTGTTTTCACCCCTCAGCTAAGAGGTTTCTCTTAGTGCCCCACCTTCAGCTGTCCTTCCAGCTGTCCAGAGCAAAAAAGACCCCAACCACAAAGCTCACAGCAGCCAGTTCTGCAGTCTTTAAACCTGTGCCCCTCTCGTAGGACTCCTGTGAAAGCTTCACAAGCCCATGCCAACTGTGTGAAGTGACAGAAGCCAACACGGTCCTTTGATTCCCGTACTTCCCTCGAGCTTGTTGCTGCAGACTGCTGAGCTGCCTGGCGTGTGTTCAGCTTTCTGGATGCAAAAAGTGCTTAGAAAGTAACGTACGAGCCTTACGTGGTTTGATGAACTGCAGATTTAATCTGAGGTGATCCCCAAATCAGACATATTTGAAGTAAAAATGAGATGCCGTGTTAGCCTTTTCAAGGATCAAACTATTGCAGCTCTGTAAATTAAGACATCCTAAAGCTGACATTTACACAGTCTCTTTTATCAGTAGTAATGCAAGTACAGACTACACCAGATGAGCAAAATTAAGTTGAATTTCAAGGCTGACACAAAGAAAACTTATATGCATATGCTTTTTTGGATTTTCCTTGCAAAAGGTTCTTTGCACTTGACATCAATGCTTACCGGGAATCCTCGTGTGCTGAGTGCTAGACAGAGATGCACCAAATAATATCTCCATTTGGGATAGTTCCACATTTCATGCATGCAGCCCCCCAGTACAGACCAGATGTGCCAATCTCCTGGTGCAAAGGTGGTGAGTTAGGAATAATCCCTCCTGGGCCAGCCTGAGTTTGGTCACACTGACCCGAGATGGTTTTGCTCTGTCTGTTTAGGAGCTGAATCATTACTTCCAAAGCAACACACCAGGCTCATGATATTGAAACGCAGGAAATCTTTTTCACAGCACCCAATTTCAGTAAATGAAATAATTTCCATAGGGAAAATTGAGAAAAATTGCAGAGTGCTCCATCTTACATGCTAACTGCAAGATGTGCGCTCTTCTTCCTGCAATCTGTAACAAGCACATCCTGGCTGAAACCCTTTTGGGGGAAAAAAATAACCCAACCTCACAACTATCTGAATTCAAGCATCAATTCTCTGCTTCTGCAGGGAGAAAACAGCGATGAGGTCAAATATAAAGAATCCATATACATGGGAACACGTCAAAGTAATTCTCCTAGTCCAACCAGTAACATTTTACCGGGCTGTGATTTCTGTGCAGGTGCACCGAGAATTGGGCAGCCTGCACTGGAAGAGGAGGCTCTTCAGTGGCTTGCCTGACAAGCAACAAATAACAAGCTTTTTTTTTTTTTATATGATTTCCTTCCCAAAACATGCTTTCTGCGAGTTGTTACCAGCAAGAATAATAAAATGGAAATTGCTTTGTTTTGACAAGTGTGGAGTAAAGCTTGCCATGCTTCAAAACATTCCCTAGCATTTTATAGAACATATAGGTTATCCAAAAAAACATAGAATCAAGGGAAGAGAAAACCCAAATATTCACGAAAAGGCACGTGCTCTGTTCTGTACGCTGACTAAACGCTACTTATCAGTACCATTTGACACAGTAATTACACCAAAATATTTCTGTGTAAAGGCTGAAAGTAGAACATATTTAGGACATTTTTGCATTTCAGTGTGATTCTCCAAATCCGGCTGCCTCGCTGTTCTCATGTTAATCAGGTGCACCAGGAAATAAAAAGACAAAAGCACAAAGGTTCTACTAAATGCTCCCCAGCAGCAAGAAAATATTACTGACAAGTTCCTTAGGACGCCCAGCATCTACTGCAATAAATTCACCCAACAGCTCGGTTTGCCAGTCAGCACTTTCTGGCTGTACGGCCTCTGTTAGTCCTTTTTCTTAACCCAACTGCATGCAACTTGCTCAGAAAAAGATGGAAAATTGAAAAAATCCAACCGCAGCAGGTGATAAGTGTGATAAATCTAATAGTGATGAAATAGCATGGGGTTTTTCTTAATGAGGAACACAAATTACCTATAGTGGGTAAGTTCTTCGAGTGCGGCTGTGGGGTCTCCACGATTCTTAAGTGGCCATCCTATTCATTTTAAAAATCCAATCAGCATGACTGGCAGCTGCAGGAGGTTGACTTAACAATGCTGCCTGGATGTGGTAGCTCTTTTTTTTTTTTTTCCAAGGCATTTCTATACTGGAAAAAATCCTTGCAGAAATACAATTATACCAGCAAAATGCGTTTTCACTGGTGTACTTTATGCTGTTTCCCTGAGCTCCCTTGCTGATGTGTGTTCCATCTGCAGCGGACGGTTTCCAACACTATTTTTCCTCGTGTGTGTTAGACATTATTAGAAAGGAAACATTACTAAGCATCCACCAGGAAACAACACCTAGAGACTACTTTTTGGATGCTCTCACTAGAGCTGGCTTGAAATTGTATTTGCAGTTTAGTTGAAAAATATTTTTTAAGTTTAAAAACATCTCTTCAAAACATCTAACGTATTTTTGAAAATATAATCATAACATTACAGTTTTCATGGCATGCACGTGAGGCACGCGCAAGGACCGCAAGTGGGAAATTAGTACAAGGGACTGTTTGGAGCCAGAACAACAAAACATATTTTTCTGCTCCATGTTTTTATTTTAAGACATACCACCTGCACAATTGAAGGCTGTAATTATAGGGTGCTTGTAGACGCTTTATTGACTGTAGGTATTTCCATAACACCATCACAGCTGCTAGACAGCTCCTGGAGACAACCACAGTACACATTTTTCCCATTTTCAGACACTAAACTCTTGGGGGGGGGGGGGACAACAAGAGTTGGAGAGCTTTGGGCTAGCCTGTGGCTGGGTGAACAGGTGCGAAATTCAGATTTGAGTTCATCAGAATAATGCAACAGTCTGCAATTTGGGTGCATGCTTTAATTGCAAGAGTAGTGGATACTACACTACCTGTAGGACCAATTTCTTACCTCTGTGTAATATAGAAGAATGATCCCATCATCATATAAGAAGCATTTTGACCACAGCCACTCCTTTGATTCCCACATTGATGAGAGGTAACACTGGATCCAAACAATCCTAAATGTGAAACCTCCCCTTGGCCTCCTTGGAAAGATGCATGGAGATATTCTTGACTACAGAACTACCTTAAAGAAATCTGTCCCCAGATTAAATCCCTGATGATGGCACACTTCACAAAGACAGAGTTGAGGACTGAGTTCCTGAATTCTTGGCCTGAGATCACACAGGAAGGTCATGGGGCACCTACAGAGTGGACCACCTCCCAGGCTTGCTGCCTGACCATTGAACCATCCTTTCTGATTGCAAAAGCTTCTTAATGGCTTCTGAAATACCAGCTACCTACATTTTGTTTTTCTTTTTTGGAACCAATTCGTTAATTCCCTTGCTGTTTGCACTGTTTCATATGACAGAGAGAATACCTAATGATAGGCAAGTTTTGTTGAAGCCAGTAGCTAATTTAGATCTGGCTTTCCTTAACAAACCAAGAATCTTCATCTGTCCTTTTAAGTTATCCTCAAAAGACTATTTCAACACCACAGATGAAGACACAATCTTTTTAAGTAACTGTTTTATCCTCTTTGGGAGGCAATTAAAGAGTGCAAGAAATTACCACCCTCTGTTTCTATTCTTGTCATGGACGGATAATTGGTTTACTTTTAGAGAGGGAAAACTAGTCAGACGTCGCCACATTTCTAACTACTTAAAGATTATCAGTGCAAAAACATTCTGCCAAAGTGAAGGACAACATTTCTAATGAATTTACACACAAACTCACGCACCCTCCAACAACCACTATGGCAACTATGGGGCTCAGAAACACACTCCATTTCCTCAGCAGATGCCTTCATCCGTGCAGCTCCCACTGCCATAACTGCCTGTAATTCTTCTGTTTGAGACATCCACGTAGCTGTAAGGCAAATAGAGGTAAGTCCTTGGAGAATCAGGACCCAAGCATGCTTTTCCTTTCCTTCCTATGTCGCTGCTACGGTGTTATGTTGCTTTACCTGGGAAAGCCAGCTGAACGTTTCATCTGAAGGTTGAAGGCGAATACGAAATGAGGTAATGCAGATTGCACTGAATTTTAAATCTCAACTTGACAAAAGTTTCGTGGTTTGAATTTAGTCCAGTTGATTGGTTTCGAGTCTCCTGAGTTTCGGTAAATACACCCAGATTAGGAAGAGGTTAAGAAGAAAATGAGGAATTTCCAATTCAGTAACATGCCTGTCACCCTCCCCAGCCTGTGCAGGATGGAGGAAATGATGTTCTGTTTGCGTTCCCCAACAGTCCTGTTCAGCAGGCACTGTCAGCATCAATTAGAAGCATGATCTATGTGAGCTTTTTGTCAATGCTCTAACTAGTTTTAGAGCTTGCTCTTCAACTACAGTCTGAGAATCAACTTTGGGAAAGACAAATCTATACAATCACTAAAATTGATTACGGGTGGTTGAGAGAATTACAGAACATCTCTGAATTGGATGTATATGCAGAGCGCACACCTAAACTTGAAGGCTTTGAAATTCAATTACAGAAACTAAAATAAATGACCATAATGTTTTCCATTATCAGATACACAGAAATCATTTTCCCTTCCTTCCCCTGCTCCAATAAAACAAATTTCCATGACTTTTTTCCTAATCAACAAACTTAACCTTTTAGCCGAGTCCTTCTACAGTGTACAAATTTTTAAGCTAATTATTGTATCATAACTACAGAACAACACAGCAGAGGATTTGTGATTGCAAAGCACAGGATCGTCGTTTAAAAACCAAGTATCTGGTACTTACAACATATCTGGTCTAACTGGGTAAAAAGGGGAACACCGCCCACAGCCACGCTACACAGCACCTAGATCCTGGAAAATGAAGGTGAAAGCAATTTCCTTACATTCCTTCAGCCCTTGTACGAAATGTGTTGTGTGAGTTCTGTAAAACTCACATTATGTCTGCTAGAATGCTCAAAAATAAACTGTTTTTACAAGTCACAGAAGCTAAGTTACAAAGCCCATGACACTGCTTCCCCCCAGAACCTGGCCCAGCACCGCAGGTTGCTGACAGGCAAAAGGATTTATCATCAAGTTGTGTCATTTCCCATAAACAAGCCTGGAAGCTAGAAACATGTCAGAAGTATGACCTTTGCATAAGTGCTTGGCATAAGCACTTCATCTAGGTACTCAAGCTGGTATTTGCCTAGCACACAGCACCAAGGCCAGGTTTACAACACATTTTTTGCACCTTCGATGAGCTAAATCACTGAAGGCCATGATCAGCAGTCAGTGTGCTGCTGCTTAAAGTCCTTAGGATATACATGGACGTGTCAGCAAAAGGAGTTCAGCTGATGTTGGAACTGTCCAGAAGCTCCAGAGTCTCAGCTTCACCCAATTCATTGGGCACTTGCCTTTCCAGGTGGCTTCTGATGGAAGGCATCTGAACTCCCACCTCTGATAGTCACAATCCATGCGTGTCTCAGCTGATCAGGCTTTTTAGCACGGGATTTTATTTCACTGGCAAATTTGAGGGAATTAGAACATCCCATACAGCAAGATATAGTGCCGGAATTACCCTGTTTAAAACATTACAATCACATCTAAGCTGTCTCAGATACTCCTAAGCTTTCCTTTATAGGTATATAAAATCTACATTAGAAAAGCATTCTAAGCCTTTTTCTCTCCATCCCCCTCCTCCTCCTTCAACGCAGCGTGGTTGGGACTCCAGCTTTACATCTCCACCAACAAAGGCATTTTCAGTTGTCTGAGGAGAAAAGGAGAAGAGAAAACAAACACAGAGTTGCCAAGGTTACTGACAATCCTCGCTGAAGAGACGAATGAAATTGATAGGGAGGAGACGGGAATAAAACGATACTCAACTCTAACTTGATTTTTACAAACCTCCTATTTCAGATGTGACTGGTCCTAGGCAGCTTTTTTCTTCTGGGAAATTTAAATCAATTTGTATTTATCAGAGTTATTCATATGCCACCTTGCAAACTTAAGACTCAAACAGCACACATGCAATTGCCTTAGCTTTTCAAAGTGTTGATCTGATAAAGCTCCTTACTCCACATTATATTGAAATGATATAAAAGTCCATTTCTGCCGTCTCAAAAATCTTCAGCCAGAAATAGTAAAGCTAAAAATACGAGTTTTTTTCCTCTGCCATGGGAAAGATGAATGAGAAAGATGCCTTTCCTGCTAACTGTACTGAAAGGAATTGGCTGTCGTGCCCAAACCTTATGTTGGTGATGTCTTAACTGTCTCGTAAGCCCTCTGTTGCAACCAAGTTGTTCCCCTTTTATTTTGCAAACAGGAAGATGAAATTGCCAGCGCTGTGCTTTTGATTTTCCAGCCCTGCTTTTCAGCCACGTGCTGTGGACAACTGGTGACAAAGTTCTGTTTGCTACTGATCAGCTTGGTTTTCTTAGTTACCTTTCACAGGGCTCTCAAACAGCCTTGAGATCCCATGCTGAAAATCACTACACCACGTGGCAAAAACCATGTTACAACAGGAAAGCACTCTAGCATCAGTGAGCTCAAGTGCTAGCAATTAGGTACTTGATGTCCAGTCACTGAGCTAATTTTCTTAGGCTATTGTATTCCAGAGTCTGCTTTGGAGGCTCACCCTCACAACTAAATGAACCTTAAGTCAACCCATGGAGGTTTCAGATGCACAGACCTAAATCTTGGGACCAGAAAGCAGCTGGGAGCTACCTCAATTGCATATAAGGTCTGTGCATTGAGCAGATGACAAACTGGCCCATAGCACTGGAGGTACCCTTGAAGTTTTGCAATTAGCCATACGTACGCTGGATGCTCTCTGTATCCATGGAGAAGACAAGGGCTGGCTGATGGAAACAAGTCAGCTCTGACAACAGCCAAACTCAGCTTGCCACATTCATCGAGGATTCACTGGTTTCTGAAACTGCCACAGTCCTGAAGCTCTCCACCAAGCCTCGCCGAGCTCCTGAATCCCACAGATCATTTACCTGGGCGACGCACTGCGTGAGACAAGGACTGAGCCTTTGTTGTGCTCTGAGTACCAAGCAACGGGCTGTGGTTGACCTTCCACCCATCGCAGTCCTAAGAAGTTGGTTCTTTCTCAAGTTCGCATTTTGCTACAGGCTTCTAAAAAGCACATTAAAAATCTGCAGCTAGCTTGGTAAAGATCTAACGAGTGGTTTTTATTGTAGGCTGCTGACAAAGTGAAGACAAATCATCTCGGTTTTTGAAGTCTTGCTTCTAAATAAAGAAGGAGCCTCTCTGGGAAGCAGTATATTTGGGGATGGTAAAGAAAGCATTTTTGAGGACTTCTAATCTTCATTATTTACCTTGTAAATCATGACCCCGGGAAATTGATTAAATTGTACAGCAGCAAGAAGTTCATTCGAGGGAGTAATCAAAGGAAGGTAATACGAGCACTGCAGTTCTTGGAGCTTTTGAAGCAAGCAGGACTGGTCCATAAAGGTAAAGGATAGAGCTGTCCTGGGGAGAAAGGTCCTTCAGAGGAAAGGATAACGTAAGCTCCTCATAACTGCTTGGCTCAACGCAGTAGCGCTTCCAGAAAAGTAGATTTGCAATAAGATTACAAGAGTACATAACCCTGAAATAACATTTATCTTTACAATGTTATTGTGAGCGGTTGAAAAATGTTATCACTTCGCAGAAGGGGAACTGGGAATCACAGACATTATGTTCTGGATGCATTCTAACGTTCTCCCAATCTAAGTGCCAAAACTTGGTGTCCCAACTAAGAGGTCCCCAGATTCCCTGCAGAACACTCTGGTATCTTACTGGATATGAGCCATAAGTTTGGATCCATCAGTGGAGAAGACAAAGAGCAAAGTCATTTATTCAAGCCCAGGTTGGATGGGGCTTTGAGCAACCTTCTCTAGTAGAAGGTATCCTCGCCCATGGCAAGGGTGGAATTAGATGAGCTTTAATGATCCTTCCAACCCAAACCATGCCACAATTCTCTGATTTCAGGAGATGCTGTTCTTAAACCAGCCCAGCTCAAGCCCACTACATCCAGATTGTTCCTCCTAGAGCCTTACCTTCCTAGCAGCACCCAGATTTGACCAGGATGTTTTCCCATTCCTGCACTATGTACAGATCCATAATACAGGATAGATAAAAGAAGCCTTGTGCTTGCTTTGCTGAGATGCAGAGGCACAATTCCACATGGTTTCTGTACACAACACAGCAAGGCTTCTACCTGTCAGATCCTTCCTAATATTTTAAATTTTAGCTAGAATTTAGCATCACCATGACAATAACTGTGTCAAAAACTGGGGATTTGTCTGATTTAGATCACCTTAACAGTGTGTGACTCAGGATCCAAGTAACCATCCTGAATTATAAGTAAAGGTGGGTTCTGTTCAAGCACCAGAGGTACAATTAGCTGGGAAAATATATTTCAAAGCAACTTTCCAGAGAGCTTTGAGCAGTATGGATGGTATGGGCTCAATGTTTATAATCAAGTTGCTAGATATAGGAAGTCCCGTGCCAATAAAATTCTGATAATACAGAAAAAGATGGTAAGTTTTATTTAGCAGAAGGAAAACTGTAATGACAAGCTCAAACTAACAAGCTTTGCTTAGCCCTGGCAGGTCAGCTAACATAATGATGTTCAAGCTGTTAAGGAGACAAAAAGAAGGTGGCTTTCATCACTGCCCACCATGGAAAGAATGACAAAATAAGCTCGCTGAGGTTCACTCTGCCACCAACCCTCAAAATATGCATGGTTGTAAATCCACATCACCACAGGACTTCATCATTTCCCCTACCAGGCTCCTGACACATCTAGTCTTGTCTATTTTAAGCAAATTAATACACAGTGGAGTTGGAAGAGTTTTTTATTTTCCTTTTGACAAAGAAAAATCTGATTATTTAGTCAATTCCTTAATCACAAAATTATGAACTTATTGAATTAGAAAGCTCATTCCACAGCAAAACCATTTGTCAAGTCAGAAGAAAGAACCAGATGCTGAATAAATCTTAAAGAACCTGTATTTGTCACAAAAGACATAAGGGTCAGTAACTACTTGAATAACATGCATTATATCACAGAATCACAGAATAACCTCGGTAGGAAGAGACCTCCAAGATCACCGAGTCCAACCTCTGACCTATCACTAACCAGTCCTCCAATAAACCGTATCACTAAATTCAACATCTAAACATATTTTAAAGACCTCCAGGGATGGTGACTCCACCACTTCCCTGGGCAGCCCATTCCAATTCCTAACAACCCTCTCGGTAAAGAAGTTCTTCCTAACATCCAACCTAAGCCTCCCCTGGTGCAACTTTAGCCCATTCCCCCTCATCCTGTCAACAGGCACATAGGAGAAGAGACCATTCTCACAACAACATTGTCTCCCGATGGTCAGGTGGCCTCTGTCACTGCTGCCATCAGGGTTGCCCGGAGACCCTTCTGATGTCACCCTATGGCCTCACAAAAGGTCCCGGCTATAAATGCCCCGAGTGTGGCCCCTGCATCCAGTCCGGCTAGTGGGACTCGAGTGCTTGAGGTTCAACAGCTGGAAAGAGACAGAGAGAGGCAGAGGTGTACCAAGAGGCACACACGAAGCCATTTTCATTGCACACAGGCCATCGAGATCCTTCGGTAATGTTCTCAAATGTATAGACATCTATGTACCTCACCCGTCCTAAGCGTAGTCTTGCCAAGTATAACCTATCCTAAGTATATTTGCCATTCTAATTGCAATGTTTGCAATCCATATGCAGAATATTGACAGCTACAGTACTCTAGACAACTTGGTTGAACCTAGAAAGCGAATGCCTGTTTGCTGACAGAGTATTTTCTTCCTGCTTCTATCCGCAGTAGCCCTGCTGGTGGCACTTGAGGCGTCGAGGTCCTGACAGCGACCCGCGAGGCGAGGGAGGTGCTGAAGACCACAGGCTGCTGCTAAGCACCTGGCAGCAGGGCAGCCTCCCCCAGAGGACAACAATCTTCCCATCGCGGCAACATCAGGCACCATGAGCCGGTGGCCACAGCAGGAGCAGCCGGAGGAGGCTCCTGGGGATGAAACATGCCCCATCTGCTTGGACCCGATGAACGACGAAGCTCGCGTCGAGCCCTGCAGGCACTCCTTTTGCCTGGAGTGCATCCAGCTCTGGGCGGCAGAAAGGCACACCTGCCCGCTGTGCCGCGGGCGCATCGCGGACATCGTGCGCCTGCCCCGGCGACCACGCAGAAGGGTGCAGCGCAATGCACGGCTGGGGCTGCAGCAGCGGCGGAGGAGCCCCGCAAACTACCGCTCCCGCAGCGTCTCGCCCCGGCGTAGGGAGCGCAGCCCCATCCAAGCGAGACAACTCGTCCGCAGCCGCTCCTGGCACGCGGAGCAGAACAGGCAAAGGCTGCCACCATCCCTGCGCTTCGCCGACGCCGAGGATGTAGACTGGCTCCGTCGGGTCCAAGAGGAGGAGCCGGGCTCTGGCGACCACGCCGGCCGCCAGGCCGAGCCCCCCGCCTGAGCAGGCGGCCGGGCCTCACCTGGGGACGGGCTAGGGGTGGCAGCCACGATTACCCCAGGAATAAATTACCACTGTTCCACCTATAAAGCCTCTGCCTGCACTTATTCCTGCATCCAGCAGCAGGGGGGGGCTGAACTCAGCCCTCTCCTGCTGCCCGTGCCGCCAATTGCTTTGGGGATGGCTGCTCCTGATGGGGAGCGGCTGTGGGTGGCAGGTCCCCGAGTGAGACTTGGGGGTGAGAAGTCATTTGAAGGATAAGAAGTCATCATGGGAACAGTGGGGACAGTGTTGGGAGCGGGAGCAGCCACAAAGGTGACCTGGCCTGACTGGGAAAAAGGCCGACAGCAAAAGCCTCCTAAAAGCCTGCCAGAAGAGGATTCTGTGCCAGCTGCAGAACCAGGTCTGGCAACACGGGGCATCCTTGGAAGGCGCTGCTGGCCTCCTGCAAGTGCAGCCTAAGGGGACCCAAGTCAAAGCCTTGATTTCATTTGACCTGTAGGTACTGGAACAGCAGGATCCTCATGCAAAGCAGCACTGCCCCAGTGGCCACCAGAGAAAGTTTAGTGCTGGGGGATGGCTCTGAACGAAGAAAGTCCTAGAAAGATCAGATGGGCAATGATGAAATCCAATTGCATTTATCACCATGGATCTCGATGCTCTTTTATAACATTCCAGTATAAAAGCAGTACATAAGAGAATCAAACGTTCATAAAAGACTAAAACCAACCTGATAGTCCCACTACCCTTTAATAAACGCAGACAGATGCCTTCTACATAACTGAGAATCAGACATAAGAGTAGCATGCTTCATATATAGCCACAGGTACGTACCAATCACACCAGAAGTAACCACATAAGGTGTAATTCCACCAGCTAAACATGCTGCTTTTAACAGCAGCACGTTGTTGTGTTGATAAAACTAAAACCTTTTCAGCACGATTTGCATATACTTAATCTTCATTACAATTGTATCCTGCTTTCAGATGGTGGTTTTAGTATATGAACACAACAGAAATGATTTTAAATTCTTTCCCAAATTCAAAACTCCAAAATATTGGAATCTACAGTCTAATGTTTTCCTGCAAAGAACTACAGAAAACTTTATTTTCTCATCTAAATAGAAGAATCAGAATTTAGTAGTACGTTATTAATACACTGAAAGTCACACTTTGACACATCCATATGCTACATGCTCCACTGGATATCCAGCAGACAGATTAAGCACGTGTTTCAGCCAGAGTGCAAAAATGCACTTGACTGAAATAAAGGGAAGTCATTGCGTGTCTCTGTGTATGAACATGATAAATTGGATTTGACAAGTTTTAGAAAAAACCTTCTTATACTACTGTTCAAATAACCAAGACCCAGTTACATAATGAAAGAATTCTGGTGCTAAAGAACAAAAAATTCTTCAGTTTTGAGGTTGTCTTGGGAATGCCTCAAATAAAATCCTCTAATAAACATGAGCTGTTTCATGTCACATTGAAGGCATAAACCTATTCCTCTACTTTTGTCTAATTTTTACTTTTCTTCCACTTCAATGTCATTTTACTAAATGAAGCCCTTCTGTGTTGAAACTGTTACAAAAAGTGTTAGTCACACAACCATACCTCAGGTAAAATTGGCTCACGCACTTCAAACTCATATTGCATGTGACCTTTATCATCTTTCCAGTCTGATTTATTTTTGGACATTTCCAGATCATGTCAGGATTTGCAGGCATTAGAGGGTGAAGGATCAGAATAAATGTTGATTACAGAGAAGAAAAGATCCATACTTCTAAAGAGAGCAAATATCAATTTCATAAAGGAAACAAATTTGAAGGATCTGGAAGAGCTAAAGCAAAGCTGAAGTCCCTACTCCCCATTCCATGTATAATTTCTCTTACGGTAACTACAATGTGTTCTCAAGGTTTTTGACTGTTTGCTTTCTCAAGATTGCATATTTTAAAAAGCACTATTAGCCCCTTTGCTACTCAAGTGAGAGAAACACAACAAGGATCTGGTATTACTCAGTCTCGCCATTTTGAGGTATGGGATTTCTTAATCCCAAATAAGAAATGGTGATGACTACTTGAGGCCAGTCTCTTTTGAATAAGGGAAAGAGGTTTAATTTAGCGTCTAGTAGATGAAAAAGATTTGCCTCATGACTTTACCTATTTGAAATTCACTGTCTTCAACACATGAGTCAGCATTCAGCTTTCCAGATTACTCTGACTCAGCTGCCTGGAAGCAGGAACACTTGAAATTTTATGCCAGTATTATGCAGAATGTCACTACAAGAGACTATCGTCCAACAGTTGCAGACAGAAAGATTAAGCATCGACATCGTTTTATCTGTTTCTAGCAAACTTTCCTAGTCACATTCCTATTATACCTCTGCTAATGTGGTATTTGAATGGGAAAGCATAGCAAAAATCTGGAGCCGTCTGTTGAGCTTTAGGCAACTCTTTTCATTTCTCCGTGCTAATGTGTGCTCATTTCTGGAAAAGCTAATTTTTTTTGCCTATTTAACTTGCATATTAATCTCCATTGAACTATACAAAATGAATTTCAATCTTCATGTAAAAAATGGGAGGATGGTTTTCGATTCACACCCTTCTTGATTTTCATCAACCAACCTTTTCCGCTTAAGTACTATTTAATCAAAAAAGATGTGAGATGGCTCCTAAGATTTATATGGGCATCACTGAAATAGAAAATACTGCCAGAGCTCCCACATAGAGTTGCTCATGAGACTGACATTATAAATACAGATTCGGTCCTCTAGCAACTTTCTTCTGCCTCTGAGGAACAGGACCACCAAAGCCTTGCCCCTCGTTTCTGTGTAGTGAGCTGCTCATACAGCTGTCTCACCCAGTTTAGCTGTGTCCTCATCAGAAGGAGCACATGACAGCACCTCTTCCAAGGCAGGGAGCCCTGTACATTCCTCACCTACCTCTGTGACCCATGTGGAATATCCAGCCTTCAACAGGTGTTGCCTCATTAACACTTCAGAGGAGCAGAGCCCTAGTTTCAAGCAGCACGATCCCATCTCAGACCTCTTTACTTGTCCTATTTCGTGATGTCGTTATAGGGAAGCTAAGTATTGCAGTGGAACCTGGATCGTTCAGTAAGCACTGGGGAGTGAAGGCAGGCATCTTTCCCCACACTCCCTGTATCACTGATTGTGGACAAAAAGCAAGGCTTAAGAATTAGGGAATTTGTCTGTCTAGGAAGAAAACAGATGAGTAAGAAAAATCTACATGTAAAATTCACTACAGGGAGGAATTCACTTGTGAAATAACATAGTAGTAAATAGTAATGATAAATGCAATACTGAAAATTACATTGCTTTTTTAAGTCCTAAGATCTGCTAAAAATACAAAGTGGTAACGGTCAAAGCCATACAGCTGTGGCTACTCTGCAGTGAAGCAATTATATAGCTACTCCTAAACAAAAAGGGAAATAAAAGTTATTTGCATAAAGTGCAAGTGTAATACACTTGTGTGTTATGGACTATGCTAAATTATATTCGGTATTAATACTCTGTAACCGCTTTCATCATACTGCCCGATGGGTACTCAACATAATGATCAATTCCAGTGTCAGTTATAACAAGGAAATACATATTGCTATAAAGAATTTGGATACCGCATACTCAAGGCCCTTTCCAAAGCCCAGCGGGGTTCTTGAGTGCATTGTTTCTCAAAGTCCATGGGGTTCAATCATCACAAATCATTAGGAATTCAAACTGGCAGTTTTAATGGTGCCCAGGGGACTTGGGCACTCAGCTTCCATTATGCTTCAATTTAACTTCATTACCTAAGATACCAGTGAACTTTTGAAAATACCAGCGTAAGTAAGATCCAGGGTGAGTTACAGTACAACAACAACAAAAAAAAAATGAATAAAGTATCTTACGTAGCATTTCTTCTTCATATTTTAGAAGCAGCTTGTCAAACTGTATGGGAGAGCTGTGATTATCTATTAAAATCTACCAAGAAGTCCCCAAATTATCCGGGAGTTTCCTCCTAGGAATCCTGAAAAGCATACGCTCTTCCAGTCTTCATTTCGTGCTATAACAACTTGGATCATTTGCTGTCCTCTCCCTGCCTCCAGAACACACTGATGAACGAGGAGAATGTGTCTCTATTCAGTAACTATAAGCCTACAGGAAAAGGTTTTTTGAAAGGTCCCTTTGTTAATATTTTACTTTAAGTTTACTACTGAGAGTTTCAATTTTAAAAGAGAAACCATATAAAATAGACTAAAAACATAAAGGTTAAAGTAACCAGAATGAAAAAAAAAAAAATAACACTGCTGCCATAAATGCTGTAAAACAAGTAAATGCTGTTCCATATGCCACAAGATTGCTCACATGTCAAGACATTTTGTGCAGAGGTTACAGATGGAATAGATCTATTGTTAAAGACAAACATGCCTTGGGACCCATTGATTTTCATATTAGGTCTGGCTGAAGATTCACAAGGACTATCAAGTACACACAGATGCACACACACACACAAATGCTCCTCCTGAGAGCAACACTGATTGCCAAAAGGATAATACAGAAGCAGAAATCCTGCTTCCCTGAGAATTAGACACTGTAAAAGAGAAAAGCCAGCAAGGTATCTTAAACACATTGAGAGAGAAAATTCAAACATGTCCCATTTTTAGAAAAGTACAAATTAAGTCTAATATTCAAGGCATGCAAATTATCATGAAAAAAATATTTTACCATCTGCATTTTTCAGTTCCTGGAGCTAATCTGCAAACCTGATCTCCCAATTTGAGATTTGTCCCTAGATTATGTCTTCTTGTGGAAACGTGTCACAAATCTGCATGTGTGCACAAGGAAAACCTGGAACAGAGTTTCTCCCTCCTCAGTCATAAAAACCCCTTTTCATTCTCAAAAATAAAAATATCTTCTTAGAGAAAAGATCTGCTTTAGGCTCTTACTGCAAGTCCGAAAAACAAACAAACAAAAAAACAACCAAAACCCAACCCCATCCTATAGGAAGCTTATGGAAATAGTTCAACCAGGAGTGTATAACACGAATCTCTTTTGAAAGCCCTGCTGCTTGCACCCAAATCTCCTTCCAACAACAGTCAAGATGTTGTGAACCTCCACGGCCCTTAACCCACATCGAAAGAGGAACAAAAAATGCTCAGCTTCTTTACCCCCCTCCCAAGCTGGAGCTTGATCCTTGGCTTCTGCAGAGATTTCTGCAGTTCCCCCACCCTCAGCTGAGCTTCAAAAAGATTGTTCAAGTTCTCCAGGGGTGGTTCTCTCACAGCTTTAGCCCTTCTCTTTCAAGAAAAGGATAATAAAAATGTTAGATGCATCCAAAACTCCGATTGTGATGGAGGACCAGCGCTTAATGCTGCACTAACCTGGCAGTAATGATTTTGGTTTAGCAGGTCCTAAATGATTAACTGTAGCTGAGATCAGGGCCTCTGCATTAAGCACTGCGTGTCTACAGATCAAAAGGAGCTCCAGCTCCCAGCTGTGCAGTCTGAACAAAGGAAATCTAAACCCAAAAATGAGGCTGGGGAAAGCAGCAAGGCACAAACCAACCTGCCCGAGGTCACCGTGCTTCTCACACGCCTCCCTCCCAGGGAATGTACAAAACGTTGTGTAGTTATTGTAGAAACATCAGAATAAACATGGAAAGCCACGTCAGAGAACCTGATTCAGCAACGTTAATCTGAATGAAATACTGAAGATACGGGTGCAGCGAAGTAATAATTTACAAAGGTTTTATGTATCCTTTACCGAGCTGTAAAGACGTATTTTTGGTAAATTGCAATTTCAAAGGACTGACCTTTCAGTAATTTTTTGCCCAGCTAACTCTCAAGTAACTTTTTGACAACTCCTGGAAGTGAGAATTGTTAAACCCAGTACGAGAGCAGCTCAGTCTGGATGCTTCCTTCCTCCAAAAGCAAGCGAAACCCAAGTAATTAGCAGAATATGAGAAGACAGCATACAACAAATACACTTTTTTTCTGCAACAGTCTATTTCAACTAATCACTGGATTAGGAACCCCCTGAGCCACAGGTGCCCATCATTGTGTTAAAAAAATAGAATACCTCTACGCATTTGAGTCTGATGTGAACTGCCTGATGCTGCTTGACCAACCCTCAGCCTTGCCATCTCCAAGATTTTAGACATTTAAGAAGCAGACGCACAAAACCCAACCACACAAACTGCAGGGTTCTTACGCTGTTCATAACGTCGACAACTTTTACTATATTCTTTAGATCTGTGTCCCTTTGGCATGACTTTGGCCACCAGCATACAAAACCTGTTAATGCCACATATTCTTCACTGTTGCATAGATCAAGTGCTAAACCCACCCATTTTACAACCACAAAGATGTCACATTTCTAATCTTTGGTTCTCTTATTTTTTTTTTCCCTTCTAGATATTTCCTATCTTGATTCCTACCATACTCCTCTACAGAAGTTGATATATCTTAAACTACATGGCACTGCCAGAAATAGAAAAACTGCCTCTCACTTTATCATTAAGAAGCTCCTTGTTTCTCAGATTTATCTGCAGTATTAAAACTCTCTTTGTTTTAATTAGTACTGCTGGATGATTCATGACATTTCATGACAATAATAGCTGTTCTGGATTTTTTTTTTTTCCTGTTTAATACTTCCTCAGATAATTTGTGTCAATTTTGCGTTGCTTTTAAAGCCCTATATCCATCGAAAACATTAACCTCCAAAGAAAACTCACTTTGCCTAAAGACTGCCTGCCACTAGTGATTAAGTCAAGTCGACCATTCATCATGACTCTCAATTTGAGGTTCAGCTTGCAGGCCCCTCAAACCCATCTGAAAAGGTTTTTGGACGTTTCGTTGAGTGAATCCCACAGCTGACTCACTGCGGTTTTGTAAACCAGAGGATGAAAATGAGCCCTTCTAACTTTATTATCTATAAACACAGAGCAATGGTCACCAAACACGCTTAAAATTATGTGCTTGGGACAGATTCATGCGTCAGGGACACAAATATTATGTTATGCCACAAATATTATTTTATGCTTCAGTCTTACAGGTCAAGAAGTCCTCAGCCCAGCTCCTCAATCTGCCAGTCTGGAATAAGCTGGAGGATCGGTGCTCCCTGCCTCACCTGAACTCACCTTGGGTTGCTGTAAGCCCTTCTACGTGTGCTTTTCAGTGTGTCCCGTACTTCCCCTGAGGGTCACACAACAACCCTGCAAGCAAGCATGAGAACCAGGCTCTTTTTGCCTGGAGCCCAAGTTCAAAAATCAATACTCGACTCTTTGACAGTATTCCCATATAAAACAAAGAAATTCAGCTCGTGTTTTCTGAAGGGCTTGTCCAGGTACAGCTTTTTTGTGTGTGTCATTCATTCTACTTATGTACAAATTGCTGCATGGTTTCCAGAACCTGAGAGGCCTGAGAGATCAGCCCATGCACACAGAATACTCTTCACATAAGTGCTGCCAGTGATCGTTCTGTTTGGAGTACAGATGAAAAGGGTAATTATTACCAGTGGATGACCACTGCTTGATTGAAGGAGAAGGAAAAAGTAGTATTTAAACATGTAATTGCCAGCCCATCTTTCCCACTAACAAACTTAAAGAAGTCTTTACTTCTGTAATCACTCTTCTACATGTAACCTCTCATTTTCTGAAACAAATTCATGCAGATTTGTACTGAAGAAAAAGCAGAGTAAACTGGACTTATAATTTGTGCATCGAAAACATCTGTGGGGAACAGAAACTAGGGTGCACTGCTGCTTTGTGGCTGTGAAAGTGAACTTTGTGAGATTCTGCTGCTCACAAGGTCACAAAAATCCAGATTGAAATCCATTACTGAAAACAAGGCAGAGAACAAGGTGGGGTTTTTGTTGTTGTTGTTGTTGTTGTTTTGTTTTTTTAAGCTTTGCAAAGACCTGAAAGATCCTGGAGTAAATCTACAGTGAAATTCTCTTTCCTCTCCGCAGAGAGGCACCCCAGCAGCATTGGCCACTTAAGGCGTTTTTTTCTAAAAGAATCGGCAGCTTTGTATCCTCACGGCTGTATTTAGCCTTGCGTGTCGCAGGAAACCAGCACAGATTTGCATTCACCCAGCTCAGAGCTCTGAAAGACCATCTCATTTAACAATATAGGATGCAGTGCTCAATTTTCAGCACCAAGCTTCAGCAGAGAGATGCAATAACAGCAGGGAACGCAGAGGTGAACCATGAAAACATTTGGAACCCTGACAACAAGGAAATATTGAGATTATTGACAGCGATTAATTTAGGGAAAAGAGGACTGAAGTGAGCCATAATAATCACCTTTAAATATGTAAAAGATCTGTGCAAGGAGAAAGGGAATATATTCTCTGCGTCCATGGTGGAATAGCATAATGGGCTTACACTGAAGTGAGTGAGATGTAAATTAGGTATCAAGAAAACCTTTTAATTGCAATGATACTTGCACTGAAATAGCAGCAGAATTAAATGCTAGGAAGATAGGCATTCCTATCCCTGGAGGCTTTCAAGAACACACACACAAAAGGACTGTTAGGAATAGCAAATGCACAGCACTCTTGCCTCTGGGCGAGGATGTGGTTTGAACAATCCCATGTCCCACCAGCCCTATTTTCCACGATTTTGCAATTATGCCATCTGCATGATTTCCCTAAAGAATTATACCAACGTTTGGTCTGTTTTGTGAATGGAGCCAGTAAATAACCGGTCATCTTTTCTTTAAGGTGTCTGAGGCATGTGACCAAGTGAAGCAGGGCAAGTTACAGCAGTGTTACAGCTCCTACTCCACAGCTCAAATCAGGATTTTGTTCAGAGAAGAATTAGCTTCCTCCTGCAGCTTGGCACCCTTTCTTAAGCTCCATTAATAATTGCAGCTCTGAAAGCCTACCTTGAATTTTCCCTTATCATAGGAGATACCCCATTGACTACGTAATGATGCAACTGCACAGCGATGCGTGTGACATACATTAAAAATGACAATCAAATGACAATATAAAAAAAGTTTGAGATACCTCTGTGACACCGTTTTCCATTTCCTAAATGTTGTGCCATAACAGTTTGCTACAGTGCTGACATTTGCACTTGCTGTAACACAGGCAGCTCCCCCCTGCTTGGGAAGGTGCTGAGGACCAGAGCACAGTGTCAGTGTATCACAGAACTTACACACACCCAGACAATAAAATCTATCCTAGATTATAATAAATAGTCTATAAATCTATAATCTATAAATATATTATAATAAATGATATTATAATGAGTTATTTTATAAATAAAATTCTGAATTCTTTCCAGCTATCCAGGTGCTTTGGACATTAATTTCATGTTGTCTTTTGGTTGACTGTGAGGAACTTCCCATTCCTTCCAGTTCAGAAAACACCAGTGACATTAAGCACAATACTAACAAGCAAACACTGCCAAAACCTCAAGTCAAGCGGATCCCCAAAGATGGATTATTAATCTGGCAGTATGTCCACATGGTTGTAGATCGTAAACTCTCTCTTACAAAACACCCTTTATCAGCACATCCGCACGTGTTAGATGAATGTGATAGCAGAATGCACAAAAATATGCAGATTTTAATACATCCTTTCCAAGGTTTGGGGGAAGGGGTATATCCAAGAAGACTACCTGCTGACATCCTTCGAATAAAAGTTTACAAAGCAGCCAGAAAAAGGAAATTTTTTTACTGATTTAACTCTTCACCAAGACCAGGCAGATTGAAAATCAGCACTGACAAAGATTTATAACACAGATGGAATGACTCATGGGCTGAAAAAAAAGAAAAACAGCATTGCATGCACATACAGACGAGTACCAGGGATGTGCACGGGGAATGTGGTTTTCCCCCCAGTCCATCCCTCTGATAGTTCAGATCTCTGCTTGAACAATAAATCCTCCACCATCTTCTAGGAGACTGCACTTAGGCTTAAAAACCTATTTATGCTTACCGCACAATATAATGAAAGCCCTGGAAGCAGACAAACAAGAGGAACTGAATTATTGCTACATTATTTAGTAGGTTGCATGGCCAGTATCTACAGGAGTCAAACCCGCCATAAAGTAACTAACCTGCTTTCTCCAACCAAATTCTCCCTTGACATAGTAAAACATGTCCCAGAAGTATTCTCTGATAGTATTAAACAAACATCTGGGGGGTGGAAGGGATGTTAGGATTTAGAAGTCTGGAAAATACACAGCTCTCCTGAGACACAGTCATCCATACAGCTAAGCCTCGCAATCTATTTAGGACTTTCTTTTGAACCTTAGTGAGGTTTTTAAGCCTTATCTGATGAGCATAATGATATTAAACTGTTTTTCATTACCCATAAAAAATGAACAAAAAGGATAAAGCTGCTAGCATCTCAGGCTATTTGAAAGGAATCAATAGTCTGAATCCCTCAGTATATCCTGCTCATAAAAAAAACATTTTCTTTAAACAAAGAGGAATTGTTTGGACATGACAAACTAGTTTCACATGAAGTACCTTTCACAAAAAAGGTACCTCCAAGGTTGATAGAAGAAAAACGTAGAACAGATTATTACGTGCAGTTAGATATAGGTATGTATGCTTACGTGCAGCATGTCTGCACACCATGCACTTAGAGGAAACATGCCAGAACCAAATTCACCAGCCCTGATAAAGTTTACAAATACAGACAGGCGATAAGAGTTAGGGCAGAACGTGATACAGTAAGCTGGAGGCAGCAGAAAAAAAAAGTCTGTATCTGAAGGCATCAAAAATTCCCTTAATTTCCAGTCTCCCTATTTGTTTTGCTGCACTGTGCTGGGCGGACACACGATGCTACAACAGAACAGCCCCCAACAAAGCGTTAGCAGCTACGATTCAGAAGCAGAGCTAACTGCGACGTTCCCAGTGTGATTTATTTTTTTTTTTTTGTCTAAAAATATTGATTTGTTGGAGCTGCAGCTTTTCACAGGACTGCATCCATTTCAGGGAACAGCCATCGTGACAGCATCGCACCTGACAACTCCTGGTCAAAATGTGAGAGACAACGTTTGTAACAACAGCAACATCCTTTCCAGACCACTTGCCTGGGCTATAGCAAGAAAAAAAGGCTCAAAACTGTGCTCAACAGCTTATTTTATACATTATTTTCCTAATTTCAGGCTTCAAGTTCCAGCTTGGCCTGATTCATAGAAGGGCTTAGGTATTCTAGGAACCTGCTGTGCAAAGCACTGATCTGTCTTGGGAGGGTGTTAGCTTTCCTGAAACTGGTGGTTCTCTTTTTTTTACTGCACAACTTCAGGAAAAATAATAAAAAAATAATAAAATAAAGTCAGCACGGGGAAGAAACTGAAATTCCCCAACATTTTTACTGAAGAAGAGCACGCACTTGTTTCTTGCCAGTAATTAGAGGTGTCAACTTCATTCTCACGTGGAGCATGCCACGTATTCCTCTGGTTTGTAGGGAGGATGGATGCAAGCCAAGACACAGGGAAAAAAGAAATTAAAGCATCACAAATCTTTGTGATTCATAAATGGGTTGCTGTTCTATCACTTTAAAGCTACTTAATCTCTACTCTTTGAAACACACCCTATTATGCACTAAATGATTAATATCATTCGTTTAATAAAGAATTTGTCCATATTAAGATATTCAAATCTAAACCATTTTAAAATAGAAAGGCTTAATCCTCCCGTGGTGTAAATAAGGATGATTCCTTTGAAGTCAATGAAGCTAAGGCAATTTCTGGCAGCTAAGGATCAATCCTGCATGCCTCCAAGGCTTAATTAACTCTGTGTACCTTTTCTAACACATAATGCTCTCAAATGAATTAATATTTAAGCTGTTATCACCTGTGAGATGTGAAGCATGTATTACTCAGAGCTGCATGAACAGGATATTATTCTATTTATATTCTTGTGATGGCTTCCCAGATGCTGGGTGAGCTTTCCTTCCCTGGAATAGCAACAAGTATTTTACTTACGTGTTCAGTTCAAGCAGAAAAAAAAAACAAACCATGACTGAGAAGCGAGCCTGTTCATAGGTAGTCCTTACATCTGAAGTGCTTCTTGTGAAGACACGCCTAACTCACACACACAAACATATGCAGCCAACTACCTACATGAAACCAGGGAGCCAAGCTTGCAAACACAGCTCAAAAAATGGAAAAGCCTTCATATAAAAAAAGGCTTCGCTATTAGAAACAAGAATGAATAATTTTGCATCCTGGAGAGAAAACAACAGCACGTGTAATTGCAACTTTTATCCAATGGGCAGTATTGGGAGTCAAAGTGGGAAGAATTTCCAGCACAGCTTACTGCAAAGTTCATCAAGGTGGGTAATCAAAACCTGGCTCTCATCAGTACTATCACCACTGCCCTGTTATGGCTGTGAAAGTAACTCTACGACATCTGTATTACTTTTAAAGGTTTTTAATCTTTATTGTTTCCATCTTTGGTTTATTCTAGTGGAATAAACCTTCCCATCTCAAAGCAAAGTAAGAAACACCATGTTGTTCTGAAGCTGGCATATTAAATTTTCATATGCAGCTACTGGAGACAGATTTATAAACTAATTAAGTGTAACAATCTCATAAGCACTGCTTATATCTGAAGAGTCTCATATCAACCAGCTGAGTTATTCCAATGGATAAAAAACTTATTCAATAGGAACATGTTTCAGAATTAGGCCAAAATTATTTTCTGACTAATGTAGATCAACCCATGTGTAAACAACTTCTGCAAATACCTCCTTATTAAATTATTTGATTTTTGAATAAGGAAAGCTTGGACTCATTGATACATTTTGATGAGCTTCCCTCTATTACTGTACACACTCACCAGTTTTTCTGCTATTCTATTTCAACTAAAACTTCCACAGGATGGCAAGAATTGACATCCTTCTCCCTTCTATTCCTTACTGAAGTCTAATCTGCTTTTCCTCTCATCACAGTTACAGTTCAGGATCTCTGGTGATCTTTTTTGTGCAACGTTTCCATACTGTACTACAGAATGCTTATACAGGCGCTCCAAATTAATCGCAGGTGAACAACGAGCAATATTTTGCATGCAGCTTTACTAGAACAAAACCACACAAAAATATCAGAATTTAGTATTTTGCTAGTGTTGTAGCCAGTTTTGTACTAAGAGCAGCCAAAGCTATTTTTCTTCCTGTCTCCCCCCCCCCAATGCAGGAACACCGCACTGATTTTGTTGTATGTTTGCTCCTATGTCTGGCCTGTATTTTCTGCACTCCTAGTCACTTCAACCTGCTTGTTGCTTACAAAAATTCCACAGCAACCTATATTTAAGAACCCACTTCTCCTCTTATTATAAGCAGGTATTGAAGCAAAACCCATCAATCACCATTAAATGACGACCGAGTAGCTCGAGCTGTAAGCCTTTCCCCGTTGGTCTTCCACCGTAACAGAGACTATGAAAGAGCAGTCTTCTAGGATTCTATTAACTCAATTTTCATAAGGGAAAAATAGCATTCTCTAGAGAACGTTATCGTTGCCCATATACTCAGGAGACTTCCAAAACTCCTTGTTTAGAAGTGGACTCATCCACCCAAAAACGTGCTGAGAGCTGCAGCCTGACCTTGGGATTCCACCTGGCTGGGGCAGGTGAGTGCATTCGGAATTGGTCCCAAACGCCTTCTTTTGCTGAAATTCCGTTTTACTTAATGACTCGCACATCGTTAGTATTGATTACCTGCAAGCACCATGATCCACTGTCTTGTCCTTCAGTGTTAGTTCAGCCAAACCCAAGAGCCACTGAGTAGATGTTTCTTTGAAATTCCTGAGGCTGAAAGGCAAAGGGATGAATGGGAAAGAAAACCCAAATTGTGGCAGAGCAAACACACAGGTACAACACATTTTCATGATATTTTCCCTGCCAGGTGACAGAAATGACTGCATTACCAAGTGTAGGCACTATCTTGGAGCTTTTCTCCAAACACAAGATGTATTTTCAGGCCTGCCTATGTACCATAGGATGTACAACACCGACAGTGCCTTTAGACTTCTTGAGATTTGATCAAAGCTCCTTTTCCTGCATACAACTCTTGTAAATATAAATGCATGTACATACGCATGCCTGAGTGCAAGAAGCCTTGCCATAAGCACAGTGTGCATCTGCTATTTCTCTTGTATCAGAACAATTTCCCCCCCACGGTATAAAATCCGTTCTGAACTCAAATTGGGCTGTAACAGTCCAGCCATCAGCTGTCTGCTGCAGAGTTTCACTGTAATAAAACTCTAATTATGACCACAGAATGCACTCTTGAGCAACAACCTGTCTGGAGGCAGAACCAGATTACTTGTATACATGAATTATAAAATGATGATAAGCAGAATCACGCGGGAATAAATCCATTTATGACCTACTGCTGACAAAGGTAAAGATTTAGCTAAGCAACTATTTGACTTAGAGCCACTTTCTTGGGTCTGCTTCGCTTAGCATACATCAAAAAAAAAGTCTTAGAGCTGAGCCTGTCCAATGATTGATGGGCTTCTATTACTGTTACAGAGTCAGTAATATATAACCTATTGTTTAGGTAATAACTTATATGTTTTCTTACTTTACAAGGCTGTTCAGTGTGGAGTTTGATGTATGGAGTGTTTTATGCACATCTACACAAAATATAAGCAATTTGTTTTCATTAAGGAAAGATACATGTAAATAGTTTCAAAAGAGATTCTGACATCTTTATTCCTTTTAATAAATATGTAACTCCTCCCACTGCGGTGGGTGGGATGCTTTGAGATGTTTTACTAGTCCCTGCGAAACCCTTTCACATGTTCAGCCCTGCCTGATCTTTTCTCTCTCCCTCTTTGCACCAGCTGTTTGAAGAGACAGGTCTCTTGGGATGCTCTAGGCAACTACCACCTAGCTCATTACATTCTTACATTCATCAATTCATTTATGAAGCTAGCTTAAAGCTAGTTAGATTTTGCTTTTGATGGTTTCATGAGCTATTTGCATGTGGATGTAGGTGCTTCTCTAGCTTTTTAGACTTCTGGTCCATTCCAGTACTTGAAATGTTCACTGGACACCAAAGATCTTGAGATTTTTAAATACAAACCTCTAGTCCTTGGAAGATGCAGTCAGGGAATGTCACTATAGCACACTGAATCCAAAGTGTTTGGGGTATGCCACTGCAAACACAGGAAAGGAGGACAGCTTACCACAAGTATTAATCAGCTCAGATCCACAGTAAGAGTGGCTGTACTGGATAAAACAACTTTACATCCACCTTGATACCACAGCTCCACTAATTCTCACTGGCAATCACCTATGGAAGACTGTAACATATTTTATATGTCTGTATTTACAAACAAATCGGAATACTCTGTGTGTACCCAAATATTCTGCAGTGATTTTGCATCTCAGAGCCTTTTTGAACAAGTACCATATTTTTGTGTTCAAGAGCACCTAATGAATTTGTCTGCCAAAAATCTCTTCCCTTTCCTTCATTTTGGCATCCACAGTATCTCATGGACGTACTATTTGTTTTGAGCCTGCCACGGAGCAGTTTTCTTTGACAATCTGTAAGTCACAAGGGACTGAGCAGAGTCTCTTGAGTCTCTTCATAGAGAACGACTGCATGACTTCATTCTACTCTACTGCGATTTCACATACCTCTGCCAGGTGTCCCCTCACCAGTCCTCTTTTCAAGGCTGAATCATCTTCCACTTGTCTATTTCCAGAGCTTTTGTAAAACAGGACAGAAGCAGACCCTTATGCATTATAAATATGACTAATTCAACTGAAATTCGATTGAAGACTGGCTTAAATTTGAAACTAAGCAACTCCAGTGGTCTCTAAAGCTTAGGCTCTCTATTTGTGCATCACGGAGAATCGACACTGCCAGTTTAGTGATCATCAGTCTCTTCTCAACAGAGCTGGATGATTGAGTTATTTCACTTCATCTCAATTACTGCAGCCTGTCTCTTTTCTGAAAAATATAGTGGGCAAGAAGCTGACACTAACAGCAAATATTTTAGGGTAATAAGTGTGAGTGCACATGGCCTTGCTTGGGGAGTTTACATCACTGTGGGAACAATCCGAAGCCAGAACAATTTTCTTCAAGGAAAAGGCCTTTTCAGGTAAAATGTTTACAACACAGACAGAGCAAGGCCAAGCATGGTTCCAATTCTGCATCTTCCATCAGACTGGAGCAGATTGATTGACACTGCACTATTTATAGAGATTTTCTGGATTTATATTGATGGAATAGGACAGAATTTGTCCCTGTGTGTCTCAGATATAAACAACTGAGATGATGATACAACATCTGCTGTCTCGTCCAACATCCTCACTTTATTACTTAAGGCCAATACAGGAGAGAAATACAAAACCTTAGTATTTAATTGCCGGGCTCTTGCCTATTGCAAAATCCCTTTTGACAATACTTCCCTATTCCTCCAGCTGACAAATTCCTCTCAGCGCAGCTTCTACGTTCAAACTCAAACATCATTCTGCTCTGTTGACCTCTGTCAAGGTCTTCACCCATTCCTGTACAGAATAACAGAAATTCAGCCTGAGATCAGACATTTTTGGGGGGAGAAAAAAAAGCCTCCTAATTTTTGAATGGAGGTTGGCTCTGCAGAGGAATTTGTATTTGCTCTTCTCAGTACTCTCAAGAAACGTGGGGATTTGTTAACAGATGGGCAACCACATTTATTTTGAACTTCAAAAAGCCATTTGGAGCAAAGTTTACATATTTAAGGCCAAGTAACGTATGCATTTTAAATCATATATTCATCTCAGTGATAGGTAAAATAAGCTACTCAAGTTTTTAAGTAATCTTTTAAAGAAAGGGTCTTAAAGGCTTTTGGTGTTGTTGTTGGGGGGAGGTTACATGCAGAAGTTTTGAGTTGAATTTTTCTCCCACAAATATTTTTCAAATTAACATAGAAAATATATTTTATTTGAAGACAGGAAATTTCTCACTGAGTGCTTACTTCTTATATTAAAGGAAAAAAAAAAAAAACATACCTTTTTCCCCCCTCTCTGCTAATTCTGTTTAAAAAAAAAAAAACAATTTTAATGTTTCTGGTTTTGACAGCAGACTGAAACCATTAACAAAGATTGAGAGTATGGCTGAAAACTCCCAAACTTGCTCCTCTGTGCATTTTGCCTCCTGTCCATTTCTACTCCTAATTTAATCAACTTCTAACACATCTGCAGTATTTATTGTAAGCTCGTCTACTTTAAGCTAAAGACTCAAAAAAAAAAGACATAAAATCATGGCATTACATTGATCAGAAATAAAGCTTGCTTAAGCCAAAATACTTATGAACTGATTTAAATCCTAATGAGGCTGACAGTTACCAAGTGGCAGAATGAGAACAGAAAATAGCAGTGGCCTTGCTGTATTGTGAGGCAGCTGTTTAAGTGGACTGCAATTAGCTCCTAGAGAAAAATCTTTATCATTGTTTAACTATCAATATCCCTCAGAAATGGACTAAAATCAAAATTCCACATATACAGACTTTCAGCTTCCAGCTCGTTTCTGGTACAAATGCAGACTTGTGCTTGGGAAATGACATGTAATGGGATGGGAATTCAATAATCTTCGGGGCAGTGAAAAATCAAGACCTGTAATTTTTAGCTTGTTTCTTTCTAATGTTCTTCCTTCAGTGAATTCTCAGACTATCACCACACCAACGCTAATAGAAAGTACTGTGAATATGCAATGAAGGGCTGGAGGAGCTATTATCATACCTCCTTGGATCACAGAGAGAACAGAAAAATATGCGTTTCATTCAAATAGAGGGTAGCTTGCTTACTAACACAAGTTTTTCTAGCTCTTAACTGACTGTGTAATTGTGCTGTGGTTTTTCTGACCATCTTGGACCTGGTAGTTGAACAGGGCTTTTTTATTATCTAAAAAAACAGCTTTGTATATTTAGAAAGCCTAAAGGGTTTGACTAGGAACTGCAAACCAAACTATGCTATGCACTGTATGCAACTTAGCACCAAACCATACCCTGAAACACTTACAGTGCCAATGTAACTGACATGAGAAAGACGTACAATGAAAGAAGCAGAAATATTAAAGAACAAACTTTGAAAAATAATTTTTAAAAGCATTTTCCAAATTCTTCTTTGGAAACAAATTCTGATGTTTGGAATACAAATTCAGAATGGAAAATATGGGGGGAAGAGGGAGACTGGTTTTCCTACTTTATCTTTCTTTTTCCCCTAGAACACGCTCCCTGATCATTCTGCTCCTCCTGTTTTAAAAAGCAACGCTTGTATATTCATGCCATCAAAAGCCAATATAGTTTGCTTCATTTTCCCTGCATGCTTTAGTAAGCAGGCCTGAAGTTTATGAACATTTCCTTCCTTCTGAAACTGTATTTTAGGAGACAGCTTATTTGCCAGAAGAATTAACTCCAGCTACAGCAGCTTTCATCAGGTGAACAAAAACAAGCCTCAAAAGACAATGAAAATAAAAAATTGACAGACTGACTTTTATCAAAGCTTAAAAAGCTGATACTTTACAATTTCCAGTCATTTACACAGATGTGACTTATTTACGGTATACAGATTTGGCTTTGCTTTCCTATAGATCCCTCTATCTCATGCCCAGCACCCTACAGATGACTGGTACCAGCCAACTAGCAGGTATCCCTACCAATATTCATTTGAGCTGATAAACAAGAACGGGGTCTGCAAGTTGCTGTTAACTTCAAAGAGGAAAAGAAAAATCCCTGATATTAGCACTGTAAACATAAAAAGAACAACTTTATCAATACGCACTAGGTTTGCTTTATACAAAATACGGGGAAAGAAAAAGCTGAGCTGGAAGTTCCCCAGAACCTGAGCTGCCATTTGCAGCACGTGGTTTAATTAGACAAACCACAGCCTCGTGGCTGCTGGGACCACAGCAGGCACTACGGACTACATTAGATTTTTAAAAGTTGAAAATTTTAAGCTAATAATACCATTCATTTCATCTTCTCACTGACCTTTCCACTTCAATTTTCCAAAGCATCTACCCTTTTGCTCACCTTTGCACTGTCCTTTTAACATCGCTATTAAATATTTATATTACAGTAAAGCCCATATCAAAAGCAATACTCTATCTAGAAAGCACTGCGAAATCACATAAAATCATGGGTTTTGCAAAGGATAGCCTTTAATTTACGAAGTAACGATACTGTTGCAACACAGTAGGACAAAAATATCACTGGTAAAATAAGCAAAATATGTTTAACCCAAAGCTAACTACAATAAAGCTACAAGAAGATGTGAGACCTGTTTGTGCAGCAGGCTCTTCGCAACCCCTGGAGCACCTTGACCAGAGCCACACAAAACTTTTCATCTTTTTTAGCTGCACAATTGCAGCTCTGAAATACACAAGCAGCCAGATGAGATTTCAGCTCAACTGGCAATACGTCAGAACTTCTTTTCCACAGCAATCCTTCTACACTATCAAAATAGAGGATTGACAGAACATAACATATGTCAATTGGCATATGCAATACCTCGGAGTAAAATATACACATATCTAACCATATACTGTTACTGCCTGTTGGTAAAGTAACACGTTGTTAACGGTGAAAGGTATAATCTTATCTGAAAAAACACAGCTTCAGCAGCAACATGTGAGTGTGTCCAGAAAATGAAGTTAAAGCAAAGAGTCAGCACAATACATATTGACACAACTAGTAAAATTAGCTATAAAGTGCTCAGAAAAGAATTAGTTCAAGGGTTTCAAACGTGCCCTGTAGTCATTATGTCTTAGGTAATTAAAGACATCTCCAAAACAAGAATAATCTTACGCCTTATAAATCTGCAAAGTTGTTTGGTTTAATCTTGCTCCTTGCGTACTTTATTTAATCTAAGTTCCTCCCTGTCCTGAGGAATTCATAACCTTCCACCTTAACACTAGTAAAGCTTACTTGGAGTATAAACAGGTTACAGGAACTGTAATCTCATTAAGATTTGCTCTTAGGCTAGACAGAGAATCACAGGATGGTTTGGGACCTTAAAGATCATCTAATTCCAGACAAAAAACACCCACCCCACATGACACAGGAAGCCACAATCTCTGGCTTGGGGGAATTCAGCTTTCAAACAAAAAAACATCAGGATTCAATTGTCCTTAAGAAGTTATCACTCTGCAAGTCCACTGAATAATTAAAAAGTCTGCAGTCCAGAAGCCACCTATGTACACTTACACTCCAAAAGTACTTGGAAAGGAAAAGAAAAATGTTAGTCACCATCTCTAAAAAAAAAAAAAATGCTTAAAAAAAAAAATCTTTGAATTTATATGTGTGTGTGTTATTTTTTGCTTTGGTACCACACTTCCAATACACCACAATTGATATAATTCTACTGAATGACAATCAGGCGTGTTAAAGAGATTTCTGACCTACCAGACATGCTTATGAGAATTCATCTATGCTGTAACTCTTATGCAAGTTCTACGTCGATGGACTTCATTTATGTTAGCCTGGAGCTTGGCAGATAGCAAACGACTTGGGGTTAAGTCTGTGGAAAAGAAATAATCTGAGATCTGACTGCACTGAAAAGAGTTTTGAACCAAAGATTTTTTACCAAACAGACACTGAGTGGTGCTTTGTGCAGCTGTTCTTCAGCTTGGGAATTTTTTTGAGTGAAGCAGAAAAAAATCAAGATTTCTCCCTGACCAAAGTAACGGTGCCATTTAAAAAGATCTCGTGATGCCTTCCATAAGAATTAATTAAATCCCAGTTTGGCTAATTCACTCAAAATTTATGGCACAATATGGGAAGCATCTGCCACATTCTACATCTGAAACAAACACATTTCTTTGACTGATCCAACCTTCAGAATCAAGATATCCAAATATCCCCCTGATACACCATTTCCCTGCAAGTCATGGTCAGGGATCACCGACCCTCTACCCCACCTTCCCCAAATTTCTCCCCCATGTCCAACCTATAGCAAGACCTCTACCTGTCTGCATTCACTGCTGATTTTCCAAGACAGAATTTCATGCAGAACAGGTAGATTACATAATTACAGAAGAACTACTACTGAGATGAACATTAAACCAAAGGGAAATGCAACTTTTATTTTCTGACAAGGTGACACTATGGTATTGAGAAGTTAAAGCATCTGCTTACCGCAATCAGAGAAAGAACTGATGCATCTTAAGAAATCAATAACCACCTGTAAGAATTGTTTGCTTATGGATAAATCTCCAAAGTTATGGGAAAGTCCTAGAGCGAATTTCAGTCTGAACTTTATTCTTACAGATAAATTCAATAAACTTGCCCTCGGTACCCTTATTTAGGAAAAGCTGAATGTAATAAAGGAGTTATTAAAGGAGCTTACTGAAGGACTAACTAAGGAATGGGTAAAACCTCATAAAAGTCACTGAAAGTAAAGCAGTCTTAGAACAAAACCAGTCTTAAATATCAAGACCAGGTTTCATGTACTTTTATAATAACCGCTCTATTAAGCTTCACATCGACAAAAAAGTTGTGGGTTGTTTTTTCTTTGTTTTTATGTTGTTGTTTTTTTAAACAGTATCAGCCAAGTGCTAAAACTAGATTTAGGGTGGCAAACAAACAACAGCAGCAGCACTTTTTTCTCCAGAGACTGGCAATTTTATACTTGCAGACTCAAACTGTCTTGCAGCTAACGGCACCCTGTGACAAGCGGGGGCTGTTCTACCAACATGCAAAAATTGACAGCACCATGTGCCAATTTTAGAAACAGCTATCTTCTAATACCAACCATTAGCAAAAGATGCAGCAAGACAAAGGGAAGTCCTTGAACCCAAATAGCCTTTCTGATTGCAGCCGAGCTCCTCTGACATAAAAGATAGCCCCAAATGTATAAGAATCTATATCGTTAGTAAATAAGTCAATGATTAATGAAAGTACACCCGCTGGTTGTCAGCAGGAACATCACAGAGTTAGAGGAACAGCTGGATTTGGAGATTTGGCTCTTATATGCTCTCCTACCAATTAGAACCCAACATTTAATTGTCTGGAACAAAGCCCAAGTCACTATTTCTTCTTATGCTATGGCCTGATGTTTGAATGTATTTATTTCATTTCAAGGTTACATTCTGTTTATATCTTTTTTTATTAGGCCTGCAGCAAAACATCATAATTGGACACTTTTACGATCACACTGATTCTTATGGTTATTTTTATGACAACGATTGGTGGGTACCTGTTTTTCCTCCCCCTTTGCTTTGCATCTTATTAATTCAAGGCTATTTTTAAAAGTCCAAGAAGAATAGAATGGGAGTGCTGTTTTCCAAGCAGCCACTTTCAGGGAGCTTTGAAAAACAAAGCTATTTTCCTATCCTACCAAACACTCCACAACAGCTATTTCAGTGTTAACCATTCTGTGAAAGAGCACCGCGGCCCACTGAAAGTCAACATTTCTCAACAAGCTTTGCAGAACTGCACAGACTGACAGCAACAGGCATTATGGCCCTTTAGGAAGTTACTCTATTCCACCTGGTACAGAATATACCGGGCAATCTCTTTTGCTGTGCCTCTTACAGGAGCATATTACATTATTTGACACGTAACCTACTGAATTCCAATGAAATGTCTTGGAGCCAGCCTTGGCCTTCTGGGAGAGCTGGATTTTAGGCTTAGAGAAACACTGTGGTACTGTGGATCTGAAGGAAGAATTTGCAGGACAGCAGAGGCACCCAGCACATTGTCTTCAGCACCTACAGGACTCAAAAAACCATTAAGTACCAGATTCAGCCTGTACTCAAGTACCAGCTGTGAGCGCTTCACAATGCTGAACACAGAAGAGCAATCCAGAACCGACAAAACCAGCAACCTCCTGTTTCAGCCAGCCAGTTAATTACTCAGTGGTACCCAAACCATAAAGTTGGGATGTCTCTATCACATACATACAAAATATCAAGGAGCAAAGCAAAAATACTTCCTCTAAATCGTGACAATCTCCCCGTTCACAGCATTCACCTTCCCAGCTTGTCCCATCTCAGCTACTCAGGTCAGGGTGGTGCTAAAAAAAATTACTTATCTATTAATAGGGGCACGGGAAGTTCACTTCAAAATTTATGGCGTCTGCTTTAAAGCATTAGAAAAGATGTTCCCTCCTTCATCAACAAATGGGTTTGATGGAAAGTCTCCAGAAAGATTTTCCTTATAGTGCTGATAAACTTAAGAGCTCAAAACTCTAAGCCACACATGAAAATAGCAATACAGCCTGAAAGAAAATTCACCCAAAAAGTAGTGAAATGATACAAATTAGGCATCTCGTGAACTTAGAAAACTTGGAACAATTAAATAATGAGTAAGAATTAACTATCCTTTTATTTTTTGCCAGAGGTACTAATGCTACTGCAGCATGCCTTAAAAGGGAAAAAAATAAATAATTTACTTATATAATATCTAACACATATTGAGGCAGGCCAGGCAAGAACACTGTTTTTTTGTTGTTGTTGTTTTTAAAGACAGTTAAAAATCATCTCCTCCACCCACACAGAACATCAAACAGTTCTTTAAATTACATATACTTATAAGAAATCAAATTCAGCCAGAACAAGGTGATGCTGTTTTTCAGAAGAATTTCCAGCAAAAACTTCGAGAAAAATATCATCCAATCTTTTTGTCACAAATTAAGTAACAGATTTTGTTTGTTTTAAAGTTGAGTTTTCATTTTGTTTATTAGGCATTTGATGATCGTGCCTGGAAAAATTTCAGGGAACAGAAAAACAGAATATATAGGCTTTAATTTGAGCAGGTTTCTTCTCTGGCCCCTCAAAGAACACAAACAGGCTCTGCTGCCAATCTGCTCGCTCTGTTTCACTCCAGGACTCAGGGAGCCAGTTCTCTGCTCAAGTTCACTCCCTTCAGGTTCTTCTGAGATGAAATCTGGACTCAAGCAATGGGACCATTTGCTCTACACTCCAGTACAGACAGTATGAGTATGGTTTGTGCCAAATTGAACTTCACCCATCACAGTCCTGAAGCTTTTGCACCCTCAAACACTCCCGGCTGCCTCCCAGGCCCTGGTGGGCCGGGACAACCTTTTCAGCCTGTTTGGCACTATGAAGAACCACCACAAGGATTGCCACAGGTTGCTCAGAGGAAATGCAAAATCACAGAAGCATTAAGGTTGGAAAAGCCCTCAAAGATCATCTGGTCCAACCATCCCCTACCACCAGTGTCACCCACTAAACTATGTCCCCAGGCACCAGGCCCAGCCTTTCCTTGAACACCCCCGGAGATGGTGACTCCACCACCTCCCTGGGCAACCCGTCCCAGTGCCTGACTGCTCTTTCTGAGCAGAAATGTCTCCTCATTTCCAACCTAAACCTCCCCTGGCACAACTTGAGGCCATTCCCTCTGGTCCTGTCACAGTTACCTGTGAGAAGAGGCCGACCCCCAGCTCCCCACAGCTGCCTTTCAGGCAGTTGCAGAGAGCAATGAGGTCTCCCCTGAGCCTTCTCTTCTCCAAACTAAACACCCCCAGCTACCTCAGTTGCTCCTCACAGGACTTGTGTCCCAGGCCTTTCACCAGCTTCGTAGCCCTTCTCTGGACACACTCCAGGGCCTTGATGTCCTTATTGTAGTGAGGGGCCCAAAAGTAAACACAGCACTCAAGGTGCGGCCTCACCAAAGCAGAGTGCAGGGGGACAATCGCCTCCCTGGGCCTGCTGGCTATGTTCAGCCACACACCCACACAACCAGGAGGTATAGCAGAGCCTAAGCAATGAGGGTAAATAAAAGCAGCCTACACCAAGTGGCCCACAGTGAGATGTTAGCTCCACTTTATAGGAAAGAAACACCGCCTCAGCTGGCAGTCACGTAGCTCCTGGCTGGGCATCAGCACAGCTGGGCCTAACTCCTACCTGCAGCTGGCCTCAGGGAAGTTCCTTCACTTCTGTGCAGTTGACCATTTATCAAATGCTAACAGCAACTAGTTTTTCAAAACACTTCTAAGTTCTGCTGCTGGCAAAAAACTATACAAGAAACATGCAGTTTGCCCACCTTGGATAACCTCTTCGTACAGTGCCACTCCTAGATAAGCTGTACCAAAACAGGAGGGTTTTTAAGGACAGGGGTGTTTTTTTCCCAATCACCCACGTTCATAAGGGACATTGCTTTTACTTACAAATAAATCACAATATTTACTCGTGAAACTATGAAAATACTTCTGATTTATTTGTAAAGGGATGGTCCATATTTAATTGAATACCCTTCTGTTAACAGTTCTGACAACAACATTGCTTTGAGAGCTGTGACAAAAGAGAGCTAATGCTTTCTAATAGCATATAAAGATTACACCACTGAGATTGACAGAATCATTGGCTTTATGTCACAGAACACAAATGCCTCCTTTCTTCTGTATGATGGTCTGTGCCATAGAAATCCCTTGAAATCTGGGGAAAAACATACAGGGAAATTATGTTTCTACTAAAGAGAAGCTGAAGCAATGAATTTTTTTTTTATATAAATTAAAACAAGCTTGACTAACAACACTATTATACTCAATCACATGAAAGTGACTTAGAGTACTTAATTGACTGTAATTCTCTACAGCATGGACAGTGATATCGGGTACGTGTTTTTCCCCAAGGGAAATCTCATTGAAAAATAAAGCCTGTGTGGATGGACATAATGACTGCGTGCAGGTTTGAAATGACACAAGTAAATAGCAAGTTTTGCAATCAGAATCTTGATTATTGAAATAAACTATTCCCCTTGTGAGCATGACTCCTGACAGATTATAGAGAACACAAACACAGAAAGAATCCCAGCTGCAGGGAGCAAGCATGCATCCCAAAGTCTTCTACAGTTAGTGTGTCAATAGGACCAATGGTCCAACACACTCAGCACTTTGGAAACCTGGGTCTTAGATCTGGAAGAATAAGATCTTTTCTTTAAGGATTATTTCCATTACCTCTTGCATATGAAAGATCATCTCCCTTTTGTCAATTGCTCTCCTACACACTTGTTTCATGTCCCTTAGAACTGTACTGGAAAGTTATTCAAATGGTACAAGGCTGGAAAGACTTGCAGCAGATTCTTTCAGTGAACAACTTGATCCTTCTTCTTTCATGGGAAGGAAAAAAGCCTTACATTAGACAGAGGTTAAGAGCATACGGTCTTAGGTTTTCTTTGTAGAAAGCATGAAGCAGAACAGAGGAAAAAAAGGCTCTATTAGTAATGTTGATCCACATTTTGATGAAAGCTTAAAATGTAAATGAAAAGAGAGAGAATAGGGATGAAGCATCTTTAAACTTGCAACAAATCATTTTATATTGATAGAGTCCTGGGCTTAAATCCAAGCACAGCTATTGCCTTAATGCAGACTGATTTCAGGAGACTTAAAAATAGCCAAGATACTATGGTGATTGGCATGCATTGTAGAGACAGCTGCCAAAGTCAAATTGATTTTTTTTTTTCTTTTTGAAGGACTCCAGATAATTTAAGCAAGGCCACAAATTAAAGCACGCACACATGACTTCTTGATGATTTAAAAAACCCAGTCCCCAGGAGGGGAGCTATTTCCCCACCCTCACCTTCGAGAAGCCCAGGGAAATCATGTGCAGACCGACCCCACAATGCTGGCGAGCATCCAAACGAGCGGTTTGCTGCAATCTTGCCCTGCACATGATCATGCCCGATTCAGCTGCTGTACAGTTCTGACAAGTATGAACTCTAGGGCTTCAACAAATGGCGATTCCTAGTATTATGCACTATTAACAGATGGGACCATCTCAGGACTTCACTGGGCAGAAAACTCAATTACACTCCATATCTACTTAAGGCAGAGCTGCAACAAGAGGTTGCACAGGCTGCACAAATAGGCATAGGTCACTAGCTGGATTTGCAGAAAAACTCCAAATGTAGCTAAACTAGAGAAGGTCCAGAGAAAGTCCTGAGGGTAACAGAAGGCATGAGTTTGGGCATGTTGCTTTTTTTTTTTTTTTTTTTTTTTCCTTTCCCCATGTTAAAGCCTTCTATTTGTACTAAAAGGTCAGGCAGGCAAGGGCAGGAAGGACTTGGGGGTGGTGATGATGCTTGAAGCATTTTCTAATCCACCAAGAACACTGCCTGCTTACACCATTCACGCATCTGTCTAAGGCTCTTGAGATATTACTTCCACCAGCAATATAAATGAATTCAAACCGGCATTACAAGTCTGATGAATTTTCAGCTAGTGGCATTTTTAAAATAAAAGACATGTCAAGCAGGCCCCGTCACACAGCGTACAATACATCCGGGCTGGTACTTCCCCTATGCGGGAGGCTTGCTGATATTAGCAAAGCTCAAGCCTTCAATTGTTGCTGGATGTTAATAATCCAAAGAGATTTAAATAAGTAATATTGACACTGGTTGTTGCTTTAGCAGTGAAGGTAACAAAACCAACCTGTTTAGCTTACAACTACTTACACAGAGTGCACAGTGTAGAGCTTTTGTATCCAACACCTGTGATACTCCTTTGGTGTTCAGTTTTGTACTACAGAGATGCTACTCTTAGAGCCAGAGTAAGCAGAATAGTCCTACAGTCACCTTTCTGCTCGTAAAAATGATACAGGTGGATATTGGTAAAGGCTAACGTTAGTCCTGTTAGAATCATTGAATCATTCAGGTTGGAAACGACCTCTACGATCATCTAGTCCAACCCCTAACCAAGTACTAAAGGCCACCACTAAACCATGCTACTAAGCTCTACATCTACACGTTTCTTGAAGACCTCCAGGAACGCAGACTCAACCACTGCCCTGGGCAGCCTAGGCCAATGCTGCACAACCCTTTCAGCAAAGAAATTTCTCCTAATATCCAACCTAAAAAAGGCTATAATCCTATAAAAGGCTAACATAAGCTCATCTCCTCAGTTTCTCTTTACAGTCAAAGTGCTCAGTGCAGTAAGCACTGCCCAGTAAAGGAGCCTAGGAAGATTAGGCTCGAAACACTGCTCATTAAAAGTACCATGCACAGACACGAAGCAACTTGCTGGAAATCACGTAAAAGTTATGACAGGGCTGTATCAGAAAGGACAAGGTTATTGCCTTCAGGTCACTGCACCACCCTCTTTCCAGGATCCAGTTCCTACCTGCACAGGTAGCTGAGACAGCCTGTGAGATATTTTCTTGCCAAGTCTTGTAATCACAGTGGATTCATTCACCTAATGAATCCAAGTTTGATAATTACAGTAGTAGCATTTGCACATACATGTACATCCATGTGTTCTCAAAAGAAAGGCCTAACACATGAAAAAATTCCAAAAATAAAAGCTCCTTTATAAATAAATGCCAATCCAGGATTCCAGATATTAAAAGATAACGAAAAATTAGTGTTTTTTTTTTTTTCCTCTGAAGTTCATTATAATTTGTGATGCATTTCTCTTGCAATGAACTTAATCAAAACTGTGTGCTTAATATGGACAAATAAAATACAGAAGCCTGTTCTGCAAACATTATTGAAACAACAAACGATCATTAAGCATGGCTTTGTTCAAACTATGGAAGTCTGTACAGGGAGGGACAAAATGAGAAAGATTTGGGATTGTGAGGCCTGATTCCACACACGCCTACCCCAAGATCTTAATTGTCAGATGCCCTTTGATTTCTATGAAGTTTTGGTTAAAACCTCAACTGCTTGTTCTCATGGGCCTGGATTTCCCTATACAGGCACTCTGGCAAAACCCAGCATCTGTCACACTGTCCATCTCAGTACCCTTTTTCATCACAAACCTTTATACAGTTGCAGACACAGGGGGAACGCACTGATTCCCCTTTATACCTTTCCCTATGCTAAAATCGTCCTTGTGCAATCACTAAATAGGATCCCTATTTAAAGATCACCTTTCCTCAGTCCTCCAAGACCATTAAAGCCTAAGTATCCATTACGTGTTCTGCCCAGCCTATTATAAAGGTCAAATGTTCTAAGACAGCTACCTTTCAGCTCCAAATGTAATTACACTTCCTGAAAATCATACTGCTCGCATTCTTTTTTGAAATACATAATGAGATTTCCATACAGAAGCACTACTGCAGAAATGACAAACCCTTTGTGTAACACCAAGACTTGGAAAATGACATCCCTGCTTAGTTCAATACTGAACAAGAACGTCAAAGGCCCGCAGAAGTTTATTCTGAACTTTTTGAGCCAGAGTTGGTGCAGCTCATCAGGAACAGAGCTGTGTTGCTTTAGAAAAATAATTATAATTAAGATCAAGTTTAACATATCTTTCATTATCAGCGGTAAGGCACAACAGCTTCCAGAAATGTCTAACATACAAACTTAGGAGACTGTGTGTCACGTTTTACACAAAAAATGTTTTATCATTATCTGTATCATCGTGGTCACCTAAAAACCATAAAATTCAACTCCTCCTGCTAATGAAACTATTAGGACACATACACAGAAGTTAGTTTCCAAGCAAAAGAGCCTAACCCAGGCACCAGAAAAATAGCAATAAATCGCCCAAAAAAGACAAATGAGGATGGTAGGCTTGTAAGGTGAAAGTGAGAATATGAAATTAGCACGTGAAAAATAGTCTGGCAGACAAACAAAAGTCACAGCTCTTCATCAAATTCACCATAAATTCAGCTTTGTGACACACAGCGGTATTAGCACCTTAAATAACATTCTCCATTATGGCTAAGAGGAACATTTTGACAAACAGAGGTTATAATGCACAAACACAAACCTGGGAAGAGAACAAGCTGCACATGGACAAAACTCGGTAACACTCCCCATGTCATTAAATAGAGATGCAGAAACTGTGGAGCAGCACTGGAGAGCAGTCTGAGTACCACAGACTTGATTCTGCCACTTCTAATCCCATAATGCTGCGGCTATGTCAGCACTACTTGATAAGAAAACAGCAAAAAAATAAAAATAAAATAGCACTTGAGACACCACAGGAGAGTGCTGCTGCTGCTGAAGTTTCCCAAAGATTATCAAAAGGGGGAGACATTGCTCAACAAAGCTATGTTGGATGCAATTGAGATAACAGTGGAGATCGTCCTAAAAGCCACCCTGACAGAAGAACAAAAAGAAGAGAGGGTCTAGGAGTTCGCAGAAAGATGTGGTTACATCACACTCAAACTCCACAGGCCTTTTCTTAAGAACTTGGACAAACAACTCCCCTCGCGTGTACTTGAGACTGCTGCCTCCAATACGAAGATTTGACAATTCCTTCATCTTCCTTCTGCATTTGCACAGCAAACTGTTAGGAACAGAATGAACATTAAATGCAATATTTAGCCACAATGATGTTCTGGCTTATTTTTAAGTCAGACCAGAACCCTCATCTGCTATACTACATAGCTCCACAAATTGCTAAATTATCCCAACAGAAGACTCGAGATCCATGGGCTAAGACAGAGGGGTTTACTACCTCTGGGCACATGCTCAGTTTCACTGAACCTGAAAATGAGCACCAGCAATGACCACAAAAAAAGTTTTTCCTGTGCCTTCCCGAAAGGAGTGTCCCAAATGAAGACAACAGCTTACTCCAACTCTTGCAGTCCAATGGTGCAACGCCTTTTAAAGTCAGTACAAGTAATTTATGATTTGAAGTTTAGATTAAAATGCTTCATTGACGTCAGGGAGTATTACGCAGTCAGAGCTACTTGATATCAAAAGGAAGGTATGGTACTTGAATGATGATGTGCTCTCTTTAGTGTCATGGAAGGTATCTTTAGGAGTTGGAACTCTGTCCTACAAAATTCACACATTTCTCTGAGGAACTTGGCAATAAAGCTGGATCACCTCTCTTCGATAGAGACATTAAAGTCCTTGATGGTTCAGACTAGAAGTGAAAGTAGCTGGTTTTGTTAGCATGCAATCCTGGAGATCGATCTTGTTTTATTCCCATGACTGGTATTTTCACAGATTAAAATTTGCTCTGCAAATGAAAGATGTTGACCTACAGCTCTTGCCTGCAGAGATAGGAGAGTCACTGCTCCTCTCAGATGAAGTTCTCTCCCTTGAGATCAGCCAAAGACCTAGAGCTTTCATCGGATTGTTAACAATGTTATCTGGCACTGAAATCTGAAGGCTTCAGAAAGAACTTCTATGACTGAGGGAGTCTGTCGTGGCTCATGTGTGTAATATTAAACATTTATTTTAAATGCAGGTAAAGTACAAATGCTCTAGGAGGTCCTGTAATGGGAAGAAAAAAAAAAAAAAAAAAAAAACGGAAAACAATTCTTCTCAACATTTTCCCAAAAGTAGTCCACATAAATATCACACTCATGACAACCATCCTCATCCTGGCAGGTAAGCCAGCCAGCCAACTTACTGCAATCGTATTGTTACAGAGCCAACAGCCTCATTGCGTTATTCAAACTATCACATCCATCTGCGTGCTGACAACTGAAAGCTCGGAATAACTTGCAAGTTGCCTGGAGATGCCCAGCTGTTTGCTAGCCAGCTTAATTAACCACGGGCCTAACTGAAATACTGCTGTAGTCAACAGGAAAACTCTACTGATGCTAATGGGCTTTGTATTGGTCCCTATATCCAGTTGTGTTTCTTAGTTGAGAGCCTAGCTTCAGCAGATTTCAAATGTCTTAACACTTCCTAATTTGTTTCTTAAAGGTCGGAGCTTCTAGCTGCCAGACAAAAGGTTTGTTTGTATTTTTGTTGCACGTTGTGGTATCAGACAAGAACCCATGCAGAAGCCCAGATCATCACGTGGAAGAAGCAACAAGATGCAGCACGTAAGGAAGAGCGTGACTTTGAATCCCCAAATTCTTTCTACATTTCTGCTAACTTCCCCTCTTCAGCCCATTTTAAGTGTTTGCAGTTTTCTTTTACTATTAAAGCCAAGAATCCCTGTGCTAGGTCACACCAGTAGTCCCAATTTAAGTGGGAATTCTCACACCAGTGAAATCTCTCCAAATATTCCCTATAGTTTGCGATGGCTATCGGAGCATTTTAAAAACTGTGAACAGGGACATCACTACCAATTACACTCCGAAGGGAATGACTTGGGGAAACTTATCTATAAAAATTATCTTTAAAAAATTGCCATTAAACTAGCAATAACCCCAAAGAAATAAAGCATGTCGCTTTGCGCTAAAAGCTTTCCCATGTGAAAAAAATCAAGTTATTCATGAATGCACATCCTGATATTATTTTGGCAATAACGTGTTAGGAAAACAGAAGGGATAACCCAAGCTAAGTGCTATGATGTTAACGTATTAATTTAGAGAGGTGAAGAATATCTGCATTCATACACAGCCCTCCAAGAAAGCCCTTACATCATCTAAGAGTAGGATTTACTGAAATTAGCACTTTACCTTACGCAAGAGATAAGGAAGGAAAAGCTTCTGCTGGAATTTATTTATAAGGGTTTCAGCACTAGCATTATGTAGCCAATAGAATAACTTACTGCTTGCAGAACACAGATTAAAGATGACTAATGGACAAAACATCGCAACAAGATACGGTGCAGTGACAGACCTGGGAGCTCGGGGGGGGGTCTCCCCTTTAGTCAGAAAGAAGCCCGTTCATCTCTGTACAGTAAAAATCTCATTACTGTGTACATTTGCAGAGTCAATTACCATTAGAATTAGTGAAAATCCTAATTAGTGCAGGAACGCTGTGGTTGCACATGCCAGCGTGTATTCTTCAGACATAGTACTGAAAAATGTTTTAGTATGTACTAGGTTCCTCCTCCTAGTGGCAGATTAACATTTCATTTGGAAAATCAGAGTCATGTGTTGTAGAAATTGCCTTTTTGGTTATAAGGCACAGAATTTGAGAGCTCTCTCTATATATTAAACTGCACAGGCTGGCAGCTTGAGCTGTGCTTCTAAATATAAAAACCAGGCAAAGAAACAGAGTGATACCTTTCACGGATCACACTAAAAAAAAAAAAGCATTAACACACCAGTTCAGAATTAGCCTTCTCAGGATTGTGAATCTTCATCTTCCTATTATGATCCCATAAGAACAGCTGTCTGCTGTATTCCAGCGTTTCAATTTCCAGCAGTGACTACAGAGCTTGAAGTCAGGGGTTTAGTTTCCAAACTGCTCCTGTTTATGAAGCCAGATGAACCATCTCACCTAACACTTGGGGTTAAAGTAATGCAAGATTTTGCTCCGAAATTTAGATAAGAATATCAAGATTTCAAGTAACAGCCTGCAGAAGGCCTCAGTGGGAAAAATTTAGGAGAAAAATAAAACTACATTTTCAGTAGTTCAGCATTCATGAATCAGCACAGAGGTGACATGCAATTACAGGAAAATCACTGTATAAAAATTAAGAAAATATACTTTGGATTCCCTCATCTTAGTGAGTTCACCAAGCCTGTTGTTACAATTTCCCAGGTTCCCTATGCAACTCTCAAGGGCAGAAATATCACTTAAGAACACAGATTCTTCCACAATTGAAAGCTAAAAAAGCTTTATGAAAAAATCTAGAGTAAAAACTTGTGTTGACAGACAGAGGAAGAATATAGTAGAATATCAAGAAAAAAAAAAAAAAAAAGAAAAATCAGAAGAAAAAGAAACGTCAGAAAGAGAAAAAGAGGCTTTCAAATGTTCAGGATTTTCTGTTGCCCAAAGGACAAAGTGGTTCAACAAATTCTAAGTAAAATTTGCAAGCAAGAGCATTTCAGTTCATTCCCTATTAGTTGTTCCCATGTTTTTAATCTTTTTCTCCTAGATTTTTTTTTAAACCAGAAGAAACTCAATACATATTTTTTTCATCTATTTAATGAAACTGAAATCCTCATCATGTGTGACAACCTCCCTGTTTAGCCACCTGAACTACATCCTTTATCGGTCAGTAAATGCCGAACGTCAACAAATTTTAAGCAATTCCAAGGTGATGCTGCCTTTTCAATCTCATGTGGAACTTGCCTGATATCAGATTAATCTTTCTTGCCAGGCAGATCATATTCGGTTAGGATTTCCTCCACTGAAAAGTTGCATCGATGCTCTTTTGAGCAACCTATCATCCACATAGCTGGGCAAAGGACAAAAGCCGCGTATTTGGGGGCTTATCACTGCTCGTGACCTTTGAGGATGCAGACTTCTGACAGAAGAACGCGCTAGCATTGAGATCATCAAATACCATTAGATCTGGTATCAGATTTGAGAACTATCAATTAGGGAGGCATGTAGAACTGGATGGAATTTTTTGACAAATAAGCTCAACAGTCAGTTTCACCAAGATTGAAATCTCTTGTACTTGTCAAATCAGATTAAATTTTCAAGGCTTGTCATCAAAAAAAAAAAAAAAAGTAAAATATGAGTTTTAATCGCCAACATGTTTCATTTACAAATTTGAAAAAAAATCTGACTTCTCATTTGGAAATATTGGTTCCAGTGAAAATGTAAATACAATAGTTAAATAAACTTGAAAAAAAATATAATTTTGATTCATGCTGCTAAACTGCAATTTACTATTTGCTTTCGGTAGCATCCCCTTTCTTCTAAGTTTGAAACTTTAGTTATCAAAGAAAATATTGGCCACTACCTGTTCTATTCTGCTTTGCTCAGCCATAGAGCAATAGGCATTTTTAATTTTATTTCTCATATAATTAAACCACAAGATACTCTAATATTATTAGCAAATCTGCGGAGAAAAACTTGCCCAGGATCATCCAGGGACTGTGTGACTGCTAAAAATTAAATCCATGCTTCCAGGTCTTGTGCTGCCTCCCCAACAATTGGAATAATGCAATTCCTCTGTTGGCCATGCACATCTTGCTTGGGGTGGGACTGCTTTCTAGTCTGAGAGAGGGAAACAAACAGAATGATTCTCAAATATCAGACTGGAGCAGGCTAAGAAAGGAATTTAACAGACTTAAACTCGTGTGATAACTATACAAATTACAGTCCCCTCAAATACTCAGTTTGCAATGACTGTGCTTTACCAGATGCAAGGAAATACGATGGAACAATTAAGAAGATCAGTTATTTTCTGTTGTTCAAGACAAAGTTAGAATGCAGTTTTCACTTGCAGCTTACTTTAGGTCTTGAGAAAGTGCCATTTTTAAAGAGAGAAAGGTCAGTCTTGTCAACTTAAAAATTAGATAGTGTTGTACCATCAGAACTGCTTGTTATTTCTTAGAACCCTTCCCCTTAAAGGTCTTGAGAAAAGCATGCACACACACATACAGACCGTTCTTTTTTCTTAGCTTCAGCTATGCATTGCTTTTGGAGGATGAAGACTATTAAAGGTTTTTCCTGCAGTATTTGCCAGGAGAAGTCCTTCCCAGACAAAACCGGCCTTGCCTGCCTAATATCTTAATTTGATAGACAGTATGTGCACTATTGACAGACAGGAGACAAAGTTCAAAGTATACCAGTGGGAAGAGAGTCCACTATCATTTTTCGAACATCTTAATAGCTCTTTAAGATCAGAATTTAATATCATAGCCCCCCTCAGAACTATTCCAAGGCATTCTTTGCTCATTAATCCCAGTTGGCCATTGCAGCAATGAAGTACAAGGCAGGGATTAGTATTTTCCAAAGGCTTTTAAGAATATTTCTGTATTTTTATGTTATTGCAGACTACATATTCTTTTTTCTTTTCCATCCAGAAAGGCTGAAAACATGGAGAAACAACTTGGTTGCACCTGGAGGTGCAAAATGGGGGGGAAAAAAAATCTCACACCTTTTCTCATGTGGAAGACAATGAAAAATTAAAATGTTACAGCCCACAAATATCACTGTGTTTAATTTCTAGAATATTTCAGCGGTAGCTCATCTAAATTTTCAACCAATGAACATCCTTTCCCATATAACTCCTCCCAGGGATTAGAGAACCACACATGAATTATAAGGCAACTCGGTTTCCACACTTGATCTGACAGATATTACAGAGACAGCCAGATGGAATAAAGAGATGTAATCTTCCCAAAATTCCAAAAACTTTCAGGGCTGGTGTTAAATGTATACCAAGCCTGGAGCTGCCACTCAGCGTTTGTGGAATTTGTCTTGTTAATTTGCAAATACATATAGTGAGAACTTGAATGGGTTAGGACAAAGGATTGAATAAAAAAGTAGGGAGGATAGCTGATCCAATTCTATCATTATATTCCAGAAAAAAAAATCACCTCTATCAACAGTTACATCTGTAAGACCCAGAACAGGCAAGTAGAGAATCAATTACGAGTAAGAGTTGGGCTTCAAGGTTTTCCAGCTAAGTGTCTCATCACTTCACTGTTTATATGTAAGAAATACAGATCTCAATTCCAAGGAGGTGCTGTCCCTGTATGTACAGTGCCAAGCACAACAGCCTTTGCTGTCCTGACTGGAACTTAAAAGCATCTTAGGGTAGTATAAATAAGCAGTAGCCATGTACCTAGGAGATTACAACAATAATAATGCACCTCAATAGTCCTTACACTATTTTATGGACTTCTTTGTATCATCTTCCACTGTCAGCACCCCATTCCTTTTTAAACATCTTATTTGTTTTTAATTAAAATTTTGACAATTTCCTATTAATCTTAAGCCAGCATTTCTTCTCCTCTCTTTTTTTTCTTTGAAGGTTAGAACTATACACGTTCAAGAACTTGCTTTAAGGGGTATTTTGCTGTCCCTTAAACCCACGAAACGAACAATCTCCCCCCCCAATAAAATCCAGCATATTAATGCAGCATTTTACATCTCCCATTAATGTCATCTGCCTCCCTAAGGAGCTCTCCTTCACATAGTGTTTCATCACAGAAGACGTTTCCAATGTGACCTTTCCTTTCATGCAGCTGTACTGCAGTACGAGGTACTACACTAAGCCAGGCAGAAGGAATGGCCAAGCACAATTGCATTTACAGTCACGTCAAAATGTATTTTCATGCTATTCAAGACAAAATGTTGAAATGCCGGACAAGAAAAATGAAGTATTTCAACTCACATAAAAAAAAAAATCTTGTGTAAACATTTTGGTTTCTTTTTTCTGCTAATTCCTATTCTATTACGATATAGTATAGCATATCACATCGTATCTGAAATAAGATTTTGAATTTCGATAACTTTTCCATGGGAAAATGAGCCTAATGTGTTCTGAGGTATTTCAATTTCATCAAAAAAAATCTTGCCGTGTAAACCTGTTCTATCAAAACCCAAAGCCGAAATACTGACCAGAATAAGAGTAGCCATCAAGTTGTTATTATTACTTTTTTTAAATCTAACATTAAACAAGTCATTTTTAAAAATTTTAGCTGTTTTTCTATGATCTGTGCTGCTCTTGTCAAGACCACGTTTTCAAAGATGCCCAGCTAACAGTAGCTGCCTTTAGCAAGCCCTGGGTACAATGTTCTTCAGTAAATTCATCCTGCTCAGGGTGGTATTTTATGTTATTCTATGACCTCCATCATTTGCCAAGGATCACAGTGGTCTACAAACATCCCTTAAAACATCCATATTCATTTTCACTGGAAATTTTCTTTCAGTCATCTCTCTAATAGCACAATGAGTGTTAACTTGGGCATGTTGAAGCTTCCATCCCTTCTCCAGACTAGTGAATAGGAGGAACAGGAAAAGAAAGCCTTTAACAGAATCCAAGGTCAGCACTTAATACTCTCTTTAATACTAGACTATCAGCATTGGAGGCCTATTTAATTCCTTTTAAACTGTCAGTTAACAAATATAATCCTTGTAAATAAACAAACCCTTGTGTGAACAGGCTCTTTTGATCCTTACGAATAAGGCTGAACAAGCAAAGAGAAACATCTGAAGTCTGATGCGATAATCAAAGCATGTCTTCTGTGTGTCGTCTGAGCTGGCAGCTAACAACGGCTTCAATGCACCTCCTGAGCAGCCTTTAGTCTTGAATACTTCATTACAGTACACTATTTTATTTAAAATTTGGGGACTTTGAGCTTTAACGTGTATATGTGAAGTCTCTACATATTCCTCTTCCAACAAATATATTCACAACTTTTCTCTGAGTTTTGAAAAATCCCCATACTTCTTAAAATTAAACAATGTCTGCACTGGAGTTCACAGGTTGCCATCCAGCTGTAATGTAATGGTGCAACTGTACTTTAAAGAAAAAAAAAAGTGAAATGCTACCCAAAGCATTCTCTTGTTTCACTTTGAGTTGCACTGGAACAGGTAACAGGGCTAAGTCAATGTACACTCTGTGCTAGGAGGGAAGCTTTCTGCAACACACAGGAGGTAGAAACATAAGTTTAGCCCTCCAGTCCAGCTATTAGTCTTTGTAATAATTCTGAACCACAAATATGCTAAGATAGCATCTCATTCTGCCTGTGCTGGAGTCACAGGTGCTCCACAGACTCCTGATTTCTTTGGTCTTTTATTAAGCTGAAGTCTGGATGGGCACGAGAGCTAAAGGAAAAGGATTACAGGGGTTTATTCAGTGCTGTCAGTGAAAGAAAATCCCTGTCTCACTGCCAAATGCATTAAACTACTGATCTCACAGTTGCATAAAATTATCACTGGCATTAAATCTATGCTAATTCAACCCAGAGCAAGGAAAGATGATTTAACCCTGCACCCTTTTCCAACGTCATTCAAAAACTCTAATTAGAGTAGCTCTCCTCCCTTCACACTGTATTGTTATGGGTATTACTTAAAAATGTATTATTCGTATTCATTAAGCAGAATGAGAATAACTAGGGGGGCACTTGGGCTATATGGCTGAGGAATGCTGTTTAAACATACCTGGTCACAGTTTTCTGCAGAAACACTAACCTCATGTTACAGAGGTTCTTGCTTAGGTTCATTCATGGAAATGACACAAAAGCAAATTGGATGTTCGAAGGTGAACGCTACCTGCTAAATCCCTCTAAAAAGGGAAATCTTCAATCTGTTAAAATGACAGGTTTAGAAGTTAGAGCCAGGAGGTGAACTGAGCCTGGAGCTGGATTCGATGACCCTTGGGGGTCCCTTCCAACTGGAGATTCTCTATGATCCTATGATCTTTTTCTTCCTTCCCATTTACTCCTCCCTGTGAATAAACAACAACTTTCAACAACAAAAGAACATTTTCCTCGCATTGTACACCTGCTACTTTTGAAATGTATCATGGCATCATCAGACTAAGACAGAGAAGATCACAGAGACACACAGATATACCAATAGCATCTGAATTGTGTCAGCAGTGGAATTCCTGTGCTCCACATCCCATTCCTTGAAGCTGCTGTGGTCAGACACAGCACAGCGAGGGCCAACAAATAAAAGCCTTTATCCTTTTTAAACAAGAGGATGTGAAATTGAGAATTTGAGGCTCAGAGCAAAGTTGAATGAATGGGGATTAGAAGAGGTTTTTCCATCAGGGAGATTTTTCCATGGCAGTTGTTTCTGCAGAGGCCAATCACAGGCCTTTACGTGCCTCTTTAACGAGCTTGGCACACATTTGTGTTAAGACAGACTATTTGGCTAGACAGATCACTAGTCTGATCTAATATGGCAATTTCTATGTTCTTAGAGGAAAAAATAAAAAGTAGTGTAATAACACACTCCAGGGAAAAATCTAGAAAAACTTAAAAATTAAAATAAAACCATAAAAATTGCAATAAATTCATTTTCTCTCTCCTGTGTTGCAATATGATTTTATGTGCAACATTAAAACTACAACATGAGTTATCATTTGAAGCCTTACTTGAAAGTGACTGTGAGTAGAGGCAGGCAACTGAAATACACCAATCCTGGTGGATGAACCGAGTTTATATCCATTCTAATTACATTCATAATACACTCGTTTGAACTACCATAGGTATTATTTAGATGTATGCTATACATTCTGTCTAAAATAAATTGAAATAAAAATATAATGCATAACTGAAAAATATACTCTGTACAAAGTACTGCATCTCACTGACAAGTACTTTAAAAAAAGGCTAAAAGTAATAAAAATTACTACTAGAAAAATCGAAGTGTTCCATTCCTAGATTTTATGGGGGTAATAAAAAATGAAAAAGCAGCTCTAGTTAAGCTAGACTGATGAAGTGATATACTGCCAGAAAGGCATTCAAGGTTGTGTTGAAACAGATTTAAAATTGATATATATCAAATACAATAATTCTGGTGCATATTAAATAGAACCTAGATAGAATGCTAGTGCAGACTTTCACCAGATGATGGTAAATTAAAACAAAAAGTTTGACCTACACAAACTTTGCCATGCCAAAGAGCTTGGATGAAGCAGTTAAGCGCAGTATAAACCCACACAATGTGGAGCTTCTGAGCAGTACTGCAACTTTTTTCTTCATTTGCAGGACTTTCAGGAAACGTCTACAATTTCTGCCATTTAAACTATTTTATTTGTAGCAAATAAATGTTTCTGATTGATGTCAAGAAGCGCACAGAACAGTTTTGCCTTTTGTCAGAACTGAAAGGGTGGCCAAGCGTTACAATTGATTTCCAAGGCTTATTTCTACAGGCACAGCTCAAAGATAGACATCCTCTCCTGGGCAGTCATGAGCTTAGAGACTTCTCAGTGACAAACATGAAATGGAAGAGTTTAACCATTTTATCCACATCTCTGACTCCGTTACAGGTGGAGCAGTAGGCCAGTTGAGAAGGTTATCACTCTGAGTGAGGCTTTGCAGTGTTATATTTCATTTTCATCACAGAGGCAGAGGAAGCAGAGCTAATAAGTACTTTGAGTTCATGCAAGGCAACTAAAAAACAAGACAAGATCATTAACATTCTGGCCACACTCTGGATGGGTTCAGGTTATGACACCTCATTTATTTTTTTAAGCGGGATGTTCACTGGGAAGTGTGAACTGATCTTTTCAACACTACCCAGTATTCACCTTCCTCCTGCTGGAATTAGAGAAACTTTAAAAAAAAAAAAAGATTTAAAAAAAATTCCCAGTGTTCCCAATGTGGCCATCTAAAATAGTCGTGAAAAAAGGTTTGCACAAAGTGTTCTGACACACGCATCTGCTTTGCAGTTACTCGTCCTGAAGCTCATCCTCAGCAAAGAGCCAGCACAGCAGCTACATGCCCCTCTGGTCACACTCCAAGTACCTTTTGGCTTTATCGCCATTTCACAAGCATTTAGCTAGTTATCCTGATCAGGATCACAAAGAGCTGTCATCACATGCAGTACCAGAAGCTCTCAGAGAAAACCCAGCGACACCACCAGCATCACAGCCTTGCAGGACAGGAGCCTTGCCTCTGACTGCACTGTGCATCACCAGCTTTGTTCCTATGAGTAGCACCTTGTCAACACAGGGATTGTAACGTGAAGAAGTCACACACAGGAGTCAAGAATACAACAGCAATCCCTCAGCACCTGACCAGAGCACGTTCACCCAGTTATGTTCAGCAGTGCTCATGCAAGTGAAATGGAGGAACTGTTATCAACCGTTTTCCAACCTTACCCCAACCCAATGACATGAGGTAGCCTGAAAAAAAGAAAAAAAAACGGTATTACATGACACCAGAGACAGCAGCATTCTTTGCCTACAAAATTGCTCAATCCATCCAGATCAAGGATCACAACTGATTTGTTGACAGCAGAAACTGAAAGCCACTGTCAAACGTAAAGCAGGCTCGCATCTGACAGCCTAAGCATGCCACACCAATTATCTTGAAGCAACTCTAACTACAGCACCAGCTTCTTACAGCAGCCTTGTACACCCCGGCGGTGTGAAGCAGAAGCCTGCTTTCAAAACGTTCACACCTCTAAACGCTCCCCAGCCTATGACATTCTGCAGGAACAAGTTGCTTTGGCAGTTTAAAATGGAAAGCATCCAGGCCTTACATACATTAGGAAACACGAAATTATTAGCAACAGAACATTATAAATTTGTCTCCTTGACTACTGATCTTGAAGAGTACAGGCTACAGATTGTTTTCTACTTAAATTAAGGAAAAAAATAAAAGAATAAAATAAAAGCATGAGCATCATGCATGAGAACAACTGCACTTTGCTCCAGCCAGTCTGGAATTTAGCTAGCCAAACCTCTGCACCAAGCCTCCCTTGGGGCATTTAGACCCAACACTTCTGAAGTCTTATAGGCACAAAAGATGGCCTATTTCCTCCCTTACTGCAAAAACCTTTTGCTTTTTTGAAGACTTAAGTAAGCTACCCTCAAACCCCCATGTCAAGCAAGCCAGGCTTCTTTTCCTCTACTAAATTACTGTTTTACAATACAAATATTTACTCTGGATATACAAAAGACAGCAAAAGCATGAGACTGATCTGTCACAAGTAAGAGAGGCGTTCTACTACCTGTTTAAGAATATGGCAGGTCTGTTTGCTGCTGTGATTTACAACAGAATTATATAGGGGTGCTATAAAGGCACAATTCCCACCTTACCTCACCCTCAGTCCTTCTCTGGTGCTCCAACATCTCTCCCGATTCCATCGCCGTGTGATTTAATATATTATTAACTCCAGAGTTCTGTGAATAGGAAGTGGAAACCAGCACACTTCCAGTCCTCATAACTGCAAAAAAGAATTTGGAACACGAACCCCTAAAGACCATAGAAGGCTCTGAAACAATAAAACAAATAATTTGCATGATTTTTAATGCAGCCTGGCAAATATTTGAGCTATGCAGAGAAATTACCAAACAGCAACTTAAAATTAAGTAGAAGATAGCATGGGATTTAAAAAGAGATTGGACAAATTCCTACAGGACAGATTCATTCACAGCATCGACCGCATGATAACAAAAACACTATTGTCACGATGCCATCTTATCCTGCTGACATTTCTGGACTGCTGTTTCAGAGAAGGTGGGGAGAAGTTTCAGGAAAAGTATCGCTCACTATTCTATAATTGCCCTAGTCCCTAATTTTCTCCTTAGCATCAAGCATTAGATGCTGTCAGAAGCGGGACTGCTGACAGAGACGGAGCTCACATTTTGATGTCATCTGATCAATCGTGTTCTTAAGTTGTGGATGCAAGATACGCAACAAGATCTAGATTTTTATTTTAAATCAGAATGTTTGTCTAATATTGCTCTTCCTGTACTGGACTTTTTTATGGAAAAACGGAAAAAAAGAAAGAAGAAAGCCTTATTAATAAAAAACTTCCACATATAAGTATTGTACACATATACACCCATTACAACAAGAATTCTAAGAACTAGCTTTATTTCCAAGGAAGAAATAAAAATAATAAAAAAATCAGATCTGGAGAATTTACTAGGAGAAAAATATCTTGTGCAAATGCTAAAAGTCACCTCTTGTTCAAGGGTTTTGGCATTATCATACAGCTGGGTATAGGTTTGCTGCATGTTATAATTAAATGTATTGCTGTGTGCTACACTCATAAAGCAAAGATCTCTAAAAAAGACTAAAACAATGCACAAGAGACAGGAACGAACTGGCATCCTTCTAGTCATGTACTTATGCAGTAACAGGGTCTGACATAAATCTCAGATTCCTATCAACGCGTTCATACCATACTGACCACCTACAAAGAAATATTAGCATGGCAATTGGCAGGAAAAGCACTGGAAAAAACACCCTTTGTACACAAATGTCCTTTCACAGGTTTCTGGCCCAGCCTACATCTGTTAAATTTATTACTTTTTTTTTTTTTTTTTTTAAATCATAGATGAAGGTGGTTTATCTCTAGGTATAAAATAAACATCAAAATAAGGAAGATGCAGATAGAGCATACAAAGGCTTGGAAATCACAGCGGAATAGAGCACTGTGCAGATAAGAAATCAGTCTCTTAAAGTAAACCAAGGGGATTAAATCAAACTCTAAAAGCAGACAAGTAAATGATAAATGACACACAACTGTAACTAAACTAAATCTTTGGTGTCTAAATGAAATATAGAGGGCTGAAGAGATTATGCAAATTGAATCAGACTGAATCAAGACTTACAGCTGATGTAAAGTGTGAGGGAACACGCTGCAGTCTGAAGCCAGAGCAATTACACAACCTGGGACTGAGCAGCTGACCAAAGGATAATGGATGGACATTTGCTTTGGTATCCTGAGTTGCATCTCCATAGGTGCCATCCAGGGTTTGGGGAGGAAGGAAAAACAAAATAAGAAAGCTGTACAAAACACATATGTATTAGTGCTTGCATACGTAAATACATACTCAAATTGATCCAGCTGAGATCTGAAAGCCATACAGAGCCAAAACCTACTAAAATCCTTCAGCTCTAGTACTTTTGAAATGGCGATACAGTTGCTTTCTCCTGAAATACAGTTGTGTCCTTTGCATACTTTCAAAAAACACTCCTGAAGCAGGCTGCTCTGTATTACTAGGTCTGATCACATTTCCGATTCGAATTCAAAATTTCTCAGAAGACTTTTAGAAGAGTTCGGATCTCAACTTCTAGTTTATTTTTCTTCTTTCAAGTCTGTACTCATAGAAACACAATAGAAATAGTAATACAGAAGTTAGGCAATGAGTTAAATGATCCAAAATGATGCTGTATTTATTTTATTCACTATTACCAGCAATTACAAATCATAATACAAGAGTCTTTTGACCTTTAGAATAACTGACGCAGTCTTTTGCAAGCTGAGCAAACCAGCCTCCCTAAGAACACAGGGAAGGGAAGGACGAAAGTCAAGTGCTGTAATTAGCTGCATAATTATTTTCCAAAATAAAATGTGCAATCTTCACCTCTTTGGCACTGAATGGCGTCATTGGGGCTGGTATCATTAAGCTGCCATCGCTGCACTATCATTACGGGGCTGATAAGGGAAGACAAACACTTTGAGATCCACTAGAGGATGCGCTTATTTCCCAACTTCCCTCAACTAATGTATTTATGTACTTATTTTTGTGGATGATGGGATTTTGAGGGCATGAAGGAAGGTCAGTGACACTGGAACCAGCAGGGATAAGAAGCATTTTTCTCAACAGGAATTGAGACTGGTGCTCCAATAATCATTATCCATTAAACCCTAGCTTTTTTCCAGCCGACGACAAAACTCTCATCAACTTGAGCAGCTTCAAGATTTTACTCCAGACTTGCAGACACAACAATAAACTCAACACAAGAACTAGAGAAGGAATGAAGGGGGAGAGGAGGGAATTCAAGTCTTCATGAACCACTGCTCAAGTGAAGCTCCGTCCTGAATCTACAGGTATGAAGCACATATTGTGAGGGTCAGAGTTACCCAACACATTTGGAAACAAAAATAAATAAATAAGAAAATATTGCTTGCATAATGAAACAAGAATAATTGAAGTCATTTATCTCTTCTTGCCACATAAGAACGTCAATACATAGTGCTTATCCACCTTTTTGTGTATTTCTAATACCTACTGGAAGTGAGCTAAGGCTCACATAGTATTTGATACACAGGTGGCATGCAAGCAAGCATTATATTTACCTTTGTATTTTCATAGCTTTCTTTCATCCCTGTTATATCCCAGGATCCTGCTTACTGCTAATAAAATAGTTTTTTTCTTTTTGTTAAGTCCAGAGAAACAGCAGCAGGCACAAAGGATAGGATCTCACCGAGGCAGACTGTCCCGTACAGGAACACCCTGAAAGATTTGTTTCCCCAAACAAATTAAAAAAAAAAAAAAAAAAAAAAAGGAACAAGGGAATCCCCACAACTTACAAGGTATAAGGTAACTCCAACACTGGATCTAAAACTTTGTTTGTATTTTGGCCAATAAACTACAAAGCAAGGCACTCATTCTTTGGGTACAACTTGGACTTGGCTCTTCAGCAAAATCAAGAGGAATCCTCCACAGGCACAAGGCACAATGCTTACAAATCCGCGTGCAAGACCAGAGTTTTATTTCACTTTTCTAAAACCCAAATCACTCCACCAAACAGATGGGTCCGATTCTTTGCCAACCCCCTACAAAGCACACAGGATCCTCAGGACTTCAAACGCTCCTACTCGTTATTGTTCGCACAGAACAGAAGGTGCTGTGCAAAGACCAAAGCCTAATATGAAAGTAACAGCACTCATCTCACCGGATTGAAGTGTGAAAGACCAACAGGAGAAGGACCACTGGGGGATATGAATTCTTGCAAGACCTTAAAATTTCAGGAAAGTAGTCAGAAGAATTTTTCCTTGAGGCCTTAAGACAGAGAGAAACTCTGAGGGGAAGCAACTGTCTAGGGATGGAAGACAGTACGAACATTCACAGCTTCTAAGAGTTTGGGTTTTTTTTAAATGAAGATGGAAAGATTTAATTATTCAAAAACAAAAAGAACTGAAGGAGTCTGTCAATTAAAGTGGCTGATAAAAGTTTATGGTTGTTCTGAAATATTTAATAGAGAATGCTGAATGTTTTATGTAAGAAATACTTGTCCTTGCAACAGAGCCTACTGTTAACACACAGAAACAAAAAGCCTAAGTTTTCAAACTCCCATAGAGGTACCTGAGCAAGGGTTTTGTCCTTCTCTGCTGATGTTTCAAAATCAATACTAACAGGTGAAAACTAACACCCATGCAACTAGACTCTCACATCACCATGCCTACCCATAGTAGTCCCAACAACACCGAGCACTATTGTGATTAAAGGCTCATTAAAATCGGACTCAAGATGTGGATTCTTTGGTATTGCGTATCCATTCCTGCCCCCCTTCACTACTTCCATTCTGAAAAGCCATAACAAGGCACTTTAAAACTAACCAGACCTTTAAATATACTGCAAAATTATATTGTTTTTTTTCTTGGACAATATAAACGAACTGAAAAGCTGACAAGCACCTATGCTTACAAACAGATTCAAATAGCCAACAACATTCCCCCATGTTGCATTTTCCAGACTAGTTTTCTGTCTTTCCATGCCATACGTCCAGTCTCTAGTTCTGGAGTCCTGCCAAGCTTAATTAGCAACAATATTAATGCTGCTAATACTAATACCTGAAATCTTCAGGTAAATTTATATATCTGTGGGAAAAGCAGGTTCCCTCAGAGCTCATTAGGGAATAAATGACTTAAGTAGCAAGGCAAACATGAGAATCGTGTTCATTTGGATGCTGCATCACAACCATTTCTGCACCACTGTCAACATGATTTCAGAGCCAGTAATTAAGCTCTCACTAACCACAACCAACTTGTCCAAGCTAGACTACTAAACACAAACTCCAAAAAGCCATTTTCAATGTACCTGCAGCTTGCATTTTTCAGCCCACAAGGACTCCCTGTCACAGACCACACTAGACAGAACGCAGCTTTGGCAATAGGGAAACTGCTCTTTTTTTCAGCATTTGATTAAATCAAAAAAAAAAAAAAAGTGATTTTTTCTTGTATAATACAACCGTGTAGAATAGGTAAACGCACTGATCTGTACTTAGTGTTCTTTTTAATTCTAAGGAAAAGACAAGCAGAATCAGCTGTAGTCATTATATTGCCCACTCAGCACCATCTCAATTTTACCTAAAATTCCCAGCCTCACAATGATAAAATTCAGCTTTCTTCAGTTGAAAGAGGAAGTCTCTCTTCTTATCAACCCAGAGACCACAGAGCCTGAGAGATACATTTGGCAAGAACCGTAAAAATGCAAAGCCTGCCTAGCTGGCCATCCTCAAGTCCTAACTAGTTCAGATACTCGCCACTACAACTAGCAGCAATCCTTCAGGTATCAGTAGCACTTCTCTGGCAAAGAACACGTTCACAAAATTCTCAAAATAGCATCAAGATGCAAAAACGATTACACATGTGCACAAAATAAATGTAGCTACAAGATCTGCTATCTCAATTCTACCTAATTAAGAAAGTTCATTCAGAAATAAACTTTTCTCCTTGGGTGAATCTATTTTCCAAAAAGCAGCAAGAAATACCATCAAATTTCAGGAAAGCTCAGAGTAACTCATTTGTTTTCTTCTGCATAAAGGGAGTCTTACCTTATGGAGTAAGGCAGTGGGCTCTGGGCAGATGCATCCTGCAGTGGAGTGGGGGATCGTGGCATGCAGGTTTTCTGTTTTGAGGCCACTTGAGGCAGCTGAGGGAGCCACCAGGACCTGGCAGCCCTTTTGAGCGCAGCTGATGAGGCTTGGGATGTAATAGGAGCACAGGAACTTTGTGGGTTTTTTTTTTTGATCATGGGGAGGTTTAATTCAGCACCTGGCCTGATGGCTGCCAATGTGTCCCACCTGTCTCAAAGGGGGAAATAAATTCTAGCCCAGGAGGTGGCAGGGCTCATCAAGAGGGCTTTAAACTATGTATGAAGGGGGATGGGGATGAAACGAGGCTCGATGAAGATGAGCCTAGGGGAGCAATGTCAGGGTTGGGGTGAGGGCAATGGTGCAACTGAAGTGCAGCTACACCAATACAGGCAGCACAGGCAACAAATGGGATCTCACACTGAATGCATCTGAAGGAGCTAAAAGCAAACCCTATGTTCTGGAACAAGATACTCATAATGAAGGGTGATACACTGTGTTATAGTCCTGGTTTTAAACAGATAAGTTCTGGGTTATCTTTCTCAAGCACTGAAAGTAAATGCAAATTCAAATAACTTCCTGAATCAGGACCGAAATTTTAAATTAATTTCTACATTAGCTGCAGTAATGTTCTGCATTTAGCATCACACCTTGAAAATCATGGTTGTGAATGAAAGACTTGAGCAAAATGCACAAGGAGAAGCATCAATGCAGAGTAAATCACATAAAATCTGTCAGCACAAGAGCTGCAGTCACTGAAACTTCATCTGCAAGGATGGTTTTGTTCCTGCACCCAAGCAGGTTCCTTGCTGCAGCTGTCCCAGCTCAAGACTTGCCTTTTTGGTACTGCTGTGCCTCTACCACTGCCTGGGTTTGGGGTTTGCAAAGTCTTATTAGGGAGACCTGGTGAAGGGGAAACGTAGGAAGCAATCTGACAGCACACGGACAGCACTGAACAAAGAGCAGCTATCTGTCAAAAACATTGGAGAGGAGGAGGATTGCATCCTGTTGTGATGAAAGGATACGGAGGGGTTTTCTCCAGATGTCAGGTGGGCTGTTGAAAAGATGAGTGCTGTTCGGCACTGTGTTGTAAATGATGTTGAGGCATCAAGAGATTGTCTACATCATACAATGCTTCATAAGCCGAAAGAACGAACCAGGGCTAATTAGTTCGAGTGAACTATTAACAACTATCCGCTGGCACTCAAGCTAGCACCCTTGCATACACAGAGCTCTGCTGTGAAGACATACAAGTTCATTCATCACTCGCTCAGGTATCTCTGGAGCCTTGAATAAAGGTCTTATTATTAAAATTCCTGTGCTTGATCTTGACTGAAAGGCCAGGCAGACAATTAGAGTATTTACTGTTGCAGACTTCCGTCAAAGTGAAACAAAGGTGATAACCACAAGGTGCTCGGCTCTAACTTAGATTCCAGTCTTACTCTTGGTTTAAATTCTGCCTTAAATACAAAAACACAGGTCTCATGATCCTGCCATTTGCTATGGAAATGTAACTTCTCTGCACTTGTTTTGCCCTGTCCTTCATGAACTTCCCTCTACTCCTTTTCCCCTGTCTTAGCCCCACACACCTCTTACCTATTTAAATCTAAAGTCTTGAGAATAGTTCTTATGCACTGGCAATACATTAACACAGCTCCATCCTGTTCTCAAAATCTAAGTGCTCCTTCTGTAACAAGTAATATTTCTCCTTTTCTGTGAATTTGTCTTTAAAAGATGTCACTTAAAAAGAAGACGGAGCTGTTTTCTCTAGCATTTTCAAGGCATGTATGCAACAATCCTGCTCACCTCAGTAAAATAAAAATGCATAATTGCCAGCCTTAAAGCCATAATTTGCATTAAAATTGTGGAGTAAACCTCTTATGCATGCAGCACCATATGGGTAGCCACAGCAGTTGTGTCTCCTTCTAGGTGGGCAGGGAAAAATATTGCTGAACATATGCATCACTGTTGACCATCCCTGAACAGAACCTCTCTGATTAGATTTGGGAACTGGCGAGGAATTGACTTCATCTATGGACTCCATTTCCTGGATAATGTTATTAATTTATTCATTAAAATGTTATCAAATTATTGAAAAGAAATCTCCATCCTGAGTGTTAGATAACAGCAGCTCTGCTTCCCATCTCAACGGTACATTCGCTTTAACAGGACTTTTAACTAGCAATATTGTTTAGTGATTTTATTATTACCATTATTCAATTCAGCCAAGCTTTTTTTTTTTTTTCTTTGCACTCTGTTTACACTTTTTAATGAGGTTTTAATCTTCCCTGACATGTTTATTCAGGTTATTTGTTTTACAAAAGGAAAGGGCCTTAAGTATAACTGAGGAAATCAATGCTTTTTTCAACCTGGGTCCAAATCTCCTTTTCAAATATTCCTTAGCCTTGGCGATAATAATAATAACAATAATAATAACCACATGGGTTTTGGAGAATGTAAGCAAGAAGGCTAGGGGTTTTTATATTAATCCAAGTAGAATTTAAATTCTTATGGCAGAGCTGTGAATTCTACAAACCCCCAGAAGAATAGCTGATTGCAAAATTAACTCAAGCCTTCAGAGATTCACAGATAAATTTTTAAAGTATTTTTAAATAAAAATGCATGAAGTAGCATGGCAAACCTTAAGCCAGCATTGGTCACAGTAAATCAGCATTCCCTTAAAATCAAGCGATGTGTGTTCTTTTCCATTATGTACCTACAAATGTTTGCATATCTTTTCTGGGTTTGGTTTTATAAGGATCAGCACACTGGGCATATGTTGGATGGATAGCCTGAAAAATCCAACCACAAGAGCAGCAAGCCTGAGCAGCTGGATTTTACATGAAATAACTTAGTATCAGCTGTGGATTACTAGCTCTAAAAAACGTAGTTCTTTGGCTGAAATTTCTCGTGTAGGAACAAAAGTCTACATCCATGTAAAGCCATCCGAACTCTGAAAATGAGGCAGACACACTTAGGCCTTGAATTTACTGACATTTCTGGTGAATTCTACCCTTTCACAGTATAACAAGCAAAAAGCTGAGAACATTGAGTGACTGGAGGGCTGTTGGCGGTGTTTGCTGAATCAGCTCTCCTTGGATGAGCTCTTGCTACTGTCCTTATTCTGCAAGCAGTTTCCACACTATGGAGATGGAGGAGGACCCAGCAAATTCCTTCGACAGGGATGAAAAGCAGCACAGTGGTTAACTACACTCAGCTGAAACATCCAAGGACTATGCCTATTACCCTGTTTTCACCAGCATTATAAGGTTCAATGCAAGAGCAGATTCAAAGCAAGTCCCTTGCTTCAGACCTGCCATAGTCCCTTTGCAATAACAAATAAGGGTGCCAAAAATTAAGAATTTAAATAACTTACTTCCAGTGACTTCTATGAAGAACTTCTCTCCTGTAGTACTTGTCATGCTGAATACACACATTATTACCTTATATGTAAGATAGCTAATAAGATGTTTTCCATTTAATTTTCTGAGCAGCAGAAGTATTTAAAGAACATTAATGTAGTCAGACTTAATTTACTCCTTTTTTCCCCATGACTTGAAATCATTTTTCACCATCCTCATGCTAGTTAGCTATTATTTTGTAAATGAATGACTTCATTTAATTTAGTTTCAGATTTAATTGTTCCTTATTGGAAATGTCAGCTTTCACAGTTCATTAATAAGGGCACTGGTGGAAAGAAAGCAAGGAAAGAAGTGGGGATAGGGAGAAATAAACTTATCTTGCAAGTTATGAAGAGCTTTAGTTAATGTAATGTCCGCATATTTGTTCTAAGTCCCTCTTGAACCCTGGTCTCTGGATTTACATTACTGGGCATGTTTGCTGGAATTCAACAGACCAGCTTCTCTGACAGATGCTGCTTGCTGACAAAGACATACAATACAATCCCTGAACTGTTAAGGCTCTCCTCCCAGATTAGTTGGCAGAAAAATTCTGAGGTGGCAATCAGCCACCTTCCTGTGGCAGTGGTTTAAATATTCAGATGGAAAAATGGTTCTTCTAAAGAGAGCCAAACACTATTCCGGAAATCTGAGCAAAGGTGCAAGGGGGATTTCCTGGGTAACAGGCATTTTGGAATACCTTTGGAAAATCTGTGGAGCATTTGTAGATCTGGTCAAGGCACAGAATCCCACTGCATCAGACAATCCACTGATGTTTTCTGGATGCTGATTGCCTGGACTGGTGGCTACAGACTGCTGAATGCTAGCAACCTTCTTTAATAAAGAAGTATTATCTTTAATCTCTTCCACCTCCATTACACATGCGAAAATGTGAACAAAAACTAACTCCCTGTCTTTATGTAGTAATAACAATCCCATTAACCCATGCCATTAAATACTACTGCGCTGAATGAGCTCCTCTAGGTAGTCCAAAATTACCACTTGGGAGATGTAAGTGTATTTATACAATGTAGATATGAAATAAATAATAAAAACATACTATTTCTTTCTTTGCCAAGTGGTATGGGACTAAAATGCCTGTTTTCCCAGTTTTGTCTTTCTTGATGACTTTAGATTGTCTTCGAAGTTTTACAGAGCCAAAGTGTCTTTCTAAAATGGTGAAACACAAATACTTGTGAGAATCACTGAGACGTAACAATATCATATCCATCCACTAATTGGAACACATTAAAAGTTTAAGTTTGATCAAAATTTGTGACTCAACTACTGGCTAATATTCATAAAATGGATTACTGGCAGAGGAAAGAAAAAAAAAAACAACACAAGCATAATCTATGAAATCTTTATGACATAATCAAGACTAGTAGTTAAAACTGATATATAAATCCATCAGCGTAACACTGCAGTAATACATTATAAAGGGAACGCATCTTGCAACCCGTCCTGTATTTTGGATACTTTCTCTGTAAAATGCTTTCTAAGCTCATTTAGCTCAATTAGCATTTATGAAACACTTTCTATGAAATGGCTTTGACTTTGTGTTATTGGTCTGCCTTATGCTACTTGCACATGCTTAAACGAAAGGTTCCCTACAGCTTTTTTTGGGGAAAAAATGCAATTTCATTTCTTAAACAAGTAAATAGTGCATAGAGAATTGCATAAGAAAAAAGGATAAAATTAGAAATAGGCTATATACTTATGCAGAGCCTCCAAAAAAAAAAAACAAAAAAAAAAGACAATAGCTGAAAGAAAACAGAGCTTTTGTATGCAGAATTTATTACACATCAAAAGAAGGAAAACTGGCTCTATTTACCACGTATGGGAAGAGAAGGAAGATACTGTATGCTGCACATAGCAGAAGATACTAACAGCTGAACTGAAATTGTGAAAAAAATCTCCACTAATTTTTCAGGTATGTTGGATAAGAGCTGTATGCTTGCATCCACCTCTAGATTTGCCACAGACTTGCCCTGCAGAGCATTTAGCATCCCACATATATTCAGCAGATCAGCTGAGCAGATGCTTCATTTTAAGCAGACGAGAAGTCCCTTTCAAGAGAAAACAACTTACATTTGAGGACACCGCCAAGCTGGACCGCTGGCTTTGATCTTGGTAAGAGGACCTGATTTCCAGAGACGCAAACCACGTCCTGCTTCCATTTAGTTCGAGGAGGGGCAGAGGGACAGAAAGAAACCACACACAGGAGGTTATGACCTCAGTTTTCCCATGTATACAACAGCAGATTAATTTTACACAACAGGGGTATTGACAGGTATTCAAGCTAGAATTTCAATTTGACATTCAGATTTTAAGAAGAAAAATATGATATAAATGCAAAATATTGTTGTAATAAACACTCAACTATACAAACTATAATCATCTTCCTTTTTACTTCCAAAACAGCAAAGGTAAATGTAATACAAACACTTATCAAGGTGAAATTACCCCGTCTTAGAGAGACCATGAAAGGAAAATTCTAACATGATATTTTCTTGGATGAAAGCTCCCATGCAAGTGTAAATTATTATCATTAAAATAATGAATTCTTTGCCCGGTTTAAGCTTTGCAGCTCACTCTGGAATTGAAAAGTGCTCCCTGCTCAATGAAACTCAGGGGGGTACTGTAAATTTTCCACAGCATTTGGTTTTCAACTACATTCTACGGACTCTTATGATCAGGAGGCAAAACCGCATTGAAAAATACTTGTGAGTAAGCACACAGAGCAGTTGTCTTTCAGTTATAATTCCTGGATAATGTGGATGTTGGTCAGTGCTGCAGAGCAATTTAAACATCAGTTCACTGGTTCAAATCTGGGTCAGGCAGGATGTTTAGAAGAAAAGAGCTCCTGGATATCCTGTATCAGGTACTATTGTCTCGGGCAATTCCCCAGCTGACATACTGATATACAGAAAAAAGCCACCAGAGTATTTCGCCCATTTAGACAACTCTCATCATTCCAAAAAAAACAGAATTAAAGCAAGCTCTGAGCTGGAACTGACCTCTCAACACTGAAACTGCTCCCTCTGATGCCAAGGTTGAGGCAGGTTGTGCAGCACCACATTTACATGCTCACTTGACCCTTGCCAGCATCAAAAATGCTAGAGAAACACAAGAGAACAGTGCAGATTCATTTTCACATGCTGCCTCTGCCCAGAACAGAAGGAAAAGTTTTTAACCTAACTTTTCAATAGAAAAAAAAGTTAAATGCATCAAGTTGTTTCCAGCTAATTAGAAACTTCAATCCTTCCAGTATGTATCAAGATTATTTTCTAAAACAAAGAAAAGGACAGAGCAACATACAGCAAAACATTTTTGTCATAAAAAAAATCCAAAGTATTCCTTGGCCGTTTTGTTTTGGGGATAAATTAAAATTCAGAATCTCAGGATGAAGATTCCCTTTCTTTTCCAGATCTATTTCTAGATGTTCAGTTCACTCTTCAGCAGTTTTGCAGCACTACACATCTTGTGCCTAGTCTTTGGAGACTGTGCAGGTAATGAGGACTTGCTGATTCCAGTTGCATTTGGGGCTAATACATATGAAATAAGGCCTAGACTATCTAAGCTGCACACGCAGTATTCAAAATTAAAAAGCCACCTTTGACCATCTCTAAATTTACTTTATGAATTATTATTCATGAAAAAGAGCCTTTACGACTAGCTTATCAATGATAAACAGATTGTATTAGCATAGTGGCAGCATCAGTAGCAGTCCATCTAGAAAAGTTATTAGATGCGAGCATAACCTACAGCTCTGAGCAATGTCTTCACTGATTCGATCCCTTAATTACAGCAATCAATTGACATTAATATGGCAATTCGATGACCTACTTTGTAAAGAGGTCAGACAAAATGATTGAATGGTCTCTTTGAGTCTTCAAACCCATAAATAACCATTTATTAAGATATCTAATAAGCATGTATTAGCTAGATTGAGCATAGAGAAGCCAAGCTGTCTGAATCAAGTTGAACAACAACTTGAAGTTTGATCTTTCAGTGCCCCAGAAGTGCCTGGACCAACAAGCTGCTTAGGGGAGGGTCCTAAGTCTCTGTGTTTGTCTCTGCCCTCCCATAGCCTCCAGATTTATGAGTTCATAAATGCTTTGTCTTCATGTGCAAGCTTTTAGCAAGTCTCAAAAACATTCCTAGGAAGGAAAATCAACGGTCTGTTCACCTTTGTATTAATCCCCTAGAGCCTATTCACAAATGAATTTTGAATTCAAATTTTATTAGGAGGGTTTAGGAAAGTTCTTCCAGCATTTAGAACAACCTCCTCGTCCATCTTACATATCACGTTACCAACTTAATTAATTTACATGATGCTATTTAATGAGAGTCTCTTCCACACTTCTCCCAGTCACTTGTGTCTTTTGGTGTCTCCTGATCATGCCTGAAGTGCAATGCAATGCTCTCATGCATGGTAGTGTGAGTGTTGTAAACTTTGCCTAAGAAACGTTCTGTTGTTTACTGTTTATGGAGGAATGTATCACTGTTCACTAATGTTCTCTGATACAGCTTGATTGCTTTGTGTGCAGAAAACAATAAAAAAGTTAATTACAAATAAACAAAGGAAAGCAAGAGAAGATAGACCCTGTACTATCGACATAAAATTGTGAACTGAAAGCATCAACGTAACAGAAGCTACTAAAGACATTTTAGATGCTGTTTTGGTGCTATAAATGATTTCCCACAAACAAAAGGTGCAGTCTACTGAACTCATGTACCTCCAGATTTTTGGTAGACTGAAGGAGCCCCACAAAAGAGAAGATAGGAAGCTATTCAAAAGATAATTACCAGTATTTTTACTATTAATCTCAAGCATTACTTGTAGTAATTAGAAGAAATACCATGCTTGACTGGCAAGTCATCTCCTTGACCCGAGTCAACTGTTGTACTTTCAACAAAGCTACCGCTGAGTACTTCATCCTGACTTTCTATTTCTTCTGATACAACATACCAGTTGCACACATTCCTCTGCCTATTTGCAAGTATCCTGCCCCATTTCACCATTGCTAACATTTCATCCTTTGCCTGAGACTTCTCAACCACAGCGGATGTTTTTGCATTCTGTCCAGCTCTTACGTGCACAGCCCATTCCTCCATCTGGGATTAGCATATACAAAGCTGACTCCACAGCCAGAAAAAAGAAACGTACATACCACTTTCCCCCATGTTCAGAGCTGCATGTGTCCTAAGGCTGGGAGACGTGCTGAGTAATCCCTCTTGAGACTTCTGATCTGAAAAGAGTGGGCTCTGCAGGATGCTGGAGAAAGCCTGGGGGCAGAAAAACAAGGACAATGTCAACTAGATACCCTTGGAAGCAAGAGAGTTGCAGATTACCACAGGTTTCCAACCTCTAACAAGAAACCAGACTATAGAAGGAGTTTGGAGCCCACCTGCTTACCCCTCTGCTTTCCCAGCCACCCAACTTCCTTGTGCTCGTTCATGCAGCAGCTGCTTTACGCCATTTGAAAAAAATCCTGTCTCAATGTTACTGTATTCTGGAAACTTAGCAAGAGAATATCCCTCAGCATCCAAAAAATGGCAGGCAGAACTAATATGAAAGCCAAGCAAAGAAAATAGGACAGGTGAAAGTCATTCCAGGAAGTCTAAAATGTGTTTTCCAATGATTAGCTAAAAAAAAATAAAAAATAAAAAATTGATTGCTAGCCTGCAGATGTTCCTGAGCAATTCAGAAATAGGAAGAGCAAGTCTTTTGTGCGTACTATTCAAACTGCTGTATCTGGCTTTCAGCAAGTTAGGTGCTTCCATCCACAATCAGAGATATTTTCCTCTCTGAATGCTGACCAGATGGACAGTTTCTGTGTGGTTGCAGTGTGTGTGAGGGGGTGGGGGGCAAAGGGGGAGCATGGCAATTATCAGAATGTGTGAAACTTCACCACTACCGCTGCAATAAAATGACTGGAATAATATCAAATTTATATTCCGTGCACATATATTTCATATGCATACACCATCATAACTGCCTGGGAGAAGAAGTCAGTTATTTTCTTTTTCTAAATCCTTTTTCCTTATCGGCTATAAAATGTTACAATAAAAATATAATAATCTCAGGGGTGAACTGAAGTCCCAGAAGGTGCTTGTCGAGGAGAAAAATAATTGTTAGCCAGAGCTGATTAAATAGCAGTATTTTCCCACAGCCTGAAATGATGGCTAAGAAATCATCCAGGAGATGTTAGCCTCAGTATTCTTAACTTGTCATGAACGGTTAATTTGCTCAGAAATACATTCTAAAGCCGGTGATGCCACATCTCCCCCCCAGCCATACTAATTGTTTATTAGCATACAAAAGAACCAATGACCTTTCAAATGGCATGCTTATTGTCCCTGGTAGGCAGAAGAAATGAGCCTTGGCACAGGGAACGTTGCTTGGTTCCTTTTCATTTTTAGGAAAGTAACCTTTTAGGCAATGAACTCTTCATCAACAGTATTTCACATCCTGTATTTAATAATCAGGGAAGGGAACACAACTGTGTTATTTTGCTGCTTTATCTTGGATTCAAACTTTAACAAAAAGAAATGAGGTTATTTTTAAGTGTTACTTAATAGTTGTATAGGTGGAAGTATTTGGGGGATTTAAAAACACACTACAAAGTTTTGAAGTGTTCCATATCAAGCACTAGACCTACACATTTAGGTGTAAGCTTTTGAAAGGTGCTCGGAACTCAGGCAATTTTTTCACGGTATTACATTACTCCTCCACTCAGCATTGTATCTGATTGAGGAGCCCGAGTCTCATCTTCAAAAGCCATTTAAAAGCCCAGTACACTCAGCTCCATTGCGTTTCACCATGGATTAGATTCGTAAATCACAAAACCACAGAACAGCCGTGGTTTGGAAGTGACCTCTGGAAGTTGTCCAGTCCAAATCCCTGCACAAGACACAATGAGCTACAGCAGGCTGCCTATGGCCATGTCCAGTTTTAAATGTCTCCAGGGATGTAGACCCCACAGCCCATCTAGGAAACCTCCATTGTTTGGTGACTTTCACAATAAAAAAGCTTTTTCTCGTGTTTAAACAGAATTTCCAGTATTTCAATTTGTGTCCAGTGGCTCTTATCCTGTGACTGGCTACCACTCAGAAGAGTCTGGCTCCATTATTTTTACTCTCTCTCATCAGGCAACATGCTGATAAAATTCCCCCGAGCTTTCTCTTCTTGAGGCTAAACAGTCCCAGCTGCTTTCAGAGAGCTAGCACCAGTCACTTCCCAAAGCAGGAGACATCAAAGTCCAAAAACAGATTTTTGAAGGAAGTTTACTTGCCCATGGGCATCGTACATCACAAGAACAGAGAAACCTACTGAGAAATTGGTTCCATCCAGACTATCTTAGGAATGCTGTGAAGTTCAGAGTACGTGCACCATATTACTTATTAAGCTGGGCACAACACTGCACGAACAGTGCTGTTCTGCCTGGAAGACTTGCCAACCTGGCTTAGCAAGAGCTCAAGAGTCTGTCCTGTGTTCCCCTGCACCATGCGTGTTTGTGGAAATTAGCAGAGGTACATACCTATATATTTGGGTGCACTAATGAAGGACAAACCTAATTTTTCTAGGATGGACTAACATCACACAGAATTTAACAAAACTTTTAAACCTGAGCCCCTTTGCTAGTCTTGCTGTGAGTTCATTACCGTTCTGGGGAAAGAGGCATTAGCAAATTAGCAAAGCAGTTATCAGCAGGTGTGACCTCCCCAGCCCTGTAAATGAACATTAATGCAACGATCTGAAATATCTAGCAGGCATGGGACCACGGAACATGAAAATGGAAGTACTGCGATTCTTTCGTATACATGGCACTGAATTCTACAAGAACCAGCTTGTAAGACCAAAATGGTCCAGAAGACATTAGGGGTCCTAGATGAGATGTTTTGTATCCTAAAGAAATAAATACTTGGGCTCCAATCTGCATGGTTGGCTTATCAAGCTTATCTGGTAAGCTGTCTGAAAGGACAGACCTCTGAAAGACCCTGAATCTGCTCCTCTGGCCATAAGCATGGCAGGACACCACACAGAATGGTTCACACATCTTTTAGCTAAGTGGACATAATGAAAACGGTGATGCGAGTTTATCATGTTTATTTTATAACAAGCGTATATTGAGGCTTGGTTAAAGGTATCCAAAAGAGAAATAGTTTCCAAGACCTAGTGGAGACCAGGCAATCTGTTGGATGTCTTAGTCCATTACATTGCTGAGCCGATTCATGATAATGTTATTTAGCGTAGGTTTCCATTTGGACAAAGAGCTTGATCTATAACATTTGTAATTGAATTAGCAACCTCTTTGTTTCCCTATTCTCTTTATGACCAGGGCATGTCCGCGTTTTGTGTGCATTCTGAGTTACAGGAGTCAAGCCACTTGTGGGGAAAAGTACTATATAAAGCCCTTTTGGAAATGGATTTTTATTTCATTCAACTCTTTTTCTTCCTGAAGAAGTGATTTGATCATTTTTTTTTGCTTTTTTTTTCCTTTTTTTTTTTTTTTCATTGCTTTTATCCAGCAGCCTCTACTTAAATCCGCTCCGCTTCACCTAGATCCAGCTGGATTCCATAGATCTATTTGTATGGCTGATACAGTTTGACCCTTATATGCCTGAAGCTAGGGCTTCAGGATTCATTTGCTTTCTATTGCATTATTTTTCTGGACAGAATAGTAATGGTAGGTTAGGAAAGAAGAGAATAATTTAACGAGGGATTTAAACACCTGCTTAATTACATCTCTGCTGAGGGCAGCACTGATTCAAGTGTTTAATTGGGTGTTGTTATTTGAAAATATGGAAGAACTGCATGAAAAGAGCTTTGTAAAAGTACCTGATCATACAGTAACATTCACCATTTATTACAATGCTCAGCATTAAAAGCAGGCCTACATTTTGAATCTAGTGGATTCTCATGCTAAGCTAAGATGGAAGAGAACAGATGTTCCTTACACAGGAGCAAGGATATTTCTGCTTTTGACCACAGAGATATTTGTCTAGCGTTGCACCTTATGATTTTCAAATACAGTTTGAGCAGTAAGAAAACTGAAACCTCTTGAAGGTCCAGTAAAAATGCAGTCCATCTGTATAAATATCCACATGCCCCTCCATCGGGATCAACACCGGCTATGCCAGGGAGCAATGCAATTACTGTCACCTTCCAAACAAGGGAACCAAGCCCCAGAGTTAGCAGAGCTTGAGGACAAGGAACAGAATACAAACATTCCCATGCCTAAACCAATGAGCCCAAAGTAGTCAAGTATTGTATGCTGACTCTGAAAGCAACGAGTTGCCTCTTCATCAGTTGTTCTCTACTACTTTGACCTCCATATAGACTATCCATCCAATCCCTCTGGCCTCCTAAGCATCAATGTCACTTTTATAACAGAGATGTATATTCCTAAATTAGTAAGTACTTGAGAAAGATTTCCCCATGCCCCAGCTAAGTTTTAATCAGTGAAGCCTTGGTAAGTCTTCCATTTCCACTAATTCTGCAGGACAGAGTTTTAGACAAAATTCTTTGTCGTACGTTTTAAATCTGAGATGCTGAAACTGAAGATGTATAAACACACCAGCATATGCGTTTTCTGGAAACAAACAATTCTAAAAAAAACATATGGATATTGCTTACATGGATACATTACTTGTACTGGTGTGGGTGTAATAAAGTGAAGTAGCAGCTTGTCTAAAAGGTTTAAAGGCTAATAAGAGTGAGATGTCGCCGATGCTGGATAGGGTGAACAATAAAAACTTGTCAGTGACTTTACCTTCCTGAGCGTAAAATGGAATTCACTAAAACGTTTGGAGTTTGTTCCCTTGTGAACGTCTTCATTGGATGGGGCTCTGGATCGTATTAGCTTGAGCCCTCAATTTAGGGCATACTTTCCCCTCTCCTTTGAGGTGTAAGTCCTCAGGGTTCCTGCCAAAACGTGTTGCTGGGAGGCATCTGTGAGAAACTGAGCCAACATACACACACTACAGCTGGGAGAGCAACTGTACAGCCTATTCCTTCAGGGCCCAATTATTTGCCACAAAATTGAAGGGCTGGGATACATTTCTGACTTTAGACACTTCCTAGCCCACTTTATTTTTTTCTACTGCACTTCAAACAGTAAGAAATGAAGAAAAAACTGTTTGGCAATAATGCAGTGGAAGCTCCTTTGCTGAGTTTGAGGCTATTAGTATTCAAATATAAAACATTGGATATTCATGTAATCATCCTGATTATCCTGAATGACACTACTAAAAGCTAATTTATATTGTCCAAAATCATTTAAAATAATGTCTTTCAAAACCACAAATATATTTTTTACATGAGTAATTATTTGAGTACCTGAAATTAGGATTGCTGCCAGAAGGTGATTTAAAAGGAATCTCATTTTAAGGGGCAGAGGAGACTGACTTCAGAACTGTTTCAAATACCAAAAACGGCTGGATTTGATCTTTAGAAATGCTAACTCATGCTTCAAGAACCAGCTTTTCTTTTTAACTCCCCAGCTGGAAACTTAATGAATACATACGAAACACGTCTTACAAATCTGGAGAAAATAAACCCGTATATTAAGCATTTTGGGAAGAGCAGTTGTTGTAGTTTGTTTGTATGATGGCTAATAACTGAAGCGAATTCCAACATTTGTGCTAGCATGTGTCCAATTTGTTTACTGCCTTATAAAAAAAAAAAAATCCAGAAAGGACAGACTGGCATGACCTCAAAGGAAAAAGAACCAATTTGCATACTGTGACAGAATATCAAAATATAGAGAATCTTATTCTAATCTAGCAACTCATACAGCAGAAGAAAAGAAAACTAACCATTGCTGTGGTTGAAGTAAGGTACATTTGGAAAAAAAATTTCTTTGAATCACAAACATTATAAGAAAAGGAAAAAATAGCTGATATGTTAGATGGGTAATGTGATAAAAAAACGATTGTGCAAACTCAGTACAAAACTGAGGAGTCTTTTCACTGCTTCTTCTGAAGTGTAACCGTGGGCATAAGGAAATGGGTGAAAATTGGTGAGATAATCGGAAGCGCAGAAAGCTGCTCAGAAGACAAACAGGGGAGCTCAGACAGGGAGGAGTGTGATGGGAGATGGTTCTCTCGTGGCTCAGATACAGGGGCAGGGCTGTGTTGTGCCTGCAGCAAGACTGTGATTCTTGATACTTTACTTACCCTGTCCATCCTGTTCCTACACCCCTCTGCGGACAAGACATTTGACTTGGGACACTCTGTTTGGTCTCTTCTGTGCTGCATTCTTTATATTTTGACTAAAACAGATATAAATGAATTAAATGAACATCACAAAACCAAGCAAAAAGTGACACAGCTATCTTTAAATAAGAGGTGCCACATATTTGCAATTTAAATAACAGGCATATGTTTGACTAAATTAAAATTCAAAGACACACATGCCAAAGTCAACCAAGGAGCAAAGGTATCTGTAATAAGAGTTAAAATTATCAGAATTAATCAGCATTGATTTTTAGTTTCCTAAAGTTTGTTATTTGGGGGTATTTAAAGGGCAGAAATAATAGAACCAGTTTGTAACAGAACAGCTGAGGGAAAAGGAAAATTCTCTAGTGTCATTCTTTCCAGAAGAAAAAAAAAAAAAAAGAAAGGAAATATCCAAGATCATAAGATTTAATGTTATCAGTGGGAATTCATAACCAGTAAAAACAAGAACCCAACCAAGAAACTGGACTGCTTGCTACCAAACATTAATTTAGCTAAGAAAGGAATAAATAACATGAAAACAAGAATCATACATACTGCGTACATAAAGATGAAATCAATTCAGGCTGTGGAAATAAAATGCTCTATTTTACTATCTATCTATGGGTTATCTATCTATGCCAGATTTCAGAAGGTTGGAAATCACATTGAACTAAGAAATCTTTGCTGCTTGCCAGCGGTGTCTTCTGTGGCCAGCTGGCCCCTACCAAAATTACAGGTTTAACAGCTCGCCACACCACTTCAGCAGCTTTATTTCCAGTCAGCTTGTGGTGAAAGATATCAGCAGAGGGCTTGCCCTGGCTCATTAAATAAACAACTAAACGTGTCAACAAGCAAATTATACGACGATGGAAAGCACGCTAAGGATTTACATTTTCTGCTGTTAAATCCTAATCCTAGGAGCCACACAGAAGAGCTGGGATGGGTGTGGAGTTGTAGGATGTTTTACCCCAGCTTCCAGCCTCTGGGACAGCCTGAGCGATGGTTAGGAAAGAAGAGAGGAGCCACATTCTGCCTGCTTCAGAAGAAAGCTTCGTCTGTCGTCCAGATGAGCAGGAAAAAGCCTTGGGCAATGCCACCAGCACAGGGACAAGCGCCGCCATTTGGCGGTCACTGCGGAATGGCGGCGGCCAGGGGGAGGGCTTCCTGCATCGAGGCCACTCGAGGGAGCCACCAGGCCTCTACAGCCCCCTCGAAGGCGGCCGACGAGGCTTGGGGGGAGCCAGGAGCGCCTCCCTCTGTCCTACAAAGGCAGCTCTGGGTGTGTGGGAGCGACCGGGAGCAGGATCCGTCGTGTTAGTGTTGTGGGAAGGGTTTGCTGCCGGAGAAACGGTGCCCACCCGCCGAGCAAAAATCCAGGCTAGGGGGTGCAGCCTCCCCAGGCAGGTGCCTCCCAGAACGACAAAGATCTTCTTGTCCAACACCCCTGCTGAGCAAGGTCACCTAGAGCACCTTGTGCAGGATGGCACCCAAGTGGTTTTGAATATCTGTATCGTGGGTGTAAGTGTGCTCAGCTGGATGAGCTCTTCCAAGAGGTGGCTCAGCTGTGAGAGGAGCTCACCAGGCAGAACTCAGGTTCAGGAACCTGAGCAGGAGATTCACAAATGGTGTTAAACCCTGACACAGTCAGAGCAGCAGCCTTGTCCACTTGAAGATAATAATATTAAAAAAATCTTCCCATATATACAAAAACAGTGCTTTTTTCAGTTGCTTATCCCACATTGCAGCATCTTCCTCTCCTTCACAAGAATTAATGGTATGTCAACCAGAGGAGAAAGATTAGACATCAAGGCATAGTTTCTTATTATTATTATTATTTGTTTGTTTTGGTTTTGCTCTGTCAGGTTATAATAAATTCATTAAGCATATTCAGCACAGAATTATGGCCAGGACACACACACACAGATGGAGCTTTATAATATATGCACAGGTGAACGTACTCAGTGATTTTGCATGATCACATTGGAAAACCACATAAAATTGTGTCAATGAGATAATCAGCTCTTTAAAAGAAAATGAGCAACGTTTGTAACTATATTCGGAGTCAATATATGCAATGTTGGGAAGAAAAGAGGCATGAAGGTTAAAAACAATTTTTCATCCATTATTAGATTTTCACTTATCACTTCAGATGCATACATGTTATCTTAATTAAACAGTACAATTCAGGGTCAGCCCCTGCAAAACTCCAGGCATGCTAAACCAAAAATGATTTACATTTAGGGTAGTAAAAGTTGCCAAAATGAAAGAATAAAATAGTTCTTGAATGAAGTTTCTGGATTCCTATCTGTATGTATAAAGCTAGTGAACAGGTCTCTGAGAAATTCAGTACATTCCCTCCTTCCCTGTTCCTTTTTTCTTTCCCACCCATACAAATCCAATGTCAGAACATTTTGATGTTCACATCCAGTTCGAAATTTTAACTTGTTCCAGCAACAAATGAAGTTTTCACCTGAATTTTCAAGCATTTTCTGAAAACTCTCCATTATGACAAATAGTAATTGCAGTCATACTGACTGCTCTTTTTTACAGGAACTACAAATTCTAGCAGCAAACCCTGCTCAAAAACCTTGCATAAAGCATTAATACTCTTTTCTTACTAGTCCAACTCTTTGTTCCATAGTACAATATAATGTACATTCCTTACCATACTTTTTATGAAGAAAATATCCCTACAGCTTCCTCATTTCTTTTTCCATGTAACAGATTTTTGTTATGATCTACTGAGGTGTTATGGCAGCTTTTCAGCTTGTAATTTATACACTAAAATTTATCTTGTGTCATTGCATTTTGATGATAGAAGGAGAGGAGGACAAAGAAAAATATGATCATGCAAGTACCAAGCAGCTGTTTTGTACTAGTGTGATACCCACTCATGTGAAAAGGGCAGTGTGGATTTCACTCTCACATATGGTGGGGCTCTTACACTCCTGTGCAATGAAAGAAGCTCATGGATGCTGAAATACCATTGTTTAGTACCTGGACTGCAGGACACGGATCGAGGACTCTAAATTCTGCTGTGCTTTTGCTAAACTGAAAGGCTCTGGCTGAACCATCCAGTCTCTGTGCCTGCTCTTCTGTTACTGTTGTTGTCCAGTTTGCCTGTTGACAGTCCTTTAGCAGGAACACCACCCAAAAAACTTATGCACCATGTAACAGTGGTGAAAACATCGCAGCAGGAGTAAGTCTGTCTTGGGGTACATGGGCTAAGGTCACTGTAAGAATGGTGCCTAATTAGCCACAGCCTATCTGCGTCCCTGAAAATACCCTAAAAGTCACGCATCAGCTTGTATCCTGTCTAAATATGGCCTGTAGATGATGGAAGGAAAAAAAATAAAAGCCTCAACTGAATAAAACAAGTTAATGCTGCAGGTGACTTTTGGCTAAAACGCTGCGGTTATGAGGACATGGGAGACAGTTTAATTTACAATGGAAATGACTGAAGAGAATATCAGTGGATTCATCTGTCACATCTATCAGAACACCAGCTGTATGCATTGCCCAAGGCTATGATGGCATTACTGGTTTGATTTGTTGTTGTTGATTGCTAGCTTCACGTTAATTCATTCTACTGTACTAGAATGTTTCAGGGGCTCATCTGTTATTATTAATATTAATAATCCAAAGCACTTTCATCCAAAGAACTCAAGGCACTTTACAAACATTAATTAAGCTTCACAACACCCCCAGGGGTAAGTAAACTTTTGAGATCTCTTGAAAAGGTCAGAGAGGGCTTGGTTTAAAGCAGCAGCCTTGGTTAAATTCAATGGACTAAGTAATAGGAGACGTGAGTTCAAGTGCCACTTTTATCACAGATATTCTCCTCAGAGAAGCAACTCCATATCTCTGTGCCCCAGTCTTCCGACTGAAAGGGGTGGATTAAGGGAAAGCTTTAGCTTACAGAACCTGTTGGGAGGACAAGCTGACAAATTATTAGGAGAAGCCGCAGATACTAAAAACACTAGGCTCTCAAGCAGAAAGATTGATAGGTGTCTTCAAAGTGATATCTGGTGCTTCTCTTTTAAACCACAGGCTTGAAGTGCTCCATAAATTCCATAAGAGCCTACAGTACCCTCAGGTACAAAAGAATGGGATCCAAAGGCCAGGAAAATGGAAGCCTTTAAAACCTCGAGCAAGGATTGTTGCTGAGATGCTCCCAGCATGACTGCGGCTTCCTTCCCTGGGGAATGGCCATTTGGTGGCCAAGCCCTGCCCAGACACCTGGCTCCTAGCAGAAAAGTAGATGAAAACAAAGCCTTCAGAGCAAGAGAAAAACAAAACGACTGTGAGACCCTCACTGCTCAAACAGAGATTCTCAGAGACATCACCGCGATGGACTCAACCAGAAGAAATGCTACCAGCTACGTTACATCACCAAATGGACAAACAGACTCTACCCCTCTTTAAAATCCATGACACTATGCCAAATGAGAAAGTCCTTATCTCTTCCAGAACTAAAATACAAAGCCCATCTTTTCCACTTTCTCTGTGAGCAATAATTCTCCTAAATGCAACTGCCTTCTCTTCATTTAGCTTTGCCTTCTTGGATTTCTTTTTATCGCTTGTCTAAAGCAAACAACCTGTCCATTCTCATCATCAGTATTTCAGGGAAAGAGATTTTACTTTTGATGGGAAGAGCTCAGATCCTAGGGCGATGGGCAGCGAGATAAAAACTGAGGTAAGTGCATGCTAAGTGCCATAGAACCCATTAGGGGAGGAAACACTGAATGACTACAAATAACTTTTTAGTATTTCCTTATTCCAGGAAAAATCTCTGATGTCTAGAATGTGAGAGATCACATGGGCCAGGTAATTAAAAGAGAGATCTGGGAAAGTTACAGCAGCAGAATGTACATTTCTGAAACCAACATTACGCCCTCAACCCCACCTCCAAAAATAAACAAAACCCAACAACAACTAAATGAAACTATTTTCCAGGGATCCAACAGGAAACCCTGCCTTGGGAAACATGGCTTCACTGACTTCAGTGAAATTCCTATTTAATTGATTTGAGAATCCTCTTTCTGCCCCACTGTCATTTTTTAGAATTCATAGGAATGTTTTCTGCACAGCACAAAGGCTGGGCATTTGCTGCTCTACTGGTAGGGACTCTCAAAGAATTTTATGAGCTTGCAAAATATTTTTCCTAACATTCAAGAAGAAAAAAAAAATCCTCATAACACTCATATGAAGAACATAACCCCATTTACTATTCTTACAGAGATGAGTCAACCAGGCTGTGCAGTTCCTGAACCTAGAGCGTTGTGTCAGTGCCCAAGATGGTAAGCTAATGCTTCTCGTATTGTCACAATTATGTTGTTGCAATTTATTAGTCTTTTGAAAATAACGTTTCTTTAAATATATTGCAAAATTGGTCCCGCAGAAGTGGTTAGTTGCTCTTGAGATAGTGACCTGTTTTATGTTTTTAACCCTAGTACTTATCTTTTATACGAGCACAGCAACACTCCAGCCATTCATTATAAAAATTAAAAAGCAAACCAAAACATGCCACAGAATTAACATGCAAGCTCTCTGCCACAGTGTGAGACTCTTCTTGGAAGCTCTGTGGCAGCAGAACGCTCACTGAAACCGGTAGCAGCCCCATAAATCAAAGGCTCTTACAGGATCAAACCTTGATAGTACAATTCAAGGAGACGATTTCCGCTGATTTCAAATGGGAGACCAGGGTTCAGGCCTTAAACAACTAATTAGCAGTGAGACAGGTAGACACTGCAAAGACAAAAGCGTCACAGTAGAAGTGCACAGATTAGCCAACTGCTTAATAACTGTAATTACCTTCTTCCCAAGAGTTTCTTTTTATTTTCACTGAACAACTCCCCTGCCCCTAGATCCAAGATAAACTTCAAGATAATGAAGACGTCCCCAAAAAAACACTCCCCACACTTAATACTTCCATTCAAATGGCAACCTTTGGGTCTTTTTTCCACCCAAAATACTAAATGATTTATTATAACTGATGCACTAGTGCCATTGTTCAAAGATTTTTTCAATCTTATGTCAATTGAAACAAACCCCAAAAAAAGAAGAAAAAAAAAAAAAAACACCTAAAACAGTCAGGCTCTGAGACAGCAATTTACAGAACAATGCAATACTTCATGAGGTGCATAAATAAAATCCTCTACAAAGACTAAATGTCCCCACGTTCCTATAACCTATTAATAACATCAGTTAAACAGACCCAGCCAATCATTAGCTACAGACCTGTGCAGAACACAACCTGGTGATTCCCTCTCACTAAGCAAAATGCTTTGTCAGCTCTGTGAAATCCGAGGCAAGAAACATCTGCAGATCACATTAGAATTCCTCCTCCCTGGGCTCGTGGACCACTGGTTGTGTTCTCAGCTCTGGGCCTAGGTTTGTGCGCTGCTGCTTGTTACTTCTGTGGTAAGGGGACAAAAAGTAAAGCAAGCTGTTCTTATACTTTGAATAATGCTGTGTAGTAAGAGACTCCAAAAGGGATAAAAGCTTTCTGAATATACATGACCTACACTCTGATCCATGTGCAATAGGTTCTTTCTTAACCTGCTTCCTTCCTTGCAGCTGCATGCTGAGGAAGAGCGTGTCTTCAGCATGTGTCTGCTAAAGAACAGCCTTATCCCTCCAGTGCCTACATACTGCATTTCTTCCCTCTGGACCTGTAAGTCTCTTAGTTGCTGTTGTTGATAGTTGAGTTAGTTTTAAGCATGGAAATGAAAGAAATCCAAGCTTTTTTTTTTTGCTCCCCTCCCCCTCCCCCCCCCAAATGATTATTTGTTATGTGTCAGAATGATGTCCTTCCATCCTTCCTCCCACTCACTGGGAGCTCAGAGTGAATTGTCGCTGCCAACTAGTGACAAAGATTAATACTACACAGGGAAGTATTCTGACAGATTTTGTCAGTTCCTTGTGAGCAAGATGAAGGGATGAAAGCCCAGCCAACAGAAATACAAAACGTAATGAAATCTAGCTAGATTGCAACTATTCTATAGATAATTGAAAATTATTACACAGCCTTCAATTTCTCAAGGTAAAACCAATCTGAGATTGACATAAAAGAAAAAAAAATAGCATTTAGCAAATGTTTGGGATGGGAGATACAAGATTATACTGTTACCAGAGGGAGCAACCTTTGCCATGACCACTGCCTAATTTGCCAGGACACATCCATAATACAGGGTGCCCTCCTAACTCCTAACTAACTCAGATCCAGACAGCTACAAGTGGATGGGTGCCCAGTCTCTACATACTTGGAAATGTAGCAACCTGGAAGCAATTGTCAAAAACATCCAAGAGGTTTAGGAACAGGATGTGATTTGGCAAACAAGAAAAAAAAAAAAAAAAAAAAAAAGGTGAAAACGACAGGTTCACTGAGTCCCTAACCATTCCTGTAGCACAGGCTCAATTTTGAAGAGCTAAAAATGTTTTGAGCTCACCCCACTAGTTGTTCTTCCCTCCCCTCTTAGCTTGGCTGTCCATTTTTCTAGTTGTTACGCTTGGAGGAGTGAGATAGGGCAGGGTTCTCATCAGTGTTTCTAGGACTGATGTGTGTATTTCTCACTATAAAAGACAGTCTGGGAAATGAAGAAAAAATTTAAGTCATTTTCCTAACCTTGTGGCTCCCAGAAGGCACGAATAAAAGTCCATATTTTTTTGTCATCAAGATGATAGCAGCAATCTTCGGACCTGTATGAGTCCACAAACATTTACCTGCCAGAATCCCTATAACTCACAATAAAAAGATAAGCCCAGAGCAAATTCCATTTCGGTGGTAGTGTTTCTGTTCTGAGCTATTTCTGAGAGAACACAAATGGGTGTTGACTATTTAAACCCTTCTCATTAAGTGGCAAATTCTGACCCTTTGTTGTGTTCCTCTTCGAAACAGTGGCAGAGGGGTAAGTACACCATGGTTATAGGAGCTTTCCTTAGCTGACACATCTCTGATAGCTAAATTTCTTCTCCCAGGATGCAAGATGAACTTTGGGTCTTCAGCAAGAACATACAAGTTTGAGATAACGGAACAGGTCTTTTAGGTGGCTATTCATGCTTTTGTGCTACAAGCCAAGCAAATATTTAACTTTAGTGTTGCACAAACATCATTATTTAACAGCTCAGGATGCTACACCTCTGCCATCCACTTCCAATGCATTTCCAGGCAAGACACATCATTACTTTGTGCCTCAGTTTTACATCTCTGCAAAATAGGAAAGTACACAATTTTCCCTAAGTGGCTTGCCGAAAACAAAGCCCATAAGGAGGCATCATTTCCAGCGCCTAAAGGGTGAAGGACTCTTTATCAGAGTGGGTAGTGATAGGACAAAGGGAAATGGCTTTAAACTAAAAGAGGGTATATTTATATTAGAAATAATATATAATATTATAATTTCTTTATATAAGAAATTAGAACCTATCTATGATTCTATTATCATTTACTGTCAGTGATGCAGTCTAGATAACCACATGAAAAACGGCTGCTTAAAATCTTTGCTTTTCTCTTCTCACCTAAAGCGTATTGCATGGACAGGATACATCAGCTTAATATACTTCAAGGATGCACAATCTGTGTATTTTAATTGTATTTCTCATCCATTCTGCATCCTGCCTCATCACTGTGAAAGGACAGCTCATTTTAAAAACTCTAATAAAAAGCTCTTTTCATTGCACAGAGATGTTTAGCAAACATATATAACAGTGAAACCCATGACAGACAGAGATCTTAATAAAGAGTTAATGGTGAAACAAAGCAAACAGCATCAACCCAGCCTAAGACCTAAATATAAATGACAGAAACTATTGCCTCGTATGTCTAAAGCTGCTTTTGGTATATCTACATCTTGTAAAGCAATGTAATTCCATTTTCATTTCCATTTACTTCTCTCAATAGCTTTCCTATTTACCCCCTCCGAGCTCTGCATTATTTACTGATTGCAGAAAATACTGGTTGTTCCATTATTCCTTGCTCATGACTAAGAAGTAAAAAGTTTCTTAAGAAAGTGGGAAAGAAACAGAGGGAAAAAAAAAAAAAACAAACACAAACAAGCTCTAAGAGCTGACTGCCTGGATAAATTGTTTATTTTGAAAAGCCATTAATAGCCTGTAGATGGTGCCTATCTGCTGTATCAAAAGGTATTTCTATAAACACATAATATTTAACTTTGGAGGAAGAATTTTTTGGGACAAGCAGTAATGAGACAGATGAGATAAAGTGAGCAGGAATGTAATGCTCCCCCTCTCTGCGTTTATTAAAGAATGGACGAGATACCCTTGGCAATCAACATACCAGTAACAAGCAATTTTCAAGAGCTCTTAAAATATGAAACTTGCAGCACACCAAGTTTTGAGACACCTGCATAATCAATAAACCATTTGGCACATTTCAGAAGGGACAGCTGATCCTCTGGGTACAGAAAGGAGCAATTAGAAACCAAAGGTCACCTCCCACCTCTGCTGTCTCCATGTCTCACCTTGCTACCCGTGCAAAACGAGGAGGGCCATTTCAAGATTTTCCTTTCTTTTCACATCCTTTCACTTTTTTGCAAGGAGAACTCAAAGAATGGGAACAATCTGAGGATAACTGATTTATGCAAAGACCCTCACAGAGCCTGTGGCAGAAGGGACCTGTCTGCAGCACTGCCCCATTTCAACCTTCTCCCTTTCTCTGCACCATACACAAAGTTCTTCTATCACAATTAGGAGAGCCGAGGAGAAATTTCACATATCTAAATGAGGAAATTCAAGCAAAATCTTCCTTTTGTGTATGCGGAGCTACTCAGCTATTTTACGATCTTAGAACACCCTATTTTAGGGGATTTACCATCATAACATCCACAGCAACAATAACCTTTTGGAACTACGCAGTGTTACCATACTTTAAGAGGTAATATAACTTACAAAGAAAAAGCTGCTGCAATTGCAAATATAATAAATAGCTAAAGAAGCATTACCTGTAGCACTGTGTTTTATAGGAAGCATAATCATTAATCAGGACTTGTCAATACAGTACAAGATAATCACTTTTTAAAAGCTATCTCCACTCTTGTCATCCTTCAGTTTCTCATCCGAGGAACTTTCAAATGCACTTAGGGTTGCCTCTGCTTCAGTCACAAGTCTCTTGATCCCCTTATAAACACAGAATGGGAATTTTACAAGCCAGAAGACAAAAAAACTTAAAGGCATTCTTATGGGACCTAAAAACCTAACTGCTTCCACAGAGGCTGGGCCATCCCACTGCATGGACCTTCATCCTTTCTCCTTGCTGGAGCACCACGGGCATCAAACCATGGACGGCTGCCTCCATTTTAACAGTAAGACCAGAAAGCAGATAGAAACAAAAGTGGAAAAAAAAAAATAATAAGTTAATACTGCCAGAGTCTCCAGAAACACTGCAGGTTTTGAAAAGTTTCCTTTTCTTTTTCTATGCATGTACAGGAAAAAAAAAAAAAAAATCTTTCCTTGAAAAGAAATTTGCACAGATAAAATAAGACTTAGCAAAGACCCATAGTGAGATCGTGTGAAGACACAGCAATACAGCTTCTTCAACTGAATTTTTTTATGCGTGCTCAAGACAGGTCGTGACATCCAACTTCTGCTATAACCAAGTAAAAATGTAGCCTAAGACAGCAACGTGAAACTGCAGAGACTAGCATGAGCTGACTCAAAACTGCCTTTTTTTGATGTTTGTTATGTACTGAAATCAGCACACAATTTATATGGGATTCTTCTTCAGGGAGTTAGAGGATGTAATAGCGTTGCCAGAAAGCTAATGCATTTCTAAGAACACAAACAATTGTGAAAGAGCAGAGATTTCACTGTTTACCTACTTTTAATCCAATTCCTGACATATAGACCAAGGACATAGTGCTTTAAGTGCCGCTGTCACCAAAGTTGGTCCTTTCTGGAAGAACGTTATCTAGCACCAAATATACACAACAGTGATATAAAAAACAGTGAACACTGTGATCAGGGAAAGACACAAAGGGAATAGTGTATGACAGGGAAAAAAATCAACAGGAAAAATAGACATGAATGTCTGCTAGTTCAAAATTGGGAATTCTTGCTCGGAGCAGCACACTGTGCCTCCCAGACCTCACAGGTGTGCAGGCAAAGTGAAGCGGCACAAGTGCAGCCTCCGGTCTCCAGTGCCTAAAACCACAACATGCAGCTGCATGCACTGCTTCCTGGGATTATACAGCAGCAACAGAGGCTGCTGCTACGTAGAGCAGATGTATAGGCCATGGAAAATCTGGAGCGTACGTTATTCCATTCCACAAACAGATGCAGAAAAGCCTACCATGACTTGACTGCAGGTTTAATAAATAATAACCTTGCTTTGCACTTATTAACCTACTACAACTCACTGAATATTCGGGGGAAAAAGATTTTTAACATTTAGCAGGTTATCTCTGCTCAGAATGAGATATGCTAATACATATCTCCTTTAGAGATAATGTTTTATATGCATGATCTGTAAACTCTTCACACATGTGATGCTTTCCTCTGATGCAGTTCCAGGTTACTAAAACCAGTTAGAAGAAAGAAAAAAATAAATTGTAATAAAATAGTGTCATATATTCTGTTTGGATATAAAAATACTCATGGTTAAAACCAGCCAAGTTTAAGTTATATTCACATTTAGGCCTGCTCTGGGGATGAGGAAGCAAAAAGGACAAATCTGAAGGGAAGTGCAGCTGCTTCTTTATCATTATTAATACTACTATTGCATGCTTTGAATTTTGTTATTTTCCTGACAAAGTCCTGACGCTATTATAGTACAGCCTGAAACAGGATTTATTCCTTACGATAATCCTGAACTGATTTTTTTTTTTTTTTTTTATCTCTTCTCTTCTTTGAAAGAAATATAAATGAGTTGGATGATCAATTTTGTAATTTGCAGTTGCCAAGCAGCTTTGAAGCAATTTAGTGATTTGTATACTTATTTCCTCTCCTTACTGATGGCAGGAGATGATATAAGGATATTGAGTCTTAATAATCTATTCATTCTCCTGATCAAACTGAAGGAACTAGAATCAGAAGCATCTTTTTGACACTAATTTTGTTTTTACAACAGCCTGATTTCTGTTGGGCATTGTCTGAGCATTCACTTAAGAAAGCACCGGGAAACAAAGACCCAATTTGAAAAAATACTCAGACGCCCCTTTATATGCATCTTGCTCTTATCTATAGATGGATGCTCAGGAAATTTTAGGTGAATTAATTGCAATAGTTAAGTTACTGACCATCAAAGAAATGCCAATGTGAACGCTGCCACTCAGAAGTGAAATATCTTCTGTTCACTGCAGTTTAATACTTCAAGGATTAACTTCAACAATATGATTTAAATTCACTAAACACCTTATCAGATTAATATTTACCCAATTATTAAACATTTATCATAACGCAGAAAGCCTACATCTACTTTTCATCTATATCCATCAAATTGCTTCGTAGAAGAGGTCTGTGCATCAGCTTTCTTGTGACAAGGAGCCAGGGGAGGGCTCCAGGAGCATGCTGTCAAAGTGACTTGCTTATGCTCACCAAAGAAATAAGAGATAATTGGGACTACAGTCCACTCTTAGGGCCCACACCAGGTACCTATCTACTGGGCTATGGCAGTTTCGAGGGCTCCCCTACCATTATATACCTACTGAAAATTAGTTTAAAGAAGTTTAAGAATGTTTATGAAGTTGAAAGCCAAACTCCTTACTTATTATCAACCAAAAAAATACAATGTCCTTTCCCCTAAACCTTGAATCCAATTTCTTTTCAAGCAGCAGCTTATGCCTATTGTTTCCCCACTAGAGTTTGCTTGTATTGCCTTTTTGAAAGGCCAGATGTGTTTTCTTAAAGAAAAATATACAAGCTTCCAGATTTAAAACAACGTTTTGGAGAAAAGCAGAGAGGACGTGAATATAGAAATTGTTAAAATGTAAACACGCAGCCAACGTCCTTTACCCTACTGCGAGGAGGGTAAGGAGCTGGTGTTGGCACAGCTGGTGTAAAACCAGAGTGCTCCCAGCCCTCCTTCCTCTGGTCCCTTCTATTAATGCTTAGTCCAAACTCCTCTGCAATGAATGTAAATCTCTGTGCTGCATCTGCCAATTGCCACTGTTTGAAAGGGAAGCACTGTGCAATTGCAAAGCTCCCAACGCTGCGGCACCTCTGATCCCTAATTAGTTTCCAACCATTTCTGTAATTTAGGTTCTTGCACTTCAGGTTAAAGGAAGAGCTCACGTTTCAGAGAGAAAGCAGTGAATGTGAAAACTATTTCTGAAACAAGAATCAACCTCTTCAGGAAATAAAAGTAGCCCAGTATTTATGCACAGGTAGCTTCTGTGAAGTCTTCATAAAAGGGAATCCCAAGCTATAGGTGAGTCTTTTCTCCACATACCCAAACACAGTCTTCTATTCATGCCAGTTCTGTGGCTATTTTCAGATGATATATCCTAGAAGACAAAGGTGATAAGCTTTATCTAGGTCACCCAATTCTATTTTTATTAGTAACACCATGTCCCCTCTTCACATCAAGCATATGATTTACACTCACAATAAATACTTGTTAACTTGTTACTTGGTGCTGTTTCTTGTCTTCCTGCTCCTCACTCCTCTTACTATATAAATAAAATACAAAGCAGTTCCTCTGCCAATGGTAGATTGTTCCCTGCAGTACTTTATACAGAACTTGTTCTGAGCACATTTAAAGATTTTAAGAAAAAGGGCTCCCATCTCTCCCCCTTGAGAGGCTGCTGCGCAGCTTAACACATCTTTAAAGCACTTTCATTTCTGATGCTGGTCTGAATTTTCAGCTAGAGAGTTTCTTCCCCCTTTTTAAAGCTAATTTATAAGTCCTAGAAAATGGGAAATTCTGAGGGAAGCATCAACAAGACATTAACCACAGAGACACAAACAGCTGGCTACAATATTGACAAATAAGGTAAAATCTGATATAATGAAGGATTTACTGAAGAACCCAGGTGCAGAGTGTGAAATGGCAAGCAAGAAAGGGCCCAGAGTAACCATTTGTATGGGAAAATAATCTATCTCAAAGGAAACAGGAACTCAGTAGAGATTATTACTATTTTAAACCATAATGTTGTTAATATTGATTCATTTCTGCAGAGATGAAAGAAAAATTCTGAAAGCCAGAGGTCTGTAATTCTGCAGTCACTGTCTACCGAGCAATAACAAGTTAGGTAACAGTCATGAGAAAAGAAAAAAAAATAAAAAGATGCAACTTTCCTCATTTATTTGTTCAAGTTGTTCTTAAAGGAAGGTATTTGCTGTAGGCTTTTTTCATTTTCTGTTATTATTAATTATTTATTAATGGCATTAAGATAGAAGCGTAGAGAGGCCTTGGATATTAGTAAACTCAGAACTTGGTTCTTTGCTGCTAAACACTCTTCTTTCAGCCCAAAAAGACATCTCAAGAGAGATGAGCCTCCATGACCTGTGACCAGTCATAGACAGACTAAGGAGAGCTGGACAGGGTTTGTGCTCTCAGGGGTACAGATCTGAACAGGCTTTAGATAAGACTTTGAATAACTACCACTGCACCCCCCCAAAAAAAATCCATTTGTTGAAACTCCCTCTTTCTACCCAAGGATTTGCAGGTGTCTTTTAACACTGGCATGTGCAACCTGTAGTGCACCCTCTGTAGTTACATTTCCATGTTCCATTCTGCAGTAACGTCGGGAGACGAGAATTACATCCAGAGCTGTGTAAGTACACGCTGTATCCTGGAGCAGAGCTCTCAGCAGCCAGATTTACAAAAAGCCTCAGCAGCCATCAGATGTTCTTGTTCTCAATCTCATCAACTTTTTGTCCGTTCCCAAAAGAGACACCGCGTTCTGCGAGGGAGCTTCTGGCCCCAGCACCAGTTCAGCATCCTTCTGTAATTCTGTAGGCCCACACTTGGTCTCCTACAGGCTGATCCAAAGCTCACGGAAAGACAGGGATCGATTACATTGCTTTTACAAAACTAGAGTCAGGCTTCTGCTAGGGGTATAACAGAGGCAATACACTGACAGAGTTACTTACGCTATGCCAGCAAGCATGAGGAACATCAAACGCAACAATAATTTAATTGAATGAAGAACAACCTACAAACAGAATCGCTGTGCACCATCGCTAGGCTCTCTTCTCAAGGTCTTCCCATCTGCTCTCACCATGTACAGCAAGCACACTCCAGCACACCACTGGCACCTGCCTCCCCCCAGCTTCCGAAAGCCCTTCTGTTGTTGAAAGCCACCAGAAGATGCAATGTTGACAGAACTAATGGCTGGCTGAACAGATGGCAGAGAAAAGTTAATTGATCTACTGGGGCAGAATGAGTTGGCCTTGTTGAGGAGAATATGCAAAGATCCGTAATGAACTTTCATTAGAGATGGAGAAAGTTCTGTCACACGTACAGATTCTATTATGTGCATTTCATGATGCATATCCAAATTCCAGCTTAATGACTTGTATCCACTTCAGAAAACTTATCTCCTTAAAATTACTATGGAAAGAAATATATTTTAAAGCTTTTCCTTTATTTTTTCCAAAGTATTTTTTTCTGCCAAGCTAACCTCCTCAGTAATCAAATCATAATTTTTGCATTGAAAAACAATTTTATTTCCCTCATGCCTCTCTCCCCTCCCTCTCCCCCCCCCCCTTTTTTTTTTTTTTTTTTTTAGGTCTATGGTAAAAAGAAAAGCACTTCCACATTTTCCTGCAACACATTTCTGAAGAAACTTAGAGTGATGCTCAAAAAAATAAATAAATAAATAAAAATAAACAGAAAATGGAATATTGACAGCAACATCAGCATCACTCTGAAAAACATACTGCAAACACATCCCTGCTGAACCTTAGTATAAGAAAATTATGGTATGCTATTAAGTCCCTACAATAATTTCAGAAAAAAAAATCCAAATGTTTGGAAACCTTACGGAAAAAGATGGTCAGATATTTCCTGTAATACTTGACATCGTTTATTGCATATGAAAAAACATCCAAGATCACAAGAATATTGTGGAAACTTGAAACAATAAGAAAAGAAACATGCCTATCTACTTAATAATTCTTTATTCTTCCAACCTTTGATTTATTAAGTTTACTGTTTTTCTTTTTCCATATCACGTAGAGTTGTTGACATGCTGAAAACAATCCAGAAGCTTTAAGAATCCCCCTGTACAAGAGCTTGACTCTCCAAGACTCCTGATGCCCTCCACCAGCCCTGGACCACTTGCCACAGGGCACTCAGTGCCCTCCTAGTCAAACTAAAACCAAATGCAGCCCTTGAGGAGTGCAGGGAGGCAGCTCAAAAATTCCTTTTTGCAATTAAGGGAAGTTGAGGTAGGTCAGTTTCTTTTTTTGGCAAACAAGACATTGATTGCTATACTGCTGGACAGCAGAGTAGTTGTATTATCCAAGCTGCTAAAAATATCAGAAGGATATACTTGCAGGAGCATTGCACAATGCAGTCTATTGTAGCAAATATCACTATGAGCCCTAGCTCAAATACTTATATTTAAAAATATCACACACTAGGTATACGTGTATTTAATGATAAACAAAGCTTTCTGATGTCAGGAAATTTGAATTTGCCTCCAATAGTTAACATGCCTCTCTAAACCAAGGGACTACAAAAAAAAAAAAAAAAAAAAAAAAGTGAAAAGTAAAATAAAAAGCTTTATCAGACTGACAGGAATTTTTGGCAAAGATCAAAATCTGCAAAGGTTTATATAAAATTCATTCTATAGAATTGAGTTTTTAAATAGTTACACGTGGATTAGTAGAACAAAAGCCTTTCCAATAGCACTACATAGATAACAGAGAGACTAACTCTGCCATTGGAAGGTTAGGAATTTCCGCAGCAAGATTTATGAGAAAGGCCCGATGGCACATAAGCACCTGAGTTTCGGTTGTTGTTCTCTTTTGGATTATAGGAGCAGGTCTGCAGAAGGCTATCATTGATTGGAGAATGCAAACACTTCATTTTAACAGCTGCCAGCGTGCTCCCAACCCGCCTATTCAAGCAATATGCTAAATGAGTGCAAGAGGCAAGAGAGGGCGAGACCCCTTCTTCTCTTCTCTCCCCGAACTCACGCTGTGCTGTAAGTAGCAGTTTTCAGAGAGACGGTTTCAGGCAACGAAATTAAGGAAAGGCAAAGCGAAGAGACCTCACAGGATTTATGAGGTGAAATTCATTCAGATAAAGATGATATAAATGAAGCAGAGTATTTCTGTCTGCTCTGAACAGCTCCCATTGCTTTTCCACTCAACAGAAGGATGAATTGTGGGGCACATACCCTAGTGTTGTTCTTTTTTTTTCCCATATGAGTATGCACAACGTTACACTAAGTACTCCAGGAACAAAGGAGAGAGAAAAAAATAAATAAAAGAATCGTTGCAAGAATTAGATCTGTGTAACACATAATTAGAATCATCACTGGTAGAAAAGAAATACTGAACTGTGTCACACTGTATAAAATTTTGGCTTTCCATTTCTTGGAACCAGACACTTAAGCGTTCAATTTTCCTATATAGGGAGACGACAGGGACTCTTCTTCCAAGCTGCTCATCACCCACAGCTTTTACAGATACCTCTTTGAGGAGTATTATTAATCCATATGCTGCTGTGCGCAGCTCAGGGCTGAGTAACTGCTCATTTCAGTGCTATTTAGCATGCCAGACTCAATACCTCACAAAAAAGAGCCATTATGAAGGATATTTGTGAATGCCAGCAGGGTGCATATAAAACCTCAGAAACAACCCAAGTACAGGAAATGTAAGGCAGGAAAGAAAAGAAGGCAAAAGAAAAGAGAGCAGCATTCCAGAGGCCTGGGCTTGTTTCTGGCTCTGGCATTTACCACAAGTGACCCTTATAAGCAAGCCAGTTCATTTTATTGTATCCCCAAACATCTATAGCATGGGAGCAATGACATCAATGCCTTCAATATCCACCTACAAAAAGTATGATAAGAGGCCTTTTGAGATTACTGGAGGAAGGCAGGTCTGGGATGGTTCCCCTGTCATCACCATCAGCTCCACCACGTTCTCATGATGGACTTACTTATGTTAGTGCTCTTGCACTTTTTAAGATCCGTAACAATCCAACAGTCTCTTCTGACCTCCTACATAATGCGACACAGTTTCATCTAGTAAGTTCTGCAGTGAACTCAACCATTTATTTTTTAATAACACAATATATATTTTATCCAAACTGTCATTCAGGCCCTCAGAGCTGGGAAAACAAAGACAAGCATTACAGAAAAGTTTATGATTCCCTTACTCGAAGGATTTCCACTTCGCACTCATTGTTTTTGGCAGGCTTACTGTTGGGAGTTTTTCTTCTTCTTTTTGGTTATAAATATTCCATGCAGACTTTTAATTAGAGCAGCATGTCTGTTGGCGGAGACAAAAGTAATTGGATACCCCCTTACCATTTGGGCTTCGTTCCTCTGGATGGACTTACACTAATATATACTCATCAAATCCCTACTTAACTAAAGCACAATGTATTTTATTGAATTTAAAGTTTAATTCCTCTTACCAAGTTTAATTGCTCTTACCAACAGCTGTAAATTATAGTTTGAAAGCAAAACAAATAAAACAAAACAAAACAAAAAATCCCTTTATTTAGCCACAGATGATATTAAAGTAAACCATGTGCTATTTTAGCAGGTGGGTTTAAACTGGTCTTGTAAAATGCTTCATTAAACATGGATTTGCTTATGATGTTGCTTGAAGTAGTTCCAGAAGGCACTGGGGCCTCACTGAACCATACTTCAGTGTAAGCCAGCAAAGCAAAAGGAATTCTGTAGGGAAAGACAAAGCAAAAAGTGACAGGTGGAAAGGAAAGAGAAGCAAACACACAAGAAGTACAATAAATTAAAAAAAAAAAAAACATATTAAAACAGAAGGTGGTGTTTTTAGTGGCATCTAAAAGAAAACAAAATAAATCCATGCTCACACTTTTCAGATTCTTAAACTTATCAGGAAGAAAATCTCCCAAACTACATCATCTAATACATGACAGCTGACAACCAGCCACATGAAAACTTAAATAGATTCTTTTCAAGACCTATGAAGGAAACCTGTCCATGTATTTTCACTTCAACAAAACTCAAGCATTAAAATTCCCACTTTTAACATGACAAAAATAATTGCAAGAAATAAGCAAGTATTATGGTCAATTTTTTCCTTTGCTGGGGACTAGATGTTCCTAAATACTTTGCACTCAGCAGCTACTACTGGGATACATGGCCAGGACCTTAAAGAGCACAGCACTCAAAGTGGCCAAGAAAACCAGCACTTTGAAAGATACTGATGATTATTTCAGGGTGGAATTGTACAAAAAGTTCTCTCAGAGAGTAAGACACAGAGCTCTAATTTCTGCTTCTGATTAAGTTTTAGGTCTTCAGAAAACACTAATGTGTGGTGCTTTCACAGGATAAATGAGTTTTTTGCTTGTGGATATGTTTGAGGATTTATTTTTTAAGCAAGCTGTCTCATTTTTCTTAGGACTCTCCCAAAACATGGTTTGATTTTCAGTTGTCATCTATTTTTGCTTTCCACTGACCAAACTGATGTTTCAGGATTTGCTATTGGTTCCTATGTACTAACAAACGTATGGCTCCATCTAGAAGAAAAAATAAAGAAACCAAGAAAAAAAAATCCACCAACAACTTAGTCTTGTTGCCAGGCCAGCTTTTTATCTTTTGATTTAGTTAATTCATTTACAAATTACGGCAATCAAAAGAATGCATTGATTCTATCCAGCCATTTTAACACCCTGCCCTGCTTAGAAGACTTCAAGTGTTGGATTACGTCCAGTCAGGAGAATGACAACAATAAATCACATCTAAAATAAGCTGAAAATAAAAAATGATGAGATTAAGGATTTCCACAGTACATGAACGTGGGATGCCTTGGCTGTGACTGTGTTGAATTTCAGAACTGGGCACAGCCCCAGGCGGTCACAAATGGACACCCCAACAGGCTGCAGGCAAATACTCACGGTTTTGATCCACTGCTCAAGGCTTGACCTCACTCCTTTCCTTCTCTAGTTCTTACAATCTTACTTTTCATGCTTATCTACAACCTCTGTGCTGCGCTAACAACCTTAACCCTGTTCTCATGTGCCAAAATACACCTTGGGCTGTAGCCACGTAAATACACACACCACCTGATTTCTGGAGCCTTCTCTCTTGCAAACTCTTGCCACTCAACCATAGTCCTACCTTGTTTGTAGCAGTTAGCCAACAAAACTATTATTTTGCTTATGTTTCTTAAATTTCTCCCAGTGCCTACTGCAGTATTGTAATGGATTATTATATATTATGCATCTCTCTGACATTTAAAGACCTGATTTATTTGAAGATTTACAACACAGCACAACCCTGTATTACAGCCACACTGCCAGAGGTCCTGCAATCTCTGCACCACGAGCCAGATGTGCTACGTGCTGGGTCCCCCGGCCACAGCAGCCCTTTTTCTGTTGCCCAGATCCAGGATGAGACTGGAGAGAAACTCCGACCCTTTCATGCTCAGAGACTCGAATGTTCCCCCCACAGAGAGGGAAAATGGGCACTGGGGTTGGCACGCAGCTGTGCCAACATGGGACAGTGGTGGAGACACCACAATGCAGGACACCAGGACTGGACACACAAGGACTTGCAGTGGAGAAGGACATGGGCATATTTCCTGGTAGGCTGAAGATCTATTTTTTATTTTTATTTTTATTTTTTATTCTAAGCTTTCTGTTTAGTGGTTGGGAGTTTTTGTGATTTTTAGATCTCTCAAGTTCCCATGTTTTATGTAACTATTTCCTGTCATTACAAAGAAATAGTTTTGCTGTTATTTTTTCTTCTTTCATCAAAGATTTTTATGCCCTGAAGAAACAACAATAAGAGGAATTCAGAAAAGACAAATTTGAAAGACATTCTTTCTATAACACAGACAATTACGATATACAAATTTATCACTCAGCCCTCTTTATTCTGCACAATGACTCCAATTCACGAGACGTGCTCAGTTTTAAGTGCAATGATCTTCTAGCAGTTTAGACCCCAACTGTTTCCATTATGACAGGCAAGCTATAAAACGTTGCTGATGCTCAAATGGATAGTTCCAAAGGGCAGGGGCTTGCTGGATGCTTTAATTTTCACCAAGTCTGAATGAGAATAAAAATTTCCATAAGCCACCACCTGAGCCATATTCAAATAAGTTACCTGGCCCACGGACATCCGAAAGCATTCCTTGGTGTTTCATTTATTGTCCTGTGCATTTGTCCAGGATGCACGAATGTGATTTGGAGCTGGTATTTCATATGCAAATGCACGGTGACTTTCTGCATCACTGGCAGAACGAAGGAGCAGAAAGCAGCTGTTGAGGAGACAGCGTGTCATATTATTTATTCATGAGCAACTGGATGGAAAACTTGATGGGCCTATAAGCAGTGAGATAAATACAAGAGTAAGGGGTTATATACTGTATTCAGAAAACTTAGCTTAACATTAATATATTGGGTCCTCTTGTAAAAGCCACCTAGGAACCTGAACTTGGAATTGTGCTAGCAAATATTTACAGACAAAATTGGCTTTCAAGGAAAAACTGAGTCATCAATAAAATGCCATCAATAATTCCTCTTTCCATGAGAATAAATTACTGCATCAATGAAAAAAAAATATAGGCAGCACTACTCTCACAAAACAAAACACAAAGTCACTGGCCAAAAACATCTATGCAGCCTGGTAAATCAAGTGCTTTGCTTGACCCAAATGAAGTCTTACTATTACAGCAGTCACTTCAGCATGCCCCACATTCCTAAAATCCTGGACATTACTTCTGGAACAGCAATCTGGAATGTGAAAATTTTGCATTTCCTGATGCACAAAGATGACTTGACTGGAGTAGGTCGGCTCAAGTAAATAAGGACTAAAACAGACCAAGACATTTATTGGTCAAAGTGAGTCATCTAAAATGAACATCTTCTGATCCACAATTATTTAGTAAATATGGGAAAATTTGCAGGTGAAAATTTTAAGAGAGATAAATGAGCAAGATTATAATTTCTGCCAATGCTTCTATATAACACTCCAGCAATGCAAAAAAGACTTAAAGCATGCATAAATGCTTTAAAAAAATCCCATGACAATCTCAAGAGTGTGTACAGAAATTGCCACAAATACCAAATTACAGCCCTAATGTGCATAATACTGCACTTGATTTTCAAGAGTCGCATATCTGAATTCACACTGTATTTTCATTTCTTTCATGAACAAGTTCAGTTCCCATGAAAGGTACGCAGTTGATGAACTTTAAAGCTAATTTAACTCCAGTTTAGTTAACTGAAACAGAAGAGACACCTGAGACTGAAATGCTGTATATTTTCTTTAAAAAGAAAGGGATTGGATCTGGCTGAACCAATACTCTCTTTTCTCACAGGATACTAAAAGAGCCATTCAGTTGCAGCCAGTTTTGATCATTACCACTGTGAGCCAAATTTGATCTTGTGACCTACAGGTAGCAACTCCCAATTCCATTATCTGGTCCCTTCAGTGCTGAGTATGAATTGAGACCACGTAACATAAAGTATTATATCTATTTCACTTCTGCAGCAGGGAAAAGAGGTTAGGGAAAACAGAAGCAATAACACCAGCTGGCCATCAACCTTTCTTCCCTTGCACCAGAGCAAAATTGCTCTGTTCCTGGAAAGACACAGGGGCAGCAGTGAGAAAGAGGATGCCATGAGCTGACCCTGGGTCAGCAGCACAGGAAAACAAGAACTGAAGCCAATGCCCTGTTGTGAAAAGAGCAGAAAGTGATAGTGATCAGTCAGGGGAAAGCCTTGCCATCTACTTACTCCCCTCCCATAAGCAAAAACAAAAACAACCTAAAAAATTAACAGATTTATTTTCTCATCAGAAACAGAATGAGGACCTGAACTAATGTTTGTTGCTTTCATTATTGTGTTGCTTACAGAGCACAGGCAGGATAGGGCTAAGCCCTCGGCCAACAAAACAACAAAATACTTTCCACAGGAGTGGAAAGTATTTTATAGTCTGCAGAGAAACACAAAAGAGTGTAAAAAATAAAAATACCGAGAAATAAATGCCTTTGAATGAAGATCACACTCCATTATGAGTACGTATCAGCCTGTCCTTCAGCCTGGCGCTCCAACCACTGGATGCACACACACTTAAGTCTGAATCCAGGCTCCAAGTGTGTGCTCATCCTTCAAATTTTGCGTTTGTTCAGCAAACCCAGGCTTGCAGGCTAGTCTCATCTTCAGATTAATTCTCATCACAGACCTAGAATGCATTTCACAGAAGAAAATGCACATTCCTGCCCTTGTTCTCATCATTTTTCTGTGTTCCACCCCAGGCAAAGAAAATCATTAGGCTTTACAACAAATTCTGCTAGAAGTCAAGTGTCACTAAGGGCTTCTTCATCTTGTTTACCACGGGAACCTACCTTGATGTCCTCCTGAGCATTCCCATGAATGTTTGTTTATTAAAAGGTACAAGTGTTACTACAGCCCTATAAGCATCCGAGTGATGAGCTCTCCTTTAACAGATATGGAATAAATGATACAAAAGACCAGAAGAGAACAATAAACATTATCTTGTTTGATAAGAGACTGGAGCATTTATACCATACAATTAAGGATACAGTCCTAATATCATACAGCAAAATAAAGTTAAAACCATAGTGCCCATGGGGCTAAAGAGCAGAGGGTTATATTAAAGTACCGTTGGTAGGTACTGTTCTCCAGTGCCTTGCCCTCACTGCATTTTCACTGTGCAAAGTCAGGGTACACTTGCAGGCTATGAAGCACTGCTTTGCAACTGGCACTTGGTAGGGCTTTTTGTATACAAAGGGTAAAACAGACAACGGATGCAGAACCTTTGGGTTGCTTTTGGTCATTTTAAAGTCCAATGTTTACCAGCACTGAGCTCTGTTTGTACTGCAGCACAGAAGCGCTCAGGGACCAAAGCAAGCGCTCCTTTGAACATCAGTGGCAGTGATGGGGGCTGTGCTATTCTGGGAGCTTGTGGACCTGAAACGGGGCCTGATCCCGAAGGAGGACAAGACAAAAACCTTCCTGCAAACAGCAGTCCCACATAGGGGAAGAAGTGCACACGCATGAATCTCTGAAGAACTTGGGAGCCTTGGCAGACCACAATAGCACCAGACCACTAGGTTTTGTATTGCTTTTTTAAACAGCTGACATCAAAGCACTTAAACTTAGATGAATATTATTATCCCCAGTTCATATCTAGCGATACACAAAGCAACAAAGTAAGGGATAAAGGCTATTCTGAAAGCAACAGCAAACACAGGAGCCCTAAATTTCAGTCTAGTGCTGCAGCCCAGAGCCTAGAAATAAAAGCATAGGTAGCCTCTGCAATGAAAGAAACTTCAGGGCTTTTAAAGAATGAACATTCATTAACAAGCATAACAGTATCTGCTCCTTCTGAATCCAATTATTAGGCTTCTGTTAACTCCTCCTACAAAAAATACATTCCCACTCAGGCTTTTACTGAAAGGCATAAAAGGCTGCAGAGCTAACGTGGGGCAGCGTCTATTACCTTGGCTCAAGGGATTCACTGTGTGATCCTTTCCGGATGAGCTTGTAATGTATTAAAGAAACAATTCCAACTCTCCATAAAAAAAAAAGAGCAAGTTACTTATAAAGTAAGAGCACATTACTTTATGAGCAAAAAAAAAGAGAGATACATTTTAATCTCCAAAAATTAGCATAACTTTCCTATTATTTTAGAGACCGCTTGATTAAATTATCCTATATCACTTTAAAAAGAATGAGGTATGAATGCTAAAGAAAAAGAGCTTAAAACTGCATTTCACAGAATAAAAACCTAAGGGGGGGGAAACGCATAAAAGCAGAATAACACAACATTGCCCGTAACAACAAGCATGGTGTGATCCCTTAATATGGGAGTCTGTCTCGGGGAGCAAGCCTTGTGCTCTGACCTGCTGAGAGCTCATTCAGCTGGTGTTGCCAGGGGGTCTTCTTTCTTAACAGAGGTCCCAGTGGCCTGACCATGTGCAGATTGACTAGAATATGCCAGCTTGTTTCCTCCCCAGGGCTGCCTTGTTACTTGCAGCAGCTGATGTAGATCAGTCACTCAAGTCCTTTGCTAAACGGGCAGGTGAAAGGCAGGGAGGCTTGCTTGGCTTTTCACATGGCAATACACAGAATAGTAGGGCAAACAAATCCTTCCAATAAGGCCTTTCTTTTGCTAACACTTGAAAAATATTTGATAGGGGCTGCAGGACAATAAAAGTAGAACCTATGATTGGTCAAGTAAGAGGTTTTGTTAGTATTTTTGTAGAAGAGATGCTTATATTTTGACTACCGTATTGCTAAGATTTCCTTACATGGGTTAAATATGATCAGTCAGAATAATAATCCGACTATTTTATGGCAACAAATATGAATCTGTAAGTATACACATTGAAGCCTGATTGTGCATAAAATATTAACAGAAGATTTGTATACTTAGGATAGCATTGGAAACCATAAGTGAGTGCAGTTTACATCGTGAAGAGAGAATATCTTTCTGACCAGAAGCCATAAAGCACCCCATGGTTTTGCCAAGGTAATAATTCCCTTTGAAATGAAGAACCCAGTAGCTCAAACTTGGCTCTGTCTCTAAGCATCCACTGTATGTTGCAAATACAACTGGAGAATAACTCACCTTGAGGGGCAACAGGAGAGAAAGAGCAACGTTTTATTTCCTTTAAACTATATTAACATTTTCTGGGCCTTCCAATAATCCTGATTGCCTTTCTCACCCCTAGCAAAGTTCACAACCCACTGATCGAAACACTGATCCCTGTAATCTCTGATGTTAGTTTTGGTAATGGAGAGAAAAGATTTCATTGAAACCATACTCCAATTAGGAGCCGTGGTTCTCTGAACATAAAAGATCCAGTAATTTTTGCTGATGCGATCATTATTACAGAGACTTAATTGGCCAGAACTGTCAATGGCAATTAAATGCTTACGGCTGGGGCTCTCAGAGGCTCAGTGACTTACTGCATGTTTTTTAAAGCATCCCATTTGTTCAGTCACAGTAGATGACTGCAGTAGTGCCTGGAAACCTGAATTTTGTTCTATGGTAACAGTTAAAACACCCAACAAGCAAATCTTCTATAATTGGTAGCTTTATAGGTTGCAATCAATTGTCTTGTCTTTGTATAGAGAAATTACACTTTTTGTATTTTTTTTTCCCCACTTTTTGTTACATGAGGTTATTCTGATGGGAGTCTGTAATTAGAACTGCAGTGAACCATTTGAGATTTGAAAGGTTGAAAACATTATCCTTCTGGGATGCTTCGCTTTGAGAGCTTTTTGGCCGGTGGCCAAGTCTCAGCTTCCCTCAAGTTCAGCTCAGGCAATTCAACCTCAAAAGTTTTACCGAAAGGAGCTGCCAACCTACAATCTGGAGAGTCAGAAGGGCAGGACAGGTGACTCCCAAAATATCACAGCAAGCTGGTGTGAAAAGTTGTCTGAGGGATCTTTCCCAGTGTCGTAAGACCAACATTTGTATGTGTATCGTTTCTATATTATTTAGCATCTCTAATATAATGGCACGTCCAAATACAGGTCAGGTTCTGGCATTAGATGCTATTGAAACACAAGGAAGTATAGTCACTTCATGACAACATCACGAATCCAAGTTAAAAAGGAGCAAATGCTGTGGGCACGATGACAAATCTCATTCAAAAGTGTAAGGCAGAAGTCTCACTCTGATGCATCAGGGAGAATTGCACAGAAAGCAGCCCTCAGAATAGAGGTCTGTGAGATATCGCCTCCGTTCCAGTCCTATCACCGACTTTTCACACAACTTTCAGCGTCCCCAAGTATCTGCCTCTGCACGCAGGTTTTGATTTTATCTGAATTAACAATCCCTTCTTCATCTGAATTGGTGCCGCTTCAAATCCAGGACGGGGCTGACAAAAAGGTAAATGCTATTGCTGGATAGCCCGGGCCACTGAACTTCCCACCTCTTGCCTTCAGAGAAGCAGCAGAGCACCAAGCAATGATTCGTCCAATTTAAACAATTCTTTTGTATGACATTATAAAATGGGCACACAGCTGGGCAGATTTAAGGGGATGAATTCAGGAGGACATTTTCTCTCACCTAGTGTACAAGCTTTTTCACAGATTACGATTCCTTATTTTCAACATTTTATTATAAGCTATTGTACAATAAAACATATCATTAGTGGAAGAATTGGCTTCATGCTTAAGAGAAAAATAATAAAAGTGGGAGATGTGTCCAGAGATCTGTAAAAGAAAACAAAACCACTATATAAATCACTACAAAACCAGGTACCTTTATTCTAGGTCTAGAAAAAAAGCTGCACTTTATAAAATCTGGCACCATCACCTGGAGTCTACAAAAGGAAAACAGCAAAAACAACTCAGATGCTAAATTTCTCCTTCATTTAGAGCCTGAAAATTATAACTTCATACATTTGGAATAAATCAGACAATTTCAGTGCCTTACACTACAGGCATTCTGTATTATAGATTGTATGTTAGATACGAAGAATTTGGATGCTAAATTTGTCCTTCATTTATAGCCTGAAGATTATACCTTCATAAATTTGGAATAAATCAGACAACTTCAGTGCTTTGCACTACAGGCATTCTTTATTGTAGATCGTACATTAGATACTAAATGTTAATATTAAGATGTATTCCTCTAGGAATAGGCTTTTTGTGAGGTCTTCATTATTTTGCACCGTTAGACATGGAGCTTGGAAAAGCCAGCGTGACTGTTGACTGTTGTTTTTTTTTCACTGTTTTTTCTACTTACAGCCAAAGCAGCAACAGGCAAGGGGAAAAAAAGTAGCCTGACCCTTAGGTATTAAGCACTCAAATTGGAAAAGTACTTTTAGAAAATCCTCTGAAAAGTGCATTATGGAAAGAACAAGAAGAAGGAAAACAATGCATAGCGAGACTGGTTTCCAACAGGACTGAAAGCAAGGGCAAAAATCTAGAGGGAAAGAAACAACCATTCAACCATTTGCCTAACTAAGCGATTTCAGTTTTTGTTTGATGTAATTTTTGCTTTTTCTATCTCTCCATTTTTATTTTTAGTTTTCATAAAAAAAAAAAAAAAATCTACCAAGGGAATAAGTATTTCATTTCAGGGGATTGAATAGCTAGATAAGAAATAAGCTATTTGACTTTGCATTTCAGTCACTAGCCCACAGAAGCTCCGATTTACTCCCAATTGCTCCTATAGCTTCATTAATTTCCAATGAACTAAAAATGCACTACTTACTGACAATCTGGCCGTAGAAATCTGTGCACATGCAGTTTATACTTGAAAAACAGATAAGTTCAGCAAAATAAAATGAAATAAAAGAAAATTTTGGCTAACAAAGCCTATACCCTGCAGACTGCTTCTTATACAAACTTTAACCTCTATCATTTTCAGTGGAGGTCAACAACAGGCTAGCAAGAAGCGTCTTGGTATCAGGTCCCCTGGTGCAACTGGAAGCATTTGAATGGAATTGTTAAAGCATGGGTTTTAAAAAATGATGGGACATCTTCAGGAAGAGGTCTGAACAGCATTGAGAACCTGCTCTAAGAGCTCCTGTGTTCAAAACTCCTGCAGGGGAGATGGATTCAAACCCAAGCCTCATGCCTGAGAGGTAACAGGTCCCTCACCTGCTGGGTAAACAGGATAAAATTATTCCCTTTTCATTTGTTGTGTATAGAAATACACTTATCTGAGCTAAAACTAATAAACATGACTTGAATTTATAAGTAGCTTCTTCACGATCTGATTTGAATTTTCAATAAAATATTTTGTATAACCACAAAAACATTTACCCAGCTCTACCTGCCACATAAGCATCAGCCTACACTGCTTTGCACCCACACCAGAGTCTATGCTTAAAATCTTCAAACCGGTGAGGAATAATTGTAAGACATGTCCAGCTGCCTTAATTAAAAACAAATCCGTTGTATTCATTGCGAGCTAAGCCCTGTTTCCACTGAGGGAAACAAAAAAGATCATAAACAAGCCACTTCATGGCAGTTAGAGAACAAAGCCTAAGGAACTGCGGCATCCAGCTGGTGCAGTAACAGGCTGGCCTGTATTCCTGCCTCTCGGGATGCTTTTCACACCCTGAGCTGCTGTTGGCATAAAGCTCAGCAGCCGTTCCTCACAAGTACTGGTGCCTGTGATGTCCAGTTTTGCAGAAGATAAAAGGAAGGCCGCCCAAGATGCGAGGTGTGCTGTGTGGGAGGAGATCTGAGACGCGGTGCCGATGTGCAGTGGAAAAGCCACAGCTCCACGCGATGGAGTACAACACTGGGGCACAGAAAACCACCGTGCTAAAAACTTCTCCATGTGCTTCTAAATGTTCAAGATCGGAAGGTGCACATGGCCTGTGTGAATAGAGGAGGTAAACACCCAGAGCAAGGCAGATCCATGCTTAGTTTCACACCTGCTGAGGCTGCAGCCACCACGTTTCTGAAGTGACAAATAGCACTGGATGCCAAGACTGAGGGACTAAGTAAGAAAGAAAAGAGAGAGAAGAAAGAGAAGAAAGAAAATCTGGCCTCTTCAAAAGATGCGTGAGTCGGAACAAGCGAAGGAATGGACATATATAAAGGAAACTGTTGTTTCTGGAAACACCCTTCTTAATGAAACCATTCCTCAGCAGGAGCCTGCCTCTCTTTCCTGACTCTCAAGTAAAGTGCATGCTTTATTTGCAAATTTAAACATCCAGAATTCACCACAATAATGAAGAGATGCATCTTTGTTGTAACTATTGATTTTTATGTGTTTTATTTTGTTTTGTTTTGTTTTTGAGGAAAACAGATGGAAATGAGATAATGCTAAACCTCCTTCAGTAAGTGAAAAAAAAGGTGCTTTTCACATTTTGTGAACCAAGTTTCTAGACGTCAGAGAGAAATTAATTAGGCCTACAAGGGAAAAACAGCCATCCAATAATTAATGAAAACAATCCAAATAGTACAATAGTGTTTGCAGGATTTTCAGGGTAACACAAGTGCAACACTCTTCTTACTGTTGCTGAAAATCTTCTGTAAAATGAGGCTGAGGAAAACTTATTGATATCAAAACATTTTTGCAATAAACAATACTGTTAAAAAAAAAATGTGTGGAAAAGTTTATAACAGAAAATAGAAAGTGAAATACAAATATTAGAGCATGCAGAAGATGGCCATTTACTCACCTTTAGTAATCTGGAAAGAGTTCAGACAAGCACTTCCCTGCTCAAAACTCTAAAAGCTGGATGCACTAAACCCACATTCCCAACCACCAATCTGGTGATGTGAATTTACTCCTCAAATAAGATAAACTTCTTGAAGATCAGATGTTAGAAAGCACAAAATATCATTCATATTGCCTCACGAACTGCTTTAGCTTGGATGTGTCATTTTTCTACTATGACGACAGATAATAGTGGTGAAATGCTCACTGAATTTGTAAACCAGGTGACAATGTGGCATAAACATGTTCATTATGCAAATCTGATTGCTTAAATCTTCAGATGTAGCTCATTTATTTGTATGAAGCTGAAGATACTCAGTTCTTTGCCTTTCCTTGACTAATTCACTAACAGATCTTTCTAGATAATTGTACATATTCCACCAAAAGCTATTCATATTGCAGTAAAAGAAAACACTTTACCCTGCAAAGCAGCTCTGACAAGAGGAGAAAAAGTTACCTGGGGTTTGAGCTTGAATTTTGCTTCCTAATTCTGTGGAATGGATTGCAAAGATAGGAAAAATATAAATGCCTCATCTTTGAGATGTTCAGAGGCCTTTTAATTTAATTTTTTGAATACCATTCATGTTGTACAGAAAGAAACTCAAATGCTCTTGCAAAGCACAGGGGAGACACCAAATAATTGCAGGTCATAAGAATGAGAACATGGGAAGACTGTGCAGGGCTACCTTAGAAAACACCTCCTTAGAGGCAAAAAGAAGAAAAAGATAGCAATGAAACTCCACAAAGGCTACAGTCTCCAGGAACATCAGAAGTTCACTCTTCAGAGTTAGAGAAAGTGACTGCAAATGCAACTTGAGAGGGAATGGGACACAAAAGCCCTAAAGGTGATTTTAGTGCTGCCAACCCCAACATTAGATAATCACAAAACTGTCTTTAAAATCACAAATTTAAGAGTATTTTGTCTTTTTACAAATTGCACTTCTGTAGAGATAACTTATCCTTGCAGCTGCCATCTCCTAAACAGTAAGTAAAGACAAAGACAACCAGAGGGAAGTAATATACAATTCATAGAACCATAACATGCTTTGGGTTGGAAGGGACATTAAAGACGGAAGGGACCTCATCAGGGGAGGTTCAGGTTGGAAATGAGGAGACATTTCTTCTCAGGAAGAGCAGTCAGGCACTGGGATGGGTTGCCCATGGAGGTGGTGGAGTCACCGTCCCTGCGGGTGTTCAAGGAAAGTTTGGACTTGGTGCTTAGGGACATGGTTTAGTGGGTAACATTGGTGGTAGGGGTGGTTGGACCCAATGATCTTGGAGGTCTTTTCCAACCTTAATGACTCTATAATTTTAAAGATATCTAATTCCAGCCCACCTGCCATGGGCATTGAACACCCACTACAACAATTGCCAGTGACAAAACCAACCACTAACACTAAACCTGCCTGGAGCAGGTCATCTGTGTGGACAGTAATAAATCCTCATCACATTTAATTCTTTTACTTTTTTACTCTTGGTTTTCTAAATCACAAAGTGTTCACACACATAGATTCAGTTCCACGTGTGACCAGAGATGAGTGAGCTAATACATATAGTGCTCACGGGACGCATCATACCTGGAAGAAAATTCGATTTCGTTTTGTTCAGTTTCAGAGAGCTCACATCCTAAAAGGAATTGATAAACACACTTCACAGACCACTGGCTTGGACAACACATAGTTAGTGCAGAACATCAGATTCAAGAGTAAGCAGTTAATATTTCCTTGAAAGTAAACGAGGATAGGCTTCACCAGGATACTACGCTTAATGCACCACAACAACATTATGGAGCAAGAATATTTGTTCTCCTGCATTTGTGGAGGAAGGTTAGAGCTGAAAGCAGCTTCCCTCTCCAAAATAACATCTATTTTTTTTCCTCCAAAACCATAATGTGCCTATTGAAGCTACTACTACTATTTCCATACAAACCTACAATGGGCAATATATGTCCTGAATAAAACGTGAACATCTCTCTAAAAATTTTCAATGCGTGGCCACAGACACAAAGCATCTCCTCTCTGCTGTTTCTCTCTTTCAAGGCAATGTGATCCCGTTCTTGATGTTCTGCTGGGTAGTGGAAATGGAATTGGTGACATATCTCCCACCGGCCATAAATATCTTGTTGTTCTTCCCTTTGTGCTGAGCATAGGTGCTGACTCTGTGAAATCATTGTAGCTGGCTGTGAATGAAGCATGAAATGAAAAACTCTTGTCCATTCCACAGGGAGAATACAGACTGTGCAGTATCATTTTTTATACCATGGTAAAGACTGTGTGCTATACAAACAAAGCAGCCATGAGTGCTTTAAAATTCTCTCACATGTTCCCTTTCCATTTGCTACATTATCTCTTTCTTCATTTTTTCTAGTTCAAAGCATCAGGTAAGAAAGATCCACTTCCAGCACTAACTCCCTCCTCGTAAATACAATGGTGCCTGATTCAAGTAAATCCATTAATTTTAACTGAATCTTTTAATATTAGAATGAAAGTGAAGAATTAAATTCAATCAGAATAATGCTGATTATAGCATTTAAAGCATGCATGTGAACAATACCTTTGCTTAAAACACGTTCAAATGTTATTTCGACCTTTTCTTCACCTGCTCTTTTTCTACTTGGTCTGCTAAGATGAAGTTTCATCTCACCTACTTGGGAAAAGCGCAGCCTTCGACAGGTCTTTCAGATTTGCTGGCCACAGCCATTATTCCACATGAAACAGAGTTTTCAAAAGGATGCAAAAGGCAGGTTCAGGACCTGCTCCTCATTGAATATTAAAGGCAGCCAAGGTACACCTGAAAGCCAAACGGAGAAATAATCAGAAGTTCATACGAAGCAGTATACACTGACAAGCTTTTGCAGGGCTTTACAAAGGTTTCTCAGGAGCTCGGGCTGTGTTGTATCATTAAAGGTGAGCCAAGGACCAGCCACAGCCTTTAAGCCAAATGGCATGGGCAGGCTCACATCTGCATGCCCCAGGGCCGGTCTGCTCTTCAGCAGATTCGTTTCTTGGGCCTGCAGTGTGAACAAATTGTCAGGGACAAAAGTTTCAGCACAGACTGGAACCCTGATTTGCTCAGCCCAAGACTCCAGATGCTCTTTGAAAATGCTGATATGAAATTAAGCTCAACAAGACAGAAAATATATCGCATCCATTGCCAAAGAAAAAGAAGCCTTATTGTATAAGCCCTAAAAACTTACAATCTATATTAGATGCTATTCAGAGTGAAGATAACATGATAGCAGAAGGAAAGATGAGTCGCATCAATAATCATAGGGGAACCTCAATGAAACAGATATTCGTGCTGGTGGACCTGCTGTGGTTTGTGAGACATACTTGTTCCACCGTGCTGTTCGAGCAGGCACCTTTGGCATTTCAGAGTGGAGCCTCTGGTCTTTTTTTTTTTTTTTTAAATCGCAGAGAAACTCGAATTAAAAAGCACAGCTGGGTAGTACTGGGCTTTTCCTCCTCTACAAAGTGTACATGTAACGACGTGACGCACGCAGAGCTCTCTAAACCTTATCTCAGCATTTATAGCTTCTTAAGCATAACATGGCATTGCAACAGCATTTTTTTTTACACATACCACTATTCAAGAATGTCCTTGCCAGGAATTAGAAATGAGAGTACATCAGCACTAGTATTAAAAGGTCACTACACAAGCACAGAAGATGCTGCAGAATATTGGCACAAAGGGGAATCCAGCAACAGCAGCAGTGGCAAAAAATGCTGTGGAGAACAATTATCAATCAGAAAACACTGAATTATAGCAGATACACTAAACAGAGATGCTTTTAAAAAAGATAAAGAAAAAAGGTGTTTTGGTTTTGTTTTGTTTTGTGTTTTTTTTTAAACCTCCTCTTTCTTGCCAGAAATTTAAGTATGAAAAGGTTGTAGTTTTATGGATTACTTTTCATAGTGGTTTTGTTCTGAGGTCTGATCTGCATTCCACCTTCCTGTCTTTGTTGATGAGACAAAAATCAGATGGGTAGCAAGTGAAGGGGAAACCCTGAAAAACCCTGAAAAACTCAGAAGAACTCTTCAAATTAAAAATACTTCCTGAAAATCCTTTGGATGTTCTAGGCATTTGAAGGATATTTTGAAATTTGGGGTAAAAAAAAAAATAACCTGATGCACCATCACGATACATCCCCTTCAAAATACGCATCTCAGCTCCTACCCCAGTTTCCCTGTGAGTGTGCTCTTTCTTGTCAGCTTGTTGCATCAGGGACAGAACGGCAGTAACTCGATGTGTACTTAGCAGAGAAATACAAGAACAGGATGTCAGGCTATATTAAAATCCAGGTTGTGAAACGGTGCAGCATTTTTATATTTTTTTGTGATGAAATAATCATATCTCATTTTGCTTTGTGTGATGAGGCATGTGTTAGACTCTGTTTTCTCAGTGTTAATTGCCCAGGAATTAAGACTGACAGTACAATGGTTCTATTGAGTCATGCTGCTCTGGACTCTGCATGACACCAAATTATTAATATAAGAAGGGAAGCATAAAGAACAAACCTTTCTTTTTGAATTAGTTCTGTTCACCAGAAAACTCACAAACACAAAACCTCATAAACTTCCTTTCTCACAGTCTTTTTTATTCTATTTATAGGCTATAACTATTCCAGAAACATTCATTGGGTACATTTACAGTGATATCAAAGGTGTGACAGCATTGGATGAAGTTAAAGCAATGACTGCAGTACAGCTATGTCACTGGATTGCCTATATTTGATAATTTAGTTTACCAAGGCTCCAAGAAGAATGCCATATCCTGCATGAGCTCTGTGCTTCAGGAGTATATTATTCATTGCACACAGACTCCCCACATGTAGGTATTCTAGGATCTATCTGATTTCAACTTCACCATTTTTAAATACCGTTTTACTCAGTGGAAACATCTTAATTTCTCAGGCAGCTGACCTCAGGACATCTTCTGAAAGCAAAGAAAGGGGCTACTCTGTGCTGCACTCTGTGCACAGCTGTTTAGGAGACAGTCCCTGCTTTAAGCTCTCCAACCCAAGTATCAAATAGAGGTAGAAAGGTTGATCGAGTTGATACATAGGGCAGAAGAAAAAGAAGCAGAGTGAAAACACTATTGCTAGAGATGTTGTGGCTTCACAGTTCCTTTCTGCCATTCTTCACCAATTTAGGCTATGAAATTTTAAGGGGAGGTGTAGCTTCTTGCCATTATTTCAATCCCAATCTTCTCCCCCTTGGCAGGTGCTTTTTCCCCAGTAGCTGTGGAAGCACATGTGAAATCAAGTTCATGTATACTCAGTCCAACCCCATCTTCTTAAACCACTAAAGTTTTGAATACTTTATATTCCATTCAAAGAAAGATCCTGATCCTGCCGTCTTTGGACAAGCAAAATCCTCCAGGGAGCAACTGTAGGATCAAAACCATCATGTGATACACGCCTCTTGGTCTTTATTTATTATTAACTTCTCAGCAGAGTGGCTGGAATTTGACCTGACAAAAACAAGCCGAACTCCCTTTCTCATCTAGGAATTTACTATCTTATGTTTCAAAATGCTTGCTATTATTAGAATATGCAGCACTGCATCCATGCAGAAATGGGAGAGAATTGTACTTTGTCTGGTTATAATTCTGCACAGTCTGCATACGGTGATAAAAATTAAGCTACCTCATATACATAAAGGAAAAAAAAAAATCTACTGCATTCTCAATATTGTAATTCCTTGGAGAATTCCCTGGGAGGTGGTGATTTTTCATCCAAGTAACTACTATATCTCTACAATAAAACAAAGATTGCATGACATTTTAAAACAGAATTAAAATACATATAGTGGGCAGAAGGTCGTGAGAGAGTCTATGCCTGGCAGTTAGAAGAAATTTATTATCTAGGTACAAGTGAATGGAACAGAACCAAGGACTTAATGGACAGATTTAGAAATGTTATTATTGCTGTCACTGAATGCATCATTAACTTTAGAATATTTGCATAACTAAGTTGAAAAAAATTAAATCTAGCAAAAAATATCTACTTTTAATTTTTACCCCTGCTCCTGAATTGCTATTTGCATGCTTACCTAGACACAAAGCCCCTGGAGATTACATCAGAGTATATGGAGAATATTTGATAACCTAGCTTCATGGTATTTAAATCCCAGAAGATAAAATGATTCTTCAGCAATGCTACAACAGAGAAACTTTTCATATGTTTTTCATCAGCATAATTCGTAACCTTGCTTTTTGTTCATTATATGGGGATAACAGTGAACATATTTCCAGGATAGATGAAAAAAAAAAAAAAAAAAAAAAAAAAAAAAAAACAGGAATCTGCCTATGCTTGTCTTTTACATCTGTATCTTTTCAAAGTGAATTTATATAGCAATGAACGGCAGAGATTTGTGAGCCCTGAAACTGAAAGACTTGTTACACGTGCTTCTGTGAGTTTCTGTCCGGTTCTAAATACAGCCCAATACAGTTGTAAATACTGTGACCATAGCAGGGACTTGGCAGGACACCTCAAGAGTTGGAGAACCCCAGTCTACTCCAGTACAAACCTTCTGTACCATGGTAAGCAAGGAAAAAAGATTTCTCAGCTTCTTAGGAACAGAATGCAGACAGTAGTACTCCCACCAAGGCAAGGGGGAAGTGTTTACATCTCTAAATTGTTCAGTTCTGTGGCAATAGAGAGAGCATAAAACAGGCAAGTGAATCGCAGTTCTAAGGGTTACCAGGCCTTCAAGTGTAAGCTTTGTATAGTTCCACTGATCTTAGTAGAAATGCATCAGTCTGTGCCAAGGGTAATACAGACCATGAACCTTTAGAAAGTTTCTTACCACTTCTTCAAGAACAGACTTTTTTTCATCCCAGCAGGTTTGTTGGTCCTGCACTTCACATAAATAAGGACCTCCGGCAATGATTTTATGCTTGTCAGGTTCCATATTTTGTATAGAGATGTCATGCACTGTTTTAATTCAACTTGGAAGCAACTTCAAATGTCTGTTGTCAGCAAAACTTGAGACAAAAAATACTTTAAAACAAAAATAAGAAGATAGACAGGGAGCTCTGTTCAAGATGATGATGATACCACTATTTCTATCAATATTCATTATCCAAATTAACAATAAAACAAACAGAAAAGGGAAACCTCATCATAGCTAGCATGTACTTGTACATGTATAAGCACCCATCAGCTTAACAGTAAGTTTGAGATGCCAGCAGTTTACAGAGCTTCTGTTGCCGTTTGCAGCCATGATCAAAAGCTCCAAAACATTGTTTTCCTGACACTACCAACAACCCTGTAAGGCTCTCAGAAATGATGAGCAATTATACTAAAGTTTATGCAAAACAAATCAATTTTCAAAAAGCCTCCCATCCCAGTTAGGAATGAGAACATCCAGAGAGATATGGATAGTGCCACGGCAAAAATAGGAGAAAATACTGCCAGATTGTGGGGGTTAGAAAGGAATGGGGAAAAAAAAAAAAAAAAAATCTTCAATCCATCAGACTTCAAACACACACTTATTTTTGCACTATAATCTGGGATGTGTTCATCTCCAAAGTCAGTCCTGGGGATCTGAACCTACTTCCAGTAGACCTATTCATCTTACACACCATAACTGCTAATCATTAAAAACGTCAGCTGTTCCTAGCTGCCAGCACAACGACCCAGTTTGGGAGGGCAGGTATGTGTACAGCTCAATTCTGAAAGTTCAGTACTTGGTATTTAACATTAAAGCTAAAGCCTCTGTCCAAAATTAATATTACCTACAGAGATGCACATACATATCTTTGTATTTACTTTGGTTTTTGCCTTTTTAGAACATACTTCTCTAGTTAGCGCTGGCTGCAGTAAATTGCTTCTTGCAGAACTAAGGCATTTGTTTATGTGTAATTCTACATTCTTGGACCCAAAATATCTCTGGAAGAGATAAACAGCTCTATCCCATAAAAATTTCTCCAATCCTATATCTAAAGCACAGCAAACAACACTGAATTAACAGGAGGAACATATCCTTGTTGCCAGACAAAGAGTTAAAAGTCTGTATTTGGGCTGCTCCATATGCATTGCATGCCCTCTCTGAATAGGATTATGCTCAAATTCCCCACACTGATAATTATTATATGTAAATACCCAAAGTCGATTTGCCAACTGCATGGTTGTATTTGACATCTGCATATTTCTTCCATACACCATAACTCTGCATGCAGACAGCTGCCTGCTTGTATAAATCTGCCATTTGACTTCATGAATCTCATGAGTTGTAGTGTAAGCAGGTCAGGTTTTGTGTAAAAATTGTGGAATTAATGAGACCCCACAGTGCAGGTATTTCTGGATGTGCAGATAGAGGCAGGGGCTGGCTGGAGGAGGCAGGTATGTCGTTTGTCTGCAGAGATGATTAGCAGTGAAACCCTAATGGTTAAGACAGACCAAGTCCAGCACTATTGCAATTAAAGCTAAATGGATTTAAAACACAAGCCTTCATTTTTAAATGCATCTGCCCTCACACAAAACAAACACAACCCCTCCCAACACCACTTCTGTCAAAGCTCTGTGTGCCTGAGAGGCCCCAGCAGTTCTGCAGCTATTTTTAAAGAAATGGAATCATAGGCCACAGGTTAGAGAAATTCAGCTGGCATACCCTTTGCAAAGGTAAAAACGTGAACATTATAGATCCACTAAATATGGAAGCTTTGAACTGTTTCAGAAGCTGAAAGTCAGGGACTACTTGATTTTGACCTTAAAAAATGTAATCTATTATTCCAATCAATTACATTTATTTTTAAAGAAAGAATTGAAAATATTAAAATAGAAATATATTCAAACAAAAAACATTTTCTCTCTATCTATAGATATAGATGATACAGATATAGATATTTCCTTAGATTTTGCCAAGATAAATAATTTCCCATGAAGTTTTGCAGGAAGCTTTCACTTAGCTCTAGACTGAGATGCTTATTTTATCACGGATCTTTCTATTACACTAACTGCAGTAGAATGTCACATACATCTGAAGTTTTAATATAAAGTTTGGAGACACAGGAAAAATAAACAGGGTCACAGCACAGAAGGCTGCTCAGCATAGAAGCAGTTATCATGAGGATTGCATAAAGGAAAACTGTATTATTTACAGGTGCTGAACAACAGGATTATGGGGGAAAACAAAATGAATCAGGGACTCTTACTGATCAAACTATTCATTGGAGTGGAAGGCCTCAGAAGATTACTTTCAGATTCTGAAAATTACCAACTATAAACAAATATCTCAAGCAGTGATCTCAGAAGCCATGAGAAAGGTGTCTGAACTTTTTTATATATCCAGGCAAAGGGAGGGGAGTGGGAGTAGGATGAAGAGAGGGTGAGCTATTATGCCCTAGTCCTTGAAGAAATTTCAACCCACAGGATACTCTTGCTGTCATGAATAAAGGAGGTGACAAGGTCTAAGACAAGGTTTCAAAACCAGGAGGAAGAGAAAGTGGAAAAGAGAAGATTTATAAGTTTCATCCCAATAGCAAGTAGGATTCTGTTTGCCAAGGTTAGCTGACACAAGCACAAAAATGTAATAGCTATAAATTTGTCTCCAACAAGATCTATTGTCACTTTGAGATGATGGAGCCTGTTTTATCATCTGACTTTTAAAATATATACACAGAGCAAGACATGCTATTAACCTATAAAATAATACTGGTTTTGAAATTTTAAGAGGATACACATACCCTGTATATATTACTTAAAATGGAAATAAAATGAGTATGTAGTTAACCATTTCCCCAATGAAACATCACTTTCTAGAAAGAGTGCATGGAAGACTTGAGGCCATCTTACTCATGCAAATAATCCTAGATAAATCAGCATGAAGAATATAAAAAAAAAGACAAATGCCTTCACAAAACACTAGGTTCTACTGAAAGCATGGAACTGAAACCGCTATATTATCAGGGATCTTCCTACTGAAATCTCTTTTCTTAGGGCAAAGTGTTGAATAAAAGAGGATGGTATGCAAACTTGTCAATTTAAATAATCATCAGAATTTCTCTAGCTAGATAAAAGCGAATAAGCAATAGCTTTAAAAAGTTGAAAGTTGCTTATAAATGTTTGTTCAAGCTGCATTAGTTGACTACCTCTGGTGTCGCAGTCATTAAGGAAGCTCAAGTGATATTACTTGTTTCCAGTTCCAGCTGTACTCTTCGGGTGCAAATTTACCAGGACAAGCAAAAGGAATAATGATCCTCATTTTCCATTCCACTATGTAGCAAGCACACTCCCACACAGCATGAGAAAGACAGAGCCGTGTAGCTACACAGGCACGTTCCCCATTTAGACCATCTCGCTCTATCTGTCTCTGCTGATTATTCTTTTTCTCCTGGTAATATTCTAGAGAGAGAGAAGAAAAAAAAAAAAAAAAAAAAGAAACAGGAAAAGTCCAAGACCGAGCAGACAAGAAGTGGTATATTGCCACTTGAGTAGTAGCAACATAGTTTGGGCTACAAATACTTCTGAGATCTGCACAAATGTGTCTGGTTAGCAGATTTCTAACAAATATCCTAGTGGGTATTTAAATATATATTTTTCTATTAAAAGTTGGACAGAAGCATTCTCTAGACCCTAGCATATATTAGGAATTCTCAGGCCATCTGAAGGAAATCAGGAGCTCTATGCATGACCACACATTTGTTTGACCTTTCAAAAACTGTGAGGACAGTGATTTTTTTCTGGTGCTGAAAATGGTCCCTGCAGGAATATTTTTTAGCAAACAGTGCTGAAAAAAATCCCAAATGTGAGAAATTTTTATTTATCATAGTATATCCAAGATTTAGAACAGAGTAAATTCTTGTGATTCCATCCTAAGGTTTGTAAAAGCTGAATTTGAAAGAAATAGACTCACAACTGAAGATGGTGGTATCATATATAAGAGAAGAGCTTGAATATTGCTCCAAGCATTTAAAAACATAGCTTGTTCACAGCTATCATCCTAAAATCATGTTGGGTACATTGTGAAGAGAACATCTTAACTTGTAGTGTTGGAAAAGCACATAAACCTCAAGTTCTGAATTCACAGATACTGTGAAAACAGCTAAAATGGGCGGACAGATCATTATTGGAAACACCAACATTAATGACCAAGCTAAGAAAAAATGATAGCAGGTATTTCTTTGAAATGCTTTTAACTTAGTCCTTTAAATAGAGACATAAATATTTTTATAACCTTATTACTAACAAATGCAAATTCATACAGACCCGGATGGCATTCTTGTATTTCTACTGTGGAAATCTCAATATAGTGAGTATCTAAAACAGTTGCTTAAGTTTCATTAATGAATATTCCTAACCTCAAAAAAAGGACAGCTTTTGCAGTAATCACTATTATTTTCTGCACAGGCAATGATTTCACCATCACCTAAAGCAGCACTGAATAGAGTCAGGCATTTGACGTGCTTCACTTTTTACTTTGAGGTCTGGGATGCAGCCTTGGAGCAACAATACTGAAATAAATATAATAGTGCATGTCACAGACAACCCTTTGAAATAAAGGGTCTTTTGAATGACACTTTATTTCCCATGTGGGATTCTTCCCAATGGCACTGGATGTTCAGATATAGGAAAAATACGGGACTCAATTCTTTCCTTCTTTTCTCTCATTTTGCACGAGTTGTAAAACAAGTCTAAAGCAAAGATTTTCCTTATACCACTGTACCTTACCTTTTCCTTATATCACTACACCAACTGGCATATGAATTGTGAAAAGAGGTGGCATTACAGGAATTGTTTTCCTGCTACATTTCTTCCAATTCCTACATCTTAGGACAAACCTTTTTATGGCACCGAATCTATGCTCTCTCTGCTTCAGCTGCAGATTGTTTTCTGTGGATGGCTCTCCACAGGATCTGTGCTGCAAACTCAGATGCATTTCACATTAACCACCCATGAGCCACGGCATGCTACCAGTATTCCGAGCAAGCCACCACTCCTAAAAATCAGACGACTGCCAGGAGCGCTGTATGCCTTCAATCCCGTAAGATCTCCCTCCTCTCCACCTCCTCCTCTCTGCGTTCGGTTTTATATATAGACTACAATGAATTATTGGAGACACATGCTGGAGGCATGGTTGAGCAGTCATGCACATAAAATAGAATACAGCAACAGCGAACCTACAAGAGGTACAAGCAGAGGTCAGGGGCATTCAGGCAAGAATAGACAGACTCTCCCAAGGGGCAGCTTCTCTGGAAATGGCATTGTTTTGTTATTAATATGCCTACCAAATACACTAATATAGAAACAGAGAAGTAAGTAATAATCCTGTGGGGAATAAGAAATAAAGGAGGAGATTTTCTATTCTGTTGGGACTGTATCAGCTCGTTTTATCTGCCAGACCCTCGCAAGCAATATTTTGTGTTGCAGGAGTTCAGAAAAACATCTTTACACTGCAATCCCGAGACAGGTGTCTCCAGGCCACAGTCTCAGTGTTACCAGAGGAGACAGATATGTAAAAGCAGCTGGATTTTCAGAGTAGCTTTAATGTAGGCAATTTTACACAGAATTGGGTATCTCATTAGTAGAGAAAATGACATGCATACACAAATAAAGGGACAGACCATGACTTTGAATTAAACCCTGATTAATAAGGAACATGAATTTGAACTAACACAAAGTTTGCTTGGAAAGCTGCTAAAATCTACCCATGAGGGTTTTCACAACACCCCTCCTCACCAAGGACCATCTAAGAAACCACAGCCCTTTCCAAGTTTGCTTTGTTCCACCGAAAGGATGTTTTAATGCTAGCTTCTTGATATTTAGAAATTTCTCCTTCCTCACATTAGCTGGCCTACGTACAGAACTACTGCCTACTCCATAAATGCCTTGGCTTGCTCAAGGACCAACAAGGGACACGTGGCAGGCAGAAGCACTGATTAGAGGAATATTAAAGGACAGGAAGATCTAATCTTATCTTTGAGCATGGATTCACTGTGCAGTCTAGGGCAAGTCGCTTCCCTTCTCTTCCTCAGTCCCCCACCAGTGAAGTGACAATGATGACATTACTTACTGTTGCTCAAAGCTTAGTCCCAAGTAATACCGTCAGTGTAAATCTACAGTGCTTGGAAAATTAAGTGTATTTTAAGGCCAGGTAGAAACAAATGGGAAGCTGTTTTTATCAGATGATAAAACATCCTGTAACATGTTCAACAAATGAAATATTTCCACTGCTAAATCAGGATAAAAATACAAAAATCTCAATTGTCTTCTTACTTTATTGTAGCATAAAGAGGGAGGAACTTCATCCAGGTTACTTATTCATCGGGCTCTATTTAAAAAAAAAAAAAAAAAAGAAAGAAAGAAAGAAAGAGAGAAAGAAAGAAGAAAAGTAATAGGCACTTCAGAGGCCAATTCATCCCACCGTAATACAGGTAAGATAAATTGCTTTTATACCTTAACATAAAAGGAGCCATAAGAACACTCTAAGAGTAGACCCTTAAACTTGCCTAGCCAGCTCATATTAACAGAGATGGATTTCATTCTAACTGAAAATCCAGACAAGCTTTAATTTTGGATGAACCTTTGACTGCCAATTAAATTTTTCTTTTAATTGAAAAAATATTCAAGTGTGAAAACCAAACCCTTCATTTCATTTTGAGATATATTATTCACACAGAACAGTTCCTGACCAGCTCTAACAATAGAGTGTAAATTGCAAATTTGTTTTGGTCATGATTTCTCCATAAGTTATTTGATTAAACATATGAAAACTTTCAATAAAAAGGCTTCATCTGTTGGAGGTAACAACCTAGTCCCAAAACCATAGGGTGCCCTAAGCTTTTGCAAAAACAAAGCAAATCTCTCACCTTTTACACTGTCTATTCTGTTCTACAATTTAAAATGTTTTGTTGGCAGAGTATTTTACCCTAATGAATGATTTGGAGCATTTAAAACATAACCCCATGAAGAAACAAAAAATACCATGGGATTTTGTTTTTTCTGTTGACTGTCCCACATAAATGTGCAATGAATATCCAGACGAGGTGGCAAAAGAAATGGTTTTTAAGCACTACATTTCAGTGAACTTTAAGGATTACTTAAACAGCAGTAAAAATTAGTTATATGCTTTAACTCCATTCTGCAAAAATATCTATCACTAATATCGCTTCAAATGAATAACTGGTAAAATTGCTAAAAGCAAAGGAATCTGCCTGAGCGGATTTGCTATAAAAGCAGATAGTGGGGTTATTTAAACATCACAGTCATCCAAACCACAACTGCATCAAAAGCACCTGCCATGTCTTTGTTGATCATAGGGCTTGGGAAATGCTTTTTTTTTTTTTTCCTTCCATTAATAACGTGCCATCTGATACGCGCTGATTTGGGTTCAGTTCTGACTGTATTTCCATTCTATTCTTGGGGGCAAAGGAAAGTGCTAGTCTCTAAAATAAAGCTCCCTTGAGATTTGCCCTCTAACTTCTAGCAACTTTTTATCCTCTTCATGTTTCAAACTTGTTTCTAACACCAGCCAAGTAAATGACTCCACATGGCAAAGGTCAGCCAGTACGACTACTTCTTGAGTGGATAATAGGAAGGAAAGCCCATTACACTTGTTATTTTTCCATTAGATGCCTCTGAACAAATAGCTCACATAAGTGGAGTCTTGGCTTGATTCTCCTGTGTAATTAGAGTAGTTCTCCAGTTCACAGTCCTGTAACACCTACCCACTTACCAGAACACATTTTACTACTCAGAGACCCAGCCTAGAAAGACTGAATGAGTTGAAATACCAGGCTTGATAATTCAGACCAGAATTTTTATGGTTGGTAAGGACATGACCTAGATAGGGCATTACAGAAGCCTGTGTCGTGAATGGTGGAGGTGGCAAAAAAGTTGCTCACTTTCCCACAATGCTATAAACCAGAGTCACCTGGTAAACTTCCAAGATACAAGAGAGCATGCAAACAAGATTTCAACATACAGAATAATTACACTGTATAGCTCATTGCCATGGCATATAATGGAGGTAAAAACCCAAACTGGCTTCTGTTCAATATTATATCAAATAGTAATAGCTTAGCTTACATGTGTTTATTGGAGGGGATTGTTCTAACAGTTTCCAGCTAAGGAGATGCAATGACATTTTATTCTGAAGGTATTGAGCTGATATACTTCGATTACCCCCAAACATTTAAATTATATATTTAAAGATATTTCAGGAAAATACATAGCTTTGCTGATCTCTGAAAAAGCCCTTTCTGTGAACAAGCAACTTCATAAATGTGTGCTACCCATCTCTATACACCACAGACAGAACATTCTTGATTAACGATTTATTGGTGAGATGCCTGCTTCCCTGCCTGCATTCAAATTTCAAATGTGTGAATTCACCTTTGGTGTATCTGCTGTCACCTTCAATGGTGTTTTACTAAGGATACTTTAGACTTCCACATAATGATATGTTGGTTTTGGATGAAAATGGGAGAGCTTTTTCACTAACTCTTTTAGATCAGTCACCTAATATCCCATTTTGCATGTCTTACCACAGTTATTATTAAAGCTGTCTGCGATTCTTGGATATGTAGGACAGTTTTACAACTGTCATTTTGGCAGCAAGTCACAGGGTTATTCTGTTCTGCAGCAAAAGCTTAGAATGAAAGAAAAAATAAGTGCAAAACAAAACTCGTGTCAAAGTCTGAGCTGATTTAGGGTTATTCCACTAAAACACAACTGCAGCAAGATATTTCTGAAAACTTTGCTCCCTGTGTTTAATAAGATCATGTACTTCAAACAAGGCCATAAAAAATCAGGATGGTCTTTTATGTCTCTTTATGCACCATCACCCAACTGTGAAGATGAACTTATTAAATATTGAAATCCTCAAGCCTTGCCTGGAGCCCAGAATTATATATTACAAACCTGGCATTTTAAGTTGTATGTATTAGTTGCCACAAAAGTGCTTGTCTAGCCATCCCCTTCTCCCTCTCCATTCCTTTTCAGTGAAAAGGGATCACAAGATGACTGTGATGGGCATTCTGGAGTTACCAAGCCACCATTGTTCCCACTGGCTCCGTCATTCTGTACCTCAAAACTCATGCTGGTGCACAATATGAGCTTCAGAACACCTTACAGAAAATAATATTCCTTGATTCCCCTCCATATTCTGTCCCTTCTTGAGTATCTGGAAAACATTTTCTCTACTACACGCAAATATATATAAACATACGTGCAAATATATATAAATACAATAGTAAAATCATGCCATAATGCTATAAAGCTTTGCAACTCCCAGATAGGCAATGCATATGAGGTTTTTGTCCAGGATAGGTAAAGAGGTCCTAAAAAAAAAAAAAAATAAAAGCAAGAAAAGCATAGAATATACAAAACTGCCCTTTGTAGAAAGTGACATTTTATCAGAAAGTTGCATGGTGACATGAAATCACTACAAGAGACTGTAGACAGGAAGACAGGAGAAGTCTTACAAAATTAGCCTGCCCTTTAACAGTTGCTGCTTTAGGACTTTTCTGCTTGGAGAAGTTAGCACTTAGCCAACCAAAACATGTATTTGCTGCATGCGCTGCTCCACGGTAGTTTCCTACATCAATAATCTGGAGCAACTCCCCGCTAGACAGCTTTCTTTAAAAATAAAATAAAATCAGTAAGTAAAATGAACCTGTGCATTATAAAAATCAAAGTGGTCACTGAACAGCATAGCACAGTTAATATTAAATATCAAAGCTACATTTAAAAACTGTAGAGAAGACCTTTAAACTAAACTGTGTTGTACAGAGATGCTTCTGAAATGCAACTACATGGGAGGTTAGCTCTAAATGCATACTGCAGGTTACTTCATGGTAACACCACCATGTAAATAACTCCGACATATTTCACACACTGTGTGAGAGCTATCACTTTTGTCCCAATACAGGAAGAGTCACTGGCATCTTTGAAAGACACCAAAAGACCCCAAGACATGGGAACGCAAATTGTCTTCCCCTCAAGCTGCCAGTCCATGTACTGGAGAAGAAAATGGAGGAATAAACTGAGAGAGGCTGAGTGCACAGCATGAGGTTAGCAGATGAAATACAAAGGTTAAGACCCACAATTGCTGCGTGTCAAGCTAGTCATGGTGATAGTCAATCTGTGGGTCTGAGATCAGGAGCTGGCATCAAGTGATTTATTGCAACTGAGCAAAGTGTCTTGCCCCCCTGAGGTCCAAACATAAATATAGCTGTGCTTCTTTCAGCCAGAATCCCAAAAGCAGTCATATAAATTGTGCCTCATTTTAGAAAGGGATTTTCAGGGGGAGAAACAAACACAAGAAGTAATGCTAACACCTCCCTCAACTGCAGGTAGATTTCCACATTTTACTTTTGTGACAAAGTGCTGCCAGGCTCAGGCCCCAACTCTACACAAAGCAAATCTCTTAATTAACTCCCTGTAGTTAATTCAGCAAGCCACCCAAAACATTACTCTTAATTCTTGGAAGATAATTACTTTCTTCTCTGGAAAGTAAGACAGCTTCTGAGAACAATGCTCTCAATACTTTGGGGCTGCACTGTACTCCACCAAAGTAAACATACAAAATATGATTACAAATTTTGAATCGCATCACCAGGTATCTTTGACCTACTACTATCTTTTTACAAACTGTTAACGAGGAGCATATGACCGATGCTGAGTATGTGCATTAGTGAGTACTGGAAATTGTTCTTATGTGATGTGCACTGTCCGAGAACTTTAACAGAACTGAAAGTGTAAAGGATATTAAATAGGATGGAATAGTGTTTTTGCAAAGTAGACTGCAGACAAAAAGCTGAGGTTGACATCCCTGTGACAGCTTGTTGCAAAGACGAAAATGTAGTTGGTAGGCAGCTAAGACTAGTAAGCTTTTATTTCATGGAAAAGAAGGGGCCTCCTTCCTGCTCCACAGCACCACAAGACGTTGTACCCGTACTGATGCTGGAAGGACATGCCCCTGAAGATGCAGCTGATGCTGCTTGTAGCAGAAGCATGCTGGCATTTTCCCAAAGTGTCCCATTCAGACAGACTTGTCCCATTTTGCACACAAAACTTCAGGAAATTGTTTTCTCAGGTGGAAACTACAAAAGCTAAATTCACAGCGTGTAAATTGTTGCCACACATTTTTTTGCCCTTTGTTATCCTTGTCTTTCCCCTTCCTTTTGTTGTCCCACAGGAGCTTACAGTTACAGTTCTAAAAAAGCCACGGCCTTCACATAATTATCAGATGAAGCATCTCCTGCAAAGCATATAGCCTTTCTTGCAGGTATTGTGATTGTCTCCTTTGGAGCATGATACCACCCACTCAGCTCCACACCAAATTCTCATTTCTAAACTTCTTACCAGATCAAAAGAATAAGTTAACAAAAGTAAACTGGGCTAAATGATAGACTTTATATTTTCTGCCAAGGAAATAAAATAAAACAAATCCTTAAGCCAAAAACAATTCACATAATGCAAACAACAAAAAATATACAACTAAAGGGGATATTTATGTTTCTGGAGCTGCAAACACTGTGCTGCAGGTAACAGGAAGTATTCTTCTTACTATGAAAGACAGTCACAAATTAACTTGAAGCAAAGGGAAGGATAAAGATGATATTTTAAGGATGAATGTGTGAAAAGTACCTTTGAGCTTTTCTGTTCTGTCAGCTTAGTCTTACCATTAGAGTAAAGAAAATAGAACCCAGTAGAAGAAAAAAAAAAGGGGGGGGTGAAGGAGAGGGAAGAAAAAGAAAGAAGACAACAAGGGCCCATCTATCTGCTGGCGTGAAGTGAGTTTGATTCGATGCTTCTGGAGCTCTAACCTTTTACATGCCTGGGGAAGGAGTTCATGCTGTGGATGCTTTATACACAAAGTTTATCTCTCTCTAAACCATTCAATTCAACATAATGCATTATGCAGAAAGTTATTTTATATTACTGCTTTCCAATCTGTGGTTTTCATAAGGACAACAGTTAATAAGCAGGCACCCCACTGGGTAACATCAAAGTCCATCTCATGTATTCCTTCTTGGTTTGTTTACTTAAAATGAAGGCAAAAAAACGCTGGTGCCTAAGCAAACTGATATATTTTTAGAGCTTGATGCTCCCAAACATTTTCATCAGGATCAATCACAAGTAAATCCAGCAAATCCAACATGATTTTCTGTACCTAAATTGCAGGCTCATGGAAGGCATAACATACAGTTTACTTATCCCCGCTTCAAACAGCTAATCTCACTTTTAATATAATTACCCACCTTTTCACACTGAATGGAGCTACGAAAGGGATGGAAACAGAATGTACAGCTGCCTACCTGTGCTAAGCAGTAAGCAACTTCTTACATCAGCGTTTAGTTTATCTCTATCCCAGGTGAGATTAAGTGGGCATAGTCACCTGCTTGCAATATCCACAGACACAGGTATTATGGATATAAATAGCAAATGGGCAGAAAGCTGTGCTAAATGTGCAAGTGCCATACACTGTATGTAGCTTTTCAGTAGGAAGAAACAACTTAAATTTATACGACTGCACAGCGCGGGCAGGGTTGTGTGCTGCTGGTGGGCTTCACGTGCCCTGCAGTCGTGTCTCCTGGCTGGCCCCAGGTAAAATGGTCGGGCTCACTGTGGTTCACAACACTGTCAAAGTGCTGTGTCTGAAGGCAGCCAGCTACGTAATAGTATCATGTAACTTCAAAGTAGATATACAAAGTCCAGGCCAGTAAATATTTCATGCTAACGCCTGTTCTCTTGGCCTGTGATTCTACGCACAGTGTTGCTGATGCTATTTTCTCCAAAAAGGGGGAAGCTTGTTCAGGAGAGAAGCAATAATTTATGGCTTTCATTTACTGTTCTAAACTGCAAGAGAGTGCAGGATGAACCAAGCCGACTTTTCCATTCCCCACCTTTCTGTTCCCCGCAGGCAGACAGCCGATACTCGCAGCTTGTAAGCCAAAACTTATGGTGTAGTATCTCACCGTGAGCCGTACAGGAAGATCTTAACACCTCTCTCACTCCAGGAAAGGGACAAATAGTCAATAGCACAGTCTAACCTCTCACATTTTGTCTGAATTATTCCTCTTCAATTTTTCTTTGTGGTGTTTTATCCCCTACTCAAAGTTATATCCCCTTAGAGCACCCTAAACAACCCTTTCCCTGTGGGTGCACATACCTTTCAGCTGCTCTCAGATAACTTTTATAGCCTATTCTTAGCAGTTGTTTAGTCAAGCCATACGTACTTCATCACTTTAATCTCTCCTTATAAATCAACCCCTCAATCCTCTTCATCATTTTTGCTGTCCTTCCATAGTAGTCTATTCCTTCTTAGTTTCTGTTCTCTTTGCCAAGTCAATAAAAGAAGATATCATATATTTGGATGTGTACTATATTTCGCAAATTGTACTAGCAGCTTTGTTGCACTTTTCTGACCTATATATTATGATGTTTATTCTGCCTGTCCACTGCATTCTTTTGCTTAAAATCTCACTAACCTTCCAGCAGGGAAAGCATAACCATATAATCAAAATACTGAATACTAAAAAGGTCAACATAAAACTGTTCAATGCCCGAGCTACTACAATGTATTAGGTATTAAAATTCTTATATCTCACACTTCTGAGAAGAGAGTGAGAAGGAAAAAGAGCATAGGATGGAACAGTAACCCATTCAAGTGTCAAAGACTGCAGTGAAAGAAGAAAAAGTCATGTTCTGAACTACACATCCAAAAAAAAAAAAAAAAAAATATATATATATATATATATATAAAAATAAGTAAATGGATTTCCACTTATCTGTTGTCAGCTGAATATTCAGAATAAAGCTGCTTTTCAAAAAAAATTCAAAATAGGGAAGAAAGTCTGGCCTGAAATAGAATGAGCTGGAAGACTGCTGAAAATAACTTAAGTACACACTCAACCACTGCTTCCTTAAGTTCTCATTAGTGTTAGTACTGTTTGTATTCTGACAGCACACATATCAAAATGATATGGAAAGTGATACAAGTAAGAAATGACATTTCTCACAGAAGCCTTCAATTAAAATAGATAGGACAATCAATGAGGGAAGGAAATGCAAACAGATATATGGGATAAGTTCTTTCAAGACGATCTACCCCCTGGACTTTGCTGCCTTCTGGTTCACCTTGCCTGTCTTTATTGTTTATGGATTAGAGACTTTGTGCAGAATGAACGGAAACAGGTAATCCCAAACTACGTTCCAGGTATTTCAGAAAATTTTATATGATGAGACGAATTACATGCCCTAGATTCCACTGAAAGCTGAGACTGGTTCATCTAGATGTTCTTATCCCCAGCATCCACAGTGGAGATACTGATACCCCAATATGTCTGTCCAGTGGGATGTTTGGGCTTTAAAACCCAAGTGTCATTAAATATCTCTAAGTGAACTGGAACGAGGGTGGTTATTTTTTCCAGATTTTGCCAAAAATAGCAAATCAGACATTATTTCAGAAGTTGGTGGTATTAGATCATACCAAAAGCAAGCTGCCTGGGTTAAAGTTCAGACTTTACTGTCATTTCATTGCAATGGAAATTTCAATTGTCTGCTGCAACACAAGGTAAACAGTCCATGAAATTAAGATGTTATGTTACTCATGCTCAGAAACCAGGACTATAAAGTCACTGAAATTCCTGAAGAGTGCTTCAGTAACACGTACACAACAGATGTATTTGCACTAAATCATGAACAACCATCATAATTTCTGGAAATCAATCAGTATTGGGGCATTGCTTTCACATTGGATAATTCAATACCACATCTTTAGGTACAACAACAGCAAAATTGAAATTCTCCATGGAAATTTTTAAAGGGAATAATAACTACAGCATTTCCCGAATAAAAATCTGTTCTGCCACATGGAACTCTTATAGAAGTATTGAAGTATAAGCATCAAGATAAAGTCTCAAAACATTTCAGATTTTCATGTTCACAGCTTATTGTTAAGTCATATTATTGTTCTACAAAACAGGAAATATTTTTAGCTGTTGAAATACACACCAAAAAAGAATGTTTAAGATGTTTACAGAACAAAACTTTTTCATGGCTTTTCAGGCGATGAGAAGTTGTAAGTAAAAAGAAATTAATGATTCGCTCAATAGAACAGATTCTGTTTTATCTGCCCTGCTGCAAAGTGGGTATAACTCCATATGTGTTACATATATATTTCTTTTAACAGCCTTACCCTTTGTTTACAAGGTTGAAAATCATATAAACCCTGAAAGTTTTAAATACATTTATGCTGGTTGGCAAGGGAAGTGACAGCTATCAGGCTGCGAGAGAACTGTTGAATGAGGATGAATTTAGTCCTTTGGCTATGCATCTGTTACACACTGAAAGCTTTGAATTGGAAGATGGAAAGGCAGTGGCAGCAAACCAGGACTTCATTCATCAATTAAATTCATTTTTCATAGCAGTGTAATGAATATCCAAAGGAGTGTTTGATGCCAAGTGTAAGAAATAAATAAAGCAGAGCAAACTTAGAGTTGAGAATAAGGATATGGACGAGCCTTCTGCAAACTGAAGAGATTACTGTTTTCTTGCCCAACAATCTAGCCTTCACAGGAAAATGCATCTATTTTTGGAAGAAAAGAGAGGTCACAATATTACAATATGAAGAAAAAACTTGTCTGAAGTTTAGCTCTCTAACATTCAGTGTAGGATTCTACCTGTTCTTTTCAAACATGTCACCAAAGGCTAATATGCTCATCGCTCATTATGTGGGTTAAGGCATAAGAAAAGGGAATGCTCTGTGCCCAAGTATTTGGGCTTTCATGGATTCTGCAAAAAGATACTGGATATTCAGCATGCTAAAATCTGGCTACCTCCATTCCCTTAAGGGGAAGTCAGACACTAGCTTTTATTTTATCTGAATACCAAGCAGTAAAATACAACTTGGATTTATCAACTTGGGCTTGAAATGCTGTAGAGCCTTGTTTTGGTGGGTTACACCTGGTGTAGTAACTCCTGCCCCACTGGGGCTGCTCTGAGATAGCACCACAGGAACATGACCGTATAGTTTACAGGCCCAACTTATTCTGTGTTCAATGAGCTTGGTATCCATCTATTTCCAGTTTTCAGCAGGTGTCATCTTGCATGTAGACATACTACTAGATCCTTGAAAAGCGACAGCCTAAGATGACCCACTAAGTGGTATATTGTCAGGCTTCTCTAACCTTTGAAACTTCCCCTCCTCGTAAGAATGCTGATATCAGTGCTGAGTGAATACAAAACCATCACAGAAAATGAGGCATTCAGTACTTTCTCTGCATATGAGAAGTTGAAGACTTTCTAGAACTTCAATCACGATTCAAAGTGATTCATCAAATATCTTTTACAATTATTTCTGGTCCGAAATCAACAGTTCACTCAGAGCATCAAGGAAATTATTTACATTTACAGTTCAAGAGTACCAGGTGATGGGACGTAGCTAAAGTAACAAGGAAATTTCAGCTTCACATTCTGCCACATTTAACCATGGGCACATTTAACCAGAGTGCACCTGCACTCTTCCCTAAGCTTCTCGTCCCTCTCTGTCTATTGCTATGGGCTAAACTCCCTCTGGATAACTGACTGCAGAAATGCTTTCTCCCTTAGGTTGCATGTAAAAGGTGCATCACTTAGGAGCCTATCAAGAAACTTAATTCAAACTCTGAGCAAATGAAAAGATACCCTCTGTAAGGTGAACAGACCTCACTTACTACATTAAAGCACATAAAAAATAATTTATGCTAGAGAATGCTGTCACCCCAGTAGATACTGCTGAGGCAATTAACAGGTGAAACAAGCACTTAGATACTGAGAAATGTTGACATAGCATGTGAGATGATCGTTACCTAAGTGAATATGGAATAACAGGGACTGCCATATGTTTTATTCCCCTCTTGTGTCTTTCTTAGGTTGGAAGAATACATTTTTCTTTTTCCTGAGTCAATGCCGAACTGCAGCACCCAGATCAATTGTCTGCAGAATTACTAGGTTAGATTTTCTATTAAGATTTTAAAAATAAAAGGTGGTAGCAATGGGTAGTTACAAAGCTTTATGTATATACATGTATGTATAATAAAATCAATAACAATCAATGATGTATAACACAAATGGCGACAGCAGATGCAGGCTGAAGGAATAGGGAAGAACATATATTAAGATGATATAAGCTGGTCCAATGAGACTGATTTCTGTGCAGTTGCCCCCACTAGCACCTATGGCAGGCAGTGCAATCTAAGGGCTGCTCCCCTCTCTGCTTCCTTACTCTTCCATCCCACAAAAGGCTGACCTAGATCGGCGCTGATCGGCTCAGAGGTCAAACACTGCTTGGGACCTTCCACAAGAGCACCCATGCAGAAGAGACGTGCAGGCAGCGGGGCTGTGCTGGTATGGCTTTTCTTGCCTTCCTCTGCCTTGATTAGAGAGCAGTCCTGGATCCTTGCTTTCTCCTCTCTCTGGATCCCTGCCAAGATGCTGAGTGCTCTCAGTGAATGACAGAAACACAAACACTGATCGTTTTTTTTTCAGCAATTTCTGTTTATGTTGCTTTCTAGCAATTACTAGAGTGGAGCACACATCCAGCAATGCCCTGGATGTGCCAACCAAGGCAAATTAACACCCTCCTGCTATTAGAAGAGTGGACAGTAGCCCCAACATCACTTCGCAAGGAAATACTGCATTCCTTCTCTGAGACAGGTATTTATCACAGGGACAGGGAGGTCTGAGAAGAGGAGGGCAAAAGGGAAACTGGAGGTTGGTAGGCATACATCGCCCAGTAGAAAACTGAAGCCACTATGCTGCAATTGGGAAAAAGAAAAAAAAAAAAAAAAAAAAAAAAAAAAAAAAAAAAGCACAGTTGTGTCACACAAGCTACTTTCTCTCTAAATTTTTCTTCATTAGACTCTTAAAAAAAAGAAGACAAAAATAAGATTTGTCTTGATTTGTGTTTGCATTTGATTTTCCATTCTACTGAAGTCACTTTCCTGTCCCCTTTACTTCTGAGATAATAGCTCATTAATAATTCCTTTCTGGAAATCACAGTTAAATAAGAGTGGAAGCAGACACAATAAATTTCTAGATAAGTAACTTGAAAAGATATAATCAATAAAATCCTGGGTGGCAATAATGTTACCATATTAAATTTATGGCATCTGTTTAAACAATACTTTCCCTCCTCCATTATTCTAAATGTTGCTTCAGGAGGTCTGTTTTATAGACTATATTTTTTCTTTTATGGTGGGACTGTAAACAGGCAGTTAAACTAATATTTTGGTACGTTCGGCACGCTGGGTTTCATTTTATGGGGTCTTTCAATAAAAACTCATTGCAGCTTCAAATGCCCTCTTACAGCTTGAAAACTGGAGCTGCAGAAGTTTCCTATCTGCTATACCCAAGGCTCAATGCGGCATAAAGGTAGGTCATAGAGCTTTACATGGGATGTGTTAGCAGCACATAGTGAGAAACAGGGAAGTGTTCTAAAATAAAATGTTTGAGTGGAAGTCTTTAGTTTTATGTCCAGGATGCAGGCCAAAACACAGCCCAGAGCACAGGGAGGGTTGCTTGTCAAGGAAACAGGTTTAGAGGGAAAATGTAATTTATTTTTTTAATGAAAAAGTCCTATTTATCTTCATGTCCCCAGACAAGTGGCCTTCTCTCCAGGTACAAAGAGAAAAGTGCTCAAAAGGATCGATATTACAGACAAAACTGAAGACATGCCAGACGTCCAGGTGTGCGTTTCACCAGGAATTGTTGGACCCAGGTGCATTCCCTGCGTCACCCATAGGAATACCCCAGCTTAGGGGGAGAGAAGAAGAATTTTGTGCAGAGGAAAGGAAACCTAGGTACAGAGCAAAGATGGGAATGGTTAGAAATGCCACCACTGGGAAGCAGCAGCAGAGCCACGCTGCATCGCACCCCGCAGCACCAGCCCCGCAGGAAGACACGGCTTTAGGAGCACTGGGCAGAACAAAAACCTAGGCAATGGTCCAGTTTAACACAGTTTGTTATTTTCCCACTCTCAAAGTTTCTTTAGGGCTACACAAACAAACTATTCTGGCCTCTGTGTCTTTTTCTGACTCATTTCCCTATAAATGATATACTCTAAACAATACAGAAGATGTAGCCATAGGCATAAACAATTCCCCGTGTCAACTGAACTTAAACATCAACTTTTTCTTTTAGGATGTTCTGTGTGGGGAATTAGGGGGTATTTTTTCTGTGAAGGGGCTGAATCCTCTCTCTTTGTTTGTACAGCACTGAGTATAAAGCAGCCTATTTGCACAATTGCAAATAATGCTAATAATACAACAGGGATAAAAGGAAGAAATGTCTTTGAGCATTGCTTTTCACTTTTCTGTGGAAAAGTAAACAGCATTGGAAAACGGATGATTTCTTCTGAAGGAGAGCAATACTGTTGTCTTTAAAAAATGCTGGTACCCAGAGCTTCATTTCTTCATTGCTCAGCATTAATCCAGCTCTCCAGGCTACAGCACTCACAGGAACTTCAGCCAATGTCACAGTTTTGGGGCAAGTGAAAGGATTTGGTACCCAGGCTTAAAACCTCTCCTAAAAACGAAGAGCCAGGTATTTATGTTCCAAGTATCCAGACTGGCCGCAATTGGAAACAAAATAAAAGGAAATGGAGGATATTAACTCTCTCTGTTTCTTATTTTTATTGTCTTTATTGATCAGGGGAATAAGTGCTAGGAAGGGAACTCTGCTATAAAGGCTTTCTGGATGTCTCTGTGTGCAGGCATCATGGTCGGTATTCCACGCCAGGTGGATGAGTTTCATAGGATTTAAAGGAAATTTTAAAAACAAACAAGCAAGAAAAAAAAAAAAAGAATAAATAATAATTGTAAACTTGTATAGGGAAATATTTCTCTATAGATGTTTTCAACAGCACACTTTTTGTTGTCTTCATCTTAATCTAGGATTAAAATATTAATCAATATTTCCCAAATACAGTGATTTAGTGCATTTTTACCAGTTCATGTGAGTGTTTCTTAAGGGGTTTCTGCACCTCCAGATTTGTGTGTTGACCTGCTTCCTCACCAGCTGGTCTGTGTGCTAGCACGGTAAGCTCTGTTTGTAATCCTGCTTTCTGCACGTCCACTCACACAAATCTTACCAACCTGTGTGGGATGTGACCTTTTTCTCATACAACTATTCTGACTAAAAACCTCCATACCAACAGGCATCAAGCTCTGCTGTCATTCCTCACCTCTCCTCTCCCTTTAACAGCTCACAAGGCAATGAAACTCTCAACTCTTACAGATCTCAGAGTCTGATTTAAAGCTTTCCAGAAATTCCTAATAGTCCATCTTTGGATTTTCTATACTTGCCTAAAAAACTGCCTTTCCCAAGGTAAGGAAATGCATCTCCAAAGATTAGGCATTCTGAATTAATACAACTTCATATAATATTCACTACCATGATTTTGTGTTAATATAAATCACCACCTGCAACTGCCTCTACGTGAGCTTAGACAGGATTTCAGTAAGTAGAAATCTGCTCTGTTATGCTGGATCACAGTCCAGACTGCTCAGCTTTATTCTTCCCATCTTTTTCTATGTTGATGAGTTTAGTCAATTAAAACTGTGTTTCCAGATGATGAGAGCTTGGGAAAAAATGCATCAAACTTCTTTTTTTCCAGAATAACTGGATCTTCTGAATACTGTAAACAGAAGCTGGTGGAGAAAAAAAATTGAAGATATTTGGCCTTCTCGCTTTTTGAATGTAAAGCATGCGCGTGCTTAAATTGGAATGTTTTTCACAGGGTTTCTTTGTTCCTTTGACGTACTTCTTCACATAAGAAGTTTGACAGAGACAGAGAGTCAAGAGTAGATGTAGTGAGAAGGGAGAAAAAACTAACTAATGTGCTATACATAATCTTGTAATTTGTTGTTGTTGTTGCATATCAGAAACAAAAATCAATTTTCTTATTGACAGTTCTCTCTCTCCAGAATGCCTATACCCTGCTTTATTACCAGTGGGTTGTCTATTGTGGGTTCTTGCATCGATTTTTCTTTTTTTTTTCTTTTTTTTTGGTAAGGATAAAAACCATGCTGAAGCATTCATTTAGGGAAGAGAGTTTGAAACACTGCATAAAGCAAAGAAAAAAAAAAGAAAAAAAAAAAAGAATAAAAGCACCACCATTATGGGGACAAGGTTGAATTTCTGCAATATTTCTAAGCAGAAAAGTCTACGTGACTATTTAGGAGCACCTGAAGATCAAACAGGACCATTTATACGGTGGCTGGACAGCTCTAATGAATTCAATAATAAGGGTCCTGGGAATTTGCATAGCCACATTTACATTGTAATGGTTACACTGACATTGTATTGGGTGTGAAGGACCCGGTGAAGTGATTGATGACAGACCTAACAAACCAGCGAGCTAGCCCATGTTTCTGTCAAGCTTGCTTTCTGCTAGATAATAGTAACTTTTGACTAATGCCTGCAGTACAGAATTGCTGTGTATTCATCCCAGTGATTAAAACCAGTAGGTTGATTTTTCCTACTATCCTAGATTAAAAGTACAGTTTTGCACTTAAAGCTTACTCAGGGTTTTAAAATCAGGGTGGAAGATGAGTTCCTCAGTGTATTTCAACCTGCCTACTTCATCCTGGGTAAACTACCAAAGGATTTGGTTACGCATTTGGTTACACAACTTCTTCAGCCAAGCCAGTTTACAAAGTTCCCATTCTCACTCCTTTCCCTGTCCTTTCTCCAGCAGGTTCTGGTGTATGCTGACCTTGCAGGCAGGCAGGTCTGCAGCTTTGTGGTCTGGTTCACAGCACAGCCGCAGAAATGACGTCAGGTATAAACACAGCCCTACCAAAAATGACAAACAAACTAACCAGCCTATTGTAGAGATGTGCAGCAGCAGCACACGCAGTCATGAGTATGACACAGTGCCTTTTTATTTATTTTTATCCAAGAATGCTCCTTAGCATTTAATCTCATAAAAAGGTCCTGGTCCTACACCTCACATGCATATAGACCTAGCTTACATCTTCCACACATACTCAAAACTGCTTGAAAAGCACTGAAATCTCATTCGTAGCACTTCCTATAGCTGTAGGCAGCTTCTCCTTGCTAGGATACTTCTTTACAAAGGACCTTAGTTCTCTTCTGAACTCAGGTTCTATTCTGATACTTTTTCATCTAAATCCTAGGTATTAACAAATAGCTGATGTGCAGATAACTAAACCCCACATTGGATCTAGCCCTTGAGTATCACAGGGCATAAAGGCATCTATATTCCATTTGCTGTCTTTTCTTCATTCTTAAATGTATCTAGGAGGTTACAGCCCCTACTAGCCATAACAAGAAGCAGACAAGCTAAATACAAAGTTCTAATACCTAAATAATACACAAAATAAACCACAAGGAATTAAGAAAGGATAGTGAAATGCCCATTAGAGAATTCACACTCTAAAGCATTTGTTCCTACACCTAAGCAATTTTCACTTTGTCTTGCTTGAACCAGTAAGGAGCAGTGATGCTTATGCAGCATTGTGCTCACACGTTCCTCCTCTCCCCCATTCAGGGTAAACTATTAATGAATTGTAGATTATTTTCATATGACAAGTCTAATACTATTTAACCTAGCTACTTCTGAAAGCAACAGACTGAATAAATCTCATTTCTGTCATGTCAGCAAAGCCTGACAGGACATGAGTAGTTTTGAATATTCGAGATTTGAGCAGCAGGTACTGCAGCATACACATCACCATGGAAGCCATCAATTCATAAGCAAGGTAGTATTATTCCTCCTAATGTTAAAAGGACAGCAAAGGAAACCAGATTGACATAGGACCTGAATTCTAAATATGGGATCCCAGGCATAACATCATACTGCTTAAAAAAAAAAAAGTAATATGGCTTTATCCTTAAAATATACTAAATATTGAAAAACAAATATTGGTCCATCATGACATTAATGGCTGACACAAGCACAGATTATACTTAACACTGCCTATCTACCAAGCACTAGCTAAATACATAACACTATATGACATTATGAATAATGGAAAAAGTGTGATAGAAAACTAGACTGAGCTGACACCCCAAAAAAACAATTTCTATATTCATTTCCAGGGCAATTCTGTTCCTCACTTGAATTTGGCAGCTCAGTTTTTATTACAGAAACATATAAATAATAAACATGGGCTGCTAGATCTTTGTTTGCAATCACCCTGCCTCCCTCAAAGAAAAGGGGAGGAAAAAAAAGTAAAAGCAAAAAACGGCAACAAAATGACACTTGATCTTGTCAGCTGGTGTGACACCAGCAACCTCCCCTCATTTGTCAGCCCTGTAGGTCTGCAAGAAATGCATGTCAGCAATCCATGCCCATGTGCTACAGCTATCAGAAAGATGATTTAGCCACACGTGATTAGTAAAGATCAATATTACTTTTATAAAGAAGGCCACCTACAGGTCCCCTCCAGCCAAGTGGAATTAAGGAGTGTGCATTTTCACAGAGGAACAAGATCAGAAAGCTGTGCTCAGAAAAGCATTTAAACTCATGCTGCATAACCAAACGTGATTGCCTGTCTCCATGTGCTCTGAGCACAGCAAGCCTTACAGCTGAGTTCCGTGTCGTGTAGTGATGGTGTTTTCACATGCAGTTCGGTGTCTGCTAAATACTTACAAGTACACAGCTGTCCTTTTGTTTTCAAATTCATCCTTGTAGCATATTTATAAACATGCTCAATATGCACTTGTAGGAAAAAGGGTTCTGCTGCAGCTTGTCTCCTACCCTGGGCAGATGGGTGAGAACATGAAGCCCTCTGCACCAATTCATCTCTCAGATTAAACTGAAACAGTTCTGCACAAGGGCGATTTCCACGGTGTGCATCTAGCTGGGTACCGGTGAAGTAAGTGGAAGATCATTGCTGGCATAAATGAATACAGAACATTACATTCTCAGGCTGCCAGTCTCAGAACACACACACACACACAAAAAAAAAAAAAAAAAAAAAAAAAAAAGCAGATTGAACCAAAGAAACACTTTGGCATGGATTTTTAAGGATGTGTCTTCAGGTTCAGAGGTTCAGAGAATCACAGAATGGTTTGGATGGGCAGCGACCTGAAAGCCCATTTAATTCCAACCCCATGCCACGTGCAGGGACACCTCCCACCAACCCAGGCTGCCTCCAGCCCCATCCAGCCTGGCCTTGGGCACCCACAGCTTCTCTGGGCAGCCTGTGCCAGTGCCTCACCACCCTCAGGGTAAAAAATTCCCTCCTTATATCTACTCTAAACTTCCTTCCTTACATCTAATCTAAACCGTAGCTCCCTTTATCTATTGGAAGGCCTTTCTAAGGTCTCCCTGGAGCCTTCTCTTCTCCAGGCTGAACAACCCCAGCTCCCTCAGCCTGTTCACACAGCAGAGCTGCTCCAGTCCCTTGATCACCTTGATGGACCCACTCCAGCAGGTCTGTGTCCTTCTTATGCTGGGGGCCCCCGAGCTGAATGCAGCACTGCAGGTGGGGTCCCACAAGAGCAGAGCTGAGGGGGAGAATCCCCTCCTGAGGACCACCTCCTGGACCTTCTGGTAACGCTGCTGTTGATGGGGCCCAGGATACAAATATCTTTCTGGGCTGCAAGGGCACACTGCTGGCTCATGTTGGGTTTTTCATCCAGCAAGCATTTGCATCTGAATTTGGTGAAGTTTTGTTTGCCAATTTGCTTTAATTAGTGTATTCATTGCAGTCTTGAGCCTTAATCGTCATTGTCTAGATGGCGTATGCAGAGCAAAACTATGGCTGACCCTGCGTAAAAGTGGACAGAGGGAAGAGCAGAAACATATCCAGAGACTCCACCACAGTTTCCAGTTGCAATGCAGCAGAACCAGCTAGCTAAGTGCCTCCGCACCCCACAAACCCTTCACAAGCAAGGCTGGGAACAGGCACTTGCAGAAGGCAAATTGAGGCTACTCAGTGATTTCCAAGGCAGGTGCTGATGTCACAGAAATATGTGCTCATTGACAATGCCCAGTGCATAGGGAACCTACACAGAAAATCTCTGTGCAGCCCCCAGGTAGACACCAAAGCATCACACTAATGACCTGTAGCCAGCCAGACCTCCCAAATATGTTCGCATCAAGCTTCCTTTGATATGAAGTAAGGTCAGCCAGCCACATGAAACAGTAGGAATAAATAAGAAAGAAAAATAATCCCAATAATTGCATTGTAAAGTTTATAACTATGTTTTTCTATATTCAGAGCATAAGTACGATTATAAGACCTGGACATCTCAAAGGGTCTTTTATCTGCAGATTATAGGTTCAAAGCCAATTTATGTTAATAGCCACTTAAAGCTCATTTCCATTCAAAAGCCTTTAGGTATCATATGCATGTACAAGCTTTGACACAAAATTAGTTGCAGAGGTGAAAATTATATTGGAAATATCTTCAAGAAAGAGACTGTCACTGCACGATTCATATGTAGGTAAGTCAAGCTATGAACTAGTTTCATCTTTATCTAGATAAAGAGTGCTGTGTAACAGGATTCTTTTGGTGCTGTGGAGATGAAAATGGAAAATCCTAACGATTGTTTCATTAAATTAAACCTTTAAACACAATTTTATAAAGTTATATATATATATAACAAACATTATTTTATGCACATTATACAATATGATGTAGTATTGCTTCATGAGAAGTGATCATTATTGTGTTTGACTCTTCTGGACAACCAAAGGTTTCTAAAATGCACTAGGAAGTATTTTCTTAACCCTATGTAGAATATTCTGGAATACTAACCATATAACAGGCCAGCATAAAACCATATAATACTTTCAACAACAGGATCAATGTCTGGATTTTCTCATAGTTCTCATCAGTTCTTCTGACACTGTACTTGGCCACAAACAGGTGAGTGAATGTGATGTTTATACATCAGGACTTCATACCAGTGGAATGTGTTTGTGTTTTTTTTGTGGCTGCTCCATCACACAGATCACATGGCTCTCTAGCCTTCTGTATCTCTAAATGATTAATACAGATTGTGCTGCCTGTGTAGAATAAATAATTGGCCTAAGCTAAGGAAGGATGGTTAATTCCATGACGCCAGACATGCAGGAAAATGCTAATTGTTATTGTAAGTTTCTCTCTGAATAAAGTTTATTAATGGTTTCTTCCCCTGCATGCAAATTTCAACAACTCTCACACCATAATTAAATTAGCATTGTTTATGCTTTAGAGTATTTAAAGTCTGAAATTAGAGGCAATAACTATAAAATAGAGTGATAATTAATGATAATAACTAATTCCTGCAGAAACTGGGCTGAGTCTTCACAGTTACAACACTTTTTATTCACAACAGCTACTTTATGGTACTTGAAATTACTTAGTAATTCTCCTAAGCTAAATTTTATTAGCATGGAAAACTTTTAACAGTACAGGGGGCAGGTTATTCGTGTTCACATTTAGATTGAGTTTTACAAAATTTCTAACTGCTTATTCTGTGACACTAAAATATATTACTGAAGTGGATTTGACTATAAGCAGATACCTTGCCCAGACACTAAGAACCTCGACTGACTCAGCAGCTACCAAAATGTGATGCTGGAGAAGTTGCTCCTCTACAGCTTGGGCAGAGCCTTTGTCCAGCAATAGCTCTGGCTTTTCCCAGCCAAACACACCTCTTCCCTGAAGAAAACTTCTTGCACAACTTTGGCCAACAACAGCAGCAAAAAACTACTAGAAGTACAAGCCTGAATTCCTGATGTTGTAAAAGCTGGTACAGCTTCTAAATCTTCAGAAGTTTTTTGTATTTTAGCATGGAACAAAGCTTTAAATCATGGAGACTACAGTAAAATTGCTTCTGCTTTTTTAAAAAATGGGTCCTTATACACCAAAAAGTTGAGGGCAAGAGATCAGCATGGCAGCAGCTGAAGGATAACTACAGACACTCGAGATAATAAAACCTATTAACTCTCCAAACTCCAGATTCCCAAAAATCACAGGATTGAAAAAAAACAATTTTGAATGGTCTGATTTTGTTTTGACAGAGACCAAGTAAGTTTTATTTTAAGCTTCTGTAAACACAAATAGTAAAAAAAGAAGTTGCACATTAAAAAGCCAAGAAATATTAACCATCAATGTGTCTGTGCTTTCCAAGTCAAGGTTTATGAAGTCAACACAGAACAGCAGACTCTCTCTCAGATGAAGATATTTCCTTTAGAAATAAAAAGTCCTTCACATAAAAAGGGTATCAACTACCTAGAGAGCTGGAATTAGTTTATCCAAGACCCAGATGAAAACTTGCACTTGGAGAATTCTCTCCCAAATATTTTGCTATTTCAAGGTCTGAGGCTGCAGTTGCTAGAGACCATCATCCGAGGTGGAACTCTCAACTTCTGTAACTCCTCAGAGTTTCAAAGGAGTGAGTCTGAAAGAGCTACAGTGAACTGATATAGTACTGTTATAGTACATAAATACTTACAGAAACACACAAATATTGATGCCTACCACTGCTTCCACACAGCCCTTATGCATGCATGCAGTGAGCATGACACGCTACCCATCAGAGCTTGTCTTTGCATCACTCTAGGCAAGTAAGCCCATGAAGGAAAGATGGCTAACCACCTGTATTTATGAAAGGAAGGCAAAGCATGAACAAAACTTCTTGAAATCACAAAGGATCAATTCTGATACATGTCAATGTTACTTGCATGAGGTGAGGTGAGATAGGCCCACCCACCCTGTAAATGCCTAACAGACAGGCACTGCAAACCTTACAGTCCAAACATCAAGATCGATACAACGCGAGACTCTCTCTTGGAAAGTGAAGAGAATTAATTGCTAGTATTACAGTCCAGAGACAGAGTTAAAAAGCTGAAGTCACTGGACCTGCACTCCTCAACAGCTATTCAGTTAGCCAGGAATCTACGCTACTTTTCCTATAGAAGGATTTAAATCCAATTAGACTCCCCATTTGGTTGGCAATGTCTCTGTATTTACATCACACTCCTGACTGTGGTATCTCAGCATCTGTTCCAGGAAATCTTCCTGAGCACAGCTAGGTCACTCTGTGTCCATCCAGTCAATTATTTTAGGAGTGGTTAGAGATTTCTACTTTTGCAAAAGTAGTTTCTTGGCAACTAATAGAGCTCTGAGGAGACATCCCTCTTGATTACAGCATAGATCTCTACTCTGACACCCCTGAACTTTTTATGGTTGGTTGGAAGTTCTGCAGACGCAGAAGAGAAAAAAATCCAGCCTTTATCAGCTGAAGAACGAACGTTTAGCTGCTGCTGCCACCTTGCTTCTCGACTGGACACAAGAAATGCATTGGTCAACTAGCTACCACTTGTGCCTTTGCTTTGCTTGGAGCGAAAGCATCACACAAGGAGCACAGAACAGCCACGAGCACTTCGCACCCACTTTGCCCTACTACGAGCAATTTGTACCAGCAGGGGGTTAACAGACACCTTAGCGCCCTTTGACATCAGGAGTAATTTCTCTTCATCTTTTAAGAAATGTCCAAAACGCTGCAAAACAGCTGCTCTCGGGCCTGAGCTTGTGCCCTCTCCCAGAGGGTGAAACAGTGACTCGGAGGTTATCGATCCCAGCTTCCTCCAGCCATCCATAACCTCCCACTCATTAAATCCTGCTTTGATTTGCTACATCAGTGTAACACGCAAGGCCTTTTTAAATCCAGATATATGGACTAACAAACCTGTTATTTAAATCTGTTTCAGCTAATCCAGCTCATTTAAAATGGAATGGGTTTAAAGAAAGAGCAGTTACACAGCAGGCACTTGACCAAACATCTCAGGTAGGAAAATGGTGAGAGACCTTGTGGGTGCATTAGGGGGCTTAATATCTTCAGCCAATGCATCTGCACAGGCAGCACTGTGTATAAAGCTACCATGTGTTCTCACTCATTACTACTTTCTTAATTTCCTAATGGAAGTTAGCATCAGTCCATTAGCACAGAATCCTGTGTTACACGTATCAGTTTAGCGACATCACTTCATGCAGAGGGAACTTGTGGATTATACGTTAACCTCGCTACCACTTATATGTAAAGATCTCCAACAAATGCAGCAGCCTTTCCCCAAACATGCTGCCAATGCTGGTGTGCTCAAAATACAGGGCTGTATCCAAAACTCCTGGCTCTTACTGTAGGCCTAATGCTTATAAAATATAGACAATTTCAAGATTATTTCCTGAGTGCAGCTGTTGAAGGTGTTGAGCTGGCAGAGTGGGAAAATATATGTGTTGTTTATTTGCAAAGCAGGTACAGCATGAGCATCATTGGTCCCAGCTTTCTCATGCTGCCCCTGCCAATGTATTGTACCTCATCCATGACTGGGCTAAATTCCAGCCAGTGATCTGAGAATGAATGGGGCTGCATCCTATTATCAGTCCTTGGAGCCATACAATCCCCTCAGTTTATGAGCTGTAAAATATGTACTTCTACCTAGTGGCTTCCTAGGGCCAGCATCTTCAGCACAGAAATCAGCAGAGCTTTGCCAAGGAACACTGCTGAGTGCATAGGATGCCGTAGAGGAGCTGCAGGGCTGGTAAAGGGACACAAACAACAGAGACGATTCCTTCATAAATATGGCTGAATGGAAAACAGATTTCCTGGCATTCTCTCTGTTCATCAGATAGGAATAATAAGATTTATTTATTTATTTTTACTGTTCAGCTGAAAATTTGATGCAAGGCAATTGCATACATTATTACTTATTCCTTGCCTCATTCTAAATGCCCATGATTTCCAAACATCTTAAAAAATACTGTTATAATCACCTAATCACCAAGTCTTTTTTTGTTTGTTTGTTTTTGCTAACATTGGTAGAATTTTTGCCTTCTAGAGCCCTGCTCTTTAAATGTTTGAAAGTTTTATACAATTCCTACATATATGTTAATGATTTACTATATAGAAATCCTGCTCCAAATAAGAAGAAAAGAAACCAAGTATTTGTCATTTTCATTAGGAAAGAAAATGGACTTCTCTTCCTTTCTCACAGAGATGGTGAGGGGAAACTTATTTATGAAGCCTATTCATTTTACTACCTCCTTATCCCACAATAAACCAAAAAGAAAAAAAAAAAAAAAAAAAAAAAGAAAAAAAGAAAGGCATAGCACAACTTTCCCAGCACCCCAGCCTGGAGAAACATTTACTAATTTATTGGCAGTTGATGAGGACAGAAAAAAGAAGCTGAAAAATAGAGATATAAAGAAAGCCTGTCCATGCCAAGGTTTTTTTTTTACCTTCTCAGTCCCAGAAGAAAAAGTCTTGTGCCAAGGCATGAGCTGGTGCAAACTGACATCTGGGCTACAGACTTCACTGGGCAAGAACCACTTTCTACCAGTTGAGTATTTGAAAAACTCTGAGTTATCCAGATGCAACCCTCACAGAAGGCATTCTGAACTACTTGAAAAATTGTCTCATCGCACCCCAGTACAAATTTTGTCTTTCCAAGCTGGAGCAATGAGGGCAGAAGTTGCTGGTCTGAAAACAGAGCTTGATAGATTTATGAAAGGATCATACAGCATGGTTGTCTGGAAGAGGAGAGCAGTGAACTAGAAGACACGTGACCTTCATTCAAATATGATGTTTCTGAGTGGTTTTGCAATGAAGTTTTGCACAAGCAAGTGTATTCAGTCCTTAATACAGGAATTATTCAGAAATATCACTGGTACTTACGGCTTCATAACAGTGGTAGCTGGAGGTCCCAAGCAAAGTCTAAGCTTCAGTTCAGTAAATACTGTACATGCATACATGAGCAGATGTTATTAACCTAATTTGTACATTGATACTTCAACAGGCTGGAAAAACAAAGATGAATTTACTTGCTAAGGTCAGATAAAAAGCAGCTGATGGAAGCAGGGATATATCCAAGTCTCCTGATTGCCAATTCAGTATCCTATCCATTTATGCACCTGCCCCCCCAGTTTGGGAGTCCAGCCACTCAGTCAAACAGCTAATGTGTACAGAAGACACTGTGAATTCAGGATGATAACCATGGAATTAATTTCTCCACTTCCCAATCCAGATCCAAGCACCAAAAGAAAGTCAAAACAGTCTAATGCCTAAGCTACTCCTTCTTTCTATAGTAAATGATGTCAGGAAGGATTCCTGAATACAAGATTCTCCAGCTTCCTACCTTCTGTGCATAAACCACCTTATATATATTCCTTTCTAAGCAAGCTCCCTCCCACAGCTAAGGCTTAACTCTTCTTTTAAAGTGAAGAGCTTTCTTCTTTCTGTTAAAAACAAAACAAACAAACAAACACCACAAAGAAAAACCCAAGCAAACAAAAACGATAAAAATTACAACACAGTAAAGGATTACCTGAAGCTCAGCTGCACACACTGTGCCTCCTACAAAAGATTTACCAAGTTGGCTATTAATTCCAAGAAATCTTAAGGAAACTTGGAAACATATTTCTTTGAATAGGAAACCTATACTCAGGCACAGCAAGCAGAAAATTGGCTGACACAGCAGCAGCAGTTGAATGTAATGGGTTACTCACATGGGCTCCTTAATCTCAAAACCAAAGCTAAAATTGCTTTGTCCAGTTTCTGCTGCATTTTCTTTTAATTCCAGGAAACACCAAGCCTACTCCGTTTCATTTCCTGACCTTCCTCCACTTCCCCCCACCTTTCTTAGGAGGTATGCTTTTGTTTGTTGAGATAGCATTTTCCAGTCTTTCCTTAACATGTACTATTGCGAAATGCACTTGATATTTTAAAAGTACATTGAATTCTAAAATTAAACAGCATACTGCCTCTACACAAAAGAGAAGATAATAGTTACGTATCTATTAGATTGCTATATTCAGAGATTACATGGCTATAACCAGCAGATCCTTTATCTTTCCTTCCTAGCTATGATCTGTGTCATTAGCACAAGAAAATCTCAAGGTGTAGTGAAAAATACTCCCCTATACGTGTACCGTTTGCATTCAAGTTGGGCCATCTCTCACTTTAAGTTGCAGATATCTCTTTCTGCTCTGCTGTCTCAATACAGCTTGCAGCTCCTCTGCTCAGCAGAGTGTGCTTCACCAGGGCTGGTTTGGGAATGAATTTCAAACAGTTTGTTCACAAAATCTCATGGGAACTGAGGACTGCAATAACCTCAGCATCTGTTGCTCCGAGTAAAAGGTACACTTTTTTGACCTTGCTTAAAAAAAAAAAAAAAAAAAAGGCAATATGACATAAAAAAAAAAAAAAAAAAGGAACAGAAAGCACTTAGCTCTTAGCTCTGTACATCACTGCTTTTAGGGAGAAGCAACCACATGACAGAACTGTCAGTCATCCTAATTAATATACCATTGAGATGCACTCAAATACTGTGATGAGACATACAACAAAAGCTGTACAGAAATACTCAGCTCTCTTACAGCTCCTACTCTGGGTACAGATTAAAGGAAAACACCACTCAGCCAGGATGACTGATTACATTTTCATTTGGTAATGAAAATTCTTCTAATAATTATGTTTTGCCAAGAAGTGCGCAATTTCCCCTTCTGAAAGACTGGTTTCAGAGTACAGAGAAAGCAGAAGAGAGGAGGCTAACATCTGTTTAATTTACGACACTACTGCCTGGAATAGCCTTACAACCATTCATAATTTAAGAAAGTTTCCTTCATGAAATGCCAACAATTTTTGTTTAGCATGCTATTTATTTGCTAACAGGACATCACAGCCTAGTTTATTTACGTCGCAGGGTACCTCCATTCACTACTAGACACTAATAAGAGTCCCACTGTGGCACTGCAAAATATACCAAAGTTACTGAGCAATCGATTCTAGTTGTATTTTACAAGGGATTGATTCAACTGACTCCAGTTACACTGTTTAAGCCACTATTCACATACCCTAGATAAAGTCTAGGATTATTTAAAGCTCTAATGTTGTCATTAGATTACCGGGGTTTCTGTTCTATAGCACAGGCAGCCGCTAGACTACCTACCAGTATCACCGGTCTGTGAAGCTACCAAACTTCAAGAACAATACTAGCGTTCCTCTTTTCCCTTTGAAAACTCTATTTATACACACTTGCAATGGTGCTACTATCTACAAGAAATGCAAAAGCATGCAGAGTGAACATTTTCTTGATGAAAGTACTGCAGCCTTTATACAAATAGAAGGCTATGCATGTAGAGCCATCGTTAAGTCCAGCACTGATCAAGCACAGGGCTATGTTTCTGTTGGGAAATCCAGTGCAGTGTATGACTCTAATATAGGGATCCTCCCTTTTGCAGAGCTCCGTATCCTGAGCTGGAAAAAAAGGGAAAAGGGAGCAAACAGGTCCCAGTCCACAACCCTTCATGAAATCTTGTAAAAAGATGGAGAGCAGCTCTTTGCTCAATCAGATATTGACACGACAAGGGGGGATGGTTTTAAACTAAAAAAAAGGGGAGATTTAGATTAGAAGTTAGGAGGAAATGCTTCACTCAGAGGGTGGAGAGGCCTTGAGGTTGCCCACAGAAGTTGTGGATGCCCCATCCCTTGGAGGTGTTCAAGACCAGGTTAGATGAGGCCCTGAGCAACCTGATCTAGAAGGTGGCATCCCTGCCTATGGCAGGGGTGGTGGAACTCAATGATCTTTGAGGTCCCTTCCAACCCAAGCCATTCTATGATTCATTCTACGATTCTATGAAATCAAGAGATTTTGCCTTGCTACCATCTTGCTTTGCTCTCTGCAGCTGCCCTTATAAAAGGCCGTGCTCTGATTCATTCCGAAAATGTTGCAGGGTGGAGAGAGTGATCCACAAAGATCCACAAGACATCTTATTCTGCATTAACCTTCAAAGCATTAGGGAGCATTTCTGAGGCAGTGGTGATGCACCAGCTCTAGGAGGAGGACAGTCCATGGAGATTTAATGCTGTGCAGCCACTGAAAACATGGGAAGGCAATTATATCTACTCCAAATTACACTGGGAACATCAATAGATCAAGGCAGTGATCCAGCAAAGCACTTAAGCACATGCTTAACTTTAAGAGCTCACTCCTCCCAGGCCTGATTCTGCACTATTTTAGAGGAACAGCCAAAAACCCACCACAGGAAAGTTCTGTGTGCTAGTCTTACAGGAGACATGGTGGGGCAGCTGCTACACAGCAAAGTAAGACCATCAGAAGGGTCTCCATCAGAATGGTCTGATGTTGTTTCACAGTTCGTCCTGCAAATTCCTCATCCCAAAGAAGAATCAATACAAAACTATTGACCACAGCAGGAGATCAAATGAACTTAAACGACTACAGGAAAAAAAAAATGTTTCTAATTGGCAGAGGGAACTTGCTGGAGCTGTTAAATAAAACTTAATAATAAAGAGATGTGTGATATTAAAAACAGTGCACTGTTTCTGCATCCATATATACTTTGTTGAAAATATCAAAGTGCTCCAAGTCAGTCAAGCTTCATAATTCATCCAGGAAATTTTCTTGTGAATATCCCACTGTCTCCCCGTGTCTCTTGAAATGCATGATTGATGGTTTCTGAGAATTTAAGCATTTTGAAGCGTAATTTCTAGTACCAACCAGTTTATTTATAGGATGAGCGCTAAAAGCAGACACAGAACAAAGCATAAATAGCAAAAACTTAAACAACAGGATTTTCCTATGGGAAAAGAGGGATACGGAAAATTTGTTGCACCCATTGAATTTCAGTGGGACCTAAATACCAAGTTAGGCATCTCCAGAAATTCCTAATTTTACTACTACTATACTTTTTCTATTAATAAATTATCCATATGAAGATTCCATTCTTAATTTTGTACTTCAAAATTATTTAACATGTTTTATTACATACATCTCTGATTGCAAATTGCTCATAATTATTTGTTGCTATCATTATTGTGACAAAGTGCAATTTATTGCCTTAGTTGTGACCTTGCAGCCTAACTGGGGAACAGAAGAAAACTGACTAAGTCTAGAATTAATTACAAAAGATGATACACCTTTGAGGAGGTTCGCTTTATGCTAACTCTTTCACAGTATTAATATACCAGGCTGAATTTTGGTACCCTGAAACTTAGAATTCACCTTGGGATTTGATCTTAGAAAACAGGTATTCAGTCTCTACCTTACACAGAGCCTTTGTGAGCTTGCACATGACAGATTAGGGCTGATCCCATTCTTCACAAAGTCTCTAAAATACTGCTTCCTATTCCTTTTTTTTTTTTCTTCTCTTTATTTACATTATAGATGCTTATTTCTCTTGAATGCACGGTAAGATGCTAATTTTGGCTAGACCACTAAACATTTTAAATTAAAATCAAGTATAAATAATAAGGATTCAGCGTAGTGTTGCTGTGGTCAATGAAGCTGGTCAGCACGCTTCTGATGGAAGAGCTTTCTTCTATAGAACATTGATAAAAGCAACAGCTTCCCACAGAAATACACTGCTTTCATTGATATTATTATAAAAAAATTAAGTGCAGCAGAAAAATAACATTTTAAATCATTTGAAATATCAGAACATTCAAGTCAAAAGATGTGTATTTCATTTTACCGTAATGAAACTGCTTGATAATGTCTAAATGAAAGATTACAAGCAAGGGAATTTTGAAAGTTACATCTGCAAGAAAATCCAGTTTTGGAGATGCTCTAATTAATCCACTGATTTTTTTTTGTTGTTGTTTTGTTGTTGTTGTTTTTTTACAGTATCCTCCTGCAAGCACCTATACTACCTCAAAATCTCAGGAAATGTTTAAGTGGTTAAGGATTTGGGATTAACAGAAACATCACAACCCTCTAGAGTTGTTATCAAACAGCAGAGGTAGGAGCTCTGGAACTCATTTACTCAGCTAAGGTAGGATATCTGACTGCAAACTTACTGAGAAATTCTTGCCAGAACAGTGCCAATGGCCAAGACTCCTTTCTCCTGCCCTCCCTCCTCAATTCTAACTCTTTCAAACAACTGCTTATGTAAATTTTCAGGCTAAAGTTCTGAATAGCTTTTTGATAATGAAAATATTTTCAGTTTAAAATTCTGTAACACTGAAGTAGACGAGAAAAAATCAGATTTTCTTTTGACAACCTATTAATAGAACAGAGATGATACCTGGTTGCAGAGAAGGAAGCTGTCCTTCCTGAAAGCTAACCAGTTAGTTGTAGAGGTAGGTAGCACACGCACACATGAGACTAGTAGGCTGTTACATTTTGCTGGCACCAGCCAATTCGTAATTGCTGCTGGGCTCTTAATCAACCTTCCACTACCACCAGCATAAGATAACTTCATCCACGTCCTTGTCAAACTGCAGAACATTCAGGGTGTAAAATATAGACATACATATAGGCTTTATTTTCTCCTTGGAGAATTTATGTACCATTACATTCTATTATATTTTTTCAGCTGAATATTTAAACGATGTTGAATCAGTGATCACTAAACCAGGCACCTTTTTATTCAGCAAGGTTAGGATCTTTGACCCCCAACTGCCTCTAACTATAAGATGAATCCTTTTATAATACTGACAAATTATTAATTTTCTGCCTTGACTTTTAATTTAACATTTGGAGTCAGCAGCAGTCAAATCATAACTTCACACCAGCTACAATTTCTAACTTTTGTACGTGACATTATAATATCTTTCAAACATGAGAAGCCAAACATTCTGAAAATGAAACCTCATTATTATACCCATTTGTGATCAAAGAAATGGCTTGGTTTTGTTTGTTTGTTTTCATTTTCTGTCCAGAAGGGGATGATCAATGGAATGCATCAATTTATAACACTGCTGCTGTAATGCATTCTTGAAACATTGCTGATATTCAGAAACAAACACTTTTCAATTTGTAAATTTTCTGCAAAATACTTTCCTTCAGCTACACATTAATCAAAGGAAATCATAGAAGTTTGCTGTCTTTTTTTTTTTTTTTTTTTTTTTTTTAGAGCTCCATATTCTCTCTTTTATAGACAAAGTAACTGTACCTGGGATGACAGCACACACTGCAGCATATGCAGCAGATCAGAGGATTTAGCTCATGGGCTTCTCTGGCGAACCTCCTGCTCCCTCCCGGTCCCATAGGGAGTGCTGGTGAAATCAGGCATGGGAGCCACCACCACACACAGCGGTAACATCCTGCAATCTGCTGGCTGATGGCAACCTCTTGCCATCAGCTCTGGTTTGTGCTGCAGCTCAGTCTACTGCTAATAGCAGGCCAAGGTTAGAGTATACCAATGAGGGTTTTTTCTTGTCTGGACCTACACCGCAGTATTTCAGTGGTTGCAATTTCTTGTTAGATACCTGGGTTGGTTCAAGAGGCTGTTTGCTCAAGCATCAGGCCATCATCTCTTTACCACAAATAGCAAGTACTCAGTTAACTTCCATTAACTTCCTAGGGAAAGAAGGTACAGAGATTCAATTTGGGCTGCCAAAAGGCCCTGCCAGTTTAACTTTCTGACATAAGTTAACACAAACACAAAAATGTATGTATATATTAGGTACACAGGAATTTTATCATTACAGATAAAGAAAATTGAGTTTCTTCTTCCAACTCTTCATTTAGAAAACCGTATGTAAAGAAAGAAGAAAGGTTCACTTTTAAAAAGAAGCAGTATGCAATTGTAAAGTGAATTCTTCAGTAGAGTAAGGAGAGTAGAGAGGAAAGAGAGGCTTGTTGTTACCACATCAGAGGATAAATTTCTTTACACTAACTTGGGCTTGTTGTGCAAATAGAAAAACAATTTTGCCTTTATTAGTTTTATAATAGACTTAGCTACAATTTGTTAATTAAAATCCTAAAATTGGCCTAAGTGTCAAGTTAGGGAAAAGTGTGCATACTGGGTAAGCAGTGACAAGTAGCTAAACATGTCATTGTCCTCTTTCTGCTTTGCTGCACAAGTAGAAGATGAGTTCATTTTCACAGACCAATTTCCTCTTACACCTGTTCTCATTAATGGGATTTTTATTCTGGGGCATTTGGAGTCTTTTCCTGAGAATCTACCAATAGCTCAGCAACTGCTGCATGAGTAGGGATTCATTTTTTGGACTGTGACCAGTTTTAACTACAGAAATACACTTTTGTAAACCATCAACTTAACACAAACCACAACAGCAACAGTTAAGTAGCAAAATATGAGCTAAACTGTCTAGTGAGCAAGGTCAGCTACTGAGACACAGCAGCAAACTGGGATATACTTACTGTTGAGAATCCATTAATGCAATTGTTCTTTGCACAATATGAAAGGTAATACAGATGTTAATTCCATTTACCTGTGACTAATAACACTAGGAAATTAAAACCCTTGAAAACAATTACGTATTTTCACAAAAAAAAAAAAAGGTACTTTATTTTAGGCAGTAAAACAAATGACATAACAGTACACTTCTCCTAAATGAGTCACTGGATGTCTTTTAAGTGCAGAACAATCTGTTAATCTTAACTATTAGAGTAAGAAAAACAGAATTTGGCTGGTTAATAAAAATCTAGAGCTACAGAGAAAATGTTTGTCACCTATTTTATTGTTGTGGGTTTTTTTTGTTTGTTTGTTTTGAAATTTAAGCAGGTATCATAGAATCCTGAAACAGCTAAGTGCAGCATGTAAGTACTTACATCATATTTATTCTCCAGGAATGTTTCACAGAGGGTGCTAAGTACTTACACCAAGTATAAAAATGGGCATTATGCTCCTCTGAAAACTCCTAGAACTTGTACTCCTAGTTCTCTCTGTGTACCTGTAAGGTATGACAAAAGGTCATAAAGGTCTGAATGTGCCTGGCTTTTAGGAATCCTTTTCAGCATCCTATAACCCAGGAAAACTCTAAAACATGGAACTGTTGGACTTAATCTTAACATCTTCAAATTATTACTCTGCTTTTTCTTCAAAACAGCTTGTGACTTTCCTAGGGGATTTCAAAGTGTCAGTCATAAATCAGCTGTTTGTCAGAGCTCATGACATTTAGCAATATAGCAGACAGAAAGGATGGAGTGGGCATGAGATGCTGTCCTCACTCAAGTGTTTGAGGGCTGCATGGGCAGAGAAGGCAATTTACATGGATAAACAGACAGCTTCAGACAGACAGCCCTGTGCCCCTCCAATTCCATTGTACAGTTGCTTAGTGCTGCAGATAGGGCTTCTCTAATTCTCATTGGGGATTAGGTATTCATGGCAGCAAGTAAGAAATGCAGTGCAGGGAGCCAAGTAACTGAAAAGGAGAATGTTATAATCAGTTACGATAAATGGATCTTCTTTCTGGGAAAGACCTAAGAAAGGACAAAAGTAGATTTAAAAAAAAAAAAAAAAAAAAAGAGGAGAAATATTCTTCAGTTCCCTTTTTACCTAAGGAAAGGTTAAAAATTAAACATAACTATTTGCTGAAATAAAAATTAAATATAAGCTTTAATAAAGTTGGACAGAAGGCTTATGTGACCACTACCAGCCTCACTTTCCTCACTGTCCACGCTTAACAACACCCTGCATTGTAAGGCAATATTTATAATCCCTTTCTATGTGGAAAAGTGTTATTAAGACATAAATTGCTCTGTCTGAAGACAGAAAAAGCAAGCAGGCAGTGAGGATGCAGAACATCATCTGTATTTCAGGTGAGCGGATGTGAAACCTGCACTTTTTTTTTTTTTTTTTGACACTGAAAATTTAGACACACAAATTTTAAGAACAAAACTTTTGGTTTTCAGAAGATTTCTTTCCAAGACAAAATACGGGTTCCATGATGTCCTTTCTTGTTGCTGGTTATCAATAAAACTCCAAATCTTCCTTTCAAAGAAGACTCAAGGGGAAATTATCAATGAGCACTATAACTAAGCCCTTGTCAGATATCAAAGCTATGAGGTTGCTTTTCCATATATTTCCCTGGGAGTTTTGTATGCCTGAATGCTTTCATTCTGCTTTCACCCCTACTAATAGAAAGCAGAACATTATCACAACCAGAAGATAAATCAAGATATGACAAAGACCTTCTGAACAGGCAAGAGTGCATTTCAATTAAAACTAGGATTTTGCTGTACTAATTGTTCCCATTATGTTAATATCATAATTGCTGCCATTTTCTTATATAATCTTGCTGCTCCTAACAAAACAGAAGAGCAACCCATAGAGAGCTTGAACATGTCATGAGAAGTTTTCAAGGCAGAGAACAGGAGGTACAGTTAATTTGTGAGAAGGTTTTGCTAGAGTACCATGGAATAAGGCAAATCATTAATTCCTCATTAAGTTTAGGAAGATAACCTTTTAAATCATAATTAGAAGATACTCCCCCCCCCCCCCAAAAAAAAAAAAAAAAAAGTGTGTCAGGAACATGTCTTCTCAATAGATATTACAATGAAGTTTTCTGCAATATACTTGCTAATGGATTAATAATTGGATAGTTTGCTTAATAGGAGAGCGCTTATTATTAATAGAATTGCTAACTGTACAAGGTTTGGAGGAAAAAAACATAGCTAACGATCCCTTACTTTTTAGAACTGATATACAGAAGGAACACTGCACAACCCTGATGAGAGTGTCTTTTCTTTTCTTTTGTCCTTTTTCCACTCCTCTTTCTCTTACTGTCCTCTCCCAGCATTTGCACATACTATAATTGGACACTAACACCATTTGCACCTGGAATGAGCTAAAAAAAAAAGAATCAGCATCTTCATTTCACGAAAAGTTAGAGAATCTTATTTGGAGAGAGCATGTTTTATACAAGTCCAGAGCAAGCAAATAGCATAATTCCTAGTCAGATACTAGTGGTATCTGTGTCCCAGTGGTATTTCTGGTCATTTCTGACTATTACAGCCTGTTTGGTGGTTTAGTTGAAGAGATCACCTCCCAGTAGACACGCACCTATATCTTACAAATCACTACTATAGCAGGCAGCTTTTGATCAATTTTCACCCTTGAATATTCCACAGGGTGAAAAAAGAAGAAAAATGCCACAGAGAGGGACCAAGATAAGCAATGACACTGACTGAGCAGCATTAAATGGGACCTACACTCCTGACGGTATCCAGATAGTAGGAAGTAGATATAGAAACAGTAGCTGAGAGCTCAATGATCACAGAAGAAATAATATTCTCATAGGCATCTTGAAGGTGTCTTTTAGGTGTCTTTGGGAACTTCCCAATAGCTTCACAAGGTCTCCCACTCCCAGAATTTAGTTTAAACATGGCATGCATTTGAAGTGAAAATGATGAATATCAGCGTTGTCCTGAGTAAACTGGGGCGAATCTAAATAGAGGCAAACACTCCTCCTGGCATCATCTTTCTTCCTCTAGGGCTAATAAAAAAATTAAATGACTTGTAAACTATGTAAATAATGAGTGGCCTACTATTAAAGAAGGCTAAATGAATTAGCTTTACTGCAGTTCCTACTGCAAGACCATTGGTAGAGAAGGTCTGATTTTGGTCTATTCTAAGGTTGTTTTACATCATTCTTGCAGCGTAAAGGGAAATTAAGTGAACATAAATGTGATCTATGTCCACTTTAAGAATTCTTTCCTGCTTCTATGTTGAACAAAGGGGGCTTACTGTAAATAAGGCTGAGAAAAATGACATTCATTTTGTTACCTTGGAAAGAGAATGAGTTAAGTAATCCTCAGAGCAAGAGGTCTGAGGCAGAATAATTTTTGCACCTGAGTTGTGAAATGAGAAAACACTCAACATATCTGGATAGTAAACCCCACTCTTCCTTTAGTCAGGCAGACTAAAACTGGATCTTCTGATGCCTTTCCTGCTTAGTGAAATGAAAGCTGAAAACTGGAAGTAGCATCACCATCAGAAATGACGCTGCCAGAGTCAAAATTAACTTTATGACCATACAATAACACTAGTGTATTGAAAAGGAACAGAGTTCAGCATGTTCGAAGTTAAATGCTCTGAAAAATGATTAAATGAAACTAAATTTCAAAGACAGGGTTTAAGTGATCCTTACCTCACCTATACATGTACAATGTACACTGAGTTATTAAGGAGTCCAGCTTCAGACACACCACCTCATGTTCACTTGTTCATTAAGGATATGGACTCGAGAGTTTTTACACTTCAAATTCCCAGGGAATTCTTTCTGCAGAATAAAACGATTACAGCTCTTCCTTCCACATCCTGTAAGTAATGACCTCCATATTTCCCAGAAGCCATCTGAAGAAATATCAAACGTAAGTACTTTTAAAAGGGCAAGTTTGGAGTAGGAAATAGTGATGTCTTCTTGGTGGTTTCTCCCTTTTGCATTGGGTTCAACATCCTGCCAGTTAAATCACAGGAGAAGGTAATCTATCAGGAGAGAAATTCATATGCCACTGTCACTTTTGTAATGAATGTCTAAGGCCAAATAGTGCATTTCCCTTTGGATGAAGACAAGCTGATCTGGAGACAAAAATAACATTTGGTGTCTGTGGAAAGGGATGAGGATTCAAGAGGTCTCGACTCAACTGTAAGATTATCCTGCGTGACTTTAGAGCAATCACTTCACCTCAAGTCCCGTACCTGCTGTATCATGTCAGCCACACGCACTATGCACATATTTTTTATCTTTTGTCTCAGGTGCTAAAATGTCAGTTCCTGCCTTGTCTCACAGCTACATCTTGCATTGCCTACTTTTCCAGCTGCCTTCCTGAGATCTGAGACACGGTACCTCGGCACTTGTTAGGAGCCATCCTCTTACACCTTCAAACTCTCTTCTGTAATTTTTTATTTTTTTTTTTTCCCCCCAATGACAGCAAAAGAACTTACAACAGTTAAGCCACATGCACTGCAACCACTGTCTGTCGTGGGGACCAGCACTGTTCCACAGTTTCTTTGAAACCCCTCTGGCTCTATCTACTTGCTTCCTTCTATGTTCAGCTCACTAATGCTTTGTAAGAGAGGCTACTTCTCTGTTCCATACCTCGCATACTGGAGGATCAACAACATTTCAGATAACCACATAGCCACACCTTTGCAGATCTCTTCCCAAACTTCTTCTGGCTAGCTTCACTCTGTTCTTCAAGGGTTATGCTGTTTCACCTCCCTGTCTGCTATATTACAGGAAATGTTGACATTGCGTGTATCAACCTCAGCAACACATTTATGAATGTCTCACAATCAATAAACACCACAGAGAGTGAAAGAGGACCCAGATATTCCGCATTCTGCCCAAACTTCAACCAAAGAACTGCTGTTGTGTTGTCTTCCACATGCAGAAGGTTTGTGAGACAGACAACGTGCTCCTTCAGGATACAGTTCCTGATTAAATGGAAATAAATACACAGAGAAATGTGAAAAACAAACCTTCCGGATCCCTAACCAAAAAAAAAAAAAAAAATCAGCAGAACCCAGCAAATTCCAACATACTTTTGAACTAGTGACCCCATAAATCAGATGTATTTGGTGGCAGTTGACACACTTTCCTGATAATCACCAAGGCACCAGTTGTAGTTCTTTTGATGGGGGAATATAGCTGGGCAATCACAGAGCTTGTAGCTACTATACCGGCCTGTTTTCGGGAATGCAACTTCTTTTTGTTTGTTTGTTTGTTTTGATTCCCAGCTGCACTACTTATTTGCTGCAAGATGAAAAGAGAGCAAAAGAGAGCAGGTCAAATATTTAGCAAATGACAGTAATTCCCTCAAGATGATAAAAAGCAGCTTGTCTGTCACCAGCCTCCTTTTGTGTTTGACTTTGAGGCACATCATCTTTGCAGAAAATAAAACGCAAGTAATAAAAGAGGGAAAAACAGAGCCTGTAAACAACAAAAAGCAAGTCTCAGAGGCTGAAAAACTTAAATGTAGTGTAAGAAAAAGTTGAGCAACTCCCGTTTTGTATACCACTATGGAGTTCAGTACTCCTTCCAGTGGCCATCACTCACACTTCCACAATAAAGCACAGGAGAGGCAGATACAGCACACACTTAAACAAGCAGCTCACTCCACTTGTCCTAAAATGCTCCTAAATTTCTTTTCTCCCCCCTCAGCTTCTTTCCTTTCCAGTGATGTCCCAGTAGCAAGGATCCACAGGCACGTAAGGTTGACAACAGTCCACCTTACCAAATGCCCTTCTGTTTAACACCTTATTAATTAATTTATTTATTTTCCACAAATCTTTTAAAACATACAAGGAAACAAACAGATATCCACATGAGACAATCCCTTTCCTTGACATCTGAAATGAAGTATTAACATTTTATTCCATCCTTCAGAAAGAGCAGACTTCTATTATATATAATCTTTTACAGGAATGCATCTTCTGAGCATTTCAGTGCCTTTCTAAGGACTCCTTTATATGGATTTCAGTCTCCTTTAAGAAAAGCAATGGTTTAAAAATAAATGTGTTGTAGGCTACAAACACAGCATTTATTTTTTTATATATATATTTTTTTGAGTTCTGGTTCAACATGATTAAGTTCCCTAAATGACACGATTCATTTAAATATACCAATCATACACTTAAAGGTCAGCTTATGATGATCACACCTTGTGTTGATGCAAAAACCTCTGGTTTGGACCCAAGCACACAGCACATGACAATACCCATTTTCTTTAAAGTTATGCTATTCTTGGGCTTCTGGGGTGGCGATGGGGAGCAACATTCTCTTTGACAAAAACCCACCTTCCTCTCCAGGTTGTACAGGTTCATGGTCTGTTACAGTGGACGGTGTCACTGCTGAAACTACCATTAATAACCTCAGAGACTGGAACTTTAAGCCCTCTCTCCAACTCCAATCAGCTTCAGAACGTCAGCACTGCACATTTTTGCTTTCTCCATCAATATTTAGTTTACTTAACAAAACCTCAGGCAACAATTCCAGCATGTGACTTTATAAAGGAGTTGTTGCAAGGGGTGCTATGACAGTAAATTCACCTACCACGCTAGGGTCATTCAGCTGGATTACACATTTGATGAAGTCCTCATCATGTGCACAGAAATTATTTCATACACTAGAACAAGAAGAATGACGAAGTAGTACTTTTTAAAGTACGTTTTCACAATATCATAGTATCAATTCTTAAGAGAGAAGACTGTTAAAATATGGAATAGCAGTTAAAAAGTAAAATGGGAGGGAGTTTAATCAAGATAGAGAGGTGGCATTTCCATCTTTTAAGAAATAAAAACATGAATAACAATGAATGGATGGATATAAGGCAGCACTGGAAGACAGCGATGAATAGTCTTGAAATTAGAAGCACAAGAATGAAGAAAACCTTCTGTTGTATTGACTGAGTGACTGCATCATAAAGAAACAGTCTTGTGCTGTACAAGAAGCGGTCAAACACAAGCCTATGAAAAACTGGAAGTGTAAAGCTTGCAGATAGCTGTTTTCCTTCGATCAGAGCACTTCAGTTTTTGAGGATAAGCAGTTATGTCAGGACAGCATGCATTTCATTGGGGATATTTTTCCCATTTGAAATGGGAAATGCATGTTACTTCTCACATTTAGACAATGTCTAATGCAACCAGACACTTATCCCACGAAACTGGAAACAAAAACGATACCAAGAATTGCTGAGAAGGCAAGCGTAAGGTATAAAGGCCTACTTGTAGCCCAAACATCACCAGCAAAACACTGGGACCATCAACGTGTGTTCAAATTTCAGGAACTGTTGCTGGATTGACATCACTCCCTCCCAAAAATGTGCCTCCAAGTACACCTCCATTCTGACTCCACGCAGCCCTACATCCCTGCTGCTGTTCTGACTGCATGTAAGGAATAGACAGAAAGTACTTCTCTCTGTTTCTGGAAATTAGATTTGGATTAAATCCCCATTAATTACATCAATGAAAGGTTCATTTCAAGTGCAGACGAAATAAGTCCATTTCAGCATCGTCACACTCTCTGTTAAGATGAATTCTTAAATTTCAGACTACGAAGAGTTATGTTAGAACTGAGCCCCAGGCAGGGTGAACAGGCACAGTTTAGGATAACTGGAAGCTAAATGGCCCCACTCCACTGGAACAAGTTTATGGCTACTGAGGATCTGGCCTATACAGCAATCCAGGCTACCCTGTTGTTGTGTATTCGTGGTACTACTGCCATCATTATTTATAAATAAATAAAATAATTAAGATTCAGTTAGCATTTCCTTCAGCAGCCCCTGGTTTTCACCTTTCCACTATTCATCATTTGATTTTTGGGGCAAATTCTTTCATATTATGCAAATTCCCATGTGGCAACAAATTAGTATACTTTAAAGATTCAGATTAATTTCATATTTAGTCACGTATTATTTTAAAATTATTTAAAACCAAACACTGACAATAAAGTCTAAAAAAGTCAAAATCAGACTATCATTACCTCAATAGCCTTCTTCCCTAACTGCAAACAATAAATCACTTCATGTAAGTACTTTTAAGCCATAAAACTGCAAAAAAAAAAAAAAAAAAAAAAAAAAAAAAGGCATTTTGTACTGAAAATTGATTTCTATTGAGAACTATACCTCCATGCAACTTAATTTGCAGCTGATATGGATTGCTAACAGGGCTTGCAGTATGAAAAATAGATGACAGTAACTAATTTAGCCCCGTATTAGTAGCCTTGCATCTTCAATATAAATAGAGCTTTTGCTGTTTTTTCATAAATGCACAGGACCTAAAATAGAAAGCTATTTGTGCAAAATTGAAGTGCAAGTTAAAGTGCTGTTACGATACATCTCAGGAGTTCAACTACAGTATACTTTGATTTTTCTTTTTCATTTGTTTTAACATTTATTACAGCAGGGTATGATCAGGCATTAGGAAGGCAAGATTTAGTGTTTTACAAGAATCAGAGCAGACCTGAAGAAAGAGCACTTGTACTATGATAATGCCAAATAATATCCTTGCCCAATTCTAAGATACACTAAAGATAAAAGCTCTGCATTCACGCACTACATTAGTGATGAAAAGGAGCCCCAGAGAATGTCTTATTACTGCAGTGTGAATTATCAAGTTGCCAAGAAAGACTCTGCGAACTATTTTTTATGATGCTTGTTACTGGTAACTGATAACATTTATGTTGTCACATAGGAAACACAGATTATTAGTAATTCTATAGAATAACAGTTGTCCTAAAAAATTCAGCCTGCTTGTGTGCCAAAATACAATAAAATTGAAAGTGAGATTGAGTTCCAGCCAATTCTTGAACTTCAGAACAAATCCAAGATGCTACGACAGGCCTGACTTTATTTCACCTTCTCATCTCTGGATGTTTTGGTTTAGTGGTTAGTTGTTTGCTTGGTCCCTGTCTTTAGTGAAAAGGCTGCTATAATATTACCAGAAATGAGGACTTATTTGATACTTTCCTATTCTACATCTGCAGGGAAAGAATGCAAGGAATACAACAATACGTGGATACTCTGCATCAATTACATTAGCACACTTACAAAATTGGAGTTAATTACCTACCCCTAATCATTTTTCTGGATTAAAATCATGCTGCTCAGTATTTTGGAAGCAAAAATACTATGTGGATTATTCCCAAAGACCAGTGAAGACACTGCAGGAACTGAAGTTTTATCCTTTATTTTCTCAGAGCAAGAACAACATCTGAAAGCCTAGCCCCAATGGAAATGAGGGTATTTTATTATCAGCCTTGATGGGGACATGATTTCCCCAAAGTGTATTGTTTATAATAAACAATGTACATAATGAACTTCTCAATGCTGAAACCATAATGAGGGAATCCTTCTTTTCTCCCTAAACTGCCATTTGGATGTAGAAGTATTTTATGCCAAATGCATAAAAAGGATGCAGATACTACAGGCTTCCCTCATCATTCTGATGGCCTTTCTGCTGATTTGGGAGCCTTACATACATGTTAGATTATATTAATGTACACTGTAAAGTTTATAAAATCATCTCTGCATATAATTAAAGCTATATTCTTTTCCAACTTTTTTTTTAAACTAGGTCATCATGTTGATTTAAACACTGAAATTGTGGCCGTGAACATTTAATGAAAATAATAACAAGTTAGTAACATATAAGAGGAGACAATTTAGTGTCTCATTCCCATTTCATTGGAATTTTTTATTCCCAGTTACAAAGACAGTTTCTGAAGTTGCTATAAGATAATTTCCTCTTCCCTTCCTCCTAACCCTTTTAGGCTGTGAAGATTAAAAAAACAATAAAAGGATCTGGTCATAAAACCTGCAGGTTAAAAGATTCACAGTTAAAGACCTCTAATCCCTATCCAGCCTGCAGAGCGTACGTTGAATAATCTCTTACTTGCATTGACAACTTTCTCAAGTAGGTCACTATTTTATTTTTTAAACCTGAGCCCATCAGCAGCCCCAGAAGACACATTAGATGACTCTACGTGGCAGAGTGCAGTACCACATGAAAATACTGAAGTAAGTGCGTAAATTCAGCACTGGTAGCCGAGTGGTCTGACCCACATTTTTATGCTCTGCGCCTGGATGGAGCTGCACAGCACTCTCACTACAACTATTCTGCTGTCTGCCTCCAAACCAATACTTTGGTTTTTACAACACAAGGCAAAAAAAAAAAAAAAAAAAAAAAAAGTCTCATACCACAGCAGATGAAACAGAGAATGAGTCCAAATTTCAGGATTGATCTCCCATGCTTTGTACCATGGACTCATTAATTAGTCTGGGGCACATCAGATGCAGTCAAATGGGTTTTGTTTGTTCATTTTACACTGCCCCACAAATGTAATGAGATGACTTAAAGTCAATGTAAAAAATTTACTCCCTGTTCAGATGTGTGTGCATGGAGGAGTTACAGCAAATGAGAATCAAGTTTTATACGTACAACGTCATTCAAAGTCCTAAATGAAAATGATTAAACACAAAATGAAGACTCTGATGTGATTGCAATGATGATGAAGCACTACATGAAGATGAGCCTAGCTAAAGCAGCAAGCTTTTACCACCCTGAATCTTAGTGTTTCCATTAGCTATAAGTAAGAATTATGAGAAATCAGTATGAGCAACTGGAACATACACTACGGTGAAGGAGAAATACTGAAATCCACAATTATCATTGTACTCCTTCATTACGACTTATTTTTATATACATGGAGTGCCTAAATTTCTCTCATAAACCTTAAACTGTGAAAAAAAAAAAAAAATAGTATCACATCAAAGATTTCCTGTAAAGCAAATCTACAGCTATATCTTTCTGGGAGATCCATTAACACTTCTTAAGAAGAGCACTAAACAGCATTTGTTGAATCACAGCTCAAATGGCATTCTCTGCCTGGTCTTCATTTGCAGCTGCCGACAAAATAGGTGCCATCATTGAACTGAGTTGGATATTATCGACGAAACACCAGCTTACAACTTCTGCAGCAAAAATAAGACTACAGATGACTTGGAGAAAAAGGATAAAGTACAACAATAATGTCCATCCAGGATAGAGTATCACCTGAGTATCAGAATATCACCACCACTGAATGATCAATGTTTTTGCATACTAAGATGATTCTCACCAATTTTAAAGATGGTGGCATTGGTGGTTAAATCATAGGAATATAAACTGGGAGAATTCCTGTTCCTCATTGAAGTGTGAACCCTTTAAAAAGCCACATAATCTTTCTGGGATGTAGTCAGTCTCTGAAGCAGTGCTCAGAATATTTCCTTATCTCCCAGAGATCTCAGGAGGATATTTTGTTTACCCCAACAATATGCCTGGACATCATTGTGACTGAGACCAATCAAAATACACATTTATAATTCTACTTTACTGACACCAATAGACACACCTCAAAGCAGAAAGTTTCACAAGTATATGAAATTTTGACTGCAATTCCACAGCCATATCAGCAGTTCTAAGCCTGGGCTGATACAGGTCCACCACTGGATTGCTGGTCCTGACATTCCCATGTATCAGCACTTTTGGGATAGCACAGCAAAAAAATTTTTTTAGGAAACTGAGCACAAACCTAAGAGTGAAAAAAAAAAGTTTACTTTTCAGCTGGATCATCTCCATCCATGACCATAACACTTGGAAGTGTCTTGGCTTTGACTGCCATAAAAAAACATGAGCAGGGAAAGACTCCTCCTGTGTGCACCCGTCACCTGGAACAGCCTTTTAATACCACGTTACATGCACTGACTTGCTTCACTACATGCTTGCTGTTTTTGCCTATATGATAAAACAATGATTTATTTCTTCTAATTCTTTAAAGAAAGATTCTTACTTTTTCTTTTAAACAATGCACGTCTATATTTTTTCACTGCTTTCCATAACATTGTTGTGCACTTGATTAACTTTTCTTCAGCTTTATATGGACCCATTTACTTCAAGAAACTTGAGTCTTGGCCCTGCGTGAACAGCAGGTGGAATGATTTTGAGGTAATATTACAGATGACATTAACACATGGTGTGATGCCATCTGAGCAACTCATTGATTTTCCATTCTGAACATTATAGAAGAACAACCTGCAAAACTGTAGCTCTGCATTACCGGTTACAGTATGCAGGAATTTTTGTTTCGCTCCTGAAGAAAGGGGACATAAAGTGCTGTTATCAGTTGCCTTCACAGCAGGCATTGAGCTGAGCATGGCTCCAGAAGGCAGAATGAGAAACACACTGTTCAAATACAGAAGACTTAAAATTGCTACATCTATGGGAAGCCTCGGGTGCCAAAACCATCCGAGCTGATAAATCTTGGTGACCATGAAGCGTTATCACCCTGGTTCCAACACAGGGCAGATGTTGGCCATCACTGACTTAATAGGAAGCACAACAGAGGGCCCATTCCTGTCACAGGTGCACCAAGTGACTCACTGCCAGTAATTCTTCCTTTTGTAATTACCTTAATAATAATCAAAACCACAGCTGCTGCTTTTGCTTTTTTTTTTTTAAAAAAAAAAAAAGAAAAAGTGACTGAATTCCTTCCTGCAAGACCTTTCTCCTGTTGGCACCAGCTGTCCTAACCAATTTTTACACGTGAGTTGGATGTGTGGAAGCCTAACTGATGTACTTACTAATGTAAGTTAGCAAAGGAGCTTCGTGCCCTTTGCAGGATGCTGAAACTGCCTCCGGAGCCCCTTGTATAGGGTACACTATTTAATATGGCTCTTCACAGCTGATAGAAAGGGTATGTTGATTTCAGTTAAAATTAGCCAACCTTACAAAAATGACCAACCTTGTTATCACCATATTTATTTTCATCCGCCAAAACTACATTTTTCCTTTTCCCCAATTATTTCGTGTGAACCACACACTGCCCACAAAAAGATTGGTTCACTATGTCCAAAAAAAAAAAAAAATTTAATAGTTTAATTAGCTTTTGCTATTAGTGCCGTATAGTTAGTGTACCATACCAAACAATAGATTTCATCCACAGAGTTTTCAAGTTTCAAAATCACAAGGAAAACACAACGGAGAATACAGTGACACAAATGAATGCAGGTCACTACTAGACTGGTTGCTCTAGAATATAGCCTACTCTGGGAGAGTTTGCATTTTTCCCACCTATGCTACACTTGTTCCTCCATTTTTAACTCTGTTGCTCATTGTCTAATGTATAGTTCAAAATGCAAGTGTTTTGGTTTTTTTGGTTGTGGTTTTTTTTTTTTTTTTTTTTTTTGGCATTCAGTGACTCACTTGCCACTACTGATTAGTGTAAACAAACAAACAAAAAAATCTCTTACTTTCATCAGAGCTTCCTCTGAAAGATCTGCTTCTTTAAAACTTCTCCTTCCCCACCTCCCTCCACCAGCTGGAATGTATTTCCATCAGAAATAGGGCCTACTTGATATTTTTCAAAAAAATCATGGAAACAATTTGATTTTGTCTATATTAGTTTGGAGAAATATTTCAAAATATTACTGCTTTGTTTTCACTTCATTATCTTCACTCTTAAATATTTCACATATATTACCACTGAAATGCCCAAGTCAAGCTGTTTTGCCCACATTGAAACAAAGCAAATATACAACAGAGAGAAGATGCCTTTTCACTTTTATTTGGACCACTGTAAAAGAAAATATCTGAGAACTTTTGAATAATGTAGCACAATAGTTTGTTGTGATAACACACAACATGGATTTAGAAACTACTACACAGCATCAGACCCAGAATCAAATAGTCTTACCGTATAAACCTTCCAACCTGAAGTTTAGATTCTTACAGGATTGTAAAAATTAGTCATAAACTAAGCAAGCACCTTTCTATGCTTGCCATATGACCAGAAAGTTACTGATTGCTCCAAGTCTTCAAAATCTAATTTTAAAGGCAAGAGACAGATGAAGGGACCACAAAGAAACCATAAGACAATACTAACTGTCATGAAAGTGGCTTCAAACACATCTGCTATGGACTTTTTTTTTCCTCTAGGTATCATAGCAAGGCTTTAATCAATGCTACATCTGGATATTTAAGCAAGGTTTCCTTCATCACTGCATAAATGGCAGTTTCTTTGAATTACTCAAATGCCATAGTCTTAGAAACTGAGGTAGCTACAGAAAAAAAACATTAGTCATGGGAAACTAGAAAAAAATATTTTGAAGCATTTGGAAAAAATGTGGACAATCTCTAAGATGAAAAAAATGCATGGAACTACCAGTGGTAGTTTGCTGAAAGCACAATAAGACACACACATGCATTAGATGAACAGAAAATCTTATGCTTGCTGAATTCTAAGATTTGAAATTTTTTTAGAAGAGCTAACTGTGCACAAATGAAGTTTGGGTGTTTCTAGTCACATCAAATATTTCTCTATCAGGAATATACCAAAGGAAACACATTCAGGTAGCACATCTCTACAGCTCCCTTAACATGTTAATCAGGCCACTGCTTTTGTTTCAGCTGTCAAGCCATCCAATAGATCTTCACTTGATACTCACAGAAAACAACTGTTCTGTGTGCCAACAGTAACATTGTCATGTCTAAGCAGGGAATATTAGTGTTGAATCAAGCATCCTGAGGACTTTTTCCCACAAAGAGTACCAATTCAGATTTGCATGATTCATGCTAGTGTCCTGTGTAATATTAAAAAAAAAAAAAAAAAGTTAAAAAGTTTATTCTCTCTAGGGGAAATCTGCAATTATTTTTTGGTTTCCTATTAAAAGCAAAATTTAACAGATTTTGCTTAAATCAAAAACATTATATAGCAGAAATACAGATTCAAGAGAAACAATTTATTCATTTGACTGCAGAGCTCTGTAAGACTTCTCAGTAACAGAAATGTAAGACTTTCCATGGACATTTTATGAAATATCAATACCTTGGAGACAGAATAATATGAAAAGTCTTAAGGTTCTGTAAACTTTTTTTTTTCCTGAAGTTAATGGAAACATGATGGTTAAAGCACAAGATGTATCAAAAGCTTAATAATATTAGCCTTCTTCCTGCTTTCCGCTACCCCTTTCTCTCTCTCCTTCCCCCCAAAATATTTCTAAATTCCATTTGTATCTCTGTAAGGTGCATTTTCCGTTAATGGAATTTGAAGAGTTAGTTTGCCATGCACTTATTTGTATGCAGATCTCATGAACTTCCAGAAGTGGACCACATGTTTCTGCTGATTTTGGCACAGTTTGTTCCAGTAGAGATATCTTCAATCCACTCCGTTTGGCAGGTTACACTCTTAGGTCCATTAGTTCGATTGCAGTTCTTCCCCATGTTTTACCTAAATTTCATTTTTTAATATCACATCAAGAAAGGAAAATGAAATCTTATTTCCCATGGAAGAATTTCCATTTCTCTGACAGCCACTTAGTAATTTGTGATCAAATCTGTGTACATTTTTGTTTACCTTGAAGAGCATTTTTTGAAGATAGAAATCTTACCTATTCAATTACATATTCATCAAATCTGTAATGCCTGTTCATGTTCTTTTCGCATTGCTGAATTTTCGCTGACCCTGAATAAAGTATACCATGGGTTCAGTCACAGAAAGTTCTTGATTTATATATATCTTAATACTCTTAAATGCCGAAAATGCCCAGGAAAAGTATTCCAATGAATACTGTTATCCCTGAAAAGACTTTCAGACTTACAGCAATTCACCTTGTACAAATAAGGCTGGCAAGAGATCTTTGTTACAACAGTCTGTCCTCTAGACTGTGAAAAAGCAAATGATGCTGATTTGTCAGTGGCAACAAATCCTTGAAAGAATTTTCATTAAAGATTCAAGTTGGCTTTATGAACCTTGATTCATGCTTTGATTGCTATAGTAATTTTATATACAATTTTGGCATGAGTAACAAACCTGGAATTTCCGTCGAAATTACACTCATAAAATGCAAGTATTTACTTTTCTTTCCCGGTACCTGCTGCCTCATAAACTGGACTAGCTTGACCTGAAGTGTATTTAATATTTAAAGGTTTTAATTCATAGAGATGCTCATGTAATAGAAGGTCTTGTCCCAGCCAATTTCCGACCTGACAATCCCCATCTACAGAAGTTCAGACTTGCTGCACTTTAAAACAGCTTTGCCTTCACTAACAAAGGAATCCAGAATAAGAAAAGGTCATCTCCATACCACTCTTGATAGACTGTTTTCACAGTTCCTTTTTCCAGACTTGCCTGACACCTACTTCCATCTTCTTCTGATTCACGTCCCAGGAAATTAGCAACTTATTTTCCTTTCTCAAAACGAAACCATCTTCCAGGTAGTCCATCATCTCTAAAGTTTTCAAACAGCTATGATGTCCTATTAATTCAGGGTTTAGGGAAACCAGTAGCTAATATTTCAGTTATATTTCAGTGCATGTTTTTAATTCCACTCTTGGAAATGAGACATCAGTGTTGGTTAGTGGATAGAACTTTGAACTGAGGCTTCTATTCACACCTCTGCTATTTCTGGTCTTAAATACCTGGCAAGGAGCTCAAGTGACAGTTCTTCTCCAGGCTATAAAGTTACTTATTGGGTGGCCCAAGAGAAGGTGACTTTCTCTCCTTTTCCCACTGTTGCATTTATTTACCATATGTATGTCATATTAAAAAACACTATTAAATTCCTTTGAAAAGTTTTTTGAGATCTAAGAATGAAAACCCAGAGACCTTGCTGTTGTGAAATAGGCTGTTCTTCTGATCCCATCAGACAGTTCTCCTACCTGTTTCAAGAAGAGAGTCTAGGAAAAACAAACCTGGGCATTTGCATAATTGGTATTCACCTTGAAGAGAATCAGTGTGAATGTTTATAAAAAATGAATTAACTCTGTGAGACAATGCTATTTGTTTCAGAGAGAGGCCCTTGAAGTATTAAAATAGGAGATGATTTGCCCAGCCTGTGCTGCTGAGTGCGCTGCTGTGACGTGTCTGCTGCATTCCATCAGTTCTCTGAACTAACTGCACGGCCCTGGGAGTGCCTGTCATCAGAGAGAATAGAAAACAAGCAAACACAACCAGTTTTCCTGCTGCCCATACTCAAGTGAACAGTATGCTCTTTGAAGGGTGATAAGCAGAGGCAGCCACCAGCCCAACTGGTACAGAAAACCTGGCATAGTTTCCTCTTCTCTCTACGGATGCAAACTGCCAGCTCTAGATATTTGACCTGAATAATAATGCTTAGTGTAATAATTCAAAGTCAATGGGAATAGAGAAGAGACACAGACACTGTAAGATAGCACAATAATGCAGGAAAACAGGCACAAGTTCCAAAACTTGATGTAGCTACCAACTCTGCAGTCAGAGTGGAAAGACTCCTCCGTTAACATGACCCAAGGTAACCGTGAAACAGTGCAGAAACATGCAGATCTCTCACCACCTTACATGGCTGTAGCATCAGACTAAGTCCCCCCTTAAAAGTTTCTTCACACAAACAAAGTCAGCTTAAGTATCAGTACAAGTGTATCTATATAATTAATACAGATTACCAGGTTCAGTTCCTTGATCTGTCACACTGGATGTCTTCTGCATGCTGCTATTTCACAGAATCACAGAATCACAGAATTTTCTAGGTTGGAAGAGACCTCAAGGTCATTGAGTCCAACCTCCAACCTAACGCTAACAGCCCTCCACTAAACCATATCCCTAAGCTCTACATCTAAACGTCTTTTGAAGACTTCCAGGGATGGTGACTCCACCACTTCCCTGGGCAGCCTGTTCCAGTGCCTCACAACCCTTTCAGTGAAGAAATTCTTCCTAACATCTAACCTAAAACTCCCCTGGCTCAACTCACCTTTTACTTTTAGTCTGTGCTACACACCTATCATGCATTTACTTATTTTTATTGGATGATTTGCAACCTTAATGCTGGTCTTTTTACAGTTTTTAAACATATATGTAACTACAAGTGTAGAGTGGAATACATTCTACCTTTCTTGTCATTCTTACTTTGAAACTGCTTTCACTATTTTAGTTCCTGTAAAACTGTGAATTTTTCTCCCAGATCTTCAAATGGAAATCATAGAATTTGTTTTTATATCTAATCTTCCTTTCCTCTTTGGTAAGGTGACCTGTAACCACAAGCACTAAAAAACAAAAAATAACCAACTGAGAGAGGAAGATCTAAATTGCATTCCTGAGACTGAGTCACGACAGCTCAATGTAGGTTTACTTGACACATACTGCATTAGATTTGCAATGAATTTCACTGATTAAATTAAAAAAAAAAAAAAAAGTGTTCATTGTTTTGAAAAATAACAAACTTCCTGCTGATGCTTTATCCTGGAGATGCTTTCAAGTTATTCAACTAAGGCTTTATCCAAGGTCTGCTGCAAGCCCCCTAGATTCACTAAGGTCTGCATTTTGCTCTTGGGAGACAGCAACACCACTGATAATACTAGTCTTGAGCCCAGGCCCAGGGCTTTTATGCAAGTTTTAATTTTAACCCATTAAGAACTTCCACAGCAAGCAGTATCTGGACAAGGTATGAAACTATGCTTAGTTTATACTAATTTTCTCAGCTGCATAACAGGCTGGATACTTTTCTTGTTCTGGGAGCTGTCATGGGCCCCTTGACCAGTGAAGCATCACTCTTGCACCACTAGTCTGCAAGCTGGGAAGCAGCACCCACCACAAGTCCTGTCATCTTTGCCAACAGATACTGCCTGAAACTATTAATATAAACAAGCACATTCATTAGAAATAGTATGTGCCTTTCTATCTTCTGTATCAACTGCTTCGTAAACTCTTTGCAACACTCTCTCTCCAAAGCAGTTCTCAGAGACTGAGGAGGACTTGCACAGACGCAATTCCTCTGAAGTTGGCTAACTTAGCTGTTTTTATATTTCTGATTAATCATCAGAGTTAACTTGCAACTTATGGTCACCTAACAATATCATATTTTGTAGAAGAAGCTGTGGAAACTTACTGCCTAAGCTACACCAGTCAAGCTGCAAAAAGCACTGGAGGATGTGCCTATGGTAACCCGGCAAACAAATTACGCAGATGACCCATGAGATCTGCCTACATGTTTTTGTGAAATGGAAAACACCATCCTAAGTGCATAAAATTAAGCAAAAAGCCATTTTCAACAAGCAAGACTTTAGTCAATTATTCTAATGAGTACCTGACATACTGATGCTAATTAAATGGTGAATGATTATACACCTTTTAGGTGTCAAGACAGCGACTTACTGTTGAATTTAATGAACAAAGCTGGAGTCACACATCTACTGTTTATGTCATGCTAAATTAGCTGCTTGTTAATTGGATTAAACTACTTCAAATTTACAAAATGTTTGACCAATACTGTTATGCAATGCCAAATTGAGGTGACATTTTCCTACTGTCCAAGAATTACAGGAGGAAGATAAGTCAGTTTCTTGCCCAAGAAGAGTTCTTGGGACTGTGTGTTGTTTCAAAATAAATCAGGGAACCTCACCTAACCTCTAATTAGCAATCAATCAGTACAGTTGCACAGAGAATGAACCAGACAGAACAGTCCCAGATGTTGGCTTTTCTCTTAGAGTGTCTCTTCTATTTGTTATTTGTGTTTGGGCAACTCACACACAAATTACATACCTAAAAGCATTTCCACATAAATTCATCACAGTCTTACAGAGAACAGCAACAAGCTACATTTAACATTTCATTTTAAGAGTGTTGACAACACCTTGAAGAACTCATTTCTTAAATATTATGCTACTGTTTATAGGGTAGTGACTAAAACCTCCTAGAAGAAGAGAGAAGTTTCATGCATAGTAACCATACAAATATTAAACAGAAAGCAGCATATAACTCTAAAGAGTAAAAAGTAAGGCAACAGGTAAATAGCATATCTGTAATAATGGCACGACAGCAGCAAATTAGTTACAGAAGTGAAATACATACACGTGCTCTCTCTTCCCAGTTAGTAGAGTATGAGTACATCTGAACTCCCTTTGGGAGCCTTTATGCAACCCCACACACAACAGGACTCTGCACCTTTTCTCTATCTAAACAACCCAAAGCATAACCCTAACTGGAACACTAAGCCTAACCCTAATTAGGACCCTAAAAACACATACGGCACCTGTGGCGTAACGACCTCACAGACAGCAGGGTTCTATTAGGATCAGTAACTGCTACTACTTTATTTATTATCACTTTAAGTTGTTAAGCAACTCGGCCTTCAGTCCCTATATATCTTATTCCTCCCAGATCGAAGGGAAACGGATCCGTTCCTTTTCAGGGCCTCTAGTACCTGGATCAAAAGGCACGTTCAGTTCACCGGGGGCACAACAGCCAAGGCCTGTGATGGCAGTACTGGCAGGGGACAGCAATGGCATAGCTGGCAGATCGGTGGACAAGCCCACAGCTCCCTCGCTATCTGGCAAACCACACATTTCTGATTGTGGTCCTACATGGCTCTGTAAGGCCTCAGAGACTGCTCGCCAGGTGCCGAGCAATCCCGCTGCAACCTTGTCTGCTTAGTAGCAGAGTCCCAAAGCTTCACCTCAGTTTGGTCCCATGTTTCAGGATCATAAACTGTCTGATTCATAATAACAGGAATAAACTGGAAGGTTACCAGGACATTATTTGGTTCTAAGGACATATGATTACCCATAGCGTGCAACTGCTTACCTTCAGCCTGTGAGGGGCAGTTGTGTGTGCAGGTCTTCTCTCAGCTTCAGCTTCCTTCCAGCTCAGGTGCACTTCTCTTCAGCGACTTTAAGTACGAGCTTCCATGAGGAGTTTGCTGAGTTTGGCTGAACCTATCTTCATGAGGCGATCAGTGTCCCTGCTCCTGTCCTGGTCCCCGTTCTGCTAGCCTGTCCCTGTTATTCAGGTCCCAGTTCAGACGCCATTTGTGGTGTGATGTTCTTCAGGTCCCTGTTCGGGCGCCATTTGTAGCATAATGACCACACGGACACCAGGGTTCTTTCAGGATCAGTAACTGCTACTACTTTATTGATGACATAATTTCAGCTCCCTCACATTGAGGGCATAACTTCAGCTCTCCTTTTACTGAGGACAGGCACCTTTCTTATACCATTTGCTCTACAGCAGTACTTTTCCACTAACTATTCACTGGTTAACAACTTTGCCCAGCAACAGCAAACACCCAGCAACTTCCATGTCTTAATAGCTGGAGAAAAGCAGTCTGAAACCCCGAGGTATCTCCTGAATCACCCTTCTTATTTCTTTTAAACTCTTTACATTCCTTTGCCATTGAACCTGAAGGACGGCACTGGCACCACGACATAAACCAGCCCAGACACAACAAAGGCTGGAAAGTGGAAAAAGCCATCAGAGCAGTGAGCGAAGGTGCATGGCTGGGGTCACAAGGATCAGCCCTCAGTCTCATGAGGCCCTTTCTAGGCTAGTCTTCCTGTTTTAACCTGTTATTTCACAGTTTTCTGTCCCTTTCTTTTAGTTAAACGTAGAGCATTATCACCCTTTAACGCAGCTGCCTTGTGCCACTGTTGCCAGTCCAAGGATGGAGCCAGACTCCTCCCAGTGGGGTCTGCTAGGAAGGCAATGGGCACAAACTGAAGTACAGAAAACCCATATTTAAGGGGGAAAAAAAAGAGAGAGAGAGAAATATACCAAAAGAAAAGCTTACTTCTGCGTGTAAGAGAGCTGTCAAGCAGTGGAACAAGTTGCCCACAGAGGCTGTAGCGTCTCTATCCTTGGAGATACTGAAACCCCAGCAGGACACAGCCCTGCACAAGCTTTAAGCAGGAGGATTGGACTGGGGATGAACCTGAACCATTTTGTGTGTGTGTGTTTTTTTTTTGTTTGTTTTTTTTTTTTTTTTTGCAGCAGAACCACCTGTTTCTTGTTTCCCTCCCAGGTGTGAGCCACTCTTCACTTGGCTGCATCTCAGCAACACCCCAGTCTCCTATTTGCAGGAGAGGAAAACCCAAACCATCCCATCCCCACATCCCTGCTGACTGCTTCCCTTTAAGAACCGGAGCAACTGGCCCCAAAGTACAGATACTGCGTTAATGCCAGTATCTGCAATTGCAAACGTAGATCTCTGCAGCCCTCTAGCGCTCTTTAAACAGAAAAGAGCTTGCAACAGCCATGGGGAAAAAGGGAAGGATGGCTCAGGTTGTCCTTTAATTTCCTACCCTGGAGCTGCCACAGGCAGGTGCAAGCCCTGGCAGGGGACTCAGCCCCGGAGGCTGGAGTTTATCATCATGCAGGTCAGAGGTTTGGGCTGGGGGCTCTCAAAGCCCCTTGTCCCCAGCAGACAGGGAGTTTAGCAGCTGCCAGCCTGGGCTGCATTTCTTTCCCCGCCTCTGCTGCTGGCTAACCTGAGCGAAGTGTTTTTCTGTGCCTCTTTTCACCGCTGCCATCATCCTAATTGTGCTGACATCCCTCGTCCCGCAGTGCAGCTGAGAGGCGATGCTGATCTCCTGGTGACTCCGGCAGTTTAGCTGGAGCATTTTCCCCAGGAGTCCACCGCATTTACGTTATTTATTTTCCAGGAGAAGACAATGCAACTATTTAAACATTGTTCTTCCATGCAACACTAATTTAAAATAGAGGCTTTTATTTGCTAACAGGACAGAGTACCAGCTGGTATTTACCTAAACAGCTTTAATGTTTAGACAGGCTCCTGCTCCACAGCCTGTATTCCCTCCTGAGAAGCAGCACCAGTGCACAGAAAGTGTGCTGGCCAAGCAAAAGGTAGGTTGGTTTTGCAGCCCCAACATCTGGTTTGGAAATGATTTAATAGCTTCATCCCACGCTCTAGGTGGGCAGGGGGAGATACTGAGTACCAGGTCCTCCCCCATTGATATCCCTCCTTGCCTTCTCCCAGTTCCTTAGACCCTTTTCCATGCTTCAGCCTCCCTTTCTTAAAGCATATGTTGTTGTTCCACGTGTCCTACAAAAGTGAGGATATAAACCAATATTTGGGAGACCCCTTAAGGAGCAGCTTAGGAGAATGATCCAAATTATTGGTCTCCTATCTAACAGCCTTTGCCTATTTGTATTCGGATGATGCTATGTTACCTCCATGATAAAAATACACATGGAGCTGAGTTGGAAAACTTTCTGCATCTGTTTCACTCCTGTCAGAAATACTCCTCCAATGTTCCTTACAGAAAAAGAAAAAAGAGAGACAGAGGGAGAAACACAACCCTTCTGCCAAATAACAGATACAGAAAATTAGAAGTTAATTAAATGAAATACAGTTGCTTTCCAGGCTCTGATAAAATCCTGAAAATCTTTTTTTTTTTTTTTTTTTTTTTTTTTTTTTTTTTTACGGTTGGATTTCTCCCACAAATCTCCACTTCAACAAAAGAAGTAGTCTGCATGTAAAATACTTTGAATGATTAATTCTCTGGAGCTCCAGAGACAGATGCACTGATACCCAGCTCCATTGAAACAGGTCAGCTGTGCCTTATAGCTGCAGGATTAAGCTCTTCCACGTCTCCATGCTGAGGTCCAGGTCCTCCCACACAGTGCAGGCAGCATGGGCTCTTTGTGATTTTTTCACTTTTTCCAATCAAACAGAATAGCATTTCTTTTAAAACGAACCGTATGTTCTTTGGCTTCATGCTTTTGCCATTAAGGATCTGAGAAGCCGCAGCGCTAAGTTTTATCCCTGGCGAAGTTCAGAGGCTCTGCATTTGCCTACGCCCCAGGATGCTCCACCTGCCAACACTTGTTTTGGGACCCTTGTGTTGGTGGAACAAGCAGAAAGGGCCCATAAAACATCAGCAGCCCTCTTAAGGTGACAGTGATGGTGTGGTAAGGGCCCAGCCTTTGCAAGGAGTTGGGGACAGAAGGGGAAAACAAGGTAAAAAGCAGCTACTGGGGATACACGCACCAAAATTTAGGATTTGGCCCATGAATTGAGAGTGCTTTGGGCTTCAAGTAGATGTTGTAAATCCTCCTTGTTAGGAGAGGGATCTCAGCTGCTCTCCTTACTTTGCCACCTATCCAGGCTGAAGCTGTCTAAAGAAACGACCTGAATAACCTTGTCATTTCAATTTTTCACACATTTTCTCTGCTGTGTGTTCTCAAGATCTGGGAAGTTTAATTTTCCCAGCACAATTGCCGGAGGCTGCTCATCCCTATCAGGGCTCACTCCACCACATCAAAGGGAACGGGACACATCAGAGGGGAGCAGAAGGGCTGCAGTCCCATAGCAGGGTGCCGAGGGGATGCTGCAGGCTCTAAAGCATCCCCCAGTTTCTATAAGCAGGTTTGGATTAGCAACGTGCGCTGCTGACACCGTTACAATCGCCCACGCCGAAACAACTGAAATGCTGTCGTGCCTCCTGGGGTGCATCTGAGCAACAGCGGGTTCCCAGAGAATCACAGCAAGACCTTTGTCAAGGTGGTATAGGATGATGATGCTTTCCAAAATCACTCTTCTGAAGAGCAACAGGAAGACAAGTGCATGATGACAGCCTTCGCATTATCATCATCTCACAGAAAATGGATGGACAGTCATCGGGAATGTTAAAAGGCTCCATTTTCCTAACGCCTGGAGTGTTTATCCCTGTGCTAGCCTAAACACTAGATGCAAACCCTGGCACTGCACATGAGCTTTCACCTAGCTCCAACTCCGGCCAAAGCCACCACCAGTGACCGAACCTAACAGAGGAAGGAGCACCCAGCACCAGGCTGGTCCCACGAGAGGAGCGGCCTTCACATGAAGCCATCTCAAGGTAAAGCAAATTAAGACACTCAAAAGGGAGCTTTGTCAGAAACCAGGAGATTCGAGCCACCTAATGAAAGAGTGCTGGATGCCTCGGCCAAATTTACATTCCTTTGTTTATCCCAGCTGTGTCTTTCCAGAGCCTAATGCAGTCAGCAGCAGCATTTCCCTTTGGTTCAAAACAGGAGGGGGGCTTGCTTTGAAGACTTCGCTTGCATAGGAAATGAACTTCTTGATTCCTGTTGACATTTGCAGCAAGGTGTAGGTGGTGCTTGTAGCATTTTTTCAAAGCTCCCCAGCTCTGTTTGTTCAGATACTTCACACTCCTGTGAAATGTGATAATACTAAGCAGTGGGTGGAAGGAACAGCACAAACGTATCCCTTCAGGAGACAGGGGGTTTCAAAACTGCTCTGCATGTGAAGACAACTCCCTCTGCTACCAGCTTCCATGCCACTGTCACCAAAGTCTCCACATACCTGGAGCTTTTAACCGTGGAAGTGGCAAGGAGCAGCAAGATGCACCATCACCATTTTGTTCCAGCTCTGCAGCAGCCAAAGCGACTCTTGTGCTGGTTTGTTCCTCTGAATTCCTGATACATAAAAAAAAAGCAAGAGCCATCCTTTTCCTTCCCAGTCTCCTGGTGTGGGGGGGTTGCCTCTGAGGGTAAGCAGTGATGTTTTCACCTCCCAGGCTGAAAAACTGCAATGGTAAAGCCTGCACTGTTAGGAGTGGTGCGGCTTTCATTGAACTTACAAGTCAGTCAACTGACCCTTGCTTTCAGGATTAGATATTAACAAGGTGCTCGTGTTCCCAGCTCTATTTTTTACATACACTTTATTCAAGTTCCAGCTCCTGCAGTCAAAAACTGGAGGTTTTGGCTGGCCCCATCTCCCGTGCTTCTAAGCAGGGAAGGACCTCAGGGACAGCGTGGTGTTGGACGAAGGCTGCCTCTTTGTTAAAGGTCAGTCCCTCGCCTCAGCCCTGGTTTCTCAGCATTAGGGGTGTCCAGACCCAGGTCTTACAATATTCTGGGCCCTGAAGCTTGCAGTGACCTTGAGCAGGCACTCGCACCCTGCAGGATCGTGGCCCGTGGCGTTAAGCTGGCTGCAGAACTGGGCAGCTGAAGAGCAGCTGATTTGTAGTTTGGGCTTTGCAAGACAGCAGCATCAGAAAATGTAGTCATGGGTCTTTGATATTTAATGCTGGCCACTCTGAGTCAAATCTTGTTTCTCTGCATGCTCTACATTCAACCCCTTTTTGTTCTTTTTGCTGTCAACCATCCTGCAGATACCTTTGTTTCCTTTAGCAGAGCAGGCTCTGGCTGCCCAGGGCTGCATTTTGGTCCTGCTCGGGACGAGGCAGTGAGACAGAGACCCCCCAGCAGCTGGGTGGAAGGAAGGGGCTGGGTTTTGCTTTCTACCTCACAGAGATAAACAATCTGCCTTAACTCCTCCTGAGCAGAGCCTGCCTGCCCCACAGCTGAGAGCACACTGACATCTAATGGCATTTACCATTATTGCAAAACATTTTGAGGGAAGAAGCTGCGACCCCTTGCCTCTCATCTAACCTCGCTGCCACAACAGTGAAACAGGAGGATTTATCTCTAGGGAAGTTGCTGTCCTGACGCCTTCTTTTAGATTAATGAATTTCCTAAAGCATTTCAGGAGCCTACCTTATAAAGCAGTGAGGTTTAAGGCCCCAAACCCCAAAAGGCTGTAGTTATCTGAAGTCAGCCAAGATCCTTTTTGCATCCTAGCGGACCTCAAGCCACAACCCCCACTCTCATACCTCCTCTGGGGGAATAAAGTGGGAAAGAAATAAAAGGTTTGTGTGTGTTCCCTGAGGACATTTTGGACTCGCCCCTGCTGGAAGGTGTGGAGGAAGTGACACATCTGGCTGTGTAAGCAAACCTCCTGATGCCTGTCATCCTCCCAAGCCTTAGGATGGCTCATCGGCCTGGCAGCATCCCTTGAAGGCACCTCTGGCACCTGGCACCCAGCCCCAGGGAGCAGCAAGAGCAGGGTGCTCCCCTGGGAGAGGAGCCAGGGCGACCCCAGCACTGCAGGTGAGGCCCTAAGCAGAGCAGCATCGTGCAGCAGGGTTGGGAACGGCAGCAGGATGTGTAGGACAGGATGCTTCTAGGTCAGCAAATGCAGAATTTAAAATGCAGATTTTATAAAATCTCTGCTGCTGGTCCCAGCGTTTGCAGAGCGGCGCCTTGCAGCGTGTCAGGCTGGTGCTCAGCTTGTTGCTGTTCTCTCTGCAAGCTGTTTTTTTGTTCTGGGCTTCTGAATACGGCTCCAGCTTTTCTTTGGTTGTAGCAAGAATTTAATTTGGGTGTGGCAAGGGAGGATAATCAAATGTTTCTCCGGCTGTATGCGTTTTGCTTTTACTTTGGCTGAAGTTTATTACTTGTCAGCAGAGCTGGCGTTTGTTACCGTGTTTGCAACCCGGGGTTGTGTGTACAGATCTAATAAGGGAGAAATGATTTCATTGTTCAGGTAGAACAAAAGCTCTGAGCCCCTTTGAGGGATGAAAATTCCGGGTTAAGCTGGGTTCTGTAAAAAAATCCTTCCTGGTGATTGCAAGGGCTGCACGGACGCTTCCAGTGCTGAGCCACAGCACCTGGCTGCCAGAATCCTGCAAAAGAAGAGGGAGAAACCCGAGTGGTGTCACTCTGGGGAGTGTGTGAGCCCCTTGAAATCTTCACGCCAAGCGTGGCTGGGTTTCCCTCTTCAGCTCCTGGCAGCTAGAGAGAGCAGCCTGCATGTTTTAGCAGGTAAATCCCCTTCCCACCTCCTCCAGCATCCAAACCTGCAAATACGCGTCTGAAGCCTGGGCTTCATTTTATCACCTACCCCTTTTTTTTTTTTTTTTAGGCTTATTATTCCATGTCGTTATGAGTGCTGTAAGTAGCTCTTTGTGTCACGGTAGCCACGTTCCTTGCCCGCAGTGTGCCTTGCGTGCTCTGTTGAAGCAGGATATTCCCCGGCTGATTAACAAGAAGAGAATTTCGTGCCGTGCCCTGCTCTCCCAGGTGCCGTCGGGCGGCGAGGAAGGTTTGTGTGCTGTCCTGGCTTGTGTTTGGGGTAGCTGGGACAGCTGTCGGCAGCGGACTTTGCCCTTCCTGGAGCTGGTGACATGTGGGAGCGGGTTGCAATGCAGAGAGCAAACCGTGTGAACCCCGGGAGGAATTTCTTAAGGGCACTGTCACACGCAGAGCTCCCATATTTTTGTCCTGCCTCCTCATTAGAAAGCCACCAGGGAGTGGCAGAGGGATGGGGAAACCCTTTTCTGCTGTGCCTTGTGAGGAAAAAGAGGAGAAAAGCAGGAAAGCTGCATGTGTGAACTGCTCCGTCCTAATGGGGATGAGTGTCTGATGGAAAACAGACCAAAAGCTTATCATTACCTCTGGATCATTTGGGCTTATTAGTGATTGATTACGCATTTAATGATAAGAAGTGCGCCCCGGATCTGGGGGATGATTTGCAAGAACAGGAGAAAGCTGTTAAAGAAGAAAAGCTGCGATGGTTATCGGGAAAACTTGTGTAGGGTGAAAGTTAATCCTTCCAAAGCTGTGATGGAAAATACTCGGCGGTGCTTTTGTGCCAGGTGAAGGCACCCCTAGTCTGCCATGGGTATTTCTACCTGTGATAAGTGAATTCAGTGGTTTACCTCTTTTTGCCCTCTGTATCTGAAGAACTACCGACCCATTCTCCCCCCAAAATCAATGTATAATATCTGAAAATCCACCGAACAAGAGAATGTGTGAATTATTTGCAGCAGAATGAGTTAAATCGCATCTTTTAAATCGCATTTAAAAGATGCCAGTCAAGCTCGTGGTTGCAGAGACAGCCGTGGGCCATCCCACTAAACTTGGGGTGTCACGACAGAGGTCAGGGCTGTCCTTGTCTCTGCCGACCCCACCGAGTCCCCCAAAGGGACAAGGGACAAAGCTCCTGGGGACAGGGAGCGCTGGCAGCAGCCACCAGCAGATTTCCAGGGGCAGGAATTGCTTAACAGCAGCCGTGCTGCGCAGGCAAGTTTCTCAATCTAATCTAAGCTGGAAATACTACAGTCTTGTGGACTCTTGCCAGCTCCTCTGAACTTTAAAGCAAGTTTGAGGAACAAAGCAAAAAATAATAATAATAAAATAATATATATATATATATGGTATTGCATTATTCATGCATGGAAACAATTCCTGCCAAGTGCTCTCCACGGGCCTCTCGTATCTCCGAGCCCTCTTATATCCCCAGCAATTTATAAGGTATTACAAGAGTGTAGGGGGACAGATTCCTGCATTGTTTTAAAACAGGGCACAGATGAATCACTTGCCTGTACACTGTAAGTAATTATTCCATTTGCACACAGTGGATGTTTCTCGACAAAAGGACCACATCTTTTTTTTTTTTTCTTTTTTTCTTTTTTTCTTTTTTTTTTTTTGTGGAGCTGCTTTTAATTCGACAAAGAGTCTTGGCCAAAGAGGAGAAAACACTCATAAATGTCAAAACATCGCAATCTGACAATTAAAAATACGCATTTTGGAAGTGTTCCAGCTTTTCAGGCTAGGATTTAGGAGGGGAGCATTTTGTTTCCAAGCAGTTTTTTCCTTGGAAACAGCCCCAGAGGAAAACTGGGGAAGTTGAGCAAGGAATTCAACCTGAGCCTGGCATCCAGTGTGAGCACCAGCTCCGGGCTGGCCTGCAGCTCTGTGCTTGGGTTGTTTTTTTTTTTCTTTCTCTGCAGCCCCCAAAGATGCCTGTTTTGTTTCAGCCTGAACTAAAAAGCTTCATCTTTTTTTTGTAGCTTTTTTTTGCAGTTCAGCTATTGAACCATGCCTGTGAGGTTGTGCTTAAGGAAGGTGAGGATTTCTTCTCCGAAGTGCAAGATGGACATTGGAGATGGACTTGTTCCTGGTATCGCTTCTTCAGGGGTCTAGAAGAAAACTCAATTTATTCCTGGATTTAAGCAAGAGGCAGAAGCTGACCCTGCAGTTTGTGCTGTGCTGCTGCTCGCTCCTCCAGCATCCCCCAAAGCTGCCCGATGGCAGCTCCCCAGGAGCTGGGGTTCGACTGCCCCATGGACAAGTGCTGAGAGGTGAGGTGGGATGCAGGGGACGGGTGGTTTGGTTGGGCTCGGTGGCAGGAGGCTCCCCAGGTGACAGGAGGGGGACACGCTGCAGCTCCCTGGCTGCCGGTGCTCGTGGGCCAGCGGTGGCACCGCTCTGTGCCTCAATTTCCCTGCCTGTGTCAAAGGAGCTCGGTTCTGGCCCTTCGCAGGGGAAAACATCCTTGGTTCCTGGTGGATGAGGTGTGACTGCTGGGTGGGAAAAGCCCTGCGGTGCCAGGAGATGGCACCATCCTCCCAGCAACCCGCTGCGTGCGCCCAGATCGAGGGGAGACCCCAGGCTGGGCTGTCCTGGTCCTGTGCCCTGCGTGGCTCCTGGCTCTGCAGCCTGGCCTAAAGCTGCAGAGCCTAAAATAAAATAAAATAATAAAATATCTCAAAACCTCTTCCTCCTGCTAAACCTTATCCTGGGCTGGCATCCGAGGGACTTTGCAGGAGGCCAGAGAATTCAGGGTAGCCGGGGCGAGCAGGTCACCCCCGAGGCCACGCTTTGTTCCCTTTTCAGCGAAATGGGACTTATAAAAGTGGAATCAAAGACGACTTTGGGAAGTGGCCTTTTGTGCTCTGCCAGCCACCACAGCTCATCTGGTGGCAGTTTTCAGATGAGTAGCCCCAGCTGGGGGAATCTGAGCAGCCTGCCAGGTCCTCTTCTGTCTTTTAATTTCTGGTTTTAGGTGCATAATGGTGTTTGGGGGAGCGAATAGGAGAGAAATGAGAATTGTGCCAGGTGGAGCTGAGGGAAGTGATCTCTGTGGCTCAGCCTGGGGCCCATGGGAAGGAATTGGGTGCTGTTTGCTGTCCCCCATCCCTGTCCCACCTGCCCTGGCATTTCAGCATCACCTCAATGTCAGCAATGAAGTATGGCACAAGCAGCCCACGTACCAGCGAGCCCAGCAGGCAAATCCCCATCTCAAGAGCATTTGTGGGATGCGATGCATGGCCCTTATCTAAAACACTCCAAATGATCTGTGTCTCACTCCGAATGACCCGTGTTTTTTTACAGGACATCATTTCTAGACACTTCATTAGTGGCACAACATTGGATTGAGGCAAACCTTCCACTGACCAAGGGAGCCTGTGGTCAAGGAGGGTTTTTTTTCCTCCTCTCTCTTGTCCCCCAGCTCTCACATCTGCAAAAACGAGAGGAGAGCCGGGGAGAAGCCGGGTGCTCACGGCATTCCCTGCCCCACAGGAGGAGCTTGGCCCGGGGCCGCCCGCGCTCGGTGTCTCCCTGAGCGAGCCTGCAGAGATTTTTCCGCCGGGCTCCCGCGAGCCCTCCTGGCAGGCTGCCGAGCAGCACACAGAGCCGTTCAAAGACTTTTCTTGTTCTGTTCCCTGGCTCCTGGAGAGCCCCGAAGAAGGGCTCCTTTCACGGCCCTTGCATTTCCTAGACAGAAATTGTCATTTTTCAAACACAGCTTCCCTTCTCCTGGCCCGGAGCCTTTCACCTCCCAGCTCCCTGACGTCAGGCCGCCTTTGTGATGCTCTGTGCGGCGTTTTGTGCTCCGGTTCTTTTTCAGCCCGTTTAAATGCCTGGCCCTGCCGAGGGCCGGGCAGCCAGCGAGGGGCAGCCGGTGCTGCCAGGCCCCCGCGCGCTGCCACCGTGCCCACCAAATCCGTGCCTCCATCCGAGCAGGGCTGGGTGGCACAGATCTCTGCAGCAAGCTTTTTGTTGTGCTTGGCAGATGAAAAGGATTCATTTTTAGGGGGGTTTCTCATGCTGTCTGGCCTTTCGAGGCTGTCTGTGAGGGAGTTTTGCAGGGCATGGAGGCGAGATGTGGTGGCCGGCTGCGTGTGCCAGGGCTTGGGGTCGGAGCTGGGGGCGCTCAGCTCTGCTGCTGGGGCTGCACCTGCTGCTTGCTGCCCCGTGAGGACAGAGGGAGGGCTCCCAGCACCTTTACGGTGTGGAAACCAAACCAAGCAGCCATCGCGTGACTTCTGGCGGGCACAGCAGGCACTGATGTGGGTGTTTTCTTGGAGCAGCTCTTGTGAAACCAACCGCGCTGGGGCAGAAGCCGTCACCCAGCTGGGACGCGACGTCACACGCCAGGAAACCATTGCAGCTTCGCCCCGAAATAGCAACGATCCCCAGAAAGCTCATTCCCTTCTCCCTGCTTGAATTCCCCTTCTTGCGCCAGCGCTGTCACTCCCCGGGGCACGTCCTCAGCTGCTGGGCTGCGACAGAGCCCGGCCCTGACTCACGTCCCCAGGTGGTTGCATCACCCCGCGCCGTGGCACCGCTGCTGCAGCGGCTGCAGGCCGGGTTTGTGCGGCTCCCTGCGTGCGCACGCAGCCCCTGCCATCGGCTTCCCCGCTTTGCCAAGGCTGCTCCCTGCACTCGAAATTTTCCAGGCTTGGAGCCGGGCCAGCGGCGAATTTTTGTTTTGCAAGCGAGCAAAATCGGCTCAGTGTTGTCAAGCCCTGGTGGCCACGTGAGCCGAGCGCGGGGCTCCCCGGCTCTTCCAGCCGAAATGTTTGCCCGTCCTTCTGCTGCCGGCCGCTGCCCCCAGGCAGCTCTGTCTGAGAGGCAAATGTTTTATTACAGGCTTCGTGTCCCTCGGTGAGATCTTGGCAGGAGGGCTCCAGACCCTGCACAGTTCTTAAAATGAGCCTCGGATGTCCCTCAGCCACGGGGACGGAGCTCCTGGTCCCGTTAGCACCCAGCCTTGCGTTGTCACCGGCCCAGCCTCCTGGTGTCACCTCCTGTGCTTGGCACAAACCTCCCCATGGGTGGCACAGCCCCGTGGCTGCCTTCACGGCTTTGCCTTCCTGTCTGTAGGAGGCTCGTTCCAGTCTCTTCCCACCCCCCAGCCAAGTTCAGGGCTTGTTCCAGTCAAGCAGGAGGCTACGGGGTGTAAAGGCAGCGTGCAAATATCTGTGCGCTGACATCGTGTTGGGCTTTGGTGCAGATCCAAGCCCTCTCTCACTCCTGATGCTTGTCTTGCTCAGGCAACGCAGGTGTTGGGTGCTGTGAGATCTCGGAGGATCTCCAAGGGCTGGGGAGCATCTGATCCCCTCCAGGGTCTCTCTCATCCCGGAGGAGTTATGGCAGCGGAGAACAACTGGACCTGTTCTACCTGTGTGCGAGTTCCCCGGGCAGGTAGGGCTGGCAGGAGGAATTCCTGCCGTTCCTGCCGGGCTGACTCACCCGTGTCTCCCCCGGCCGTCCCGGGAACTGCGGGGCGCTGCCATCCCTTCGCCTTCATCTCCTCCTCGGAATTTGGGGGTGTGAGTCAGCCCCGTGGGCGGTGGGCTCGCGGGGCCTCCCCCCCGGGGCAGCTCCTCGTTTGGGGAGGCAGAGGCACGTTCCCACGTCCAGCATCGTCCTCCTGCCCCGTCCACCCTCAATTTTTCTCCAGGAGGTGCACGGGGACGGGGACGGGGTCGCGCCGACGGTGGCCCCGCTGCTCTGGCGGGCGCTGACTCAGCGCTGCGAGCGGCGTTGGACGGGCACAGTGCGAGCGAGGGATAAACAAGCAGAACGAGGGCAAATGCATCAAGCTCAGGCATGTGCCGTGCATTGTGACCTGCCGCGGCGCCTGGCGTGGCGGAGGATTAATGGCCTGGAGACTGAAGGGCTCTGTTCAGCCGCAGGTCCTGCCTTCTGTGCTCCTTTTTCTCCCATGAATGCAGAGGTCGGTTTACCCTGGAAAGGGAGAAAGGGCAGGGGAAGGCCTCCCTAAGATGAATACCTTGCCTAAGCATCTCGGATATTTCATCCAGCGGGTCCCACCTGCGCTGTGGGGGTATCCCAAGCCTCCTGGCACCTGCCCGCTGTGCTCAGCCAGCACTTTGGGAGCTGCTCCAGCAGCAAAGCCACCCCAAAACCTCCCGCTGCTGCTGCTCATGGGGTCCCACTGCAAAGCCGCCCACTGCAATGCTCCCGGAGCAGCCTGGCCGCCCCCCCGGGGGGTGAAAACCACCCCACAGCCTCGGGATTTTTAAGGGCACGGACCGACGTGCAGCCGGGAGCGGTGCACAAGTGCGAGCTGGGTTTCTCGCCACCGCAGCTGAATGCCCCTTGTGTCGTGCCACCGACTTGCGGGGGAAATGAGCTCGGCCACAGGCGACCGCAGCGGCTCGCAGCGAGCCCATAACCCCAGGGCAGCCACAACACCTGGCGGGGGGACCCCACAGCCACCTCCTGCCCCGCTGAGCATCGTCCCTGCCGCCTTCCCCTCTTGCACCAAAAGAGAGTTTTTTTTGCTTGCTTAACATCGCACCGGGCAGCCCCCATCCCAGCCCTGCTGCTGCTGGATGAAGATAAATACATGTAATATAGCCTCCTGCTAACAGCCCGTTGCACTATTGACACTAGCTCGAGAGGTGCCAGCCTGAAACCAGCTTCGTTAATGCAGCCAACAAAGCCCTTTTTAGTGGCGATGACAAGGGCCGGGCTTGAGCTGAGGAGCCCGTAGGTAAAAAATCCTTTATTTATACAGGCTCGCTGCAAAGAATGTCCATAAACATAATTTGGGGAGCTAAAGAAAATGTCTGGTAAGGAACAAAACCCCAAGAAGTTATTTAGGAAAAAAAAAAGGACTTGAATAAAATGTACATTCACAGGGGAAAATACCGGCTATGAAAGAGCCTTTTAAGCTGGCAGAAAAACAGAACCGGTCGCTGCAAGATAAAGCCAGGAAAAAAAAATGAAATAAGGCCCCCATTTTTAGCAGGCAGGCGGCTTACGCGCCAGAGGAAACGTCGGAGGGGCTGGGTGGATGCGCTCTGAGCCCAGCCCGAGCTCGTGGGAGCACGGGCAGCCTGGCTCAGGGGCAAAATTTGGGGTGGTGGGGAAAGGGGTTGGGGGCTGAGCATCGCGGGGGCTTCGCCAAATTTTGGGGGGGAGCCTGCGGGAGGGGAACGTGAGCTCCCGAGCAGCCAACACCACACCAGTTAGCGCTGACCTTGGGCGAAATATTTAACTTATCCTGGGACCATACGTAAAGAAAATAAACAGGGGGACGCCTGAGCCTCCGCTGGCTGCTGCCACCTGATTGATTTCTCCCTTCAAAGCAGAAGCCAAAAACATCCCGGCGGCTACAATTTGGGTTTGTGCGAGAAATCAGGGAAGGGGGCGGAGAGCGCAAGAGGCGATGTTTTCGCTGTGCCTAATTTTCACGTTCACAATCCAAGATAAATACGCGGCCGGAGTCTTTTATGCTGGACACAAACACACAGCCCCCTTGTTACATGCTGCTGCGGGGCAGGATATAGATGGACTTTTTTTTCTTTTTTTTTTTTTTTTCCTTTTTTCCCCCGCCACGTCAGAATATTTTTAAGCTCAGATTAAAGGCATCTCTGTGGCGGGGACGGACAAGGAGCTCGTCCTGCCGAGAGGTTCCTCCGAACCGTGACACTCGCCTTTATGCCCCGAGCCAGAAAATTCCCCTTCTATCACGGGGGCTTAAGTGAGGTTTGAGTGCTCCTTGTGGCTTCTGCACCGTCCAGGCGTGGGGCTCGATTTGCTGTGGGTAATTGCTTGAAGTAGCGGCTCCGTTTGTGCTCTGCCAGGCCCTTGCTTTGGTTTTCTCACTCGGCAGCCTCTGAGAGCAGAGCGGTCTGAGCCATCGCCCTCCAGCCTCGATAACTGCTTGCGAGGGAGCTGAGTTGTTGGAAGGCAAAGGAAAGGTTAAAAATAAATAAATAAATAAATAATAAGACTATCATATCCTCCCAATTTTGTGAAAAATGAGATTATCTTTTTTTATAGTTTCCTTTTTTTAGGGTTTTGCCCTAAATTGATTGATTCGTTAGGGCAGAGTGCTGGATTTGGGTTGCAGGCTTCCAGTCTCCGCCGCGGCTTTGAGCGAGACAGAATCTGCCCCCCGGTTCCACCTAACTTGGAGCCCATAAATAACCCATTTAATCTCAAAACCCAGAATAAGCCACTGACAAAGAGCAATTCGAAAAGAAGAAGAAAAAAAAAAAAAAAACACCCAGCCTCCCAGCACTGGCTGCACCTTGCCAGCATCTGGGAGAAACAATTAAATAATTGTTTTTGCGGTTTTATAACAGTGGGAAGAGCATGAAAATCTCCAGTCGATGTGAAAGCCGGGGCCAGAGCCGCTGCTGGTTGCAGGGCTGTGAAGCTCGTGGCCGGAAAGCAGCGGTGCAGCGGGTGAGGCCAGGCTGGCACAGCCCAAAAATCCTCGGGAGAGGGCAGGGGCCAGCTCTGCGTGGCTGCAAACCTGCCGCTGCTTGGCATTATCGACCCCAGTTCGTTGGCTGGCAGAATTGCCCCTTCTTTTAAAAGTAGTTATAGGCATTTGATTAAAATTATTAAAATTAAGGGGATAAAAATTTAAAAAAATATATATTTTTTTTCCTTTTAAGCGGAATTCTCCAATTACCCAGCTGGCACACGACTTCAGAGCCAAGTTTTTTGCCCTGTTACACCGCTGCTCTTTTGCAGAGCATCCTCACGCGTGGAGGAAGGCTGCCTTTTGTTACGACTTGCCTGTTACCTCACGGCCAGCTTTCTAGGATTTGCCAGCATCCCCGGCTTCCTCTGCACCTCCTGCTCTCCGTTTTCCCCGGCTGCTCCACTGCTGAGCTCTCCTCCTCCGCCCCTACCCCGGCAGCTTTGTTACCCTGCCCTGATTCACTCCGAATTGCCACAATTCCAGTTTTTGCGGAGGCAGCAATTGCTTCCACAAGTGATTCACACCAGGAGTGGGAGGAATATTGCAAACGAGGAAGCATCTATTTACAAATAAAGATCACGGCTATCAGCACGTGGGAGGGGAGAAAGGCAAGCATGGAGGGAAACAGGGTGGCTTGGCCTGCGCTGGGCTGCAGCCGGGGTCGGCGCAGTTTGGTTTTCCTTCGGGTGCTTCCCCCTGAATCACCTGCTGCTGGAGGAGGTTTTGGTGACCCTTGTGGGATGGGAGGAAGCTCTGCCCGGCCCCGCAGCCACCCCAGATCTCAGCAGCTGCTTATTTCTTGTTTTTCCCAGCGGCTACATCTGCCCACGAGCGGTGTCCCGGTGCTGGCCACTTCCCATCGCTGCCACGTTCAGGGGGACCATCCCCAGCAGGGTGTGCTGGAGCTGAACCGCTTCAGGTGGGAGCATGAGGATGGACAAAGCCCACCCAGGCTGTGCAGCCCACGGTGTTGGCCCTATGGGTCGAAAAAGTGGGATTTTAGGAGCTAGGTGGTGTCTGCCGCGCTGAAACGCTTGGGCTTAAAACTCAGCGCTAGGCGTTCGGGGACTGGAAACGTGTGGAGCAGCGATTTCCCAGCCCCTCGTCTGCGCAGAGCCGCTTTCAAATGCTAAAAGAAGATGGTATCACCTGGGAACGCCTGGAAGTTTCGGCTCGGCTCAAACCACAGGCTTGGGAGCAGCTCCCGTGCGCTGCGAGGCTGCCGCGGAGACGCTGCCTCGGCGCGGGCATGGCCGCGGGGTGTCCCTGCGGCACCGGCCCCACATGGGGGGTCCCCTCTGTGCCACCACCCTCATCCCCTCGTGCTACCACCCTCATCCCCTCGTGCTACCATGCGCAACCCCTCATGCTACCACACTCGTCCCCATGCCTCGAGGCCAGCCCCCGTCCCAGGAGCCACCCAAGTGAAGCACGAGGGTTGGACGTGGCCCATCACGGGCCCTTGGGGACAATTCCCCAAGGCAGACGCGCTTGCCGCCGCCCCGTTTGCCATCATGGGGGGCCCCGTGCTGCCTTCCCAGCCCCGCCGCCTGCCCTGCCCCGGGCTCCCAGGTGGCCTCGGCTGCGGCGCGGCCCTATTGATTTCGGGATGACAAAGGCTTGGATCACCAAGGTGAGATCTGCATCGGAGAGGAAGGGGCGTAGGCTCTTGGCCAGCAGCAGCTGAAGGAATGCGCTTGTGGTTAGTGAAGCAATCCGGCGGCTCGCTGCACGCCGAGGGAAGGGCCGGTTGCTGCCTTCCTCCCGGCCCTTCGCCTCCTACGAGCAAACCCACTGCCAAAAAGCGAGAGGGTTTGGGGACCCCCGGGTGTGTGTGTGCAGGGGGGGGGGAATTCGCTGAGGCGAAGTCAGGGGGAGGCTTCAAAAGGCGACCCCAAAATGGGGGAGTGAGGGGCGAGCGTGTTTGGGGCAGCCCCCGGGGAGGGGAGGGGGGGGGGTCACCGTGAGGGGATCACCCCGCGTGGGGGGGATGGAGGAACCCCCCAAAAACCACCAAAAACACTAAAAAAACACAACACTGAAGGGACTGAGCCCAGCAAGGGGCAGCTCCAGGCAGCTCCCCGGGCCTGAGGGCAGCGGGGGGCCGGGCGGCTCCGCCCCGGGGCCGGGGCCTCGGGGCCCGCAGTGGCTGGCGGCGGAGTCCGCGCCCATTTCCGCCGGCTCCGAGCCCGGCCCCTCGGCCCCGCCGCGCTCTGGGCGCTCGCCACGGCCACCGCCACCTCCAGCTCCACCATGCCGGCGGCAGCGCTGGCCCTGGGTACGTGCTGATGGTGGTGGTGGGAGTGGGGGGGTCGGGGGGGACACGGGACGGGACCGGGAGCGGGGTTGAGGCACGCTCGGGGCCGGCTTTGCGGAGCTTTTTGGGGTGGGGGGCTCCGTGGTACCGCGGGGCTGGAGCCCCTTTGGACCCCCCTCCCTGAGGCTCCCCGGTCCCCTAAAGGGGGTTTTGAGATCCTACAGGGTTCAGCCACGAAGCGGGGAGCCCCCCGAGCATCACCCGGAGGCACCAGCAGCCAAAGCAGCTCTCAGCATCGTTCCTCTTCCCCAATTCCCCCAAATTTTTGGCTGCCCTCCCTCCCCGAGGTGTTTTCCTGAACCGCTCCTCGCCCCTGGGAGCTCGGCTGCGAAGCCGACGGCCTCGACGGCGAAGGAGCCCGCTAAGTGCCTTTAATTTCTTCTAGGCTAGGCTTAATTAGCCGGAGCCTGCTTTGCAATTAAAAAAGCCCGGTGCTCCTTCGCTGGGGGCACCCTGCGATGAGAAAAAGGCCGGAGCCGGCGGAGGCGCAGGTGCCGCTCGCGATGCTCGGGGAGCACCGAGAGCCCCACAGGATGGGGAGGACGGTGGGGACCTGCTCCAGGGGGGCCGTTTGCTGGGCTGCATCCCTCTCGCTTTGATATCCTGGAGGGAAAAGGGTTGCGAGTTGCTTGGGGTCAGCCACGGGGGGACCCGTGGTTGTGCTTGGGTTGGGGGGGACGCGGCACGAGCTGAGCGCTGCTCGGATTCGGGACCACCGCGGGTCTCAACCCCACGTCTCCCTTTTTGTGCTCCCCCCATCTCCCTGCTCTGCTCCCATCCCACTCCCTCCAGAGACCCCCAGACCCCCGGTTCCTATCCCAAAGGGCTCCAGCTCTGCACGGAGCATCCCTCCTGCGAGCACCCACCCCAAAACTCCGCTGTCCCGGCAGCCCCAGCCTTGATCCCTCAATTTGGGGACACCCAGATCCCCGCTGCTCCCGCTGCTTTGCTACCTGTGGGGTTTTTGAGCTCCTCCCCGGCCCCGGTGGTTGCCCACATTGGGGCCGAGCCGCGGGTTTCCCCTCGCAGCCAGCTCTTGGCTTCCCTCGGCGGTGGCGCTCCCGGGGCCGTCTGGCTTCTGTCGGCCTCGAGCCCGGTTTTGTTTAAGTCTCTGCGGTGCCCAGCCGCCGCCGCGTCCTGGTAGGAGCGCTTTTCTCAACCTTATCCAAACAATAGATTGGAGCCTTCGCTTAAAATAACGAGGGAAACCGGAGCCTCCTCCCCCTCGCCCTTCTCCCGCTCCATATATACGCACCTGGCGGCTGCAGAGGGCTAATCTCCAAAGCCGAGGGGAAAACATGAGCAAAGCTGATTAGGAGGGAAAACTTGAGGCAGGGAACAACCCACGGCACTGAGCGGGAGCTCCAGGAGCAGAGTTACTGGTCCTGAGCTGCTGGAAATGGGGCTGGGATGGATGGGGACGCCTGGAGGGGTGGTGGTCGTGGTTGGGACCATGATGGGGGCAAAGCCGGGCACGAGGTGGGACTGGGTCCATTGGCAAACCTGTGTCTTGAGCATCGGGCGTCCTGTGCAAGGAAGGTGAGTTTTTGGGAGATCTTCGCTCCTTGATGCTGCTGTCGAGACCTTCCCAAACTCGATGGATGGCACAAAGATGGGAAATGTTTGACGACGGCCGGGGTAACGGGGCCGGGAGCAGGCATGAAGATCCCACTGGGAAAGGTGGCGTAGGGCTGGGGCGGTTGGGTTTTGGGGAAAGCGTCTCCGTCCTGCTCACAGGGATTTGGGATTGGGGGGTGGGATAAGGGCAGGAACGCGCCGTGCTGGGGGGCTGCCCCGTGTCCCCGCAGAGCTCAGCCCCAGCCCTTGGGGGACTCACGGGGGGAGAGGAGCGGCCCTCGACCGGCGTCAGAACCACGAAACCCTTGCCAAGCGGAGAGCCAGAGGTGACGCAAAGGGGAGGTGGAGCAGCAAATAAGGCCGGGGTGAGCTCACGGGGTGAGCTGGGCTGCTTTTTTGGCTGGGCTCGGCCGGCCCAAACGGCTCGAGCGCAGGCGGGCGCTGTGCCCATCGGTGGAGAGCGGCGGGGGCGTCACCGCCGGAGCCCCCGGGGCCGAGCGCGGGCTCCCGGGCTGGCCAAACAAGAAAGCAGGAGGGGATGATGCGACCGCCCTATGACACAGGGATGAGCCATTTCCCAAAATAACGCCCGGAGTTTCCTCGGCTCGCGCGAAGGAGGGGAGAGGGGCAGGGAGGACGTTGCGCCGGCCGAGCATCTCCCGCTGCCAGCCCTGGCGTAACCCGGGTCAGCTCTGTGCAAGGGGGGAAAAAAAAAAAAAGCTGGGAGGAGGCAGGGCACGGCCCCAAATGTCGCTTCCCTGGGAAGAAAACACCGGGGGCAGGCAGGGGCTGCGGTGCTGTGGGGCAAGGTGCAACCGGGGCTGGTGGGGAGAAGCCAAAATGGGGAAAACCGCCCCGAAAAATAAACGGAGCGGTTGTTGGCTCGGTTTGGTGAGCCACAGGAGCAAGCCTCCTGGTGTTGTCTTGTGCTCGTTGCCTTCAGCTGAA